>NC_138540.1:19646002-20846002 GCF_964234715.1 Podarcis melisellensis | reverse complement strand
TGGTGTAATCGCATTGCACCTCCACGCCATAGTGGTTGGGGTACTTGGAGAGGAAGGACATTGTGGGCTTGTTAGCCACGGCTGGGTTGTTGCAAGTGTTGTGGATTTCATAGCCGAGCTTGACACCGGGGAGCAGAGAAGTCGAGTTGTTGATTTCGTCGATGGCAAAGCGCATGCTCAGGTGGCGCTTGTAGCCAGTAATGTCGAAGCTTAGGGAGGCGGTTAAAAAAAAGTTAGTCATTTCAAGGATGGTGAATGACAAAGGTTCCTTTGCTGGACTTCAAGTCAAGAATTGGGGGCGATGTCAAAGGGGCTTAATTTGTTGGGAGTCTGGGTGCAACTCAGTTTAGCTGATAGGAGTTTAGACACCTTAGATTGCATCCTGTTGACAACTTCCTCCTCTTACACTTCTCTCTCAGACCTCAAGGTCATTTTGGATCTATCCTCTGAGAACAAAGGAGCACGCATGACTGCCTTTGTCTTCTCTAGATTAGTTAGCTTAGAACTAGAAACCTCTCTATCCAAGTTATGCACTTCCTATAATAAGCAGCTTTGTTATTTTCTTACTCTATAAATATCTCCTATGTGTGTGATTGCTACAGATGAAATCTGATCTCTAATCAGACTTAGAAGCCACACTCAACACTCTGCATACTCCTAATTTTACTGAGGTGGAACAACCTTTCTCATTAGGACCGTACCATTTCGTTGAAGCACCTTGGAATGACAAAAACGAATAGAAGGTTGAGTCAGAGATGAGATGGGTTGGAATAAATTGATCACACAGGCCTGACTGGAGTTGGAGCCCAACAATATCTTCATCCCTGCTCTAATGGATTCTCCAATTAGCAGCCTCAGTTAGCTATCCTTTCCAGTCTGGACATGACAAGCTTTTTGCATGCTTGACTCAGAGGTGCTACCGTGTCTCTTATGCAGTGTCAAGACATTGCCTTGCTTAAGATGGAATAAAATGAGACCTTACTGTCAGAAAATGATGTCAGCATCCCCCCCTCCCAGCATAAACTGGGACCAGGGAACCTCTGAGATCACCTCCACAAGACAATGCCTCAGCCAGAAAATCAGAAGAATTGGGAGTCTCGCTATGTCCCCAATTAGGCTCACCCCACACAATTTTTGCTAGTTTGGTGTGGAGTCTAAACTTAAGCTCCTTCTGCTTAGCACAGCTCTCAATTTGTCACATGAGGCAGCCTGGTCAGAGTCCTACTTGGGAGGAGGGACTAGGGCTATAAAAGTCATAACTGAGGGGGGCAAGGATAGAAGCAGACAGGTGGAATGCTTAAACCCCAGTTGGATGCCTGGAAGTTGCTGGTGCAACAACTTCCGTAGGCTCGTTCCTAGCCTAGGTGCCCTCTGGACAGCTCCTCTTCCGTTCAGCACCAACTGATGCTGGACAGCTCCCTTGCCTTGTTCGGAAGCCCAGAAAGAGATACTCATAACAAGTCTGCTGTGGGGGGATTTCGGGGGTGGTGGTGGTCTGGTTTTCCCAGCCTAGGTATTATTGTGGGGAGGTGTCAAGAAATTGGGGAAATTGATATTGAAATATTTTCTTTTACAATGATGAATGAAATGTTGAAGAAAGTGCTTTTCCATAACTTCAGATGCCTGGAAATTTTACATCTCTAGTCTTGGTGGACTGTGCATTTTGCTGAGGTTCTTTTGGTCCTACTCACCTGGAACACTTGGGAGTCTTCAGCTCCACATCCTGGCTTAGGTACTGTACTTTGGAGTGAAAGGCAAACATCCCACCAAGGACAAAGTCCCCCGGAGCACTAAACTGGGTCAGCAGGGACTTGGCCTTTGCTTCATTCAGTTGTATGGAAAGGATGGGAACCAGGAGCCCAAGCAGTGCACTGAGAGCCATTTTAGCCTGTGGTGGGGGAAATGGAAGGTAGATCTCTGTTTTATGCCTAGTGTTTACATGCTGTTTGTCATGTGCGATTCACAACAACCATGCAAGGCAGTAGGGTAAAGGTAAAGGGACCCCTGACCATTAGGTCCAGTCGTGGCCGACTCGGGTTGCGGCACTCATCTCGCTTTACTGGCCGAGGGAGCCAGAGTACAGCTTCCGGGTCATGTGGCCAGCATGACTAAGCCGCTTCTGGCGAACCAGAGCAGCGCACGGAAACGCCATTTACCTTCCCGCTGGAGCGGTACCTATTTATCTACTTCGAATCCCGGCAACGGGGTGAGCTCCCGTTGCTCGGTTCTTGCTCTTGCCAACCTAGCAGTTCGAAAGCACATCAAAGTGCAAGCAGATACATAGGTACCGCTCCAGAGGGGAAGGTTAAAGGCGTTTCCGTGTGCTGCTCTGGTTTGCCAGAAGCGGCTTAGTCATGCTGGCCACATGACCCGGAAGCTGTACCTCGGAAGCTCCCTCGGCCAATAAAGCGAGATGAGCGCTGCAACCCCAGAGTCGGCCACGACTGAACCTAATGGTCAGGGGTCCCTTTACCTTTACCTATGGAGTCAGTTCATAAGAAAGGGGGAATAGACTTACCTTCCTTTATTTGCTCTTCTTCATATCCATACCTGTGGCCGCTCTCTCTTTCAGCCCATGAAGCTGCATTCCACCCTTCTGGCCATTTGTGTTTGATCCTGTTGGCCTGCTTGACTAGGATGGCGATCTTAGAGGCGATGCCCACTAGGCAAAGGCTTTAAAGCCTGGGAATATGTTGCATTTGAATAGTAGTTGGTGGAACGCAATGACAAATGGTACCTGGGTGACTCTGCCCCGTGAAAGGGCAGGTGGAGGCCATTAAATCAAATTATAAGCAAAATTAATCATTTGCATGATGTTCTGGAAACAGTGGGTGGCCATCTGGCAGCCTATGGGCCAAATCCAGCTAGCGAAACAATATTATCTGCCCTCGCCATGCAAACATGAAAGCACGAATGCTACAGTACTGAACTGTTGGTGTGTAACCTGTGGTCGGTTAATCCTGCACCTGCCCAGTCCCAGTAAGCTGTGCAGTGGCTGGGTCTTGGTGGGTAGGGACCTGGGAGGGGGAAGAGAAATTTGCTTTTGCGTTTTGATGCCCATCTACTTCATTCACACTTTTTGAAACGGTGCACAAGCCGAAACACAGCTGTCTGTCAAAATTAGCACTTCTCTGAATTTTGTTGCACAGTTTTGCACTTCTCTGAATTTTGTTATAGTTTTCCAACGAAATAAAGTGCACACAAATGTGTGCACATTATGTATGGAAAGTATGTTTAAAAATGCATATTTTATAAGCCAAAATAACATTAAAATGAATTGTATTGGGGGAAATAGCAGTAATGCATGGATGAGGCAGAGCACAAGCCCAAATGTGTATATCAGGACTCACTTCACGTAAGTTGCACTATGGCACAAGAGCTGCCCCTCCAGATGGCCGTAATATGGCAGCATTGGGGAAGCATCGCAGAACAACTAATAAAGTGGAAAGATATGTGGACAGTTAAGTATAAATTTACCACTAATGCACTGTTACTGCATCAGTGATATTTTTACTCTGGCCTCTTTAACACCTGAAATGTTGTGTTTTCAGGACCCGCCCTATTCCCAAGTCCTGAAATCTGTTTTAACCATTTCCAATTCTGAGTTTTCAATAGTTGTAACCCACCCTGAGATCTGCTGGTAAGGACAGGTAATAAATATAATAATAAAATAATAACATCTGTATAAAACAAGCAAACCCCCCCAACCCCAGCCTGGAGGTAATAGGTTTGGTATTTTGTTCTTTTAAAGCTACCTTATTAAAAGTCGATGTTTGCTTCTACTGTGGGGTGTTTTAGTTGGTCTTCAGTGGTCTTAACACTCTGTAATTTGTCGTGTCATTTGTCATTTGCAGTGATATCACTGGTCCCTTTTCCTGATCTTTTTTTGCATATCCATTGAGGCTTTGAGTGTGAATTGGCTTTAACTTGGAAACAAAACTATTTGCATGGCGGGGGGGGGAGGGTGTCCTGAGGCTTTTCTCGCATCATTCCATCTCATTTTCACCATCCCGTCTCATTTTCATGTTCTTTGCAAGGAGATTCAACCAATGCATTCAAATCTCTGTGAGAAAATAGCCCCCTTGTGCTGCCTTTAAGCCATAAACATATCTGGTTTCATCTGGTTTGTGGCAAATGTGGGCAACATAATGGGTAGGATGTCTAGGATTCTTCCTCCTCAAAATACATATTTTAAAATATAATTGCTATTTTTCCATATCTTCTTTCAACATTTCATCTCCCTTATTTTATTAAAATGTGTTAGTTACCACATATGTAATCCTGCCTATCCTCCAAGGCTCTCCCTGTCTTCCACTTTATTCTCACAGCAGCCCTGTGAGGTAGGTTAGCCTTAGAGACAGCGACTAGCAGCCAAATGGAGATTTGAACCCTGATCTCCCAGGTTCTGATCTGACACTCAAACTGCTACACCACTGTCTCACTCAAAGCACCCAAGATAGTGTGTATAGAGTTATCCTGTTTTATGTTTCCAGCAATCTTGCATGATAGGTCTGGCACAAGAGAGGGGGGCTGGCCCAAATGAACATCACTGGTGGTCAAGGCTTAGGGATTACAGCCAAAAAAAAAAAGCAGATAACACAAAAAGTCCTTACCACGTAATTTATTCAGTATTCACAGAGTGAGGCAAAGGGATGTAGTCTCTATGCAATGATAGCGTTGCTCCAAGTAAAGTCCCTCTCCCCTTCGCCTCCCTTAATCTACACCAGTCCTGCATCGGCTAATCTGAGCCTTTTGCCACTGAGCTCTCTGTTCTTCTACTCTCAATGCCCATCTGGTTGTGGGAGAAGGGGCGTCAGGAATGCTCTCCAAGGACACTGTCAGCTGTCTCTCCCCTGGTGCTTCTTCTTATTCTTCCTTCTGTTCCTCTTCCAATATTTCCCAGCTTCTGCCCTCTGAACTATGCCCTTCTGCAAACCACTGATCTAAATCTATACTGTCCTCCTCTTCTCAGGAAGGGTCAGGAGAAGGTGGGGCAGTCCCCACCATTCCTCCTTAGCCCAGCCCCTGACACTGATGAATGGGAATTTTAACTCTTCTGCACCCCTATGCAGAGGTTCCCATGTGTGTGTCCCAATGCATAATGGCCACACCTCCAATGTCACACCTGTTGACTAGTCTCACCCTTTAGTAGCCTTGTGTGACATATGAGCTGAGCCGCCAGATGCACAGCTATTTCACACATACAACTGTAGATGCAAAGGCTTCCATCCCACACGAGCAGATGCCGGGGTGTGTGTGTGTGTGTGTGTCAATCTGCTCAAATACAGCCACAACACGTGACTAATGAATATAGTAGCTGTGTTATTATAGTAGTAGAATGGCATCCAAAATTTACAACTCCTCAGCTTCAAAATAATATATATATCAGTCCATAACCAAGAAGTAGTCAACCAAATGAATTGCTGGTGGGGAACACTACAACGCCTTTCAATGGATGATGTCCAAGACAGTATATCCGGATGGAATCAACTGTTTAAAAGATGAATCTTCGTTAGCAAATAGTTTTAGATAGAATATTCATACAGGTAAATGTAATATTTGTGGATCAGAGCTCACTAAGCAGTGTAGCTAATTGTGTCAAGGCAGCATGTGCAGTGATGGGGTGTGCAGCTACTTGACACAGCCCTGATTAGGTATAAAGACAAATTCTTTTTAAAATATGTTTTTTATTTGCAAATGTAACAGAAAGAGGTAAAAAACACTGCCAGCAGAAATTAACAGTAAGACTATCCCACCAATCCCAGTTTAAATGTATAAATCAATAAGACAGTCCATTATGTCCAAATAAACATCTTAAACTAGATTTGACGAATGTAAGCTGCGTGTAGGGAGACCTCAGCACAGAGCAGTGGATGCAGGAATAGTTGTCCTTGCCGTCTTAAAAAAATAAACCTCCAATGATGTCCTACTCAGAGTAGACTCATTGAAATTAATGCACCTAGGTTTGCCATGCCCATTGATTTCAGTGGGTCCCCTCTGAGTGAGTCCAACGTTGGAGACAACCCTTAATCTGTTAGCCACCATAAGATCTCCACCTCCGTTGTCAATCCATTAGTCTCCATGTTACAGGGATATAATTCAAGAGGCTTTTTCCTGCAACATGGACAATAATTTCTAACTAGACATAAGACACCACTAAGCAAGGCCCAAATTATATGCTTCAAAAGAAGATTTCATTGCGAGCATCTATCTGAAGCAGGCAACTCCTCTCTGTAAAGGCGCTGGGTTAAAGGTACACCTTAAACATAGTTTTTGTTGGCTTTGAAGCAATCTGTTTCAAATCTAACGAAATGCCATGCATAGATGCTAAGGCAGCTTCCCATTCGCGGAGCAGAATAGGACAGGGTTGGAGACAACTGTGAGTAAGCCATCTCTGTGAGACATATATAGGTTCCAGTCCAAGATTGCATGAGTGTTCTAAGGACTAAGAAGAAAGTGGAGAGGAGACATTTTTGTCGTTTGCGGATGCTTTTCCCATCTCTAACTCTGGCTTGCCAACCCTGAGCAGGAGGACTAGAATGCAAGGCCTCTCTAAGGAGTCTATCCCATCAAGACAAATCTGTATCTACGTCTAACTCAACAAAATAAAAACACGCACCTATAAAAGCTTCTATACTAGGGCAGCGATACAAGTCATGCTGTTAACCCCATCAAAGGAGAGACTCCCCTTCCTGCTTCAGAGACTTCTGCTTGGGTTGCCTCTGACCAAGTCCTCCTCAAAGTAGACCCGTTGAACCAACCAGGCCTAAGTTAGCCATGCCCCTTAACTTCAGCGGGTTTCCTGTGTGGGTAGGACTAGCATCGGCTACGACCCCTAATTTTTGGGGTCGTTTTCCTGCGTCGCCTCTTTGGCGTAATCTTGGAAATAGTCCACCGTGTTCCAGTCCGGCTTGAAACGCAGGATGTAGCACTTGGGGAGGTAATAAGCCGCGAGCAGCCCTGTAGCACACATGAGCATGGCGCTCACCTGCACGGCGGGCTGGTACTCTAGCCCCACGGTGGCGTAGGTGGGGATGAAGAAGATCAAGGCGATGAAGTAAGCGAGCATGGCGAAGGTGATGCTGCGGGCGATGTTGTACTTCTTGGGAGACGTCTGCACCATGAAGGTGCAGAGGAACGAGGTGAAGGCCAGGAGGCTGTTGTTCCCATGCATGATGGCGAAGGCAGCCCAGGACGTTATCCTGCACTGGATGAGGACTTGGGTGGCCAAGAGCTTGTAGTTCTTGCCCGGAGTGGACGGGTTGACATAGATGTACCCAAGGCAGAGGGCGCTTTCACCCAGAAAGCACAAGGCCACGATGGCCCACGGCCGCCTCTGGATCAGGTTGTGCAGGAAACCGCGGCGGCTGCTTGCAAAGTCGTTCACCAGCATGATCTGGAGGGCCTTGGCCGTGATGGTGGAGAAGCAAGGGTTGAGGCACAAGGCAAAAGAGGGCTGCTGCAACAGGCAGACGGTCGGGCTGGGCTTGCCGATGTAGAGGCCGCAGCTGAGGCACATCAGGGCCAGGCAGAGGAGGCCCACGAGGCACATGGCTCCCCCGGCAGCCTGCACCACGGGGGTGTGGAGGTTCCTCAGAAACAGGGACCCCGAGAGGCAGGTGAGAGTCACCGCGAATATCAGCAAGGCTACCAAGATGATGGCCAGAGGCTCGGACCAGAACAGATACTTTTCGCTGCGGTCGTAACACCGTGTGCTGCGTCCAGGGGACCACTGTTCCGTGGGGCAGGCGGTGCAGGTTGTGTCCTCTGTAAAAGAGCAGGGAGGCAGCTGTACATTTTGCAAGCAAGGGGGTGTCCTCCTGGGGAAGGGCCAGAGTGCCTGGCTTTCATGCAACAGCTCCCAGGTTGCATTTGCATCCTCTCTAGGTAGAGCCGGGTGAGACTCCTGCTTGAAACCCTGGAGTGCTGATCCAGTCAGGGTAAAGGTAAAGGGACCCCTGACCATTAGGTCCAGTCGTGGCTGACTCTGGGGTTGTGGTGCTCATCTTGCTTTATTGGCCAAGGGAGCTGGCGTACAGCTTCCGGGTCATGTGGCCAGCATGACTAAGCTGCTTCTGGCAAACCAGAGCAGTGCACGGAAACGCCGTTTTACCTTCCCACCAGAGCGGTACCTATTTATCTACTTGCACTTAGATGTGCTT
Organism: Podarcis melisellensis; assembly: GCF_964234715.1. NCBI lineage: Eukaryota > Metazoa > Chordata > Lepidosauria > Squamata > Lacertidae > Podarcis > Podarcis melisellensis. The sequence continues at coordinate 20,837,840 of NC_138540.1, read as the reverse complement.
TCGAACTGCTAGGTTGGCAGGAGCAGGGACCGAGCAACAGGAGCTCACCCCGTCGCGGGGATTCGAACCACCGACCTTCTGATCGGCAAGCCCTAGGCTCTGTGGTTTAACCCACAGCGCCACCCACGTCCCACTCCAGTCAGGGTAGACTAAGCTAAAAGAGCCAATGGTCTGACTCTATATAATACAGCTTTCTCTGTACCAATATTTTAAGAGGAGGGTTGTAATTCAGTGGTAGAACACCAGCTTTGCATGCCGAAGGTCCCAGGTTCAAGCCTTGGCATCTCCACATAGCCCAGGGAAAGGTCCCTTGTCTAAAACCCTGGGCAGCTGCTGCCAGTCAGTGTAGATAGTACAGCAACAGATGGAGCCAATGGTCTGGCTCTGTATGAGGCAGCTTCCTATGGTGGTGAAACCATTTTATCCAGGTGGGGAGTGAAATTTTAACTGGAATCAAGTTTTTGGTTTCATGGAAAGCATCTATTTTGACTAGTAGCAGTGGTTTTGGTGAGAAAGATAAGTATTTAATACAACCTTATTTTTTTACCGAAAACTTGAGCAGATTAATGCAGAAGTGGGGTGCAGCCGACTCAGGAATGAACAAACATGGAACTGACACAGATAAGGAATAAACTGAGCTGTCCACCCCCATCTCCTCTCACCAAGAGTGACTGTAGCCAGGGATGTAAAGAAGGAATCAATTTCTCTTCCAACCCAATTACATCACATGCAAGGCTGTTTCTGTTCTGCTGCAGTTCTGCTTGCAACACAAATGATTGCGTCTCGTATCCCTGCCTGCTGTGGCAGAATTTTACTTAACCAATGGATGTCATGATTGATTACGTAATGAATTATGTTGTTCCACATCATTCATTTCAACGCAAAGGGGGCATTGCCAATTACGTACCGTTTGCAGCCCAAAAACAACAAGCAAATACCAATAGAATCTGCTGGATTGATTTCCGTTCTGGATACGGGGTGGATAAATGAACACCAGCAATTGCTGCTCATATATCTGTCAGAATTCTCTGCGATCTCTGAGTGTGATGCAGGGAAGTCACCCCAAGGCCCCAAACCTTCTCACCTGGAGAACTGCAATAAGTGCCCCTCTCGCAGTCAATGCAGTCGTAGCAGCAGAGGTGGAAACCCTTCATCCGACGGATCTGCCCAGCCTGACATGTCGTAAGGCACTCAGAGATGGGTGCCTAAGCAGAAGGGAGAGCGACCGATGTTAGCATTAAATGTCTACCTCCTGCAGAGCTATCTTCTTTTCCTTCTCTCTTGCTGGTCCCTTTGCTCATCTTTCGCCCTTGTTCTCTGCAAGCTCCTTATACCATTCCTTCTCCCCTCCATCTTCCTGCTCCCCCTTCCTGGGGGAAAGGCCATAGCTCAGTAGTAGAGCATCTGCTTTGCATACAAAAAGGCCCCAGCTTCAACCCCCAGGGAGGACTCAGAACAACTCGGGTCTGAAATCCTGGATCATAGAATCACAGAGTTGGACGGGATCCCGAGAATCATCTGGTCCAACTCTCCACAACACATGAATCTTTCATCCAATGTGGGGTTCGAACCCACAACCTGAAGACCTTAAGGTCTGTCACTGCCAGTCAGTGCAGGCAAATACTGAACGTTTCTGGCTCAGTATAGGACAGCTTCCTGTGTTCCTTTGTCTGGACAAATTAATTGTATCTGGCCTGCATGCACACCACAAATTTAAATCACACACACACCCCAAATAAGAATCCTGGGAACTGTCATTAGATATGGGTGCTGGGAATTGTAGCTGAGTTTGTTATGGGTGCCGAGGGGTAAGCTACCATTTCCAGAATTATTGGGGGAGTGGGGATCGTGTTTTAAATACATGTTGGGCACACTGCCTTAGCATATCTAGCTTGTTGCCTTGGAGGAACGGCAGGATACAACTTTGAGAAACAAATAGATCAGACAGATAATTAGTGTGGGGACATTTGTGGGTGGGAAGCAAGCAAAGAGATCACTCACTTTACTGTACTCCTTTGTTGCATTCCTCCCCCTCTCTCTTTACCTTTCCATCCTCTGTGTGAAACTGGACCACGGATGTATTGATGTTCAGTTTTGTGTTGAAGTTCCCGAGGGTGATGTGCTCAATCCCACTGTCCCGCCACCTCCAGCCAATGACCTCATAGCCGAGGTTGATGCTGCCGTAATCTTCGAAATGGTGCAGCTGGTTGGAGATGTTGAAATGGACGCCTTTCAGTTTGTCCAGCAGCTGGATGGAAGGAAAAGGTGGCTGTGGGTGGGTCCTGTGCTAACTCCCGTGTCCCCCCACCCTTGGACCCCTAATCCCATGTCCCCTTGCCTGCACTAACCACTTCTCTGCAAGGTTGGCCCTACTGTTAGCCAAAGCAAGGCAGCCATATCAGGTGGCAAAGCGTGGCAGAACAAAGCTGTGTGTGCCACTCAGCCTGCCCTGTGGCTCTTAAACTGCCCTGCTGTTATCGGGTGTGCTTGGGGGCATTATCCCATTGCCAGGATGCTTTTAGTGCAGGTTGGGGGACCTCTGGCCTTTGGGCCTAATTAAGCAAACCCGTTTCCTGTTTGGTCCAAAGGTTGTTTTGGCCAAGTCATGCACGGTGGTACCTCGGGTTACAGACACTTCAGGTTACAAACTCTGCTAACCCAGAAATATTACCTCGGGTTAAGAACTTTGCTTCAGGATGAGAACAGAAATTGTGCTCCGGTGGCGCGTCAGCAGCAGGAGGCCCCATTAGCTAAAGTGGTGCTTCAAGTTAAGAACAGTTTCAGGTTAAGAACAAACCTCAAGAATGAATTAAGTTCTTAACTCAAGGTACCACTGTAATGGACAGCAGCCGGTGCAGAATTTGGCAGCCAGGTTGCTCTTCGGAGCAAGACAGTTTGAGCATATAACGCCAATCGAGGCCCAACTGCACCGGCTGCCAATCAGTTTCTGGCTGCCAATTCAAGGTGCTGGTTTTGACCTATAAAGCCTTGAAAGACCCAGGACCTCAATACCTCAAGGACCGCATCTCCCCATATGAACCAATCTGATCATGTGATCACTGTATGACGCCCTTCTCCATGTGCCCCCATGTGCACAGGAGGTCTGGAGGGTGGCAGGATGAGAATGAACCTTTTCAGTGGTGTCTCCCCGCTTGTGGAATACTCCCCCCAGGGAGGCTTGTCTGCCACCATCATCTCCTATCTTTAGGCACCAGGCAAAAACATTTGTTTTCTTCCAGGCCTTTGACTTTTAACGATCTGTGGCCTTCTTCAGAGCGTGGGATGTTTTAATACTGGCTTTTGAAAATATGGATGTGTTTGAGATTGTTTGGTTATACGCTGGTGTTAATGCATGCGCTAGTTATTGTTGTTAAGTTGTTTTGTGTTACTAAAAAGTATAATAAATAATAACAATTTCAAACCACGCGGGCGAAAACAGGTCACCAGGCCTCACTGTATTATCAGTCGATGGGCAGCTGACTGCCTCTCACCTACCTTCCAAGATTTGATGTTACCCTTATGACACGTCCCTCTCTGGGAGCACAACAAGTTGTGGAGTGCGTGAGCCACACTGTACACTGCGGTATAGACAGCGTACGTCTGCCGGTGCTTGAGCACCGCGGTGATGTTTCGGCGAGAGATGTAGTTGCATTGCCAGCATTGCGGTCCCAGGACATCGGAGTCCATCTTGTCCACTTCCTCCTGGGATGTGTTGCAGAAGCCGTCCTCTTGGGTCAGCTCTAAAAGTCTGTAGACGTACTCCTCGAAGCCAGGGACTGTCCCCCCCTTTATGACGAAGCCGATGACTGTCCCAATGGCTTGGATCTTGCCCACAGAGGTGACCACGTCGGACATCACCCAGGCTTCGGTGGCCAACCACACCTTCTGGCTCAGCCCCAGCTCCAAGCACCGCTTGAAGAAAGCCCGGACAGGCCGGTCGCTGGCGAAGAGGACGATGACGTTGACTTTGGACTCGTTGATTGCCTGGATCGTCTGCCTCATTTTCACTTGGAGGCTCGGGTTGGACACGTCGGCTGGGATCAGCCCCTCGAAGGCGATGCAGATCTGTTTGCTGGCCACCATGGACGACAAAAGGCTGAGGCCTCCACGGCCATATTCATCGTTGCTGCCAATGATCGCGATCCAATTCCACTTGAAAGCCTGCAGGAGCTGGACCATGGCTTCCAGCTGTCTCTTGTCGCTGGGCACAGTCCGCAAGAAAGAGGGATACAGCTCCTGGTTGTTCAGGGCCTCCATGGTGGCTCCATAGCTGATCTGAAGGCCACAATCGTACCAATGTTTAATTTATGTGGTGACTTTGCAGGCCGCCATTCCAAAGAGACCAACTCCCCATGGCTGCTTACAGCAGTGGTGGCCAAACTTGGCCCTCCAGCTGTTTTGGGACTACAGTTCCCATCATCCCTGACCACTGGTCCTGTTAGATAGGGATGATGGGAGTTGTAGTCCCAAAACAGCTGGAGGGCCAAGTTTGGCCATCACTGGCTTACAGCAATTAAAAACCACATTGAATGTCAAGCAATACCCTATTAATGAGCTGTGTCCAATCATACTACATGGAGGAGACCCATTGAAGTTAATGGACATGACAAACTGAGATCCATGAATTCCAATGGGTCTGCTCTAAAGCAGAAGTTGGTTGGGTACAACACATTAACACATTTCCCATCATGTAATCTGGACTCAGCTAAGCTGGTGCCCTCACTATATTTGGGGCTGCAAATCCCATCACTTGGGGTGGGAGTGTTTGGAAGGTTTGTGTCAGGGTAAGTAGGATCAGTGTTGTTATTGTTTCGGGATTAATGGCGAGGGAGGATTTAGCTTGGGTATATTTAGAAGGGTAGAGTGTTTATATGGACCAAAGTCCATGTCTAAGTGATGTCTAAGAAAGTGCATAACTGAAACCATGTGCTTTTGTACACAGAATAGTGGCAAAGCTTCTTATTACTCTTTTTATCAATAAAATCATTACATCATGGGAGTTGCAGTCCAAAATGTCTGGCGGGCCCCTTTCTGGGGAAGGCTGTTCTAATCCAGTTGCAGCAGTTGGCCATTCCAACAAAAATAAAGGGCCCTATGCCTTCTACAGCCTCCTGAAACCATATGAAGGAGAGGGCTAAGCAGATGTATGAATAAATAGGGTCCCTGACAAGGTGGTAGCACTCATGCAGGTTTGGATTTGTGTGGGCCCAGGGTTAGGAACCTGTCCCCCCCCCAATGTTGTGGGACTCCCAAAGGAAGGAAGGAAGGAAGGAAGGAAGGAAGGAAGGAAGGAAGGAAGGAAGGAAGGAAGGAAGGCGGGCGGAGGCACAGTTGAGTTCATAATGTCTCACCCCAAGATAGGAACAGGTGAATCATGTTAATTTCAGTTTCTTTCCATTTCTCTTCCCCACACCCAAGCTTCATTTCAGTTCTCCACATTTCCACATCCATCTGATTTTTTAAAAAATCTTCATGAAAATTCATAAGCATTTTAGTTTGCATTTTTCAGAACGAAGGTATCTTTGGATGCAGGTTTGCCTCGTACACAAATTTTTGCAAAGCCTGTTCCCCTGATAGAATGCTATTTTCACAAATTTATGCGTTCTTATGCACACTTGATCCTAGCACGTGCACTTTTGCACTTATTGCTTGACTGGAGAACTCAATTGCAACATTTGTTCCAAGTGTGTATTGCAAAAGGTGGCTGTGTTTCGGTCTGAGCAGTCGGATCACATTTCCCTCCCAGCCCAACTCCAAGATAAGTGGGTATAAAAGTTCAGCCTGGGAGTTTGCGCCGATGCCAGACCTACTCAAAGTTAGACCCACTGCAGTTAATGCACATGGTTAACTTAGCACCATTAATTCCAATGGGTCTACCCGGATCCAAGATTTTGAAACCTTGGTTGATGTATGGAAGCGGGAATACCAGGCACATTTGATCCTAGCACATGCACTTTGCACTTATTGCTTGACTGGAGAACTCAATTGCAACATTTGTTCCAAGTGTGTATTGCAAAAGGTGGCTGTGTTTCAGTCTGAGCAGTCGGATCACATTTCCCTCCCAGCCCAACTCCAAGATAAAGGTAAAGGTAAAGTGACCCCTGACCATTAGGTCCAGTCATGGCCGACTCTGGGGTTGCGGCGCTCATCTCGCTTTATTGGCCGAGGGAGCCGGCGTACAGCTTTCAGGTCATGTGGCCAGCATGACTAAGCTGCTTCTGGTGAACCAGAGCAGCACACGGAAACACCGTTTACCTTCCCGCCGGAGCGGTACCTATTTATCTACTTGTACTTTGACATGCTTTCGAACTGCTGGGTTGGCAGGAGCAGGGACCGAACAACGGGAGCTCACCCCATCGCGGGGATTTGAACTGCCGACCTTCTGATCGGCAAGTCCTAGGCTCTGTGGTTTAACCCACAGCGCCACCCGTGTCGCTCAACTCCAAGATAAGTGGGTATAAAAGTTCAGCCTGGGAGTTTGCGCCGATGCCAGACCTACTCAAAGTTAGACCCACTGCAATTAATGCGCATGGTTAACTTAGCTCCATTAATTCCAATGGGTCTACCCGGATCCAAGATTTTTAAACCTTTGTTGATATATGGAAGCGGGAATACCATGGATGAAACAGGGCAGTTTGTTTTGCAGGCCACTAACAACTTGTAACACGTAAAGTGGCTCTTTTTGCACTGGTTGCAGGAAAGATTGGACCGAGAGAGCGAGAGAACATTGCTGTAAATTGTTCTGAGGACTCTGAGGTTTAATCTGAAGTTGAGATAGCTGATGGTACTTCTGATTTTTCTTGTTTTCTATTACTGATGTTCGCTATATTATTGCTATGTTGGTATCTGGGTGAACTTTAATGCAGTGTTTCTCAAATTTGGGTTGGACTATAATGCCCATCATCCCTGACCAATGGTTCTGATAGCTAGGGATTATGGGAGTTGTAGTCCAACAACAGCTGGGCACCCGAGTTTGAGAAACGCTGCTTTGACCTAATGGTCATGTCCTTTGGCCAGAACAAATAAACCTATTGAATGAATGAGTAGGCCTTATTTGGAGACAACCCTGAAACACGGAATAGGTGCGTTTTACGCTGCAATATTTTGCGGTGGGCCTCACTGGTGTCTTCTCAGTAGTGGCGCCTGCCCTGTGGAACGCCCTCCCTTCAGATGTGAAGGAAATAAGCAGCTATCTTCTCTTTAAAAGTCATCTGAAGGCAGCCCTTTTTGGGAAGTTTTTAATATTTAATGCTGTATTGTTTTTAACACTTGATTGGAAGCCGCCCAGAGTGGCTTTTGAAACTCAGCCAGATGGGCAGGGTATAAATAATAAATCATTATTACTGTATTTTTCGCTCTATAAGACGCACCAGACCATAAGACGCACCTAGTCTTTGGAGGAGGTAAACAAGAAAAAAAATATTCCGAATCTCAGAAGCCAGAACAGCAAGAGGGATCGCTGTGCAGCGAAAGCAGCAATCCCTCTTGCTGTTCTGGCTTCTGGGATAGCTGCGCAGCCTGGATTCACTCCATTAGACGCACACACATTTCCCCTTACTTTTTAGGTGCGAAAATTTGAGTCTTATAGAGCAAAAAATATGGTATTATTATTCTCATGAGGGTTCATTTGCTCTTATGGTTATTCTACCTGCGGGATCAGGAAGAAGCCGAACAGCTTGGCTGTCACCGAAGAGAGCATTGAGTCGTGAGGCCCAATGACAGCCGTCACCCGGGTCTGGTAGTCTGTGTAGTTGCAAAGGATCCCGATGCTGTTTGTGCCTGCTCTGGACAGGAAGAGCAGGCTGGGCTGGAGGGTGACCACCGGTTCCATGCAGGTGTCGTAGATATCGTAGCCAAGGCGGATCCCTGGCAGCAGCGTGGTGGAGTTGTTGATCTCCTCAATGGCAATCTTCATCCCAAGGGCCCAGACCAGACCGGCAGCATAAAGCCTGGGAGACAGAGGACAGAACAGGGGAGATGGCGGTCTCTCTATTGGCAACATGCAGGGTTGAGTGCCAGTCTCTCACATATCCCAAACTGCACCACCCCCATGCAAAGAGGTGTCAGAGGCTTGGGGGGGAACCCCAAAGTGTGCAGAAGTACAGAAGTGCTCATTGGAGGGGGGGAGAGACCCCCGAAGGAGGCAACATCTCTGCTCCCCGAAGACATGTGCAACAACCAAGTGAGCAGGGAATGCTGTTAACCTGCCGAGGTTTAATAAAACTGGGGGAAGTGGTGGAACAGAGCGTCCTGGAAGACAGCCTAGGTGGCTGGCTGGAACCCTGATCAGGAGCACACTGGCTTGCCTTTAGAAGCTCCCCTGAGTGGGCTCCTGATTGCAGGAAGGTGCACAAAAACATGCCTGGGAGCTTCAGGGGTAGCCCTGCCCCTGCACAATTTGTGCCCTTCTGCTTTTGGTCTAGGTGGCGAAAAGGGATGTTAGCTTGAGATAACTGATGGATGGCAAGTTACTGGTCCCTCTCTTCCCCGTTCGGCAATGGAAGAGTCTCTCTCAGGAGGTTGTAGACTCTCCTCCCTTAGAGGTTTTCAAGCAGAGGACAGATGGCCATCTGTCTATGGATGCTTTAGCTGATATTCCTGCAGTGCCTGGGGTTGGACTAGATGAGCCTTGGGTTCCCTTCCAACTCTAAGATTCTATTCTCCTGCCACTACCTGTGACCCCCTAAAATGCCTCTCTCCAGAGTGACTAGGGACCCATCCAGGGCCTTCTCAGTGATGGCTCCGACCTGGTGGAATGCCCTGTCCCATGAGACCAGGGCCCTGCAGGATTTAGCTTCCTTCCGCAGGGCCTGTAAGACAGAGCTATTCCGCCTGGATTTCAATTTGAACTTAGCCTGATCTTTTATTCCCCTTCCTTCCTTCCTTCCCTCCCCCTTCCCTTTTTATGGAGATTACCTGCTCTGGGATCCCACAGCTAATTCTCCCCTGGTCTCCCCACTGGCCCAGATAGGACTAATTTAGCCAGCTAGCCCTGGTGATCACCTAATGTTTATTGGATGGATTTCCCCCCCTAAATTGATTTTTGAATTCTGAATTTATTATTATTCACGTTTTATACTGTATTTTATGCTGTTTTTTTCTTGCATCAATTAAGTGTTTTAAATTTGTGGTTAGCCGCCCTGAGCCCGGTTTTCTGAACCAGAAACGGCGGAGTATAAATAATAATTAAAAATAGTTATTTATTTAACAATGTGGGTTGGGGGCACGGATATGGGTAGGCGGAAGGGGTTGATTGTTTTTAAATAGGCACTGTATATTTATTTACTGATTTTCTACCTCACCTTTCTTTCTAAAGAGCTCAAGGCGGAGTCCATGGTTCACCCCTCCCTTCCCCAATTAATCCTCACAACAACCCAGGGAAGTATGTCAGGCCGAGAGGCAGCAACCGCCCCAGGGACACACCCAGAGAGTTTCATGCCTGAGCTGGGACTTGAACTCTCGTCTCCCACGTCCTAGTCCAGCACTCTAATCTCTACAGCACACTGGCTGTCTCTGAAGGCTTTTCGGTTTACACCCACTTTTAATCAGTCTGTTTGAGGCTGGTCGGAGCTCTTAAGCATAACTGAATTGCTGCTCCTTTTCATCCTGTCCTGTATTACATAGGCTGGATGGTTACGTGGGAGCCGGTTGAAGACTGTCCTTCGAAGACAGAGGTCCTTTGGTGGGTCAGGACGATATGGGATTGGGGGGGCAACTCCCATCTCTTGTGAGGGCACACTTAGTCCCAGCACTGTCCGTTAAGAGTTTGGGTGTCTTCGACACCTTTCCATGGAGGCGCAGATCACAGCAATAACAAGGGCGGCATTTTTTCATCTCCGCCAAGCTAAGCAGTTGGCTCCTTACCTCTCTCGCCCTGACCTAGCCACTGTAATCCACCCGACGGTCACCTCCAGACTTGATTATTGTAACTCACTCTACGTGGGGCTGCCCTTGAGACTGACCCAGAAACTCCAGTGGCTGCAGAATGCCACGGCAAGACTCCTTACGGGGTCCTCACCGCAGGATCACATTCACCCGGTGCTATACCAGCTGCACTGGCTCCCGGTGGAGTACAGGATCAGGTTCAAGGTGCTGGTTTTCACCTTTAAAGCCCCATACAGCCTAGGACCCTTGTACCTACGGGACCACCTCTCCTGCTATGTCCCACGGAGGACCTTACGGTCTTCAAATAAAAACATCTTGGAGATCCCGGGCCACAGGGAGGTTAGGCTGGCCTCAACCAGAGCCAGGGCTTTTTCGGCCGTGGCCCCGATCTGGTGAAATGCTCTGTCACAAGAGACTAGGGCCCTGCAGTACTTGACATCCTTCCGCAGGGCCTGCAAGACAGAGCTGTTCCACCAGGCCTTTGGCCAGGGCACAGTCTGACCCTCTCCTTCTGTAACCCTCACAGAACTCTAGCCCAATGGTTGCCCATTAATTTGATTTTGAATTGATTTTAGAATGACTTGATTTTAGAATGCATTTTAATTGATTGGGATTTTATGTAAATTGTGTTACTTTTATTGTTGTTAGCCATTCTGAGCCCGGCTTCAGCTGGGGAGGGCGGGATATAAATAATTTATTATTATTATTATTATTATTATTATTATTATTATTATTATTATTATTATTATCATAGAGCAGTAGAGTTGGCACGGACCTGTTTAGTCCAACCTCTTGCAATGCAGGAATCCGTTCCGCTGTTGGTTCCTAGACTGAACTGTTGCTGCTGTAAAATTTGTGCTGTATTACAATCCATGATGCGAATGGTCTTGCCAACTTTTGTTTTGTTTAACCTTTCAGGGCACCCTGCCCTCCCGAGGCAGCTTACAAAACCCTTAAAACACATGCAAATAACATTTCAGAGAATAGCAAAACCCTAAATGTATAAATGTGTGAGAAGGGGGGAAATTCCCAGGTTAAGAAAGCGACTCCCATTCCCAGTCTTTGCTTTTATTATGACATTGAAGAACTATCTTAAAAATGATTCTGATACAGGGAAAGAAAGCAACTTAAAAGGCTCATTGGAAAAAAAGGAAAGTCTTCAGGAAGGTCTTGTTGACACTTGCATTTTGAATAATTTTACTTTAAAAAGCTGCCTAGTTAATTGGGGACAGCATTCAAATCTACTCCATAGTTTCCCGTTGACAATTAATCTGGCATTCTTTCAGCCCTGATGGTGCGTAGGGGCCATTTGCCACGGGCTGGGGGTGGCCAGAGCCAAAAGGGAGTGGAGCAATGGAAGTAACTCTTCGTTCAGTTAAGTCCAGCCACACACAAGGCAGGGGTTTCTGCATCACCACCTCCCCAACCATCGCTACGTCCTTGCCATGTTTGCTGCCTTACCTCTCACAGTTGTAAATGTCAGGCAGGGTCCGTTCCGTCACGTTGGAGGTGAGCACCGTGAAAGGGAACAAGCCGCCCAGTATGTAGTCTCCGGGTCTTCTAAACTGGGAAGACATGCAGTGATAGCTCTGGGCCCGGGCCCAATCCAGACCGAGGCTGAGCAGGAAGAAAGCAGACATGTCTCTCGACTGTTTCTGAGACTGGTCTGCGTGTGGACAGCCTAATTTTGAACGAGGCAGGGGAGCCCCTTAGAAAGCCAAACGTTTTGTTCAATAAAATTTACAGCAGGTGGGAGCATCCTGAGAGAATTTGTTTAGCAAAGCACACACTGCATGAGCAGTGTAGGTGTGGAAGAAGCCATAGTTAGCCACCCGTGCTAACCAAATCTTCTGCGGCATTCTGTTGAGTTGGGCCCCTCTGCAATCTGGCCCTCCCTGCCACGAGGGATTTATTCAAACAGGGTGGTCTTGAAAGGTTCCTGATTTTTTGCAAGCAGGTGCTGGGCTTTCCTTGCTTTTGGATTGAGGTGTTCCCAAAGCAAAGGAAGGAATGAACTCTGATTAATAAGAATACCCACAGAGGCTTGAACCAGCAAGACTCTGGGAAGGGTGCGTATAATAATCTGTGCCTCCCTCTGCACCCCTCGGCCCAGGTCGTTTTATTCACAAAGGAACTTTTACAGAGTGTTCGTAAGAACCAATCAGATTTCTTCTGAGCATTTCAACAAACCCCAGGTGGGGACAAAGTTAAACTACCAAAACTAATTAAGCATGGGGTAAATTAAACAGAACTACAAAGGAGTGCATTTGGCAACCCTGGGAGGTGATAAACAAAGCAATATACATGATAAGAAGGATGGCCAGGAAGATAGCGATCATTATCACCTTCATGTGAAACCTGTTTCCTGGCCCTAAGATTAACAGCCTGGGATTAACCTATCAGAAAAGCTACATCAACGAAACTACCCACTTTGATGACCCTGGCGAAGGATGCCTGCCTGGCGAAGCAACTGGCAGTGTACGTGACTGGTCAAGAAAGAGAAATGGAACAGTAGAGGAAATGGCCAGAGATGCAGAGGGTTGTGGGATTTGATCAGAAATTATTGCCAATGTATCAAACCCAATGCATTCATCGTGGACACAATGGCTTGATGCATATTTTATAATTCCTCATAGAATCCCACCTGGCCCGACACTCTGGATATTTGCATTCCTACATTGGATCAAACTACTTTCGGAACTGCTGTTGGGGAAAGGTTGGGTACTGGTCCCAGGTTTGGGGGTGGGGCTCGATGCCACCCATAGAGAACCCCATGCTCTCCCCCCCAGCTGTTGACATGCCAACCCTTCCTCTGCCTGTGCCTCAGGGCCTGGTCTGCGCTGCACCACTGGACTAAGGGAGTAAAACAAACCACAATCCCTGGTTCAGAGGCAACACTATACCAAGGCTTGTGGTTTGTTGCTTTTGCTCGCTCATAGGGAGCTAGCTCTGTGTTTGCAACAAACCATTAGTTATGGTTTACCACTGGCGGGGTGGGGAACCTCAAGCCTGGAGGCTGAATGCGGCCCTCCAAGACTCTCTACCTGGCCCTTGGATCTCTCCCAAAGCCACATCCTTCAGTGGCCCTGCTTCACATCCTCCACAAGTGTATTTGCTTGGCTGGAGTGCATTCTTGGCCTCTAGTGTGCCTGGACGGAGGATAATAATAGCTGTGTGTGCAGAAACTATCTCAATTCTTTTGCCCCTGGCTCAGAAGGGAATGTGGCCCTTGGGCTCTAAAAGGTTCCCCAACCCTTTCCTGGGAGGGAGCAAGGTGTTGTGCCAAGGCTTACTGCTCCTTCACTCCCACTTTAGGAAACTGCCTTTATACGGAGTCAGACCCCAGGTTCACCTGGCTCAGGATTGTCTACACTGACCGGCAGTGGCTCTCCAGGGCTTCAGACTGAAGGTCCTTCCCAGCCCCACCTGGAGATGCCAGGGATTGAACTGGGACTTTGCACATGCAAGGCAGATGCTCTGTCGCTGTCCTATGGCCCCCTCTCAAGTCAAGGCAACAGGCATCAGCTTTGATATACCTGTGTCAGGTGATAACGCTGTGTTTGTTTCCTGCCACGCTGTCATTCCTCCACCATCTGAAAGTCTGTGGTTGTTGTTTGTGGTCTGTGTCCCCCCGCTGCTATTCCCCCGGCTGTGGGGCCATGAATTAAGGTCCTAATGGTGCTGCTGCCATTAGCAACTGTTTGCTAATGGGGTGCGGGGAGGTTATGATTTAGGGGGAGGCTTTTGGGTCTCATTAAGGGCCTTATGCTGCATTAGAGATCTGTATTGGCTCCCAGTACGTTTCCAAGCACAATTCAAAGTGTTGCTGCTGACCTTTAAAGCCCTAAACGGCCTCGGTCCTGTATACCTGAAGAAGTGTCTCCACCCCCATTGTTCAGCCCGGACACTGAGATCCAGTGCTGAGGGCTTTCTGGTGGTTCCCTCACTGTGAGAAATGAGGTTACAGGGAACCAGACAGAGGGTCTTCTCGGTAGTGGCACCTGCCCTGTGGAACGCCCTCCCTTCAGATGTGAAGGAAATAAGCAGCTATCTTCTCTTTAAAAGACATCTGAAGGCAGCCCTGTTTAGGGAAGTTTTTAATATTTGATGCTGTATTGTTTTTAACACTTGATTGGAAGCCTCTCAGAGTGGCTGGGGAGACTCAGCCAGATGGGCGGGGTATAAATATTATTATTATTATTATTATTATTATTATTATTATTATTATTATTATTATTTGAGCACCTTGTTCATGGCAGAACCGTGAAAAATCCCTATGCGGCCATCAGGACTGAAATTGAGGACACCACCACGTATACACAGGACAGATGATTATTTGAACCCAAGCAATATAAGAGGTAAATACATATCTATATCTATATAGACAAATCACAGTGCATGCATGAGTAAACAGTGCCATAAGTGCAAATACTTTCATTGTGCCCCCACATCTCCCCCCCCCACCAAAAGGCATTGATAGTTTAGAAATCATACGAGGCAGGAAACATGAGAGCACCATAGATACATGACTCATTTGCATCCAGAAAGGAATCTTAACATAACAGCATATCGTGATCCAGAAATAATAATAATACCACTTTAAAAACACAGGTATGATTGATTTGTAACACGAAAGGAATCTTAACATAACAGCGTATCACGGCCCCAAAATAATGACGCCACGTTTAAAACACAGGTATGATTGTCTTCAAGCCAAAGGCGTGGTCAACAGCCTTATGCAAGTTCGAAACTCACAGTGACTTTAAAAAAACAAAAAGCTTTTGTAAGTGAACAGTCTTGTTGTGAGAGAGAATGACAGGGAAAGAAGAGGTGTGAAGATAGTTCAGGAGTTTGGTTTCATCAGGGGTGGGGATCCAGTGGTTCTCCAGATATGCTTCATTCACTTATTTAGAAGTTGTGTATATACCGCTCAAAACAAAACAAAACTTCTAGGTGGCTTGAAGAAGACACTGACATTTGGGGGGGTCCACAGGTCCCCCACCCTTACTAGGGAGATTGTTCCCACTTCCAGCATGCTAAAGATTGTTGATTTCCGGGTTGTAGCAGTGTGCAATATCTTTGCCTTCCCCTGTGTGTATGGAAGGAGATTCCGCTCCCTCCCCACTTTGAATTCTTATTTGTCCCTGCATACCCACACCGTGCTGCCCCTCAGCTGGGTATACTAAATGCGCAGCAACATGCCTGGCTGGTGACTGGTGAAAGGACCCTGTTTTTGCACCCACTGCCCCCATCCCAAACCCCACAGGCTGTTAATGCTCAAGAGTGGGAGGAGTCTGGGTAGAGGGAGTCACAGGCTAGTAGGGATCTGCATGTGATGCCCTGAAGGGCTTCATGTTTGTGGGTGCATGACCTGCGTCTGTGTGTGGAAGGGAGAGCTCTATAGAACCCCGGTGGGATTCTCCCATCAGGCATATGTATCATGGCAATCCTGAGCAATCTTCCCCTTGTCACATGGTCATTGAAACAGGTATATATACCAGTCCACTGTAAAAGCCCCCCTTTCCTCTTTAAAGCTTAATTCGATCCGAAGGGTGGAGGGGATACAGTTTCACCTTGATTAAACAAAACCAGGGTTGATTGGCAGAGAGCACAAGTGAGGCTGGGGAGACCCCTGCTTCCAGGCCCTCATCCATCCCCCTGTGATCAAGTACATTCATTGCTTATGCAGTTTTACCTCCCGTACACATCGGGGAAGACTGTAGCCTTAAAAACCATGTGATGAAACGGTGGCGAGCTTTCGGCCCTCCAGATGTTGATAGGCTCCCATCAGCCCCCCAGCTAGCACACCCAAATGGCCAGGAATGATGGGAGCTGGAGTCCAGCTACATCTGGAAGGCTGACAGGTTCCTCACCCCGACTGTAAGGAGCAGCATTCCCTACTGCAAAGGAGAGATGGAGGATGGTCTCTATTTGGAAGAGGCATTCATTGACTCCTGAGAGTGGGGAATGCCTCTTCTTAGGTCAGGGATTTTTTTTGGGGGGGGGGAGGGACTCCAAATCCCATCAGCCCCAGCCAGCATGGCCAGCCATCAGGGATGATAGGAGTTGTAGTTCAAGCATGTTCTTGGACTCTGACTCCCATGAGCCCCAGCCCAGTGGTTGGGAGTTGGAGCTCAAGAACATCTGAAAGGCTGTAGGCTCCCCACCGCAGTCAAATAGGAACTGGGGCCAGTTCTGTTTCCAGAAATCTGGCTGATTGAACCCAGAATAGGGATGCTTTGAAGGCTCAAATGATTCCAGCAATAAGAAACCTGATTTATAGGAGAGAGCTGAGAAGCAGAGAGCTAGATCTTGGTGCCAACAAGCAGGCGTGGAAATGGATAGGCATGAGATGTACGATCGATGCTTGCTTTTTCGTCTGTGGCATTCAGAGAAACGCTTGATTGTGGGGATCCGCTCTGCTACGGGAGGTCCAGGAGTTTGTGCCGGCTGTACAGTTCCTGTGTGATATCGTAGAGCTTCTTGATGTGGGGCAAAGCTTCTCCCAGCATCTCCACTGCCTCCTCGTTGCTGCCCACCTTCATGTTCTCAAAGAAAGCTTCCCGGTTGGGCAGAGTGCAGAAGGCAATGGTGGTGGCCTTGCGGACAATCCAAGGGTGGTAGTTGGCCAGAGAGGCATTGTACGAATCCGTGCAGACCACCGACGTCCTGCAGTCTGTGCCGCCGGTCCGCAGGCCCTCCAGGAAGAGCTGCAGCCATAGGAGGGCCCGGTGGAGGCGCAGGATCGTCCGGCAGCCCGATACGGGGCGTTCGGTGTTCTTCTTCAGGTCTACCAGGTTGTTGGCCATCTCGTAGCTCACCATGGATTGAAGGGTTCTGTAGCTCTCCTTATGGGGGCCGCTTTGGAAGCCCTCCATGATTTGGATTTTGGCCACTGCGTCTTTGGAAACGAAGGTGAAGATCGTGCCCATGGTGTTCAGAAACCTGATTTCCAAAACAGAACCCTGTAGTTACAAGGAGCCTTCAAGGTTTCCCAGCCCTCCTGGCCTCTCTGTCTGGCCCTCTCCCCAGCCCACACCCCCTCACTGGCCCTACTCTTCATAAACCAGCTGGAATGTGTCCCTTGAGCACTGCTAACGCTCTTGCACGCCTGGAAGGAGGATAGAGAGGGCGTGTATAGGCTAGCCTGCTGCCGAAAGGTAAAATATGCATTAGAAGCTCCACTGGATGTTGCCTCTGGCCCTGCCCACTGCTGAGATGTGGCCGTGGAGTTGAAAAAAAGGTCCCCACCCTTGGTTTAGAGGCGCAACCCAACAGAATGAATGACAGATCCATGCGGGCCGGTCTCAACAAGAAACAGTTTACAGTCAGAGGGCAGGCTTCAACAGTTTCGCTTGCGACAAGCAGCCAGCCTTCCCTGCAACTCTTCAGGGGCAAGGACTATCTGCTGGTGGTCTCCCACTCGCTTTTCCTGTTCCTTGTGGGTGGAAGAGTGAATGTTGAATGCCATGCCATGAGGACACTTGCAGAGAGGTGGCAGGAGCGGGCAGTGGCGTAGCGTGGGTTGTCAGCACCCGGGGCAAGGCAAGTAATTTGCGCCCCCTAACCCGTGGATTTTAGCAGGGGGCAGAGAGCTGCGAGTGCGAGCGCCCCCCCCCCAGATGTTGCG
Source organism: Podarcis melisellensis (assembly GCF_964234715.1). Taxonomy (NCBI): domain Eukaryota; kingdom Metazoa; phylum Chordata; class Lepidosauria; order Squamata; family Lacertidae; genus Podarcis; species Podarcis melisellensis. The sequence continues at coordinate 20,820,325 of NC_138540.1, read as the reverse complement.
CCCGGTGTGGTCAGCCCCCCCTGCACCCCCCCACGCTACGCCACCGGGAGCGGGGCCAGGGAGCCCATTTTTTGCCTCGGTCAATAACAAAGGAAAATAGGGAAGTGCCTTATGAGTCATCATGTTGGCCCATGTAGGTCAGTGTGGTCTACACTGACTGGCAGAGGCGCTTTAGGCATCCGAGCAGCCACAGGTTCCCAACTCCCATTGTGGAGCAAGATCTAAGCTTGGTTCCCTAACTAGGTGGACAGCCTTACCTGACAAGCCCTTTCCAGCCTGCTAAGTAAGGGTCCATTAGGATTTCCGACTTCTCGTCAATACAGGACTTGAAAGTGTCCAGCACTTCCCTCAGGTTGTGTCCATCATCCCCGTAGGCCATGGCGAAGCTCTGGAACAGACAGCAAGAGTCAACAGCTGCTGGGTGGATAAACCATAAATGAGCCCAGGAACATCGGGAGCTGCCTTATCCCTGGCCAGATCGTTACGCAAGAAGAGCCCTGCTGGATCAGGCCAGTAGTATCAAGTCGTATGCAAATAATAAGCAAGATCAATCGGATTTGTGGGATGGAGGGACGGAATGTGCTTCACTGGGAGGGCCCCTGTTTGTGGGCCCCTCAAGCGATACACGTTTGGCTCCTTTCATTATAGGCTTTTAAACATGCTTTGGTAACTCTTGTTTTGACCCGGTTTTACAAGGTGCCTGACATGCTTAACCTGTTGCGGTCTCCGTTTTCATTTTTTCCCCCTGGCATTAGCCAGCCAGTAGCACGTATTAGACTGCCTGTAAATAGAGAGCTATGATTGTAGGTATACTGAAGTAGATGTTGTTTAAATTATGAGCGTGAACTATCTTGCCCTGAAAGTCAGTGTAGAAATATTGGGTTGACTCACGGTAGTCTCACTGAAATTACTTATTCATTTATTTTATGAGGTTTTTACACTGTTTGTGTAAAAAACCAAATCAAAAACCCTCAAAATGGTTTACAATAAAGGTAAAACAATAAAATTATCAATAAGAAAAATAAGACAATAATGGACCTAACTTTCACTATTCCATTTCAGTGGCTCTATTCTAAACAGGACTAAGGTTGGATAAAACTCACTGGAAAATCCTAATCTGGGTGTTACTCCCATTGACCTTAATGGGGCTTACTTCTGAACAGATGTGAGCAGTATTGCTTGGTAAGCAAATAAAACTGAAAAACAAAACTATGCAACCTCCTTCTCTGTCTGGGTTTTGATACTATTTTTTTTTAAAAAACTTTCCCTCCTATCCCCAACTGCTCTAAGTACCAGTTGAGTAGATCCTTTGAAGCTGACATAACTTAGGTACATCAGTTTCAGTGCATATACAGTGGTACCTCTAGATACGAACGCATCTAGAGGTAAAGGTAACTAGCGATGGCACGTCTGCGCACGCTCGTGTCACTTTTCGCCGCTTCTGCGCATGACGTCATTTAGAGCATCTGTGCATGCGGCGAAACCCGGAAGTAATGCGCTCCGTTACTTCCGGGTTGCCGCGGAGCGCAACTCGAATGTGCTCAACTCGAAGCGTCTTCAACCCGAAGGTATGACTGTACTCTAATACAATTGGATACAACCCAATACTACTATTTTTTTAAAAAATTTAATTGCCCATCTGTTTTTACAGTTGTGCTTAGGTTTTAATTTTTGGATGGGATTCCTGGCTAGGACCAATAACAGTTTTAACAACTCTGTCTCACAATTTTAGGAGAATGATTCCTCCCTCGACACGCACCTCAATATGTTTAAGTACTATGTATGCTGCCTTGACAGGATGTTCCTGTTTTGAAAGGCAGCCTCAAAGTCCGTTTTTTAAAAACCATATATTTAATTTACAGATCGCTTCCTTGAAGTGATTTCACAACGGAAACATCAGCAACTAGAAGTTATATAAAATAGTTTTGTTGTAAAAACTTTTTTTTAAAAAAATTCAAATGATTAATACACACACACACACACACACACATATACTCTCACACACATTTGTATCCAATGCTAGCCCTACCCAGAGTAGACCCATAAATGGACTTGGCTAAGGTAAGATTCATTCATTTCAATGGGTGGGTGTCCTCACATCCATTAACTGCAGTGGGCCTGCTCTTGAGTAGGACAAGCACTGGACGCAACTGAATGGGTCTACTCTTGAGTGTAAGTTATTTGGGATACAACCCCGGCAATAGAAGGAATTTAACATTTAACTCATCTATGAAATAATAAAAATAATAAAATCTCAGGTGTACAGGGCTGGGAGCCGCAGGTGCGCAGGGTTCCTCTTTCTTCTGCCCCATCGACCTCCTTTTTCCAAGCCTCTGCCCCATATCACCCCTCCATGGGAAGAGGAAGGGCCTCTCCCTTAGGGGGGTCTCTTCTCCCCCTCCCCAGCAACCAGACTGACTTACCTTAGCGACCGCTTCCTTCTTTCCAACTTCAGCGCAGCCAATGAAAGCCCGCCTCCTGCTCACCTGTCTCCGCCTACCTTCTCTCCTCGACCAATCGCCTGCCATCCCTAGGTTCCGCAGAGGCGAGGGTTCCCAAGCCGCGCCAGCCAATAGAAGCGCCGAAGCTAGTTCTGGAACCTACGCTTCCGTAACATTCAGGCGCGCAGAGACGGAGGTATACTTCCCGCGTGGTCCAGCCAAGGCGCATGCGCGACAGTCCCAAGCCCGTGCGTTCCATAGAGATAAAAAAAGGGTAGAGTCGCAGGCTCTCGGCGCTCGTCTGTGAACTTTAACACGGACCCAAAACTTCTGACCTAACGTTTCATGCGCTAGCCTGTAACACCTTAAATGAGGTTAAGGGCTCTTCTGAGGGGGGACATTCACGTCCAACTCTATGAGACTATGTACTTTCTACCTCGGAAGTTGACTGTTGAGTGCGTCACTCTGCACTTTTTGGTTAAAAAAAAGTCTATAGGCCAGCTTGGCGCAGGTTGAAGGCAGCTGAGTGCGACCGCCTTGCGCATGCGCCCCAGGGCTGTGTTCGGCGTTTGTAGGCGCGACCGGCCAGGTGAGTTTGCAAAGAAAGTGGCGGCAAGCGGGGGTGGAGGGTGGGGTGACGACGCCTGTTGCCATGGAGACAGGGAAACCGGGGTCGGGGTGTTGGGGGCGGGGTGCAGAAACGCCACGCGGAAGAAGCGCGTTCCTGCGTGAGAAGAGGAGGCGGGTCGCTCGCCCTCCGCCTGGCCTCCCCTGCGGGGTCGTTGTGAGGAGAAGCTGGGGAGGCCCATGGAGGCCACCTGGAGCTCCTCGAAGGAAGCGGGTACACGGGTGAATGAGCAAGCAGGAGTAAAACAAGTAACTAGGCACGCGCGGGGTTGTGTAGGTGGAAAAGGTGCTTTATTAAAAATAGCAAGTGGAAGCTCGAGCGTGGCACAATTGTAAATAATCTCCAAAGGTGGCTTGTTACGGTCAGGGCCGGATTTAGGTTTGATGAGGGCCTAAGCTACTGAAGGTAATGCGGCCCTTTATATGTTCAGCTGTCCTTTGTCAGCAACAAATTGCCACTTTTTTGTGTGTTGAATATATGCTATATGGTAATTTATAGACCTAATAGGTATTTGCACATAACAAAATATGTATTTTTTTGGAAATGTACATCCAGTTGTTGTTCCCCTTTAAATTTTTTGGGGGCCCCCAAGAGAGTGGGGCCCTAAGCTATAGCTCGTTTAGCTTATATGTAAATCGGGCACTGGTTACAGTTTGTGGTGCTTAACAAAAGCCTTCCAGTGTTTTCGGAGTGCTGTACCCATGCATGCCCCTAAAGTTGATAAGGGTACCTACTTTCAATGCGGAAGGTCCCAAGTTCAGCTTTTATGCTGTGAACTGCCCCGAGATCTTTGGGCAAAGGGCAGTATGCAAATTTAATAAACGTATAAAAATAAATGAAATCCCCAGCACCTCCAGGTAGAATCTCCTGGCTGAAACCCTATGTGGGGCTAATGAGGGCCTGAAACATATGGAAGGGCATGATTTTGAACGGAGGGTTGATATCTCAGTTAGTAGAGCATAACTCTTAAACTGAGGGTCATAGGTTCAAATCCCATGTTGGGAGAAAGATGGGGCTGGACTAGATGACCCTTGTGACCCTTTCCAACGCTACGATTCTATGTTTCTGTAATCTGGAGGGAGCCAGGTTGGTAAAGCCCTGGCATAGAGCATTGGTCTTTAGCAGGTGGGCCAGGACCCAATGCTGGGTAATGGCTTGGTCTGAGGTGAGTTATAGCAGCAGCACTGCCACTGTATAAATTTCTTTGTTATCCTTCAGGACATTTTGAATTAATCTTCTGCATAAGATTCTGAAGCTGTGACACCATTGGGGAACACTTATGGGATCTCTGAAACGGCTCCCATTGCAGCTGGACTTTGGAGGTTTAACCCGAGCTGTTTAAAGATGCCTGAAATAAAAGTCACTCCTTTGGGTGAGTAACAAAAATGTTGGCGCTTGTTTTTTCCAAGAGGAAAGAGAAAAGAAAAATGGAGGGGTGCGTTCTTGGAGTTTAGGGTCCTCAGTCTGCCCAAGTTGAGGCACTGAGCTCCATTTTTAGGAATGGTAGGTGTACTGACAGTGATTCTAGGTGGTATAGATCAGGCATGGGGAATGTGGGTCCCTCCACTTTTCATCACATAAGTGTAAATTTTCTAAAGAGTTCCGTTTCTGAACTACAGATTGCTGAGTGGCAATCAACAAATACGAACAGGATCTAGGGGTCGTAGTAGACCACAAGCTTAACATGTGATGCAGCAGCAAAAAAGCTAGTGCTACTCTAGGCTGCCTCAGCAGAAGTGTTGTGTCCTGATCAGGTATAGGCAAACTTGGCCCTTCAGATGTTTTGGGACTACAACTCCTATCATCCCTAGCTAAGAGGACCAGTGGTCAGGGATGGTGGGAACTGTAGTCCCAAAACATCTGGACGGCTGAGTTTGCCTATGCTGGGTCCTGATCAAAGGAAGTAATAGTACCACTCTATTGTGCCTTGGTCAGCCCATACCTGAAGTATTGTGTCCAGTTCTGGGCACCACAAGCTGTAATGTGTTCAGATGAGGGCATTGGGTATGTTTAGCCTGGTAAGGAAGAGACTGGAGAGATATAACCATCTTCAAATATCTCAAGGGCTGTCACACGGAGGCTGTAGCAAGCTTGCTTTTCCTGCTCTGGAGGCCAGGACCCAAAACAATGGCTTCAAGTTACAAGAAAGGAGCTTCAGACTTATTTGAACGAAGTTCTTGGTGGATCTGAGCCCCAGAAGTCCTGCATAGGTGGACATGACCACCAAAGATGTGCTATGTGACCTTGCAGAAATGCAGCACCTTTGTTAAGACTGAAGGCCATTCAACTCACATATTTTTCTGTTTTGCCTTTTCAGGAGCTGGCCAAGATGTGGGCCGGAGCTGCATCCTCGTGTCCATTGCAGGGAAAAACGTCATGTTGGATTGTGGGATGCACATGGGCTATAATGACGATGTAAGTGTGATGGGCAGGCCTTGGCCTAGGTGGCAGTTTCAGATTTGACTTGGCATTGCTCCAAAGTGTGCATGGAGGGTTTAGCTTAGAGTGTGGGAAAGTTGTAGAGCAGGAGTGATCAGATGTTTCCCTCCAGGCCTCACCCCTCACTGGTCCTGCTTCACACTCTACTTGAGTGTTTTTCCATGGGTAGAATCTGCCCTTGAACTCTTGCTTGCCTGGATGGTAGATAGAGGGGGTCATGTCAGTGTGTGCAGAAAGTAGCCTACAGAAGCAAGGAAAAACATATGCATACATAATTTTATTTGCATGCCACCTATCCAGCATTCAAACCATGCTCAAGGCCCCTTCTAACATGGAAAAAAATACATAACTACAGTAGAACAGAACCAAAGTACAGTGGTACCTCAGGTTACATACGCTTCAGGTTACAGATTCCGCTAAACCAGAAATAGTGCTTCAAGTTAAGAACTTCTCTTCAGGATGAGAACAGAAATCGTGCAGTGGCGGCATGACGGCAGCAGGAGGCCCCATTAGCTAAAGTGGTGCTTCAGGTTAAGAACAGTTCCAGGTTAAGTACGGACCTCCAGAACGAATTAAGTACTTAACCCGATTTACCACTGTAATTCTAAATAATAAATAAGACATTTTAAAAAAAATACACAACCAAAGTCAACAATTTCCACAAAAATCTAAAATAAGGATACAACCCCCCCAAAAAACCCGCCAACAACACCCAGCAGCAACACTCCCCCCACAAAACTCCCTAAACTGGAGTCAACCAGGGCCCCACTGTCCCATGCCAGGTGGAAAAAAGCCTGCAGGACAGGGAGCAGGTATTCCAGGACTCACAGCTAAATAGAAAATAAGAGGGAAGAGGAAGGAAGTCAAATAGTGAATTAAATCATCCCCTAGCAGCCCAAGGCCACAACTGGAAAAAAAATCAACAAGAAACCATCTCAGCTGAAAGCAGTTTGGAATAAAATGGCTTCTAAAGTGTGTTTTTGAAAGCCAGAACTGAGTAGGGCCAACTCTATATCCCTAGGAAGGGAGTTAACACACTTTGGGAGCCACCGCTGAAAAAGCCCTGCCTCTTCTGTTCACAAATATAGAATCAGAGAATTGGAAGGGACCCTGAGGGTCATGTAGTCCAACCTCCTTCTGTTTGCTTTTATACTGTACGTTTCTTTGTTTTTATATTGCAAATTGTCCTGTGGTCTTCAGATGAAGGGTGGTATAGAAATTAAATAAATAATAATAGTGATAAATCCTGCAGTGGAGGAATATAATTGATCTTAGAGTTTATTGGCTGCTAAGAATGAACGAATGATATTGGAACCTTCAAGGAGGGCCTCCAAAATTCATCTTGAAGTCTGGGTGGGTTCTGAGGCAAGCAGCAATCTTCGGGTTCTCTGTGCACACATGGCCACTTCCTGGGCATGCCAGCTAATGTAAGCCCCACCATTATGGCACACCAAGTCTCTTTGTGTTTTGCAGAGGCGATTTCCTGACTTCTCCTACATCACTCAGAATGGAAGGCTGACTGATTTCCTGGACTGTGTCATCATCAGGTGGGTACCACCTTTGTTTTGTCTAGTGACATGTACACTGTTAACTTGCTTTGTGCTGCAACACGCAAAGCTGTTTCAGGGCATCATGATTCACCTGTTACCTGATGAGTTATGAGTATCTATCCTATCAAGCTGCACAATTTGAAGTTGCAGTGACGGGAATCCTGAGCAAGGGTTTTGAACCAACTCTCCGTGGTTCGTAAAGGTTGTTAACTTGAGCAAGCTAAAATTAAAAGCAGATATATATGAATGAATTAAAAATAAGCATTTACGATCTTAAGGAGTTGCTGGAAGTGGAATAGTAGTTTTAGGCATTTTGGGGGGGAGGGGGTTTCACGTCAACGGGTAAATTAGGCACCTAATAATGTAGTAAGTTAAATGTAACTTTTAAGACACATACAAGTAGTTGTACAGTAGTACCTCGGGTTACAGACACTTCAGGTTACAGACGCTTCAAGTTACAGACTCCGCTAACCCAGAAATAGTACCTCGGGTTAAGAACTTTGCTTCAGGACGAGAACAGAAATCGCACTGGTGGTGTGGTAGCAGCGAGAGGCCCCATTAGCTAAAGTGGTACCTCAGGTTAAGAACAGTTTCAGGTTAAGAACGGACCTCCAAAACGAATTAAGTTCTTAACCCGAGGTACCACTGTATATGAAGTTCAGGTTAAAAAAAAAAGTTTTGCAACTACTTCAAATAGCTGTTGAGGCCCATTCTTGCTTAGTGGGGATCAAAAGCCACCTTGAATTTTGCCCTGTCTCTTTGCAGCCACTTCCATTTGGACCACTGTGGGGCCCTTCCGTACTTCAGCGAGATGGTTGGCTACGATGGGCCCATTTACATGACCCACCCAACAAAGGCCATCTGCCCCATCCTCCTTGAGGACTTCCGGAAAATCACTGTGGACAAGAAAGGGGAGACCAACTTCTTCACCTCCCAGATGATCAAAGATTGCATGAAGAAAGTGGTGGCTGTCCATCTTCATCAGACAGTGCAGGTAGGGGGAGCCAGCCTTGGGAGATGGGGACTCATGCCTGGTTATTATAATTGTATTATTAATCCTTATTATTCTCATTAATTACCTGCCCTTCACTCTAAGGTCTCAGTAGTGGGCACAACAATTAAACCACAATATGAAAAGTAGTTTAAAACAACTTAGAGTCGCTGAAGTAAGGTGGGTCCTAAAAATAGGTCATCGGGGTAAAGGGGCACCATCACCATTTGCAATGAAGGTGCCAGGCACACCTGCGGGGAGGGAGTTCTACAGCCTGGGGGCCACCACAGAGAATGCCCTTTCCTGCCCCCCCCAGCTTCAGTTACTTCAGGCATTTTGTTAGAAAGTTGTGCAGTTAAAAGGTATCTGGAAAGCTAGTCAGGCTTTTCTTTTAAAAATGTGTTCCAAAGTAGAGAGATTGCTTGCTGTTGCATTATAGAATTAACACTTTGAAAGACTCATTGTTAGTTTTTAATGACTGATGCTTTAATGTATTTTTAATCTTTTGTTGGAAGCTGCCCAGAGTTGCTGGGGAAACCCAGCCAGATGGGTGGGGTAGAAATAATAATAATAATAATAATAATAATAATAATAATAATAATAATTTGTTTGAAGTCTTGTTTATTCCGTTATATTTTAACTCCAAGAAGACCCCTTTATCCTAAATAGAACCCAGTAAGGCAGGCACGTATGTACAAAATAATTTTTTTAATGTGATCCCATTGAGATCCCAAATGGAAATTTTGCAGGTAGATCTTATATATTTTTTGAATAATTTAAATCATTTTAAATCACTTTTTATAATTTAAAATTTTGTAACACATTTAAAATGTAAAGTTAGTCCATCTTGTGACCTATCATATTAAAGCCCATGAGGTTTCGAAGAGATTAGTGTTTTTAGTTTTGACGTATCTCGACGCTGGGCTGGGCTGGGCTGACCTAAGGTTTGTGTGTGGTCCTACAAGGCCAAAATTGTCAATTTCCTGAAATTTCAAACCCTCATAACTCAAAAACTGGATGACATAGAAAGCTAAATTTTTAGATTTAAACTTAGTTTTGCTCATTCAACAAGTGTACAAAATATTAAGGAAATTGGATGGCATGAGGTAAAAAAAGTTGGATTGCTTGATACGTAGAATGACTCCATCGTAAAAATGATACTTAAATGAAAATGAGCTGCTGAAAAATTAAACAGCTGTGTGGGCCTGTCAGCATGAAAAGGTCTTTGAGAGAAGCCTAGAAGTCTAGTGAGAGTGCCTGCTGCATCTCTGTTGGAAGAGCATTCTGCAGTATGGGACCAGTAACACTAAACATCTGAGTTCTGGTGGAGGCAAGGGGGCCGACTATAACCATGCTCTTCTGAGTGATCAAGCTAAGATATAAGAACTCAGGTGGGTCCTTAAGGTATCCTGGGCCCATATTGCTCAGAGCTTCACATATCATTACAAGATTTTTATCGCCTGTGGGTAGCCAGTCCTGATATCTTAGCAGAAGTGTCCCCTGCTGTCAACCACCTTCCTCCATCAGCAATCTAGCTGCTGCATTCTGCACCCACTGCAGTTTGTCATTTTACACAGGAAGGAATGCATTGTTCCCCCTGGCTCAGCATTGCCTGCACGGACTGGCAGCAACTCTCCAAGGATTTCAGGCAGGACTGACTCCTAGTCCTATCAGGAAATTCTGTGGATTGAACCCAGGATCTTTTGCAGGCAAAGCAGACATTTTACTGTTGTGCCACAACGCTTGCCCTTTTTTTAATGCAGGTGGATGACGAGTTGGAGATCAAGGCGTATTACGCAGGGCATGTTCTTGGGGCAGCCATGTTCCAGATTAAAGTCGGCTGCGAGTCCGTCGTTTACACTGTAAGTGCCTGGCTGAATCTACATATACTGTCTTTTCAGCTGAACGTGTTCAAGTTACTTGTGATGTACTGAAAATGTTTCCCCTCCCTTTCTCAAATTAGGGTGACTACAACATGACTCCAGACAGGCATTTAGGGTAAGTGTGGGAGAACACCAAGGCACTAAGATTCGCTCTTTCTCAAGTGACATTTTATGACACTCATTCATTTCTATTTGTCCAAGTGGCCGGTGGGGAAGGCTTGGGCAACTTGATCAGAAACTAAAAATTTTGGAAAAACGTAGTCCAGTTTGTTTGTGTTTTGACCTCCAGCGTTCAAAATTTGAATGCTTTAAATTTCTTGGCAGTTTTTAAGGTGTTTTTTTTAATAAATCAACCGTAAAATATTGGAGGGTCTTAGAAGAGTTTTGAAGCTCTTCCCACATAACCTTTCCATGTTCCATGTGGTATTTGTGGCCCTCCCCATTTTATCCTCCCAACAACCCTGTGAGGTAGGCTGAGAGGCAGTGACTGGCTCTAGGTCATGCCCAGAGAACTTGATGACTGAGTGGGGATTTGAACCCTGGTCTCCCAGGTCCTAGTCCAACACTCAACCACTACACCACACTGGCAAGTAAGTGGTATAAATGACTAATAACAATCAGGATCAGCAGAGCAGGATTTACAGGGGGTGGGGAGGCATTTTATTTGAGCTCTTCACCTGGTGTGTTCCTCCGTCGTGGTGGTGAACCTGTGCTTTGTCCTTAGAGCTGCCTGGATCGACAAATGCCGCCCTGACCTGCTCATTTCCGAGTCCACTTACGCCACAACCATTCGAGACTCCAAGCGCTGCAGGGAGAGGGACTTCCTGAAGAAGGTCCATGAAGCCATCGAAAGAGGAGGGAAGGTAAGACTACCAGCCTGCCTATCGGCTTCTAGGCTCCTCTGAGACACCCTGGCTGAAGTTTTCCAGTTAGCAGATCGGTCATAGCAGGCAAACTTCCCCTGAAAGAGACATTTCCCAATTGTTACCATCTGTATCCTGTTTGTAATTTGTTAGCTGCTTTGTTTAGCCAGAGTGACCGAAAGCGACTTAAGAACAACCAAGTCTAAAAACACGGCTACAAGGCAGGATTTAAAGGCCTCACCCTGTTAAAGGAGCTATCTTTCAAATTCAGGGCCAAAAGACCATGTCCTTGCCAGGTGCCTAAAATAGAGGAGGCTGGTGTCAGGTGTATCTCCCTGGGCAAGCAGGGGATAGTTTGCAGCTGCCATTTCCCAACTGAACCCTTTGTTTTCTCTCCCAAAGGTCCTTATCCCCGTATTCGCTCTCGGACGGGCTCAGGAGCTCTGCATTTTATTGGAGACTTTCTGGTAAGGAGACAAGCCTCTTTCACTCTCATTTAAAAAATGGCTTGCTGCCTCGATGCCTGAGGGGCTCCTTGCTTGTTGAAGAATGAAATCTCTCCCGCCCACCCAATATCTCATTGTCATCTTTATGCTCCCTTCTGTCCTTTCCTGGGCTTGTGAGCAAGATGTGATCCTGGCAGCAGTGCAAATTACACGTCCCGGTGAGCCACAAGCGGGGAACCCTTTTCAACCTGAGGTCCACGTTCCCTTCTGGGCAGCTTTCCAGGGGCCACATGCAAGTGGTGGGCGGGGACAGAGGCAAAATGTGGGCAGAGCAACAAGTGCAAATGTTACCTTTGTACTGTAGGCTTGTTTCTACACACATTCAAGCCCAGCTCACACCATCCAGGCAAGCAGGGGGCATGATCAGAATTCAAGGGCACATTCCAGCCAGGTTTTAAGGAGAACTGGGGGGGGGGGGGTGTCCTGCGGTGAGGCAGCATGGCCTGTGGAGCGTTCCAAGGGCCAGATAAGAGAGGCCTGGAGGGCCACAAACAGCCCCCAGCCTTGATGTCCTCCCCTCCCCACTGTAAGCCATAGTGATGGATTCTCATTCCTTGGAGGTTTTTAAGCAGAGCTTGGACACCCCCTGCATTGTAGGGGGTTGGCCTGGGTGACCTTTGGGAATCTCTTCTAACTCTGCAATTCTATGAATGATTTACGTGAACACAGCAATAGCTCCGTGCTAGTGAGCAAAAGCAACAAACTAGGGTGCTTGGCATTCCACCCAAACCAGGGATTGGAGTTTGTATCACACAAAGCAATTCGCCCTCTGAAACAAGTTGCGATCTCTGGTTCGGAAATAACACTAAGCCACGGTTCATAGCTATTTGCTCCTGCTCATCAGCAGGAGAGGAGCACAGCAGCAGTGGCCTGTGCATTCCTGGTAAACCATCAAACCGTAGCTTACCATAATGTGCAACCCAGTGTGGTCACAAGTGCTGTTTTCAGCTTCCTGAGAATGTCAAGTTTTCAGTTGTTGTTGTTTTTAAAGCAAACCAACCTCGAATCACTATCCCTTGTCATGATGAAACTATGCTTCAAAATGAATGAGAGTTACAGGCCAAGACTTCAGAAGCCAGAGAGCTGTTTATAGAGGGTGGCTAAATGGATCTTTTTTTTCCACCGCCACCACTGTCATTACCTCCCAAGGGAACGAATGAACTTGAAGGCTCCCATCTACTTCTCAACGGGGCTGACGGAGAAGGCCAACCACTATTACAAGCTCTTCATCACGTGGACCAACCAGAAGATCCGGAAGACGTTTGTCCAGAGGAACATGTTTGAGTTCAAGCACATCAAGGCCTTTGACCGGGCCTTCGCTGACAACCCAGGGCCAATGGTACGTGTGGAGGGAGGGGCGTGTGTGTGTGTGTGTGTGTGACGGGGGGTGGGTGGGCTCGATTTAATCATTTAAGTATTTATACCCCAGCCTTCTAGTACAAATACATTGTTCAGGGCTGCTTATGACAGGGGCAGTCAACCTTTTTAATGTAGAGAACTGCATTCTCTTGGAGTAATCTTTCAGAGGCTGCAGGCAGTGGTAGGCAGAATCAGAGGAAAATAGTGGGTTGGCCACTCCTTCTCTCTCACTCTCACACAGATACATACCCTGTTCTCGTGTTCTCTCTCTCTCTCTCTCTCTCTCTCTCTCTCTCTCTGACATGCCTTTTTCTGTTTCCACCCTCTCCTTTTTCTGCTGAGGTCCACAGTCTGCTCACCTGTGCCTTACACCACCACGGTACAATTTCATGAACGATGACGTGGGCCTCCCCCCCCCTCGCCCCTGCTTTTTCTTCCTGCCCCAGTGGTCTGCCAGGAAAGGGTCAGATAGCCACTTAAAGGGTCAGCAGTGCATGGCTGGAAGATGCACTTGTAGGGAGGGAACCAGGCAGGTGACGGTGGGTCAGGGCCAAGTCACTCAGGTTCCATTTTGACCCTTCCTGAAAATGCCATCTTGGATTAGATAAGAACCCGCTTTCCCTTTTCTCTTCCTAAGGTTGTGTTTGCCACACCAGGAATGCTTCATGCTGGGCAGTCCCTCCAGATCTTCAAGAAATGGGCTGGCAATGAGAAGAACATGGTACGAAAACACTCTTGACAGATGAAGTTCTGCTCCTCCTCCTCATGGCCGTGGTTGAAGTCTGGATTCCCAAGCTTTTGGGCCCCCTTGGTTCCATAAACTCATGCCCAGTGCTCACTGCCCTATAAAAAGCATTATTCATAATGGTGGGGTGCACAACCCACTAGGAAAGATTAATTGCACATTGATTCAAAGCCCAATTAACACTGTTTTGTTTAATTAATTCAACAACATTGATGAATTTGACCCAGTGATATCAGCTTTTCAAAGTCCGATAGTCATTGACACCCCAGCATCATAAGAACTCTGCAATATCCTTTAGTTTCTTTGAGTGATGTCAGCCAGAGCTGGACATCCTCTATGTTCACTGAAGAAAGTGATGCAGTCAGTCTTGGTTCCCTAATGCATCCTTTTGCCAACCTGGTGCCCTCCAGCCCCAGCCAACACATTCCATTCTAGAATTGCAGCCCAGAACATCTGGAGGGCACCAGGTTGGCCAGGGCTGCCTGGACACTTGTGCCTGTGCAGTACCTGTGTGCTTGTGAAGATGCTTTTCTAAGCGTACACTTCCAACCAACACCTGAAGAGGCATGTCTAATAATCTAATACATAAGGCGTCTCCTAGATGCGGACACCTGCAGGTCCATACCAGCATAGTTTTGTGCGTGCCATTTTTCACACACACCTCCATGTTTAAAAGAAGCAATCAAAACTTTCCTGCTTTTCAGGCAATTCTGCTCCTGCTCAGAGAGCAGAATTGAACATAGTGGGCGTGACTCATTTAGGTCTACTTAGTGGATATGACTCGCTTAAGTCTACTAATTCGATCTGGTTTCAGTAGGGCTTAGTTTGACACACCCCAAAGCAATCCTTCTGGTTTGGGGTTTTTTATTATTTTTTAAGTACCAGAAATTTGTGATTTATCTGGAATGACAGCTTGCTAAGAGAGAATTTGTGGGTGGAAATTTCAGCAATTCTAAGAACAGACCAGGTGTGTCGTTCTCAAATATATTTGCGTATGAATTTTGTTGTTAGCCCTTTAGGAAGGACAGAAGTCCTGGTGTGTTCCTTTTTATAATTACGGTAACTCCTGGAGAGCTGCTGCTGGTCAGTGTAGGTAATACTGAGCTAGATGAACCTTAGATTGGACTTGGTATAAGGCAACTTCCTACTTTCCTAGTTGTAATAATAATCATAGTAAGTTATTGGAGAATCTGCCTATCAAGAAGCATACAGTTTATTATTTTATTTTTTACATTTATATACCACTTTGATCGTCATGGCTGAGAAGGGATTTGAACCCTGGTCTCCCAGGTCATAGCTCGACACTCTAATCATTACATCACACTGGTTGTGCTTAGGTACCCCCCCCAAATAACCCCACACCCATTTTGTCGCTCCTGTAACAAGCACAATTTCCTTCTGGATTCTGTCTCCCAGGTAATCATGCCAGGATATTGTGTGCAAGGAACTGTCGGCCATAAAATCTTGGGCGGTCAGCGGAAGCTGGAAATGGAAGGAAGGCAGATTGTGAGTGGAAATGTTTCACAGGAGGGACCTTCCGCTGTGGCAGATTGGAGCTGCCCCTCCACTTTAATTGATTGAAAGGAAAGGGAGGGAGGGAGGGAGGATCTGAAGGGATGTGCAGTAATTATACATTCTGAGGCAGCTGCCATCATTCCCTGTGCGTGTCTTTCTGGCCTCCAGCTGGAAGTGAAGATGCAAGTGGAGTACATGTCCTTCAGCGCCCATGCGGATGCCAAGGGCATCATGCAGCTCATCCGCCAAGCGGAACCGCGGAACGTCCTCCTGGTTCATGGGGAGGCGAAGAAGATGGAGTTCCTGAAGCAAAAGATTGAGCAGGAGTTCCGTACGTAGCCTTCCCACTGTCTTGTGACTCTTCCCATGGAGGGACCCGGGGCCTTTCCCCATGCTTGTTGCTTCACCTCCCGAGGTTCTCATGTGTTCTCTGAACAGCTCCAGAAAATCATTTCCCTTCTCTGTCGAAAGAAAGAAAGACCCATTCAGGGAATTGCTCTTGGTTATGGATTCTTTAGGGGGGAAGTGGTGTGCTTTAGTTGCATGGGGTGGGCGTGACCTTGGGTTACCTCTCTAGGAAAAAGTGAACTTGCAGCAGTTGACCGGCTAAGTTTTCTTGCAGATGTCACCTGCCACATGCCTGCCAACGGGGAGACAGTGACGGTTCACACCAACCCCAACATCCCTGTGGACGTTTCGCTTGGGCTGCTGAAGAGGGAGCTCACCATAGGTAAAGTTCTGGGTGCACAACTCATCTCTATCATTTTTAAAGAAATATTATTTATTAAACATATTTACAAATCTGTACAGCAGGGTTCAGCCCAAGGACCACATGTCCTTCTGGGGCAGGGGTGGGGTAAGAGACACAAGTGGGCCTAGCAGCAGATTTGAACCCTCCCTTTGCGTAGTAGGCTAGCTAGGGTTGCCATGTGTCCTCTTTTTCCAGGACACGTCCTCTTTTTCAGGGGTAAAATTTCTGTCCAGGTGGATTTTTTAAATTTGCCAAAATGTCTCTGGCTGTACTTTCTGGATGAGGCATAGACATAACTGGTGGTTGAAGACTTGCTTTCCTCTTCTCTTCTCCTGTCCCCTCAGCAATATATCACAGCTTCTATAGCCTACATATAGTAGGGGTATTTAAAATGAGAGTTGTCATAGCGTCCTCTTTTAGATACACCCTCAAATGCCCTTCTTTATCCCCCATCCTGGCAAAAACAAGAGGTTGCACAGGTGGGTTTGTGAGGGGTGTGGCCTGGGAGGAGCCAAAGGTCAGTTAAGAGGGGCCTAGAGGCAGTGCCGGATTTACGTATAAGCTAAACAAGCTATAGCTTAGGGCCCCCCTCTCTCTCCCCCCCATCACTATTAATATACTTCTTCTTAACTGTATTCGGTTCAACAATTACTTTGATAAAATACATATTTTGTTATGTGCAAATGGCTTTAGATACCTGTTAGGTCCATAAATTAACATATAGCATATATTCAACACTCAAAAGTGACAATTTGTTGTTCACAAAGGACAGCTGGATGTCAGTAGCTTAGGGCCTCATCAAACCTAAATCCAGCCCTGCCTGGAGGTCTGCATTTGATCCCTTGCCCCAGAGGTTTCTCATCCCTGCTGTATGGATACTGGTTTGGGAAGATACCTACAAGCACTGCTGCGTGTAGGCCTGTTATGTTTTCATGTGGCTGCTGGAAGATGGTTGGGGCCACCACCAAAATGGCAAAGCCAAAGAAAGCAAAGCCATGCAGGTGATCGAGAGCCATTTATCAAGCCTGCGTATGTGAGGCTTTCCATGTTGTGATCAGATATTTCTATTCCATATACGGTGTTGAGTCAATGTGTGTCTGGCTTGGGGTGGGGACCTTTGGCCCTAACACGTGTTGTTGAACTTCTAAGTGCCCTGCTGGATCAGGCCAATGGCCCATCTAGTCCAGCATCCTGTTCTCACAGGGGCCAACCAGATGCCCAATGGGAAGCTTGCAAGCTGGACATGTGCGCAACACCACTCTCCCCTCCTGCAATTCTCAGCCACTAATATTTGGAGGCATATTGCCTCTGCCAATGGAGGTAGAACACAGCCAGTGTGGCTGGTTCCAGCAGTGGCCTTGTCCTCTGTGAATTTCCCTAATCCTCTTTCAGAACCATCCAAGTTGGTGGTCATCGCTGCCTCCTGCTGAAGAGACTTCCATAGTTTAACTATGCCCTGTGTGAACAAGCCCATTAGTCTGCCCTGAATCTTCCAATGTTCCATTTTGTTGGATGTCTGAGTTCTAGTGCTATGAGGGAGGGAGAAGAACTTCCCTCTTCTGGCCATCTGCTTGCTGGAGCCGGGAATTGTAGTTCAGCAATATCTATAGTGCCAAAGTTTCCCCACCCCCCAGCAGATGGGCCCTATCCTGCTAGTAATCCTAGTGTAATTCAGTTTTACTTGGGTAAGTCCCATGCTGTCATCAGATGTGAAGCTAGTGGTCAGAGTGCAAGTATGAAAAATAATCTTGCACTGCCTACAGCTCCTTTCTACAATGCCACACAGGTCCTCTTCTCGAGTTCTGACACCAACCTGTCCCTCTTTTTTCTGTTCCCTGTGGAAGTGCCCAAATTGCTTAGGCTGCCTCCATGTATGTTGAAGGAGACCATTCCCCTCTGCCCCAGCCTTCCCAGCCAAACCTTTCTCTCTCCTCTTTTGGGTGGTGCTGTATTTGAGACACCCAGAGGCCTACAGGCAGTTGGTGTTCTTTCAGAACTCATCTCTGCAGTCCATGAGGACTAGAACCTTACTCTTGAACTACACTAACTTAATTTTTTTAATTGAAATGGCTTCGGTTGTGTAGTGGGATTAGAAATAGCAAGCGTCTGGCCCTCCTTGGTGGTAGAGACAGAGGCACTTGGAGCCATGCTACTAGCAGTGCCCAGCTAGCCCCATGGCACCATCTTCTTTTGCTGCCAGCTGTAAATTAAGCTGGTATCGCTGGCTGATTGCAGTAACACCCTGTGACGTATTCTGGGACTAGCAGTTCATCTGACACTAGAACCCAGGAAGGAAAATGTGATGCTAAAATTGGACCACTGCAGTAAGAGTACAGTAATTTAGCACCTCAGAGTAACACACGCAGAGGCTTTTGATTGTGGTGTGTGTTTCCTGTTTGCAGAGGGGTGCTTCAGAATGGGTGGCTGTGGTCCCTTTCCTGTCCCTGTAAATAAATGAATGTCTGTAGGGCCTGGTGACGTACACGACAAGGAATATCTGGAGGTGGTGGGGAAATATTGAATGGTTGCTGACTGCCTTTTTTCTCTTCTCTTTGTTTCCAATATCCAGGCCCCTTGCCAGACTCTAAGAGGCCAAAGCTCATGCATGGGACCCTGATCATCAAGGACAATGTAAGTGGAGGCAGGTTGGGTGGGTGGGTGGGACTCCTGGCCAATAGAATGGCTCCTGTGGTGGGGTTGGCAGAAAGGTCCCCCACCTACCCTGAACTCTGCCTAGTAGTCTCCCTCCATTCTTGGAACCCCTCAATGGTTTACGTGGAAGAAAGGCCCTTTTCACATATAGGTTACTACCACATTGCACTCTTAAGGAGGCTTAGTTGACATAAGGTTTAAGACGCATTAAAATCAGTAGCGCTTACTTCCGCAATTATATGTTTAGGATGGGAGCATTAATGTGAAATGATGTTTCAGAAGCCTAAAATGTGCCTGCCCTCTTTAATATTTTTATGCTGGTGCTGCCACTGAGATCATGAGGTTTCCCTGTTGTGTAGAATTCTTCACCGCCGCCACCCCAAATGCAGTACATTGTTAAATCTGTGCCTTGTGCCTCTCTCTAAAAAGTAAGATGAGCCTGCTAGATCAGACTGGCAGCCCAGGTAGTTCAGCATGCTCTTCCCTGGCTGCCCAGATGCCTCAGGGGGAAGCCCAAAAGCAGAACCTGCGCATTACATCTCTCCCTTCCTCCTTCTCTGGGCAGAGCTTCCGCCTGGTCTCTCCCGAACAAGCACTCAAAGAGCTGGGCCTGGCGGAGCACCAGCTGAGGTTCACCTGCCGCATCCACTTCCAGGACCCCCGCAAAGAGCACGAGACAGGACTGCGTTTATACAACCACCTGAAGACGTAGGTACACCAGACTGTGTGCAAAATGGCTTGAAGGAATGCTTTGGCTCAAGGCCTGCTTTGTGCTTCCTTGGAAAGGTGGGAGGTGGGGCCACAAGATAGGGAGGAGCCCTAGTTTGAATAAAAAATGGTTGACTGAGCAGTCAGAGAGTTGGCTGTATCTCATTCAGGACCTCCTGCTTAGTGTGCCTAGTGGAGGATAGCCTAGCCAACAGCCTCCTGAGGCAGTCTGTTCCCTTTGCTGAGCAGCTCTGTCCATTGGGCAGTTTTTCCTTCACTGCTGAGCCAAAATCTTGCTTCCTTGCCATTTTCATTATTTGTTCTAGTCCTGTCCTTGGATTAGGAACAGAGAATTCGGACCTCACAGCTAGGAATGTTGGAATTCTTATCCTCGAGGGACTATGTAATCTGAACATGCATTTTGGTTTTGTTAGTTAGGAGAGCAAGCACTGAATATTACAAGCCCCCAGCAAAGAAAGAAAAGAAAAATTGTGCCTTATTTGTCTATGTTCGCTGCTGAGCACAGTTTCGTATACATCTTCCCAGCCTTGCAGATTAGGAGCTTGCTTTCTTTGGCAGAAAGGTGAAAACTCACATTCCCAAAACTCTGCACTCAGTACTGTAATCTGTCCAATGTACCAAGGTTGTAGATTAGTGTAGACATGCTGCTTTGATCTTAGTTTCTAACACGCTTATTTTTAAAAAAATCAACTAGTTAAGATTCTAACTCTCATTGTTTGTACAGAAGAGGTTACCAAATAATTCTAGGCTATTTGAAAGGTTAAGTAATATTTTGCCCCCAAAATTGTTAGACCAATCACAAAATGCATTTTAGGATCTGTTTTCCTAGCTGCCAGCTGCCCCAGGAGAGGAAAGGAAGCTGCTTGTGGTGATATACAACATGTTATTGTTGTCATCCCCCCCACTCTAGTTTCCTGAAGGACTATTCTGTTCAACACCTCTCTGACACCTCCATAATGGTCGAGTCCATCCTGATCCAGGTTACAGTGCAATCGGAAGATCCTGCAACTAAACTTCTGCTGGTGTCGTGGACGTATCAGGTGAGGTTTCTTTTTTACACACATTATCACACTCCTGGCTTTCAGAGTCCCTTGCCCCTTTCCACCTTAGCAAGGGGCTAGAGCAGACCCAGAGACCCTCCAGATGTTGCTGAGCCCCAGTAAGTGTGGCTAATGGCCAAAGGGATGAAGGGAATTGGAGTAAACAGCATCTTGAGAGACCCCTTTGGCCATCCTCCACGCTGCAGCTTTTGTAAACAGAAGTTTTCCAGCCCCAGAGGTGTTGGCAGACCCTCCCGGAATTTCCTTAAGCCCATCTAAACAAAATGGTTCTGCAACACAGCTGGAGGAATGCAGGAAGTTATAGCGGGGCAGTATTTTTAATTTAAGGCAAGCGGGCTTCTAGGGCTGGGCGACGGCAGGTTTCTAACATTGCGATGTATCCACCAGCCAAACACTGCAATCTGGTGATACACCGCAGTGTTGGAACGGAGGAAGGAGCAAGCTGCATTAGCCCCGGCCCTGTGAGGTGTGGGGTGAAACCGCCACTGCTCTTGCCGAGTAGGCTGAGGCAGTTTCACCCCAGCACCTCGTGGGGCCAGGAACAAGCCAGCTTGTTTGTCCCTCTGTTAAACTGCTCCGCCGAGGTGTGGGCAGCTGCACGCCCCTCAGCAGAGTAGGCCTGGGCGATACATCACTGAGGGACAAACAGCAATGGCAGTTTCACTAGTGATATACTGCCAAGTGAAACCACCATCCCACTCTGCCCTCATAGGTGCAGAGAGAGAAACAAGCTTCATCGGTGATGTGTGATACAGCATGTTCCTCCCTCTGCTTCTTTAAACTGCTTGGCTGAGCAGTGTGCCACTGTCCTCACCTCGGCCAAGTCATTTTAACCAAGCCTGCCTTGTACACCAGCAGGAGCGGGATCGCGGCTGAGGGAGGTGCAGGCTCCCTTCTTCTCCATTGAGGGGTGCATGGCTGTGCACCCCTCAACGGAGAAGTTTAAAAGAGCCTGCATCCCGCCGCGTGGGGGATCCTTGCTTCCACCCCACAAGGAAAAGGCTGTGTGCTTGGCTGCCGCCACCTGGTTCATGGGGGGTGGAGGAACCAGCGAGGTAGCTCACCCATCCCCCACGCCAGCAGAGGGAGCCTCAAGGTCCCTGCCAACATTTGGGCTTGCTCAGCTGGGGGATAGGAGCCTTTTTGCCCCCCAGCTAAGCAGCAGGCTCAGACCAGCTGCATTGGCCCTGGCCTGCAAAAGTGAAAGCTAAAGCAGTTTCACTCTGGCAGGGGGCAATACAGCTTGTTTCAACATTGTGGTTTATCGCCAACCATGGTGATACATCATGATGTTGAAAACCTGTCGCCCAGCCCCACAGCAGAGCAGCAGGTCTCCTTAAACCACCTGCCTCTCAAGGCAATTTGAGCTGGCGATACATTGCGGCTCCCCAGCCGTTGCCAGCACAGGGCGCCTCACTCCCATCTGCCTGCAAGCAGACAGGAGTGAGTTGCATTGTGCTGGGAGCTGTGATGTATTTGCCAGCTCAAAAAGTCTGAAAGTGGTGTGAATGTACAGCCTTAGCTTCTACTAACCAAAAAATATGGATTTTGGTTGCAGGATGAAGAAATGGGTAGCTACGTGACCTCCCTGCTGAAGAAGGCGCTGCCTCAAATCACGGCATGAGTCTCCAGGAGCCCCTGGAACATGTAAAGGACAATGTAAATACTTAAGTTTGTGTGTGTTTTTAACAAATTAAAACGCAAGGAGTTTTAGTATTTAATATTAGTGGCCTTTATTGTCACAGGTGGCATCTGCAGTAACAACTCCAAGTAGTAGGCTTTTAAAAAAAAATCCAAAAATAGGTAGTAGTCCCTTCACAGTGAATGCAAACTGTGTTTTTTTTCTAAAGGAGGCCAGTTTACCAGGATTGTTAGCTCCACACCCAACCCAAGTCATCTCACCTGGGCGATACCTGGTTTTCAACATTGTCATACATCAGCAGCTAAAGACAACAATATTCTGATATACCACAATGTCTGGAATGTATCTCTGCTATTTCTTCCTCCCCAACTTAGGGGAGGAAGAAGCAGCCGAGATACATGTCCTAGCAGGGGCTTCCTTAAACTGATCAGCTGGTGGGAGCGGGGGGGCCCGGATCTCTCCAATGCGCAAGCAGGAGAAGCATCGGTGCTCACTCATCTGGGGGGCTTCTCCTCCAAGCTGAGTAGTTCAAGGAAGCCGCAATGCAAAGGCTCCTGCAGGCTGCTGCTTTCCTCCCAGGGCAGTCATTGCTCCAGGAGGAAAGGTGCATCCTGCCCACAGGTGAAGGCAATTTGAGTTGCCAATACATAATGGCTCCCCAGCTAACACCAGGACAGCACAAGGGGGCGAGGAGCGCTGAGCTGGCAGCAGCCGGGGAGGCCTGATGTACTGGCAGTTCAAAAAGTCTGACACGGGTATCACGATGTGAATGCCATACTGGTTTCAGATAATGAATCACACAGCATCGTCCAAGCCTACTCACCTTCGGATTCATTTCTGTGAGCTCTTGCCTTGTGATGGGGAAGGGAGTGCCATTTGATGGTAGAGTGCCTGCTTCACGGGCAGAGAAGGCGGCATCTTCTGTCGCAGGCATCTCCCACTTTAAGGAAAAAGGATCAGGGGCACCATAGCAGTCAGGCCAGTGCCCATCAGAGCCTGGCATTCTGTTCTCACAGTGGCCAACTAGCTGCCTTTTCTGAGAAGCCCGCAAGAAGGATTCAAGACTATGGAGGAAGGTGTTCTCAGGCAGGTGGGGGCTGGCTGAGAGAAAACTGAGCTGTGTGTGTCAGTTCCTCATTTCAACCTAATGGATCAGCCTTCACCAGTTGAATGTCTGGTCTATACTAAAAAAACAGAAGTGGGTACATATGCCCATGTTCAAAAGCAGACACACCCAACTCCAAGCCCTGTCCATCCAAAGGAAGCGTAAAAAAGTGTGTCTTTTTTCATTTTGCAAAGCCCATGGTAGAGGAGCAAGACGGGTGTGGGGCACCTTGGCCCTCCAGATATTGCCAAACTACACTTCTCCTGCCCATCCCTGCTCCATTGGGCAGGGCTTGCTAGGACTGCTGGGAGGTGCAGTTGAGCAACAGCTGGGGGGTGGGGGTGGCACAGGATCCCCGTTCTGCAGTCAAAGCAGCCTGGCCTTTGCAATTTTAGTCAACATTGCTGACCCACTTGGAAGCGTATCATCACAGCCGAAAGGACTAGAAACGTGCCTTTTTGAAAATATAAAATCGTGGGGCATGTATTCTGCATCTGGTATCACATTATGTGCTCCTGCAGAAACATGGCATTACGAATAATCTCTCTCAGGGGTCTTGGGTGGGTGGCAGAAAGAGAAAATCTAGATGCCACTGGGGAAATGTGGTCCCTCCACCCTGCTGCAGCCCCTTTCAAAAATCTTAAGGATACATAACGCTAACCCCTCCTGCACAAAGCCCTCTACATTTTCAGTTAAAGTTCCTTGGGTTTCTCACCGATATCATCTGAACCTGCTGCCTCCTTTCCCCCCGCCTTGGTCTGGCAATGCGTAGGTTGGCGGGTGCGCAAGTGTCGCCTCGACGTCCACAGATGGTGTAGACTTTGGTGGCCCTGGTCCTGAAGGGAAGTCTCCAGCGGCACCGCCTGCTGGCTGAGGTGAAGTAGTACAAGATGGGGTTCAGGCAGCAGTTGAAGCTGACCGAGGCCAGAGTGATGCGGCGCATCCTGTATATGACAAGGGCAAAGCGGCAGTCCCGGATCAGCCCAGCTCGCATGAGGAAGTGCAGCAGGTGGGTGAGGTGGTATGGGAGGAAGCAGGTGGCGCAGATGAAGAGGATGAGGTAGATGGTGCCCAAGGCCTTCCTCTTGCGGGCGCTGCGGGGGATGCGAGAGATGCGCCGGGCGATCAGAGGGTAGCTGATCAGGATGACCCCGAAAGGGACCACAAAGCCAAATATCAGTGCGCAGACGTTGTAGGGCATCATGCGCCCGGTCCACTCCTCCAGCCCAAAACTCTCGAAGCAGACGGTCGCGTTGCTCCGGTTGAAGTTGAGGGGCCCCCCGAGGACCAGCGGGGCGGCGATGCTCACTGCCGTCACCCAGAGGACCACAGCCACCAGCCCGTAGTGGGCGCCCTTGATCCGGATGTACACAAAAGGGTGCAAAACGGCCACATAGCGGTCAAGGCAGATGCAGGTGAAGAAGGCGATGCTGAGGTAGATGTTGAGGAAGTACATGCTCCCTGTCAGCCGACAGGCAATGTCCCCAAAGATCCAGTTGTTCCGGTTGAGGTGGTAATGGATCTTGAAAGGCAGGATGCAGACAAACAGGGTGTCCACCACGGCTAAGTTAACCAGGTAGACGTAAGAGCGAGGCATGCTGATGGCCTGGCAGGTCAGGAGGTGCAGGGCGGCCCCATTCCCCAGGAGGCCCAGGACAAAGACCGTACTGTAGACAATCGTGAAGAAGGAATACTGAAAGTCTGCTTGGAAGATGCACTCTGCCAAACTGGCGTTGGCAACGGTCTCATCAACGATAGTTGTGTTATCCATCTTTTTTAAGCTGTGGAAGTGTCTCCCTTCACATTTCCCAAGGTGGTACGCGGTTCAAAGTCAGAGCCTTGGGTCTTTAGCGGGCAGCTGGAGTTAAGGAGATCTTTGTGGTGGGCTAAAGATGTGCAAGCTTTTTGCCTGTGAGCAGAGCTGACCCAGCGAAGAGCAAAACTGTCAAAGCAGAAAGAGAAGAACGTTAAGACGTTATCAAGAGGGCCGCAACTTTGCATCAAGCTAAGCTGCTTGGGCTCTGTGCTGCAATCTCAGTTTTACAGAATAAGCTTGATCAGGTCAAAAGCCCACCTAGTCCAGCACCCTGCTCTCGCAGAGGCCAACCAGATGCCTCTGGGAAGCCTGCAAACAGGAACTGAGCACGACTCTCCACTCCCGTAGTTTGCAGCAACTGTCACTCCTCCATTAGTGGAGGTACAATGCAGCCATTGTGACTGGTAGCCTTTGATTACCTTCTCCACCACAAACTTATCATTACACAGCTGAATGCAGTTGTAAGCTGAAGACTGCTAGATGAACCCCTCGGTCTGATCAATCTGGGGCCGTGCTCATCATTTCTTCTAGTTCTGGTGTTCAGTGGGTGAGTGACACTCTTAAACATGGACAAAACAGCCTCACCCATAAGGGGAGCTATCAGCAGGCATACAGGGGCCTCAAAATTTGATCACCAAGGAAGGGGACAAGATCCCAAGGGGTCAAAGTGGTGTGGCGCCTGCCCTGTATGCAGAAAGTTCCAGGCTCAAACCCCAACAGCATCTCCAAGTAGGGCTGGGGGAAATTCCCTGCATGAAACCCTCAAGAGCTGCTGCCACCCAGTGTAGACAATACTGAGCCAGCTGGACCCATGGTCTGACTGCATAAGGCAGCTTCCTATCTTTCTAACTCCCCAAACCGTTGAATCGGGACTGAAGATGCTCAAAAGCTACAGAATGTTGACTGGGTGGGGCTGGTTTTTTTTTTTTGAGAGATGATGGAACAGAGTGACTGCAAACCTGAACAGAGAATCATAGAACTGTAGAGTTCTATGAATCACAGCTTCCGAATCCCTTGCAGAGGGTCATCAAACCTGCATTTAAAAAAACTCCAAGGAAGAAGAGCTCACCACATCAATGGAGAGTCCACCCTTGTGTCATTCTAACGAAGTCCGACTTGCGTTTCATTAATGCATCACCATCTCTATCAACTTTATGAAGCAACCCATCAAGTGGGTGAAGGGGGTGTGTGACAACTTACCAGTCTCTTATCCTGGGCTGCCAGTCTTCAGCTGTTGTACCACCAAGGACTGTTTCCTCTCTGAGGGCTTCTACTAACTCCACACCTCTCTTGAACCTCAGATGGAGAGGAGCAGTCGGCACCTCCGCATTTTTGCAAAGGGGAAGAGAAAAATAAAGTTCCTCCCACACTCTGTTTCGTCTTGAAAAGTCACAGGAAGTGGAGAGTGGAGTCAAAAGCAGCCTGCAAGCTGCATGCACAGCCAGCGGTGTGGGCACTGGCCCCCTCCAAAGGCACAGCAGGGCCTGTTCAGATTAGGGCACCTTGGTCAAAGCTGCTGGGCTGAATGCAGCTCCCTTAGATCTCGGCTGGGGCCTGCCAAGCGTTTAAAAACAAATAGATCCACAACATAACTGGCTGTGTTTAACTATATAAATTCTTTATACATCATATAAACACAACTCTTTTCACATTATCTAGTTGAGTAGAAGCAATTAAGGACCAACATTTAGAACAGGAAATACAAATAGATCAGTTCTTATATACGTAATGTCCAAACAGAAGCTTTTGTGTTCCACATATGTACAAATGAATCAGTGGTTGTATAAAGAATTTATATAGTTAAACACAGCCAGTTACATTGTGGGTATATTTGTTAGTTGAATTTACATAACTATTGGTTTGAAAGTGTTGTGTAAGGCATTTAAAAACAAGCACACACACTCTTTCCAATCAGTTTTGCAGTGCTCAGCCAGGAACCCAAAGCTGAGATTGACTAAGCCCATGGTGGGCTATTAGTAAGTCACCAGCAGGTTGCGTTTGGGTCACCCATTGTGCAGGTCAGGAATTGAGACCGCAGATAATACAAACCGCTGGTGCTGAGTTTCTAACTGGAAGCTTCGCATTATCTAATCTAGTTTATCTAACTTAAACTATTACTAAGATTATCTAACATAGCTGAACTAATTTGGCAATCTCTTCTACCCCTATCTTCTAGACAAACGATGATCAGGAAATGTGGTCCACAAAACAGGATATAAAAAAACAATTTCTGCAAGATGCTAACAGTAGCTGCTTATTTTGCACAATCAAAATCAACATATAGCCCATTTATGTGGCACCCACATGGCTTCACGCATGCTATCTTGCTGTAATCCTCATAACGGCTCTCTAAGGTAGGCCAGTAAGGATCACATCAGTTCTGCAGATGAGGCACAAAAGGCTTTGAAGTGAATGACTGCCAAAAAGGACCCCCTGGCGAGTTCCTGGCAGAGGCAGAGCTTAACCCCGAAACTGAAGCCACTCTGCTGCATCAAGACCTCACTGGCCAGGCAAGGCCCAGTCCGCCTCCTGTTCCCAGGCTTATCACTAGGGACTAGTGTGTTGTTCTAAAAGAATCAAGCAGAGATTCTCAGGATGTCATGTTCTGTCTTACACAGCATAAAACAGCCTGAGGTTCCAGTTCAAGAGCTTTGGGTTCAAATCCTGGTTCAAATGTAATTGCGCCCTAAGCACACCCTCACCCCAAATGTCTGGATATAGTTTGTTTTGTAGGGATGGGATATTGAAGAGTGTTCCACGTATGTATGTATGTGAATAGGTTTAAAGACATGTGGCCACATAACAGGAAAGAGGGTGCTCTCCTCCCCTGACCTCTCTCTGTTCCAGCATGGGGAGTTCAATTAGGCTGCCCTTCTGATTCCGTTTCGCTGATCTCCAAGTCTGCAAAGAGAAGAAGAGGGGAAAGACAGGCCTAGAGTCCGGTGTAACTTGGTAGCACTGGGAAGAGTCCATAGTTTGAATCTCATCTCTGCCACAAACTTGCTTGACAGCCTTAGGCAAGCCTCCAGCCTCCCCTTCTGCAACATGAGAGATGAGGATACTGACCTTCCTTGCCAGATTGTTGCACAAGCTTATTACAACTTGATGCCCAGGAAGAGCTTAAAAGTTCTATACAAATGCACCCCAATTTTGCAAATCACAACCAATCTTCAAGCGTATTTTCCCACCAGCCTTGTTTTCAAAACAGCGACAAAAAGAAGCAGAGCTCCAGTTCTCCGAGTGGCTTAATTCTTCACAGGGAACTCTGGGAATTCTTAGGAGACACCCCCGCCCCCCAAAGCTACATCTCTTCAGTACCCTTAACAAACTACAGTTTCCAGGATTCTTTGGGGAAGCCAGGACTGTTTGAAGCAGTATGATCTAAACAAATAAAAAAGAATCTAAATATCGTCTAAAAATGAGTTTGGCTCTGCTTTAAATGTATAGTGCAGCTGGGGCCAAAGAGAGAAAGGAAGAGTCCCTCTATCCATGTTTTCCACACAATGCAGACATTTTTAATTACTCTTCAACATTCCCTTCTTTTCTCCTAAGTTAAAAATCTTGAAATGCTTTAGCTTTTCTCAAGGGTACTCCTCTCCCCTCCTGTGACGTCCAGCAACTGATGATTTGGTTCCCCCTCCCCAGCTTCACAACACCCTTTCTGAGATATGGAGACTGAAGCTTCCTTATATACCAGGTGAAACAAAGGTTCCATATTATCTAATGACAGGCAGCCGCTCTCCAGGGTCTCTGGCAGAGAGGTCTCTCCCTCTTCTGCAACCTGATCCTTTTTAATGGGAGATTTTTATTTCATGTAAGAGGATCTCTGCCCCACTCTGTCCTTCAAATGCAGGCACACTGCAGCTTGTGATAATTAAAATCCAATTCATCACCCTGACACCACAACAGAGAACAGAAACAGTTTGGATTTTCCACCTTGCACACCAACAGATGTTTGGCTGGCATGGCTTAAATGCCTGCCTGAAACTCCCCTGTAGATCCTGCCTATGTCTCTTGGGGGGCTGACAGTTTTAAGAGGGGGGGGTGTTACTGAAAGCAACACATTCAATAGCCTATTGACTTTGCCATGTTAATTCACATCACAGAACCTTCAGAACACAAAAGAATTCCTCATAAAAATCCCAACTTTTAAGAATTCCTTGCACCCTACAAACACCAGTTCTCCAACAAAGTGTGGTGTTAAACAGCACCGCAGGACCTACTTCTTGCCTGAGATGCTCTATCTGCCTCTGAGCTGGACCACTTCAGGCAGGGGCAACCTGATGGCTGCGTGATGCACGCTCAGTTTTCGATTCATCTGCCTGCGCTTGAGACAAGTCTGCACAGGGTCTGGGATGCTGAGGGTTGCTGAGCCTGGGACCTTCTGCAGGCAAGGCTACTAAGCTAAGGATTCTGCGCCCCAGAAGCAAATGGGGGTTCCCAGACTAACCAGCTTCGCAGTACTCCACATCTTTGAGGAAGAGTCCATCGGGAGGCGCAATGGTGTTACTGGGGTAAGCCATCAGGTCCCTGATCTCCAAAAGCCTTTGCACCTGACAAGGTTCGAGGCGGCCCTGGCCGACGGACACCAAGACGCCAACCATTCTCCGCACCTGGCAAGGGAAGGAAGGGGAAGGTCAAAAACCAATGCGGCGCCAGACGAGTCCCACAATCTGTACCCATTGGGGCAAATCCAGGGGCTGTATCCCTTCTCAGTCAAGAGTCAACCCAACAGGATGAATCTATTGTTAGTCCTTGTCCAAGTACACTGGTACCTCGGGTTCCAAATGCTTCCGGTTACAAACTCTGCTAACCCAGAAGTAGTTGCTCCGAGTTGTGAACTTTGCCCCAGGATGAGAATGCAAATCACGGGCCGGCAGCACGGTGAGGCCCCATTGGCTAAAATGGTACCTCAGGTTAAGAATGGACCTCCAGAACGAATTAAGTTCGTAACCCGAGGTACCACTGTAGAGCCATTTAAATCAATGGGCTTAAGATAGTTGTGTCCATTCACTTCCATGGGTCTGACTCAGCATTATATCCAACATTAGACCTGGTCGGAGTTGCTAGACCCATTCAATTGTTTGTTCATTCAAAAGATTTCAGGGCAGTTCACAGAATAAAATACAAGATAAAACACAGAAGATAATTAAAACCAAAAGAACAGAACAATAACACACACGCCCTTCTCACAGTTATATTTAAAGGGCTGTAGGATATTAATCAGCAAAAGCCATGGAAGTGAATGGGCATGAACAGCCAATGGAACGCTGTGCAAATGGAATGTGCATTTTATTGACTTACACAATTAAGACCTTGGGGGGGGGGCTAAGTTCTCGATTTCTTAGGATCCCCCCTCTAATAATGACAAACCTCTAGGCCACCAGACACCAAGGGACTCTATTTCCCATCAACCCCAGCCAACAGCCAGGGGTGATGGGAGTTGCAGACCAGCACCATTGGGAAGGCTGTAGGCTCCCCATTTCCCCAATAAATAAATAAAAACTTGAAGAATGGCGGTGGTAAGACAACAAACATTTAAACAAATATTGACACTGTCCCATTGGATGAAAGAAGAAAATAAGCTTCTGACAATTAAGAGAGCTAGACGACACCAAACCAGCTGCCTCCATTGGTTCTAGCTTGCCAGATCTGAATATGCTTGGGAACAGCTTTCTGCATTTGTCTCTCTAGTCTAGGAGGGGTCAGATTCAAGGCAGGGGGTTGAACAAACCTCTGTGGTAGAATCTGCCCTGAGCAGCCACCGCCAGGGACAGGAAACAGTCACAGACATTGCTTCCAGGGGCTGCTTGTGGGCTTTAATGCCTTTTACAGTTCTTGCTCAGCTGTAGAAGGTCAGTGGGTTGCCTTGGCCAGGCTACTCCCTTTCAGACTGGCCCACCTCGCAGGCTTGTCATGAGGCTTGGCAGCGGGTGGGGAAGAACGACGGAGTCCCCATCTTGCGCCCCTTGGGAGGAAACAACTTGAAACAAACAGGCCTTTTCCTCCGACCCAGCAGAGCTGCTTTTATAAAAAGGTCACATGGGTCAAAGAACGCGGCAGCGCGAGCCTGTTAGTTTCAGAAAGGAAACTTTAGTTCACTGCTCTCTTTCCTTTTGGCGGGAGAGCGGAGGTGAGCGAGCGTGTGAACACCTCCGGTGTCACCGACTTCTGCTCTTGCAGACTCTTGTGGGTGGACCACAAGCAGAGCCAAAATGCTGGGCTCCCCCCGCCCCATTTTCCTGCAGCAGGATGTCGGATGGGTAAAAGAGGGAAGGGTCGAGGCTCAGTGGGAGAGTTATCTACTTGGCAGAGGATTCCAGATCTGCAAAGGATCCCAGATTCAATCCCCCACCATCTGCAGGTAGGGCTGGGAATGCCTCCCTGTCTAAGAACGTGGAGAGGCGCTGCCAGCCAGTGTAGGCAACACTAGTGAGGTGCATCTGTCTCCCTCATCACTGACTCTTAGGAGAACTATAAGGGCATTCCTGTTCCCTGTAAGGGCTGGAAGATCCTGGCTGTGGCAACCTTGGCAGGGTAATGCTTTTAGATGCTTAGGTGGTTTCTAAATATGTTTTAATTTCATTTTGAGTTGGGACTGCTTAAACGTTTCGATATTGCCTGCCCTGGCCTCCTTTAGGAACAAGGGCAGGAGAAAATAAAGCTAATAAAAAAGTAATAATGAAAGCAAGAGACAGCTTCCCACGTTTCTTCCTGGAGTTGGCAACCGTCTTGTTGGAGTTCGGATCAATGGATAGCTCTGTTGGTCAGAGTGTGGTGCTGATAACGCCAAGGTTGCGGGTTCGATCCCCATATGGGACAGCTGCGTATTGCAGGGGGCTGGACTAGATGATCATCAGGGTCCCTTCCAACTCTATGATTCTCTTATTCTATGACTTGCAGCGGTGCAGTGGCAAAGCGCAGGTCCCTTCCTGATAGTCACAGCCATGCGCCCTTCGAAGATTATAGAGTGATTTTATAATCATGAAATACTAATAATAATGGATACATTCCAACAATCAGTGCACATCTCCACGTGTTGCCTTTCGGCTACATCTACTATTTTTTTGTGGGGGAAAGGTTTTGGAGGTCTCCCAACATCTTCTTTCACAGCAACTTAAAGTTGTGTCTTCCTCGAAAGTCAACTGCATGCAACAGAACTTGCCCCCGCTCCCTTGAAACCAAAGCCTTTTGTGCTTTCAGTGTTCCTGAATGCTGAGCTTTGGGGCATGCAAACTCTTGGGCGTTATTCCTGCACAATCCTCAGTGGCTGACTCACCTCCTTTCACTTTGATTGGCTTCAATCAGCCCAAAACATGGGAAGATTTCTTCTCAGTGGCCAAAAACCTTTCTTTTTGTGCTGACTGGGCGATTCTTGGACCCAGGAGACAGAAACCACTATATTACGGCTGGTTTGGTGCCATTCCCAGGGAAGGGAGGGAGGGAGACCTGTTGGACTGGGACCTGGGAGGTAAAGGTAAAGGGACCCCTGACCATTAGGTCCAGTCATGACCGACTCTGGGGTGGTGGCGCTCATCTCGCTTTATTGGCCGAGGGAGCCGGCGTACAGCTTCCGGGTCATGTGGCCAGCAAGACTAAGCTGCTTCTGGCGAACCAGAGCAGCGCACGGAAACACCGTTTACCTTCCCGCCAGAGTGGTACCTATTTATCTACTTGCACTTTGAGGTGCTTTCGAACTGCTAGGTTGGCAGAAGCAGGGACCGAGCAATGGGAGCTCACCCCGGCGCGGGGATTCGAACCGCCGACCTTCTGATTGGCAAGTCCTAGGCTCTGTGGTTTAATCCACAGCGCCATCCGCGTCCCTTAGGGTTAAACCACAGAGACCAAGACAAACCTGGGAGACCAAGGTTCAAATCCCCACTCAGCCATGGGGCTCACAGGGTGACCATGGGGCCAGTCATTGCCTCTCAGCCTACCTTACCTCACAGGTTGTTGTGAGGATAACAAGGTGGTGGTTCTGTGTGGGCCACCTTAGAGGAAAGGTTTATGAACCTATGAATGAATTAATGAATGAATGAATGAGGGAGACTGTGTAGGTGGAAATGAAGGTGTGGATCAACAACACGTCAGACAAACCAAAAATAGCAGCCGCCCCTCTGTGAGATAACAACTTGGAAGGAAAAGGATGTGGTTCCTTCTGCCTCCCTTGCAGCTGCCCACATTCAGACGCAGGCTGTGGAAATCTGTGAGACAGCAGCTTTCTGGACCCTTCAGGAGGCTGCAGTTTTGGTGTATTTGCAGGGGCTTTATATACTCTGCTCTCCCACCCGGGGAAGGCCGCCCAGAGCAGCCAGTAACTAAATATTTCCTTTATAAATGTAAAACCCCAACCGCCGCCACCAAATTACAGCACTCCGAAAGTTCAAGGAGGGGACAGCGGTTGGCGGAAGAACAGGCCTTTTTGCATGCAAAAGAGCTCAAGACACTCCAGGTAGGGCTGGGAAAGACTCCCACACAGCTGCTGCCAGTCAGAGTAGATGATATGGAGCATGTGGGACAAATGTTCTGACCTATTGTAAATACAGCTTCCTGGGGGAGCATGCCAGATCTGAGGCTATGTGCATAAATTCCTAGCAATTAAGGAGGAAGGGGGCCATGTTGCTCAGTGGGTGGAGCATTTTTGCTGCATGCCTAAGTTTCAACCCACCACATCTTTAGGAAGGGCTGGGAAAGACCCCCTGGAGGTGGCCATAGGAACACTGGAAGCTGGTTTATTACTGAATCAAACAACTGGCCCATCTATGCTCAGTATTGTTTACACTGATTAGCAGCAGCTCTCCAGAGTTTTCAAGGCAGGGAGTCTCTCCCAGCTGGGATTGAACCTGGGACCTTCAGCAATCAAAGCAGATGCTCTGCCACTGAGCCACAGCCTTTCCCCAAGGTTGGCACAGATGGGACTGAGCTAGATGAGCCAGTGAAAGACAGATTGCTATGTTCCTCAGGAGTAACTGCAGCTCAGCGGCATGCAGGTTCAATCCCTGACAACTCTGGCCAAAAGGACCAGGTAGGAAAGATACTTGACTGCAGCTCTCAGCAGTCCCAGCCTCTGGGATCATTAGCAGCTGGAGTCCAGCAACATCTGGAAGGCCAGAGGTTCCCCTCTCCCTGAATACTGC
Organism: Podarcis melisellensis; assembly: GCF_964234715.1. NCBI lineage: Eukaryota > Metazoa > Chordata > Lepidosauria > Squamata > Lacertidae > Podarcis > Podarcis melisellensis. Next base: position 20,786,512 of record NC_138540.1, on the reverse strand, counting down.
AGGGTTTTGGGGGGAGCCACAGGCCAACACAAACAGCAATTCTAGCATTCACCACCAGAGGGAACCGTCCTCCGACACTTTGATGCTTCTATTCAACATTTCTCATTTAAATCTCTCTCTCTCTATCCATGCCATGCATTTAAAGCACATGGCTTCCACTCAAAGTACTTTCCTCCTTACAGAGCTACAATTCCCACTGCTCTTAACAAACTACAGTTCCCAGGATTCTTTGGGGAACTATATAAATGTGTGCCAAGCGCACTTTAAATACATAGTGTGGATCTGCTGTTTCCTGCCTACGGTTCTTTGGAGCTGTAGTTTATCTAACCAAGGGGCAAACACTGATGCCCGTTCACCAAGTACTGACATGCCACAGCGTGGGCATAAAACCAGAGGGGGCGGCAGTGAGAAGACTGTGTCAACTTCCTTGGGTTTCTGATCCAGTGTAGATGTTCCATTTAAAGAGTTAAATAACTCTCAGCCCTTCATCGGATGAGGCTATGAGACAGTGTTACATAGACACTTGCCTCAAAAGAAAATTTTGCACCGAGGCCCTGCAATTCGAACCCTGTGCCCAAGGCAAGCTGGACTCTGCAACCCAGACTCTGCAACCCAGACCAGCAAATTACCACGCACTCCACTGTATAATTCGTCCTCTGTGTTTGCATTCTTGTCGTGTAAGTGCAAAAAGGGAGACTAGTGTCCCACAAATCATGGGAAACAATCAAGAGGTACAGAAAACTTTTTTTTGAGTTGGGGCAGCAGTGGGATCTGTCTGCAGAGCTGATGGGAGAACTAGACACATGCCCATCTCAACTTCAAGGTCCCAAACTTTCTGCAGCAATTGCCAGTGATCTAAGGAACTGCCTATTCTGGGCTAAGAAAGCAGGGGGAGCTACCAACTGCCACCATGCAAGGACTCTTCCATGAAATGTGCTCAACATGCAAGCTACCAGGCTGCGAAAGGGAGAAGCTGACGGCTTGTGCTACGTCCAACAGCCCTGACATGGCAGCTATTTTGTGGTTGCCACCCAGAGCACCCTCTCAAAACTTTAAACATTGACCCCCAAAAGACCACCAGCCTTTTCTTTAATCCAAGATTAGGGGGGTCCTATAACAACACTGGTGTTGTTAGGATGCGGGTGGTGCTGTGGGTTAAACCACAGAGCCTAGGACTTGCTGATCAGAAGGTCAGCGGTTCGATTTCCTGCGACGCGGTGAGCTCCCGTTGCTCGGTCCCTGCTCCTGCCAACCTAGCAGTTCGAAAGCACGTCAAAGTGCAAGTAGATAAATAGGTACCGCTCCAGCGGGAAAGTAAACGGTGTTTCCGTGTGCTGCTCTGGTTCGCCAGAAGCAGCTTAGTCATGCTGGCCACATGACCCGGAAGCTGTACGCCGGCTCCCTCGGCCAATAAAGCGAGATGCGCGCCGCAACCCCAGAGTCGGCCACGACTGGACCTAACGGTCAGGGGTCCCTTTACCTTACAACAACACATTCCAAGTCCTAACACACACACACACACACACACACACACACAGAAAAGTGAACTTGCAATCTCTGCTGCATTCTTTCTCCCAAATATAAAGTACTATTCTAGTTCTTTATATTCTGAATGAGGGCCTGAATTAAAATGGAGCAAAGGAGGCTGCCTCACACCAAGTTGGAACGTTGCTCTATCTAGCTCGGTACTGTCCGCACTGACTGGCAGCAGCTCCCCAGAGTTTTCAAGGCAGGGAGTCTCTCCTAGCCTTACCTGGATATGCTGCTGGGGATTGAACCCAGGACTTTCTGCACTCAAAGCAGATGCTCTGCCACTGAGCCACAGCCTTTCCCCAAGGTTGGTACAGATGAGACTGAGCTACATGACCCAGTGGTGGCAGCCACCGGATACGGGGATTAAACCAATTCACAGCGAGGGATCGGTCTAGCAGTACTGGTCACAATGGCTACGTCGAACTTCCAGGTTCAGAGGCAGTATACAGGGAAGCAGCAACAGGAGTGAGTTATCACCTTCATTTCTTAGATTCTCAAATCAGGATCACCAGCTCAACAACATTCTACAGTTCATACGAGTCGTAGAATTGGGACTCCAAAGATCACATAGCACAACTCACTCCCCAGAGCAGGATCTGCTGTGCCACCATTTGATGAAGCCTGCCTCGTGTGCAAACTACCAGGTCACAATATGGAGAAGGTGTTCAGAGCAGGACCCAAAGATACCAAACGCTGAAGATAAAAAGGGAGTGTAAAAACTGGGTTCAGGCCAGTTTAAAACTGGCTTTTGTGGGGAGTTAGCTTTCACAGTACCTGTTTGTAGAGAAAAGAGGGGGCTGTAAACTCCATCTCCCAAAACCTCAAATGGCTGGAAAAAAGCAAAGAGGAAAAAATGTTAGAGATAAAACAATCAGGATGAACAGAAGGAAGCACTTTTTCAACACTGTGCACTGTTCAACTCTGGAACTCGCTTCTGCAGGATGGATTTTTGCTACCACTCTGGGTGTTCCCAAGACCTCCTGAAGAATGATGTGGGCCCATCAGCTGACAGGCAGGAGGAGTGCACCAAAATCAGTTTCAAAAATGAGTTTCCCAACTGTTTCTTTGCTAGAACAAGGCATGCTCTCGCTGCCTATCAGCTGACTGGCACTGAGGGCGCACCTTGCTCCAACAAAGAAGCTCACCGTAAACATGCATGTGGGGCAGGTGGGTGTGCTAAAGCTGGATTCGGACTGTGGGCTGGAGCATCCCCACCCATGTTGTCAGGCCAGATTGGTGGCAGCGGACCAGCTGTTTCGCGGGGCATCTCGCCGGCCCTGATGAAGCGTCAAGAGCCTTTTGATGCCCAGCAGACCCAGCAGCGCCCTTCACCTTAGCAGTGAGGGTCAGGAATGGAACCTCCAGGGACAGAGGCAGTATACCTCTGACCACCTGGGCACAAGCGACAGGGGTACAGCCACTGCCTTCATGCTGGGGGAAATCCGATGTACGCAGGGTAAGCTTCTAATAAACCAAGCAGCTCAGAAGCCACTTCAGCAACATATTTTAAGTAGGAGTGGACGGATCTGTCGATTTCTACTCCCTGCCACTTTCATGTGTGGAGTTGATACTTTTTAGTTGATTTTCATGTGTAACAATTTATTTCTTGCTGCATTAGAGCATATTTGGACTAGCTGTTCACTAGGTCTTACAATACGGAATTCCTTGTGTATTTTTTCGTAGCTGATTATTATGGGTAGTGTTTGTTTTGATGCTAAAGATGTTCAATTTAGTTGGTAATTCTGTCTTACAGAATTTGGCAGTCCTCTTGGTTTTTTGTTTTGTTTTGCTTTGTTTTTAAAGATTAAGATGTTTTCACCCAGGTCACAAACCATTTAGAGACGTGTTTAAATATACCTTTGGAACTCCCTGCTTATTGATAGCAGGCAGGCACCCTTGTGGTACCCTCTTTGACACCTGCTAAAAACATTTCTGTTTAGACAAGCCTGCCCAGTTGCTGATATGAACTTTCATCTGTTTCTACTATATTATCAATTTAGATTTTCAAAAGTCTTAAATTATTGCTGTTAATTTTTCCTATTGGTAATATTATCATTTTATCTTTTTTGTAAAATCCCTTTGGGGCTTTGTTTTTCAATCTCTCAACCAATTTATAAATCTTATGAAATAATACAAACATAACAAATAAGCAATATATAACTTGTCCAAGTGGACAATAACTAAAATCCAGGTCGGATCCATCTCATTTCTGTATATAAGGGTGTTGTTGTTTTTTTGAAGTTAATATTCACACTATTTTTGTATGCCTTTTTCAAAAAACATTTCCGCACACGTTCTACCATTTAAAAAACACCAAGACTTCAGATTTAGCAAGCATTTTGACATATTGTCTGAGAAGGTAATGGCAGAACTCATAGACGTGCATATGTTAAAAAGTAACTGCTTTCTGACCAGCATGTTAAATCCAGGAAACGTGAACTTTGCATTAAAAACAAAAAGCTGCAAGTCAAATGAAACACTTGAACTTTCTCAATTTTTTGAGTGCAGCGTTTGTATAATCTCCTCTGGCAAAAAAAATGAAAATGAAAATCTGGGTCCGTCAAGGAAGAAAAGAAACTCACTGGACCTTTGTAAGTGGAGGCTGGTCCATCAGGGCGAAGGGGGCAGTGCCCCACCAAGCGCAATCTGGACTCAGCCAGCCACCACCTGCCTGACTTCTTACAACCCATCCGCTTCCACCTCCCTTAAGTTTCAGGTGCTGTCCTTGCAGAACTCAGCAGGGAGGAGGATAGGGACACACCAAACAGTGGCTCTGGCGCCACCTACTGTTGGGCTCCCTGCCTTCCTCCGCACCAGTTCCAATGGGCACCATCCGCCTTTTGCCCGTGAGAGTGTTTGTTAGGCTCAGGTCCACCTTTTGCAGAAACATCTGCCTGCTCACTGTGAGGACAGGATGTTGGGCTAGCCGAACTGTTGGCCTGACCCCCAGCAGCCAGGCTCCATTAGCTATTTGTGATAATATATACAGTGGTACCTCGGGTTAAGTACTTAATTCGTTCCGGAGGTCCGTTCTTAACCTGAAACTGTTCTTAACCCGAAGCACCACTTTAGCTAATGGGGCCTCCCGCTGCCATTGCGCGATTTCTGTTCTCATCCTGAAGCAAAGTTTTCCTGCACTATTCCTGGGTTAGCGGAGTCTGTAACCTGAAGCGTATGTAACCCGAGGTACCACTGTATACCGTACTTTTCCGTGTATAAGACTAGGTTTTTTTCTTTAAAAATTATGCTAAAAAGTGGTGGCTGTCTTATACATGGATAGCGCATAGTGCAAATTTCTTAAATTTGAGTCCCCCCAAATAGGGGGTGTCTTATACATGGAAAAATATGGTCTCTCTCTCTCTCTCTCTCTCTCTGAGTGTGACTTATACAAATAGTTAAATATAAATCTATAAACTTGTCAGGCTGGCAACACTTGAACAACAAATATTATTCACAAAGTCCTCCAGACGGCGCCTGCATGAAGTCCCCACACCTCTCAGTTTCACAGTCAAGATAGAAGTAACTGAATAACCAGCCAACTGCCAATTTCCAACTGCCACCTCCTTTCCCCAATACCATCTATTCCTTGTGAAATACATTCCCAATGAAATTACATTACAAATACTGACATGCTCTTCTTTTTTTGGAGGGGAGGGAATTGGGAGCCGGGGTCAAGGCCCCCTGGTATCTGCTTGCGTGCGAGAACAGAGGACAGCAGCCCAGATTAAGGGCCCCGGCCTGCTTTTAGTGACTCACGAAGAGCCCGAGGCCTCTGCCTAAATCTTTCAGTGACCGAAAATATAAGCGATTCAGCCCTAATGGGAAGCAGGCGCAACAAAGCGCGATCGATAGGCTGCTCCCTCCCGCCTCCCCGCTTGCGAGGAGAAAGGATTATGGTTCCACTTAAAATCCTTCTTTAAAGCTGGGAGGGAAACGATGGGTCCAAATCTGCGAGCCGGCAAAGAGCACCCCAAATCTATCTTCGGCCTCAGTGCTTGGGATTAATCTGCCAACTGAGGTCTTTGTTTTTTCCACAGGGCGAATTGGGGCAGGCTGTAAATTGGCAAGGTGTATGAAAGGCCGCTGTCACCGTTTGTTGTTGTTTAGTTGTTTAGTCGTATCCGACTCTTTGTGACCCCCTGGACCAGAGCACGCCAGGCACTCCTGTCTTCCACTGCCTCCCGCAGTTTGGTCAAACTTATGTTGGTAGCTTCGAGAACACTGTCCAACCATCTCGTCCTCTGTTGTCCCCTTCTCCTTGTGCCCTCCATCTTTCCCAACATCAGGGTCTTTTCCAGGGAGTCTTCTCTTCTCATGAGGTGGCCAAAGTATTGGAGCCTCAGCTTCACGATCTGTCCTTCCAGTGAGCACTCAGGGCTGATTTCTTTCAGAATGGATAGGTTTGATCTTCTTGCAGTCCATGGGACTCTCAAGAGTCTCCTCCAGCACCATAATTCAAAAGCATCAATTCTTCGGCAATCAGCCTTCTTTATGGTCCAGCTCTCACTTCCATACATCACTACTGGGAAAACCATAGTTTTAACTATATGGACCTTTGTTGGCAAGGTGATGTCACTGCTTTTTAAGATGCTGTCTAGGTTTGTCATTGCTTTTCTCCCAAGAAGCAGGCGTCTTTTAATTTTGTGACTGCTGTCACCATCTGCAGTGATCACGGAGCCCAAGAAAGTAAAATCTCTCACTGCCTCATGGATCACTACCTTGCCGTGGCGAAGGGGCTTGAATAACTCAGAGAAGCTATGAGCTATGCCGTGCAGGGCTACCCAAGATGAACAGGTCATAGTGGAGAGTTTTCACCAAACGTGATCCACATGGAGCAGGAACCGGCAAGCCACTCCAGTATCCCTGCCAAGAAAACTCCATGGACAAAGACAACAGGCTGTTACCGTTAGCTCTTGTCTTTTGTTCACCATCCCCCAAAAAGGCTGTAGAGCAAGCTTGGCCAAGTTTACTCCCAACCTAAGGCTTACTTTGGATTGAGGGGCTAGAAGCAGTCACTGCCTGCTTCATTCCCATGGAGGGCTTGGCAGAACCAGCCTTGAGGACTAGTAATTTTATTTTTTATTTTTTTTAAGCCACCACTTGCTTATTTGTGTGGCGGGGTTGACAGAACAACCCTTGAGGACAAATAACTTAACAAAAAAAAAACCACCACTTGCTTATTTGCAGAACAACCTTTAACGATGCGTTACATTTTTACTACTATTACTAATAATAATCCACTGTGTCTTTATTTGTGGGGAGGGTTCTCCAGAAGAATCTTGAGGACTAGGAACTTAAAACAAAAATGGAAACACCACCACCATGGAAGTCAAAAGGTTTACGTTTTTTATGCCGACCTGCAGGATTCATGGCATGTTGTTTTCCAGGCCTCCCGCTTCTAACAATTCAGCCAAAAATAAATAGTGCTGACAAGGGAGAGGGAGGGATAATAGGTCTGTAATCACCTAGCATGTGATTTCATGAGGGAGGCAGCTTTCCATCCCCCCTCTCTCTCTCTGGGCTCTTTCAGATGGGTTTTTAAAAGAATGTGATTTCCTCGCTCAGCAGTCTAGGGTGGGATAACAGAAAAGTCAGCAAATCTGACAGCGTTTAAAGCTCAGAGGGTTTCCAGCAGTCAGGGAACCGGGCAGGCGGCACAGCCAGGTGGTAAAGCTTCGCCTGGACTGTACCACTTGCAGCAGCGCCATGGGGGGGGGGGAGAGAGAAAATATGGCGGAGACCAAATCCACCCCCTCCCCTGAATTCATCATTCCATTCACAGGCAACATTTGGGGAGGGGTCATTCCACTAATTGTTACTTCATGTTCTTTCATGATGCCACCACCCTGGTAAAATCTACCCGTGCCAACACAAGGAAAATATAATTTATTTATTGTATTTCACAAAATTTATATGCCACTTACAGTCATACCTTGGGTTACAGACGCTTCATGTTGCATTTTTTTGGGTTACGGACCGCCGAAACACGGAAGTACTGGAACGGGTTACTTCTGGGTTTCGGTGCTCGTGCAAAAGCACTAAATTGCGCTTTGTGCATGCACAGAAGCACTGAATCGTAATCCGTGCATGCGCTGGCGCGGGTTGCAAATGTGCATCCCACACATGTTTGCAACCCGAGCGTCCACTGTAGTTTTAAAAAACCCTAAAACTAAAACCTCAAAGCGGTTTCCAAAAAGAATGAAATAATCAGTTTTTAAAATAATAATAATAATAATAATAATAATAATAATCCTTTAAATATATCCAATAAGAGAACAATGAACAAGAACATCAGAAAATCCCTGTTGGACTGGGCCAAAGGATCTGGTCTCCACAGCAACCAACAAGATGTTAATTAGGGAAGCCTGAAAGCAGGAGCTGAGTGCAACATCAGCACTGTCCAATTTGTGATTCCCAGAGACTGGCATTCAGGAGCATTTCTGCTTCCAGCTGTGGAGGCAGAGCATAGCCATCATGGCTAATAGCCACAATTTGTCCCCTCCTCCATGAATTTGTCCCATGCTCTTTTAAAGCCATCCGTACTGGAGGCTGCAGGAGTGAGTTCCACAGTTCCACTATGCGCTGCATGAAGAAATCCTTTCTTTTATCTCTCCTGAATCTTCCAGCCATCAGCTTCACTGGATACCCATGAGTTCTGAGTGTTATGAGGGAGGGAGAAAAAAGTTCCCCCACCCACTTTTTCCACGCCATGAATATTTTAAACACTTGTACTACTACTTGCCCCCTACTCCAGCTTTCCCTAAAGTAAAAAGTCCCAAATTCTGCAACTTTTCCTCATGAGAGCAAGTTGCTCCACCCCCTCGATCATTTGCTTTTATTCATTTCATGAAAATCAGACACCACTTAAGACTGTAAGAAACCAACAACCTCAAAGCACTTTACAAATAAAGAGGAAACCAAAAGATTGGTTCTTCTCTTAATCCTGAAACTTTTCCAGCCCTACAATATCCTTTTTTCGAGGTGCGGCAAACCACACGCTCCTTTAAAATATCCGTTCCTTTCTGCCCCGAATCAGCTGAAAGTTGGTAGTAAGTGATGTTTGCTGATAACAATTATTTTATTATTGAACAAAATCTATACATAGCTTGATTGCTAAAAACAACAACTCCAAAACCTCAACGCGATGTACAACCCCCGCCCCCGGAAAATAAAGAAAAAAATTACAATAGTTTAAAACATTCCAAATATTAAAATACTTTGAATGGGTTGAAATCCACATCAACTTTCTAAGCACCTCATGTCAACTTTTCCCTTTTGTTAAAGGGAAATTCCCTTATTCCAAATAGGATTCCTCGCAAGAAAAGGGAAAAATTGACAGCTATGACCTGGGTAGGTTTGTCTAAACTAGAATTTTAGCAGGTGCCAAAAAGAGTGCGGTGAAGGTGGCTGCCTGATATCATGAGGCAGGCAGTTCCAAAGTGTAAGCGACGGCACATGAAACGGTCACAGAGCCCTTACAAATGTGGAACAGGTGTTACGTGGCACCTGCAGTAATGCCAATGGATAACGGAAACAATGACCTTGGATAGGGTCTCTCCCTCCATGGAGGGTCTTCCACCTGTGTGCGAAGCCCTCGCTCTGAAATTCCTGGGTTGCGCAAGAGAGCCTGTCAACACCCACCTGCAATTCCATGACTATTATTCAATCCGTTTTCGGATCACATGGAGACTTTGCTCTGAGACAGCTGGTCTTTCTCCTACAACCTGGCAATGCCCAGCGGGCCCAGGAAAGAGAAACAATAGGAATCGTGTTGCTTTTCTCTTTTTGAAAATGCAAGATTCCTCACTCTCCTCCTGCGCCCCCTCCTCCCCACCCGCCTCCAGCATCCTGTTCAAACGGTTGGCACCCTTAACGCTCAATTTTCTTTGTTTATTCTGAACAAGAATTAATCTGCCTTTATTGGGAGTTATGGGATAAGCTGGGGGGGTGGAGAGAAAGACAATCTGTTACGAAGGGTTGTCCTACGCAAAGCAGACCCGCTGAAATTAATGGGCATGATTTACTTAGGTTAAAGGTAAAGGGACCCCTGACCATTAGGTCCAGTCGTGACCAACTCTGGGGTTGCGGCGCTCATCTCGCTTTATTGGCCGAGGGAGCCAGAGTACAGCTTCCGGGTCACGTGGCCAGCATGACTAAGCCGCTTCTGGCGAACCAGAGCAGCGCACAGAAACGCTGTTTACCTTCCCGCCGGAGCGGTACCTATTTATCTACTTGCACTTGATGTGCTTTCGAACTGCTAGGTGGACAGGAGCAGGGACCGAGCAACCAGAGCTCACCCTGTCGCAGGGATTCGAACCGCCGACCTTCTGATCGGCAAGTCCTAGGCTCTGTGCCACCCGCGTCCCTCACTTAGGTTAGTGGGTTCTCAATCTCTTTTCCTCTGGGCCACACTTTCAAAATAAAGAAAAATTGCACGCACCACACCAGTTTTGCTGGCACCATCCTCATAATAAAAACTACCGCAGAGATATCAACATTTCTGAAAGTAGGAGTTCCACAGGGTTCTAATTGTAGAGACAAGCTCCTAGTCCTGAAGGACGTGGTGGAGAAATGTGAGCAGGGTTTCGTTCAATCTCTGAATCTAAGAGGCAGGTTTCGGCAGGGGCTGCTGGCAGGCGAGGTGGCACTTCAGCACCACAGACAGCTCCCTGCCCCTCCATTCCCCACTCCTCTTCTGCCTTGACAGCTGCTTCCTCTGGCTCCCTCTTTGCCAAATAAAACAGACACGTCCACACAACTCCTTGAAAGACCTCCGCTTCTGAAAGCAGGGCAGACAATGCGGGATAACCTTGGGAACGCACTTATCCTTCGACACGGCGAGAAAAAAGGCCCCTGCATTATAGTAATCCAAGTTCGTTTTCCTTATTTTTTCCCCCCTCTCTCCTTTCTCTTTCCAACAATGTGCTTCCAAGTAGAATTACTCCGTGTCCTTCCAGTTTCAAATAATCCTCCTATTCTCTCTCCCCCCCCCCCCGGCTTTCTCGCTTCCCCTTCGAACAATGGAGTGCGGCTTCCGAACCCAGCGTCTTAAGGGCATCTGTTGGAAACAGGCCTTTTCTCTTGAGCAGGGGAGTTGCTAAGCAACTCTTGAGAGGGGATTGGCAACGTCCCATCAAGAGGAACATCGAGGCCATGATCCTGAGCTTCAGTGCTGTGGTGCGCCGTAATGGGCTGTCTGTGGCCACCTGTTTCTGTCCACATACGCTGTCGAGGGACAGGAGCTGGGGAGCAAAGATGACTGAAAGGGAGTTCCAATGCTTCCAATGAAGGGTCGTAGCTCAGTGGTTAGAGCATCTATCTATCTATCTATCTATCATCTGTTGGACTCTCAGGTCAAGGGCTGCGATCAGCTACACGTAACTCGGCAGTAACGCAGCTGTCTTCATGCAGAAGTTCAATCCACAGTGTGTCCAGGTAGGTCTCCCGCCCGAACCCCTGGAGACCCACTGCCAGTTTGTATTTGCAGCCCTGCATCAGTAGACGGTGGAGAGCTATGGGACCACCTCTCCCGGTATGCCCTGCAGAGGACCTTTAGATCCATAAATAGCAACACCCTAGAGGTCCCGGGCCCTAAGGAAGTTAGATTAGCTTCAATCAGAGCCAGGGCCTTTTCATCTCTGGCTCCGGCCTGGTGGAACGCTCTGTCTCATGAGACCATGGCCCTGCGGAATCTGATTTCTTTCTGCAGGGCCTGTAAGACAGAGTTGTTCCTCCTGGCCTTTGGCTTGGAATCAACTTGATCCCCTCCCCATCTTTCCTTTTTCCTTTCCCCTTCTGTGATGGAACTCCTATTTGGGGACTTCCCTGGGTTTTTTTCTGGCCCACGTAGAACCAGTCTGGATAGTTGGCCTTGGTGAAGACTTGATGTTTTCATCCCCCAAAAGTTTTTGATTTGAGTTTCCACTGAAATGAAGCTGCATTTTAATGTTGTACTTTAATATCTTGTTTTTACGTTGTATTTTAATCAATTGTTTTTATACCTGGTGTTAGCCGCCCTGAGCACAGTCTTGGCTGGGGAGGGCGGGATATAACTAAATTATAATTTATTATTATTATTATTATTATTATTATTATTATTATTATTATTATTTATTATGTCATAAGAGAAGCTCACTGATGGACTGACAATCACTGATGGATTGACTTCCTTCCATGAAGCGGGTCCCAGGTTCAGGACTGGGGTGCCCCCTGCCTGAAACCTTGAGGAGCCGCTGCCAGTCAGTGTTGACAATACCAAGACAGATGGATCAAGGGGTCTGACTCTGTATCAGCCTTACTAGGTTCCTGTAGGAGGCGTGAGAGAGGCTTCTAGAATGGAGAAGAGAGAGAGCTATGCATTGGAATTGACAAGGCTACGTTTAAAATGGATGAACACAACTAACTTGGGTCGGTTGATTTCAGTGGGTGTATCCTTGAGCATCCTTTTAGGTGGAAACAACCCAGAGCAGCACATCTGCAACCCTGCCATGGCAAGGACACTATTGAACTGGGTGGATTGAGGGTCTAACTTGAGGCAAGGGACCTTCCTTTGATTCTATCCCCTGCATTCCTCCTGCAAAAGTAATCAGCAAACAACGGGAATGAATTGTTCAAAAACAGCAAACAAGCAAGCAAACAAACGATATAGAATTAATGGGTCACATCCAACTAACACTGCACACACCCCAAACATTTAAAGCATGTGCACACCCAAGAATCCTGGGAACTGTAGTTTGTTAAGGGAAATTGGCACTTGGAAGGGTAAACTACAGTTCTCAGGATTTTTTTTAGGGGGCTGTTGAGGAGATGGGCTTTAAATGTATAGTGCGTACACAGTCTAAGACCTACTCAGAGAAGACCCATTGGAATGAATGGACCTAAGTTAGTCATACAATCATCAAAGCAGAAGGGACCCTCAGGATCATCTAGTCCTACCCCCTGCAATGCAGGAATATGTAGCTGTCCCATACAGGAATTGAAACTGCCACCTTGGGGTTATCAGCACCATGCTCTAACCAACTACCATATCCATTAATGTCAATGGACCTACTCTGAATAGGGCTAGCACTGAATGCAACCCATTATTTTATTTTTAATGGGTCCACTGAACCTGGCCTCCCACCATAAGACCCCCCAGTGATGTTACCTGTCTTTGCTGTGCTCCGAGAGAAAGCCAGGAACAGGTCTGACCTCCACCCGCGAAAGCCTCTTAACTGGGTCTCGTTTGGGGAGCTCCGAAGAGGCTGAGCGAAAGGTGCTGAAGTCATGGGTGCCCAGCAGGAAGGCCGCTGCCTCCTGCATGGCCAGCGGGTTCAGATGGCTGAAGTGAAACAGGGAAAAGACTCTGAGAACAGTGAAGGAACACAGGGAGCTGCTTCACAGAAGGCGAGATCATCTAGGCCACGGTTTCCCAGATGTGAGCCTCCAGCTGTTTTGGGGCTACAACTCCCATCATCCCTAGCTAGCAGGACCAGTGGTCAGGGATGATGGGAACTGTAGTCGAAAAACAGCTGGAAACCCAGGTTTGGGAAACCCTGATCTAGGCCAGCCTTATGCCAGCCTGGGGGTCCTCTGGTTGTGTTGGACCACAACTCCCATGACTCGGCTGGGGCTGATGGGAGTTGTGGTCCTACCATAGCTGTCAAGCGTCCCTTATTTGGTGGGACAGTCCCTTATCCCAGCGCCATGTCCCGCTGCTGTCCCTTATTGATGATGTCCCTTAAATTTCCCGGGTTTCAAAGGAAGCAGCTCCTCTCCCTCCCTCCCAGCCAGCCAGGGAGGAGGGAGGCTCCAACTGTGTTGCTTGGCTGTGTTGCTCACCCAATAAGGAGTCTAAGAATGACTGGGGGTGGAGCTTGCATGTCTTGTGCCGATCAAATTGGCCATGTTGCCTGGGGACTCGCCTTTGCTCAGCGCTTCCCAGCGGAGAGGTGACAGTGGTTTTCCTTACTGCATCCCCTTTGCCGGGTTGCTGCGCTATGGGAACCACCACTTGAGGCTTTGTTTGGCTGCTGGTTGACTAAAATCCCTTATTTTCGAGGCTGCTGGTCCCTTATTTTCAAATCTGTAAGTTGACAGCTATGGGTCCTACACACCGAGAGGGCCCCAGGTCGAAGAACATCTCAAATTTGTTGTTGGACTACAACTCCCATCATCACTGACCACTGGTCCTGCTAGCTGGTGATGCTGGGAGTCCAACAACAGCTGGGAACCCAACTTTGAGAAGCACTGGCTTATGAGCATCTGCCTTGCAAGCAGAATGCTCCAGGTTCAATCGCCAGCATCTGCAGGAAGGGCTGGGAGAGTCTTCTGCCAGAAATCCTAAAAAGCAGCTGCCAGCCAGTGTAGACAGCAGTGAGCTAAATGGGCCAGTGGTCTGGTTCTGTATAAGGCAGCTTCCTCTGTTCCTCTAACGATTCTGCAATATATAAATCAGCCTTAAATAAATAACTCAATAAATAGTAGGCAACCAGTGCCATTGATGTACCCAACTCCCTGACCTACAGGGACGCGGGTGGTGCTGTGGGTTAAACCACAGAGCCTAGGGCTTGCCAACTGGAAGGTCGGTGGTTCAAATCCCCGCAACAGGGTGAGCTCCCGTTGCTCGGTCCCTGCTCCTGCCAACCTAGCAGTTCGAAAGCACGTCAAAGTGCAAGTAGTTAAATAGGTACCGCTCCGGTGGGAAGGTAAACGGCGTTTCTGTGCACTGCTCTGGTTCGCAAGAAGCGGCTTAGTCATGCTGGTCACATGACCCGGAAGCTCTACGCCGACTCCCTCGGCCAATAAAGCGAAATGAGCACCGCAACCCCAGAGTTGTCCGCAACTGGACCTAATGGTCAGGGGTCCCTTTACCCTTTACCCTGACTTACAGATCCCTCAGTGTCACAAACTCACCCTCGATACGTTACCCAGCAGCGGTTCCGCTCAAAGACAGGCAGCTCCAAATGGTGAGAGCACCCGGTCGCCACCCGGTAGATGTATGTCCTCGACCGGGCCGAGAAGCGGGCGTGGAAGGTGCTGGGGACACAACGAGCACCCAGGATGCTGTTGAGAGAAAGAAAGGAGGGTCCTTTTCCGAAATGTAGATGGGGAAGTGGGTGTGATTTAAATAACAAAGGTCTGGTTCCCAGGATCAGTTTGCATGAGCCTTATGTTCTAGAAGGTTTTGACCTTTAAAGCCCTATGTGGCCAAGGACCCACCTACCTACAGGACCGCCTCTGCAGCTATGCCCTGTGGAGGACCTTAAGGTCCACAAATGACAACATTTTGGAGGTCCAGGTCGCAAAGTGGTTCGATTGGTCTCAACTAGGGCCAGGGTCTTTTCAGTACTGGCCCTGATTTGGTGGAACACTCTGTCACAAGAGACTAGGGCCCTGCGGGACTTGACATCTTTCTGCAGTGCCTGCAAGACAGAGCTGTTCCGCCTGGCCTTTGGTTTGGACTCAGTCTGACCCTTATGTTTCCCTCCCCTTATGGTTTTGATCTATGGGCTACTTTTAAAACGAGGCTGCATTTTAAATTCCAGTTTAACCTGTATTTTAAATTGGGTCCCGTCCCCCCTATTACGTTTTTACTGCAATTTTACTGGTGTTAGCCGCCTTGAGCCTGGCTCTGGCCAGGGAGGGCGGGGTATAAATAAAATTTGTTATTATTAGTAGTATTAGTATTAGAAGGGGGTCTGCAAACCTCTTGCCAAGGCTGCAACTTAGCCTTGTTAACTGCCTCAGATTTGTCCAGCCCACGAAGAGCACCAGGCCCTGTGATTGGTTAGAAGTCTGGGAAGGCCCATTGCTCAGGGGTAGAGCATCTGCCTTGCATGTAGAAGGACTCAGGTCCAATCCCCAGCATCTCCAGGTAGAGCTGGAGGCACCCCCAGTCTGAAACCCTGGAGAGCTACTGCCAGTCAGAGCAGACAATACTAAGTTAGCTTCCTATGTTTGGGGAGAGCGGGGAGTAGCTCAGTGATAGAGTACCTGCCCTGTCTGCCTGCCTGCCGAAGGTCCCAGGTCCAACCCCCAGCTTCTCCGGGTAGGGCTGGGGAAACCACTCCTACCTAAAAGGCTGGAGAGCTGCTGCCAGTCAGTGTGCACACTCTGCTGAGAAAGGCGGGCCCATAGGCTTGACTCTGTGTAGGGCAGCTCTCCAGGCACCTAGGAAAGCCCAGCACTTTGCAGGTGTCAACGGTCAGCGGATCATCAGCACCTGCAAAGGCATGCCTTCACCTGTTCCCTGCCTGACACACATTTGTGTGCCGAAATTCCTTGCACAAACCCACACATAATGGAACACCAGGGGGGAATGAGTCCTGTCCTACCCTGACATGCTAGCTCTCTAAGTGCAGGGCACCACAGGGCTCAACATGCAGCTGGCCTTGGATGTAGGGGGATGGCCTCCTCAGCCACTAGCCTGGCGGCTTCCTCACGGCATCTCAGGATGCAGCCCGGCCCTAGACAGAGTCAAGTGTCGGAAGCAGCAGGGAAGGGGGGGCAGGAAGAATGACCTAGTTTTCTTCTCTCTCTCTCTCTCTCCATCTGCTGCAGTGAAGCGATTACCAGCCATTTGAAAACATCGCAGACAGGATGAGACGCTCCTGGGCAGCCAGGTGTGCATTTGCTCAGGGTTCATCCACAGTGTGGACATTTGGATGCCATGCTGGGGTTAGGAATGCAGGAGCAAAGGATTCCCGAGCCTTGGATTGAGCGTTGGGTCATTGGTCCAGCTAGCTCAGAACCTGAGAAGAGCCCTAAGGGATCAGGTCAGCGACCCATCGAGTCCAGCATCCTGTTCTCACAGTAGCCGACCAGATCCCTGTGGAAAGCCCACCAGCAGGACGCAAGGACAAGAGCCCTCTCCCCTCCTGCAGCTTCCAGCAACTGCTATTCAGAAGCACTGCTGCCTCCAGCTGTGAAACAAAATATCCTCCAAACATCTGGAAATGAAATATTACGAATGAGCATCAGCTGGTTCCCAGAGTTCCCTTGGAAGAAGGGTTGATGGATAAGCCAGTCTGGGAATTGAAGCTCTGTGAGGGGAATGGGGACCTCCTAACAACTCTCAGCACCCTTAATGAACTACAACTCCCAGAATGCTTTTGGCTGTTTAAAGTGGCATCACGGTGCTTTAAGTATATGGTGTGAATGTGGCCTAAGAAGGCCTTATCCCAGCGGATAAGGCGAAGCAGAGGGATCCAGGCAGATGTTCCAGCCTTTCCTCTCCTTGCAAATGCCAGAAAATGAAATTTTAAAAAAGCTTCCGCTGAGAGCAAACAGGTGGATAAGATTACTGGTCCCCCTTGGCTCGAATTGCCATGACAACAAAATGGCTCCCACGAAGGCCTCTCAGAGCACATGGATCGCAGCCACAAAAGAGAACGAAGGCAGAAGAGAGCAGGGAGACGGGCCATTAGGAGGAGAGGCAGCAGCGGCTGCTAAGCCCTGGCAGCCAGATTAGCTGCTGGGGAATAACAGGATCACTGGCCGTGTAAAATCCTTTTAGAGGAGATAAAGCACCAAGTTAACGCCGGCCGGGGATGGAGGGGACGAGGGCCCACTGAGGACATTGAGATCATAGTCTCAGCGTTGCCGACCTGTTGCAGGATGGGCAAGGAGAAAGGCTGCTGCAGCTCAGTGGGAGAGCGTTCGCCTTGCTGGAAGAAAATCTGAGGGTCGATCCCTATCATCTCCGGGTAGGGCTAGGAGAAGGCCCCCTTTCTGAAATCCTGGAGAGCTGCTGCCGCTCAGTGTTGACAATTATTATTTGTATAGGGCATTTGTGCTGGACTCTTGAGTCAGAAAGGCTCCCCAAGCAGCTTATATACCATCAAAGCAAGACGTGCCCTACTTGCAGGCTGGGATTCTCAAAATGCGAAACGAAGCATGACATGACATACAAGGGGAAAGCGACAGGGTCATCTAGTCCAGCCCGCTGCAACGCAGGAATCTCAACATGTGGTCCCCCATCCAGTTTGAAACCATACCGTACCCTGCTTAGCTTTGCAAATGTGCTAGCAGTTAACTGACCAGATGGCACAGTTTAGGGGCAAGGAGGTTCCAGATGGAGCTGGAGTTCTGGCGAACCTGATGGAATGAGCCTTCTGCTTTGTATTTCTCCCACTGAGGCAGCCTGGTGGAAAGTTTGCTCCCCAGATGACAGTGGAACCCACACATGCAAAACTGAGCCCAGATGGGCCAAGGGTCTTGGGTTTGGTACAGGGCAGCTGCCTTCTGGGTTTCTATATCTTGGGAGAAGGTCATAGCTCCTTGGCACCAGAAGGTCCTGGGTTCAGTCACCAAAGGCACCTCCAGGTAGGGCTGGAAAGACCCCCTGAAACCCTGGGGAACCGCTGCCAGCCAGTGTTGATAATACTGAGCTTGGAGGAACATCTTGAGGGGTGTGTGCAGCTGGGCAGAGACTGGCCTGCTAGGCAGAGATGATCTTTGCACCCATTGCCCCACCCACTTTTGCCTCTGGCCCCGCCCACCTCAGCCTGTGGCCCCTGCCAAGTTGCCCAGAGAGAATGCGGCCCTGTTATGGAGCTGGTAGGAGGGCAGCTCCCTTGCCCCCCCAAAAGACAAATATGGGGGGCACATTGGGACTCCCTAGAGCCTTGTTTTGACAGCCCCGAGCTAAAAGGGATTGGGAGGATCTGCCTGACATTTATTCTCCACGACGCTTCCGAGCTGTTGTCATGGAATCCGTATTAACGTGGGCACATAGCAAGCCTCAGGCACACCTACTCCTAAGAGAGACTGCTGCTGGCCAGGGGGGAGCACACAGATGGAGATCGTCTTTTGTTTTCATTAAGATGTTACATAAATTGGCTCTCCCCCACCCACCCCGAAAAGGTGGGTACATTTCCACTGTGCCAAAGACTCAGGGTGGAGTGAGGATGACTCACCTTCTTCACCCCATGAGATCACAGTGTGTAAATGGGGGATGGATTGGATTTTACCTTCAGGGACTGAGTTTTCACAGGTGGGTGGGGCTGCCTAGCTGCCCATTGCCTGATGATGTCGCCATGATGCTGGGCAGGTGGCCAGTTTTAGCCCACAAGGACTGCAGGGAGCTGTGTGCTGCACTTTGAAGCCACGATGATCAGCTGATCATCAGGGCTTTAAAATACAGGGGATTGGCTTATGGTCGGGGTTGCAAGGCTTTGCAATCCTTCTTCATGTGAGTTGCAGCTATGGAACTCGCCCCTGCAAGAGTCAGTGGCGACCTCCCACTTGGATGGCTTTAAAAGAGGCCTGGACTGTTAAGTATAATTGGTTTAATTGACAATGAAATGAGAATCTCTGCGTACTGGTGAAAAAGTTTCAATACAGGGAGATTCTACTGAAACTTTAGAGAAGCAAGAAAAGCACTCTGAACCCTTGCTGTGTAAAAGTTTGAATAATATTTTTATGGGGTCTGCAGAATGATTCCTTCCAAAAGGATTCAGTTCTTACGCTTCCAGTCACTACAAACTGCACAATATTAATATCTGCAATGTGGACAAATTCACAGAGGATAAAGCTGTCAACGGCTACTAGCCACCAAAGTTAGAGGCAGTACGACAAAGTAAATTGCTGAGAATTGAAGGCAGGGAGCTTGCTGCTGCAGGCTTCTCATGGGAACACCGGGCTGGTCACTATGAGAACAGGATGCAGGACTAGATTAGGACAGTACCTGCCTGCATTCGGCTGGCTCTCCTTGTGTAGTTCAGTGGCTTTGCTTGCAACCCCTCCTTTTGGCCTAGCTGCATCTTTACCTGCCACTGGTTAGAACTAGAATAAAGGTAAAGGTAAAGGGACCCCTGACCATTAGGTCCAGTTGCGGACAACTCTGGGGTTGCGGCGCTCATCTCACTTTATTGGCCAAGGGAGCTGGCATACAGCTTCCGGGTCATGTGGCCAGCATGACTAAGCCGCTTCTGGAGAACCAGAGCAGCGCACAGAAACTCCGTTTACCTTCCTGCCAGAGCAGTACCTATTTATCTACTTGCACTTTGATGTGCTTTCGAACTGCTAGGTTGGCAGGAGCAAGGACCGAGCAACGGGAGATCACCCTGTTGCGGGGATTTGAACCACCAACCTTCTGATCGGCAAGTCCTAGGCTCTGTGGTTTAACCCACAGCGCCACCCCAAAAAGCCCAAAAGGGCTTGGGATCCAAATACCTAAATGATGTCTCCACCAGCTTGGGCCTTATGCTCAGCAAGGGAGGCCCGGCTGTTGCCCCGGCTGCTGGCTGGCAACGACCCATGACAGGGCCTCTTGGGTGGTGGCTCCCCATTTTGTGAAAGGCTTTCCCTGGGTGAGGTGCATCCCCTCTGCCATGAAGCTCACTGGGTGGCCTTGGGCCAGCTGCCATCTCTTAACCCAAACCACCTCACAGGGTGGTTTCTGTGATGAAAAAGTGGGAACGGGCAGAAGTGTGCATGCCACCCCAAGCTCCTTGGAGGAAAAGTGGGATATAAATGTATTATTATTATTCATAATAATAATTGGCTATAGGAGAAATTTAAAAGCATTCCTGTTCATTCAGGCATCTGATAGCTTATTGATATTGGCCATAGGGACCTTGAACTTAGCAACCTGGAGGGTAAATGATATCTGCTAGATACCTCAGTTGGTAGAGCATGAGACTTAATCTCAGGTTTGTGGGTTCAAGTCCCATGTTGGGCAAAAGATTCCTGGATTGCAGGACCCTCATGGTCTCTTCCAACTGTACGGTTCTCTGTTCCGAGAGCTTTTGAAATGGTTTGAGTCGGTTTTTAAATGACCTTCATCGTTTTGATTTGTTTCACTTTAAATTGCTTTCGATGGCTGACACCATTTAAAATGTTTCGAGCTGCTTTTTAAATTACAGTTTTGCTTTGACCGATTTTCTTTTGAATTGCATTGTTTTTAATTTTGTGATGGTTCTACACGTTGGGAGGAAGGGTAGGACAGAAGCTGAAGAAATAAATAGCTGCTCCACCCTTGTTCCTTACCCTTAATGGCCTCGAGGGGGGATTGTCAAATAGAGATGCCAAGCATGGTTTGGTGCAAAGCACTGCTCCCACTCCCAGTCCTCAGTTTGGCCAGGGGTGGCGGCTTTGAATCCTTAAATTTGGAGCAGATTATGAGGCACACTGTACACCCTTTGGCTGTTTGGAAAGGAGGGTGAGCCATGCAGCTACACAGGTCTCCAAACCTCCCTAAGCAGAGGCCTCCAGCCCTCTTTGCGGCAGCCAGCAACACAGAGCAAAGAAAAGTGGGAGGGGTGGCTCAGAGAGGTAAAAATTGGGGAGAAGAGTCAAGCCTAGGATCCTGTTTCCCTCTCCAAACTTTGTCGGCAAGAAGGGCTCGGCTCCCCACCCACGTCTCCTCCTTCTGCCATCAGAAGAAGTAGTTTTCTCAGTGCGGGAATATTTAGAGAGAGGAAAGGCCTCCGTCGCTGGGCTCTTCTTGGCTGGTTTTCCTCTCAAATGCAAAGCAGCTGAGCTGTTTTCTGGTGTTAAGAGAAATATTTGCGTGCGGGACAGAGGGGTAGAGAGGCAGCCAGGAGAACAATAGGAGGAAGAAAACATGGCCTTCCATCCGGCATTGAGCCTGGAACTTCAGAGGTCTTAGCTGCCAGGCTGAGAAAGTTTTTCCTGTACCTGAGGCCTGGGGGTGCTCAATATGGCCCTCCATGACTTTCCATCTGGCCGTTGGGGTGCTCCCCAGACCACCCCACCCCCTTACTGACCCTGTTTCGCCTCCAGAATGTCTTGGCCTCATTGGGATGTGCTTGAACCACAGTCTAGCCTCCCACTTGCCTGGGTGGAAGGCAGAGATTGTGCAAAGCCAGCCTGCTCTGCAAGA
Source organism: Podarcis melisellensis (assembly GCF_964234715.1). Lineage (NCBI taxonomy): Eukaryota > Metazoa > Chordata > Lepidosauria > Squamata > Lacertidae > Podarcis > Podarcis melisellensis. The sequence continues at coordinate 20,765,151 of NC_138540.1, read as the reverse complement.
GTAGCATCTACACCTGTTGCTCCGCCCACTTTGGCCCCTGGCCCCGCCCACCAGTGGCACATGGCCCCTGGAGGGCCGTCCTGAAGGGAATGTGCCCATTGGTCTAAAAAAGGTCCTCCAATCCTTTCCAATTGAAGTGGAATAAGTTGCTAGTCCTCATTGTCAACACTTGCGTCCTTGGGGATGCACCTGCGGCGCAGGTAAAAAACAGGGTTGGGGCCTAATGCTGGCTCTCTTCCAGATGCCCTCTTCTAAAAACAGTGCCTGAACATTGTATCGGGGTCTCTGGAGCCCAAAGGAATCAACGCTATTCCCCCCACAGAGCTACAGTTAAATCCCAGTGCAGTTTAACAATCCCTCTTCCCAAGGAACTCTGGGAACTGTAGTTCTGGGAGGGAGAGGATCTCCCGGCAACTCCCAGTACCCCTTAACAAACTACAACTCCCAGGATTCTTTGGGGGAAGCCATGCCTGTTCAAAACAGTGCTGCAGTGCTATAAATCCATGGTGTGAGCGTGACCTAGATCCACCAACAGGAATGGAGATATCTAACTTAAGTCCATTTATTTTAATGGGTCTACTCTGAGTAAGAAATCGTTGGGTACACACCTCTATGTGCCTAAGCAACCTCAGCAGATAGGAACCTTAAAAAAAATACTTTAAACTTTTAGGGAACTTTAGTTTCAACTGGATGTTGAATAAACTTGCAATTATTAATGGGTTACAGTTCTGAATTTTATTGTGTTATTATTTTCCTTAGTGGGCAGTGCAAATCTGAATAATTCCTTTTTATAGGGTAGGGTAGAGAGCACTGGAGATGAGTTTATGGAACCAAGTGGGGAGCGGTAGCCTGGAAAAATTAGGGAACCACTATTTTAAATATTTGCACTGTTACCTCATGAACAGGAGGTGTTAGATTCTGTGCCCGCCCCCAACCCTGGAGGAAAATTGGAGAGTAAAAACGAAACAAACAAACAAAAGCGACTGACACCCGCCCTATCAACCTGAATGTGATGCATCTTCATCTGAGCCAAGTTGTGTTAAACAAAACAAGGATTAGGGTGGAAAAGCAAACCCGGAGCCAGAGAGCTGGGGGTGCGGGAGGGGAGAGGGAAGATGGACGGGTCGACAATCAGAACTACTTGCTATTCTTTGTGCAAAGCAGGGGCCGGGCGCCAACTGGACTCTCTAATCGGCCTTCTGTTTCTTTCTTTCTTTTTAAAAAAAATAAAATAAAAAATTCAAGCCACCGGAAGACAGACGAAAGCTCAATGCCCCCCACAACAGAGACAGCGAACTCTCGCCTCCACTTTTTACGCAGTACCGTATCAGCACACATGGCATTTTGCAGCCCGGAGGGGCTTACAATCTAAAAAAATCCAGCATGGTCAGCCTTTACTAGGGACTGAGCCTTTAGTGTGCCAGGGCCCTGCCCCATGGAACTCCCTGCCACCAGAGGTTCGGCAGGAATAGTTCCTGCCTTCTTTTAGACCAGTGGTTCCCAACCTTTTCAGTATGGTGGCCCACAAGGTCGGAGTCAGTTGGCAAGGTGACCCATCAATTTATTGTTTGTTGCATTTTCATCCCACTTTTTTTTCTCCCAAGGAGCTCAAGGTCACAAAAGTGGTTCTCCCCTTCCTCATTTAATCCCCACAACAACGGCCCTGTGAGGTAGGCTAGGCTGCGAGGCAGTGACTGGCCCAACGCCACCCAGTTGAGAGCTTCATGGCTGAATGGAGGATTTGAACCCTGTTCTCTAAGGTCCTGGCCCTACACTCTAATCACAGTGGCTCCCCATTGACGGCAAGCCAATGAAACAAGAAGTTGTAAGATACTGTCTATGAATCCTACCAGCTAAGAATTACAAGCAATTATTTCAGGAGTTACAGTGGTACCTCAAGTTAAGTACTTAATTCATTTCGGAGGTCCATACTTAACCTGAAACTGTTCTTAACCTGAAACTGTTCTTAACCTGAAGCACCATTTTAGCTAATGGGGCCTCCTGCTGCCGCCGCGCTGCTGGAGCACGATTTCTGTTCTCATCCTGAAGCAAAGTTCTTAACCTGAAGCACTATTTCTGGGTTAGCGGAGTCTGTAACCTGAAGCGTATGTAACCTGAAGCATCTGTAACCTGAGGTACCACTGTACTGATAAAGCCTGCAACTGATTTACTTAGGCTTTGTAAGATACAGTATCTTACAACTTCGCGACCCACAGGTTGGGAAAGGCCGTATTAGACACCTCCTAAAAACTGTGATACCCTGTCAGGGCTTTGCAATTATTTACCTATTGCATTTGCATCCTGCCTTTTTCTCCAGTGAGCTGAAGGCAGTGTACACAGTTGTTCTCCCCATTTTATCTGCACAACAACCCTGCTGCGAGGTCAGTTAAACCAAGAGGCAGTCATTCCCAATGACTTTCAAAGCCGAGTGAGGATTCGAACCCTGGCCTCCCAGGTCCTAGTCTAGCGCTGTACCACATAGGCTCTCAAATCCAATTTCATTTCTTCCTGCCTACCAGTCTCTAAAGGTAAAGGTAAAGGTACCCCTGCCCGTACGGGCCAGTCGTGTCCGACTCTAGGATTGTGCGCCCATCTCACTCAAGAGGCCGGGGGCCAGTGCTGTCCGGAGACACTTCCGGGTCACGTGGCCAGCGTGACGAAGCTGCTCTGGCGAGCCGGCACCAGCGCAGCACACGGAAACGCCGTTTACCTTCCCGCTAGAAAGCGGTACCTATTTATCTACTTGCACTTAGGGGTGCTTTTGAACTGCTAGGTGGGCAGGAGCTGGGACCGAAAGACGGGAGTGCACCCCGCCATGGGGATTCGAACTGCCGACCATGCAATTGGCAAGCCCTAGGCGCTGAGGTTTTACCCACAGCGCCACCCGCGTCCCGACCTGATGCTTTTATTTACAGTGGTACCTCGGGTTAAGAACTTAATTCGTTCCGGAGGTCTGTTCTTAACCTGAACTGTTTTTAACCTGAAGCACCACTTTAGCTAATGGGGCCTCTTGCTGCTGCTGCGCTGCCAGAGAACGATTTCTGTTCTCATCCTGAAGCAAAGTTCTTAACCCGAGGTACTATTTCTGGGTTAGCGGAGTCTGTAACCTGAAGCGTATGTAACCTGAAGTGTATGTAACCCGAGGTACCACTGTATTTCAAAGTGATTCTGCATGATGCACAAGGTCTTGCTGAGTTTTTATGAATGAGTGCTTTCAAATCCATCCATCCATCAATCAATCAATCAATCAATCAATCAATCAATCGCAGGAGCTCAGATACACACACAACCCTGGCAAGGATCCCTCTCCCCCACCTCCAAAAGTCTTTGGAACAGTGGAGTCATTTCCCTGACTTAGCGGTGCCTCTGGGTAAGGGGGTGGTGAATCTACTTATGCAACATCTCAACAAAGGAGGGAGAAGAGCCGTACCGCAAGGAACGCACAGCCCTTGGGGAGCTGAAACTCAAGATTGTGCCCACGTTGCATGGGATCCATGACAACCGCTAGAATAGCATAACAGAAAATAAATGTCAAGAAGATCCTCTCATGCCTGTTTGCTCTGGGCTGTCAGAAGAGAAGAAGAAGTAGAGTTTGGATTTGGTATCCTGCTTTATCACTACCCGAAGGAGTCTCAAAGCGGCTAACATTCTCCTTTCCCTTCCTCCCCCACAACAAACACTCTGTGAGGTGAGTGGGGCTGAGAGACTTCAGAGAAGTGTGACTAGCCCAAGGTCACCCAGCGGCTGCATGTGGAGGAGCGGGGAATCGAACCCGGTTCACCAGATTACGAGTCTACGGCTCTTAACCACTACACCACACTGGGTGTATAAGGACACCCCCCCCCCCCCGCAGCAGGAGCCTGGCAACACGCTTTGCAATGATTGAACAATCTCCAGCGCTGGGGAGCTGGCAACCTCAGGGGGCAAAGGGGCCGACTTAACTAGAAAAGCTCCTGCATGCCTTCAAAGGGAAGGGCTGTAGCTGAGTGGTTAGAGCATCTGCTTTGCATGCAGAAGTCCCAGGTTCAATCCCCAGTGCCCCCAGGAGGTAGGAATGGGAATTATCCCAGCCAAAATCCTGGAGAGCAGCTGCCAGTCTGTGTAGACCAGAGGTCGGCAACCTAAGGCCCGTGAGCCAGTTCCGGCCCAAATGGGTTCTGGATCTGGCCCGTGGACAGTCCAGAAATAGCCATATGGTTCTGGTTCATATCATTCGGGCTGCGCCATTTCTTCTCTGGAAATCGCGTCTGCGCATCCCAGATGCCGAAAATCGCTTCCGTGCAAGTGTGATTTTCGGCGTCTGGGCAGGTGAGGAAGCGATTTCCAGCACCGTGGACATGCACAGACGTGATTTCTGGCACCGCGCTGCGCCGGTACAGCCCGCGAACGATCTCTGCGGGAGTGATCCGACCCATGTCTGGTAAGCCTTGCCAACCCTGTTGTAGACAATGGACCCAGTGGCCTGGCTCTCAGTCTAAGGCAGCTTCCGATGTCTTAAGGAAAGGGCTGTAGCTCAGTGGTTAGAGCATTAGTGTGTTTCATTTACAAACTGTTTCAGAAAGTGCGAATTGGGTTAGTGCCTCACATCAAATCTAACTGATTCGTAGAAAGGATTCCACAAACTGAAAGCAGAGATGACACATGTACTCTTGTAACCCAAGAAAATATTAATAAAAACATTTTTTTTAAAAAAAGAAAGAAAATGAGAATTAGGTAAGCTTGACTTTAAACCAGCGTGGTGCAGCACTTAGAGTGTCCGAGACCAGGGAGAAGAGTTGGTGGAGGAAGATTGGAAGAAATTTAAAGATTATTTACAGAAGTATTGTAAGATTAATGAATGTTAGAATGATGTTGGGATGAATTTATGTGATTTTAGCAGAAATGTAACAAAGTTTTAAGAAAAATAGACTGTTAATTGTTGAAAGGAGGGAAAGCAAACTTATATTAATACCAAGATAAATTTTCCGGACAAAAATTTGAAAAGAGGGAAAGGATTTGCTGAAATGGATAATTGATTTAGAATACAAAAAAGGGAGGTGTGAGGAGGTCAGGGAAATAAGCCAATGAAAGGAAAGTAATGAAAAGATTTGCTGTATCTTTTTTTTTTCTTTTTTTCTGCTTAATGGACTTCAATTCTTTGTTTTTTTCTTTTGATTTTTCTTTTTTGTATTTTATTTTTTCTTGTTTAAAAGGATGTTTTTCTTGATTTTTCTTTTCGTATCTGTAAAAACTTTAATAAATATTTTTTAAAAATAAAATAAAATAGTGTATTGGACTTGGACCTGAGAGGGCAGGTCAGCTCAACTCACTGGGTGACTTTGGGCCAGTCACCGCCTCTTAGCCTAACCTACCTCACAGGGTTGTTGTGAAGGTGAAATGGGGAGGAAGAGAACCAGACAAGCCACCTTGAGAAAGGCGGCGTATAAATAGAATAGATAAAAATAAGAAACAAACAAACAAACCCAAGTCAAACAGGATTTCTGCACCTGCCACTGCCTGCTGGTGACAACATGGTGAGTGCTTTGCAACTGCAGGGAACTCACCGGATGGGCTCAGGCTTCAGGTGGTGGTTGAGAGAGTCGGTGAGGATGTTTACTGCAAAAGGCGGCTTCCCGTCTGATCTCTCGATGTCGAGGTGGGCGGCATTGCAGAGGGCATGCACCCCAGAGTCCGTGCGGCTCGAGATGGTGAACTTGCTCGGCGTGGAATGCCGGAGCTTCTCCGCTGCCATCTGAGAGACAGGAGAAACTTAACTGTGTGGGGTTGCTGTGGCAGAAAAAGGGGGTGTACTAACCAGGGTGGTATCAGGAGCTCAGCCTATACTCGAGTAGGACCCTGGCAGAGACACATGCCCGACTGGCATGTCCTCTCCCTCCTGGTCTTTTGTTCAGGAGTTTCAAGAGCTTTCTTCAGCCCGAACATCACAGTGACCGATGCCAACCAACACCGGCACACTTAGGGATCCGAAAAATTTGCGCAGTTGCGTAACAGCCCTCAGCAACTCAGCATTTTGGCTAATCTACTTTATTTACAAATAAACACACACAGAGCACTGCAACATGGCTCCCTCTCTCTCTCTAGCATCAGACAGCAAAGAGAAAAAGAACAAAGGACAATAGTCCAACTTCATGGAACACAGTAACATAAACATCCTGTCTCCCTCACTTCCCACTCTGTGGAGTCAAAACATATACTCTCATGTGATAGACAAAAATCCCATGACTGCAATCATGGAACAGAAATTCTAACAGGTGGAACACCCTTTGCCATTTTCAGAGAGACACAGGTGGGAGAACTGGGTGCAGGAACATCTAAGTACAGGACCAACATGGTGCCTTCTGGTTATGGGATGAGATTTCAACCGGTGTGGTGGTTAGAGTGTGGGATGAGGACCTGGGGGACCAGGGTTCGAATCCCTAGTTTAGTTTAGAGAAAAGGTGAGTGAGAGGTGACACAGAAGTAGTTGGTAAAATCATGCCCAGCATGGAGACAGTGCACAGAGAGAAGTTTTTCCTCCCTCGTCACACTAGGACTCGTGGACATCCAAGTGAAGCTGGAAGATTCGGGACAGACAAAAGAAAGCGTTTCTTGACACCGTGCATAGGCCGGCTGTGGAAGTCTCTGCCCCAGGACGGCCACCAACTTGGACAGCTTTAAAAGAGGATGGGACAAATTTGTGGAGGAGAGGGTTATCAGTGGCAATGCTTCTGATTATCAGCTGCTGTAAACCACAGGAGGGGAGAGGGCTGTGGTGCTTGTGTTCTGCTTGAAGGCTTCCCAGCAGCAGCTGGTTGGCCACTGTGAGAACAGGATCAGGGCCATTGGCCTTATGCAGCAGGCTTTTCTCATTGTCTGGGGTTCTCGTCCACATTCAGCCATCAGACGTTCACTGGGTGTGACCCTGGAATCAGTCACTGCCTCTGGGCCTAACCCACCTTGCTGTCAGGCTTCAGGGCCTCAGCTTCCCCCCCCTCTCTCCCCCCCGACCCCGGCAATAGATAAGCAGAACAAAGTGAAAGGAGTCTCTCACCAGTTAGAGATTTTAATGACCACAGCACCTGTTCCTCAGAATGAAGGTGCTCCCAATTAAGGGTTCCACCCACTTCCCCCCTTGTCACCCATATCACTACCGCGTCTTGTAACCTGACCTCGCAACCACTGTCCTGCCTGTGTTGCTCCTTTATCTGCCCTCTTCGTCCTTGGGCTGATCCGATGGACGCTTTGTAGCAACAGTGAGTCTGTTAACTCTCTCGCTCCCAGTTCTCCTCCTCCTAACTGTTCACCCCCCCAGTTCTTCCCAACTTCTGTCTTCTGAACTATGTCCTTCTGCAAACCATTGCTCCAAATCTATACTGTCCTCCTGCTCCTTGGAAGATTCAGGATCCTGATTAGGAGCAGGGAGAGGGGGAGGTGCCCACCATTCCTCCTCAGAGCCGCCCTCCTCTGCACGGTCCCTGACACTCACAGGGTTCTTGCAGGGATTGGGGGGGGGGGGGGAAACAATGTAGGCCTTTTGGCCCAGAAGGGAATGCAGCCCTCCGGCTGAAAAAGTGGACTAACGGTTTGCCTCCCTATAAGACAGCTTCCTAGGTTCCTATGCCTTAAGGGGAGGGCGGCAGCTCAGTGGCAGGGCATCTGCCTAGCATGGAGAAAGTCTCAGGTTCGATCCCTGGCATCTCGAAGTACAGTGGTACCTCGGGTTAAGTACTTAATTCGTTCTGGAGGTCCGTTCTTAACATGAAACCATTCTTAACCTGAAGCACCACTTTAGCTAATGGAGCCTCCTGCTGCCGCCGTAGCACGATTTCTGTTCTCATCCTGAAGCAAAGTTCTTAACCCGAGGTACTATTTCTGTGTTAGTGGAGTCTGTAACCTGAAGCGTATGTAACCTGAAGCTGCTGCCAGTCAGCGTAGGCAACACTGAGCTGGGTGGATCATTGGTTTGACTTGGTGTAAAGGGGAGCTTCCCACATCAAGCGCTTAGGCCCAGAACAGGAGGCTGCAATGTTGTTCTCCGGCAGAATAAGAGTATGAGCAGCTGATCGTTTTGAGGATGCTGCAAGGAAAAGGCGAAGGGCCAGATCCAGACTGGGAAGGTCACAAGTCGATTCCGTCCCACCAGGACCGGCAAGGGCAGGCTGCTGCTGTTCAGCACAATGCACCCATCCATCACGGTTTACGGCCTCTGCCATCCCTGACGGGAAACGTCTTGTAAAAGGGAATGAGAGTGCTCATCAATTATTAAAGCTGCCGAGGCTGCCGAGAGGCCAGGCAAGTGGTCCGCAGAGGAGTGATGTCATCCGATGCCATTAGCCCCCCCCCTTCACCCCCCATCACCAATTATCAAAACCTTCAGCTTGTCCAGAACAGGGTCACTATGCACTCCTAATCCCATGTATTCACATTTGTATCCCGCCATTTTTTTCTTCAAAGATCTGAAGGTGGTCCCATGGTTCTCCCCCCATCTCATTCAATCCCCACGACTACCCTGTGGGGTAGGTCAGGTTGAGAGGCAGGGACCGGCGCCAAGGTCACACCCCCAGCGAGCTTCGTGGCCGAGTCGGGATTTGAACCCTGGTCTCCCAAGGTCCTAGTCCGGCATTCCAGCCTCTCGTATGACATCTGGTGCAGGGCAAGTGGGCATGGCTTAGGCAAAATTATCTGGCGAATCAAATACGGGGAGCAAACAGAGTTTCATTTGGCCTATAGGAAAGAAAGAGGCTCCCTAACACCGGTTTAAAGTGACAACAACATTGGACAGGACCATATCCGTTTCCTTTCACTTTGCGTTTCAAACATGTCAACAGAAAATCCTCTCCTCTCCCCGAAGCCTCCTGCGGTGGGTGGGGTAGAGAAGGACTTTTGCAGAGCTTCTGTAACATGTAAATCAAACAGAGTTAACCGATTAAAAGCCAGGCAGAGAACTGGCTTTAATCGACATTTAAAGTAAGACCTTTAATCTGCTGGCAATCCCGACAGGAGAAGTAAATAAAGCCGAGACGAGCCCATCAGCAAATTAAACAGGTTTGTTCTTTTTTTGCATGCTGCAAAATAGTTCCGAGGATGGAATTGCTTTGATAGCAAATTTTTTGGGGGTAAAAAATATATATTAAAAAATGATCAAAGGGCTGGAATGCCTTACCTATGAAGCAAAACTAACGCCTGGGGCTTTGCAGTTCAGGAAGAAAGTAAAAAAGATATGGGGGAGGGGAAGTGAGACACGATGGAGGTTTATAAAGCGATGGGTGGGTCTGCCAGCGTTACAGATGCAAAAAAACCCAGGTTTTTAAAATCTCTCTCATAATTCTACAGGGCTGGGAAACCTCAGGCCCTCCACGTCTTGCTATATGGCCCTCAGAAACCTCCCCAAGACGCCTCCTCCCCACAGGAAGGGACCACGAGGGTCATTCCTGCAGTGTAAGCATGTGTAGAAAGCAGCCTGCTGTACACAGGTAAAATGGACACCTGTTGCTCTGCCCATCTTTGGCTCCACCCACCACTGGCATGTGGTCCTCAGAAGGTTCCCTAGTGTTATAGATGATAGAACAACGGTCTGCCTTGGTGCAAGGCAATTTCCTTGATGCCCTTGGATTTCTTCCAGCAAAGCAATTCTTACATTTATTTATTTTTTCAAACGCAGAAAATAAAAACTTGAGAACCAAAACAAATAAGACAAAAAAAGCACACAATCCAAGCCATTTGGAGAACTCCAGCGTGGGTGGTAAACAGGAGGAAATAATAATATTCGAGGGAAGAGGGCTTGCGGGGGTGTCACTTACGTAAGAATCCTTTTTTGGGGTGGGGTGGGTGGAATGCTATATTTATGCCCTCAATCTCCACCATCCGTGCAGAATTGGCAACAAGAAGAAGACTGGGGGTGGGGGGGTGGGGGGGGTAGAAAGCAGCAAATCCAATGGGTGGTGCTCCGGCTCTGGAAATTATCCCTTGCTGGGAAAGACGACGAGATTTCCAGCTAAATGGGTAATTAACTGTCCTTACAAGAAGCTGGTCGGGGAGTTAGGTCTAGATTCTTTGCCCAGCCTGCACAAAAATGCCCCCCCCTCTCTCTCTCTCACACACACACTTTTGAGTTGCACATCAACCCTCATCAACACATTAGCTCCTTTATCTAAAGCAGCTTCTCTGCACCAGGAACTGGGCACCTAATATGTGGCCATTTTAGGTCCGTGGGCTCATCTGGATTTTGAAATGAGTGCTGTGGATGCCTCTCCTTCAGATCACTTCACACAAACACACACATACACACACGAGTGTGTGAGCGTGCATTTAATGACAATGATAATGCATACTTCTCAACATCTATCCAATGTACCCCACTCATCTGACTGTGTTGTCCCAGGCACTCTGGGCAGATTCCAACATATATTAAAACATCAAACATTAAAAAAACACTTCCCTTCAGATGGCTGGGAGGGGGGGAGTGTCGTCAGATAACTCCATACCCTCCAACATTTCTCCAATGAAAATAATAATAATAATAATAATAATAATAATAATAATAATAATAATTTATTATTTTTACCCCGCCCATCTGGCTGGGCCCCCCCAGCCACTCTGGGCGGCTTCCATAGAAACCAGGAAACACTAAAATATCATACATTAAAAACTTCCCTGAACAGGGCTGCCTTAAGATGTTTTCTGAATGTCAAGTAGTTGTTTATCGTTTTGACATCTGCTGGGAGGGCGTTCCACAGGGCGGGCGCCACTACCGAAAAGGCCCTCTGCCTGGTTCCCTGTAGCTTTGCTTCTCGCAATGAGGGAACCGCCAGAAGGCCCTCGGCACTGGACCTCAGCGTCCGGGCAGAACGATGGGGGTGGAGACGCTCCTTCAGGTATACTGGGCCGAGGACGTTTAGGGCTTTAAAGGTCAACACCAACACTTTGAATAAGGATGTCCTGAGGGAAAGCAGAACATTCTGGGATCAAATCAGAAACTGGAATGCCTTCTACAAATCCGGGACTGTTTCTGGAAAATAGGAACACTTGGATGGTAATGATAATGATATATTAAGACTGTGCATGCGGCTTGCAAGCTTCAGCCTGGTGGGAGCTGGCTTCAAATGATAGGGGGGGCAAGTCTGCCATCCTCTGCTCTCCTTTAACCTCCATTTATGCTGTTGTTTAGTCGTGTCCGACTCTTCGTGACCCCATGGACCAGAGCATGCCAGGCACTCCTGTCTTCCACTGCCTGCCGCATTTATAGGGCCTGCCTTAAGTTTCTGGTTTGGGCACTGAAATCTCGGGGTCTGGGATGCCCCTGATCTGGCAGCCCTCAAACAACAACAACAACAACCACACACACACACACACACACACACACAAACATGCACATACAAACTTTGCCCACTGTTCCCTTTGAAAAGCAAACTGTTGAATCCAGTAGAAGGGATCCATGTCATGAAGTAGTTTGGATTTGATATCCCGCTTTATTACTACCCAAAGGAGTCTCAAAGCGGCTAACATTCTTCTTTCCCTTCCTCCCCCACAACAAACACTCTGTGAGGTGAGTGGGGCTGAGAGACTTCAGAGAAGTATGCCTAGCCCAAGGTCACCCAGCAGCTGCATGTGGAGGAGTGGGGAAGCGAACCCAGTTCACCAGATTATGAGTCCACCGCTCTTAACCACTACACCACACTGGCTCTCAGTGTAAACAGTACATAGAGATGCAGGAGGAAGTGAGAAAGAGAGTCACTTTTCTAACTTCTTCATTCAGCTCTATGTTAGGGCTGCTGTACATCCGGAAATTCCCGGACACAGCTGGAATATGGCAGTGGAAAACAGTGTGTGGGCGGAAATCGCAAGCCATGTCAGAAGTTTAGATTTCGGCGAATTTCCTTTTAAAAGTCTCAAAAAAGCTCAACAGCTTTTGTGGCAACCCTGCTCTATGTACTTGTCAATGAGCTGGATTTTTGAGTCTGCACCCACTCCGGACACTTCCCTCCCCTGCCCCTTATTCTGGATCAGCAACCTCCACCCACCCCCCAAAAAAAACACAGACAGAGAGAGAGAGAGAGAGAGAGAGAGAGAGAGAGAGAGAGAGAGAATGCACGTATACACACTTCGCTTTCCAAGGATCTGGGTAAAAATCAGATCTGGCAGAACTATGCTGAATCTTGAAAAGCAGATAGAGCAGAAGGAGGATGTGGGAAGAAGAGTCATTTTTCTAACTTCCTCATTCAGCTCTAAGTACTTTTCAAGGGAGGTGAAAGGTAAGCAAACGCCCCACCTCGTGCCCAAGGGATGAACGGGAAAGGCCTTCATGGGTACCAGGGACACTATGGCAGCAACAAGCACCATGCTGGATAGAGCCATAAATCCAGGGATACCAAACCGTCCCTCAATGAACTTCCTAAACCTTACTTCCTACTGCCCCACTATTTCGCCTCCTCTTCAGCCTGGAGGACTGAGCTTTGTTCCAAACAGGACCTGGTTTCCATACATTGAAGCATGGGTGGGAAACCCGTTCCAGACCGAGGGCTGCATTCCCTTCTGGGGGCCATATGCCAGTGATGGGCGGGGCCAGAGGCAACAGTGGGCGGAGAGATGAATGTGAATTTTACCCTTTGTACTCTAGGTTGGGACGCAGGTGACGCTGTGGGTTAAACCACAGAGCCTAGGACTTGCCGGTCAGAAGGTCGGCGGTTCGAATCCCTGCGACGGGGTGAGCTCCCGTTGCTCGGTCCCTGCTCCTGCCAACCTAGCAGTTCAAAAGCACGTTAAAGTGCAAGTAGATAAATAGGTACCACTCCGGTGGGAAGGTAAATGGCGTTTCCGTGCACTGCTCTGATTCGCCAGAAGCAGCTTAGTCATGCTGGCCACATGACCTGGAAGCTGTCTGCGGACAAACACCGGCTCCCTCGGCCAATAAAGTGAGATCAGCGCCACAACCCCAGAGTCGGTCACAACTGGATCTAATGGTCAGGGGTCCCTTTACCTTTACCTTTTTACTATAGGTTAGATTCTACGCATAAGCTCACCCCTCTGCGTCTTCCACCCAGGCAGGCAAGAGGCAGGATCAGTGTTTCCAGCTAGGCAGAAACATTCAAGGAGAGTGACAAGCAGAGCTGGCAAGGTATGTGGCTTGGGAAAGGGAAGTGGCCTGGAGAAGCCTGGAGGGCCACACTCAGCCCCCAGTCCTGAGGTTCCCCATTAGGATGAAGGCCTGGGTTTTGGGATGCTTAATTCTGCAATTTTTAACACAGAATCAGAGGCAAAAGCAGGGCTCCACCCCAACTCAGCCAACCAGCGGAATCCTTCCCATCAGCAGTTTGGCCAGAAAGCACCGCACGACACAGGCTGGCGGGCGCAACCTGCCGAACTCCTGACCCTGTTCACAAATGACCTCTCTGTGTCCTCTCCTGGTGCCCTCTGAGCTGCCCTGCACATCTGCCACTTTTATTTATCATCCACCGCAACGATAATCCGCTAGCATCACTCCTGCCAGATTGAGAAGAGACCCATCATTTGCATAGCTGTCATTTGCTTGCGTGCCGGTCGCTGGGGAAACGACGCCCAATAATCCCAATTAATGGTGTGTCGTGCCAACAAGGAGGGCAGGTGGTGGGATCTGGGCACTTTGGTCCGCCTCGACAGCACATCTGTGCCGAAAGGAGGACAGCATCGAACATCTGGTCTGGGAACCTCTTTCCAAAAGCAGCAAGCCAAATGCTTCTTGAAATAATAATAATAGTAGTAATTTTAGTATCTGTACCCTGCCCATCTGACTGGCTTGCCCCAGTCACTCTGGGAGGCTTTCAACCAAGGTCATATAAGACTGGAGAAGCAGGTGCCCCCCCCCCAAAGATGTTCCTGGACTCCAACTCCCATCATCCCTGGCCACTGGGCCATGCAGGCTTGGGCTGATGTGAGTTGGGGGTCCAGGAACACCTGAAGGCCAAGTGTTGCAATCAATGTTGTAATCAATCTTAAGAAAAGCCATAGCAGCTACTCGTGCAGAGACACAGCAGGGAACCTCCTTTTCTGGCTGGTGCTGCCAGGAACCTTGGGTCCATGAATGGGGAAACTGTGGCCCACCCAGATGTTGGTGTTCTCCAGCTCCCATCGCCCCTGACTGCTGGCGGTGAGGTGCTGAGCACCAGAGCCCATTCCTCCCGCCCCCATGTGACATGTAAATTGCTGCTTGAAGATTGTGAGCTTAGTCCACATTCACACCATAAAGCACTATGCTACCACTTTAAACAGCCATGGTTTCCCCCAAAGAATCCTGGGAACTGTAGTCTGTTAAGGGTGCTGAGAGCCATTTAAAGGTAAAGGGACCCCTAACCATTAGGTCCAGTCGTGACCGACTCTGGGGTTGCGGCGCTCATCTCGTTTACTGGCCGAGGGAGCTGGCGTACAGCTTCCGGGTCATGTGGCCAGCATGACTAAGCTGCTTCTGGTGAACCAGAGCAGCGGACGAAACACCGTTTACCTTCCAGCTGGAGCGGTACCTATTTATCTACTTGCACTTTGACATGCTTTTGAACTGCTAGGTTGGCAGGAGCAGGGACTGAGCAATGGGAGCTCACCCCATCACAGGGATTCGAACCACCAACCTTCTGATCAGCAAGTCCTAGGTTCTGTGGTTTAACCCACAGCGCCACCCACATCCCTTGAGAGTCATGAGGAGGCCCCTATTCCCCTTGCAGAGCAACAATTCCCAGAACTCCCTGGAAAGAGGGATTGACTGTTAAACCATCTGGGAACTTTAGTTCTTGGAGTTTGTCTCCCCACAGCATCCTTAACAGACTGCAGCTCCCAGAATTCTCCAGGGGAAGCCATAAATGTTTGAAGTGATACCAGAGTGCTTTAAATGTATGGTGTAAAGGTGGCCGGAGGGAAGGGGCTGTTCTGCAAACCCCTCCTAGAGATATTTCCATCACTCTGAAATCGTTCTATCAAAGGCTGTTAACTAGGCTAGCTGAAACAGCCAGATGTGGTGCATTCACTATTAGAATATTGAATATTGCTTTCTTTTACATAGGTTGTTTCTTTTAAAGTGATTATTACTTTTTGTATTGGATCAGATTGTTACTGTTAATATCTGCTGTTAATTTCTACTGTTAATTTCTGCTGTTTTATAATGTTTTTATATGTGTTGGAAGAGTAGCTGGGGCAACTCAAACAGAAGGGTCGGGTATAAACAAAAAAAAAATAAGATAATGATGATTATGATTCAGGGACCCTTTGTTCCTCCAGATGTTGCTGAACTACAACTCCCATCATCCATCATTCCATCAATCAGAGCCAGGGCTTTTTCGGCTGTGGCCCCGATCTGGTGGAACGCTCTGTCACAAGAGACTAGGGCCCTGCGGGACTTGACATCTTTCCGCAGGGCCTGCAAGACAGAGCTGTTCCACCAGGCCTTTGGCCAAGGCACAGCCTGACCCCCTCCTTTGGTGATCCTCATAGAACTCTGGCCCAGTGGTTGCCAATTGATTTTGAGTTGATTTTAGAATATCGATTTTAGAATGCTGTGTTACTTTGATTGCTGTTAGCCACTCTGAGCCCGGCTTTGGCTGGGGAGGGTGGGATATAAATAAATTATTATTATTATTATTATTATTATTATTATTATTATTATTATTATTATTATTATCATTATCATCATCGCGGGCCATTGGGCCATGCTCACTGGGGCTGATGGGGGCTGCAGTTCAGCAGCATCTGGGGAGGTTAAAGTTTCCCCACAGATGGGCTGGAATGGTGGATGAGAACCTGGGAGACCAGGGTTCAAATCCCTACTCAGCCATAAAGTTCATTGGGTGGCCTTGGGGGCACCAGTAAAAGTATTTCTAACCTACCTCACATGGTTGAAGAAGAAGAAAAAGAAGAGTTTAGATTTGATATCCCGTTTTATCACTACCCGAAGGAGTCTCAAAGCGGCTAACATTCTCCTTTCCCTTCCTCCCCCACAACAAACACCCTGTGAGGTGAGTGAGGCTGAGAGACTTCAGAGAAGTGTGACTAGCCCAAGGTCACCCAGCAGCTGCATGTGGAGGAGTGGAGACGCGAAGCCGGTTCACCAGATTATGAGTCCACCGCTCTTAACCACTACAACACAGCAGAGGCATGAGAGCCAGGTTTGCCACCAACAGCTCACTAGAGGAAAGATGGGGCATAACAAATAAGCATTACTACATAATAACGGTGCTGCATCCAATGTTAGCCCTACTCAGAGTCAACCCACTGAAGTTAACAGACATGACTAACGTAGGCCCCTTCGCTTCATTGGGGTCTTACTTGTCCTAGGCGATCAGGGGGCGAACGGAGATCTGCAAATGTTTATCACAAAGTCCTCCATCCCACCCTTTTGAGTCAGCTGCCGGCAGAGGCCCAAAAGAGAATACCGCTGTCTAGATCAGCCATGCAAGGGGAGCGATTTGGGAAAGAGAGGAATTATATATCTCTTATGAGTCGCCAAGAACCCATTCCAAGTCATGTAGGATTTCCAGATGCTTCCCTCTCGCGTCCACCTCTCGTGGTTTGTCCCCCCCCCCGTTCCCTCCCTCTCTCCCTTTGGAGAAACAAAGACTCAAGCTGTCCCGGGCGCCTGTCCCGTAACACTCCCATTGCTGTTTCCTCATGCATGGGAAGAAATTCTTGGACCCAGAGCGCACGTTCGAGGGCCAAGAAAAAGACAATTTGCATAGAAAAAGATTTCGCCCTGGGCAGCCTTCGTTGCAAAGGAGGAGAAGCGGAGAGAAAGAGGGAGGGAGAAGGTCCTGAACATCGCAGAACATGCAAAGCAGAGGGATGAAAACAAATCATATTTCCCCAGGACAGACACACCGTTTCCCTTCCCTGGGTGAAGTCACACACAGAGAGAGAATTTTGCCTCTGGAGTAGCCTTGAAACTTCATATCTCCAGTAGCAAGCTGGGAATGCACATTCCTCCCCTCAAAAAACCACCAACAGTCATCCTTTCCTATAATGACATACCATGAGTGGAGGCTGGTCTGCTGAGACAGATGGGGCACTGCCCCACCAACCTCAGCCAGCCCGTTTGCCTGCCTCCTTACTCACAACGGTTCCTGTTGGCTTCCTCCTCTGTCTCAGCTTTTGCCCTGGGGGAACTCAGTAAGGAGGAGGTGGATGGGGACAAACCTAGAAGAAGTTGGCTCTGCCTGTCATTGGCTCTGGCGCCACCTACTGTTCGGCTCCCTGCCTTCTGCCCTACCAGTCCCAATGGGCATGGAGATGCTGGAAACACTGTTAGAAATTAGCCAGGCGCCAGGCGTGTTTTGCTACTGACGCAGGTCCTATTGCGACTAACATCTCCATCTGGCTAGCCCCTCCAGCTTACTTAAGCTGGAAAGCAGAACAGCTTATGTACTGCATTTATATCTCACCTTTTTCTCCACTCCTCAGTAAATCCCTGCTATAACAAACCTATGAGGTAAGTTAAGAGGCTGTGACTGGCCTAAGGTCACCCAGTGAGCTTCATGACTGAGTAGGGAGGGATTTGAATCCTGGTCTCCCAGGTCCTTTTCTACACCACACTGGCTTGCTACAGTGCTTCTGCTAAGGGGCACCTATATAAATTAAGTACGTAAATAAATATTGGGAAAGGGAAATGTCACTTAGAAAACGATCTGAAATATGTTAATTGAAGCTGGAATTCGTTCTGTTCTGGATTGTTTTAATGTGTTTCAGATTTTCTCTTTAAAATATAAAACAGTATAGAAATAAAAGTAATAATAATAATAATAATTTCATGGGTGGGATGGCACCTAGACTTTGGACAGTAAGAACATCAGAAGAGACCTAGTGTCTAGTCCAGCATCTTCATCAGTGTGGCCAAATATGTACACAGAGAAAGAGAGAGAGAGAAAGATACACACACACTAATTTGTCTTGATGCAAGACTTGGCTTTTATCTGTTTTGCTTCTTTTTTATTTTCCCATGTTATTTGTTCTGGAAAATGCAACCTCTGTACTGCTTTGGAACTTTGATTATGCCCTTTCCTGTCTGCTTGCAGTTTTGATGTTGTAATTAATGAAAACCTTTATTTATGAGAAATCCACTAATTCACCTTGATACAGAGATGAATCTGAGCACATTTTCAGGTACTTTGGCAGGGGACCCTTTTGCCTCTCACGTGAAAACGCCCTGCAACAGCTCGGGCCAAAACTGAAGCTGAAACAGATGGAGGGAGCTGTGTACCTCTGAGCTGTGCACCGCCCGCCTTCTCCCTTACGTCCCCAACGTCTGGCTCCAGAAGGGTGGGTGACTACAGCGGGAGTGAGTCAACTCCGCTTGGAAAAAGAATAATCCAGCATTCCAACAGGCATGCAGATTCCCAGCATGTTCCATTTGGGAGACCTGCCACAGATGGGCTCAAAAGCAAGTCTTAACTGAAGACCAAGTCCAAACTGAAATCTCCAGGGGTACTCAACTCCCCAGAAAATCCAGCTTGTCCTTTCCATAGGACGGCTTCACCCTGCTGGCCCGATTCGACACTTAACAAAACCCTGTTTGAATTGTCCTCACCCCTGATGCTATGGAGCACAACGAAGACTTATCTTGGAGGCTTTGGGGGCAGGGGTCACCAATGTGGTGCCTGTGGGTGCAATGGTGCCCATGAGGTCTTTCCCTGGTGCCCACAAAGCTTCTGAGCAACCCCACCCACCCTTGGTCACAAGGTGCTGAGGGTAGTTACCTTTTTCTCCCTTGAAAGTGCGTAGAGTTGTAGGAGGAAGTTGGAAGGATGGCACTCTTTCCCACTTCCTCCTTCAGCTCTATGGGGTTTGTCAAAGCTCAGCCTGCTTCTACTGGATGTGACTTTTACCCAGATCCCTAGGAAAAGTGAACTGTGTATGCGCACAAACACATGCTATCTCCAGTTCCAAGATGGGGAGAGAAGAGCTGGTTAATGGTACTCACTCTAAAGTCCCAATCTACTAAGGTGGCTGACAGACTCCCCCACCCATAGAAAGGCAGCCTATCAGGTGGAAGGCCAGACAGGAATCCTGACACTGGTTTTGTAAGTGAAGGGAATTTTTGCTGCATGGAGGATTGTTCACGAGTGCAACAAAAAATTGTCTGAGCCTACAAAAACTGGGTGTTGGCAGAAGGGGTCCCAGTCTAGCCTTCACCCCAATATTTGTGCTTTCTACATGCAACAAACTGTTGTACTGTCAGCTCCATTCTAAGACAGCCGAGACAGACACAGGTTAACCACCTCAATAAAAAAACTTGGTCAGAGAGAGAGAGAGAGAGAACTCATGATTATGACAAATCCCTATATTCAGATGTCGATCTACACAGACACCTACAGTGTCTGCAATTTGGCAGCCTTACGGGAAATCTTAAATAAGTAAATATAATTTCCAAACACAGATTGTCTTCAGTTCAATCCCTTCTTCTTTTTCAGTAACATAACTGGCCAGACCTGGCTTGCTCTTGTGCAATCCCAGTTCAACATCACTAAGGAGGTGGAAGCAGCATCTGAAAACATTCTGATTGGCTGCCTAGAACACTTACATGGGAGTCGAAGCACCTCTTGTCACTGGTCCACTGAACACTGCCCTTCAGAGGATAGCTTTCATTGGTCTTAGGATTTCCATAAAATTCCGGGCATCTCTTCCAGCCCTTTGGCTCCTCGGAACCCCCCAACCAGGAGAGCAAAAATGTCACACCTCTCTCTATAGCCCATCCCAACTCAATTTGAAAACCTTAGCTGTGGTACATACCTCCAAGTGATTCTGCACTCCAAGCACCGCCTGGTCAGGGCGAACCTCCTTCACGCCACTGCAGCAAAGAAAAAAACATAATTACCTCAAGCAGAAGAAAGTGGAGGGTGACTGTGGTTCACAGACATTGACCATTGCCCTAACTTTTATTGTGCTGAATCAAAACAAGTAGGGCAGCTAAGGGAAAGCTTTATCCCAGCAGATGCACTAAACTACAATTCCCATAATCCCCGGTCATCAGCCATGCTTTCTGGGATCAATGGGAGTTGCTGTTCAGCAACATCTGGAGGGCCAAAGGTTCACTGGCCCTTGAGAATTTCTCTATCGCCCTTCCTGATTCACAGTTCAATCTCTTTGCCACTATGCCAAATCAAGGCACAGAAATGTGTGAACCAGAGGTTCACACAGCCAATCTGAAGAGCAAATTGGAATAATAATAATAATCCCCTTTTAAAAAAGAAAAAGAACGTGCACAAGAAACCCGCATGTTGAGTGAAATAATTGCCCTATTAATAACAAAAGAACCTAACAAGGTTAAAGACGAAGGAAAATATTTTAGCAGCAGGTGCAAAAGCAAGCGCTATCAGTACATTAGCGACAGATGTCATTTGCAATCTTAATTCTCATTATTCCTCTTCTCTTCTCTTCGCTCTCCCTCTTCCCCGCCACCAATTTCCCATTGTCTTACCTAATGTGTCATCTAACTGAAAGGTAGAAACGGAAAATCTCAGCTGTCGGAGTGGATCCCAATGTAGGAACAATGGTTTTAACTCCCCAGCCTCATGAGAAAGATCCCCCATTCCCAAAGAGACTTGGGCTGCATATGCACCTTGCATTTAAAGAGCAAGATTTCTCCCAAAGAATCCTGGGAACTATAGTTTGTTAAGGGTTCTGGGAATCTTAACTCCAGGATTCCTTGGGGGTGGGCGCAATGTGCTTTAGACGTATGGTGTGGACACAGCCTTGATCAACTTCGGTTCCATTCAACCGTCAGAAAGGCACAGAAGAGAACTAGGTAATATAAGGTACCTAAAATAGGTAATATGTCACCTAAAATATGCTGTGTAGCCATGTATAAATTCTCATCCGCTTAGACAGTTAACGGTGGGGTGCACCAGGTACAGTGGTACCTCAGGTTACATACTCTTTAGGTTACATACGCTTCAGGTTACAGACTCCGCTAACCTAGAAATATTACCTCGGGTTAAGAACTTTGCTTCAGGATAAGAACAGAAATTGTGCTCCGGCGGCGCAGCGGCAGCAGGAGGCCCCATTAGCTAAAGTGGTGCTTCAGGTTAAGAACAGTTTCAGGTTAAGAACGGACTTCTGGAACAAATTAAGTACTTAACCCGAGGTACCACTGTACTGGGCTAGATTAGCAGAAAGTCTGAGCCCACTGTCATGAAGCTCACTGGGCGACCTTGGGCCAGCCACAGCCTCTTAACTTCCCTCACAGGGTCGTTGTAGGGATTAACGGGGGGGGGGGGGAGAGAAAAAGGTGGGATGTAAATGCAATGAATAAGCTGTTCTGCTTACCTTCTTAAGAAAGCTGGAGGGGCCAGCCAGATGGAGATGTCAATCGCCAACCTGGCATCCAGAGATCTCCATGTGGTCTCAACTGGACCCGCACTAGTAGCAAAACACACCTGCTGCTTGACTAATTTTTAGCACTGTTGTCTACACTGACCAGCAGCAAATCTCCAGGCTTGGAGGCTGAGGAGAAATCTCCTCAGACTTGGAGCCTTTTCCAGTCCTAGCTGCAGATGCTGGGGAACTGAATCTGGGCCATTCTGTGTGCGAAGCAGAAGTTTTACCACTGAGCGACAGGCCTTCCTGTAACAGGAGCATAGGAAGTTTCTGTATGCCATGCCAAGCCACTTGGTCCATCTAGCTAGTATTGTCTGCACTGACTGGCAGCGGCTCTCCAGAGTTTCACGCAGGGAGCATTTGAGAATGCTTCTAAACATACCGTACTCACCAGTACTTGGTCCCAAGGTATTGAAAGAACAGCAGATACCGAGTTTTTGGAGAAACCATGTTGGTTTTTCAAAAGCCGCCGTGAAATTTCAGCTATAAATCATGAATATGAAGCTCTGAACAATTAACATGGCCATTATTAATAACTGCTGGCAAATTTCACAACTGCCTAATTCTGGAAGTGGAAAGCTCTTGTTGCAATATTTAAAAAACAAACAAACACCTGTTACCCCTCCTCTTTTAAAAATACGAATTAAGAGGATAAACTGGCACCGCCGACCGGTCTCAGCAGCGTCCTGCCTGATGCAGCATGGCTTTCACCTGCGTTTAAAAGTTTAGGAGCCTGGTAACAAAAGCCCCCTCTTGGAGTGTCTTCCCAATTGCCTTTTCTTAAACTAATTATAGTGAGATTTTTTTTAATAGAGTCCCAAAGTGTTTCTTATTTTGCGATATTATTTTGTTCTCTCCGCATTTTGGGGAGAAACAAAACTTCTTCCCCGTTTGAGAGAGGGCTTGATTCGCCCCACTCCGCAGGCAGCTTCTTAGACAGCCCAAACTGGTGCCAGTGAAGAGATAGGGCGCTTTCACGAGGGCCTAGAGCTATTCGTGTCTCGGCTTGATTGCGATTTTTTCGGCCACAAATGGACACACCGCCAGCTGGGGAGGAGGAGCCGAGATTCCGCGGTGATTCTCTTTAGGGATAGGAGGGAAATTCCCACCTGTGAACAAAAACGTCCAATCTCCTTTGTGATTAAAAATAATGTGTTATTATTGTCGAGAAATATGGTGAATGTGTGTGTGCTGTTGTTGTTTAAATGCAGCGTTGCTTCCAACCCACCAGCCCCTTTTAAGGTTTAAAAGCTTCCTTCAAAAAACAGACTTTCCCCCTTTGATTAATATTATTATTTTGCAATTGACTTCGTTGCATTGATCTCTCCCAAGTCCAAAACACATGAGAGCAGACTTGACGGGATCTCTCATCAGCGCAAGGTGGTACAACTCAAAAGTTAAGGCATCTTGGATTCAAGACCTCGTGAGTGTATGCAGAATACGGCACCTTCCTCACATTTTAAGGGACCAAGGCCGGATTGCCCCTGCTCATGTACAGAGGTTGCTTCCTCTTTTGAATTGTCATATGTCTAGAGCAGTCTTTCCCAACCTTGGGTCCTCAGATGTTGTGCTGTATCTGCCATCATCCATGGACATCCCCAAATCAGGAGAATCCCAAACCCAGAGATTTCAGGGCCCAAATCTGAGACCTAGGGTGATGTCACAGGGGTGGGCCTGGGAGACAGCGATTAATTGAGACAGAGAAATAGAGGCGGGCAAACCATCCCACAGACCATTTACGCTATAATTTGCTGCCAGCTCCAGCTGGGCTGAAACTTGCAGGCCACATACAGTCTTCTTGGTGTAATATAGGCACTTTCGCCCACTTGCAGGTTCAAGGCCTCCACCTGCATTCTTGAACAGTGGTACCTCGGGTTACATACGCTTCAGATTACAGACTCCGCTAACCCAGAAATAGTACCTTGGGTTAAGAACTTTGCTTCAGGATGAGAACAGAAATCGTGCTCCGGCGGCGCAGCGGCAGCAAGAGGCCCCATTATCTAAAGTGGTGCTTCAGGTTAAGAACAGTTTCAGGTTAAGAACGGACCTCCAGAACGAATTAAGTACTTAACCCGAGGTACCACTGTAAGTCGCTTTGAGATTTCAGCATATGTGGAAGGCACACTGAAATCTAAGAAACAAGGATAGCTGAATTCCATTTGCAGCTGTTGAGGAACAGGGCATAAATTATGCAAAAATAGCAAATATTCAGGATGGATCAGAATCTATCCTGAATATTTTGTGTTTTGCATAATTTATGCCGGGGGGTGCAACATTGTATAATTTATGCAGTGCAGAATTGAGAATCTGAATTTCTCGATGCGGAGTACGCACAAGGGTAATGCTTAGAGAATCAAGGGTGAATCTGTGGTTCATATCCACACTCAGTCATGAAGTTCACTGAGTGATCACGGGCTATTCAGTGTCACGTAATAACCTACTTCACAGGGTCCTGTTGTTGTAATCAAAGTCACTTGGATAATGCAAAGAGTCCAGAGTGAAAAGAAACCCTGATAACACTTTACTGAAGAAACTGAACATAAACAGTGTATAATTCAGGTGAAATTAACAGAGAGGTTTTTGCCTTTCGCACTACAGGCTTTGTACATAGCATGGAGGCATAGAACCAACTATACAGAGGGAAATCTCTAGAACTACGTAGCCAGTCGGCGCACATGCTACCTCACTAGAGATCACACCACTCTTCCTGATTGCTAAGCAGTGCCCCCCCACCTGTTTTCCCTCTTGGCTGGTTGACTTTAACGTAACAGAATTAACCCTTAAATTACAAACTGAATGATCCTTGCTGTTGCACTTCCAACAGTTGTGAGGTTAAAATGAGATGAGGGGGGATAATGGATGTGTTGTCCCCCCCAGCAGGATAAAAACTGTGGCAAATAAATAAAAACAAAAAGTTCTGGTACCAATCTACTCCTGGTCAAGATGCACACAGATTAATACACCAGTGGAAGAAATCTAATTTCCTGGCAACAGTTGGGTCTGATTTCCACAAGGCCTGTGCTACTTTCAAGAAGAAAAACCTATTCATCCCCAAAGGTTCCAATATATCAGCATTTTAAACAGATGTGTTTGGTGCAACCTGCCAGAGGACTTATGCAATCGGTTCTGTTCGTGTGTGTCGCTCAGTGCACAGAAAATGTTCCCACAGCTTCTGCTGACGATGTGCGGGAGGATCAGGATTAAACCAGCACATCCAGCACTTTTTATTACTTTTCAGCCACCCCAGATTAATTTAATCTGATCTGTGTGTGAGCCGCTCCATTCACAGAGTCCAGGGACAGGCGCGCCCTCTGTGTCCCTTCTGGGCTGCTGAAGTGCTGGGGGGCTTAGGAAGCTCCTGGTTTAGAGCATGATGACATCTGCCTTCTGCCATGTAGAGCCCTGATGGCCTCGATAGAAGGCATGTCTCACCGGGATGCCCCAAAGCTTCCTTCTCCGAGTGCGGAACAGCAGGGCAACAAACCACACACAGACAAAGTCATTTCAGAGATTGCTGCAACCACTGCCCACCCTTTCAAGCCTATCTTTGGCATCCTAATGACTAGAAACGTGCTTTTTAAAAAGAAACGAAGGAAGGAAGGAAAGTGGGCTACATACCGTTAAGAGAGACCACATTGCTTCTTTGTGCAGTGTCTCCTGATTGTGAGGAATTGAGCCCAGAGCAATGACTCCTGCATCAGGGATCCTACCCCACCTTTCGCTAGGACCAAGGCAATTGCACACCCAGACTTGGCAGAATTTGCCCAGCACCAGTGGAGATTGATTGGAAAAAGCCAAACCTACATCTAATAATAATAATAATAATAATAATAATATCATCAGGACTTTAAACATGGGTAGTTAGAGAAGTTGACTTGAAACATTTGTATATTTCATTATCTCACTTTTCTACTGCATCTTTATGAAGTATAGCAATGCAGCGAGGATCTATCATATTCTAGCACATCCCTGTCTGGGGTGGGGGCTATTCCTTTTTTTCTACTATGGTAGGCATTTTTGTCTTTTTATATTACAAATATTTTTGTATTTTATATTGTAAACCACCCTGTGATCCTCGAATGAAGGGTGGTATAGAATTTAATTGATAATAATAATAATAATAATAATAATAATAATAATAATAATATAGCCAACCCTATAGAGACACAACAAACCGCCTCCTCCAAGGATAGGCCTTCCCATGTCAAACCAATGGTCCATCTATTTCAGTGGCTTCCAGCCTTTTTGGTGTGGTGGCCCTCAAGGCCAGAATTGCTTGGCACCAAGACCCATCGATTTATTGTCACAGTTGTCATAAAATCATAGAACTGTAGAGTTGGAAGAGACACCAAAGGTCATTTAGCCTTTACGACATGACAACGAAACAGGAAAATTGCAAGAGGTGCTCATCCTGCTAGTTAGGGATTACAAACAATTATTATTTGGGGTTTACTTACAAAGCCAGCGACCCACTTGCATAGGATTGTGATGCGCTGGTGACCCACAGGTTGAGAAACGCTGATCTATCTCAGTACTGCCTGCACTGACTGGTACCCACTTCCCAGAGTTTCAGACAGGGTCCCCCCTCTCTGAGCCCTGCTCAGAGATGCTAGGGAATGAACCTGGGACATCTTGCCTGCAAACCAGGTGCTGTTAAACTGGCCTCTTCCAATCCTTTCAGTCTACCATGCAGGATTGTTGTAAGCAGTGCAATAGATTAACCTGTGCAAAGTGCTTGGAACCCTCTCAAACACCGTACAAATGTTGAGGGCATGGGTCTTGCCAAATGTATTTAACTCCTCTGCTGAAATCAGATGGAGTTAATACGGTAAACTGCAGCGGCAGCATCATGTTCTAAATCAGCCTGCACCAAGCTGGTTGCCTTCCAGATGTTTTGGGCCACACCTCCTGCCAGCCCCAAATATCTGGTGGGCACCGGGTTGGCAGAGGATCCCCTAAACTGTCTTATTTATTATCGTCCCATGTTAACGACATTATTTTATTTATTTATCTGCCACAGCACTCCTCCTGTTCAGGGGCAGAGCATCTGCTTCGTATTGTGGCACGGCCAGGCCCAATCCCCAGTGGCATTTCTGGGGAAAGGCACTCTGCCCAAAACCCTGGAGAGTGGCTGCCAGTCAGAGCCCAGATGGACAAACGACAACCAATGTGGTGTAGTAGTGGTTTGAGTGCCAGAAGAAGACTCTGGGAGGCCAGAGTTCAAATCCACCACTCAGCCCTGGAGCTCACTGGGGGCGACCTTGGAAGCATAGGAGCCAACTCCTAGGGGCCAAGGTCCCTTTGCCCCCCCTAAAATATTTGAGGGGTCGCCCCCTTCAAATTTGATGGGCATTGCCATTCAAATAGTGTGCAAGTGCCATGTCATGCGATTATGCAGGGTGGGGCCATAGCTGTCAACTTTTCCCTTTTCTTGCGAGGAATCCTATTCGGAATAAGGGAATTTCCCTTAAAAAAAGGGGGAAGTTGACAGCTATGGCCCCACCATAGTGGGCACCCCTGCTTGGAAGCCTCGCGGCGTATCCTACCTCACAGGGTTGTTGCGGGGGTTAAAGGAGGAGGGGTAGAACCATACACATCCCCTTCAGCTCCTTGGAGAGGAAAGGGGGATATGAATGGAGCCATAAAAGAAATAAGTTCTGGATAGCTCGGTTGGTTGGTGGTGCTGATCATGGCAAGGTTGCAGGTGTGATCTCCATGTGGGATAGCGGCATATTCCTGCTGCATCGTCGCGGGCTGGACTAGATGATGCTCAGGGGTCCCTTCCAACTCTATAATTCTATGAAGTTAAAAAAAAAGCGCGCTCCAATTCCGTCCTGTGTTCCTCTGCTCTCCAAGGTAATTGGTAGATGCTCCCTGGGTGTGTTGGTGTGTGTATGTGTGACACAACTCTTTGGCAAGCTCTGCAGCTCGCTCGCTCGCTGGCTCGTTCCCCAGCCAACCCCCCTGACAGCCCAGGAAGGAGAGAGAGGGAGGGAGGGAGCCGCGCGCCAAGGCGAGAGCGTGCGCGCCGACGGACTGGCGCTGCCGCCGCTCCTCCTGCGCTCAGCCCGCGCCGCTGGAGGCAAGCAGGGCGCCGGGTGGCGAGGCTGTGCGCGGGGCTCGCTGCCGCAGGAGATGCGCCTCTCCGGATTTTGAGTCGCTTTCTCTTCCACCCCCCTCTCCCAATCCCTAACCCTTACCCCCATCCCTCCAAAAAAGAAGAAGAAGGGGGAAAAAGAAGCCAAGATGACGGTCGAATTCGAGGAGTGCATCAAGGATTCGCCCCGATTCCGGTAAGAAAGAGTCTCGTTGATCTCCGTCTCTTTTTCTTGTTATGGTTGCAAAACGGATCGCGCTGAAATCGCTTCGGATTCAACCGCCGCCCCCCACCCCACCCCGCTCTGGTTCCCCGCCCAAGAGCAAGGCGCAGTCTTGATGGGGCTGGACCAGGTCTCCCCTCGGAGCCGGTTTTCTCCATCCTTTCCCCCCCAACCCAAACCGTGACCTGGTTTTGGCGTTTGTACGGGGTGCGTTCGGCGTCGCGGTTTGGAAGCAGGTTGGCGTCACACACACACACACACACACACACACACACAGAGTGACAGGGGTTTGTTGAATTTATTCGTTGTTAAAGGCGGGGAAAGGAAGAAATGGTCGTGGTTGGGTTGGATTGTGCAAAGAGCAAAATGCCTCCTCTCCCCGCGTTCCCCCTTTTTTTTGAGGGGAAATCTCTCGCCTGCCCTTAGAATGCAGGCGAGAGAGAGATTCAGGTTTGGTCTGTGCAAAAACCGCATGGAAGAATTCAACAGCTTTCATGGAGGATTTCACACACACACACACACTCGAGTTGCCGTGGAACATAATGGTAGGTTTGGTAGGAAAAAGGGGGGCTTCGTTTTTCAAGCCACCCCCCTCAACATCTTGATAATGATATATTTTTTTAAGCCTCTAGTCCCTGTAAGATGAGCAGCTGGCTCTGGCAGAGAAAAAGAGAGAGGGGGGGAGAGGGAGGGAAGCCTGTCTAGGACTGCCTGTCTAGGACTGTCTTCTTGCCTTACAAAGGCTCTTACCCCTCTAATCTCATTAAGGGAGGTGGGAAAGAGACAGAAGGATCCAGGAAGCAGGGGTGATCAAATGGATCCACGGAAAGGCGGTTCTGTCCGATGCAAACAGCCTTGTCCCCCTTAATGAGCCTCATGAGGTCTAGCGGCATTGGTAGTGTTTTGGGAAAAGGAGAATCTAGGATGCAGGCCTGAGGATCCCCTCTACGGAGGATGGGGGCTCAATGTCATCCTCTTCTACAAGGAGTGGAAATATGGGATCCCGCCCAGCCTTAAAAACACACACACCAAAAAACTGTGTGTGTGTGTTTTGTCTGGCTGGGTCCCTCCAATCGCAGAGACTTGAACGCCTGGCGTTGTACAAAGGGGCACGCACGCACACACATCCATTCATCCGGAGGGATCTCAGCTGGGCGTGAGAACAGATAAAGGAAAGATGGGTGGTGTCAAGAAGCCTCGTCTAGAAAGGCAAGCCAGAAGACGTCCGGAATGGCAAAAGAAGCGAAACATTATTAATATTATTTTAAAAATAATTATAATAATAAAGAGAGCGAGAAAACTCATATTGATTAAGCTGGAGGGGGGATGTCGTTTCTCCTTCTGCTCCCCAATGATGTTTTTTTGAGCGACTAAGCGAGGAGGGAAAAGGAGAGAACTCAAGGATGGGGAGACATCAAGGTCATCTGCAGCCACGCGTGTGTGTCTGAGATGGCGGGGGACAGGGTTATGCCGCAGAGACCACCCACCAGAAAGGATGTGATGGCTCTTGTGTTTGGAGCCGTGGAGATATTGGTCAGTGATACGGGCTTAGAGTGCAGGAATGGAGCATCGCCAGCTGCAGATTTCCTGGAAGGGCAAAGGTATACCTTAAATTAGGGAGGAGAGAGACTGAGAAAGATCCTTGTATGCATCTATGCATTTAGTCAGGAGTAGGGAACCTCAGGTCCGGGGGCCAGAAGTGGCCCTCAGGCCTCTCTGTCTGGCCCTCGGAAATCTCCCTCACTGGCCCTCCTTGAGTGTTTTTGCCTGGCTGGAATGTGCCCTTGAACTCTGATCCCGCCTTTCTGCTTGCCTGGGTGGTGGATGCAGAGGGTTGTGAGAATATGTGCATAGAAATTAGTCTCCTGTACAAAGGCATAATTCGCAACTGTTGCTCCACGCACTATTGGCATGTGGCCCCTGGAAGGTTGCACAGCAGGGAATGTGGCCCTTGGACTGAAATAAGCTTCCCCCTTGCTGCATGTAATATTTGCTTGTATGCGCATGCCCGTACATGTTTGGACATATAGGTTTATATGCACAAAATGCCATAGGCTGGGCTTGTTGTCGGTCTGAGCAAAGGGCTCTCTCCCTGTCCATCGTAAGTTGCACTGGGCAGCTGAATCAAGACACCCTTTCCATTTCCCACAAGGCCTGTAACCCAAAATCATCCTTGGGTATTCTGGGAAGTTCAAAGTGTGTCTGAATATCACTGTCAAAAGGAAGTATTTCTCCAGGCAGTGCAAAGTATGGAATTCGCTCCCATAGGGGGCAGTGATGGCCGCCAACTAGAATGGTTATAAGAGGACTGGACAAATTCATGAAAGAGAAGGCTATCAGCGGCTACTAGCCATGATGGCTGTGTCCTGCCACTTCTGTCAGAGAGTTGCTGTTGTGCCAAGATCCTGCTTGGGGACTTCCCACGGAGACATCTAGTTGGCCACCATGAGAACAGGATGTTGGGCTTAGTGGGCCTTTGGTCTGATCCAGCAGGGCTCTTCTGATGTGCCTAGGTCTACTGACAGAGGAAAGATGTCCATGACATCTTCAAACCTGGAATTGCTGCCCCAGGCCGAGACCATAGTGCTAACGATGCTTATCTGGAGTAAGCCAGGGAGACTTACTTTTGAGTAGACATGGATTGGCCTGCACAACAATCCTGGGCCGTGCTGTCTTTCCTTTGAAGACCTCATCACCGGAGCTGCAAAAACACCAGTCGGTTTACATGGTTTGGCTAATCAATCAGAGTCGCAGAAGCTGATGAAGATTGAGGTTCCATTCCACTTGGCGAAGGCAAATTTTTAATCCGCACACCTGCAAACAAGAGGTCGGAATATTTTACAACACAGTCTTGTGCTTATCCACTTAGGCGCTGCATTTGACAGGGCTTACTCCCGAGTAGGTGGGTCTATAAATGTAGTCCTGTTGTAACGATAGCATTAAAAGAAAAATTTAAAAAGTCAACCCATTAGGAATGGTTGTTTATCATTTAATAAACAAAACCTTGCAAAAAGGTGCTTTAACTGAGGTTTTGGTAATCTGCAAAGTGAATTCAGTCCAATTCAATTTAAATCAATGTGCTATTTCATTGGTTAATTTGTTGCCAGAGAGCTGATTAGTCAATCTGTTCAGCTAAGGCTGTGAAGCTCTGTATACTTTCTTGGGAGTAAGACCACCCCGCCCCCAATCTGTACCATACACTTAAAGCACTATTTAGCAGCCATGGCTCCCCCAAAATAATCCTGAGAGTTGATAGGAGACCCCTGTTGCCCTTATAGAGCCACGACTTGCAGAGTAGTTTTACAGTCAATCCCTCTTTCCAGGAAAGTCTGGGAATTG
Organism: Podarcis melisellensis; assembly: GCF_964234715.1. Classification (NCBI taxonomy): domain Eukaryota; kingdom Metazoa; phylum Chordata; class Lepidosauria; order Squamata; family Lacertidae; genus Podarcis; species Podarcis melisellensis. Next base: position 20,734,189 of record NC_138540.1, on the reverse strand, counting down.
CAGCTCTGTGAAGGGAGTTAGGGGTTCTTGTAACAACACTCTCAACACTATTAAACTACAGTTCCCAGGATTCTTCAGTGGAAGGCAGGACTATTAAAGTGGTATGGCGCCACTTTAAATGTATGGTACAAATGTAAGTGACACTGGACTCAAGGTGGACTTTCTTCTTGGTAAACATGGCTGGACTGTCCAAGTCTCTTCCCCCAACTTTTGGTTGATAATGGTACTCATCAGATTATCATCCACTTCCTGCTGTGGGACAGAGATGTTGGGAGGACCTGGTGCCAGACCCTCAGTATCCCACAGCACCAACCACTGACACTTGCTCTGTATCAGCCTTTGAAAAACCATCTGCAGCCAGAAAGTGCCAATTAAATTTCCTGCCGAGCAGCCTTCCCTAGAATTATCTCCGAGTCCTACTCAGAGTGGACTCATTGAAGTTGACGAAGCTAAATTAGCCATCTACCTCAATCTCAAGAAGTCTGTTCTGAGTAGGGCTAATACTGGGCACAGCCCCATATCTGGTGCTTTCCAGAGGTTTTGGAGTACAGATCCCATCAACTGCAGACACCATGAAAAGTTAAGGGATGCTGGAAGTTGTGGTGAAATATATACGGAGTGACTGACTGACTGACTACCAGGTTGGGTGCAAAATTTAAATGGAAGTTCCAGGGCCTAACAAGCTGACTAGTGGTCCACCTCACCAGGTGAGGAAGAGGGCCTCTAACATAGCAGCAGACCCACTAAAGCGTGCTTTGCTCAGGGTATCTCCAAACCTACCTGTGGCTCTGACAGCAGGAAAGGTATAGGCAAGTCGTCTACTGTAATGTTCTGCTCCAATGCAGGAGCCCACAGAGAAAGCAACAAGACTGGTCAAAGATTGCTGGACCACAGACAGCTCTGAGTGAGCTTTGTATACCTTGTATACCTCCTTCAAGCAACATTGGCTCTGACCTATTGCTTCCTAGGAGGCATGTGGTCGGGAAAAGGTGTCCATGAAGGTCCAGGGTCTGGCACACTGGCCTCGCTGTCTTCTGCCATCAGCTCTGAGCCTGGACCTGGCTCCCCAACTCTGTGTCCAGATCACTGCTGGGTACAGAAGTCATGACCTCTACCCTCGTTAAAAATCTGTGCTTCATCATGCAACGGACCTAGGAAAAGGGGATTACAGTGGTACCTCAGGTTAAGAACTTAATTCGTTCCGGAGGTCCGTTCTTAACCTGAAACTGTTCTTAACCTGAAGCACCACTTTAGCTAATGGGGGCTCCTGCTGCTGCTGTGCCGCCGCCGTGCAATTTCTGTTCTCATCCTGAAGCAAAGTTCTTAACCTGAGGTACTATTTCTGGGTTAGCGGAGTCTGTAACCTGAAGCGTCTGTAACCTGAGGCGTATGTAACCCGAGGTACCACTGTACTGGTGTTAGGAAGCATTGCTGCCTCTAGCTGTGGAGGCAGAGCATAGCTATTTGGGCTAGTACCCATTTATATTTTTATCCTCCATTAATTTGTCTACTCCTCTTTTAATGCCATCCAAGTTGGTGGCCATTTCTCCCTCTTCCAGAAGCGAGTTCCATAGTTTAAATATGCACTGCGTTGAAAAGCCCTTTCTTTTATCTGTCCCGAATCTCCCAACATTCTCTTCACTGGGTGATCCTGAGTTTGAATCCTATGAGCTAGGGAGAAAAACACTCTTTTAAAAAAATATTGTTTCCACCCATGCATCATTTTATAAATGTGTATTATATTCTGCCCCTCCCCACCTCGTAAGAATGAGAAAAATTAGGTTGCATCCAAAATTTCTCCTGCTTTCCTGGAGACAACAAAGAAGTGCGTCTTTGGGAGTGAAGTCAAACCGTTGGAAGGCTGCAGCGCAGGCTGCAGCGCTTGCTGCAGCTGTAGAGACCGATATGGGAGAGACATGCTTTGTTGCAGCTGGGGCAGATGGAGGTGTCCGGTTGTGCTGCTGCAGATGCACTGTAACATTTCTTCTCTCTGCGCTCCTCCCAGTGGTCATTCTTCTTCTGGTCACTGCTATGGATTCATAACTTGGCTGCCTGTCTCCAGGCACTGCGGTTGACTGCAAAGGATTGATTTTGCCAGCCTTCTTCATGTGATGTTCGCAGACATCTTTGTAGCACAGAGTTGGTCTGCCAACAGGTCTGGGGCCTGAAGCCAGCTCCCCATAGAGCACATCCTCGGGGCAACCTACCATCTTCTATTCTGTGGACATGACCAAACTAGCAGGACCTAAGCACAACGAATCCCCGCGACGGGGTGAGCTCCCGTTGCTCGGTCCCTGCTCCTGACAACCTAGCAGTTCGAAAGCACGTCAAAGTGCAAGTAGATAAATAGGTACCGCTCTGGCGGGAAGGTAAATGGCATTTCCGTGCACTGCTCTGTTTCACCAGAAGCGGCTTAGTCATGCTGGCCACATGACCCAGAAGCTGTATGCCGGCTCCCTCGGCCAGTAAAGCAAGATGAGCGCCGCAACCCCAGAGTCAGTCACGACTGGACCTAATGGTCAGGGGTCCCTTTAAGCACAACAACTTTCCCCACTTCTGACTCCCAGGAGCTTTGAATTCAGCAGTGGAGGTAAAGCATAACCCTAAGAGCTGGTAGTCATTGATAGCTTTCTCCTCTGTGAGTTGGTTACATCCTCATCTAAGTTGGTGGCCCTCACTGTTGCTTATGGGAGAAAATTCCATAGTTTAACTCTGTACTTTGTGAAGGTCCTCCGTTTGCCAAGTCTAGGCAGTTGGCCAGAGTTTTGATTTCCTTCCGTTCATCCTTGGCTTTTCTCCTCCCTGCCCCCCTCCATCCAAAGCTGCAAACGAGCCCCTGTACACATCGATTAAACACGGCACACACAAAAAGCCATTTTGATGCACTCGTGCGATTCTGCATGATGTCGGGGATCGCTTGTGCACATCAGTAAGGAGGAGTGGAATAAAAGACCAGAAGAAATGGAAGGAAATTCAAGCTGCAGTAACCTTTTCTATTTCTGGAATTAGTTCTCGTTGGTGATGGTGGGAAATCTGATTCAGTTTGCATTTAAAAGCAAATCTGCTTCGTTCACACTTTTTTGGCACAATCCATGGGCCAAAATGCAGCTGCCCTTCGAAATCCTCACTTTTCCGGATTTTGCATCGCGGTGATGCGTACAAAACTGCAGATATTTGTGATGATAAACATACAAAATGCAACATTCTATGGGAAATAACTTTGCAAAAACGTGTATATTGGACAGAATTGTATACAGATTTCATGGAAGAGACTCGCGTTAAAATGTTGATGAATTCTTAGGAGGGCTTTTAAAAGAAACAAATAAATTGCAAACTGAGATGGAAATGCGGAGTGCTGAACTTTTATTTATAAACCGCTTGATTGTAAAAGCAAAACCCTGAAAGAGGCTTACAAAAAAGTACACTCCGAAAAATGAGAAACAGAGAGAAACCAAAATTTGTCCGTTCCTACTTAGAAATTAGTAATGAAGGCCACATCCACACTATGCATTAAAACACAAATGATACTACTTTAAACAGTCATGGCTCCCCCCCAAAGAATCCTGGGAACTGTAGTTTATGAAGGGTGCTGAGAGTGCACAGAGCTTCACTTCTCAGAGTGGTTTAAGAATCAGCTCATCTTCCAAGGGAACTTTGGGAATAGTAGATTTGGCCATAATTTCTGGCTGGGGCTGATGGGAGTTGTAGTTCATCAAGATCTTTCACATCACTGCTCTAATGGTTCAGCCAGGGACTCATTGTTATTTCTATTCTCGTTTTGTATTTTTTTGTTGTGAACCACCTGGGATCTTCAGATGAAGTGTGGCATACAAATTTAATGTAGTACTGTATAATAATAATAATAATAATAATAATTTCCACAAGGAATCATGTGCTTCACCACTAGGGATGGGTGAATCAGGCCATTTTGGTCTCTGGTTCTCCCTTAAGTTCCATTTTTCACATTTCCCACCCAAGTTTGCAAATCTCTCTCTCTTTCTCTTAATCCTCAAAAAAATCACCAGTAAATTTCTCACATATGGGTGAAATTTTGCACAACAAACACATTTTTGCACAGCCATTTTCCTAAACATAATGACTTTATGTTATTTTCACTAATTTTCATTAATATGCACACTTTACCCCAGTTTATGCATTTCTTTCCTTTTTCTTTTCACACATTCCCTGGCTGGAATTTTGCATTGCAAAAATCAGAGAAGTGCAAATTTCGAGGGACAGCTGTGTTTCATTTTGCATATTGCTTTTGAAAGTGTGATTTGTGTAGATACGCCTTTATTTATTTATTTATTGTATTTGTCTTCTGCCTTTTCCTCTCCAAGGGGCTCACGGTGGTATACATTGTTCTGCCCATCACCATTTAATCCCCACAACAGCCCTGCAAGGTAGGTTAGTCTGAGAAGCACTAAGTGGCCCAGTGAGCTTCATGGCTGAGTGAGGATTTGAACACTGGTCTCCAAGGTCCTAGTCCGACACTCTAACCACTACACCACACCGGCTCTAAATCAGAACTGTATCATATGTCTCCCACATCCCTTATATACCCACTGCGTTGTGGTCTCTCCCTGCCGACCCAGATTCCCCATCTTACATTTGAAGAAAGTCAGAACAGATACCCAGGCAGAACAAAGACTTGGAGCAACAGATCCAGGGAGTTATATGTATTCCTACTATGAACAGGAACCCAAGTGGCCGATTTACCGTAAATAACAGCTAGTGCCTATGGAGGGACGTGGGTGGCGCTGTGGGTTAAACCACAGAGCCTAGGACTTGCCAATCAGAAGGTCGGCGGTTCGAATCCCCATGACGGGGTGAGCTCCCGTTACTCGGTCCCTGCTCCTGCCAACCTAGCAGTTCGAAAGCACGTCAAAGTGCAAGTAGATAAATAGGTACCGCTCCAGCGGGAAGGTAAACGGCGTTTCCGTGCGCTGCTCTGGTTCGCCAGAAGAGGCTTAGTCATGCTGGCCACATGACCCGGAAGCTGTACGCCGGCTCCATCGGCCAATAAAGCGAGATGAGCGTCGCAACCCCACAGTCGGCCACGACTGGACCTAATGGTCAGGGGTACCTTTACCTTTAGTGCCTATTTAGCTGCTCTCAGACTGCATAGTACATTTTCTTTTGGGCCTCACTCAAATGCCTCTGATGGCTTAGCCCAGCCAACAGAGGAGAGCCACGGAGGGGTTGCCCACCAGTGGCTCCATAGCATCATGCCAGAGCAGTGACTTCACCGGCCAGATGTCTCTGTCCCTGTGGCCGTGACCCTTTGCTAGGTGACGTCAAGTTGAATTGTATAGGTCTGCGTGTTTATTTACTTAGTGGCTGAGCACGAGTAGGCTTGGGGCCAAATGCCTTTGCTTGCTGAAAGTGAGGCTGGGCTATTCATTAGGGTCCTATTGTTGCAAGTACAATCTCCACTGTCCGATTCGTGGCCCAATATTCTCTATCTCTGTTGGTTTTTGCAATGGAGAACCTTTCTCAGCATCAGGCCTGCGTTTCCAAACCCCAGGGGCGTTCTCAACCGCTGGTGTCTGGGCTGTTTGTGGTTACTCAGAAGTGACAGAAACGCACACTCTGCACATTCTCAGAGGCACTGGGACTCCACACATCCCAGCACATTGGAAACAGATGCTGGGCTGGCTCTCGCAGCAAGTGCTGACTGAAAGGGAAATCCCTCAGAATTCGATGACTGCCTAACATTCTTTCGGGGTGATACATCCTTTAATATCTCGTGCAATTAAAGGGGGTGGGGAAAAACAGCAACAAACCATCAAACTCATTCAATCATCTGTGTCACCGATTCAGGTGAAAACACATCCATTTCCTCTTTTAATCGCCCCGCCGAAACAGTACACCTATGATCCCCTCCTCTCATATATATGTCATGATCTGTGGCAAGTCATTTCAAGCTGGGCGCTGTGAGTAATTCGTTAAGGAAGAAACGGCGGTATGCTTCTGAATGCCAGCCGCTGGGAACCATGAATGGGGAGATAGTGCTGTTATGTGTGGGTCCTGCTTGTGGGCTTTCCAGAGGGGCTTCTGGTTGGCCATTGTGAAAACAGGATGCTGGACGAGATGGGTCTGATCCAGTAGACTCCTCTTTTGTAGCTCTGGTGAGACCAAATCAGGCGCCTGTCTGCTGTGCGATTCAGGACTCGTGTCTTGCTGCCTTTCCCATCAGCCTCTGCTGGATGAGGGTCGTTCTTCTGTGTCTCTGAATCATGCGCAATTGGACCAGTCAGGGTTGAGATGGACTTGCATCACGAAAAAGAGGCTCATGGCACTGTGTGGAGATGCTTTGAGCTGGTTCTTCAAGACAAGTTGCTCCTTGCGTACTTAAGAGTGAAGGGATGTGGGTGGCGCTGTGGGTTAAACCACAGAGCCTAGGACTTGCCAATCAGAAGGTTGGCGGTTCGAATCCCCATGACGGGGTGAGCTCCCGTTGCTCAGTCCGAGCTCCTGCTAACCTAGCAGTTCGAAAGCACATCAAAGTGTAAGTAGATAAATAGGTACCGCTCCGGTGGGAAGGTAAACGGCATTTGCGTGCGCTGCTCTGGTTTGCCAGAAGCGGTTTAGTCATGCTGGCTACATGACCCGGAAGCTATACACCTGCTCCCTCGACCAATAAAGCGAGATGAGCACCACAACCCCAGAGTCGGCCACAACCGGACCTAATGTTCAGGGGTCCCTTTACCTTTACTTTACTACTTAAGAGTGAAGCAGCTGCTCACCTAAGCTATTCTTTCCTATATCACCTGGGAGACCAGGGTTCAAATCCCCACTGAGGCATGAAGCTCACTGGGTGACCCTGGGCCATTCCCCTTCTCTTAGCCTAACCTACCTCACAGGGTTGTTGTGAAGACGAAATGGAGGAGAGGAGAAACATGTACATTACCTTGAGCTATTTGGAAGAAAAGGTGGTATATAAATATAATAAATTATAATAATAACAATAGTCTTCAGGTGTGGTCAAGGATACTGTTCAGTCTCTAGTGTTTGAAGTAAGGGCACCTCCAGATGGTCCATTTATTTAGCCTCCATCCTTATTTCTTTGCAAGGAGATTAGATAAAGTTTTCTATTTAATGATGTATTTCTGGGGAAGCTAAAGAATGTTGGGTCCAATCATGCAGTAGTCCTGCTTTTTTCCTTATTGCAGAAAGCCTGATATTTTGGGGGAAGCAGGGCTTTTGCATAAGACCTCCCAATCAGCTATCTATACCACAAATTTAGAGCACATGGCTTTCCCAAAGAAACTTGAGAACTGCAGTTTGTTATGGGTGCTGGCAATTCTCACTAAACTACAATTCCCAGGATATTTGCTAGAAGCCACGTGCTTTAAATGTGTGAAGGTGACCAGAATTGTGTGGCCTGAATCTGCCGGGTTGTGATTGGATCCCACCTGAAAACAGCAACCATCTAGGAAAGCCCTACAATTCATCTGCCAGCCCAGCCAGATTCTGCTGGTGGAATTGAGGGTGGGGGCACTATTTTGCTTTCCCCCCTTTGCAACAAAAATGAGGCACCTTCTCTTCCATATGCATCCATAATTTTTTTCAAAGGGAGCCTCTTGAGTTGAGCTGCTGAGTTGGGATATATAATTTGCAAAATTTGACGCTATCAAGCCCGGGCTCAATAGGGACTGGGTGTGGCTCGCTGCACAGAAATTAATGGTCCCTCTCTAGGTGTTTCTATATGCTATCTTTGCCTCGTCTTTTGGAGCGGGCCACACCTACTCCGAATGGAACTTGTCTTTTGACTGGATCTCATTGTAATTTATTCTGCCCTGTGGAATATCCCTTGGGGTTTATTGACCTTTTGGCATTCCCCCTCTGCCTTGGAAAAACATTCCCACTGAGGTTAACAATTCAAGAAGCACACAAAGCAGAGCTATAAAAGCTTTTGCCACAATAAGTTTTTCAAGGTGCTGCAAAGCTCTTTGTTCTTTTCCTTACTGCAAAGACTCAGCAGAATTACCTGTCCTCAGATGAATCTGCTTTACAGCCTTTCTACCTGAGTCATTAGGCTTGGGGCAGGGAGTGTGACCTGCTCCCGAAGCATATGAATTGGCAAAGCACGACAGATAGCACACACAGATTTCTAAAAAGGGACAATCACTTCTCAGTTGTGAATGAGAAAGCACCCAGTTCCCTGCTGAGCCCAACTCTGATGACGCCAAACTTTGCAAACTTTGCTTCACACCAGGGTCTCTCTCAGAAATTTTAGTTTGCCGTCAAAGTGCAACATCGACACACTGGAATTTGCAGATGGAGTGATCAAGGAACCAAGACCATTCAGAGCTGTGACTCAGACTAGGAACATGATCTGACCTGGTTCATCTAAGGGTAGATCATTTGCACCTTTGGCGCTGTAAAAGTAAATCTTTTGGATGGTAAAAATGGCAATAGAATGTCCAACTTTAATTCAATGGGTTTTAATTCAGGGTGGGAGAAGTGTGCCGCAGCTCCCGTAAATTTTGGAACCTCCAGTCTGTAGGCTGGTTCCTTTTGTGCACCTTGTAGAGGCATGCATAGTTTGAGCTCAGGTAAACACACCTAATTACCTTGAAAGACCTGTTTGGAGTGCATTTTTCCCCTTCCGCTTGATGCTGTCATCCAGTTGGCACACAGACGCCTTTTGTCGCCTGGCTAATGCAGCCACAGTTGTTCCTCAGTCACCCAAAAAGCATTGCTGACTCCTCATCATGCACAGTTAGGAAACTCAGAGATGCAGAGCAAAGACCTTAGGAAACTGCCTTTTGCCAATTCAAGACAATTTTCTACAAATTTCAGTGGGTGTACTGTGAATATAAAGGGACGCGGGTGGCACTGTGGGTTAAACCACAAAGCCTAGGACTTGCTGATCAGAAGGTCGGCAGTTCGAATCCCCGCGATAGGGTGAGCTCCCATTGCTTGGTCCCTGCTCCTGCCAACCTAGCAGTTTGAAAGCGTCTCAAAGTGCAAGTAGATAAATAGGTACCACTCCGGCGGGAAAGTAAACGGTGTTTCCGTGCGCTGCTCTGGTTCTCCAGAAGCGGCTTAGTCCTGCTGGCCACATGACCCGGAAGCTGTACGCCGGCTCCCTCGGCCAATAAAGCAAGATGAGCGCCGCAACCCCAGAGTCGGTCACGACTGGACCTAATGGTCAGGGGTCCCTTTACCTTTTTACTGTGAATATATCATAGTTGGATACAAGCCCAGTGGTTGATTATTATTATTATTACTAGTACTACTACTTTAAAATTATATACCGCCCTTCATCAAAAGATCCTAGGGTGGTGTACAACATTAAAAATATATTACAAAACATCAGTGATAAAAAGCATACTGACAGACAGCCTAAGAACAAAATAGTCATCATAATAGCAGTCCTCTCTCTCTCCACCCCCCCATCCCCTTTCACAGGCCATAGATTATTTAATAGCCATATGGAATGTTTTTGCCTCTCTGGGGAGAGCATTCCACAATCAGGGAGCCACCACAAAAAAGGCCCATCTTTAATGACTTCACCCCAGCTCTCCTGGATTTCAGATGGGGAGGGCATTCCCAGCTGAAATGTCAGGGGCTGAATGTGGGACATTCTGCATGCAAAGCAGATGTTCTAGTACTCCGCTATAGCCCCTCCTTTCATAGGATCATAGAATCATAGAATCATAGAGTTGGAAGAGACCACAAGGGCCATCGAGTCCAACCCCCTGCCAAGCAGGAAACACCATCGGAGCACTCCTGACATATGGTTGTCAAGCCTCTGCTTAAAGACCTCCAAAGAAGGAGACTCCACCACACTCCTTGGCAGCAAATTCCACTGTCAAACAGCTCTTACTGTCAGGAAGTTCTTCCTAATGTTTAGGTGGAATCTTCTTTCTTGTAGTTTGGAACCATTGCTCCGTGTCCGCTTCTCTGGAGCAGCAGAAAACAACCTTTCTCCCTCCTCTATGTGACATCCTTTTTATATATTTGAACATGGCTAAATATAAGGACATAAGAAGAGCCTACTAAATCAGGCCAATTGTCCATCTTGTCCAGCATCCTGTTCTCACAGTGGCCAACCAGATGCCAGTGAGAAGCCTGAGAGCAGGACCCGATCACAGGAGCACTCTACTTTCCTATGGTTCCCTGCAACATGTATTCGGAGACATATTGCCTCTGAAAGGCTGAGCATAGCCATTAATAGCTTTGTCTTCTATGAATTTGCTTCAACTTCTTTTAAAGTCATCCAAGTTAGCAGCCACCACTGCCTCCTGTGGAAGAGAGTTCCGTAGTATAACTATGCGCTCTGTGAAGAAGTTTCTTTGGTTTTTGAATGTGGGAGGGCTGATCTGGTCTGCTTACACCGGCACCCAGGTGTAAGGCCAAGACCTGGTAGTGCTCAGTTTGCTGTCTGCATTCCCAATACCTTCCAGCTTAATTGATAGAGTCGGGGGTCCCTTGGGAAAAATAATGGAAAGAAGGTTTAAAATTTACTGCATGCAATGCCTTAAAAGAAAATGTGATGAAAATGATGTACAGATGGTATATTACACCTGTTAAATTAGCTAAAATGTATAAAGTGAGTAATAAATGTTGGTAATGTAAAGAAGGAGAAGGAACATTTTACCATATGTGGTGGGAATGTAAAAAAGTGAAAAACTTATAATGAGATGAAAAAAATGTTGAAATATACATTTATTAAGAAACCAGAAGCATTTTTACTTGGCATTATAGGAGATGATATAAAAAGAAAGGATTGTAAATTATTTCTATATGCAGTGATGGCAGCAAGAATATTACTGGCACAAAATTGGAAACAAGAAGAATTACAGACAAAAGAAGAATGGAGGATGAAACTGATGGACTATGCAGAATTAGATAAATTAACAGGAAGAATTCGAAATCTACGGGACCAGAGATTCACAAGACTGGCATAAATTTACGGACTATTTGGAGAGTAATTGCGATGCTCATATTATGCTTGTAGGTTCGTGAGAAGTTTTGTAAGGTGGACTATTTGAAATATTGCAAAAAAAAAAAGGTAACGAGGGGGACTGTTAGTTAAGATAATTAAACGCAATAGGAATTTAAGAAATGCAGAATAAGTGATAAGAACGGAAGACCATCAGAGGGGCTGATGGAAGTCGAAAAAGATTGTATAAGATGTGAAGATCTGTTGTATGAATGATAACTAATATATAAAAATTAATAAAAATTATATTTTTAAAAAAGATAGAGTCGGGGGGCTCCCAGCAACTCTCATTAACCAAACTCCCCAAAATCAATGTTTTGGAAGGAAGCAAAACATCTCAAAGCAGCTTTGCAGACAGCCTGGTGGCACGCCAGTAGGTCGGTGTACTATGGCGCTAGTCCAACCGTGGCTTTAGAAGAGGGACAGATCTCAAAGGTAGCCCAGCATCCATTCCACAGACGCCAAATGCGTACTGTATGCTTCTCACGCCATGCAGAGAGCGCCAATGTGACAACCGCACCCCAGGAGCCTTCTCCTCTAATGGAGGCTTCTTCAGCTGCTCTGCTGCCTCTCTGCATGTCTGTCAGCTGCATTATGTTCCCAAGCGATCACCTGGAGTTCCTGCATATGCTTCAGAGGACACTTCTGCAGGGGGTGGCAGAGAGCATCTTCCCAGCAAGGAAAAGCTAGAATAGGCTGTAGCTCGGCGGAAGAGACTCTCTGCTTTGCATGCAGTAGGTACCAAGTTCCCAGCCCCACCAGTTAGGACTGGAGGAAATCAAAGCCCTGGAGAGCCACTGTCAGTCAGTGCGGACAGTATGGAGTTGGATTGACCAAGAAGGCTTCCTATGTTCCTTATCTTGAGGGAAGGGTTGTAGCTTCGTGGAAGAGCATCTGCTTTGAACACAGGAGGTTCCAGTTGGAATCTGCAACACCTCCAGGGAGGCCTGAAGGAGCACTGCCTGAACTTCTGGAGGGCCTCTGCCAGTCAGCATAGACCAGAGAGAGGTGAACCTATGGTTCTCCTTATCTGCCCCATCCAGCATGGCCAAGCGCCCAGGGATGATGGGAGGCGGATTACAATATTTTAATGATAATTTTGTCCTTTTGAAAGCGGTGTTTTACATGTTATTGTATAGATTGCTGATTCGCATAATGTAAAAAGGCAGCAGAGATATTTTTATAAATAAAATAAAACAAGCCTACCCAGACATGCAGAATGTTGGCATGTGTTTTAAACCGAGTTTAAGCTCCTCGTTGATTTTAATTTTTTTTGAAGGTTTAAAATAGTTTTTTTAAAATAGTTTTTAAGAACTGTCCCCCCACAGATTATTTCATTGCTTTATTCTTTTTGTAGACTGCTTCGCGGTTTTGTTTTCTTAAACAATCAAGCAGTATAGAAATGTTACAAGATGAATAAAAAATAAAAATCTCAAGGACTGCAGCCCTCAGCTTGCTGTCAGCTGATCACTCTCCAGTTCCAAGCCCCTGGCTGAAAAAGGGATGTATCTAACATCAGGCCTGCTCAGAGTAAACACACTGAAATGGATGGACATAAGGAACAGGATCAGGCCAGTGGCCAAGCTAGTCCAACATCCTATTCTTACAGTGGCTAGCCAGATGCCACCAAGGGAAGCCTGAAAGGAGGATTTGAGCTCAAGAGAATTCTCCCTTCCTGTGGTTTCCAGCAACTGGTATTCATTGCTGCTTCCAGTTGTGGTAGCAGAGCACAGCCATCACGGCTAGTAGCCGTTGCCAGCCCTCTCCTCCACGAATGTGTCTAACCCTCTTTTAAAGCCTGCCAAGTTGATGGCCATCGCTGCCTCCTGTGGCTGTGAGTTCCAAAGTACAACTTTGTGCCCCGTGAAGAAGTACTTTTTAAAATCTGTACTGAATCTTCCAGTATTCAGCTTCATTGAATGCCCACAAGTCCTGGTGTTATGAGAGAGAACTTTTTCTCTCTATGCACTTTCTCTGTGCCATGGCATGCATTACCGTATTTTTTGCTCCAAAAAAGTAAGGGGAAATGTGTGTGCGTCTTATGGGGTGAATGCAGGCTGCGCAGCTATCACAGAAGCCAGAACAGCAAGAGGGATCGCTGCTTTCACTGCACAACTCTTGCTGTTCTGGCTTTTGAGATTCAGAATATTTTTTTTCTTGCTTTCCTCCTCCAAAAACTAGATGCGTCTTATAGAGCGAAAAATACGGTATTTTTTAAACTTCTGTCATAAATTTCTACCATGTCAGGGTTATTTTAATAGATCTGCTCCGAGTAGGACTTCGTTGACTGAAGCTCCATGCCTTCATCGCTATTGAGAAGGTCTATAAAGCCAATTGGATGGATTTAGATCTGGGAAAACACACACAAGCTAATGTGTCCTATGTATATTGGCCTCCAATTCCCCCCTTAATGGCTCATGAGCCTCATCAGCTTCCAAGTATGGTCCATTTTTAATAGCCTGCCTGTGGAAAGCAAGGGAGACAAAATACTCAGAGGCCGAGCTGGGATAACAGCATATATTTATTACAAAGGATTAGGGCGTGATGTCACGATTCAGGGGTGGCGGAGCCGAAGAGGAAATGATCACTCAGCTCCTAAATAAGCAGAGAGTTAGCCCAGTCTAAACAGATTTATGTAATTCTGGCGTGCAAGATAATCCCCCTTCCTTCCCCCATCCCCAACAGACAGAATATGTTCCCTTGCAGTAATCGGGACTTGATAATGGTCACCTTATTCATTAGCAAAAGCATTTGCTCTTCATAAAGGATGTGGGCAGCAGAAGCCTTGGCCTTGTGAGGGGATGGAGATCCTCATGTTTTGACAACTTGTAGGAACATTGTGATCCCGTGCTTGTGTGTGTGTGTGTGTGTGTGAGAGAGAGAGAGAAAGAGAGAGAGAGAGAGAGAGAAGGATGCTTGAATACTTTGATGCCTTTGAATTCCATACCGACTCACGTGATCCCCATTTCCTGAACTAATGTTTTGCTTTTCAACTTTTCTTTCTTTGTGATTTGTTTTATTTTGGTTTCAGTATATATATAAAAATGAATTGCATTCTGCAGTTCATGGTTCATTGTGAATTGCATTTTGCATTCCACTAGTGGGGAACCTCAGGCCTGGGGTCTGAATATGGTCCTCCAGGTCCCTCAATCTTGCCCACAGGACAATCATCAGGCCAAACTCACTCCTAACCCACACTCCAACCAGCTCTGTGGGTATACTTGAACTCTAATGCCTGGAGAGCTCTACCACTGAGCTAGACCCTTCCTAAGTGGGATAGATGACTTGGTTTCAGCACTTTGCAATGCAACAGCTGTCCAGAAAAAGGAAGTACTTGCTGATATCAGGCAGAGGAAGAGAGGAGCCGGTGCGGAGAGGGGGGTTGAAGCGATGGGATGGGAAGCAGAAAGTGGGCTAAGAAAATAAACTGGGGAAGCACAGTCGGGAGACTTTGGCCTCAGGGTGGCCTTCTGGAAGCAGGTCTGGAGGAAATGCAGTTCAAAGAGCAGCAAGGAAGCCCAGACTTCCTCTACTTTTCAGGATGGGGTTGCTGGAGAGCCAATTCCCTTGGTATCCTATGCTCCCAGAGGGAGCAGCTTTTAACAGGATGAGCCACAGCTCAGTGGTAGAGCAACTTCTTGGCATTCAGAAGCTCTCCGGTTCAATCCCCAACATATACAATAGAATTGTAGAGTTGGAAGGAACTCTGCGGATCATCTAGTCCAACCCTCTGCAATGCAGGAATATGCAACTACCCCATATGGGGATCTGACCTGCAACCTTGGCATTATCAGCACCCCACTCTCACCAACTGAGCTATCCGGGCTCTAGGTCATATTGGTGGAACCTAAGACCTTATGCGGGACACGGGTGGCACTGTGGGTTAAACCACAGAGCCTAGGGCTTGCCGGTCAGAAGGTCAGCGGTTCGAACCCCTGCGACGGGGTGAGCTTCCATTGTTCGGTCCTTGCTCCTGCCAACCTAGCAGTTCAAAAGCACATCAAGTGCAAGTAGATAAATAGGTACCGCTCTGGCAGGAAGGTAAACGGCGTTTCCGTGTGCTGCTCTGGTTTGCTAGAAGCAGCTTAGTCATGCTGGCCACATGACACGGAAGCTGTTCGCCGGCTCCCTTGGCCAATAAAGCGAGATGAGCGCCGCAACCCCAGAGTCGGCCACAACTGGACCTAATTGTCAGAGGTCCCTTTATCTTTCCCTTTAAGACCTTATGCATGCAAACCAGAAGTTCTGCCACTGAGCCATGGTCCTTCCCTAAAGACACAGGGATATGGGAAACTATTTTACACTGAATCATATACCTTATTATTGTTTACAGTGAGTGGCAGGGGCTCTTCAGAATTTCAGGCAAGGGACACGCCTAGCTTAATCTGGAGGTGCTGGGTATCAAACCTGGGAGCTTCTCCACACCACTAAGATGTGGCCAGTCTCCATCCCTACTGTGGAGCATTGCGAGATAGGTGGGTCCTGGAATCAGCCTCCGGCCGCATGCCCACAGCCACAGGGCACACTGCAAAGGACCTCCCCAAAACCTGACGTTGGGCTTAGCTGGACAACCCTTGCAGAAAACCAGACCCACTTTGGGGCTCCCGAAGGCTCTCACGTAGGCACAGAATCCCATGCCAGATCTCAAGAAGGGAAAGGCAGGCCAAAAATGGAGAGAAGAACTCAAGCGTGAAACGGGAGGAGAAGCGGTTGATGCTCTGTGCTTGGAAGCTCCTCAGAGGGCCAGCGGCGCAGCCACACCCCAGACTGGAGACGAGAAGCATTTGGGAAGGAGCTCTGGAGATGCCCTCTGGGTTAGGCTTTGTTGTGATGACCCCTGAAACTTCCCTCCACATACCACAGTGCAGCCCACTCATAAAGCTTCCCTTGTTTCCGATTCCATGGGAAGGAGATGGGGCCGCAGCGCCTGGCGTACAACTCCCCCCATTCATTTCCTTTTCGAGCAGCATTGGTCCAGTTTCTAATTTTTCTTTCCTCATGATTGCCCTAAGAGTTTTGTCATCTGCCCAGGCCCGGGAGTTCACAAAGTCAGGCATGTCCTTTCTAGGAGGGCGGACCAGGACAGCCTGTTCTGTTTCCTGTGCTGAATGCAAGCCTATGTGGGGTTGGATCTTTCAGACCCTGGTGTTTGAGGGCAGTAGAGATGCCATCTTCCTTTAAAACCCTTCTCAAAACTCCAGGAATTCTTTAACACAACCCTCTCTTACATCTGTGCCCTATATGGCTTAGGCCCAGGCTATCTGAAGGACTGTATCTTCCCACGTGAATCTGCTTGATCTCTGAGATCTTTGGGGGAGTCTCTTAGTCCCACCACCCTCGCAGGGACACTTTGTGTGGAGGCAGGAGAGGGCCTTCTCAGTGGTGGCTCCCAGATTTGGAACTCCCTTCCTAGAGAGGCTAGACTGGCTCCCTCCTTGTTGTCTTTCTGCCGGCAGGTGAAGATTGTTGTATTCAGACAGGCCTTTGGGAGCTGGCTGCTTTTTATGGTAATGGCTTTTAAGAGTGTTGTGCTGTTTTTATTATTTGCATTTTAACAGATTTCTTTTTATATTGTTTTGATTTTGTTAGAGTTTAATTACTTTTTAATGATTATCTTTTATAGCTTTTTAGCTTTTTATATTTTATCTGGCTTGTTTTAATTTGTCTAAGCTGCCTTGAGTCCTGGTCTGGCAAGAAAGCAAGACAGTAATAGTAATAATAGTACTAATATTGCTGGGGTGGGGACCCTCAGGCCTGGGATCTGAATGTGGCCCCCAGGCCTCTCATTCAGGCCCTCGATACTCTCCCCCACTCCACAGTCCCTGGTTTAGACAACTCTCTTCTAGAAAGATGATTCTGCTCTGATCACTCCCAAGGTTGGTTCTCGCTGCAGTTAACCTCCTTGCCGCTGTCTCTTTGTCCGCTGTCTCGGAGGGAGCTGCAACAATTCAGGCAGGTTGAAGATCCGTCATCGTAAGTGGCTTGCCCCGGCCTGCTAGCAGAAGGACAGTTTCGTCGTTAATTGAAGGTGGGATGAGAATAAGATGGAGCGAGGCAAATGGGGAGAGCTGACGGCTCTTCTGATGGTTACAAATGATCCACATGAATAGGCTTGCCAGCTCAGGGGAAATTGCTGTTGCCTGTGGCAACTGTGGAAGCTGAATTCCAATGGTATTGTGATTTATAAGCACAAGAACGTAAAGACTGGCTGCTGGATCAGGCCAATGGCTCACCTAGTCTAGCCTCCTGTTCTCACACTGGCCAACCAGATGGCAATGGGAAGCTCACAAGTGGGAGCCACCCCTTGCTAGCTTTATCCTCTATGGATTCATCACATGCTGCTTTAAAGCCGCCCAAGGACAGTATAGTGGAGATGAACTCTCTCTTGCATCAGGCCCATCTAGCTCATCATCTTGTTCTCACAGCGGCCATCCAGATGTTCACAGAAAGCCCAGAAGCAGGAATGCAACAACGCTTTCTCCATTTCTGATTCCCAGCATTTCCAGAGAAGATTTTCCATCTGAAATATGGGAGAGCCGCTGCTGGTCAGGTCAAATTTGGATTTCAAGACCGATACTGATAAGGATCTGGCACGTGGAGGGGGGGGGAAAGGTCCCCTGCCCCTTCTATAGGGGAAGGGCCATTGCTTATATGCAGAATGCCCCAGGTCCAGTTGCTGGCATCTCCAAGGAGGGCTGGGAGAGACTCCTTGCCTGAAAACCTGAAGCGCTACTGTCAATCAGTATGGACAGTACTGAGCTAAATCGACCAATGGTCTGACTTGGTGTAAGGCATCTTCCTATGTTCCTGCTTGACTGGGAAACAGGATGCAGGCCTTGATAGGCCTTTGGCCAGATCTAACAGGGCTCTTCTGTGGTACTTACCGGGACATGGGCCTGTTTGTGAGAGGCACTCTACTTACCCTTGGACCTCTCTTCCTGTTATACATAAGGTTACCAGCTGGAGCTGAACAAAAGCTTATGCTTTTGTCACTGGTCATTGTGACCCTGGGTGGATACTTCCTGGATGATTCCGACAAGGGAATTCCTTTGCCAGCCCACATGAAAGAGGTAGACAAACCAGCTAGCCAAGCAGAAGGGATTGCTTAAACCAACACTTTTGTTGGGACATAGGAAGCTGTCTTATCCTGAGTTAGGCCATTTGTCCATCTAGCTCAATACAGTGGTACCTCGGGTTAAGTACTTAATTTGTTCCGGAGGTCCGTTCTTAACCTGAAGCACCACTTTAGCTAATGGGGCCTCCTGCTGCCACTGCGCCGCTGGAGCACGATTTCTGTTCTCATCCTGAAGCAAAGTTCTTAACCCGAGGTAATATATCTGGGTTTTGGGAGTCTGTAACCTGAAGCGTATGTAACCTGAAGTGTATGTAACCCGAGGTACCACTGTATAGTGTACACTGACTCTCCAGAGAGACATCATCATCATCATTATTATCATCATTATCATTATTATTATTATTATTCATATACCACCCTATACCCATATATCTCAGGGCGGTTCCCAACATAAATCACAATATAAAAAACACAGAATGCATAATAAAAACAAAAACAACCCAATAATACCCACTCCCACCACAGCTTTTAAAAGGGCATCAGGTGTCAATCAGCCAAAGGCCTGATTAAAGGCCTCTTCTGGCTCTTCAGACAAGGAGTCTTCCCAGCAACACCTGGAGATGCCTGGAGATTGAACCTTGGGACCTTTTACATGCAAGGCAGATACTCTTATCAGGATCAGTCTCATGGGCCCAAATTTGACAGGCGGGCGTAGCCAACCACCTGTTAATCACCGTCGGTCGTTAATGATATAGTGTGATCATTAGAGGGGCATCTCCCTGCCCACCTGTGAGAATCTCTGCTGAGGGAAAAATGAGAAATAAGGTTTTTCTGGATCAACCAGCAGTTCCTTTTCTTTGACTTAAGAAAGATGCGTTATCAGCTGATGCCTATCACCAAAGCCGTGTAGGAGTTCCTAGGACTGGCTCAACGGGATATGGCTCCAGGTCAGAGGTGAGGTGTGAGTGATCCAGTGCTGCCTTTCTGGTTTTCAGCCTGAGGGCCACATTCCCTTCTAAGAAACCTTCTGAGGGCCGCATGCCAGGGATAGGCAAATAATGTAGCTTTTTGGCAGGTGATAGCCTGCAGCAGAATGGAAACGGGGTTGCATGTGACGGATACAGAGCAGAGTGGAAAACAGTGCCTTCTTGCACTCACGAGCTTTTGCTCCCTGAATTAAACCACTTGGATTGTTAAAGGTCAGGAGTGATGGGAGTTGTAGTCCACAACATCTGGAGGACACTACATTAGCTGAAATAAAATAATGTCATGAAAACATGAAAGCAAGCATCCATAATTAAAATGATTTTATGACTTTGCAAAAATCAGTCTGGATGATGCCCTGAGTCCCTTCCAGTTCTTGGGATCCTGTATCTGTGTGGCAGAATGTATGAGAGCCAGCTTGCCCAACCAATTCCTTTGTCTAGGTAGTGGCTTTGGCTGTTGTGGAGAAGCTAGATCTTTTAGGGGTGCTAATGCTATGGGCCCCTCCATTTTATTCCAGAGAAACTGTACCTGGAGCCCCTGGATTCTCTCACCCCTTGGAGATTAACAATATGCAATAAATCGATCACATTAAAACACTACAGCAGTTCAAACAGGAGACTTGGGTCATGTCATCATGGGAACAAATCTCTGTCCAAAAACTTGTGCATCTGCAAATGCCAGCGGCATGCCAATGAAGATAGGGCCTCTCATGGTTCAGCGGGGAGTGGAGAATCAAGTTGGATGGCCAGCAGGGTTGCTGCAACTGCACTGAGCTTCTGAGTTGACTAGATGGCCCCCGTGGTCTTTTCTGAGATAGGCTGTCCCTCTCTTGCGATCCCTTTCCCATCTTTCCAGTGCTTGTCAGCTGGATTCCACCTCACAGAAGCACCATCCACACAATTTGGCCACTCTGGTTCAGGCAATTTTGACAGATCTTGGCAGCTCTTGAAAGGAAATCTGTTCTCCTAGGCCTGGCTTGAGATCAACTTCAGCAATCCAGACCTTTGTATTCAAAGCCAGGAAGCTGACTGTGGAGCGTCTTAAATGATAGCTTTGGAGGGCCAACTCAGAAACACTTGAAGAAAGATGAGCCAAAAAGATAGGTGGTTTAGATCCCACCCTAGTGAAGGCTTTTGAGCAATTCTCCCATCTTGTTTTTGCTTAGTGAGTTACATAAGAAGAGCCCTCCAAGTTTATGCCAATGGTCCATCTAGTCCAGCATTCTCTTCTCACAGTGGACTACCAGATGCCCATGGGAAGCCCACAAGCATAACCTATGTGTCACAGCAACTCTCCCCTCCTGTGATTTTCCAGCAACTGGTATAGAGAGGCATACTGCTGCCCATTGTGGAGGCAGAACACTCTTCAGGTGAGAAAGGAACTAAGAGGGGCTTACAACAATAATAAGATGTCCCCTGTCCTCTCAGGCTTACAATCTAAAAGACACAACACGAAAGGGAAAAGGATTGGGAGGGAGGAAGAAATGCCACTCCTCCCAATTCAGGCACTAGAATTTCATTCAGCTGCTCCTTCTTTAGCCACTGGATTGGGCCACGTCGACCTCTATCTCTTCCTCCCTCCCAGCCCCTTTTCCTTTTGTGTTGTGTCTCCAAGATTGTGAAACTGAAGTTGAAGGCTGCCTTCTGATCTTTGTAAGCCTCTCTGGGAACCGTTTTTTGGCCAAATAGCAGCATAAAAATGCCAATAATCATGAAGATGATAATCTAACCTTTTGCTATGACGTTCTTCCTGGTTTATCCTGAGGTCCAAACACAGACGTATTCTTGGCATCAGGCATGCAAAGCTTTTTCATCCCTCTAAAATGGAGATGCAATTTGTAGGGTCGACCTACAAATTGGATTAGAGCAGCCTGTTGGCATTTAATTGCCCTCTTCCTGAATCCCATGGATGAGCACCCTCCACCCTCCACAATTTACTCCTCTTTTAACACGGCCATTTCTTGAATTTCCCAGAATATAAATCTAATTAGATTACAGGAGGTGGGGAGGTCTCCTGGGAGGAGAAGGGCAGTTCACTGGCTTCTGGGCCATCTGTCAAGAGGGGAGGGTTGCTTGCCATCCTCATTCGGGAGTTTTCTAAGCTGCCCCCCCCCCCAAGAACTCTTTTTTGCAGTTAACCCCACAATAACCAGAGAACATTTTCTGTTCCTCCTGCAAAATAATGCACACAAACTACATTGTATAAATCCTGCTTTTTTTTGTTTTCTTGGATCTTGAACTCCTTGTGAGTCGAATGTTTTGGCTCCTGAACGCCGCAAACCCGGAAGTGAGTGTTCCGGTTTGCAAACATTCTTTGGAACCTGAACGTCCGACGTGGCTTGCTCGGTTTCCGATTGGCTGCAGGAGCTTCCTGCAGCCAATCGGAAGCCGTACCTTGGTTTCTGAATGTTTTGGAAGTTGAACGGACTTCCAGAAAGGATTCCGTTCGTCTTCCGAGGCACCACGGTATAATCATTCCAAGAATCTCACAATGAACCTGCATGTCTGAATCCAGTCCCTGGAGACCTGCCAGAGCTCTGCATTTTGTACAACCAGTGTGACTTGCAACAGAATGTTGTAGCATGTAGTAGTCCTGCTTATGGTCCCAGTGAGCCTGCCAACCCCCTTTTCAGGACACTCCATTCCATTGCCTAGTTTTCTGGTCATTCCCCCTACCAACCACCAGACAGCACCCTGCGATGGACTGAGCATTCTCACTCTGTTCCTACTCCCATAAATGATTTTGTACTTCTGCAAATCCATAGTACCCAACTGTCCCATTTTTACTGGGACATTACAGAATTACAGAACCCATTCTGGCTTCTGATTCCATCCTGGGATGTCCCACGATTTCAGAAAAGGAGGACCAAAAGAGCGTGGAACCCAAATAAGCTCATTAGCATGACTAATGTAAAAGTAGCATTTAAACAGATTATTATGGGAAACTAAAGAATAACTTAAAGATGGAGTAATGTGGAAAATGCAGTATGAAAATTAAAATTTAAAAGAAACCACAAAAGGTGGGGGGGGAGGGACGTTGAATATATGTGTACAGTAGTACCTTGGTTCTCGAACGAAATCTTTTCCGGAAGCCCGTTTGGCTTCTGAAATGTTCAAAAACCAAGGCGCGGCTTCCCATTGGTTGCAAGAGCTTCTTGCACTCAGCGGAAGCCACGTTGCACGTTCTGGTTCCGAAAAGCATTCGAAAATGGAAGCATTTACTTCTGGGTTTTCAGCATTGGGAACCGAAACATACGACAGCGGGGGTGTTCGGGAACTGAGGTTCCACTGTATTAGAAATGTATGTGATTTGTGTTTTTGTTATTTGCATGTTTGTAATTTTTTTTTGAAAAACCGAATAATAAAATTTATAAAACAAACAAACAAAAAAGAGTGCAGAACCAAAATACATGTGAGGAGGGCTGCAGTGTTAAATGTCAGGAAGTTGCAGCCCTCCTTGTGTGGGTGAATGATGCGATCTAGCAAATGGCGATAGCAGTGGGATGGGGTGGGTTCGTAAACTGGGAAGCGGCGATGGGGGACGTGAGCTGACAAGCAGCGGCAGTGGGACAGGGGTGGGAAATATTCTGATTTGTTTGGGAGAAATGCTGGAGCGTTCACAAACCTTGAGCCCTCACCATGTAGTTGGGGGTGCTGTTTTGGTTTTGGGGGAAGGACCGTAGCTCAGTGCTAGAGCATGTGCTTTGCATGCAAAGAAAGTTCACAGGTTCAATACCTGACATCTACAGATAGGACTGGCAATGTCTCCTGGAGAGCAGCTACCAGCCAGTGTTGGCAATGTTTCGCTAGTCAAACCAATGCTTTGACTTGGTGTAAGGTAGATTCCTATAAATTTGTGAAAGGACCATAGCTCCATGCTAAGATGGTCTGCTTTGCATGCAGAAGGTCTCAGGTTCAACTGATATTTCCAGGTAGGGCTGGGAGAGTCCTGCTTGAGGTCCTGGAGAGCTGCTGCTAGTCAGTGTAGACAGTACTGAGCAAGATGGACCGAGGGTCTGATTCAGCATAAGGCAGCTTCCTTATGTCTTAATGGCAGTATCCATCTTAATGGATGCTCAGTAGTAGAGCATCTGCTTTGCATACAGAAGATCCCAGGTTCAATCCTGGGTATCTTTAGGTAGGGCTGGTATTTAACCCCTGCCTGAAATCCTGGAAAGCTACTGCCAGTCAGTGTTGACAGTACTGAACTAGATGAAGCAATGCTCTGACTTAGTATAAGGCAGCTTCCTATCTTTTTGGTGAAGGATCCGCTCTCAGAGAACTGAGTTTGCTGTTATACTGGATTTAAAAAGTCTTTGGCTTTTTTCCTCCTAGGCATTTTTGTCCTTTGTTCGAATCACCCCAAGGGCTTTGCTAGGTACCTAAGGGCTACGGCCACAGGTTCATGGCACAAATCTGCATAAAATGTATTTATGTTAATTTGTGTGTGTCTAGATCCCCCTGGGAAATTAAGATGATGTGTGGCTGGGATCTCACCCGGACATCTGTCTCCCCATAAATATCTCTTGGATAAATCTCTGTCATTGGAGGACCAAGTGGCCTCTGTGACTAGGGCTGTCTTATATACCAGCTCCACGAAGTATGTCAGCTGTGGCTAAATCTGAATCAGGAGAGCTTGGCCACTGAAGTCCACGTATTGGTAGCTGTGCTCATATGCTGTTGGTGGACAGTGTCTGATGTAAAAGCTATCTTCCAGTAGAGCCTATTTCTGTTGGGGATCGGCAAATCTGTTTTGCTTTTTCTGTTTCCCATTTTTCCAGCCTTTTAAGCTCAGTTCTCCTCTTCTTTACTCTGGCTTTTTGACACTTCAGATGTTTTAGAACCCACCTTATTTCTGTGACTGTAAGTTGTTTTAAGATGTTTTTAACATTGTGGTTTAATTGTTGTAACATGACCTGGGACCTTAGGTTGAAGAGTGGGTAATACTGTTGCAACTTCAGCAATATTGTTCTTGTTGTTGTTGGGCGGATAATGTTGTTGTTGTTGTTCTACATTGCTTTACGGATTTAATTATCTTTTTAAGTCATTTTGAAAACTCACCAGCGTTTTAGTGCAAATTTCTACTTATATACACATTCGTGTGCAGGTCTGCCTTATATACACATTTTTCGCAAAGTGGTTTTCCATGATAGTATGGATTTTTGAATGCAGCTATTACTAATACAGACATTTTTATGCACACTCCCCCCTCCCCCCTAATATATGCCTTTCTGTACAAATTACCTGGCTGGAGAACTGCTTTGCCGTGTCGGCTTTCAAAAGGTGGTTGCGTTTCAGCACAGGTGTTGTTACTGGAAGCAGCAGTTACGTGGGTTTGCCATTCAATATGAGCTGAGCTGAATGCCTTCCTCACCACCAGCTTCTGCCCATGGAAACCGAGGGACGCCGAGGTGCTGCCATCTTGTCCTTCGCCTTAGGCGGCAAAACATCTTGAGCTGGACCTGCTCCCCTATGCATTTCTAACCGCAACCGCTTTTAAAGCAGTGTTTCACTTTTCATTTTAAAGGCAGGCTCACTTCTGGTTCTGGAGGCACAACAACCTATAAGGCTAAGCAACCTATAAAAATAAACAAATAAGTAAAAGTTCAGTGAGTGGGCTGAAATGTCAGCTCCCTATACCTTTCCCATTGTGCTTTAAATCACCCGCCACAATGTGGCTTTTCTTCACACACTGTCTCCTGACTAGTTGAGGCACACTTTTTACCTCAGCTTATTATGACTTTCCACCTCACCCACCTCAAATCCGCCAAACCAGGGGCGACAGGCAGCAAGGGGGGAAACAAGAGTTCACAACTTTAGCGGAAACGGGGCCCTCTCGTTCAGGCTTCATCTAATATGGCCCTCATGTTTGCATTTGCGGTTTCTGGTTATGAATCAGAGCAGGGTAGAGGAAGCCGGGAGAGAGAAAGAGGGGAAAAGAAAGAGGAGAGAGGGAGTCAGACCTCAGGCTAACTATATCCCCCCTTGGAGAGCTTTTTGAGTGAAAGAGGCTTGTTTTTTCTGGCAAAAGGCGGAGACCTTCTCAGACGGCGTCCCATTGCTATTCAGGATTTACTCAAAGAGAGCTCTGGCAGAACAAGTGGTTCTGGCGGCTTCCCTCTCCCCCTTTCCGATGACCTTTCCCCCCATATTCTTTAGCGAGAAGGAACAAAAATACCTGGGTGTCTGACAGAGAGATTCGTTTATACGTCACATGTGCAATAATGGCAATCTGAAGAGGAGGCAGCCCATGTTCAAAGATGGCCGCGCTTGTGTCAAGAAACATGGTGGCTGTTTTGAGAACCAGGCCTAAACCAAAATTCCTGGCCGAGATCAGGAGTGATGAGGTTGGAAGTTGCCAGTTCCCAATTCCACCTCAGTCGCAAGCTCCAAAATGGGATGTAGTGGTTAGCGTGTCAAGCTAGGACTGAGAAGTCCCAGGTTCAAATTCCTGCTGCAAATGACTTTGCCAGTCACACTCTCTCAGCCTTGCAGGGTTGTTGTGAAGGTGAGGGGCACCTGTGCTACCTTGAGTTCCTTGGACAAAAAGCAGGCTATAAATGCATTTAATTATTGCACTTCTGCCTCAGCACCTCCCGTTTGTGTTGTGGGGGGATAACAATACTGGCTTGCTAACCTTGCAGGGCTGTTGGAAGCTTCAGTTTGCTAATGGATGTGATGGCATGCATACCATCTGATACACAGAGAGGAAAACACAATTGTATTTCTCTCTGTTCTTGCATCAAGTAGTTCTTTCTACTTACACCCACAGACCATGTCTGCACCATATATCTGAAGTACTAGTAAAGAACTTTAAAAAGCCAAGGCTTCCACTGAAGAATCCTGGGAAATGTAGTTTCTTAAGGGTCATTAGGAGCACCCTATTCCCCACACAGAACAACAATCCCTAGAGTTCCATGGGAAGAGAGATTGGTTTGCTAAACCACTCTGGGAATTGTAGCTTTGTGATAGCAATAGGTGGTCTCCTAACAACTCCCAGGCACTCTTAACAAACTATAGTTCCCAAGATTCTTTGGTGGTGGGGAAAACTACCACTGTTAAAGTGCTATAACAGCGCTTTAAATTGAAGGTGCAGATGTGACCGTAAGCCTCTCAGGAAATTACTGATGGAATAAGATGCCATCTTTTCAGCCTTGCTTGTGTGTGTGTGTGTGTGTGTGTGTGTGTTGCTGTGGCATAAATTTGGAGAAATTGGATTATTTGGATTATTGGGGGATTAGCCAATCAAAGTGATAAGAGACTATCTCGCTGCTTCTGACAATGCGATCCTGCCAGCAGGCGGGGGAACAGAGAGCTGGGTTTCCGCCAAGCCTTTGTTGGAGAATCCGTGAGAGGAATTAATAGTCTTCAGACTAAGGGCAGCGAACGAGCACTGGAATCTGTTCTGCCATTCACAAAGGAAAATGAGAGGCTGCTATATGCCAAGCCACATCTTTGAGCTATCTAGTTTAGTATTGTCTACACCAGGGATAGCCGGTGTGGTGCACGTTCAGGTCTGATGTTTGGCCTTTCTGGCAGGGGCTGATGGGAGTTGGTCTGGAGAAGCGTCATATTGTTGTCTACCTTTGGTCTACACTGACTGGCATAGGCTCTCTAGAGCAGTGTTTCCCAACCTTGGGTTGCCAGCTGTTTTTGAACTACAACTCCCATCATCCCTAGCTAGCAAGACCAGTGGTCAGGGATGATGGGAATTGTAGTCCGAAAACAGCTGGAGACCCAAGGTTGGGAAACACGGCTCTAGAGGTTTCAGACAGAACATTCCCAGCCCTACCTGGAGATGCCAGAAATTGAACCTGGGACCTTCTGCATGCAAAGCCAATGCTCTGCAACTGAGCTCCACCCTTCTACACCCAGGACACTTGCCTTATACTGAGCCAGACCTACTGGTCCATCAAGCTCAATGTAGTCAACACTGACTGGCAGAAGCTCCCTTGAGTGTCAGGAGCGAACGGGACAGCATGGAGGCTGGCACGGTGCAAATGCATAGACAGAGCCACTCAGGTGTTCCTGCCAGTGCATTTGCACTGCGGCACACCAACCTCCCCACTGGGTCATCAATGCTCCTCCCTTTGCCAGGATGCACTCAACTGCCAGGAGGTCAGGTGAGTGCTGCTGCTGCCGCCCCACCACCTGCTTTTGCTAGACTCAGCCATTCTGTTCAGCTCCCTGAACTGTTTCCACTCCTGCTGCTTCTCTTTCAGAACAGCAAATTTGAGAAATGTTCCTTTAGCCTGCTTTCCTGCCCTTCTCCCTCCCTATCCTGTTTTCCTTGTGTGTCGTGTTCTTTTACAACGCTTGAGAAGAGGGACTGCCATAGTCCACCACACCAAACTTGGCCCCTTGCACTGCTGCTTTTAGGGGTGCATGTGGCCACTTTGCCATCTCTTCTTCAGATTCAGGAGCCACAAGGCTTGGTGAGATAGTCCAATGTGCGGAAATATTGCACAGTGGGGGGGTTTGTTGGAGGCCCGTTGCAGAAAACACAGCTGTCAGTGTTGAAGCTTGACAATTGAGTTCCTGTAGCAGAGGCCAGACGAGAAAGGGAGTATATTATCTGCTGCTGGGCCTTGAAAATGCTCCAGTGTTCATCGGAAACAAAGGGAAAAAGTCATTAGCATCCAATTCTCTCTCTCTCTCGTCTTCTTTTTAAAAATAAAAAATATATAGTCAAGAGGGATGAGTAGCTATCAGTTGCAAAATACATGCTCTGTGCAGATTGATGGGCTTGTCTGTAGTCAATTGTTGTGGACTTGAAGGGGAAAACAAGCAACGGAGTGTACGACTTTATGATGTCCATGGCTGGTGCCCATCTCTGCCAAGTAGAAACACCTGCAAGATGGAGCTGGGATGGCTGGATTGGGAAGGGTTAAAGTGCTTCCGCCAGCATCTTCCCTGGCTTTCACGCTTCCGAGTCCCCCGGCAGACAGTGCCAGCTGCCAGCTCAGTTTATGAATGAGGCCGGAGCGCAGTTACACAGAGTTGCAAAAAAAGAAGGAAGTTGAAATGAAAGACTCTGTCATTGCAGCTGTCGAAATCAATGGCAGGGCTCCCTCCCTCCCCCCTCCCCACCGTCCCTGTGTCCAGCCTGCTGCGAAAATAAAAAGGATGTAGGATCCAGGCCAGGAAAGAACTGGCAGAAATGTTTGCCACCGAAGCGAATGCCAGCTACAAATAGCCTCGGATGAGAGACGGAAAGGGCAAATTATTTCTAGAGAGCAGAAGGGCTCTTACGGCCCTCTGTTGTCTAACTTGGTTCTCCCTCAGTATTTAGTCACTTAAATTTTGGGAGAAAAGTGAGCAGTTAGAACCCCATCATTTTTGCAATAGTATTTTTTTGGTTTGTTTTGCAACTATAACAAAAGGAAATTTTTAGTTTGCGTTTAAAATTTTAAAAAATAACCCATCAACCCTCACTTAAATGTCTTAATGCAAGCAATCGCTGTGTCCAAATAGATAACCCAAGCACAATCGACGGTGGTAAGATAGATGTAGAAAGGGGATTATTTTTATTAGTGGTGTGGTATAATGGTTAGAGCGCCAGACCTGGGAGGCCAGGTTCAAATCTCCATGCAGTCACATGAGGGTTCGTGGGTGACTTTGGGCCAGACAGTGGCTCTCAGCCCAGCTTACCTCACAGGGTTGTGGGGATTTATTCAGGAGGGAAAGAACCAGGGATGCCACCTTTAGCTCCTTGAAGAAAGTGGTGAGATATAAATGCAACAAACAAAATAACATAACATAACATAACATAACATAACATAACATAACATAACATAACATAACAACAACATAACATAACATAACCGGCTCCTTACTGGCAATGGGGGTATATATTTGAAGCTCAGATGTAGTGGAAATTCATTCCTCAAAAGCTCCTCATGTTTCCCTAGACTAGAGGAAGGCTACACTCCATTCCTGTGGAGCATTTTTGCCTTCCCATGGGTCTCGGCTTAACCCTGCTGTGGAGCAGTCCTGGAAAGGGAAGGAAGCTTCCGGAAGGCTGCTGGCTCTGTGTAAACAGCTACAGTACTATAGAGGGGCGGGATACAGGGAATACTTTAGGAATTGCTTTACAGAGCAAATTTGCCCAATATAATGCACTTTAATATGCTATTTGCATCAATACATGTGCTTACATGAACACTTTATTCACTTAGAGCATTTGTGCCCTGCTCTTCAACCAGCAAAAGCTCCCAGGGTGACTTAACATACAAATGAATTAGAAGAAGATGGTCCCTGCTTGCAGGTTTGCAGTCTAAAGAACACGACACACAAGGGGAAAGGGACAGGGAGGGAGGAGGAAAAAAGCAGCAGCAGCAGCAGCGAAGTCAGGCACAAATGCTTTAATAGTAGTTCTTATGATGATCATCTGGCATAGAGACAACTCAGGGGCAGGAGGTCCCCAATACAGCTGGTCTTTTGACCAAACTGATGGAATGAGCTCTGCTTCCCACCAACAGCTGCTACTTGGTGAGAATGCATTTACTCCAGTTATATGCATCTTTGTACAACATTACTTGGCTTGAGAACTGCATTGCAAAAGTCAGAGAAGTGCAGATTTCATAGGATGGCTGTGCTTCGGTTTGCATATCGCTTCAGAAAGTGGGAATAAAGGCAACTCATGCCTTTAAATGTGAGCTGAATCGAATTTCTCCACCATCCTGACCCCGGAGTTTGTGCCGGCTATGTCTAGGAACAGTTACATTAATAGGCTGGCAGGGATGCTGCCAGTCAGTGCAGACAGTGCAGAGCTAGATGGACCAGGTGGTCTGCTTCCTTTGTTCCCTAAGTACTTCCTTTTGTCAGAACGGAATCTTCAGCCAATCAGTTATGAAGGAATATCTAATGCACAGTAGGATCATATTTTTAATGGTGTCTGTTATGTGCAGCGCCATAGGGAGGGCTTCCTGGAAGGGACATCTAGATCCGCCCCCTCCACAAACTCCTCTGCAGTTTCTCCCCTTAAACCTTTGCAGTCATGTTGTGTGCTAACAGCACATTCTGAACAACTTCAAGCCTTCTGAAACTGCATGGGTTTTCCCCCAAGCCACTCTACTCTTAGCTGTCCCCACGTGGAGAGCTGAAAATTCTGCCCTGTCTTGCAGGATTATGGTAAAGGTTCACCAGGAAAACGTGCTCAGTGAGTTGAGAACGGTCATGAGGCATGGAAGCCAGTCTGATTTTCTAAATATGGAAAGAGACTTTGTATATAGGCTTCTTGGAGAGTGTGTATTTGATTTTCATGCCAGAACCAGAATTCTCTCAGAAAGATATTTCAGTGAGGGCAAACGTGTCACTTATGAGACATTCAGTTTAAATATTTTTCTCGGTTTGACTTCAATTTTTTAAATCCCTGTTATTTTCTTCCCAAAGCCAGCCAGACCCCATTTCTCAAATACAACATTGTTTTGGAAGCAATCTTGGAATCTGCTTCATATAATCAGCTTCCCTCACAAGAAACCCATCCAACTCCAATGAACAGCAGGCATGAGTCTGATCCATTTCTGAGACCTTTTGGAGAGAGAGAGAGAGAGAGAGAGAGAGAGAGAGAGAGAGAGAGAGAGAGAAATCTGGGTTGTGGCTCTGTGTATCTTGGCCTGAGAAAGTAACCCATAATTAGTTGGCCTGTTGTGTCTTAAGGAACTGAAGAGACCCTCCAGGTCTGTTGATTTCAGAAGCAGCTGATAGAAGATAACGGGCCTTAGCAATTAGCAGGTTTGAGACATGAAAGTTATTAGGAGGAAGAGCTGAGCCCTGGATGAGGTAAACAAGAGTGCCTTTAAGCATGTACCAAGTGCCGTTCCCTCCACAACAAGTACTATGCAACTGGGGCAGCAAGTCAGTGATTTGATTCATTAAAGCTGTAGTCAAAGTGGAGGGGTGGGGGACCAGTGACTCTCCAAATGTTGGACTCCCAGTTCCCATCAGTCACAACCATCATGGCCAATGCTCAGGGTTGATGGGAGTTGTAGTACAACAGCAGCTGGAGGTCAATACCAGCTGTAACTGATCATTCTCCTTCTAGAAACCACAGTTTTCAGCTTTGGAATCAATTTTCCATGGGACATACCATGGCGGTAGTATCAATTTTAAACAGGCAAGGACAGTTTTTTAATCCACGAGCTTTTAGGTTGTGGTGTATTCATGTAACGGAATTGTCAAGATGAATGCACAAAACAAAGAGCAGTCCTAACAATGGGTGCTAGGCTTTTGTATGAAATGGGACAAAAAAGAAATGTCACACAGGACATCCGTACCTGGATCTCATGTTTTGAGGAATACTCCTCATGACTGAGAGATCAGATTGCCTCCTTCTATACAAGTCTTCCTTTTTAATAACATGCTGATCATGGACCTTAATCTGGGAACAGGGTACCCTAATTTACAAATAACATTCTTCTATTTGAAGGGGTAGGGACACGGGTGGCGCTGTGGGTTAAACCACAGAGCCTAGGACTTGCCGATCAGAAGGTTGGCAGTTCAAATCCCCGTGACAGGGTGAGCTCCCGTTGCTCGGTCCCTGCTCCTGCCAACCTAGCAGTTTGAAAGCACGCCATGTGCAAGTAGATAAATAGGTATTGCTCCAGCGGGAAAGTACGGTAAACGGCGTTTCCGTGTGCTGTTCTGGTTCGTCAGAAGTGGCTTAGTTATGCTGGCCACATGACCCGGAAGCTGTACGCCAGCTCCCTCGGCCTATAGAGCAAGATGAGCGGGCAACCCCAGAGTCGGTCATGACTGGACCTAATGGTCAGGATTTCCTTTACCTTTACCTTTATTTGAAGGGGTATCTGGTCCATGTCCTGTTGAAAGATTTTTTTAAAAAAAACTTGGAGAAGGGAGAATAAGAGAGGGACTTAGAAGCTGCTCATCTTCAATTGGCACCTGAAAAGGAGGCTGAGCAGGCACAGAGATCACCTGTCTTCCCCAATACACGGAGACTTTTTGTACTTCTATTCTAATTATTATTTATTGCACTGTATTGATTTGTGCTGCATGAATTCTTCCATCTGTCCTGAATCTTCCAGCTTCCAGCTTTGTTGAATGCCCAAAAGTTCTACTGTTATGGGAGAGGGAGGAAAACTTTGCCTGTATCCAATCTCTCCATGCAACTTGTAATTTTACAAACTTCCGTTTTGGGGATTTGTACTCTTGTGGCGGGTGCTCTCGCTTGCCTTTTCTCTCAACCGAAAAGCATTGGCGCTCACCTTTGAACGTCGGAAATAGCGGGAATGATATGTAAGGAATAGAGCTGTGGCGGGAAGCAGGGTCATGAGCGGAAGGGCGGAGCAGCGTGTGTCTGGATGCTCTCCATCACCACCAGTCCCCGAGAGAGGACATGTGGTCTTCAGGAAGCATTCGAGAAAGAAATCTAGACTAGACAGGCAAAAGTTCAAGAGGCCTGGCAGAGCGCCCAGCAAGCAAGGCTCACAAATGCACACTGCCAGGCTGAGGCGTTTGTTGAAGCAAATGGCAAAGTCAACAACACCCAAATCCAGAAGTTGCCCAGATGCTCGGCTGGTGTCGGGATGAGGTGAAAGGAAAGGGTTTCTTTGCACCGTGCCTAATCTAAATGTATGTAATTTGCTGCTGCAAACCGTGGCGGCGGCTGCTTCTTCTTCAGATGGCTCATTTTAAAAGAATGAGACTAATTATGGGTGAGTCATATGCACACCATATGTTTAAAGCACATGGCTTCTTCCTAAGAATCCTGGGAAGCGCAGTTTGCAAACAGTGCTTTGGGGAAAAACTACAGTTCCCAGGATTCTTTGGGGGAAGGGGGGGAAGTTATGCAGTTCATATGGTCTTTAAATGTATGGTATGGATGTGACCCAAATCTATCACCATATATGCTAACGGTGAGCTCAGTAAGGAATCGCCTTCTCCGTGGATTTGTCTAATCCCATTTGCAACCCTTCCATGAAGAGTTGGGAAGGTTTGGTAGAAGGGCCAGAGGCTATTGCTCTGCGTGCAGAAGGCTCCAGGTTCGGTCTCTAGGCATCTCCAGGTAGATCTGGGAGAGACTCCCTGCCCGAAACCCTGGAGACCTGCTGGCAGTCAGTGTAGTCAGTACAGTGGTACCTTGGGTTAAGTACTTAATTCATTGTGGAGGTCCGTTCTTAACCTGAAGCACCACTTTAGTTAATGGGGCCTCCTGCTGCTGCCGCCGTGACCCTGGAGCACAATTTCTGTTCTCATCCTCAAGCAAAGTTCTTAACCTGAAGCACTATTTCTGGGTTAGCGGAGTCTGTAACCTGAAGCGTATGTAACCTGAGGTACCACTGTACTGTACTGAGCAAGATGGACTGACGATCCAACTCTGTATAAGGCAGGTTCCTATGAATCCTATGAAAGGCATGATGAATAAGAACATCAAAATCATAGCATTGTAGAATTGGAAGGGACCCACAAGGGTCATCTAGTCCAACCCCGTGCTATGCAGGAACTAGGAGACTTGCTTTTTTTGCCTAGGCTTTCTCTAACCCATAAGATTGGACCTAGTTTTATTAGTTTGACTTCTCCAGGTACCCACTGGATTTGTTTTTATGTTGCTGTTTTAGCCTTTGCTTTTGTATGAATGCTACCATGTGCGCACTGCTTAGAGATTTATTTCTTTTGTTTAAATGCCTTTAAACAAACGATGAAGGCCCATCTCGTCCAACGTCCTGTCCTCTACACGTGCCAGCCGGATGCCTACAGGAAACCTGCCATCAGTCTCATTGCCGTGAATCCAGCATAAAAAAGCAAAACCCGTGATAATTGATGACAGTTGCCCTCTGTGTCACATGAAGATGATTTGAGCAGCCCAACTGCATGTCCCCTTTATCTCCTAACAGGTTCACTTTCTGCAGCTTAGCCGGTGCTGTCAAAAGCCATCGGTGTCAGCCCGGGGTGGGGGGTGGGGAGTGTGTCACAACAGGAAGGCCATAGGTGAGGCTCAGGAAGATGGTGGCAGAATGCATCTAGCTGCAATGCTCGGAATGAATTCATTTTGTTTAATGCTAGCGTTGCCAGACCTGCAGATCTGATGGGAAAACACCAAGTTTGCCTGGCCCACTCCTAGTGATCGATGGAGAGTTTGGATTCCTAGGTGGGCGAGAGGGCTTTTACTAGTACCAATAATATATTTTTTTAATTAAAATACTGTGTCTGTGTGTGTGTGTGTGTGTGTGTGTGTGTGTATACCTGTAGGAGCATCTCCACCCCATCGTTCAGCCCGGACACTGAGATCCAGCGCCGAGGGCCTTCTCGCGGTTCCCTTATTGTGAGAAGTGAGGTTACAGGGTAGTGGCACATGCCCTGTGGAACGCCCTCCCTTCAGATGTGGAGGAAATAAGCAGCTATCTTCTTTTTAAAAGGCATCTGAAGGCAGCCCTGTTTAGGGAAGTTTTTAATATTTAATGCTGTATTGTTTTTAATACTCGATTGGAAGCCGCCCAGAGTGGCTGGGGAAACTCAGCCAGATGGGCGGGGTATAAATAATAATAATAATAATAATAATAATTAAATATATATAGAGAGAGAAGAGTGTGCATTCAGCTGGCAAGCAAATTACAGCATTGACATTCTGGAAGGATTCTGCCCTTCTCTGCTGCCCTCTACCAAATAACCTCCCCTCTAACCCCCTCCCCGACATCACCAGGGGCTACCCCTAGGTCTCAGGTTCAGGTTTCTGAATTAGTCCCTCAAATCTCTGAACTACACTTGAAAATAGTTCCCATAATTGCCAAATGAACTGAACATGAATCAAGTACGTTTTGGGGGTAAAACTTCGAACTTTTTCTGGTCCATCTTCAAATCTATTCTCTTTCATTGTTTGGTTGGGTTTCTTTTAACTCTGTAGATTCTTTGGACCTTAAAGCTTAAAGATAATTGTTGGGAGAGATAAATTCAGCCTATGGTTCTCAAACCTTTATCCCCATGGACCAGTTGAAAATTGTGGAGGGTCTTGGCGGACCACTGAACAATTTTTCTGCCTGCTGTTAACAATTGAATTGCTCTGTGCCAGATGCTGTACACATTTTTATTGCTTCTTTTATTTCATATATATATTATTACAATATGAATTCAACAGAAGCAATAGAAATATGAATATTTAATCCACTGAATGTGCCATTCCCAACCACAAATCTACAGATACTTGTTTATTACATTTATATCCCACCTTTCCTTCAAGGTGGCATACATAGTTCTTCCCCCACTTCCAACTTATCTTTGCAACAATCCTGTGAAGCTGGTCAGACTGAGAAAATGCAACCGGCCCCAAGATCACCCAGTGAGCTTCATGGTCGAGTGGGGACTTAATATGCCAGGGACTACTTTGATGAATTTTGTAGACCATTGGTGGCCAATCGACCAGTTTGGGAACTTCTGAATTAAACCATTCACGTTGCATTATGTGTTTCATTGTTTTCTTAGTCGTCCAAAGTATGCTTTATGCTTCAGTACTGCAGCTTGTAAGATGCTGATTTTTGTTTTGTTTTGCTGATGATCATTTAGAGAGGGCTATCGAAGGCTACTAGCTATGAAGGCTATTACGTAGCTCTGCCTCCACAGCCAAATTGAATGCCTGTTTCTGGAAACCACCAGTTGCTGTAAACCACACCAGTTGCTGCTCTAGTCCTGCTTATGAGTTTTTCTTTTGGGTTGACCTCTGTAAGAACAGGATTCTGAACTAGATGGGCCAATGGCCTGATCTCCAACTCATCCTATGTTCTTATGCATGAACTTGAATTGATCTGGACCAATTTACTTTGCAAAGGGACAAATGTGAACTGAAATATGTCCTTATGGGACATATTGATTTTGGGACATATTAGAATTCATTCTTTTTTTTTTAAAAAAAAGATGAACTTCTCAAGCTCTGCCAAGCTGAGAGGGCAAGGGGATGTGGTAGTATTTCTTAGGTAACAGTTTCAGAGGTGAACAAGTCATTGATTGAGCCAGTGTTAGCAGGTCTTACCCAGGCTACAATGAAATAACCACCCAGGATCTAGCCTTGTGACCAATATTTTCTGGCTAGAAGAGGCATAGGCAAACTCAGCCCTCCAGATGTTTTGGGACTACAACACCCATCATCCCTAGCTAACAGGACCAGTGGTCAGGGATGATGGGAATTGTAGTCTCAAAACATCTGGAGGGAGGGCCGAGTTTGCCTATGCCTGGGCTAGAAGTCCTCTGGGAGTTTGTCTTAAAGAGGCAGCCACATCGACAGACATTAACCATCTGGAGGCTGCAGGGCAAGAAAGAATACAGTTGTTGTCATCTGTGGTGGCTACATGGTTCCCCACTCATCTAGCTCTGGGCTTTTTCTAAGACTGGGGACGGGAAAATAGTGCAGATCCCTAAGGCTAGATCCCTGAGACTAGTATGGGCA
Organism: Podarcis melisellensis; assembly: GCF_964234715.1. Taxonomy (NCBI): domain Eukaryota; kingdom Metazoa; phylum Chordata; class Lepidosauria; order Squamata; family Lacertidae; genus Podarcis; species Podarcis melisellensis. The sequence goes on along the minus strand of NC_138540.1, from coordinate 20,697,776 downwards.
CTGGTTAGAGCAAGCGTCCAAAGTCAGCTAAAACCCAGTGCTTGTTTACTGAGAAGACTGTCCTAGGTAAAGGTAAAGGTACCCCTGACCGTTAGGTCCAGTCGCGGATGACTCTGAGGTTGTGGTGCTCATCTCGCTTTATTGGCCGAGGGAGCCGGCATACAGCTTGCGGTCATGTGGCCAGCATGACTCTGGTGAAACCAGAGCAGCGTACAGAAAAGCCATTTACCTTCCCGCTGGAGTGGTACCTATTTATCTACTTGCACTTTGATGCTAGGTGGGCAGGAGCAGGGACCGAGCAACAGGAGCTCACCTCATTGCGGGGATTCGAAGCGCCAACCTTCTGATCGGCAAGGCCTAGGCTCAGTGGTTTAGACCACAGTGCCTAGTATGTTCGATAGAGAAGAAATTTGTTCAGTTTACGTGTTAATGCAAAGCTCCTGAACTTGCAGTTGCTGATCTAATGGAGGCAGCAAAACAAAGCTCTCATTCGAAATGTGCCCTTCTATTAATTTTGCAGCACAGTTCTCAAAGCAAAGAACATTTGGCGATGTTTGTGTGCACATTAAAGAAAAGTGCACCTGTAAATGCATGTATGTATTGGTGAAAATAAGGTTAAAAATGCATACTTTTAGGAGAGAAGGGCATGGGACAATGGATCTATGATACGAAATTGTTGAAATATTTACATTAGGAGAAATGCATATGAAGATGAGTATGAATCTTTTGGTGGACTTTATACAATTGAAATGTATATGAGGATATAAGGAGCAAATTGAATTTAAGATTGGAAAAATCTTTAAAACAGTGGAAAATATGCTGGGCAGATTCATCCATCTCTTGCGCTCAAGGGGGTTTACTCCTACATAAGCCCATACACTAGTGAGCAAATCCGATTGATCTCAGAGATGCCTGCTTCCAAGAAAAGATATATAGGAACGGGATGCAGATTAGCTTATCAGTTCCTTGAAATTCTGAGTTTTGATTACAGAAATCTGGAAATCAACTGCAGGACAGCTGAAAGAGAAAGTTGCTTCGCCGTGTAGGAAATAATGACTTTAAAAAAACTGATAGCCAACTTCTGAAGCCGGGTTTCATTAAAAATAAAAAAGTAATTCATTTTGGTGCCGTTTCCCCTGCAATTTGTCATACCACCTTGAAGATTCCCGGCAAATACACAATCTCTCTCTCTCTTTCTTCCCGGTTGCTTGCAAGCCTGACGCAGCTGGCCAGGTGCCATGTTTGTCAGGCCACACAAAAAACCGGGAGCCCTCTTAACGCTCACAGAGCAGATGCTGTGGCAGTAGCTGGATCCAGTGATCATGGAGACGGTTGCCATGGAGGCTGTTGCCATGGCGCCGTTTTCCTACATTGGCAGCTATGGGAGAGGGGAAAAGATGCAAAGTAGCGTCTCAAAGGCGGGGGAGGACAACATGAGACGTGTGGGAGGCTTCTCGAAGGCAGATACTTGGGAGAAAGTTTAAATATGCACATCTGAAATACTCTCTTTTGGTTGTTTTAGGCCATGTGCCTCACATTCCGAATGTGTAATTTTAAAATAAATAAATCTCTGATAGAGCACAAGGGTCACATTTCCGAATCAGACCAAATGTCCAGAATTCGCTGCTGAAGCAGGTTAGAACTCAAGGTATCAGTCTAGGGAATGAAGGAGTTGTCACTTCCAGTTTCTTATGACCTGAGCATGTAACAGCTTTGCTCAGAGACCTGCATTGGTTGCTGATTTGATGCCAGGCTAATTTCAGCATGTTAATATAAGTATGCAAAGCCCTTCAGAACTTGGGGCCAGTTTACCTGTGAGATCACCTTACCCCATACATGCCCCTTTGACCACTTCAGTTTGCAGTACTGGCACTCTTACATGTGTCGTTTAATTCCTGTCCAACAATTGTAAGAAATAGCTCTTTTAGTGCGGTAGCGCCTACACTTTGGAACTCCCTGCCTATTGACACAAGGCAAGTGCCTTCGCTGAACTCGTTTTGCTGCCTGCTAAAAGCGTTTTTGTTTAGGCAAGCCTCTCCAGATATGTGGAATGCTGGCATGTGCTTCAGTCTGATTTTTAGCTCATCGTTGACTGCAATTATTATTATTGAATTATTTAAATACAGTGGTACCTCGGGTTAAGAACTTAATTCGTTCTGGAGGTCCGTTCTTAACCTGAAAATGAGGTACCACTTTAGCTAATGGGGCCTCCTGCTGCCACCGCCACGCAATTTCTGTTCTCATCCTGAAGCAAAGTTCTTAACCCGAGGTACTATTTCTGGGTTAGTGGAGTCTGTAACCTGAAGCGTCTGTAACCCGATGTACCACTGTAGTTGTTCTTAACTGTGTGTATTGATTGTTTAATTGTTTTGTTCTTTTTGTAAACTGCTTTGAGGTGTTCTTGTTTTTTTTAACGACAAAGCACTATAAACATTTTAATGAAATATATAATGTATATTTTTATTCATGCTATTTGTGCAAAGGTGTGCATTTCGATGGGCAGTTTATAGTTGTGAGAGTTTTAGTCTGAAGTATCTGGAGGGCCCCAGGTTTGCAAAGATGGCTCCAGTGTTTTGGTTGTAGATTTTATTCCCCACCCGCTGCCCCTGTCCTGATCACGATGGAAATAGCCTGAGGGCTGGAAAAGCATGAAGGCAAACAGCTCATGGTTGGGAAGCAGGAAGGGCACCCAGCCAGGAGATGACAGCATCATCCAGCCCTGTCTGGGGATTAGGAGAAACTTGCATCTCTGAGGGTGCCTGCAGCCTGAGTCAACACCTCGGCTTTGTGACTGGCTGCTTCAGCGCAGGCACATCTAAGGCATCCTGAGACTTAATTGCTTCCTTCTAAATAGCCACCAACATTGTTTTCTGGATACGTCTGGTGTACGCCAGGACGTCAAAGGAGCAGGAAGAATCTGCGGCTTTCGAAATGAGGATGCATCACAAGAGCCCCAGCGGTACAGGTGCTCGAAGCAAGATTTATTCTGGGCCTGACTGTGTTTCGAAACAAATCCCTCTGGGCATTTTCTGCAGCGTATTCTCATCAATCCTCGTCAGCTGCTATGGGGACTCCTGCTGGGCTTTCAGAAAGAGGAGGCCTTGTTTTGGTCCCAGTGGTAGAGCACAGGAAAAAAAGTCCTGGGTAGGGGGTGGAGAGAGACTGTAGCTCGGTGGTAGAGCATCTGATTTTCATGCAGGAGGTCCTAGGTTCAATCCCAGGCATCTCCAGATACGACTAGGAGAGACGCCTGCCTGAACTGATGTAGCGTTGCTGCCTGTCAGTGTAGGCAGTACTAAGCCAGATGGGCCAACAGCCTGACAGTTCAATATTACAATTATTTTATTATTAATTAAATTTGTATAACCATCCTTCATCCATAGCTCTCAAGGCGGTTCACAACATAAAATTAAAATACAGTGGTACCTCAGGTTACAGACGCTTCAGGTTACAGACTCCACTAACCCAGAAATAGCACCTTGGGTTAAGAACTTTGCTTCAGGACAAGAACAGAAATCGTGCAGCGGGAGGCCTCATTAGCTAAAGTGGTACCTCAGGTTAAGAACAGTTTCAGGTTAAGAGCAGACCTTCAAAATGAATTAAGTTCTTAACCCGAGGTACCACTGTATAAAATAAACACAAATTACATAATAAAAAACAAAGACAACCCAATAATCCCCTCTCCCACAACACATTTAAAAGGGCATCAGTTGTCAATCAACCCAAGGCCTGGTTGAAGAGGAACATTTTCACTTGGTGCCTAAAGGTGAATAATGAAGGTGCTAGGCAAATCTCCCCAGGGAGAAGATTCCACAAGCAGGGAACCACGACAGAAAAGGCTCATTTTTTGTGTTGACGCCCTCTGGACCTCTTGTGGAGGAAATACATGAAGAAGGGGCTCAGAGGATGATCTCAAGGTCTAGGTAGGTTTATATGGAGAGAGGCGGTCCTTGAGGTATTGTGGTCCTGAGCCGTTTAAGGCTTTATAGGTCTAAACCAGCACTTTGAACTGGGCCTGGAAGTTAATTGGCAGCCAGTGCAGTCGGGCCCGGATTGGCGTAATATGCTGAAACCGCCTTGCCCCGGTAAGCAACCTGGCTACCAAATTCTGCACCAGCTGAAGTTTCCAAACTGTCTTCGGAGGCAAGCCTACGTATAACGTTACAATATTTTTATTTATTAAAAAGGAACCAGCTAGCAGGTGATTGGGGTAAGACCTTTAATCAAGACCTGTTGCCAGTTAGAGCAGCTGATTTTGGAAAAGGTGGTCTGACTCTGTAAAAAGCAACTTCAGATAGGTACATAGCTGAGCTGAAATACCCCACTGCCTTATTTGTAGGTAGTGATAATGGGGGCGGGGAGGAGGATGCTGTGGTTATTTCACCACAGCAGTGACAGTGGCTGCTCTTTCTCCCCCAGAATGCCCTGGGAATCATGTTGTATCACCACATAACATCATTCCCAGAGAGTTCTTCACAGCTTTAGTTCAGATTTAGAGATCATTGGGAAAGGGACTGAATACAACGCTGACCGTTTCATAAAGCCATAATTCAAATCTGTGCTGCCACCCATTTGGAATAACTATGTGCAGTTCTGGTTGGGATGTTTTAAAGCTGGAAAGGGTTCGGAAAAGGGCATCCAAAACGGTTGCCGCGTTTGGGGCTTTTTAGTCGCGAGTAAAGAGGGCACGTGATAGGAATGTATACAATTAAGCGTGGTGTGAGCACAGTTTTTCTCCTCCCGTAAGACTTGAACTCAGAGCCATCCAATGAAGCAGAATGGCAGAAGATTCCAGGACAGACAAAAGGAAATACTTCTTCACACAACACACCGTTAAAATGAGGGAATTCAATACCTGGTACATGGTGATGGCCGCCAGCTTTTGTTGTTGTTTAGTCATTTAGTCGTGTCCGACTCTTCGTGACCCCGTGGACCAGAGCACGTCAGGCACTCCTGTCTTTCACTACCTCCTGCAGTTTGGTCAAACTCATGCTGGTAGCTTCGAGAATACTGTCCCACCATCTCGTCCTCTGTCGTCCCCTTCTCCTGGTGCCCTCCATCTTTCCCAACATCAGGGTCTTTTCCATGGAGTCTTCTCTTCTCATGAGGTGGCCAAAGTATTGGAGCCTCAGCTTCAGGATCTGTACTTCCAGTGAGCACTCAGGGCTGATTTCCTTAAGAATGGATAGGTTTGATCTTCTTGCAGTCCATGGGACTCTCAAGAGTCTCCTCCAGCACCATAATTCAAAAACATCAATTCTTTGGCGATCAGCTTTCTTGATGGTCCAGCTCTCACTTCCATACATCACTATTGGGAAAACCATAGCTTTAACTATTCGGACCTTTGTTGGCAAGGTGATGTCTCTGCTTTCTAAGATGCTGTCTAGGTTTGTCATTGCTTTCCTCCCAAGAAGCAGGTGTCTTTTAATTTCGTGGCTGCTGTCACCATCCACAGTGATCATGGAGCCCAAGAAAGTAAAATCTCTCGCTGCCTCCATTTCTTCCCCTTCTATTTGACAGGAGGTGATGGGCCCAGTGGCCGTAATCTTAGTTTTTTTTATTCTGAGTGTCAAACCATATTTTGCACTCTCCTCTTTCACCCTCATTAAAAGAGGAGAGCGCAAAATATGGTTTGACACTCAAGATAAAAAAAAACTAAGCTTAGATAGCTTTAAAGGTGGATAAGGCCAATTCACAGAGGATAAGGCCAGTCAATGGCTTCTAGCCACAATGGCTATGTTATGCCTCCCACCAGCGGAGGCAAGATGCTCCTGAGTGCCAGCTGCTGGGAATGGTCGGTGTGTTGAACCCAGACCCTGCTTGTGGGCTTTCTATTGTGGCACCCGGTTGGCCGCCGTGAGGACGGGATGCCAGACTAGATGGGCCACTGGCCTGGCTCTTCTTAATGTGTACAGATTGCAAAACCCAGCTTTCTGTAGCTCAAGGCAATGGCTGGGTTTAGAATTTATCTTTGTGTGTGTGTTTAAAGGGCAGATTAAACACGCTGTGTCACCTTCCTTTCTCTCTTTCGGTGATGCTTGTTGGTTGGGAAGGGCGGAGAGGAAGCCAAGATTAACCCCGCGATTCCTAGCCGCTCCCTGTCAAGGGCAATCACATCCGACACTGCTCTAACTCATTACCGGCTGGCTGGCGGAGTGCCATAATAGCGGGGATCATAAGCAATTTGCCCGGAGTTGATGTGTCTGTTGCATGTGATCCCATTGCAGGGAAGGGAGGTGGAAGAGTGCATCTTGATGAACTGGGGAGACAGTCGCGGTTGCCCTGTCCCCCATCCACAACCAACATCTAATGATTGAGCAGGAGCTGAGAAGGAGCAGTCAAGGAGGGAGCTGGAACAGGACGCAGGAGCAAGGAGGGCCCACCAGGGGCAGAAAGGCTTATCTCTTCAACACCAACCTCTTCTCTTCCTGGCAGCCTGCTGGGTAGAGAGCATCTGCTTTGCATGGGGAAGGTGCCATGTTCAATCCCTGGTAGGGCTGGGAAAATGCAGATCCACACTATCCAGTGTGCATGATTTCACCAAAGGAATTCTGGGAACTGTAGTTCCCCCTCACAGCTATAGTGCCCAGGACCCTGAATTAACTACATTCCCCAGGATTCTTTAGGGGAGGTCATGTGCACTAGGTGTGCTTTAAATGTATGGTGTGGACCTGCCCTTAAATAGTCTCTGCCTAAAGACCTGGAGAGCCACTGCCTGCCGCCATAGACAACCCTGAGCTAAATGGACTCTGAAGAAGGCAGCTTCCTATGTTCCTATGTCTTAAGGGAAGGGCCATAGCTCAGTGGTTGAGCATCTGCTTTGCACGCAGAGGGGTGCAGGTTTGATCCCCGCATCTCCAGGTCGGGCTGGGAGAAACCCAGGCCTGAAAGCTGAGAGAACTGTTGCCTGTCACTTCAGGCAGCGCTGAGCTAGATGGAACAATGGTTTGACTGGGTACCAGTCTCGTTCCTATGGATCACAGAATTGTAGAGTTGGGAGGGACCCCGAGGGTCATCTAGTCCAACCCCCTGCAATTCAGGAATCTTTTGCCCAACGTAGGGCTTGAACCCACAACCCTGGATTAAGAGTCTCATGCTCTACCGATTGAGCTAACCACATTGTTCTAAGCTGTGCATTTGAATCCCTTCCACAAAACACTGGCAGTCTTGGGAACACGCTCAGTTCAGCAAGCCTGAAGCCTGTTCGTGCAGGGAAACCTTTCCTTCATAAACAGAACTTGTTGCTTATACAGTGGTACCTCGGGTTAAGAACTTAATTCGTTCTGGAGGTCCGTTCTTAACCTGGAACTGTTCTCAACCTGAGGTACCACTTTAGCTAATGGGGCCTCCTGCTGCCGCCACGCCGCCGCCGTGCAGTTTCTGTCCTCATCCTGAAGCAAAGTTCTTAACCCGAGGTACTATTTCTGGGTTAGCGCAGTCTGTAACCTGAAGCGTCTGTAACCTGAGGTACCACTGTATGCTTTACAGCAGTGGAGACTGGGACGCATTGGGACAGTTAGGGCAGAAGTTAGGGAGGCCAATAGTTTAACTACCGTATTTTTCGCTCTATAAGATGCACCAGACCACAAGACGCACCTAGTTTTTGGAGGAGGAAAACAAGAGAAAAAATATTCTGAATCTCAGAAGCCAGAGCAGCAAGAGAACGCAGCAATCCCTCTTCCTGTTCTGGCTGCTGGGATAGCTGCGCAGCCTGCATTTGCTCCATAAGACGCACACACATTTCACCTTCCTTTTAGGAGGGAAAAAATGAGTCTTATAGAGCAAAAAATACGGTATGTGCTGTGTGGAGAAGTAATTTCTTTTGCCTATCAACATTGCCTTCAACATTCAGCTTCAAGTTCTAGAGTTATGAGAGAGGGAGAAAAGCGTTCTCTGATTTCTCCATGTCATGGATAATGTGACAGATGTCTCCCATGTGATAAAAATTCCCCGATTCTGCAGCGTGTCTTTGTAGGGGAGTCGCTTCATCCCCTCAATCGTTTTGGCTGCAGCATTGAGACTAAGGAGCAGGAAGCTGGCAGGCAGTGCCAACGCCTGGTCTGGATGCACGTACAGAGGGTGGCTGAAGACAGATTGCACTTGGTGGGGGCAAAGCCCCACTTGCCCTGGCAGACCAGCCACCACTGATTTATCTAATTTTGCCATCTAAAAAAAAGTTAGAAAAGGAAACGAGGGATCACGAAGGAGACTACCTGGAATGAAAAAAATTCTGCTGGAAAAGCCAGGCAACACAGAGGCAATACAAACTTTTAAAACATTGCAAACACAGATTCCAATGTTAGTTACGCAAGAAAGGGAGCAGAAATTAAAATATATGAGACAGAAACACTTTGCAAATAAACCAGGCAAACTGTTAACATGGAAAATGAAAAGAAAGAAAGGAAAACTAAAATTATAAACAAAATAAATATGGGTGGCAGAACAACATATAATGAAAAAGCGAAGAGACTGGAATTTTGTAGGCATTGTTCTAAATCGTATCAAGGCAAGAAGGAGGATGCTGGAGAAATGGAAAGCTATCCAAAAGAGATACATTTAACAAAAGAACAAGTGGAAACGCTAAATGTTCCAGTATTGATAATGGAAGCAGAACAGATGATGAAAACAAGCGAAGATTGATAAAGTTCTGGGACTGGGTGGCTTAACTGCTCTGTATTATAAAGTGTTCAGAGGCTGGTTGATACAACCTCTGCATGTGATTTTGAACAACATAATAAATCGGGAATTCTGCACATGCTCAAAAGCACTTGCCACTGTGTGCCAGATTTTTTTTTTTTTTTGCAAACAAAGATAGAACAAATGCCTCAAACTCCCTCTACTTTTGCTCCCATGCGGTGCTTTTACCCCCACCAGCAACCCTGTTTGTCTGCCTCTCTCTAGTTCCTTCCCTGACACCACACTTCCTCTTTGCAAAACCATGTCAATGTCGGGAGAGCTTCTGAACTTGGCTCACACGATCCAAACTAGCGAAATGCCAAATGGGGAGAAAAAGCAACACTCTTCTTTCCGGAGACAGTGTAATAAAGTGGGCAGGACTTTGCAGATGCTTTCTCAGCCGGTCCACGGCAGGAGAGCGTGGCAGCTCTGAGCTGACAGTGGCACCTCCCACGCAATCGGTGCCTGTAATTTATTTTTGTGGCATTTTTTTTTTAACAGAACATGCAAATCTCTCTCGTGTGCTCCTTTTTAAAAGAAGGGTGTTTGTTTGTGTGTGTTGTTTTGTTCAAACGTCTTTCTCTGTTTGTGGGCACCTCCAGATTTTTCAAAAACCAGCCGGGATGAAACGGTGTGGAAACATTGTCTCTGGATGAGCTGGGAGAGAGATGCCCTCGACGTCTCACATGATTTCCAGTCTTGGGAGGACAAAAATAGCAAAAAGAAGGCATCTGCCCAAGAGAAACACTTGCATTATTCTATTTCATGTGCAGGGCCCTGCCAGTGAGATGGGCGAGAAAGAAGGCAGCTCGCATTTCTACAGGGCATCTGCTCTTTGCCTCTTATTTTTGGAAGCAATTTCAAAAGGGACGGCTCCGCTGTGGTCAGGGCTTGCGGCTCCCTGTTGCCGGTGGGCAACAGGCGAAGCCGTAGAGCATGAGTCACTTTTTTTTGTTGTTCTTCTGAAAGAAGGGAGAGAAAAAAACCACAGCCATGCAGTATCTGCCCTTCAGTTCTACAAAGGTTTCCTTCTGAGAAAGAGGCTCTCATCTTTCTGCCTCATTCATCGGGTCCTTGAGAATGTCTATAGAATTTCGGTGGGGCCACATCTCCACCACACATTTAAATCACTGTTATGGCACTTTATCCTTTGAAGAATGCTGGGAGATGTAGTTTGCTAAAGGATGCTCAGAGCAGTTAGGAGACACACACACCTGTTTCCTTTGCAGAGCTGTACTTCCCAGAGCTCCCTGGATAAAGGGGTGGAGTTTTAAACCACTGTGGCCCTTCCTTTAAGACATAGGAAGTTGCCTTATACAGAGTCAGACCATTAGCTCAAGATAAGCTTGCATTGGTGGGCAGTGCCTCTCAGGGGTTTGGGGGCAGGGACTCTTTAAGGGCAGACCCACACCGTGCATTCGAAGCACATCCAATGTACATTTAAAGCATGTGACCTCCCCCCAAGAATCCTGGGAACTGTAGTTTATTAGTGGTGCTGGGAACTATAGCTCTGTGGGGGGAACTACCGTTCACCAGGAATCTCTGGTTGCGGGGGTGAGCTATGTACTTTAAATGTTGCAAACTCAGGACTGGGGTGGGGGAATGAGATGGCATATCCCGAAGGTGCGCATGGCTGACTGGCATGCACCCAGAATGGAAGCACTCCTGTTAGGAGGCAAGGTTACACTGCCATATTTCGTTGCAGTTCCCACTTGAGAGCAGCAGTGGGTGCCCTTGGAGGGATTGTGGGCCTTGGCATTTGCCCGGTGGTGCCTACTCCCAGCACCCACACTTAGGAACTTGTTGGCTGCAATAGTTAAGGAGGGAACCTCCCAGTTCTGAGGCAGTCTACCTCGGAGGTGTTGAGATGCTGCAGACATAGTCCAGATGAAGGCCATCACCTTTATGCTTTGATAGTGAGCTTCCCAGATCTGTCTGTCTGGGCATGGAATGTCAGGAACTAGATGGGTTTTGGTGTGAATCCAGCCAACCACTCAGCACAGGGAATATGAAAAGAAGTAGAAGATAAGTGCTATGGTGTAGGAGATGCTAAAATAAATGCCCAGCAGATGGAATCATTCGTTTCTCACTGGATGTTAGTGAATTCTTCCACTTGCGTTATGGGAACGAAACAGAGGAGACCGGCTACATTCACTTAGACCGCAAGGCTCGTCCTTTTTCTGCCTTTGGCTTTTCCAAATCGGCTATTGTTGAACGAAACCAGATCTCTCCTGTCTTCCGTATGTAATCCAGAGCGTTGATTAATAACTCGGAGCGTTTCCTCCACTTTTGATGTTTGGCGCTTTATGTGTCAGGAAGTCAATTTGTTTTGGTGCGGAGGGTCGTTTTCTCGGGCGCGTGTGGGGCTCAGAAATGCTGTTGCGTACTCAGGCGGACAGGGAGCAAGCGCCCCCACCGGTTGGGCTCTGGATCTAGGCTTTGCACTGTCGGAGGGAGGTAGAATGCCTCATGTTGAAACTACAGGCCCTTCCGCTCAAGGATGTTAGCAGAGTCACTTAAATAATGCAGACGGAGTCCAGAGAAAAAAGAAATCCTGTTAACACTTTTGTTGAGGAAATGGGGGGGGGGTAGTGTGTGATTCAAGGAGAAATAAACAGAGAAGTTTTGTCTTTCTTACTTCAGGACCAGTGCATGGCAGGAAGATGTTCTACTAAAACATGCAGAAGAAAACTTCCTCAGAACTACACAGCCAATCAGAGCATGGGCTACCTCAGTAAAGATCATTCCCCTCTGTCTGGTTGCTAGGTAACACCACCACCATATCCCCCCCTTTGGCTAGTTGACTTTAATACTAACAGAACTAACTTCTAAGTGACATACAGGATGATCTCTGCTGTTGCCCTTCCAACAAAGGAAACCAGATGAAGAATGAAATAGACAGTAGGCCAAAGGCAATTCTGGCTGGAAAGAATGCCCAGCCAGATTCTGCTAGGCCAAGGGAAAACAATATGGTGCCTTTCAGCTGTAGCTTTGAACCGCAGCTCCTATTGTTCCTGGGCATTGGCCATGCTGGCTTGGGCTGATGGGAGTTGTAATCCAAAACATCTAGAGGGCACTATGTTGCTAGCCTAGGCTTTTGTGAAGCCCATCTAGGACCTCATGGCTAGGAAACATGGTTTTCAGACATCCAGGACTGGTACAGTGGACATATTAGAACTCCTGGGAACCAATCACAGAGTCTTTACAGGATTAGACCTAACAGAAGATTGATTTCAAGAATGTGGGGACCCTGGTAGGGCTAAGGAGCAAAGAATATGACACAGCACAGAAGGAAAACCTGGAACACTATGGGAATTGCAGGCCAATCAACAAGAGTGTTTAAGCAGGGATGGGGAACCTGTGCCCGCCAGACGTTGTTGAACTCCAATCTCCATCAGCCCCAGCCAGCATGGCCGGTGGCCAGGGATGATGGGAGTTGTAGTCCATCAAAGTCTGGAGGGCACCGTAGGTTACCAGTCTCTGGTTTAAATGCAAGGCGGTCAACACAGTGCTCTTCAGATGTGGTCGGACAACTTCCATCATCTGTAGCTATTGTCTGTGTTGCTTGGGTCCGAAGCGAGTTGGCTCTCAGCAACATCTGGAAGACATGATGTTGTTTGCCCAGGATTTAAAGGATCGTTTTCAACCATTTAATCCAAATCACTTATTGCCAGCGTGATAAACATGTGAGCAATTGCTTCCACCGCAAACACACACAGAGATAAATGAGTTTTTGAAGGAGGAGCACGGGACATCAGCCAAAAAATTCCAAAGCCGTCAAGATGGGATTTTTTTTTTTCATTTGTACCAAAAACTGAACATTGCAAAAATAAAAATAAAAAAATTAATACGTCACCGAGCAGCAGATGAGTTCAAACAAAGGGCGCTTTTGTTGCCAGCCAGCCTTGAACATAGGAAACTGCTTTGCACTGAGTCAGAAAATTTGTCCATCTGGGTCAGTATTGTTTGCACTTACTGGTAGCAGCTTTCCAGGGTTTCAGAGGTTTCCAGGTTTTCACCCTACCTGGAAATGCTAGAGATTGAACCTTCTGCTTGCAAAGCAGATGCTCTAACCACTGAGCTGTGACCCTTCCCTGAAAACATGGGAACACAGGAAGTTGATTTATACAGGGCCATTGGTCTATCTAGCTCAGTATTTTCTACACGGACTGGCAGCAGCTATCCAGGGTTCAGACAGGGGACATTCCCAACCTTATCTAGAGATGCCGAGAATTCAACTTCGGACCTTCTGCATGCAAAGCAGGTGCTCTGCCGCTGAGCTAAAAATAATAAAAAAGAGCTCATAAAGTGCTCAACAAATAGATCGCCTGGAGAGGCCCAGAGGGCACTTTTATCTTCGTTCCAAGGAAACCAAACTCCGGGTATGCGGAAGAACCCCTGAAACTTCTAACCACTCAAAGAATGGGGTGTGTATGGCAGTATCTTCACAATTGTGATTGTGCTTCGGATTGAACTCTCTCAGGGGTTACGTAACCAGAAAACCTTTGAAGACAAGGTTGCAAGAGAAAAGGTGCTCAAAGCACGCAAGGGAGAGATCGGATGTCGTATTTACACTCACGTGGCTCCGCCTTACAGTAGGTGCTGGCGTGCTGGCGATGAAGCACATACTATTCAGGTGCTGATTCACCTCCACGAGCGTGTCCAGGATGTCTTCTCCTGTCCCGAGGCAGATTGTTTTGTCTGCTGGAGCAGAGATCCGGGAGAGAGGAGAGGTCACGGCTCTGAAAGACCCAACTCTTCCTGCTTTCTCCAGCTTCTTGGATGGTGGGGAAACAGGGGTATCTTTTGGGGCTTGGCCCATCTTGATTACAAACAAGAACCAACGGTGGAAGCATCTTAGCCATATCTGATGGGGAATGCGTTCTTCTGTACAAGGTACAACAATAGCTCCTTTGCTTGTTTCACAAGGACGCCTATTCATTTGAAATGACTTAAATTAAATGTGTGTTTTGTGTGTGTGCTGATGGAATCACTCCCTGTAATACTGAACTCTGATGCTGAGTGCCAATGGTTATGCAGGCAAAACTGAATCCCCTAGAAACAAAGGCTGGCGTATTTAGGGGAATCCCAAGGTTTACAGAAGTACAGAAAACAATTTGGGGAAATAAAAACCTAAGGGAGCAACTCCTGCCTTCCCTAAGCAGCCCAGTAAGGACCGAACATGCTTGGTAACTACAAAATGTTGTGTGTGTGTAATGGAAAACCAGGGGGGTTGGAATGGAATGTAGAATCCTGGAAGAGGCACCCTGAACAGGAGATTCAGCAGTGCAACATTTTGTTGCAGATTCCACTTCTCTCCGACTTTTCTGATTAGCTGCTCAGGGTTCAAGCTTGACTGTTACAACTTGCTGAAGGGCAGGTTGAACAAGTTGTGTTCTGGAGTATTAGTTACATGTTGGGAGAGTGCTGTAGCTTTGAGGTCCTGATTGCAAACTTCCCCTTAGGAATTTGGTTGACCGCCGTGAGAACAGGATGCTAGGCTAGAAGGGCCGCTGGCCTGATCCTGCAGGGCTCTTCACACATTCTTAGAAGCTGGCAGATGTCTCTGATGATTTTAGCGCGTTATCCCTGCTGACGTTCTGGCTGTGCGACTCTGAAACTTGGCCCGTTTCCCAAGGGGTGCTGTGGGTGGGTGTTTGCTAGTATGGAGCGGATAAAGGAAGTGGGGTATGTGTTTTTTGAGCTCCCTTCTAGCTTGAGCAGGGGGCAAAAGGGCTTTGAATACCTGTGTTCCTGGAAACCGCAGGAAGGGAGAGTGCTGTTGCTCTGAGGACCTGTATTTGGGCTTCAGCGGTACCTTGGGTTACATACGCTTCAGGTTACAGACGCTTCAGGTTACAAACTCCGCTAACCCAGAAATAGTACCTTGGGTTAAGAACTTTGCTTCAGGATGAGAACAGAAATCGTGCTCCGGCGGCGCGGCAGCAGCAGGAGGCCCCGTCAGCTAAAGTGCTTCAGGTTAAGAACAGTTTCAGGTTAAGAACAGACCTCTGGAACGAATTAAGTACTTAACCCGAGGTACCACTGTATAGGCATTTGGTTTGCCAATATGAGATCAGGAAGGTGGACTAGAGGGGCTTTTGATTCAGTAAGCTCTTCTTATATGTCTCTGAACTTGCTCCCATCATCCCCAGCCAACATGGCCGATAGTCGGGAACAATAGGAGTTGGAAACACAACAACAACAACAACAACAACAGGAGAGCCACAATATATTATTGCTGCTGCTGCTGCTGCTTACCTATCCATGTTCTATGCCTGGTATACAAGCACCTCTGGGCTGGAATTCTAGCTCAGTTGGTTAGAGAGTGGTGCTGGTAATAACAAGGTCACAGGTTCAATCCCCATATGGGACAGCTGCATATTCTTGTATTGTAGGGGGTCGGACTAAACGATCCTCAGGATCCCTTCCAACTCTACAATTCTATAATTTTATGATTCTATGAAACAGCTACTGTTCCAGAAGGTAGGCCCGATGAGAGCGATGAACCCAGGTTAAAGTTGCCTGGAAAAAACCCCCACAAATCTTTGAGGAAAGTCTTGCTGTGTGGAACTGGGATGCTGGAACCGAGCAGGGGGTGGGGCATGTTTGGTGCCGGGATACTTCAAAACCTCGGCCTAGACATTTTGCAGGCCCCTTTTGCTCTTGCCAGCACAGACCACAAGGCTAAGAACTTTCCCCACAGAGAGCTGGGCAAGTGCTCGGTTGCCCGTACTTCCTTCCAGGTGCCAGTTTAAGGGAACGCTTGGCCAGCTCCGCCACAGGAATGAGCTCTTGGAAAAACATTCCTTTGGGGTTTGTCTGTTTGGCTCACCCGCATTTCCAGGGATGAGTGAATTTTGGGCCACAGGTTTTGGCCTGGGAATGCTGCCCTCTTGAATGCTTACTGGATGTTCGTATTTTTTTCCTGTGTTGTGTGTTGTGTGTGTATATGGTTGTGCTCTTTCTCTCTCTGTGTGTGTATTTGTGTGTGTAAATGGCATATAACCTGTGGACCTTTGCTCAGAAATATTACAGGATGTCAATTCCCGGCTCCAAATAAATAATAATAATAATACATACCTTCAGAATGCAGAAAAAACAGCTGTCCAAAGTCCTCTGAGCCCAGATACGTGGCCAAAAGCAGGTGTACAGTTAGTTGAAATTAAACACTGGACTTATGGGGGCGCCTTTCCACCCCAGTCTTTCAAGGGAAGCATGTGTTTTGCTTGGCTCCTTTCAAAACGCAGCGAGACAACCATTGTGGGTGCTTCTGACCAAGCCTGCCGTGCCTCAGCTAGGATGTTTCCCCCCTCAGCATGTCTTTGGATACCTATTGCTGAGATTCACACGTGAGGAGAGTAGCTCAGCTCCTGCTTGCCATCTTCTGAGAGGCGTCTGGTTGGCGTCTTTGAGAACAGGAGGCTAGGCCAGATGGGTCGCTGGCATCATCCAGAGGAGGTTTTCTTAGGCTGCCTCTTGAAAATGTCCTTTGCCAGTGAGTCTACTGATGAGAAAGCATCTCTCTGAGCTTCCTGTCCCTTAAAATGGGTTGCACAGCACATAGTTAAGCTCTGGAACTCACTGCCACAAGAGGTAGCGACAGCCATCAACCTGGATGACTTTAAAGGATTTGACAAATTTATGGAGGATAAGCTTCTCAGTGGCTACTAGCCACAATGCTGTTCTTTTACCTCAGGAGGTGCTGCAAACCACAGGAGGGGAGACTTGCTGTGGCATCCAGGTGTAATCTGTGGGCTTCCCATTAGAGCTTCTTGTTGGCCACTGTGGGAAGAGGATGTTGGACCAGATAGGCCACAGTCTTGTGGGGCTCTTGTGTTGTTATGGGGTCGAGTGGGGCAGGGGAAGCACTCGAGCAAGACAGCCTCAGGAAACCCCTTAAGCCACCAGGAAGTGGTCTGAGGCAGTAAATCTGTTGCTGGTGCGTACCACTTCCAACAGCAGGTGAGGGCTGCCATGATAACTCAATTCTTCCATACAACACAACACAACACAACAACACAACACAATGGAAGCATCCATTCTCCACACATAGAAAGCTAGCCATTCAGGGAGAATGCTGTACTAGAGCTATTCGCCTGGCATGCTCTTTTTCTGCATGGAGGGATTCTCTCTCTCTGTGCAGGAACATAAAATCACGGAAGCCCATTGTGCTTTGCAATCTGAACTGGTACAATCCTGACACAGGCTTACCCCCCGTCAGCAAAGACTCCCTCGCTCACCCACTCCCACCCACCCCCAAACTCCTTTCATGCTGTAGTTACCAAAGCCTGGAACGTTGCCCATAAAAGAACTGCTATCCAATTCTCCCGAAGGAACACTCTGGAGGCTTTTGGCTTCCCGTATTTCCAGAGCTGCGAGGAGATTTGACCTGGAAATTCCTTTCTTCACATTACTGACTGGAACGCCAATGTTTCCCACTGCTTAATTTTAAGCCTCTTCGACCCCCAGTTAAGAATATCAACATTTCGTCAGTTGTACGGGGCCAATGGCCCACCTTGTCCAACATTCCTTCCCTCACTTGGTGCCTCTGAATTTGTTTTGGACTACAACTCCCATTCGCCCCAGCCAGCATGGCCAGTGGCCAGCAAGGATAGGAGTCAGAGTCCAACAACATCTGAACCGTTTTGGGGAGGGTTGTCCCCACACTGTCAAGTGTGTGGATTGCTGTTCTGCTGCAACTTTAGCATGTTGTGTAGTAGGTGTGGGGAATCTCAGGATGTTACTGAACTAGAATTCCCATCATCCCTGGCCATTGGCCATGCTCGCTGGGGCTGATGGGAGTTGTAATAATAAATAATAATAATAATAAATTTTATTTATATCCCGCCCTCCCCAGCCAAAGCCGGGCTCAGGGCGGCTAACAAAAATAAAACAGTACAAAAGTACAGTACAAACAACACTCTAAAATCATTCATTATAAAATTGATTCAAATTAAGCCACTGGTAACCATTGTGCCAGAGCTCCACGAAGATTGCCGAGGGAGGGAGTCAGGCTGTGCCCTGGCCAAAGGCCTGGTGGAACAGCTCTGTCTTGCAGGCCCTGCGGAAAGATGTCAAGTCCCGCAGGGCCCTAGTCTCTAGTGACAGAGCGTTCCACCAGATCGGAGCCACAGCCGAAAAAGCCCTGGCTCTAGTTGAGTTGTAGTGCAGGAGGGCTGATTATTCGCCACAGCTGGTGTGCCGCAGCAATGTGTCGGTTCTCTGGTCGGTTGCGAAGCCCTGTGGGCTGGATGATGTGGGGATCGATCTTCATTGGGGTTGATGCTTGGAACAGCTTGATCATTTAGTATCCTTCTCCAGCTGGATGAGTAAGTTTCTGCCACAGGTGTCCATTTTGATTTATTTTAAAGCTCATCCTCTGTTGTTGTTTTTAATGTTTTGTAACTGGTGTTTTGTTCTTAGCTGTTTTTAATTACATATTGAGCACATACATTTGGGACATGTATGGAAGGCAATTAATTAAATAGTACTCACAAAATAATAAAATCACCGCCATCTTCATCCTGATAATTTTGGCTCTCAGAACCTTATCAGGAAGCTTTGCCTTCTCATTACACCTGAACCTGGGATCATTGAGGTTTGCTTCTTCTCCCTGTCATGAGCTCCATGCGCCATTGAGGAGTTGGCAGCCCTAAATGCTGGCAGAGGAGGATGTATTTTGGAATCTTGACTTTTAGGCCTTGCATTTGCTGCTGAGCCTGCATTACTTTTTTATTAATGTTTAATTGTCATAAAATGGTTCTAAAACGTTTAAATGGTCTGTTGACTGCAAATAGAGAAATGGCAGTGGCGATACTATTAGCCAAATATAGATCTCAGCCTTGCTTGCTAGTTAAGGATTGTTGCCTTTTGGGAGAGGAGTTTTCACGCTCCCCAACAAGCCACAACAACTAGCTGCCCATAAGCTATTAGGAAGAACTTCCTGGTGGTGTGAACTGTTCATGTCAGGAAAAGACTGGTTGTGTTAGAGAGGTAAGCAGAGGCTGGATGTCCACCAGTATCCATGGCTTTCCTGAACTGGTAGAGGGAGTTGATTTTTGATGTCCTTTCCAACGCTATGATTCTGTAAGGTATTCAGAAGTTAGAGAAATGGGTCATCATTTGGCCCTGTCTCCATGTGCCCCTGCTTTCAGCCTTCCTGGCTATGGGCCAGATAGTCATATACTTGTCAACTGTTCTGATTTGACCGGGACATCCTGGAATTACAGAAGCCATCCTGGCTTCTGATTGAATCTTGAGATGTCTCTTTTTGGTTCCCGTGCCTCTCTTTTCCCACCCACCCTGCCTGCCTCCCCCTGATGCTTGCCCACCCAAAGTGGAAACACAACAAGTGCCACTTCCAGCTCTTCCTCCTCCCCTATAGAGATACAGAAGAATGTAGACCGAAGCGCTGCTAGCACTTCCGGCCTCAAAGAAAAAAATTGGATATCCACTCTCTCAATGCAAAAGTGTGCCTTGGAGAACGGGGGGTGGTTCATCATCGAGTGGCTAAGATCTGGAGTGGCGCCATTTTGCACCATTGATATTTGGAGTTTCCAGATTGTTTACCGGAAGTTTAGGTTGCATTGTGACTCTACACCTTTCCCTATATTTATGTCTGTCCCCCTTCACGCCTCTCAGCCACCAATCAGCACGCTGCTGTCTGTCCAGCACGCTGCTGAAACTTTGGGGGGGTGCAGCCCCGAAAGACGCACGTCCTGATTTTCCTCTGCGGTATGTTGGAGGGTATGCAGTGAATCTCACACAGCCTCAAGCAAGAGCTTATGTCTCTGTCTCCCTTCTTGCAGGGCGACCATAGATGAGGTGGAAACGGATGTTGTGGAAATAGAAGCCAAGCTTGACAAGGTAAGTTGGTGGAGCTCACACAAACACGCACAGAGGCAGGCAAGTCCAGTGGCAAGGTGGTTAACAAATATGTGACCCTTGAGATGCTTCTGGACTCCAACTCCCATCCTGCCTGACCATTGGCCCATGCAGGGAGTTGGGAGTCCATGAGGGGCCTGTGAAGAGGGATTGACTGTTAAACCACTGGGAATTGTAGCTTTGGGAAGGGAATAAGGATCTCCTGTTCCTGCCAACCTAGCAGTTCGAAAGCACGTTAAAGTGCAAGTAGACAAATAGGTACCGTTCCAGCGGGAAGGCAAATGGCGTTTCCGTGCGCTGCTCTGGTTCGCCAGAAGCGGCTTAGTCATGCTGGCCACATGACCCGGAAGTTGTACGCCGGCTCCCTCGGCCAATAAAGCAAGATGAGCGCTGCAACCCCAGAGTCGGTCACGACTGGACCTAATTGTCAGGGGTCCCTTTACCTTTACCTTAACAAATCTCAGCACCCTTAACAAACTACAGATCCTCCCAGGATTCTTTGTGTGGAAGCCGTGACTGTTTAAAGTGGCATCATAGCGCTTTATGTGACTGTGGCCTGTATCTCAGTTGTTTTAAAGCTGTTACTTTTTTTTCTTTTTTCCCCCTACTGCTGCATCCCTGGATGGCCTAATTTTTGCTTTTTTAGGACTATTGTACTAGATTTCCCTACACTTTGTTACGTTTCTAACAATATTTCAGGGGTTTCCCTGGCTGCATGCGCCCCCTTCCCAAAGACACTGGTTTGCATCTAACTCTAGCCCTGGACCCACTGACGTTAATGAGCTTGACTCACTTGGGTCCTTTAATTTCAGTGGGCCTCCTCTGAGTAGGGCTCGGCTGGGTAGAATTCCTTCCAAAGCATCTGCTCACAGCAAACGGCATGCAGCTCGGTCTGCTGTGTGTGGGGACCAAACAGCGTTGCAGAAACTGCCACGTTGCAGAATACGCCTCCCTTTCGCTTCCAGAGGCTTCCTCCAAGCCACGCTGGTGTGTCCATCTGGGAGCCAGATGTGGCCGGCAGCTGCATCTTTTTGGGTTTTTCTTTTTTCGTTCCCTGGAATCGGATGCAGCAGCTCGGAGACGTTTGCCAGCACCCATTTCTCGGCCCTGCCAGATGACAGAAACAGAGGGAACATGAGTGGAGCAGCCAAAGGTTATTCTGTGTGCTGGCTCTGACTTGCACCTACTTCTCAGCCTTGGGCAACTCTCCTTGCCCTCTGTTTACTTATTTGGAACATTTTCACTCCGTCATTCTGCCCAAAAGGCTCGCAGAGCAGCTTGTGAGTAGCCAGTTTAAAACAAGACGGTTTCTGCTCACAGGTATGCAGTCTAAAAATGCACGACACACATGGGGGGAAAGAGACAGGGAAGGAAGAGGGCGGAATAGCAAACTCAGGCGCCAGTTATTGTTGTGCCCATTTCTGACCGATGCCCCTTGTCCCACACTTCTTTCCTTCTCAGCTGGTAAAGCTATGCAGTAATATGATAGATGCCGGGAAGGCCTACCTCATCACCAACAAGCATTTCGTCGGAGGGGTCCGGGACCTTTCACAGCAATGCAAGAAGGACGAAATGATTTCGGTAAGCAGATAGCATGCAGCACTGCCCCACCAAACCCCAGATCTATGAGGAGCTAAAGGGTGATGTGCACAGGGTGCCTGCCTTCTCAGCACTGAGCCATTAGAGCCGGCCCTACCCTTAGGGAGAGGGAGGCAGCCACCTTGGGAGGCTGATTTTAGGCATCGTGAAAGAGTGTGATTTATTATTGCTCTGTTCTTACTGACAGGGAGAGGAAGTGGCTTAGACTGGACACCTTAAACCGTGTGTGTGTGTGTGTTTAACATTTGCTGCACTGCCTCAGGCAGCAAAATACCATGGGTGGGCCTGGGCGGGCAAACTCTACTAACCTACCAAAGTGGGCAGGATTGCCCCTGGGAGGCCAAAGAGATTACCTAGGGTTGTGCTCAGAGGCAAGGGGGTGATAGGAAGGCGTAAACAAAAACAAAAACAAAAACAACAACCAAACAACAACCCCCCAAATCTATCAGACTTTGGAAAAGCTGGTATCACTGGATCAAGTTCAACCATTTTGTTGAATTCATTGAACTAAATAGTTTCACTAGATTTTGAATAAATGTGAAATGAATTGTTACTGTTTTGGATTTTATGGTGTTACCATCTTCCTTAGTGGGTTGTGCAAACTGCTGTTCTTAATAATATTTTTTTATAGGGTAGGGGGCACTGGGGATGAGGTTTAGGAACCAAGCGGGCAATGGTTTAGGAACCACTGTGCTAATGTGATGAATAGGATGCAGAGCATCTGGTGGTAGACTGAACGAGATTCAGTCTCTGGCATTTCCAGGTAGGACAGGGAGAAATCCCTGTCTGAAACGCCAGAGTCATTGCCTGCCAGTGTTCTTCAACTTTGGTTCCTCATACATTGTTGGGCTACAACCTCCACCATCCACAGCAAGCCACAGTCCACCCACATTTGGTACTGCTTTGAATGTTGCCTGCCTGCAACCCTGGAGAGCCACTGCTGATCAGTGTGGTCATTACTGAGTTAGATGTGTCCATGTTCTGATTCTGGCTAAGGCAGCTTCCTATCTATTCATAAAATCTAATGCAGGGAAGCAGATTCAGCCGTTGAATTAGTGTTCCTGGAGGAGGGGTTGAGAATTAGATACATGTGACATTTGCACAACAATGCGGCAGTGACAACCATTTCTGAGCAAGGTCAATCTTGAGTATTGAGAGCTGAGAATTTCAGCGTTTCCAGAGGAACACTGTGGGTTTGTGTTTCTTTCGTTTTTCATTTTTGCAAATTAAAGCACCAAATCAGACACGTGCAAAATGATCCTTCCTGCAATTGCAGGCACAAACCCACCATTTTCTGTATTTTTGCAAAAAGGGTAAATGCATAAAGCTGTTTGGATCTGGTAACTCAAGCTTAAGCAACACACACACTCTCTCACACACACACCAGGCTAAAAATATCTGAGGAGTCGGATGCCTCAAGGAATCGCATCTCTTTCTGAAAAGCCAGAAAGCATAGCTGATGCATCTGAAGTAGGTCAGCGAACATCCGCTATTTGGGAAGAGAGAGGATAAGTCGTTGCAGAGGGAACTGAACAAGAGTCGAGGCGGTACCTTTGGGATGGGGATCAAAAGGACTGGGAGAAGCCTCTTGAGTTCATAACACGAATTGGGGTGGGGGGGTGCAGAATTTCAATTCATAGTGCATTTAAAGGTGGACTTACCTGATTTGCGCAGGCCAAAACAATACGAGAGCTGAAAGACAGCCATCCTTCAAAATCCGCACTTTTCCAATTTTTGCAATTCAGTGTTCTGGCCAAGTCATGCATACAAAAAATGCATGTAGCTGGGGTAAAGTGTGCATAGAAATGCATATGAGCAAAAATCACATTGCATATACATTGTATTAGGGAAAATGTAAATATTAGAAGAAACATGCTTTGCAAATGTGTGTAGATTAGGCAAAATAGCCCCAGGCAAGCATTGTGTACAAAAACGCATATAATTGGAGTAAATTGTACATACATACATATATATATATATTTGTGTGTGTGTGTGTGTGTGTGTGAGAGAGAGAGAGAGAGAGAGAGAGAGAGAGAGAGAGAGAGAGAGATGCAAACATTGAGCATTACTGGGCAAAATGGTTTTGCAAAATTGTGTTTTATAGTCAAAATTGCACACAAATGTGTGTATATTTGGAGAAATATGCACTGCAGTGCTGATGTGTATATCCCACACTGATGTGGCAGTGTTGGGAACTGAACTTGACTGGAAGAATGAGAAAGTGAAATGCAGAGACTTGGGCATCACTGGTTCTGAGCTGCACCTCTGAGAACATCAGGATGGTTTTGCCTGTTCGTTTTTCTCAGGCAAGCACCATGTTCTTTGAAAAGTGGGGTCCTCTTTGCCCTGTGCACAGAGCACTTGTAGAAATCTCACCACAGCAAACGGGGGTTCACCCTCACGTACAGCCAGTCTCCCAAAGAGCTCAAGACAATGTAGATATGAGGGTCTTGTAATCTAGGAAGTGGGTCTGGCCTGCAGACCCAGCCCTTATCTCCTCTATCCACCCCCCACTCCCCACAATTGCCCAAGTTTGATAGGTGGTTGAGGCTCACCGCAGGTGACCCAGGAAGTGAAGGATGAGCATGTGAGCAGAGGGACGTAGGGTTAACTAATTGTAAAAGGACTCACCAATGGGAACCCAAGGGGCAGAGTTAACTGTGTATAGTGGTACCTCGGGTTAAGTACTTAATTCATTCCGGAGGTCTGTACTTAACCTGAAACTGTTCTTAACCTGAAGCACCACTTTAGCTAATGGGGCCTCCTGCTGCTGCCGCGCCGCCGGAGCACGATTTCTGTTCTCAACCTGAAGCAAAGTTCTTAACCTGAAGCACTATTTCTGGGTTAGCGGAGTCTGTAACCTGAAGCGTATGTAACCTGAAGCGTATGTAACCTGAGGTACCACTGTATAAGGTTCTAAGCACAGAGGGGTTTTTTTTGGAGGAGTTAGAGTTAGGGTGGTTAAGAAGACAGTCTGGAGTTAGAAGAGACAGAGAAGATAAGTCTGTGGGTTGGGCTAATCTGGTGTGAGAGAGTGAGAGAATTTGTTAACAGGAGTCAGTCAAACAGTTGAGATAATCAGTCAGAAGGTATTAGGAAGGTATAGGTCAGTAAAGACACTAAAGCTAAGATACTGACAGGAATATTATCTGAGAAACCATAAACTTGTTAATGTTTGTAAAATATTTTTTTTCTTTTTTTTGGTTCACTTTTTGGGTTCACTTTTAACCAACTCATTGTTTTACCAGAGAGTAACGGGTTGGTGGCAGGAGCACAGTGGTGGCACAGGGATCAATAGAATGTTAAACGTCCGGGGACCCTGTGTGATCGCCACAGTGGTGCTTGTTGAGACTGGAGCTAAATTAAGGGGGGGGGGGTTTACATCTATGTCCACCCCCCACTCTCCCTTTCAGGCCTCTGTTCTTCTCTCACTGCCATGCCTCTCTTCCTTCTGCAGGAATGCCTGAACAAGTTTGGAGACAGCCTGCAGGAAATGGTCAACTACCACATGGTAAGTCACATCCTGCCAGGAGTTCCTTGGTGCGGTGCAGCTGTAGCTGCGTTAAGTGATGTTTCATAAATATTATAAAAGCCTTGCACACGCAGTGCCGTTAACAGACCTGAAGGTCGCAACTGAGCTG
Source organism: Podarcis melisellensis (assembly GCF_964234715.1). Lineage (NCBI taxonomy): Eukaryota > Metazoa > Chordata > Lepidosauria > Squamata > Lacertidae > Podarcis > Podarcis melisellensis. The sequence goes on along the minus strand of NC_138540.1, from coordinate 20,672,973 downwards.
CCTTGCTGATTGAGATCAAGGCTGATCTCTCCCACTCTCCTGCCTCCGAGAGTGGACAGCACTGACTCTCCAGTGTCCAGGAAGTTCCAAGGAGCACCGTCTCTTAAGGACGTCAGATGAACTCTGCTGGATTGGGTCAAAGGCCCTTTTAGCACCATATATTCCAACAGCGGCCAACAAGATCCTTCTGGGAAGCCCCCAAGCAGGACTTGGGGTGCAACAACAACTATCAGGGCACTTGGGTGGGGCAGCTCTGGCGTTCTTGCCTGGCTCATGGTCTCTTCTGTTCCTGTGACTATGGAGGAGGTGGGGTGGTGGCACTTGAGAGCTGGACTGCTAGTGTGGGGACCTTTGGCCTTGGGGCAGGGGTGTCCAGCTCAGGATTGTAGGCAGTGCAGATGTGTGCTGGAGGAGTTGCTTCTCAAGGGAAGGCCCATAGCTCAGTGACAGAGCATCTGCTTTGCATGCCAAAGGTCCCAGGTTCAATCCCCAGCATCTCCAGGTAGGGTTGGGAGAGACTCTCTGTCCAAAACCTTCAGGGAAGTTTTTAATATGTGACATTTTAGTGTATTTTTCATCTTTGTTGGAAGCCGCCCAGAGTGGCTGGGGAAACCCAGCCAGATGGGCGGGGTACAAATAATAAATTATTATTATATTATTATTATAAACCCTGGAGAACAGCTGCCAGCCAGTGTAGACAATACTGGGGTAGGTGGACCAACGGTCTGACTTGGTATAAAGTAGCTTCCTATGTCCCTGTCTTAAGGGGAGTGGCTGTAGCTCAGTGGTAGAGCATCCATTTTGCATGGAGGAGGTCCAGGTAGGGCTGGACAGCTGCTGCCAGCCAGTGTGGCCAATACTGAGCACATTGGACCAACTCAGTGTGAGACAGCTTCCTTAAAATTTAAGGGAAAGGGTCACAGCTCAGGGCTGGAGCACCTGTTTTGTTCTATCCCAGGCAAAAACACTTGAGGAAGGGTGCTATGCAGAAGGGCATGGCTTAGGAAAGAGGGGTGTGGCCTGGGGAGGGTCCCCAGGGCCAGCTGGAGAGGTCTGGAGGGCTGCATTTGAACCCCCACCAGCTTTGAGATCCCCCCACCCCTGCCTCAAATACTGCTCTCATTCGATGCTCATTAATAATAGCATTTATATAGTCCTTCCTGACTGCCACTGCTGTGATCTGAGTTCACCCGTCCCTCTAGCCAGGGCGTTCCACATAAGCTGCTGAGTTAGCTCTTCAGCAAGCCAGGAACTGTGTCTGCAGAGTAACTCCAGACAGAGGGAGTGGACGGCACAGGACGGCTGCCGCTCTTTTGGAGATGGGCGAGGGGGCTTTGAAATAAGGAAAGGTTTTCTCCCCCGCCCAGCCGCAGCAGGTCAGGGATGGTGCAGGCTAAGTTTCCACTCCATGTTTCGAATTTTTTTGGGGGGGAAATCAGTCGCCGGGAGAAAGTCTGGCAGGGGCGTCTAATCCTCAGGGCTGTAAAATCTGCGTCCAGAAGGGGAAGGGATAAAACGGTTTCCTTCTCAATGACACTCCTGGGGTGAAGGACGAGGGCCATGCAATCTTGACCTCAGTTTTTCCATGGGTCTATTGACATTCATTTTAGTACAGTGGTTAAGAACTTAATTCGTTCCGGAGGTTCGTTCTTAACCTGAAAGTGTTCTTAACCTGAGGTACCACTTTAGCTAATGGGGCCTCCTGCTGCTGCCGCAGCGCAGTTTCTGTTCTCATCCTGAAGCAAAGTTCTTAACCCGAGGTACTATTTCTGTGTTAGCGGAGTCTGTAGCCTGAAGCGTCTGTAACCTGAAGCGTATGTAACCCGAGGTACCACTGTAGTGGTATGGACTTGGCCTCAGTAAATATTAATTAGTTTTTATTCTTAATTATTTAATATGCCACTTGATGCCCAAAACAGGATTCTATCCAGTTGCACAGGCAATTAAAATATCAGCATTAGTTATTAGAATATGCAATAGGCAAGAACAGTAAAACAACACAGCAATTAAAACAGGAAGCGCAGGTCTAGATTGCGCTGATAAGATTTCATTCATTTGCTTGCTGCTTTTAGATCCTCCCTTTCCTGCAAGGAGTTCAAGGCAACATATACATGGTCCTTAGTTGCTCATTTTATCCTCACAACAGCCCTGTGAGGTAGGTTAAGCTGACTGGCCCACGGTCAGTGGCTGAGTCAGGGTTTAAACCAGAGTCTCCCTTGTTGTAGTCAAATGCTCTAACCACTTCACCACACTGACCATTAGGTACAGATTTGGCACTGAGTAAAGCCGAGCATTGAGAAGGGGGCCACCCATTGTTAAAAACATATCTAAGGAAAGGTCCTTGTAGGTTGTGGGGGGAGAGAACCTCAGGCCTGGGGGCCTAATGCGGCCCTCCAAGTGTCTCTACCTGGCCCTCACAATTATCCCCAGGCCACACCCCTCACCTGTCCTATTTTAGACCACATGGTTGGAATGTGTCTAATGCCTCTAGCTTGCCTAGGGGGTGGTGGTGGTGAGGTGTACATTGGTTGCTCCACCCACTTTAGCCCCCGGCCCCGCCCACCACTGGCATGCGGCCCTTGGAAGGCTGCCCAGGAGGGACTGCGGCCCCTGAGCTGGAAAAGGTTCCCTGCCCCTGTTGTAGATCTTCTCAGCAGCCTCTATATCCTTTCAAATGCACCACATCTGGGCGCAGTTAGCTGTGATTCTAAAACTAGATGCCCTCCCGTAATGGAGAGAGACAAGAGACGGTGTAGGAAAAAAATCTAGGTCATACACACGCACGCACGCACACACACACACACACACACAGCCCAAACACCCTTCAGTTCGTTCAGCTTTCAAGTTTGTGCATCTCCCGCTGAGCAGCAAGCTTAAAATACTCGCAGGGCGTTGGATTGGCATTTGCGGGGGATAATTCCTATTATTTTTTGGAAAGTTGTTGGTAGCACTGTGCCGAAATCTGTCCTCCCCCAGATTTTCAGCAGATAATTTCCAAATGCAATTTATTTTCCCGTTACTGGTGGTTGGGAGGGAAACACGGGGGGGGGGGAGGTGTATTTTTTAGTTCAGCACCAGTTGTTAGCGTCTGACAGGGACAGGGAACAACAGCAGGCCTGGGGGAATCAAATGAGGCATTCCGGACCTCTCTGCCTGAGCCTCAGGACTCTTTTCAGGCCACGCCCCCTCTCCTCAGGCCACGCCCCTCCCCAGCCCTGCTCTGAACTCTCCTTTGGGGGTTTTTGTGGCTAGCTGGGAAGCATCCTTTAGTTCTGATCGTTCCGCTTCCTGCTGGCTTGGATGGGAGGACAGAGAGGGCTGTGTTTAGAAATTAGCCTGCTGTACAAAGGTGAGATCTGCGTCCGTGGCTGCACCCATCTCTGTCTCTGGTCACCAGGCCCAAGGCTCCCTGTTGCTGGAGCCTGCAAAGCTTTTTGCTTTTTGCCGCAAGGCTGGCAGGTTGGGTGCCGGGCGAGCCTCTCCTAGGAGAGTGTCCAGAGGCTCCCTTGGAAAAGGTTAGATGGACCAGCGTGCAACATTTTATGTACCCGCCCCTGAGTGCTCCCAAACCTGCAACGCAGGTTTCAGCCTTTGCTGAACGTTCTCAAACATTTTTCTCTGGGCCACACCTTCAGTATAGAAATTTGTGCACACCTAACCAAATTCTTTATTGCTAAGGAATACATTGGAAAGCAAAAAGAAACAACTACCAGTGCTTGATATATAACATAGAGCACAACTACTTTATAATATAATACAGCTACATAAGAACATGAACCAAAATATAATTCTAAACAAACCTCTTGCATATTCTGCAAATGAAAACATTTTTTATGTTATACTATAGTATGAGAGATGCGGGTAGCGCTGTGGGTTAAACCACAAAGCCTAGGGCTTGCCGATCAGAAGGTCAGCGGTTTGAATCCCTGCGACGGGGTGAGCTCCCGTTGCTTGGTCCCAGCTCCTGCCAACATAGCAGTTCAAAAGCACATCAAAGTGCAAGTAGATAAATAGGTACCGCTCCGGTGGGAAGGTAAACGGCGTTTCCGTGTGCTGCTCTGGTTCGCCAGAAGTGGCTTAGTTCTGCTGGCCACATGACCCGGAAGCTGTACGCCGGCTCCCTCGGCCAATAAAGCGAGATGAGCACCGCAACCCCAGAGTCGTCCACGACTGGACCTAATGGTCAAGGGTCCCTTTACCTTTACACTATACTGAAATGTTTAAATGCTTCTTTGATTGCCCTTGAATCTTCCTGCCACACTTGCCATCCTCTCCTGCCACATCAATGTGGTGCGCCACACCCCTTGAGAACCACTGGTTTAAAAAGCATTATTCAGAAGAGTGGTTTTCCACAACCCACTGAGGAAGATAACAATGCAATAAAATTCCAAACTGTAACAATTCATTGCACATTTGTTCAGAATCCAAGTGAAAGGATTTAGTATAATTATTTTTACAAAGCTGATGAACTTGGTCCGGCGATACCAGCTTTTTGAAGCCTCTTAGGGTACCTCCTGCCACCCCCTTGCCTCTTAGCAGCACCCCCCCCCAGTAATCACACTGCCCCCTGTGGTAGTGGGGAGTACTGCTCACTTTGGGAACTGCAGCTCTTTTTCATAAAAGCACCTGTTTCTGCCTTCCACACCAAATGAAAAATACACAAAACTGCCGCCGCTTGCAACTCTCCTTTCCCAAGGGCATGCTGCTCCACACAGGGTCCTGCGCTCTCATGCGCGGTGATCTGTCTCCGGGGAATGTCTGTAGATTGACTCAAACATCTTTCTGCCGGGCGGCGAAGCCTGGAGCAATCTGGAGGGGGAGGAAAGTTATTTTTAGTGGTTTTTCTGTTTCTGTGCTTCGTGCCCCCCCCACTCTTGTGTGTGTATGCGGGCGGGATTTAGCACGTTGGCTCATCCCCTGCTCCTTGTGTAAAGGCAGAGGGAGTCATGAGGCTGCAAGCAGCGCTCGCTCTGGGTGTGCGGCGCACGAGGGTTTGGCCTTTCAGTATCATCGCAGAGAGGCACCGTCTTCTGTGGCAGCCTAAGTACCCCCCAAATAGGCGTTATGTGGGAGCGATAGGGACAGACAACGGGCAAGGCGGGGTGACTTCTGCTGGATCCCAAATCTGTTCAACTCAGTCATGTGACCCGTCAGCTTACCCTGGCAAAAAGGGGGTCACACTCTATTTCAAAGGCTTGTTTTCCTTCTGCTGGGAGTACATTTTTCCAGCTTCCAATCCTTAGGATTTATGGGCTAGTTTCCGAGTCACAGGACACAGGTGGCGCTGTGGGTTAAACCACAGAGCCTAGGACTTGCCGATCAGAAGGTCGGTGGCTCGAATCCCCATGACGGGGTGAGCTCCCGTTGCTCGGTCCCTGCTCCTGCCAACCTAGCAGTTTGAAAGCATGTCAAAGTGCAAGTAGATAAATAGGTACCACTCTGGCGGGAAGGTAATTGGCGTTTCTGTGTGCTGCTCTGGTTCGCCAGAAGCGGCTTAGTCATGCTGGCCACATGACCTGGAAGCTGTCTGCGGACAAACGTCGGCTCCCTCAGCCTATAGAGCAAGATGAGCGTGCAACCCCAGAGTCGTCCGCGACTGGACCTAATGGCCAGGGGTCCATTTACCTTTACCTTTAAGTCACACTCTATTTCAAAGGCTTTTTTTCTTTCTGCTGGGAATACATTTTTCCAGCTTCCAATCCTTAGGATTTACGGGGTAGTTTTCCAGCCACACATTTTGTCCCAGAAGCCATTTTGTGTAGGGATTTGTGAAGAGGGGCCATGTTGCACTTGTTTTGCATGCAGAAGGTCCCAGGTTCATTCCTTAGCATCACCAGTTAGTGGTGGGAAATATTCCTGCATGAGACTCTGGAGTGCCCAGTAGGCAACGCTGAGCTAGACAGACCAGTAGTCTGAGTTGGTTTAAGGCGGTTTTGTAGAATCGTAGAGTTGGAAGGGACTCGTAGGATCATCTAGTCCAACCCTCTGCAATGCAGGAATATGCAACTGTCCCATATGGGGATCGAACCTGCAACCTTGGTATTATCAGCACCACGCTGTAACCAACTGAGCTATCCAGTCAAAGTTTCCTATCTGTTTATTGAAACCAGCCCTTTATTTACAACCATGAGGACTCGCGCCTTACTTTTATCTTTGCAGGCAATGTCGTACCTCAGAGATAGACTCAGCGTAAGGAGGTCTTCTACATGCTCCTTCCTAAGAATGAATTCCTCTAGCATCTCCAAGAAAAAGACTTCACTGACTTCCAGCTGTTTCAGACTACAGCTCCCTGGGGCTGATAGGAGTTGTGGTCCAAAACATCAGGAAGGCACCAGGTTAGCCAAGGCGCCCTGAGAACATTGGGAGATTCAAACATGCCTTGCTCCTGCTTCGGAAATGAGACTGGGCCTTTGGAAGTCCAAAACCCAGGAGAGAAATGCAGGCGTTGAGGCTTTGGGAAGCATCCCTGCAAAAAGCCAGAGCAGTCAGTGGTCTTGCTCCCAGCTATTAAAGTCTCTGCCAGTTACGGATCGATAGCCTTTACTGTTTCAGGCTGCTGCACTTAGGGTAACGCAGCAATGCAATGGCATTAGGGATCGCATCAGTGCAGTAGCTCATGGATCTTTCCTCTGGGCCATTAAACGGCAAAGTGGAACTGCTATCTCCTCCCTGGCTGGCCAACTCCCTTCCCTTCAAGCCCTGCTGCAAAATGTCCTTGAATTTCCCAACAGCAAGGCAGAGAACCTGGTAGGAAGTGATGGGTGAACCTGACAATTTCTCATGTTTCCAATCAAAAGTTCATTTCCACATTAGTACATGCCGAGGGCCTTCTGGTGGTTCCCTCATTGTGAGAAGTGAGGTTACAGGGAACCAGGCAGAGGGCCTTCTCGGTAGTGGCACCATAGCTGTCAAGTTTTCCCTTTTCTTGCGAGGAATCCTATTCAGAATAAGGGAATTTCCCTTAAAAAAAAGGGAACAGTTGACAGTTATGAGTGGCTCCCGCCCTGTGGAACGCCCCCCATCAAGGAAATAAACAACTACCAGTATCTGACTTTTCAGAAGACATTTGAAGGCAGCCCTGTTTAGGGAAGTTTCTTATGTTTGATGTTTTATCGTGTTTTTAATCATCTGTTGGGAGCTGCCCAGAGTGGCTGGGGAGGCCTGGCCAGGTGGGCGGAGTATAAGTAACACATTATTATTATTATTATTATTATTATTATTATTATTATTATTATTGAAAATCCACCTGTATTTTAGAGCAAATCATCTGTGCACAGCTGCTCACGGATGGAACGCTGGGTGGGCAGATCTTGATGTGGCTGTATTTCAGAGTTGGCACAAGTGTTCTTCCTTTGCATTGTTTAAGAACACGGAAAGCTGTGTTATAAAGTGCATTTAGATCAGTATTGTCTACTCTGACTGGCAGCGGTTCGCTAGGCTTTCAGGCAGGGGACATTCCCAACCCTACCTGGAGAAGCCAGGGATTGAACCTGAGACCTTCTGCATGCAAAGCAGATGTTCTGCCAATGAGATGCATCCTGGTCTCCTTCATGTTGGTTGAACAACAAGAGGAGGACTGCTGATACGACAAGCGTATTAAGATTGGGGGTGTGTGTCTGTGTGTGTATGAAGAGATGTGGCAAATGGTGCATGCACAGGAATCTCCATGGAATTCGGGAAAGGAAATAAATCGATGGGGGGGGATCTCTTTGCCTTCCCACATTTTCTTGAGATATGGCCCTGGATTTTTGGCACCCCAGACTCTCGCTTAGCTCGCCTCTGTGGCTGGGCTAGCTTTGCAGCCAGGAAGCTTTAAGGATTAGCCACTGATCCCGGAGGAAAATCTCCATCCAAAGTGACCAGCATTTGAGTGAGTCACATCCTGGAATCTTGATGACTTCTCTGGGGCTGAGAGATGGGTGGGAATGCGAGACAGAGTTTCTGGAAACTTTTTATTTCATATGAACCCTTCCAAGCATGTATCGGAAGCCCAAAAAACGACTGTGTAGTTAGAAATCAAACTTTTTTAAAAAATAAAAAATAGTAAGCTGAGCTCTTTTTTAAAAATCCAATCAATTTAATTTAATTTTTTTAAAAAAATAAATAAATGGAGGAGCCCTCTCCAAATCATCTCCGCAAGATATTGGCCAGTAGTCAATTCAATATTGCAGCTTATGAGAAAAGAGCTGATTTTCTTAAAGCATTGTGTTCAAGGGGTGTGTTTAACTCGGTTTTACTCAGTGTAGACCTATTAAAATCAATGGCTCTAAACAGCTCCATGGTCATCGATTTCAGTGGTCTACTCTGAGTAAACCAGGGACGCGGGTGGCACTGTGGTCTAAACCACTGAGCCTCTTGGGCTTGCCGATCAGAAGGTCGGCGGTTCGAATCCCCACGACAGCGCGAGCTCCTGTTGCTCGGTCCCAGATCCTGCCAACCTAGCAGTTCGAAAGCACACCAGAAAGTGCAAGTAGATAAATAGGTACCGCTCCAGCGGGAAGGTAAACGGCGTTTCCGTGTGTTGCTCTGGTTCGCCAGAAGCAGCTTAGTCATGCTGGCCACATGACCCGGAAAAACTCTGCGGACAAACGGCGGCTCCCTCAGCCTGTAAAGCGAGATGAGCGCTGCAACCGCAGAGTCGTCTGCGACTGGACTTAACTGTCAGGGGTCCTTTACCTTTACCTTTACTCTGAGTAAAAACCTAGTTAAGTACCACCCTTAGAGTTTCATTCAGTTGAAATACTCCTTCCCTCTATCCCATCCCGTCCTCTGTGTGCCATTTGCTGTTGCACTCAGGTCCTGCTTCCAAGATTCCCACAGGCATTGGGTTCAACAATGGGAGAACAGGATGCTGGACTAGATAGGCCATCAGCCTCATCCAGCCACCGGGATTCATATGTTCCTGTCCCCAACTCCTTGATGCTGGTCTTGGCTGTTTTATTATATAGTTCTAGCTAAATGCCTATTGGTTCGATGTTTCTATGCAAATGGCTTTGTCAATTTTGCCTGACAGAAGGGGGCAGCCTTCTTTATGTAGAAGTTGGAGCATGAGAAGATGGTGCCCTCTACTGGCAGAAACGAGGAATTCAAATATAGACAGACCTTGTTCAAAGTATTTGGGAAGGGGTTCTGTGCAGAACATTTGGCAGCTGAAGTGCCTCTCAAGAAGACCCGAATGGGAGGGAGGAATTGGGGACACAGACGTTCATTGGATGAGGGGGCATCTTGGCCTCCCATCACACATCACTAGTCCAGAGGCTCAAGGAGAGCACCAGGTGCGAGTTTGTGTGTCCATCTTCAGACCAGAGGACTGGCCCTTTAAGACCCTTTAAATTCTCTCAAGGGGGTGGAGCTTGGAGGAGGTATAAAAGGCCTCTGTCCGCTCCCAATCTCTTTCCGAGCAAGTGGATCGCTGGGAGCTGTCCGTGGTCCAGCCCTATAGCCTTGCTGCTTTTCCTGAGCAGAACACAACAGGTTTTGGGGTGTTTCTTTTTTTTAAAAAAACCGATGGTTTAAAAAGTGTTATTTATTGCAGTGGTTCTCAAACTTTTTTCTCCAGGCTGCACTTTCAGGGGGAAAATTTGCTTGTGCAATACCGAATTTTTAACTGATAAGAAATACATTGGAAAACAAAATGAGGCAACTCCTACAGTGCTTGATTTATAGCACAGAACAAAACTACATTAGAATATGATCATAGGGCATCCAAAAAGTATAAAACAATGCATCTACATAAGAACATGAATCATGCCCAAAATATAATGACAAACTACAACTAGGATTGTCCTCGGTATTGCAAATTTTAAAAAAACAACAACATTGATACTGCACTATACAGAAATGTTTAAATGTTTCCTTGATGGTCTTTGAATCATCCTGCCATGCTTCCCATCATCTCCTGCCAAACCAGTGTGACACACCACACCCTTTGAGAACCAGTTTTATTGCCTTAAAAACCCCCCACTTAAAATGAAGCTTTGCTTTGCAATCGGAGAGAAATTCAATTGAATTCGCAGTTTTGTGTGTGATGGCACTCATGAAGCACCATTGCCTCTTTTCTTTGGCTGTCCTTGATAGCCATTTGGTGCCGACACCCATAGCACTTCTATCAAGATGCGAGCACTTCCTTTAAAAAATAATAATAAAATAAACCGCACTGGCCAGCAGCCTGCTTCTGAACACCAGTTTCTGGGGGTCACAAGTGGGCAGAGCGATTTTGGACTCACAGGTACTGTTGGCAGTCTTTTCAGAGGCATCTGGTTGGCCAATGTGAGACCAGGATTCTGGGCTAGGTGGGCCTTTGGCCTGATCCAGTAGCCAGGAGAAGCAGTGCTGTTCCGCTCTCTCTGACACTAGGATGCAGGACTTTGGCCTGATTCAGCAGGGCTCGTTTTATGTTCTTAGAGGTGGTTTTTGTTGGTTATTTGCAGTTTAGTAGCGCTGCAGAGAGCTTGCTGGGGAAGACCATAAATAACAAGGAACTCAAAAATAACTTTAACAAGGTTTTAATAACAAAACAAAAACTCCTTTTACACTAAAGATAACAACAACAAACATGACCAAACCATCCCCCAGGGTAATGGGAGAGCTAGCTGCTGCTCCTTATATACCGTATTTTTTGCTGTATAAGACTCACTTTTTCCCTCCTAAAAAGTAAGGGGAAATGTGTGTGCGTCTTATGGAGCGAATGCAGGCTGCGCAGCTATCACAGAAGCCAGAACAGCAAGAGGGATTGCTGCTTTCACTGCACAGCGATCCCTCTTGCTGTTCTGGCTTCTGAGATTCAGAATATTTTTTTTCTTGTTTTCCTCCTCCAAAAACTAGGTGCATCTTGTGGTCTGGTGCGTCTTATAGAGCAAAAAATACGGTACTATGCCCAAATGCTTAATTAACACAACCTAGCAGCACCTGCTATGTTTCACAGCTGCAAGACTGGGTCTCGTTATTTGCCCTGGCCCTTAAAGACATACACAACTTGTGAAACAATAATGAACCTTGGCATTTTACAGTGACCATTCAAGAGTTTTATCCTATTGGGAAGCGTTTCTGGGGCAATCCCTAGAAGAACACCACTTTCAGCAGCCCCTCTGCTCCCGTGCTGTCTGGTGACATTTAAGATCTTCGATTAAGTGAGTTTTCTTCACATATTCTTACTTGCTTTCTCTTCCCTGCTTCCTCTCTCCCTCTGCCTTAGATCCTTTTCGACCAGGCTCAGAGGTCTGTCCGGCAACAGTTGCACAATTTCGTGAAAGAGTGAGTATCTGTTTCTTTTCTGTGTGTATATTTTGAAGGAGGGGAAGGCCCAATCTGTCATAGTGGGTCACAGCACATGCCATTGATAATAACCAGGTGAGATCAACTGGAAGATCTGTTAGGATGGCTGTAAGGATGGGCTGCGAAGTGGTGGTGGGGTCCCCCAGGAATTACAGAAGCACATCAGTTTGAACTGATGACTGCAGAGGAGAATCGCAAACCTAGGTGGGTGGAAGAAAGAAAGGGATGTCTGGAATCCTGAACAGGAGTATTCTGTTCTGCAATGTTTGGTTGCAGATTGTACATGTGTGAGTGTGGGGAGGGGGCCTATATCCAACTGCATCTTGCTCCAGAGTATACCCACTGAAATGAGTAGACCTAGTTAGTCATGTCAATTGATCTACTCTGAGCAGGATGCAATCTTAAATATCCTGTCGCTTTTTTAAGTAAAGTGGGACGCGGGTGGCGCTGTGGGTAAAAGCCTCAGCGCCTAGGGCTTGCCGATCGAAAGGTCGGCGGTTCGAATCCCCGTGGCGGGGTGCGCTCCCGTTGCTCGGTCCCAGTGCCTGCCAACCTAGCAGTTCGAAAGCACCTCTGGGTGCAAGTAGATAAATAGGGACCACTTACTAGCGGGAAGGTAAACGGCGTTTCCGTGTGCAGCTCTGGCTCGCCAGAGCAGCGATGTCACGCTGGCCACGTGACCCGGAAGTGTCTCCGGACAGCGCTGGCCCCTGGCCTCTTAAGTGAGATGGCCGCACAACCCCAGAGTCTGTCAAGACTGGCCCGTACGGGCAGGGGTACCTTTACCTTTAGTATGATCACCTTACCATATACAGTGGTACCTCGGTTTTGGAATGTCTCCGTTGACGAACATTTCAGTTTTCAAACGCCGTAAACCTGGAAGTAAATGCTTTGGTTTTCAAACACACCTCTTGAGTCGAATGTGCCACGCAGCTTCCACTCAATGCAAGATCCTGAGGCCTAGCTGTCGGCTATAGCGTTTTTGGTTTGGGAACGTTTCAGAACTCGAATGGTGTTCTGGAATGGATTACATTAGAAAACCGAGGTACTGCTGAATATAGCAAGCACGGAAGAGAAATGTGTATGGCAGGGAAGCTCAGACACTGACCGCCGACATAATTACCCTTATTTTCATTGGTGGGAAAGGAGAATGGCAATGGCTTAGTAGCAGAGCATCTGATTTTGCATGCAGAAGGTCCTGGGTTCATTACCCAGCTTCTCCAGGTAGGGTTGGAAAGAACTCATGCCTGAAACCCCAGAGAGCTTCTGCCAGTCAGTGTAGACACTATTGACCTATATGGATCAATAGTATAAGGAAGCCTCTTGCAGCAGGGCTCAGCCGTGGAGCATCTGCTCTGCATGCAGAAGGCCCCAGGTTCATTCTCTGGTGTCTCGTAGTAGGGCTGGGAATGTCCCCCTTGTGAAACCCTGGACAGCTGCAGCCAGTCAGTGTAGATGCTGTTGAGCTAGATGGGCCCAATGGCTGTATATCGCAGCTGCCTATGTTCCTGAATGGGCAGGTTTGTAGTCCTTATGATTGCAAAGATGTCCTTGGAAGTGCATGAGCAAGACCTGCTGACATCTTATGCAGAAGGTCCCAGGTTCAACAGGTAGGGTTGGGAAGAGAAGCGCTCCCAGTCAGTGTTGACGGCCCTCAGCTGGGTGTATTCAGAACAGGCCAACTTCCTGTGTTCCTAATGTTGTGTAGGGCACACACCTCCTTTGAGCTCCTAATCCTCTTTAAATAAAAGGAAAAGGGGCAGGTACGGAGACGGCATCGTAAGCCACAGAATATAGGTCAGTGAGGCAGCCGAGGCCTTCAGCTAAGTAAGAGCCTGTTTCTATGGGAACAGGCCGTAGACGCGGAGTCTGTCAGACACTGCAGGCGACGTCATCAAATGGGTGGGAGGGGGAGAACGAGGGGGGACCATGGACCTCCTAGCACCCTCCCTGCTGCTGAAGGAGTTCAGGCATCCTTCACCTTCCCCAAAATTTCTGAGGTGCTTAAATTCCAACTGAGCTAACCGCTTGGTGGGACAAGAAGGATGAGTAAGGGGGGATTTGAAAGCCAGTTTTTGGAGCCATGCTTGATCTCGCATGTCGGTTCCCATCCCTCATGCCTGCTAGCCTGTGTGGCTGTTTCAGTTTGTAGACCATAAACTCATAGAACTGTAGAGTTGGAAGGGATCCTGTGGATCATCTAGTCGAACCCCGAGCAATGCAGGAACTTCTGCTGACCCAAGGCTAGGAAAATCTGCTGCATACCCCTCCTTGAGACCTTTAGAAGAAGGGTGAAATAATAAAAAAATGTAACTAATCATAATTCTTTGGGCTTGGGGACCAACAAAAAAATAATTTCCACAGATATAATCCCTCTTGAGCTGCATTCTTAATTTTCTGTCTGGGGAAGGAGGCTAAGGTATGCATGAGGTTACATGCCGTCTAGATTATGGATATGATTGCTGTCCTATAATGTTAGGAGAGCAGCTGGAGCAGCTGGAATAGGCCGCCCCGCCCCCTTCACAATCCTCTTTGCGCATCTGGGGGGCAGGCTTGGTGTCTACTCCAGCTGTATGTTTCCATGAGGACTAGGAAAGTGAAAATAAAATCAATAGCAGGCGCTGTAAAGCAGCTAGAAAATGACAGCACTTCCCTTGCTGGCTAAAAATTGGAAAACACAAGAAGTGCCAACAGTGGAGGAATGGCAGATGAAGATGGTGGGCTTTTGGGAGCTAGCCGACCTGACCGGAAGAGTCCGTGACCAGAAGGAGGAGGAGTACCAGGAGGAATGGAAAAAATTAAAGACTGTTTAGCTAAATATGCTAAGATAATCTGCATAGAAATACTTGCAAGTACCAGATTGGCCTAGGATTTAAATATGTGACGTTATGGAATAATATGTTTAAAGTTAAAATAAAAAGAAAGAAAGATGTTAATTGACTAAGTAAATTTTATGTGTAAATAGTTTTGGAAAACTGTTACAATGATATGCATTGAAACTCAGCTAGGGGGAGTCAAGGAAGTCACTCAACAATGTAAACAAAAGTGGAATTACTACACTTAAGATTTATGTTTGTTCGTTTATTTGTTTGTCTGTTTATAAATATGGAAAATCAATTTTAAAAATTGGAAAAAAAGATAAAGTAAATGACAGCACTTCCCATTGGGGCATCTGGTTGGCCAGTGTGAGAAGAGGGTGCTGGACTAGATGGGCCATTTGGCTTGATGCAGCACCCAGGCTCTTCTTAACATTTTCCTTGCGTTTAGATATAGCATTGTTTTCGAATTCTTTTTGTCGCATGATGCTTTTACTTTATTTCTTCAATGGGAAGTGATTGGTAAGTAAACAGATTCTCTTTCTTTTTTAACGGGAAGCAAATTCGTAAATGAGTAAAATTACCTTGCAGTGACGTCCGGAAATTCAAGGAGACCAAAAAACAGTTCGATAAGGTACGGGAAGACATGGAGATTGCCTTGGTCAAGAACGCACAAGCTCCGCGGCACAAGCCCCATGAAGTCGAAGAGGCCACTGGCACCTTGACAATCACCAGGAAATGCTTCCGACACTTAGCCCTCGACTACGTCTTACAGGTGAGGTCTTCCCCTAGACAGCCCTGCTAAGGCTGGAATTCTCCCAAGTCAAACTTTTTCAAGAATAGCTCAGTCAGTAGAGCATGAGACTCTTCATCTCAGGGTCATGGGTTTGAGCCCCACATTGGGCAAAAGATTCATGCATTGCAGCGGGTTGGACTAGATGACCCTAGGGTCCCTTCCAACTCTATACAATTATATTATTCTAAATACCTGTTGTTAACTATTTTATAGCCACTTTTAATGTTGCATTTTATAGTTTTGTGAGCAGCTTTGAGGTTTCTTTTACAAATTAAGCGGTGTGTAAATTATGAATAATTATAATAATCCACTTCTGAACGGATCTAAGTTAGCCATGGGCAGTGTGGTGTAGTGGTTAGAATGTTGGATTAGGACCTGGGAGACCTTGAAGCTCACCTTGGCCCAGTCACTCGCTCTCAGCTTAACCTACCTCACAGGATTGTTGTGAGGATAAATGGGATCAATGTACATTGCCTGGAGCTCCTTGGAGGAAAGGTAAACATAATAAATGCCTCTACTCTGAGCAGGGCTAGTGTTGGAGGAAACCCTCTGGCCTGATATAAGGAAGCATCTTGACTTGGCATGTATTTGCAAGGACTGGACTGCTGCTCAACATCAGGCCTTTTCCTGCCAACCCACCCTCGGGAATTGTGGAATCGTTACTCTCCCGAGAAGTGATTTCCGGACCGATTTCTCCTCCTGCGTCGCTTGTAATGGCTTTGTGTTGTGCTACAAACTGGAGTCAAAGCTAATATTGATCCAAGCTGTTCCATTAGCTCCCCCCCTCCCTCTCTTCCCACCCTTTTATAGTGAAACCATCTGCTGACACCTTCTGTCTCATCCTGGGACAGCTAACGCTGTCATATCCTGTTGATCACCAGGGATGAACAAACAGGGCGGGCGGGGGGCAGAGAGATGAGGAAGAGAAGATGTTGAATAATATTAAACATAATAAATTTTTATTTATATCCCGCCCTCCCCAGCTGAAGCCGAGCTCAGAGCAGCTAATAACAATAAAAGTAACACAGCATTCTAAAACCAATTCATTCTAAAATCAATTCAAAATCAAAGTAATGGCAACCATTGGGCTAGAGTTCTGTGAGGATTACCAAAGGAGGGGGTCAGGCTGTGCCTTGGCCAAAGGCCTGGTGGAACAGCTCTGTCTTGCAGGCCCTGCAGAAAGATGTCAAGTCCCGCAGAGCCCTAGTCTCTTGTGACAGAGCGTTCCACCAGATCGGGGCCACAGCCGAAAAAGCCCTGGCTCAGGTTGAGGCCAGCCTAACCTCCCTGTGGCCCGAGATCTCCAATATGTTTTTATTTGAAGACCATAAGGTCCACCGTGGCACATATCAGGAGAGGTGGTCCCATAGGTCAGAACTGCCCTCTTTGCCTCCGCTGGTGACAAAATGGGACTGGTGAAAGTGTCTAGCTCCCAGGAGTCACCATAATTATGCACCAGATGATTTTGTTTATTCATTTCATGGTCTGGGGTCGATGGTCCCATGGAAGCCATAGAACCCATTGGGGGCTGTGTCAGCCACTGCCTCTCAGCCTAACCTACCTCACAGGGTTGTTGTGCAGAGTTGAAATGGAGACGCAGAGCAGTGTGTATGCTACCTTGAGCTCTCTGGGAGGCAAGAATGGGATATAAATGTAATAATAAGTGGTGGTGGTGATAAAAGAGTCTATCCCGCTTCTTTTAAAATCCTTATACAGTGGCACCTCGGGTTACAGACGCTTCAGGTTACAGATGCTTCAGGTTACAGACTCCGCTAACCCAGAAGTAGTACCTCGGGTTAAGAACTTTACCTCAGGATGAGAACAGAAATTGCACAGCGGCAGTGCGGCGGCAGCAGAGGCGCCATTGTCTAAAGTGGTACCTCAGGTTAAGAACAGTTTCAGGTTAAGAACGGACCTCCAGAACGAATTAAGTTCTTAACCTGAGGTACCACTGTAATTCCATATAGAAATACAGGGTTGTATCCAACTCAGATCTGCTCTGTGAATTTTCACGAGGAAATCAACCAGTCAATCACGAGCAGATGTAAAAATGTGGGAAATTAAAGTTAGGAAATTGAGAGAAACCTAAATTGACAGATTTGCCCATTCCTAAGGACAAGGCATTTTTTCCTTCTTGCTTCTCTAGGGCTTCTGGTTTTCGGAGGTATATTGCTACTGAACATGGAGGCGCCATTTTGTTATCACAGTTGATGGCTTCTGATAGATCTACCCACCATGAATGATCTAATCCTGTTGCTGTTTTTTTAAAAAAGGTCACATGGAGGAAGTAGCTTGTGCTGTTCAAACCTAATAATCCCATATGTAACCGTAATGGCAGGAGCGGACATCATTTTTTCAGCCTGGGGGCCATGTTTCCTTCTGGGCAATCTCCCAAGGGCCATGTCCCAGTGCTGGGCAGGGCTAGAGGCAAAAGTGGGCGGAGCAAGGACTGTAAATGTAAATATTACCTGCGTACTGTAGGCTAGTTTCTAGAAACATCCTTCATTATCTTTGCAAACAGGCGGCATTATTGGAATTCAGGGACACAGTCCAGTCAGGGTAAACCACTCAAGGGTGGGTGTCTGTGGAGAGGGGTTGTGGCTTGGGGAAAATTCTGAGGCCCAGATAGAGAGATCTGGAGGGCCACCATTTCGTCTCTAGGCCTGACAGGCTCCAAATCTTCTCTGGCTCGGTTTGCTATTCAGATAGGAACCAGCCTCTCTGAAATGGCCCTTCCTGCTACAAATTGGCCGCACACAAAACCTTTTGCCAAACTCAACCGTTGCCAAGCCGTTCTTCGTTTGCTTTCAAAAATTCACATTGTAGCAATTTTAGCGAAATGGGAAAAATATATATATATATTTTGGCAACCAGGAACAACCAGAAGTAGTATTTCAGTTTTGCCACAAGGTGGCTCCATGGTGCTGCAGTTTGCCCACATTACAACTTTTTGAGAGCAAACTTTCCCTCTTGTTGCCAGTGTTCGGAAGATGAGTGCCATTGTTTAGGTTAGCTACCGTATTTTTCGCTCTATAAGACGCACCAGACCATAAGACGCACCTAGTTTTTGGAGGAGGAAAACAAGGGGGAAAAAATCTGAATCTCAGACGCCAGAACAGCAAGAGGGATCACTGTGCAGTGAAAGCAGCAATCCCTCTTGCTGTTCTGGCTTCTGGGATAGCTGCGCAGCCTGCATTCGCTCCATAAGACGCACACACATTTCCCCTTACTTTTTATGAGGGGAAAAACGAGTCTTATAGAGCAAAAAATACGGTACTTTGCCTTGGATTCCCGCCCCCTCTATAAAATGTTTCGCACTTCTGCAAAGACCATGACCTGCCCCGTGTCACCCAGTGAGCTTCATGGACAAGTGGGGATTCGAACCCTGCTCTCCCAGCTCCTAGTCCAGCCCTCTAACCACTACTGGCTCTTGCTTGTATTTTTGGAGGGCTCCCAGGGAGCAGGCTGGCTACTCTGTTGGCTACCCAGAAACCTCATTCCCCTCCCCCTTCTCCTTTTGCTTATAGATCAATGTCCTCCAAGCCAAGAAGAAATTTGAAATCCTCGATGCGGTAAGAACTGTTCTGAGCTCTCCTTGCTGCCCCTGGCTTCACCCAAACTGTGGGTAAATTGCAGCTCCCAGCATGCCTTGCAGAGGGACGCCATGTTTGCTAAGGAGGTTGCTGTGTGGGCAACTTTCTCCTGCCCATTAAGTTAATACGTGTTGACCCAGCAGGCTCTTCTTACATCCAACTGTGCTTCACTCAGACTAGGCCCACTGAAATGAATGGGCCTAAGTCATGCACGTTTACTTCAGTGGGGCTACTCTGAGTAGGACTAGCATTGAATACAACCCTATTTTTTGACTGGATTGGAAGATAGACTGAGGATCTGGAGATCTGCGGTTGTATCAAGCATTGTTCCTACTCAGAGCAGACCTATTGAAATTAATGGGCATTTCTAAATTAGGCCCATTCATTTCAATGGGCTGAACTCTGAATAAGGCTTAGTTTGATGAAGCCCTTAATTATTTCAACATTAGCCAGTTGCCTCTGCTATACCCCTTTTGACGCCTGCTTAAAGCATTTTTGTTTAGGCAAGCCTGAACTGACAAGTAATATCTATAATAATAATAATAATAATAATTTATTACTCACGCCCCGCCCATCTGGCTGGGCCTCCCCAGCCACTCTGGGCGGCTTCCAACAGAATATTAAAAATGTTGGTGTGTAAAAATCTTTATTTTACTATTATTTTTAATTACTATAAATGTTTTAAATCGTTCTAACCTGTTTTTACTTATAATTTTAATATTTTCTTGTGAACTGCTTGGAGGTTTTATTGCAGTCAAACAGTATAAATGTGGTTGTTTTTTAAAAAAATCAAATAAATGCACCTAGATCAATGGGTTGCATTCACTCAGAGCAGACCCATAGACAAGTTCTTCTTTTCTCCTCCAGATGCTGTCCTTCATGCAGGCTCAGTACACCTTTTTCCAGCAGGGCTACAGCCTCCTTCACGAACTGGACCCCTATATGAAGAAGCTGGCCACCGAGGTAAGAAGCGATAAGAAGGCAAGGAGCTTCAGAATGAGCCAGGGTATTGATCCAGGGCCAAGTTCAGCCTTCAAATGCCCTGGCTTGTACTGAACTTGCTAACCATGGTTTCCTGGTAGTGGTAGTAGTAGCCCATCTGGCTGGGTTTCTCCAGCCACTCTGGGCGGTTCCCAACAGATGATAAAACATCAAACATTTAAAAACTTCCCTAAACAGGGCTGCCTTCAGATGTCTTCTAAATGTCAGATAGTTGTTTCTTTCTTTGACATCTGATGAGAGGGTGTTCCACAAGGTGGGCGCCACTACTGAGAAGGCCCTCTGCCTGGTTCCCTGTAACCTCACTTCTCGCAATGAGGGAACCGCTAGAAGGCCCTTACAGCTGGACCTCAGTGTCCGGGCTGAACGATGGCGATGGAGACGCTCCTTCAGGTATATGAGGCCAAGGCTGTTTAGGCCTTTAATGGTCAGCACCAACACTTTGAATTGTGCTCAAAAACATACTGGGAGCCAATGTAGGTCTTTCAGGACCGGTGTTATATGGTTTTGGCGGCCACTCCCAGTCACCAGTCCAGCTGCCGCATTCTAGAATAATTGTAGTTTCTGGGTCACCTTCAAAGGTAGCCCCACGTAGAGTGTGTTGCAGTAGTCCAAGCGGGAGATAACCAGAGCATGCACCACTCTGGCAAGACACTTGGGCAGGTAGGGTCTCAGCCTGCGTACCAGATGGAGCTGGTAGACAGCTGCCCTGGACACAGAATTGGGACGAAACGGGAAACATTGGCTTGCATCCAACTAAATCCTTCTTGGAGCAGACTTATAAAAGAAGAGTGGACCTAAGTTAGTCATGTTCTTGAACAGCAATGGGTCTACTTCAAGTAAGGCCAACGTTGGCTACATCCATAGCTGTCAACTTTTCCCTTTTCTTGCGAGGAATCCTATTCGGAATAAGGGAATTTCCCTTTAAAAAAGGAAAAGTTGACAGCTATGGCTACATCACTGTAAATTAGAGGGGAGGGAGCGTTTAATGGCTGCTGCTCCATCATTCTTCAAACCCGTGGGTCCTCCCGGAAGGTGAAAGCAGGAGAAGAAACGACAGGAGGAAGGAGTCACTTGAAACACAAAGGAACAAGGACATAACCAGAACCCCTTTTCTAATAGGTCTATGCACCATAGTTGCACAGTTGCTAGGAAACAACAGGCAGGGAAAAAAAAACATTTCAGGGCTCTCCACCAAGACCCTCAGCGGTTTTCAAGTGGTCCTGGGGGTGTAGGGATGTGCTTGTGAGAGGAAGGCCTGGCAGCGACTGCCATAGGCCTGTCAATGCTTGCTTTAAGGCCTTCACCTCCGGGCCTCTGTGGCTACAAGCCCCTGTGGGGATCGTTCGTGCCCCTGACGTCAACTCTGGATAAGAGCCTCCCGGCTAATCCTCAGAGCTGTCGCAAAGCATCAGCGCGCTAATCTCTCAGGTGCCCTCATGTGGCGGTTGTGCCCTGGCCAGCCCCTGCAAGGTTTCTGTGTCTCTCTTGACGTCTTTGGCCTTGCTCAGGAGGGCAGGAGTGGCTGGGGAGCGATGGAGCAAACTCGATTGTTTGGCTTTGATAGAATTGGGGCCGTTGGACCAAGCTGCTCCACATCCCAAAAGAGTCTAGGAAGCTTCCTTTATACAGAGCCAGTCCATTAGATATTGGAAGCTGCCTAGTTCAAAATCTGACCATTGGTCCATCTAGCAGAGATTTCATGGGCACCTGCCATTTATGTTCTAGTTGAGATTCCTGCATTGGTCTAGGTGACTTTCTACAATTCTATGATTCCATGACTGGCAGTGCTATAAGCGTGGTTTAATTGTGCAGTGTGGATATGACCTCAGAGTCACATGAGAGGCATCCCTTGCCTTGCCTATTCAGCCTCTATTTAGGGTCTTAAAAGTGAAGGGTGCAGTATTGTGCCAAGAGATTCTTAACATGAGTTTTTTACTTCGCCAGCAAAACCAGAGACATTTTTACTGTTTTCCCCCTTAGACGGGTTTTATTTTGTTTTAGATTTCACATTTATGTCTGCTGGTTTGCATAGTTTTAAACCTGTTTACTGCCCGGTTATTGGGCAGTATATAAATACTGGGTGATATATACATTTAAAGCACTTTTATGCCACTTCAGTCATCATAGCTTCCCCAAGGAATCCTGGGAACTGATTTGATTGGTTTGATTTGTTATATTCCCGTGCCTCCTTTCATTCGGCTGAATTCCAAAGTGGCTTACAAGCAATCAGCAGCAACAAGAAGACTGAACATAATAGAATATCACAAATACAGCGTAAATCATATAGAATAATCAAAACAATTACAATCTATAAAACACAACTAAAAAATAAGCTAAACATCACACACAAAAATCACAAAAAAGAGAAATAAGGTGCAACGAAGATGTATGGAGTGTATAATTTTGTTTTGTATTTGAAAACCAGCAAAATATATATATATATATATATGCAGGTTTTGGTGTCCTCGGGTGTCTTCCCGTGTAAAAGTTGGGGTGTCTAGGCGACGTTTCGACGAGGTCTCACTCGTCATCTTCAGGCTGGTGCTTTCGGCTTCTTGTTACTGGAACAGTAACAAGAAGCCGAAAGCACCAGCCTGAAGATGACGAGTGAGACCTCGTCGAAACGTCGCCTAGACACCCCAACTTTTACACGGGAAGACACCCGAGGACACCAAAACCTGCATTCCTGTACCCGTGAAAATCTTCGAAAGCAAATATATATATATATATATATATATATATATATATACACACATCACAATTGAAGCAAAAGTCATATTGTATGATTAACAAATCAGTACAGCTCTTATAGTCTATAAAACAATATCAACAACATTACCAATATAGCAACCGAAAGAAAAACTAAACACTGTTAAGTTTATATGCACCATCTTAAGTGTGCTATATCTTGCCCTTTTTTTGCCAAAGGAGCCCAGAGCAGATAGGAGACACCCCCAACTCACAGAGCTACAATTCCCACCATCTTTAACAAGCTGCAGTTCCCAGGATTCTCTGGGAGAAACCATGACTATTTAAAGTGGTATATGAGTATGGTACTTTGACTATATAGTGTAGATGTCATCTATAACTATTAAGTACACTTACTATAGGTACAGAGGGTAAGTATAACAGGCTTACTCTTTACGTATGTTTGGAGAGCGAATGTGCTTTTGATCTTCCCTCATTTTAAGCCCTTGATGTAGGTAAGCCTAGAGAGGCATGAAGCAAGGGACAGAGGGGAAAATCTTACAACTGTGTTTCCCCCCCTCTTCTTGCTTGTAGCTGGACCAGTTGGTGATCGACTCTGCTGTGGAGAAGAGGGAAATGGAACACAAACATGCACTTATTCAGCAACGGGTGAGTCTTACCGGCCATGAATGATTGCTGGTGGCTCAAGGAAGCTTCTGAAAGTAGGCAAAGGTGATGATGTCCCACCCTTTTACTCTGTCCCAGGATTTGACTAGGAGAGCCAGGCAGCAATCTGTTCTTGTGGCTAGTGTGCATGCGTGGGATGTCACATCAAATGTGCGCTAAGGCGTAAGACCATGAGGCTTGCTAGATCAGACTCAAGGCCCATACATTGCTCCCAGCCAGATGTCTTCCAACTGTTATGAGAAAAAAATGATCATTGGTCCTGAGCCCCACAGTACCAGTGGGGTTTGGCTTGGATTGAGAGGAGGAGGAAGCAGTCTGTGTGTCTGTCTGTCTGTGTCTGGGTATGCGTATCTGAAGCCTAAGATGGAGGAGTGGGGATCTCTCAGCCACATAGGAAGAGGGAGCAGAGATTCATTTTTTTAATTGCAATTTTATCCCGCTTACTCCTCCAAGGAGGTCAAGTTTGGACCAGGTTGAAATGCACATGGTTCTTCTTGTTTAATCCCCACAGCAACCCCGTGAAGTAGTTTAGTGACTGGCCTAAGGTCACATCCAGTGAGCTCCATGGCCAAGTAGGGATTTGATTCCTGGTCTCCCAGGTCATAATCTGGCACTCTAAATACTACACTACACTGCCAGCTCTTCACACTCCCTGATCTTCCTGCAGTGGAATCAGGGCTTTGATCAACAGGAGGAGGAGGAGGCAGAACCGGAGACTTTTAAAAACCTGTCATAATAAAGGACTTTAAAGGTAAAGGGACCCCTGACCATTAGGTCCAGTCGTGACCGACTCTGGGGTTGCGGCGCTCATCTCGCTTTACTGGCCGAGGGAGCTGGCTTACAGCTTCCGGGTCATGTGCCAGCATAACTAAGTCACTTCTGGCGAACTAGAGCAGCGCACGGAAACCTTCCCACTGGAGCGGTACCTATTTATCTACTTGCACTTTGACGTGCTTTCGAACTGCTAGGTTGGCAGGAGCAGTGACCAAGCAACAGGCGCTCACCCCGTTGCAGGGATTCGAACCACCGACCTTCTGATCGGCAAGTCATAGGCTCTGTGGTTTAACCCACAGCGCCACCTGTGTCCCATTTAAAGCACTGTGATGCTGCTTTAAACATTCATGGATTCCCCAAAAGAATTCTAGGACCTGTTGTTTGCTAAGGGTGCTGAGAGTTGCCAGGAGACTCTCCCCACTCTTATTCCCCTCCCATCGTAGTTTAACAATCAATCCCTCTTTGCAAGGAACTCTGGAAACTGTAGCTCTCTATCAGCACCCTTAACAAACTACAGTTTCCATAATTCTTTGGGCAGCAGGGAATCCATGACTTGTTAAAGTGGTGTCGCAGTGCGCTTTTGTGGATTGTACTTTTAAATGTGTTTTTGGGAGTGGGGCAGGGGTTTAATGTTATTGTTTTGTTTACTTATGCTGTGAAGCTCCCTGAGGTCTTTGAGTGAAGGGTGGTATACAAATTTAAGAAGTGAGTAAGTAAATAGGGGCTCAAAGTCTGGGAAAGAAAAGAAAGCCCCAAAACAACTGGGAACGCGATGAAAGTGAGTCACTTATTTCCTAGAGCTCTCCCCTCTTCCCCTCCTGACAGTCCCTTACGCTGACTCTTTGGGGTGCTGTGATCTCTTGTGACAAGCAAAGGAAGGAACGTGGCATTTCAACCTGGTCCAGACTTAAGAAAGGGGGAAGGAGGGGGGAGAAGCCACAAGACTGCAGCCCTTTCCCCATCTGCTGGCTGATGCAGGAGAAGCCGTGGGCCATCTGGCAAGGATGAGAGGAGGAGGAGGAGGAGGGTGGGGAAGCCAGCTGGACAGATGTGCGGGATAGAGAGACGGGAGTCCGTTCTCCAGCGCTGGCTGCGATCTGTGGGAAGCTAGATCCAGCCTTCCCCTCACATCCCCCAAGGCAAAGAAGCAGAGGTTTAAAAAGGATATTTAGGCTGTGTGCGCACCATACGTTTAAAGCACATTTGCAGCACATTCTGGCAAATAATAATAATAATAATAATAATAATAATAATAATAATAATAGCATCTTGGGAGCATAGTTTGTTAAGGGGGATAGATGGGAATGACACTATTTTAAATCACTTCTCATTTAAAGCTGTTCGTTCCCCTTGACCCAGAAACAGTGGCAAACATAGCCCAGTTGGTTGGGCACAAGACTCTTAATCCCAGGGTTGTGGGTTCCAATTGAGCAAAAGATTATGATTCCTCTCGAGTTCCGTAGGGTTTATTTCTCACGATAAGTATTGCAGCTTCCATTGATTCAGGAGGCTAATGTTAAATTGCTGTGGATCAGTTTTGGTTTCTGGGTTTCTGGGTTAGGAATGTCCTGGTTTCTGGGTCTCTGGGTTAGGAAGGTCCTAATTACACCTATTGGCCTATTCAGACCAATAGTGTCTTATCCCATTGGGAGATAAGACATTCTTTGCCAGCTCAGTTTGCTGAAATTGCCAGTGAATGTTGTACCTCCTCAACCCCCTTGTCAAAATACGCCAAAGCGCTCCACCGCTTTCATAACCTGAAAATTTGGCTGCAAATCTGGCGGTCTTATGCCAGGCCTGGTTGTTGCTCACAGAATTCTACCTACAGAGAATCTGACCTTGCATTTTGGAAAGAAAGAAAAAGAGAGAGCAAGTTTCTAGTTCTTATGGTTGCACAGCTAAAGTTTGACAGCGCATGGGGGACATTTGCTGAAAAGCAGCTCAAAGCTATAACAGTTGCTGCAAAAAAATGGATAGGGAGGAAGGCTACAGTGCACAGCTCATCTATATGGTTAGTGCACCCGGAATAAGCTTTGCAGAAATGGTTATTGTGGCATAACATTTTTTTTTTTTTTTACAAATTCTTCATCTGTTTGCTGCATGCATGTCGCAGAATTTGGATGGAGTTAGTTGCAGAATGCCATTGTTATTATTAGCACAGTCCTGAGTCTTGGAGTTCCACTGGTGTCTGGATTCAGAAATTGCATCTAGCAGCCTTAGATGTTTTTATGAATAAACTCCAATTAAGTAACACTGTTTCTTTCCTCTCCCTTTTTCCTTCCCTCCTTCTCCACCAATTTCTAACATGCCCTCCCAGACTCTTCTGCAGGTGAGTACCAGCCTACGTGTTCCCTGATTGTTTGTACACTTGTGAAACTTGCTCTAGATCACTGCCCCTTGGCCTTTTGTCCTATCCTGCTCACACTGTTAACATTGGCAGGGGAGGGATTGGATTATGACTGTGCAGGGAAACATGAATAGGGCTGTTTCCATCTGGTGTGGCGCTCAGCCAAGGATTAATTTTCCTTAGAACTGTTG
This sequence comes from Podarcis melisellensis, assembly GCF_964234715.1. Classification (NCBI taxonomy): domain Eukaryota; kingdom Metazoa; phylum Chordata; class Lepidosauria; order Squamata; family Lacertidae; genus Podarcis; species Podarcis melisellensis. Next base: position 20,646,805 of record NC_138540.1, on the reverse strand, counting down.
GGTTGGTTGACAAGAGTATCTCTGAACATGTGTAGAGCATTCTCCCCAAGTCACTTGTTGCTGCGTCCACAGTGCTTCTGTGTCCAGCAGTCTTTTGTGGGTCCGGATGGTTTTGAAAAGAGGTGCAATTAGACTCTGAGCTTTGTGGTCTTTTCAAAGGGGGATCTATCCTTAGATAGTCATGTGTATTATTATTTTTTAAGTTACTTCAAAATGTGGTCGGGCATGGCTTCTGCATTTGACGACTCTCCTCCTTCTGCACAGTGGGCTCTGGACTTCTGTCTCAAAGTTAGCGCCACTAGGTTTGAACCTCAGAACCTCGACCAACTTGCCTTCTATATAAAGACGGGAGAGCAACTCAGTTAATTTACACTTCCTGAAAGGATACACAAACCAAAATGCAGCTGTCCTTTGAAATCTACAGTCCTCCCTCGCCCATTTTTTTTTTTACAACTCAGTTCTCCAAACAAACAAAAAAATGGGCTGGATGCAACATTTACCCTATTCATAGTGGACCTGTTGAAATTAATGGACACACGCGACTAACTTACGTTTTACAACTACGTTTTTCTCTGAGCACACCCATTGAAATGAATGTACCTTAGTCAGGTCTGCTGATTTCAGTGGGTCCGCTCTGAGTAGGACTAACATTGGATGCAACACTGTGTAAAAACATGTGTCTATAACTGCGCAAACATGCATATAACTGGTGAAAAATAACATGAACTGCAAGTTGCATTAGGCAGAATTGCTTGCAAAAATGAGTAGATTCAGGAAAATTGTGTAAGCAAATGTTTGTCCTACTCAGAGTATACCCATAGAAGTTAACAGGCATCATTATTATTATTATTATTATTATTATTATTATTATTATTATTATCTGTTATTGATGCAATTAATTTATTAATTGCCTTCTAAAGCACTATCTCTAAGTGACTGATCCATAGACATGACTAAAAGTGGGATATAATTTAAAGAGTCAGACTAGGACCTGGGAGACCAGAGTTCAAATTCCCCACTTGGCTGTGAAGCTCACTAGATGTGACCTTGAGCCAGTCAGAATCTTTCAGCCTTACCTACCTCACAGGGTTGTTGTGGGAATTCAATGAGGGAAAATGTTAGGATATAAATGCAGATAAATGAACATATAGATTGATTTCAGCGGGTCTACTTTAAGCAGAACAGTAGCTAGATATAACCCAGCTAAACTAAGATGCTGGTGGATTTTCAGGATCGCCTACGGAGTACGGAAATATGGAGAGCTGCACTTAACACTGGACAACCGAGAAATTGAGAGACACTGAAATGGACAGATCTTGTCTTCTGCCCGTGCAGCTGTTATCTTGGTCAGGACATCCCCCTCCTGCGTCTCTGCGTGTAACCATGTTTACAAGTGCCAAAAGGGGCACTTAGGCCCAAATCCGGATCACAGAGAAAGCCGGCCACAGATGGCACGGGATTCATTGACAAATCCACTGTCATCCACTTACTCCAGTGAACTGGTGTTCCTGAGCAAGCAGGTGGCGCGGGGAGAGGAGGAGGTACAGAGCCCAGGGCGTTCATGGTTTGCCAGCAATGCCTCCTGAAGGGAACATGGTGTGCTCTGAGAGTTAAGAGCGGGACAGAATTTGAAATCCACTGGCAAGTGGGGCCAGGGAATTGATGCATCGTGCAGATGCTACCAGGTTGGCCTAATTAATCTGATGGAGCGGGGAAGGAAGCAGGAGGGACGGGCACCGTGGCATAGTGAAGAGCGTGGTGCCCACCTTGCCCTTTGCGATCTGACCAGCTGGTGCAGTGTGGGCACAGTGGAGGGAATGTGATACTGGTTCTGCCACTACATCTACACCGTGCCACCCTCTCTGTTGCTACCTCTCGGTTAGGGACAGTGACCTCTGCATTGGAAAGCCACCCCTCTGACCACTACTTCAGCTTTAGGTGTGGCAGCTCTCTCTTTAAGGCTCAGCCTGTTGAATTCCTGCCAGACCCATTGAAGGAATGAGAGGCCTGATTTTCCCAAATGGAACCTTACATCAAAAACTTGTCTGCAATCCTATATACCTATATATGCAATCCTATATAAGGAAGTATACAAATTCAGCAACAGCAGCAATAAAAATAACAATTCTAAATCAGGTGTAGCAACCTGTGGCCCTCCAGATGTTGCTGAGCTAAAACTACAGCTGCCATGCTAGCTGGGGCTGGTGGGAGTTGTAGTTCAGCCACACCCAGAGGGCAAACACCTGATCTGAGCAAACATGCCTACCATTGTATCATAAGTTAAATAGACAGTGAACTTTTGATGGGAGTTGCTCCCAGATCTGCAATAAACAGGACATCTGGGAGAGGCCTTTTCATTGCACAACTAGAGTTTGCCAGTATGCCTATCAGCAAAATAGCGGTGGTTTTGTAGGAGCCTAGTTATTCTTTCCCTTTTGGCGGGGGCTGTCCCCAACACCCCCCCTTGCTCCGTCCTTCCCTTCCTTTTCTCAGGGGGTTCCCTTTTGTACATATTCCCTGGACAGCCATCATTCGGAGATGCTTTTGTCCTCTCTCACACCGCTGTCTTCCAGATTGCGTGCTGCAGCTCCTTTGCACCTCAGAGGAGGAGTTCCCCTTTTTGGCTGATTTATGCCCTGTAGGAAAACAAGCCCCGCTTAAACAGAAGCCAAACCAACTTGAGCCTCCCTCTTGCAAAAAGAATAAAATCCTTGCGTGAGAGCGAGCAAAGGCTGGCGGGGGCAGGCGTTTGGATTTTATAGCCTTCGGCTAACTTTCCTGACAGCTGGGGGACGCTGAGGGCGGGGCGAGGGGGAAAAGGGCTAAAAGCAGATTATTCACCAAAATTCAATGGCTGCTAGCCACGAGGGCTGCGTTCGTGGAGACAGAGTGGAGACGTGATTGCTGGCAATCACGTTGGGGGGGGGGGAATGGCTGTTTCGCTCAATCAGGCATCTGGTTGGCCACTGTAAGAACAGGATGCTGGGCAAGATGGACCATTGGCCTGATCCAGCAGGCCCTTCTTATGCTCTCCTTAGCCATTCTCTCCTTTTTAAGAAGGGGGGAGGCAAATTAATGGAGGATAAGGCCGTAAGGGACGTGGGTGGCGCTGTGGGTTAAACCACTGAGCCTAGGGCTTGTCGATCAGAAGGTCGGCGGTTCGAATCCTTGCGATGGGGTGAGCTCCCATTCCTCGGTCCCTGCTCCTGCCAACCTAGCAGTTCGAAAGCACGTCAAAGTGCAAGTAGATAAATAGGAACTGCTCCAGCGGGAAGGTAAACGGTGTTTCTATGTGCTGCTCTGGCTCGCCAGAAGCGGCGTAGTCATGCTGGCCACATGACCCGGAAGCTGTACGCCGGCTCCCTCGGCCAGTAAAGCGAGATGAGCGCCGCAACCCCAGAGTCGGCCACGACTGGACCTAATGGTCAGGGGTCCCTTTACCTTTAAGGCTGTAAGCAGGCACCAGCCATAGTGGCTATTGTTACAATAGTTTTGTACCACCCCCACTCCCTGCAAGATTCCTGAGGGTTCCAGGGAATCACCCGGGGTGTCTGTCCCTTTGGAGAATTGAAACACAGCGGAAAAATGTCGTAGCTTTAACCAATATGGTTTATTCACCTATTTACACCTTCACTCTGCACGGAAGGTGTCCAGATCTTGCAGCATGGTCATTTCAAGAGGGGCTTGTCTCTTACAGCATCTCTCCCAGCCAGACTTCAGCCAGCCTGCCCAAGATGGATCCCAGTCTTTCTTCCTCCTCCTTATTCCCAGACCACCTTGCTAAAAACAACAACAACAAACCTCTCTTTTCCTGACACCTCACACCCAGTTACCCTGGCAACCTTCCAAACCCCCAGTCTCTGGTCATACCTGAAGGCAAGGGGGGAGGACAGCATTGCCAATGGCCCTTGGTGGCCTGTAATGTTTCTTAACGGCCCCAGCTTGGCATGGCCATTTTGCATTGGCTAGCTCAGGAATACCTATGCAGCTTGTATTTCTCCCAAATACAGTGGTACCTTGGTTTACGAACTTAATCCATTCCGGATTCTTAAACCAAAGTGTTCTTAAACCAAGGCGTGCTTTTCCATAGCAGCGGGGGACTCAGTTTACAAATGGAACACACTCAACAGGAAGCCAAACACATTCTGCTTCCAAGGCAAAGTTCACAAACCAAAACACCTACTTCTGGGTTTGCAGTGTTGTTAATCCAAGTTGTTCATAAACTAAGCTGTTCTTAAACCAAGGTACCACTGTAATCAAAATCCTACCATTTATTCATTTCTAATTTGGGTCTCTCCCAAAAAATCTCTTAACACCTTGCTCTACCTCCACTGTCGGAGGCAATATTTAGGGAGGGTGCTGTCTCCTGTCTCCTGTCTCTTCCACTGTGGGAGCAGGATGTTGGTCTAGAGTGGGGTCTCCGGCCTGATCCTGCTGGGCTCTATTTATGTTCCTATAAGCACAGGAAAGTGGGGGAGGCATGTGGCTGCTGGAAGGCTGACTGGAATAGAACGTGTGGCTCAGGTTGGATGGCTTTTCCATCCCTGCTGCAGAGTATGAGTAGGCAAACTGCAGCCCTCTGGATTTTGCTGGAGTAGAACCCCCATTATCTGGTGCTTGCTCCGAGGTTGCCAACCCCGTGTGGCAGAGCATGGGAATTGAGACTTCTTCTTTCTCCTGTCAGGCGTCTCGTGGTCGTCCTGGCATCTAGAATTCCAAAATAGACTGCCTCTCAACTTGGAGGTTCTGCTTAGCTACTGCAGTTAATGTGGACATTTGCCCCGATCTGGCAAAGCTGCTGTTACGGTCTTATAAAGGATTAAGTGTATCCATGACGGATCAGAGGGCGGGAGGCTAAACAATTTGTTAGCGAAGGGAGAGAGGGCAGGGAATGATGATGCCGGAAAAACAGTATCGAATGCCTATTTTTTATTTAGTTATAATATTATATTTCTTACCTGCCTGTTGCCATAAGAACTTGCAGTGGTGACAGCAATTAAATATTAAATTATAAAAGGAAACGGGAAGGTACACAGCTGATGGGAAAAAATATATTTGCATAATAAAACTCCAGTGTTTACTGGAAGGGGGTCCTGTCATCCGTCCACCGTCCCCCCCCCCATGCCATTTGATGGGTGGCGCATTCCACTACAGGGGCCTGGTCCTCTTCCAGGACTTCTGGGATGGCTGGAGAACTGCCTGGCTCGTGAATGCGTGGGAACAAGGAGGGAGTATCTGTGCGCCGGGGCAGCGCCCGTCAGGTTGATTTAGGAGGGAGGCTTTGAAAATAAATAACTTAACCGGGCTGGCCATATGGCGCATTGCTTTATCGTCCTCCTCCGACAGGGTGCAGTCAGAGCTTTGGCTTGGCCAAGGAGGGGGTCCCCGTCTCCGCAGGTGGCATCCCACCAATGGGTTTGCTGTGGGTGGACGGGGGCTGGGGGGCTGGTGGACAACAGGGTGGGACAGGAGGGACGGCAATATTGGTAGGAAGTAGCCTTCTGTAGAAGCTCGGCGAGTCCCTCCAGAGCAGGGTCAAAGGCCACACGGTGGAGTTTTCCCCCTCCCCGTCAAACCCCACTGCATCTTCTCTGCACCCCCTCCATCTCCAGGCGACAGCTGTATGATAATTAGCCCTTGTGCTAAGCTGATCGGCTGTGAAAGGGAAGCCACTATCCTTAGAGTGGGAGGGAGGGAGGGAAGAGGAGGAGGGATGGAGCAGGTGGTCCACAGGCTGGAGACAGAGAACCCTGCGGTCCGGGCCCTAGCAGAGCGAAACGGGAGTGGGAGGGGTTAAAAAAGCAGTGTGTGTGTGTGTGTGTGTGTGTGTGTGTGTGTGTTGGCAGTGAGGGGGGCAGAGCATCTCTCCGATCTCGAGGTGTGCCGTACAACACTGCCACTCTGGAGAGTGTCCCGAAAAGAGATTTGTGCGCACAGCCGAAACGACGGGGTCATGAAGATTTTCGGCAGACTTGAGTACCTTCTGGTAAGGGACTGTTTCTCCGGAACTCCAGAGATGCAGCCGGGCTTTGGGATGCAACTGGATGCTGTCTTCCCTTCCCTTTGTCGCGAGGGTTAGGGTGCCGGAGGGCTGTAAAAGGAGGAGGGTAGGGGGTTGGCAACACCTTCAGCTTTTAGGACCCTTCCATAGCTCGGCTTAATGGGGATGGCGAACCCCTGAGCCTCCTTTAATCCCCCCTCGTCCATGCCGCATTCTCCTCTTAGCTGCTGCTGCCACCCCACACTTTCTTCTCCCTAAATCTGGAGGCTCCCTATGCAACTGATGTAGCTCTCCTTTTCGGATTTTCAGAGCATAGGGAAAGTGGACTTAGAGAGTGTGGGACAGCAGCAATGGAAAGAGAACGAGGGAGAATTAAAGAGGCTCACGATCCACATTAACCTGGGTATCGGCGGGCCCTTAGTTATGTAGCAAAACCAAGTTGGGTGTTTGTAGTTCTACAGCTTTGTATAGAATCTACATAGTCTGAGTTCGGGATCCACCCTTTTAAATCTTTCATTGTCCAGAAACGACAGATCTGTATGTTGCTGCAATTGACTCTCTCTTTGTGTGTGTTTTTGTAACTTGATGCTATAATATTCCTTTGGGGCTTTGGAAGCGGATGTGGCAAATGCGCAGTATTCAGATGCGAAACATAGGGAGCCGTGTTATACTAGGTTAGACTATTCATCCAGTATTGCCTGCTCTGACTGGCAGAGGCTCTCCGGAGCTCTGCAGCAGAGAAGGGCCTTCCCCATCGCCTGCTAATTTAATTTGATATATCCCACCTCTCCACCAAGGAGCTCAAAGTGGTATATATCCTTCTCCTTCTCCCCATTTCACCTGTGAGATAGGTTAGGATGAGAATGAGAAACTAGCTGAGTGGGGATTTGAACCCTGGTCTCCCAGGTCCTAGTCCAGCGCTCTAACCATTGTGTCACACTGACTGAAATCCTTTAACAGGATGTGCTGAAGAATGAACTTGCCTTTTCCATCACCTGCTGTCTTTTAGCTGGAGAGGTTGGGGATCAAGCCTGGCACTCTCAGCATGCAGAGCACATGCTGTGCTGATGAATTATGGCCTGTCCTTTAAAGCAGATCCACACCATATATGTAAAGAACATCCAACACACAGGGAATGCATAACCAATTTTGCTTCTGCTAAAGCGCATGACTACCTCCAAAGAAACCTGGGGACTTTCATTTGTTAAAGGTGCTTGGAAATTATAGTTCCACAAGGGAAAACTACAGTTCCTATTATTCTTTTTTGAGGGGGGGGAGTGTCACATGTTTTCAATGTGCATTGGACAGGTTTCAAACTTGTGGTGTGGATCTGCTCTTAATGTGGAAGGTCCTTGCCATTGACACTGGCAAAGATTCCAGGCTTGTGAACCCAACATACATATTCTGTATACAGGCACAAAATCGGGCGTGCCAAATCAATGTGTAAGCTTTTTGGATTCCTCAGAATTTTTTGTCAGGCTAAATGGCAAACACTATGTGTGTTTCGTGTGTGTGTGTGTGTGTGTGTGTGAGAGAGAGAGAGAGAGAGAGAGAGAGAGAGAGAGAGAGAGAGAGAGAGAGGCAAGGGAGTTTGCATCTGGTCATAGTCTTCAGCTGGAACATGGAAAGAGATAGCAGGCATTCTTCACCAGTATGATGTAGTAGTGAAGAAGAAGAGTTTGGATTTGATATCCCGCTTTATCACTACCCTAAGGAGTCTCAAAGCGGCTAACAATCTCCTTTCCCCTTCTTCCCCCACAACAAACACTGTGAGGTGAGTGAGGCTGAGAGACTTCAAAGAAGTGTGACTAGTCCAAGGTCACCCAGCAGCTGCATGTGGAGGAGCAGGGAATCGAACCCGGTTCACCAGATTATGAGTCCACTGCTCTTAACCACTACACCACACTAGTGAGAGCACCTAGGACCCGGTAGACCAGGGACCAAATCCCAGTTCAGCCATGAAACTCACCAGTTGACTTTGGGTCTCCTAGCCTACCTCGCAGGGTTGTTGTGAATTTAAAATGGAGAGGAAAGAGAGAGCTGTGTATCACACCCTTTTGCTCCTTGGAGGAAGTGGGATGTAAATGGAATGAAGAGAAGCAAAACAAAACAAAGGAGGACCTGTTAGATGCTATGCTGATTTCAGGTTGCACCTTGTCCTGCTGGGAAGAAGAAGCTTACAAGGGTGACCCCTCCCCAACATACTTGAAAACCTTTTTCAAAATCCAGCCATTACCCAGGTCTGTCTCCACCCTTAGGCAAAACTCACTGGTCCCTTGACAGATGGGGAAGCAGGAGGGAAGGGAAATGCAATGGTCTGTAGATTAACAAACCTGGAGATTAAATTTCGGGTGGGTGTCCCCATCTGCTTCCCCTTCTTGCATCAGGTTTTTTTGACTGTAAGCTCCTTCAGACAGAGATCTGTCTTTTGATCATTGCACACTGAAGAAGAAGAAGAGTTTGATGAAGGAGAAGGTATTGGGTCTATGAAAGACCTTGGAGAGTGTATGTTTCTAAGCAGGATCAAACCAGTATTCTGATTCGGCATAAGGTGGCTTCACGTGCTGTGAGTTTGAGGGCGAGATTCTTAAGAATCCTTAATTTTTGCAGGGTTTTGTTTCTTTCTTTAATTGGATGAGTAGCATTTCCTACAAAATGTCTCTGGCTGCAGCCTTGGGAGGGGGGATGCAGGGAGGTGGGCTCTCTCCCACGACGACAAATGTGTGATTGGTTGGAGTTTTTTAAAAACAAAAACAGGTTCTCTCTGTTTTCCGATCACACGTTTACACCAAACACATTCTCGCTGATGTGGGCGTTGATTTTTGTGCTGCAAAGGTGATGCAAATGGGGGGGGGGGAGGTGGAAGAGCGCTTTTTATTTTTAAAAGGTGCGATGAAAAAACTCAGACAGCACCAAGCTAGATGGAGTGTTTCGCCAGATTGTTCTGCAAGGAGCTCTTTTTTTCAGATAACGGGACTGAGCGAGGCATGTGGATAGGATGTGTGTGTGCGTGTGTGTGTGTGATCATTCCTCAAGGGAAAGAAACAAAAGCACAATGGATTATGTCATCCCTGCTTGGTCCATGTGGCTGAACAAGCAGGCATGTGGAAAAGCCTGTGTGCACATGTGTCTCCCTGTGTGTGTCTGTAGGATGGCTGGCTTTTGCAGAAATAACTCTGCTGTACCGATGGGATTGTATTTCTGTTCACATACTCATGTGATCCCAGAGAGAAAGTGTGTGAATGCCCAGTAGTAAATTTATAGAATAGAAAGCCTCTAGGAAAGCTGGAAGCAATTCATTCTGATTCAGAATAATAAAATTGGAAGGGATCCTTAAGAGTCAGGTAGTCCAAACCCCTAGTATTCAGGAATCACAGCTAAAGAAGCCCCTTTCGCATAGAGGTTTATTTATTTGCAATTACATTTCTATCTCACCCTTCCTTCCAAAAGGAACCTAGGGTATGCAAACAATCAGTGGCTTTCAATGGTCACAAGTGAGTGTTTTTCCCCTTCTTTATCACCTAATACATATCCTGTTTCGTTTGGACTCGTGGATCCACAATAGAAGAGGTGAGTTGAGTTGGGAAGCTTCAGGTTGAAGTCACTCAGGTGCAGCCAAGTAGGTCAGGTCAGCGTCAGGCAGGCTGGAAGTATTGCCAGGTGGGTTGAGTGAGGCTGGAGCAAGCTGGATTGCTACTGGCTTAGCAGCGGCCAGCACCATGGATAGCTCCGAGTGCCTTCTGCTAGCTGAGCCAGAGAAAGATGTTGTCTCAGCAAAGGGCTGGAGTTTGCTTGGGAAAAGACGGCCTGGCTTGGCTCTCCAGTGTGGCTTCCAGCTTGGGAGAGCGATTTGTGATCTCTACAGTGATACTGCATTCATTTGCTCCTGCTTGGCTGTGGAGCAAGAGAAGCCACAGGGCAGTCCTCTCTAGAGTCTGAGGGTGATGGGAGAGTCGTCTTCTGAAGCAGGAAGGGTGTAGAAGGGGTGAGCTGAATCTTCTGCCTCGAGTAGAGTGAGCTGTGATATTTTTGGAACAACAGCATTCCTGGGTGAAGGATTTTTTTGCAATTACAGATTCTGGGAACCGAGCGAGGGACCTTCTGTGTTGTGTCAGTGAGCAGCAGCCTTTCCCTAAGCCAGGGTCGTGGAACCTGTGGCACTGCTGATGAATGTTACACATGTAGAAGTTGGGTGTGTGTGTGTGTGTGTGTGTGCGCGCGCACACACACACACATACACACATATACATGGTTGTAACCAGCTAAGTTCTACTCACATTCATTAACTTCAGGGGGTCTACTCTGAGCACGACTAGCATTGGATACAACCTATAGTGAGTTTCATTTAAAATTATATGCCAAGATGCACAATTTAAAGCAAGGCAAAATCAGTTATCCAAATGAACCAGAATAAGAACAACTCAGTTGGATTGCTCAGGGTAGAAGGTATGTAGCTTCAATAAAATAATGGCAGATGTTTTCAGTGCAGATGCAGCAGCAAGATCAATGTGCGACAGATCGCATGTCAGAGAAGGATTGTGATATTCCTCAATCTCAGGATTGCACTGTTCAAGCACAAAATTTGGCACTTGGTCCAATTTTCAGTACCTGATAATTTCAGCTCTCCTTAAAAACAAAACTCAAGGTTCTAGTCCTTATGGGTGTAAAGGTAACTGTGAATGCCCAAGGGCAATGCCTGATGAAATTTTGCATCTCCCACCCATATCCTGAAATTTTATAGTCCATGATCCTGTCAGTTTTATAAGTTGTGCCTGCAAGGGATTGCTCAGTTGGTTAGACTGTGGTGCTGATAATGCCAAGGTTGCGAGTTCAATCCCTTTATGGGACTGCTGCATAATTCCTGCATTGCACTATATGATCCTCAGGGACCCTTCTGACTCTACAATTCTATGATTCCATGAGAGACAGGGGGAGAGAGAGCTATACAGAATGGAGGGATCCAGTATGCTCTCTGCAACTGGCCTCCAGAAGACCTAAAGACTACAGATTGCCCCTTTCTTGTCTTAGCTTGTCTTTATGCTTCATGCAACAGAAAAACAGAGGAAAAAACCCCAGCCATAATCCTTATTGAATGTGATCGGCTACTTTCTCTTCATGCACGGATGACTTCACATATGCAGTTGATGAGCTGACCTGCCACATCCAATGTTTAGGATTGTGGTAGATGCCACGCGGAATGGGAAGAGAGGGAGAGAGGGACTTCAGAAGCTGCTGCCTCTTCACCTTCTTACACTAGCTAGTTCATGCATTTTTCAAAGGGTCAGTAGTTCTGGAGTTTATCCACTCCTTCCTGCATGTGGTGATGTTTTAAGGCGAGGGTTTCACCCACAAGGCAATTACACCGTTAACACTTATACCAGTTAGCAGACTGAAGCATGTGGAAAGGTATTGGTGAGTCTAAATGACCACAATGCAGTGAAATATAGGAAGCTGCCTTGCACCGAGTCAGACCGCTGGTCCATCTAGCTCAGTATTGTCCACACTGAGTGGCAGCAGTTCTATGGAGTTCTGTCCCAGCCTTACCTGGAGGTGGTGGTGGGGGGTTTGGATCTGGGAACTTCCATATGCAAAGGAGATTCTCTAAGAACTTAATAGCTACTTAATCCTAGTACAGCAGTTTAAAGTAAGGGAGGTGTGAATTGTGGGTAGGCTCGGGGGCTGGATCCGGCCCAATTGCCTTCTAAAGCTGGCCCATGGACAGTCCAGGAATCAGCACGTCTTTACATGAGTAGAATGTGTCCTTTTATTTAAAATGCATCACTGGGTTATTTGTGGCGCATAGGAATTCGTTCATTCCCCCCCCCCCCGCCCCAATATATAGTCCGGCCCCCCACAAGGTCTGAGGGACAGTGGACCGGCCCCCTGCTGAAAAAGTTTGGTGACCCCTGGTGTGAATTAACCCAGCATTCTGTTCCTGTCTTTTAAAGTTGAATTAAAAGGGTCTATGAGCTCCTCAAGGAAAGTGTTATCACTAAAGCTCATGACAGTTGATAGATACCAGTTCTGCATAGGACACCACTCTACCAATGTTCTAATTGTGCTCAAGTTCCCTTTCAATGAAGGGGCCATAGCTCAGTGGTAGGGCATTTGCCTTGCATGCACAAGGTCACAGGTTCAATCCCTGGCATTTCCTGGTGCAGCTGGGAGAGTCTCCCTGTCTGAAATCCTGGAAACCCTCTGTTAATTAGCATAGATAATATTGAGGTAGATCATGGGTAGGCAAACTAAGGCTTGGGGGCCGGATCTGGCCCAATCGCCTTCTAAATCCAGCCCATGGATGGTCCGGGAATCAGCATGTTTTTACATGAGTAGAATGTGTGCTTTTATTTAAAATGCATCTCTGGGTTATTTGTGGGGCCTGCCTGGTGTTTTTACATGAGTAGAATGTGTGTTTTTATTTAAAATGCATCTCTTGGTTATTTGTGGGAATTTGTTCATTACCCCCCCCCAATATAGTTTGGCCTCCACACAAGGTCTGAGGGACAGTGGACCGGCCCCCTGCTTAAAAAGTTTCCTGACCCTTGAGGTAGATGGACCCACAGTCTGGCTCTTTGAAAGGAGGCTTCCAATGTTCTATGACTATGATTTGGAATGGGGGGGGGGGTGTGGACCGGATTTTCACATAGTTCAAGATGCCACTGAAATTTGAGACCCCAAGGGAGGTCTTTGAGGAAATCCACAATTTCCCCTATTCTGTCCCTAGACTTAACCAAATGACCTCTCTCACCCCACCACCTAACCCCAATGGCCTTCTAAAAATGGTATATAGTTGTACTAAGGCACTTTGTTGATTTAAAGCCTTTTTCTGTTTATTTCAATTGGAAAAACAAACAAACACTATGTGATTTCTGTAAAAAAACAAACAAAAAACAAACAAACATCAAAATGGCAGGTGGCTAAGTGATAAGAGGTACACACACCCCAAAATATTTGAGCACTCCAACCCACAAAAAAGCATCAGTTGCTCCAGGACTTATTTGATTGCTTTGTTTATTTTGTTTGACCCTAGCAATGCATTGGCGAAGAGTTCTGGTTCTCCACTGCCTGCATTTGAAATACAGAATGGTGAACCTTTTAAATATCCCCATTGCAGGCGATTTGTGCCTCTGTTATTTGGTTTCGTTTCCTGCTTCATCATTGGCCAGTTTGAAAGTAGCTGTATTTTGAAAGCAGGGCAGGCACCAAAACCATCTCCATCCCAACAGTGGGAAGGAGCCACTTGCTCGCCTCTTTGGGAATTTGGTGCCTCTTTGTAGGGGGCATTCAGGGTTCCCAAGGAAACCATTGTCCAGTGGCTCTTTTAATAATAAGAATAAAGCTTTCATTGCTTGGCTAGGCACCCTTGGATATATGAATTCAAATCAGTATGGAAAAGGGGAAAGCGGAGATCGCCTGGAGGAGAGAAAGTGTCTCTCTCTCTCTCTCTCTCTCTCTCTCTCTCTCTCTCTCTGTGTGTGTGTGTGTGTGTGTGTGTGTGTGTGTGCGCGTGCTGGCATGACATTTATTGGTATGACATGAAAGCAAGGACAGATGACAGCTGGGCATTTGGCAGGAGATTCTGACTGTGTTTTCTAGATGGCAGCCTGCTTTCTTTAAGCCTCAGCTTTGCAGTATTGAATCTTTGGTCCTTCTCCACATCAAAGATTTCAGCTTGGACCTCCACTTTCATCAGTTTTCTCCAGTCACTACTGATCATCCCCACCACCACCACTCTCTCCCACTCCCAACGTTGGCTCTCTGCCATACTTTCACAATCAATTTCAAGATTCTAGTCCTCACCGTCTCTGCTCCGATCTCCTCCTCTGTGTGTTTCCTCCATTGCATTCTTTTTCAACCCCCACCAGCATTGCAAGCATTGAGCTGCCAGCAAGCCTGCCCCCTTTCTTCTCTCTGTCTGACATGTTTGATGCTTGCTTTTTCCTAATGAGTTTGTTACCAAAGAGCATTCAGTCGGGTGGTCCCTTACCTACAGTCCAAGAACAGTTTATACCGCATGATGAGTTGTTTTAAGTTGACTGGCACCCAGTGTGAAGAAAGTGAGTAGGGAGATGTTTTCCTCCCTCTCTCATAACACTAGAAATTGGGGGGAACATCCAATGAAGTGATGGCCACCGACTAGGATGGCATTGAATGGATTTTAGACAGGTTCATGGCTATCAATGGCTACCAGCCACAAGGGACATGCACTGCCTCTATGTTTCAGGCAATAGCACCTATGAATACCAGTTACTGGGAATCAAAAGTGGGGAGAGGGGTGTTCTGGGCTCCCCAAAGATATATGCAGCTGCCCCCATTTGGGGATCTGACCTGCAACCTTGGCATTATCAGCACCACACTCTAACCAACTGAGCTACCCAGGCTCTTGATAGCTCAGTTGGTTAGAGTTTGGTGCTGATAATGCCAAGGTTGCAGGTTAGATCCCCAAATGGGGCAGCTGCATATATTCCTGCATTGCAGGGGGTTGAACAAGATGACACTCAGGGTCCCTTCCAACTTGACAATTCTGTGATTGTTATTAATTGGTGTTCTAGCCTCCATGATTCTATCTGGTTGGCCACTGTGACAACAGAGGCTGGGCTGGATGGGCCTTTGGCCTGATCCAGCAGCCGGGCTCTTATATTCTTACAAGTCCTCACTTGCCTTCCTCCTCTGTTCAAAAGCCTCTAATGAACAAGAGTTTACCAACATCCAAGACAATCTGTTCCACTTTCGGCAGTCTTTGCTTCAAAAGGCATTTATAGGTATTGCTGTTGACCTGGTTGAAATGTTCGTAGAGCTACGATGGAGGTTTTAACTTGCACAATTTTGCGGAAATTTTGTTCTGTGGTGTTGTATGGAATCTGCCTTGAGATGACTTGGAAGATCAGCCTCAAAATATTTAGGGGTCTGGTCCGAAGGACTGTAAGCCTGGTCTGGGTTTGGGAGGATGTAAACATAAGATTTTAAATAAAGAACTAGAGTCATAATTCGAGCCACATTAATTGCCTATTAATTTGCATGGATTAATGGCGGCTTTCCCAAAGGATTCTGAGTGCTGCAGTTTTGACACGCGTGCAGACAATCCTGTCAGAAGAAACCCCAAAACTATAGTTCCCTGCAGAGAGGGAAATGCTTTTGAACTAGTTTAATTTGCAGTGCAGAACAGAAACATGCTTTGCATCTGGGGTCAAACTTGCACCAAACATTTAAAGCATATGGTCCCGTCCCCACAAAAAATCCTGGAAACTAGCTTGTTAAGGGTGCCAGGGATGGATTCAAGCTCTGTGAGGGGTGAACTAAAGTTCCCAGGATAAAGCACTATGCTTTAAATGTAAGGTGTGAATGCCACCAGATAATAAAGACTAACAATTTGAGGCTGGGTCTTCACAGTACCAATTATCCCCCACCCCATTGTTCGCTCTTGAATTGGAGGGTGTGTTATATCCCCACAACACTACTTAATTTTTTTTTTAAGGCCCAGCACCACAGAGAATGACAAATATCAAGGCAACGGCAACCATTAACTTAAGTGCCTTTTTGCCCGCTCGGCGCATTATAGGCCCCAGCGAAGCCTGGTTGCTAGGCAACATGCACTTCACTCTCATTAGGATGAGTTATTTCCATGCTGGGGGATGCTGGCTCACCAGGAAGGTGTCATAATAAAGGGAAGAAGGCGGACAGGAGATGAAGGGATGCAGTGGGATGAGTCATGGCCTCAGAAAGACAGCCTGGCGCTCAATTAGAGCCAGGGAGCTTCCAATTAAACAGAAGCCGGCCTGGCCTATAAGTCTCCCCCACCGTGCTCCTCCTCCCGTCATCTATGGTGGCATTTGTTTCGCAGATAAGGGAGGCGGTGGTGCAATGTCTAACACCAAAACTTTGAATAAAGCTCCAAGTTCAAAATACTTCTTCAGCGGCTGGCTTCTCAATCGAGAAATGGCTAGGCCCAGAGCCTGACCACCCGTCCTCTCCCGCTCACAGGGATGGAGGAAGTGGCCTTATCCCAAGTCAGGCTACCTGGCTCAGTATCGTTTACACTATAGAGGTACCTCAGGTTACAGACGCTTCAGTTCACAGATGCTTCAGTTTACAGACTCCGCAAACCCAGAAATAGTACTTCGGGTTAAGAACTTTGCTTCAGGATGAGAACAGAAATTGTGTGGCGGTGGGAGGCCCCATTACCTAAAGTGGGACCTCAGGTTAATAACAGTTTCAGGTTACAAATGGACCTCCAGAACAAATTAAGTTCTTCACCTGAGGTACCACTGTAGTGTTCTTCAAACTTGAGTCCCTACGTACGGGTGGACTACAGATCCCATCATCTCTAGCTAAGCTGGTTGTGGATGATGGAAGTTGTAGTCCAATAACATATGAGAAACCGAGGTTGAAGAACACTGACTGGCAGTGACTCTTCAGGGTTTCGGGCAGGAATCTCTCCCAGCCCCACCTGGGAGTGAATCTGAGACTTTCCGACGCACCCTGAGACCTGCGGATTTAGGGTGGTATAGAAATTTTAACAGCAACAACACAGAGCAAATGCACTGGCGCTGATCTGGAACCCTTCCCTTAAAATATAGGAGGGCCACATGTAGAGATTGGGAAGAAGTGAACCATAATCCTTCAAGAATCACACTTCTCCAACCTTTGCAGTGCAGTTCTCAAGCCAAGTCGTATGCTTTGAAATGCACACACGAGGCGTAAAGAGTGCAGGCAGCCCAGTATTATTAGGGGAAATTGCTTTGGGCAAATTAGGCAGAATCGCATGCAAAGATGCATCTCGTAGGAGAAATATGAGGTAAGAGGCCGCTGAATTTTCATGAGGACTTGTCTTTTAAAAAGCAAGTCACAAACTGATGTGTATGTATGGCAAGCTGAAGAGTGGAAAAAAGGAGGAACGGAGAGAAATGAAAACTGACAGATTCACTCATCCCTGTTGATGGCACATCTCTGCTTGCCTTGGGCTTATAGGACTTCTCCTATGATGACTCCAAAGTGGAATTCAACGTCGATGCCCCCAATGGGGTGGTGATGGAAGGGTACCTCTTCAAGAGAGCGAGCAACGCGTTCAAGACCTGGAACCGGTACGTTGGGATCAGTGTGTTTCCAGAAAAGCCATGACCGCGAGAGGGGGGGGGGAGGGAGAGACTTTTGTGGTTGCGTAGTGGTTAGAGTGTCGAACTAGGATCTGAGGAACCAGGGTTTGAATCTCCACTCACTGCAAAGCCACAGTCTCTCAGCTTAACCTACCTCATAGGGTTGTTGGGAAGATAAAATGGGGAGGGGAAGGAACTGTGTACTGCCACTTTGAGCTCTCCAGGGGAAAAGGAGGATAGGAATGTTGGGAGGAGGATTTAATTGTATTTCTATCCCCCCTTTCTTCCACGAAAATAATTTTAATTTTAATATTTTAATTTTAATATTTTAATTTTAATATTTTAATTTTAATAATTTTAATTTTGATTTTGATTTTGATTTCTACAGCTTACAATTTATGGTGCAGAATATTCTGTTCCATTGAATTCCAACTTTGAACTCCCTGGAGGAAAAGCTGGAATATATCAATGTAACAAACAAACAAACAAACAAACAAATAAATAAATAAAATTTATCCTCACACCCTTTCTCAATTCTCTCCCTCTTTCTCTTTTTCTTTTTCTCTTCCTCAGGAGATGGTTCTCCATACAGAACAGCCAGCTGGTCTACCAGAAGAAGCTAAAGGTCAGCCAGGTTGCCTCTGATGACATTAGTGGATTAGCTGGCTTCTCTTGATGTCTTACTGTTCAGGGGATTGTCGAGCCATCCTATGCGGACTAGGACGAGAGATCAGACAGACTGAATGTCTCCACACTACATGTGTTCAGAGCCAGTGGCAGAATCCATTTTAATTTTTGGTTCTGCAACCCACACCGTACATGCACAGAGAAGAGTCGGGTGGGTGAGATTCCCCCCAGAGGGTGCTTCTGGCTTCTTCACCATACAGCTTTTGGCAATTGTTGAAGATGCCCCACTTCACCCTGGCCTTTGATGCCTGACGTGTGTGTTTTGAGGGACCCGTCCTATTCTTTTGACTGTGATTAGTCTTGACTGCTTTTAATACTGAATTTTAGTTGTAAACCTGGAACCTGCTGGTGACCTGGGTGGGTAATATATCTAATAATAACAATCGCAATAATAATTCAGTTTTGGTGTCTTCCAAATGTTCCAGAGTAGAATCTAATGGTTATGCTTTACCCCTATGCATGCCACGTAAATTAGGGCCAAAATGAAAATAATATTTTTTAAGGCAAATCTTCCAACAGCCTTACTATAACTGTTCGCATTTGTGGCTACCCCTTTCTGAGAAGCCCCGGGCAGCATACACTTAAAAAAAACCATATCTTATTCATTGGGGGAGTGTATCCCTTGTCTTTTGTGGAAGCCTCAGGCCAGGTAATAAAAATGGTAGCAGCATCAGTTCTCCCCAAAGCAAACAGCATGTGCTTTGAACCCCAGCTCATTCTTTTCAGAAAAATGGAAAACTCAGCTTTTATTGTCTCCTTTGCTGAGGGAGTCCTTATCTGTATTTCTCGCAAATCTCCCTAGGCCACAGCCCTCACTGTCCGTGTTTTCCCTTGCCTGGAATGTGTCCGTGAACTCTGATCATTTCTCTCGCTTGCCTAGGCAGAAGATAGAGGTGTGTGTGTGTGTGTTTAGAAACTAGCCACCTGTACAAAGGTACATTGCTCCACCCACTTTTGCCTCTTGCCCCGCCCACCCCTGGCATGTAGGGACCCCCACCTCCAGAAGGGAATAAGGCCCTCTGTCTGGAAAGGATTCTGGAAGCTCAAGGAAAACCAAGACAGCTTATAAAACGCAACCATTTCCACACAGTTGCGTATTTGCAGCCGCAGGTGGGACACTGCAATGCCACTGACTCGCTTGTTTCATTTTTGTCTGTTCAGGATGTCCTCACGGTGGTGGTGGAGGACCTCAGGCTTTGCACCGTCAAGCCCTGCGAAGACATCGAGCGGAGGTTTTGCTTTGAAGTCGTCTCCCCCACTAAGTACGTTGTGCAAGTCTCCTCTTTCTTTCTTTTCCAGTGCATTATAATTACAGTCGTACCTTGGTTTCCGAACAGCTTAGTTCTTGAACGTTTTGGCTCCCGAACGCTGCAAACCCGGAAGTGACTCTTTCCGGTTTGCGAACTATTTTTGGAAGCCGAACGTCCGACGGGGCTTCCGTGGCTTCCGATTGGCTGCAGGAGCTTCTTGCAGCCAATCAGAAGCCGCACTTTGGTTTCCGAACGTTTTGGAAGTCAAATGGACTTCTGGAATGGATTCCGTTCAACTTCCAAAGTACAACTGTATTATTACTATTCTATTTCTATAGCTCCTGCCAACCTAGCAGTTCGAAAGCACAAAGTGCAAGTAGATAAATAGGTACCGCTCCGGCGGGAAGGTAAGTGGCGTTTCCGAGTACTGCTCTGGTTCGCCAGAAGCGGCTCAGTCATGCTGGCCACATGACCTGGAAGCCTCGGCCAATAAAGCGAGATGAGCGCCGCAACCTCAGAGTCGGCCATGACTGGACCTAATGGTCAGGGGTCCCTTTACCTTTACCTTTATTTCTATAGCGCCATCACACAGGAAGCGCCTTAGGCCCCGTGAGAACATTGGCCCACAAAGGTCAGTGTTCTTTACACTGAAAGGCTCTCTGGGATTTTAGACAGGGTTCTCTCCCAGACCTGCCGGCAGATGCCGGAACCTTCTGTATGCGAAGCATAGAGCAAGATCAGAAGAGCCTGCAGGATCAGGCCAAGGGCCCCTTCTTGTCCAGCTTCCTGTTCTCACAGTGGCCAACCAGATTCCCCAAAGGGAAGTCTGTAACAGCACTCTTTTAATTGTGGCTAGTAGCCATTAATAGCCCTCTCCTCCATGAATTTTTCTCCTCCTCTTTTAAAGCTATCCAAGCTGGTAATAATAATAATGATAATAATAATTTTATTATTTATACCCCCCACCCAAATCTGGTGGCCATCACTACATCTTTCAGTAGCAGAGTCCATTGTTTACTTAGGTGCTGTGTGGCCCATTTTAACAGATCTGCATGTTTATAAAATTTAGGGGAGCTTTTATAAAAGGCCCAAAGCAAAGGCCAATCTGGTCCCATATCCTGTTCTCACAGTGGCCAATCAGATGCCTGCAAGAAGCCCACAAGCAAGACGCAATGTCTACTCAGGTTCCAAAGTGGACTCTCCTGATCCAGTCCGGGAGCGGATTATGACCCAGATTGGATAAATGGTCCAATTCAGGATGGTCCACGCACCAGATTCCATTACCAAGCACTGTCCCTGTTCCATTCCCATATAAACGTTTTGGGTAGTCAGTGTTTTAATTCCTTGGCTTGATGTTCCGTCACACAATGGGGAAGTTGATCTTTCCAAGGCATGTGTGCATCAGGAACAGCCAGCTGCCGCCCTCATGGTGTATTAACAACAGACCTTTTTTGGTTGTTTATTTATGTGTGTCATTTATTTTCCGTCTGTCCTCTGAGGAAGTTTGAACCCTGTTCTCCCAGACCCCGCACTGGTTCTCTGCAACAGCCCTTCAGGTATTTGAAGAGGGCTTGTTCATGTCCACTCTCAGTCTCCTCCTCCAGGCTTAAGCACACCCTGCTCTTTCGACTAGAATCATAGAATGGTAGCGTGGGAAGGGACCACAAGGGTCATCTAGTCCAACCCCAACTTCCCTTTCAGGAGCTGCATGCTGCAGGCCGATTCAGAGAAACTGCGCCAGGCGTGGATCCAAGCGGTTCAAGCTAGCATCGCCTCTGCCTATCGAGAGAGTCCCGACAGCTGCTACATTGAAGTAAGGACATGTGATTTTTGTTTCTGTCACTTTCTCATCCCCCCCCCCGCTTTCCAATCTTATGTTCCGTTCTCCACATTCCTACATCAGTTTGTGATTTTTTAAATAAAAAAAGTCCTTGTGAAAATTCAACGTTTTAAACATTTTTATTTATTTTAGTTTTATTTATTTATTGAATTTATATACTGCCCTATACCCAGAGGTCTCAGGGTGGTTCACAGAAAAGATCACAATATATAAGAACAAAACGAAAACAATAACCCAATAACACCCCCAAATTTCTTCTAAATTTGCATGCAATTTTGCCACATGTTTGCAAAGCAGTTTTCCCAATGTAATGTATGTTTCAATGCTATTTTCACCAATATGTGCCATGTTATGCACGCTTCACCCGAGTGTATGCATTTTTTTGGGGGGGGGGAGCAAATTCCTGGGCAGGAGAACTGTGTTGCAAAATCTGAAAAAGTGTAAATGCGAAAGGATGGCTGTGTTTCAGTTTGCACATTGTTTTGCAAAACATGAATTACCGTATTTTTCGCCCTATAGGACGCACTTTTCCCCCACCAAAAATGAAGGGGAAATCTGTGTGCGTCCTATGGGGCGAATACAGGCTTTCGCTGAAGCTATCCGCAAGCCTGGGGAGCCCATGGGAGTTCCCGCAGGGCTCCCCACGCTGCAGATAGCAGCCCTTCGCCCGGCGCTCGGTGTGCCCTGAAGCAGAGTGCCCCTCGCGCCGGGCAGACATCAGCCAGCCCCACAAGCTCGGGGGACAGCGGGAAGGCGGATCACCACCATACCGCTGTTCCCCAACTTGGTTTGGGGGGGAAATAAAGGGGGGGAAATTCCCTTTATTTCCCCCCCAAAAAACTAGGTGCGTCCTATGGGACGGAGTGTCCTATGGGACGAAAAATACGGTAGGTAGGTTTGCTTATCAATGCGAACTGAATTGAATTTCTCCCCCCTCCCCCACCATCCCTACACTGAAGTGAGATCAGGGTACGGGGAGAGAAAGAGGTGCCAGTTGTGGGGTCTACCCCACCCAGTAAGTGCAGTTGCCATTTCCAAGTTCAGTAATGTGTATCTGATATGAAAACATCCTAATAGGGGTGACCAGGTGGACAAAATTCACAGCACAGGTTTAAAGACACGTCTATGGATCAGTTTATTTACTTTAAAATATTTATTTGCAATTTGTCAGACCAGAGTACACGCACCCCGCGAAGACCAGCAGTTTGCTTTTGACGCCTGTTCGGCTCTCATACATAAGTCAAAAAATCATACCTCTGCTTAATCCCTTGTTTGTTGTTCACAAGCTGGGGTAGGAGGCGTTAAAGATCCCTTTGCCTCTCAGAGAATAGTAGAGTTGGAAGGGATCCCAAGGATCATCTAGTCCAACCCCCTGCAATTCAGGAATCACTGCTCACCTCTCTCTTGGTTTGCAGAACCCATGGCACTGGCTCTTTGGCATGCCCTCTTTTTTATTTTTTTAAGCCCCCTCTTAAAATTGAATGGCTGACTCAGAGTTCTAGAGCAGGGAAAAATCATGGTAGGAGGATGATGAACGTAAAACCAAATGTGTTTCTCTAGGAATTAGCCTGTAGAGCCATCTGGTGGTAGAGTTTCATTGCACATGCCAGAAACTGTGAGTGCCTGTAATGCTTCTACAGTATTACGATGGAAGGTAACATGCAATTCATCTGTGGGAGAATCTTTAACTTTCTGAAATAGGGTAACTGTTTCTGGAAGCGATAGACTGCAGTAGAACAGAATTTTCGGTATTCTGTCCCCTGAATTGCAAGTTGAACAATAAGAATGATGACGATAAGATAATCATTGTCATCATTCTCATTACATTTCTATCCCACTTTTCCTCCGGGGAGCTCAAGGTGGCATGCAAAGTACCCTCCACTCCCCATTTTATCCTCACAACAACCCTGTGAGGTAGGTTAGGCTGAGAGACAGTGGCTGGCCCAAGTTGATCCCAACGAGCTTGATGGCTGAGTGGGCATTTGGACCTTAGTCTTCTGGGTTCTTGTTCAATGCTCTAACAACTACACAGCATTTGTTGTTGTTGTTTAGTCGTTTAGTCGTGTCCGACTCTTCGTGACCCCATGGACCAGAGCACGCCAGGCACTCCTGTCTTCCACTGCCTCCTGCAGTTTGGTCAAACTCATGCTGGTAGCTTCGAGAACACTATCCAACCATCTCGTCCTCTGTCGTCCCCTTCTCCTTGTGCCCTCCATCTTTCCCAACATCAGGGTCTTTTCCAGGGAGTCTTCTCTTCTCATGAGGTGGCCAGAGTATTGGAGCCTCAGCTTCAGGATCTGTCCTTCCAGTGAGCACTCAGGGCCGATTTCCTTAAGAATGGATAGGTTTGATCTTCTTGCAGTCCATGGGACTCTCAAGAGTCTCCTCCAGCACCATAATTCAAAAGCATCAATTCTTCGGCGATCAGCTTTCTTTGTGGTCCAGCTCTCACTTCCATACATCACTACTGGGAAAACCATAGCTTTAACTATACAGACCTTTGTTGGCAAGGTGATGTCTCTGCTTTTTAAGATGCTGTCTTGGTTTGTCATAGACTTTCATTTTGCATCATGGTGGATGCAAACAGCAAAAGGGTCTCATTTCCTTGGGGCAAATGGAAAAAGAGCTTCATTTCATTGGGGCAAAGGGGGCACTGCCCCACCAACCTCAGTCTGCCCTCAGCCAGCCCCTGTCTTTCTGCCTTCTGACTTGCAACCAATCTGAGGGTAGCCCCTCTTGCCAATGGCTCTGTCTCTGCCTGTCATTGGTTCTGGCGCCACCTACTGTTGGGCTTCTTGCCTTCTGCCCTACCAGTCTCAATGGGAACCAGCCACTACTGGAATAATAATAATAATTTATTATTTATACCACACCCAACTGGCTGGGCTTCCCTAGCCACTCTGGGCGGCTTCCAATAAAATATTAAAATACAGTATTGCATCAAACATTAAAAGCTTCCCTAAACAGGGCTGCCTTCAGATGTCTTCTAAAAGTCTGGTAGTTGTTGTTCTCTTTGACATTTGGTGGGAGGGCGTTCCACAGGGCGGGTGCCACTACCGAGAAGGCCCTCTGCCTGGTTCCCTGTAACTTGGCTTCTCGCAGTGAGGGAACCGCCAGAAGGCCCTCGGTGCTCGACCTCAGTGTCCGGGTAGAACGAAGGGGGTGGAGACGCCCCTTCAGATATACTGGACCGAGGCCGCAAGAAACACCAGCAGGCAATTTTTTCATTGCTCAATCTCCCTCTGTGCCTTTTCCCAGAGACTGGACCGAACAGCTTCTCCTTCCACCAGCAGCATCGACTCGGCTACTGACTCGCGGGACCGCAGTGCCAAAGGCGAAACCATCCTGCAGAGGGTGCAGAGCATCCCAGGCAATGACCAGTGCTGCGACTGCGGGCAAGCCGACCCTCGCTGGGCCAGCATCAACTTGGGCATCTTACTATGCATTGAATGTTCAGGGATTCACAGGTAAGCTTGCTGAGTCGTTCCCAGCAAATGGGGCACAAGGGCAACGGAATCGTCCTGCTCTGTTGGACTCAAAGGTCCATCAGTTCAAGCATCCTGTTCCAATAAGCCAGCCGTAAGCCCTCTGAGAAACTCACAAAAAGGGCAATGGCATGCCTTTCCTGTCCAGACTACTGGCTTGGTATTGACTACACTGACTGGCTGCGGGTCCTCTTAATTATTGGTATTTTTATTGACACTTGATATACAAATGTTCAAACCCAATACAAAGTATATTTTTATAATACAGTGGACGCTCAGGTTACGAACGTGATCCATGCGGGATGCACGTTCACAACCCGCAGCGGCGCATCTGCACATGCGCGGTTTGCGATTTGGTGCTTCTGCGCATGCACGGCCGCCGAAACCCGGAAGTGACCTGTTCTGTACTTCCGGGTTTCAGCAGTCCGTAATCTGAAAAACCGAAACCTGAAGCATCTGTAACCTGAGGTATGACTGCACCAGAATAGAAAATATATATTTTAAAATCTAATCTAAAAGGAACAGGAGCAGAAAGAAGAAAAATGGGGGGAAAGAAAGGGGTGGGGAGAAAAAAAGAGAGAGAAAGAAAATAAAGTGGAAAAAAGATAAAAAGACTTCCGGTTCTCTTGTCTGTCATCTAAATATAGCATTCACTCATTAATACCCAACTATTGTATTTTCTATAAGCCTTTATTTTTTCACTCTTCAAATCCAGGTGTTACAAGTTCGTTTTCTCTTTCATGCAAAAAGCCCCAAATCAGTTTCCAATCCTTAATAAATGTTAGTTGTGATTTTTCTCCAATTAAGCTTGTTGACTTTGCCATCTCAGCTAAGTCCAGTAATTAGTAGGTAGCCGTGCTGGTCTGACACAGTCGAAATAAATAAAAAATTATCCAGTAGCGCCTTAGAGACCAACTAAGTTTGTTCTGGGTATAAGCACAATAACTTATACCCAGAACAAATTCTTATACCCACAATAACTTATACCCAGGACAATTCTTTATTTCCAGTAATTTTATCAGCCATTCCTCTGTAGTATGTATCTTTCCATCCTGGCAGAGGTTCTCCAGGATTTCAGACAAGGGACACTCCTAGGTCTACCTGGAGATGAGAACAAAGGACAGACCTGCTGGATCAGGCCAAAGCAAATCCATCTACTCCCGGATATGAGCACAAGAGCAGCCCTCTCCACCTGCAATTCCCAGCAGTTGATATTCAGAGGCATAATGCCTCTGCCAGAAGAAGCAGAACATAGCAATCACAACTAGTAGCCACCAATACTTTTGTCCTCCATAGCACCAGGGATAGAACCTGCACCCAGAACAGGTGTTCTGACCACTGACCCTGTACTAGACTGGCTGCGTGTGCAGAAATCCTGTGGACGTGCTGATTAATACGTGCCACCTTGTGTGTGTGTGTGTGTGTGTGTACCAAACAGCAGTTGAACTGTACAACCACTCTCCTCTCTTGTCTGTTTTCCCCTTCCCTACAGGAGCTTAGGGGTCCACTGCTCCAAAGTGCGGTCGCTCACACTGGATTCCTGGGAGCCAGAGCTACTGAAGGTAGAGGCCCAAACTCCGAATGACAAATAGGTAGTAGGCAGCAAGGGTTAGTGGGTGGAAGGGGGGCAGCCTGTGCTGTATAGGACGCACCTCTTGAGGGGGTGGGGTGGGAGCTCTCTGGCACACTTTATTGGACTACAGTTCCCATCGTCCCTGTCCATTGGCCATGCTAGCTGGGAATGATGGGAATTGTACTCCCACAACATCTGAAGGGGCCCATGTTGGCTATCCTTAATCTAGGGATGGGATTTCAGTTTCTCATTTTTCCGGTCAGAAGTCTGGTTCTCCATATTTCCACATCGGTTTGTAATCTTTATTTTTTATATATAAAGTCCTCATGAAAATTCATCAACATTCTGTGCTCATTTCTGCCACTGTACACATTTTGCAGTTTCCCTAATTGACACAATTTTTGCAAAACCCATTTCCCCCCTGAAATAATGATTTTTAAAATGTTGTTTTCATGAATGTATGCATTTGAATGCAAATTGCATTCATATATATATATATATATATATATATGCAGGTTTTGGTGTCCTCGGGTGTCTTCCCGTGTAAAAGTTGGGGTGTCTAGGCGACGTTTCGACGAGGTCTCACTCGTCATCTTCAGGCTGGTGCTTTCGGCTTCTTGTTACTGGAACAGAGCAGGATCTCAGTGTTTGAGTTCCTATAAATACTGTTGAGGGGGTGTGGTGTATAGCCTCCAATGTTCTGGGCAGAGAGGAAGTTCCCAGGCTAGTGTGCCTTTTCTTCTTTTGTTCCTTAATTACTTGAGGGATATCTTGAGTGATTTCTTGAGTGATATCCTGAGTACCACTTAGGTGGGTCATTAGGTGTGGATTAGTTGCTAAAGTCTTTGTGTCTTGACCTCTTGAACTTTGTGAAGAGTTTTTCTGAGAAGATGGCTGTACTGCACTTAGTTGTGCTCTGGCTTGGCTTCGTGTATAGGGGCGAGCTGTGGTTTTGTGGCCTGTGTCAGCCAGATCTGTGTAGGGATTGCAGGGGGGTGCAGCATCCGGAGGTGCCACCATGGTTTGGCTACTGGATGGTGTCTGTAATTTATCTGTGGAGAGGGTCTGGGTTTGGGTCTGGTGTGGTTGATTGGTGATGGCGTTCTGTGTGCCTCTGGATCTGGTGTCAGTTTTTGTGGGGAGGGCTAATTTCCAGATGTCTGGCAAGCGGGATGTGTCGTCACGCTTGTTCATGTTGTGAGGGTGTTTCTCTATCTCGATGGCTTCCATGATTATTCTCTTGTGGTGATGTTCCATGTTAAAGAGCAATTTGGAATCTGCAAAATTAATTTCGTGTCCTGTTTCTTTCATGTGTTGGAAAAGAGAGGAAGTTTTTTCTTCTTTTTTGACGGCATTCTTGTGTTCTGCGATACGTGCATTTATTCGTCTGTTTGTTTGTCCAATGTACGTGGCTGGGCAGACTTTGCAGGGTATTTCATAGACCCCTTGGTTTTCCAACTGGATTTTATCCTTGGGGTTTCTGAGGAT
Organism: Podarcis melisellensis; assembly: GCF_964234715.1. Taxonomy (NCBI): domain Eukaryota; kingdom Metazoa; phylum Chordata; class Lepidosauria; order Squamata; family Lacertidae; genus Podarcis; species Podarcis melisellensis. Next base: position 20,619,388 of record NC_138540.1, on the reverse strand, counting down.
ATTGGCTATTTTTTGGTTGGTGCAAAAGGCTGTTTTGATATTGTGTTTATGGAGGATTTTGCTAATTTTATCTGTAGTGCCCTTGATATAAGGAAGGAGGGCCATGCCATTGTTTTCTTCTGTGTCTTGGTTTTTGGGGGGTGTTTCTTTTTGGATTAGCTTCGTAACCCTGTTTTGCTGGTATCCATTGGCAATTAACACATTTGAGAGATTCTGTAACTCAGTTGTCAAGTGGTCTTTGTCAGCCAGGCGTTTGGTTCTGGAGATGAGAGTCTTGGCTACGGAGTTTATTTGTGCAGGGTGGTGGTGTGATTGTGCATGTAAGTAGCGGTTGGTGTGTGTTTTTTTCCGGTAGATAGTGTGTCCTAGGGAGCCATCAGGTTTTTTGTAGATTAGGACGTCAAGGAAGGGAAGTTGGTTGTTGGCTTCTATTTCCATAGTGAATTGTATTTTGGGGTGTAGGCTGTTGAGATGTGTGAGGAAGCTATCCAGTTTTTCCTTCCCGTGTGGCCAAATTACAAAGGTGTCGTCAACATATCTGAGCCAAAGTTTGGGTTTGTGTTCTGACTTGTCTAAAGCAAGTCGAAACGTCGCCTAGACACCCCAACTTTTACACGGGAAGACACCCGAGGACACCAAAACCTGCATTCCTGTACCCGTGAAAATCTACGAAAGCATATATATATATATATATATGCCTTCTTTTGTACACATTTCATTTGTTGAGGACTGCATTGAAAAATTTGGATAAGTGCGAATTTCAAAGGTTGATTGTGTTTCTGCATCATCATCATCATCATCATTATTATTATTATTAATTATTATTATTATTATTATTATCATCATCCTCATTATTATTTATTATATAAACTGGATCAAATTTCTTCACCGTTGGGGAAAATGAGAAACTGACAGAAACCGAAATTGAGAGAGTCAGCCATCCCTAATTGTGGGTAAATGCAGTTGGCTGCAGACAGAGGGAGTAGAGCATCTCTTCTCCCTAACCTACTGTGTTTCTGCTTGCTTTCCTAAAAGCTGATGTGTGAGCTGGGGAACGCCACCATGAACCAGATCTACGAGGCGCAGTGCGAGGAGATGGGACTCAAGAAGCCCACCGCGGGCAGCTCAAGGTATGGCTGTCTCCTCTCCGCTCTGCAGTCTGTAGGCCAGGAAGGCCCTCTTGAAGGGCAATACCCTCTAGACCAGAAATGGAGAGCCTATAGCCCTCCAGGTGTTATTGAGTACTACCAAGTCTTATGAAGAATGGTTGAGGGAGCTGGTAAAGCTGTTTAGCTTGGTAAAGAGGAGGCTGAGAGGAGGGATGATCGCCATCTTCAGATATCTATAGGGCTGTCACATGGAGTAAGCTTGTTTACTCCTGGGACATGAAGCAATGGCTTCAAGTTACGAGGAAGGAGATTCCGACTAAGCGTCGGGAAGATCTTTCGGACGGTAAGAGCTGTTCGACAGTGGAACAGACTCCCTTTCTCATTGTCGGCCTTGTTAACCCAGCAGGAGGTAAACTCTTTCCGATCCACTGATATTCAACCCTGAGATCAGCCGGTAGATCGCAATGCACCCTCTTATCTATTTGTGGCCTAGCCCCATAAACAAGTCAGAGCAAAGGCTCAGCCTAACCTCTGCATCAGCTGTGTGCAAAGCAAATCAAGATGGACGTTGAACCAAACGGTTCTTCATGAAACTGAGTTCCCTCTCAGGCAGGACAAAGAAGCATGGATCAAAGTCAAATACGTGGAGAAGAAGTTCCTGAAGCAGCTGTCAACTGGGGAGGCCCTGGTGGAGAATGAGAGGAAACCCCGGCGCTGGAGCGTGAAAAAGTGCCAGAGGCGCAACAGCTCCACAAAAGCGCCCACGGCACGGAGGAAGTACCGGCACGAAGCAGGAAACGCATCACCGGCAGCACACTCTTCAGGTGAGGAACTGCTGTTTGCCACACCAGCCCTTATTTTCTGCATGTGCTCTCTCTTAGAAGGGATGGATCATCCATGGCTCAGTTCAGTAACACAATGTATAATTTTTTTTACTTCACATTAGGCATTTCCAGAAGTCACATTCAGAGTTTTAGAAGGGTCCTGCTGGGTTGGACCAATGGCCTATAAAGATTAAAGCACGTCAACATTCTATAAGGTGTCAAAGTGCAGGCAGGATTTCTCCACTCTCTCATCTTAGCGCTGTGGGGCCACAGTGCTAAGATCAGAGGTGAGCCTCTGTCTGCTCTTTAAAAAGCAGCAGGCAGAGGCATATCTCCAATCTTAGCACTGTCAGGAGATTGACCGGTGGACAGCTCTGTCCACTCTGAAAATGGCCCTACTGAGATAATAACTTTCCAGAGATTTAGCTTGGTAATAATATATATTGCAAATCATATAGGAACATTTACTATATAGTTTTTGAAAGTTGTTCATTTGCTGTGCGTTCCACACACCTTTTAAGTTAGCATAGCTAAGCTCTGCATGGTGGTTCCTGAGACATCAAGATCCTATGAGCAGGGTTTTTTGGCAGCTGGATTCCATTTTGTATCAGGATGGCGGACAGAACCTTTCAAAACCTCACTAATCTTAACCACTGATTTTCAAACTGCACACTTATTTGGATTGTTAGAAGAGCACACTGGTGTACAAGATGGCTGGTGGGTGATATAGGATGGTACTGCTGTCCTACTCAGAATACTCCCATTGAAATTAATGGATATAGCTAACTTTGGTTCATTAATTGCAGTGAACCTCCTCTGAGTAGCACTTAGCTGAATACCTCCCAAAGCATTTACTCTGCAAATAATGCTACTCATTACTCATTCTGTAACTCATTCCACATTTAAGGACCTGAGAAGAGCCTGCTGGACGTAGTCCTGCCTCCGCTTCTCACAGTGGCCAACCAGATGCCTATGGAGACTGAAAGCAGGACCTCAGCATAACAATATTCTCCTTTCTTGCAGTTTTCAGCAGCTGGTATTCAGAAGCATGGCTGCCTCCAACTGTGGAGGCAGAACCGGGCCATCATGACTCATTGTTGCTGATAACCCTGTCCTCCATGAATTTGTCTCAAAGCCACCCAAGTTGGTGGTCATCACTGCCTCCTGTGGCAGTGAGTTCCATAGTTTAACCATGTCCTGTATTATACAGTGGTACCTCAGGTTACATATGCTTCAGGTTATAGACACTTCAGGTTACAGACTCCGCTAACCCAGAAATAGTGCTTCAGGTTAAGAACTTTGCTTCAGGATGAGAACAGAAATCGTGCTCCTACGGTGCAGCGGCAGTAGGAGGCCCCATTAGCTAAAGTGGTGTTTCAAGTTAAGAACAGTTTCAGGTTAAGAATGGACCTCCGGAACGAATTAAGTACTTAACCCGAGGTACCACTTTATTGTGGGTGGGTGTGCATGTGTGCACAGGTTGTGTGCGTGAGAACACACCAATAACAAATCCAGGGACTATCTAAGGGTTGCTATTTCCACACAGCTGCCACCCTCGAGAGGAAGTTCCGACGGGATTCCCTCTTCTGCCCCGACGAGCTGGATTCGCTTTTCTCGTACTTCGACACGGGAGCCGGGGCTGGGCCACGCAGTAAGTACAGCTAAGCTGCTGGCGACTTCGCCCTTCCATTCTGCCGCATCTGGGGCGTGCATCTTGAGTCGCAACAACAGCAAAAACACTGAGAAAGGGTGGGGTTGGAGGAAAAAACACACAATGGCTTGTATCTAAGTAAGTTCTACTCTTCAGTAGGACTGCACTGGCTAGAACCCAAGTATTTTTCAGGAACCGCAATCTATTGTCCCGTTCCCCCCCAATTTCACCTTTATCATTTCCTACCCCCATTGTCTTTTTATGCTTTGTGGGATGGGTTTCCTTCTTTTTCTCCCCTTCTTAAAAGGATAGCTAATATAAACTCTTTATATAATCTATACAGAACGTTGAACAGTATGAAATATGCACTCTCTGCAAAACCAAATAAACAGAAATCTTATACATCTCTGAAAATCACAAAATATGCACTCTTGATGGATTCTCTTGAAAATATAGAACCAAATAAACATACGTTTTATTAGTCTCTGAAAGTCTTTGTAGACTATGCAACTCTCTGAAAGAAGACTGGTGAAAACAAGCCATAAATCTGTGCATATTTTGTGATTTTCAGAGATTTATAAGATTTCTGTTTATTTGGTTTTGCAGAGAGTGCGTATTTCATACTGTTCAATGTTCTGTATAGATTATATAAAGAGTTTTTATTGACATCTCATTGTTGCACTTGGTCATCGTGTTGCCTTGGCTATTACTGATAATTGTTACCAACAGAGGGGTTTAATGGTTTGGTCACTAAAAGGACAGTTAGCCAGCTTTCTTTCCAGTCCCCCTCTCCCATTCATCCTTTAAGGAGAGCAAGATCCATTCTAAATTGCTGCATTTCTTTAAATAAATAAATAAATAAATAAATAAGCAGAAAAACCACCTGTGCCTGTGACCATGACTGCCTCCTCAACTTCCGTCCACCTTCCACTTAGGTGGCAACCACATCTCTGTGCCGCACCCCCTGGCAGCCAGCCCATGGAGCGACAGTGGTAACGGTCCCACTGGGAGCGGGTCGCCATTCCTCCTGGATGGAGGTAAGGTGGAATGGCTTGGCAGCATAGCCCTACGGGAGGCGTGAAGTGGAATTTCCACGTTCAGAGGCAGTATACCTCTGGGTACCAGATGGTTGTGTGTGTGTGTGTGTCTCCCCGCATACTAAAATGCCCTTGGATTGTGTCTTGTTGGCCCCGCAGGTCTGAGCAGTGACAGTGGGCTGGGCGGCAGCACCGACGGCAGCACCGACGTCCTAGTGTTTGGCTCGGTGGTCGACAGCGTCACGGAGGAAGGTAAGTACGCCTTGATAAAGGTAACGGTAAAGGGACCCCTGACCGTTAAGTCCAGTCACGAACCACTCTGGGGTTATGCCGCTCATCTTGCTTTATTGGCTGAGGGAGCCGGCGTACAGCTTCCGGGTCATGTGGCCAGCATGACTAAGCTGCTTCTGGTGAACCAGAGCAGCACACGGAAACGCCGTTTACCTTCCTGCTGGAGTGGTACCTATTTATCTACTTGCACTTCATGCTTTCGAACTTCTAGGTTGGCAGGAGCAGGGACCGAGCAACAGGAGCTCACCCCATCGCGGGGATTCAAACTGCTGACCTTCTGATCGGCAAGCCCTGGGCTCTGTGGTTTAACCCACAGTGCCACCGCGTCCTTGATAGCTGACCAGTTATCTGATAAATTTGAACTCCTGACATGAGAGCCTTTTGCGGCGCAAGGGCCACATTCCTTACCTGGCAACTTTCCAGGGGTCACATGGCACTGATGGGCAGGGCCAGGGACAAAAGTGGGCAGGCAGGGCCAGGGGTGTCAGTTTTAACTTTTGTGCAGTGGGACAATTTCTACTCTCTCTTTCTTCCTCTCCTTCTCATGCACCCACACACCCCTCTCTTATCCTCCATTCATCAAGTTTCAAGGGCACATTCCAGTGAAGCAGAAACACTCAAGGAGGGTGTGAAGCCAGGCTGGTTGAGGGGTGTGGCCTAGGGAGATGGGGTGTGGCCTGGGTAGAATTCTGAGGGCCAATCAGAAAGGCCCATAGGGCCACATCTGCTACTTAGCCTGGCCTGAGGTTCTGTATGCCTGCTCCAGTGCAAAGCAAGGAAATAAATCAGGAGGCGGGGCTATGCAAATGATAGGGTGGTCCTAGGCAAACAAGAGGGTGGAGCTGTTCTATTCCTCATGCTGGCTTTTTCTTCTCTGCCTCTCGCCCTACGCCTTGTTAGAGTGCGAAGTTTCAGAAGAATCCAGCGGAGAAGCTGAAATAGAGCAAGAGGCCTCCGACCTGGAGGACCTGCGGGAGCTGCACCCGGGTTTGCTGGTTTACAAGGCTTCGCGGGCCAGGAATTTGCCTGTGATGGCGGAGGCCCTGGCGCATGGGGCGGACGTCAACTGGGTGAACGACGAGGATGAGAACAAAACCCCGTTGATCCAAGCTGTAATGGGGGTAAGGCTAACAAGCCTCAGCTATTTCAGTGGCGGTGGTGGTATTTATTTACCGTATTTTTCACTCCATAAGACGCACTTTTTTCCTCTTAAAATCTAAGGGGAAATGTGCGTCTTATGGAGTGAATGTGTGGTCCCTGGGGCTGGGGGGGGGTGAGAACCCGGGCTTCCCTCGCCAGCCCCGACGAGCTCTGTCCCACAAGTCGAGCAGCTCTGGGGTAGCCCGCAAAGCCTCCGCAGGGCAGTGGGGAGCCTTCATCCCGCTGCCCTGGAGAGGCTTCGTGTGGCTATCCCTGGCTTTTGCAGGAGGTGGGGGAAGGGACAGAGCGAGGCTCTCTCACCTCCCCCACCTCCTGCAAAAGTCCCCAAGAGCCGCACATTTTTTCTTCTTGAATTCCCCCCCCCCCCAAAAAAAGTAGGTGCACCTTATGGTCAGGTGCACCTTATGGAGCGAAAAATACGGTATTTCGTAAAAATTTATACACCGCCTGTTTTTAAAATAAATAAATAAAACCTTGAAGAGGTTTACAAAGAAAGATAAAAGAGAGACATTCATCACTAAGAAAAATTAGCAAGCTTTTGAAAAGTTAAAACAACAGCAGACTAAAAACGGATTAAAACCTGCATCAACTTGCTAGACACCTGGGTTGGCAAGAATGTTTTTAGCAGGCTCTGAAAGGAGTACGGTGAGGGTCCTGACCTGATATCAGTAGGCAGGGAGTTCGAAAGGGTAGGCGCTGCCACACTGAACAATCGAGTCCTTACAAATACAGAATGGGTATTATGTCCCACTGGTGACAGTGCCAGTCCTGTCAATTGAAGTGGTAGAGTGGGTGCAAATGGAGGTCAGACCAGGCCCTCCTGCATAGGGTGGGGAGCTGCCTGGTACACTTGCCCTGGGTCTCGGAGGCCTAAGTCAGCTGTGGGGGGGCCTCCAGGGACTGACTGGTTTTTTTGTTTGAGTTTATAACTTTATTCTAACAAGACTCCCGCCCTGGGCCTCAGACAATCTTTGCATGGGCCTGGGTAAGGTGATCTTAAAGGTAAACAGATCCCAAGTTGTTAATGATGTTGAGTTTTATCTCACATTACTCCTCCTCAGAGCAGACCCACTGAAGTTAATGGACTGTGATTAACTTGTCTGTCAAGGGAGTTTACAAGATTAAAATTCAATAATATCTATCGATCCACACGCATATGTACAAAGTAGTTAAGAACAGCAATGAAGCAGCAAAAATAGTAGTTGATTAAAAAGAGAGATTCATGTTGTGAAGACCTGCTAAAAAGTACAGTGGTACTTCAGGTTACAGACACGTCAGGTTACAGACTCTGCTAACCCAGAAATAGTACCTCGGGTTAAGAACTTTGCTTCAGGAAGAGAACAGAAATCATGCTGCAGCGGCAGCGGGAGGCCCCATTAGCTAAAGTGGTACCTCAGGTTAAGAACAGTTTCAAGTTAAGAACGGACCTCCAGAACGAATTAAGTTCTTAACCTGAGGTACCACTGTACAGCTTAACTTTTGCGATGTCTCCCAAGGAACTCTTGCAATTGTAGCTCTGATAAAGGTGCCAAGAGTTCTGTAGGGGGGCAGCAGTCTCCTCGGAAAACTACAACTCCCAGGGCTCTCTAGCAAGAAGGAATGCAGATGACACTTGCCAAAGTCTGTTTGGTGCTCCTGGAGTTTCTTTCTCCCATCTGATCTCTCTCCCAATTGTCTCCATCAGGGCTCCTTGATAGCCTGCGAATTCTTGCTCCAGAATGGAGCAGACGTTAACCAAAGAGATATTCGAGGGCGCGCACCTCTGCATCACGCTACGTATTTGGGCCACACTGGGTGAGTCATTCGGCGCGCGAAGCTACCAGGAAGGGGTGCCTTAGCTTAAGCTGGTATATGTCAGACCTGGCTATCCACAAACTAATTGTGTCCTAGCTTGACTGCTGCTATGCATTCTATGTGGGGCTGCCTTTGAAGACAGCTCAGCATCTTCCATTGGTGCAAAATGCAGCTGTGTGGATGCTGAGGGGGCCAAAGAGGTCCAATCACACCTGGTTGTCTCCAAATAAACATGAACCCATCTAATTTGCACTTTCCACAACAATTCTCAAGACAAAACATAGCCATCTGTCGAAATTTGCACCTCTCCAAATCTTGCAATGTGCTTCTCCTCTTGAGTAATGTGTTCAGAAGTGCACCTGTTGAGGAAGGCTCATTTTGTCTCCCTGACTGGCAGAGGAAAACGACATTTTTGCAGGCTGGTTTTGGAGACAGAAGAAGCACAACCGATCAATGCTTAGTGCTCGCCCATTCAATTCCTAAAAGTCTAAGTCAGGTGGGGGGAAGTTCGTATGTGACTTTCATCGGTTTTACTTAAGTATTTGACTTAAAGACAGAGGTGGTTTGTGTGAAAAATGATCACATACTAATATAAATATTTATTTGTGTATTTATTTTATTGCATTCACAGCCCACCCTTTTCTCCTAGGTGGCATACATGGTTCTCCCCCTCCTCATTCACTCCCTACAACAACAATCTTGTGAGGTGTGTTAGGCTGAGAGGGAGCAACTGGCCCCAAGGCCATGTGGGGATTTGAACCCTGGTCTCCCAGGTCTCAGTCCAACACTCTAACCGTTAAACTACGCTGCTGCTTCTGATTCAGAAACTTTTCTCACACACTGCATATACAGGGTTCAAATGTGCATAGAAATATTGGTGAACATAATGTAAAGTAAAGGTAAAGGGACCACCGGCCATTAGGTCCAGTCATGGCCAACTGGGGTTGCGGTGCTCATCTCGCTTTATTGGCCGAGGGAGCCGGCATACAGCTTCTGGGTCATGTGGCCAGCATGACTAAGCTGCTTCTGGCGAACCAGAGCAGTTCACGGAAACGCCATTTACCTTCCCGCCGGAGCGGTACCTATTTATCTACTTGCACTTTGACGTGCTTTTGAACTGCTAGGTGGGCAGGAGCTGGGACCGAGCAACCGGAGCTCGCCCCGTCGCGCAGATTCAAACTGCCGACTTTCTGATTGGCAAGTCTTAGGCTCTGTGGTTTAACCCACAGCGCCACCCGCGTCCCAACATAATGTACAGAAATGCATTATTTTAAGGAGAAACCACATTGCAAAAATGAGGAGAAATAGGCACTAAAATGCTAGTGAGTTTTCACGAGGACTTTAAGCAATAATAGCAATCGCAGACTGATGTGGAAATGTGGAGAACCCAACTTAACATTGGAAGAATGAGAAACTGAGATAGATGGAAACTGACCTGTTCGTCCACCCTTAATAGGATTGCAGCCTCAGTCTCCTAAGGTTGGCTGTGATTTTTCTCCGACATCTCTGTGTCTCTTGCTCACTCTCTCTTTCTCTCTCTTTTTACGTTTGGCAGCCAGGTCTGCTTGTTCCTAAAGAGAGGAGCCAACCAGCACGCGGTGGACGAGGATGGGCAGGACCCTCTGAGCATCGCGGTCCAGGCTGCTAATGCGGACATTGTTACCTTGTAAGTGGGCCCCCTCTTCCATGTCAGAGCCTTCCCCCTGGATCTGATCATAGGATTGTGAGTTGGAAGGGACCACGAGGGTCATCTAGCACTGGCTTGCTGCGAGTCTCGACCCTTTAAAAGCCTAAGCAGTCTAGGCCAGGGTTGCAGAAACAGTGAACCAGAGACGTAAAGAAGAAGAAGAAGAAGAAGAAGAAGAAGAAGAAGAAGAAGAAGAAGAAGAAGAAGAAGAAGAAGAAGAAGAAGAAATGACACCCATATACTACAGTGGTACCTCGCAAGACGAATGCCTCGCAAAACGAAAAACCCGCAAGACGAAAGGGTTTTTCGGTTTTTGCGTCGCTTCGCAAGACGAATTTCCCTATGGGCTTGCTTCGCAAGATGAAAAAGTCTTGCGAGTTTGTTCGCTTTTTTCCTAAAGCCGCTTGAAGAGGCGCAGTTGCGACGGACCGTGCTTTGCAAGACGAAAAACATCGCAAGACGAAAAGACTCGCGGAATGAATTATTTCGTCTTGCGAGGCACCACTGTATCCCCCAAAATGAGCCCAGAACGTGCAAACATTACAAGGTCGTTCTTGTAATTAACTTGCATATAACCCAATACAGTGCTTATAAAAATGAATTCAAAATATTGTTAAATTTGTCCATGGCGAGTCTACCTTTATGAACAATTTGTTCTAGTTACAGGTAGATAGCCTTGTTGGTCTGCTGTAGTCGAAACAAAACAAAACAAAACAATATAAAAAATTCCTTCCAGTAGCACCTTAGAGACCAACTAAGTTAGTTATTGGTATGAGCTTTCGTGTGCATGCACACTTCTTCAGATACACATGTGTTATTTTATCTGGCTAAGCAGACCTTCCCTCCTCCTCCTTCTCCTCCTCCAGGCTCCGTCTGGCTCGAATGAACGAAGAGATGCGAGAAGCCGAGGGCCCGTTTGGTCATCCAGGTCAATATCCGAACAACAGCCCCACAGAGCTCCAGTACAGGAAGTGTATACAGGAGTTCATCAGCCTTAACATAGATGAGTGTTAGTGACGACTCCCGCAACCCTGATGCCTCCTCTTCCTCCTCCTCCTCCTCCTCCTCTTTTGGGTCGAAATTTAAGGATGCTGACTGAGCCCAGGAAAGAAGGAAACAAAACAAAACTGTAGACGTGTCTTGTGGTGGGGGGAGGGGGGATGTTTGGCAACTGGGGGGCGGGGGGCTTGCTGGTGGAAGTTTTCCATTCTGAAAGCCCGTGGGTGGGTTTGCCCCGATGGCCACGCGGAAGGAGGAAGAGAGATAGAGAGAGACACTGAGAGAGGGGATACAGGCAAAGAACCCTTAACATGAAATATATGTGTAAAATCTTCACCTCTGGTCCCAGAAATGGGGAGGGTTCTGGTTTTTAAGGTACGCAAACTTTGAGTGGATCAGGGCCAGAACACCCGTTCTGCCTTGCGGGCTTTGCAGGATCACGTCCACGCCACAGAGCACCTTTTAATGCACATTAAAAGCACACAGCTTTTCCCTGAAGAACCCTGGGAACTGTAGCTTGTTTAAGGGTGCTATGTAGTGTAGCTCTTTGAGGGGTCAACTACAGTTCCCAAGATTCTATGGGGAGGAGCCCTGTGCTTAAAGTGCATGATGTGGGTCAGCCCTAAGAGCGGAAGAAGCGCCTCTCACCCACTTTTCCAACAGTTTGATTGCTGTTTTTAAACCCCCGTTGCCAGGTATTAAAAGCAAGGTTCGGAGGAGAGAGACTTTTGCAGAGAGAATTGTACATATAGGTGAAAAGGGAGCCGAGATTTGGGACTTGAAAGGGGCATATTCCTCTCTCTCTCTCTCTCTCTCTCTCTCTCTCTCTCTCTCTCTCTCTCTCTCTCTCTCTCTCTTATCTCTTGCTCTTCCCAGTGGCATTAGCCATCAACCTGTGATGTATCTCTCAGATGGTTTGGAGTGCCGATCACACACACATATGAAAAGCTCAGCCAGTTGGTTTGGGCTGGAAACGCAAATTCCTGGCCCACTTAACGTACAGAGCAGGTGTTGACGGGGGTTTGGTGGGGCGATCGGCAGGTCTGTTTGCTGTGCCCTTTTTGCATGTGCTACAGTTCTTTGGATTGAGAGGCATGGCTGCCCACCTTACATGCTCTCAGGTTAATGCCGGCAAAGGCTTCCTCTGGTTTTTGCTTTGTTTTGTTTTGAGGTGGTTTTTCTTTTCCTGTGTGTGTATGGAATATTTAACAGGGAGGTAAGCTTAGCTGGTCAAAGCCATAACTCAGCCGCTTCCAAGATGAGGATGCGATCCTTGAAGGGCAAAGGCAAATGTAACATACATGAGAAGAGCGTGGAAGCATCGTCGCCGTGGGTTGTGTCCACTGTTAGCCTTACTCAGAGTAGATCTATTGGATTGAACAGGCACAACTAATTTAGGTCTGTTAATTCCAGTAGGCCCACTCTGGCTAGGATTTAGTTGGATGCGACCCATGTTTGTACCCTCATCTCTTTTTCAGGGTCAAACTCTGGGGGTGAGGCAGGGAGAATGCTGCCCCTTTCTGGCCAATAAAATAAAATAAAAATCAGTTGTGGGTGGCATCAGTTGGCTACTATCTGCGTCGTGAATGAGACGCCTCCAGTCCTGGTCCAAAAGGCAGTTTTGTAACTGCTGTTGTTTTTTAAATGCCTCTATAGAGGATTGGCGGTATGAATGAATAAATTAAGGGTGACCAGTTGTTAGTCCTACCTCAAAATGACTTTGGCCCAGTTCTCACTGCGGTTGTTAACTTGTGTCTGGGCTGTACCACTCCTGATGGGGGCTCATGTAATGGAATTTTTCTCCATATCAAAACAAATGCCCTGCACAAGGAAACTAGCATGTCGGTGTGATTTCCAGTCCAACCTTCTTCCTGATGTGCTAACTCTCTGTGTACAGGGTGATTATTGTTGCTACTATTTTGTAAAGTGTGCCTCCATTTATTTATTTTAAATGGCCCACAAGGTGTGCAACCTTCCTGAAGGTCATGGAGTAGAGAAAAAACAGACAGCTAACTTTGCACCCACTGTTGCGAATAGACGAGTAACAACCCCCACCACGATTTCTCTTGAAATAGTACATCTGCCTTCACCTTTCGGATGTTACACCTGTCCTCACCTGTAGACTTGCCAAAAGTGGTGAGGCTTGGAAGAAGATGCTCATCGCCGGCGATGAGTTTTTGATTTTTGATTTTTTTTTTAGGAAGACAAAAACACACACACACACACACCCAGGGAGAATTGTAAAGTCACTCCTAGCTAGCCTTCTGAGGCAACAATTAACTGGAGCACATAAGGGGGTGGGTGGGTTTATATTCCTAAATCATGATGGATTTCCTATTTAACAATTCCAGAGAAAGAGGATTTCTCCCTTGCATGCTCTCCCTTACAAAGACTGTGATCCTTCCTCTCCCTGATGCATGTCCGCAGAGGGCTCAGCAATTCCAGATTTCTTGGATTCTGGGATACGGGGTGTTCGGGGTGGGGCGGGGCAGGGTGGGATGTGGTGGGGAGGGTTAGGTTATTTATTATGCTTTTTTCTGGAGCAGGACCTGTTCTTACTCTCCCGAGTAACCCTTGGGGTTTTGTTTTTTTAAGGTCTCTGTCAGGAGACAGACCGGGATTTTACTTTAGACTTAGCAGTAGGATAACGTCTCTTGACGATCATGTGTAAAATATGAAGCAGCGGCTGGCCCAGGGGTAGGGGGAGTTGTCCTCCCCAAAGCGAAAGAATCCTACAATGTTCCCAGTGTCATTACCTCCTGTTCAAGGGTTAGGTGGCTTGCGGATGAGCGAGCAAATTTTGCTGGTTGTCTCTCTCTCCACCCTCTCCACTGGTGCATCAGATACATCTCCCATCCCATCTCCTGCCTAGATTGCCCTCCTCCCTGCCAACCTCATATACACCTGCTTAAGGAGCTGAGGCAGATGGTTTTATCATCTGCTAACACTTTCCCAGTGATCTCTACTGAGGTACCAGTCTCTTGGGGTGGTGCAAAAGGCTACAGATGCATGCAATTCTCACTCGAGAATTTTGGGGAAGGTTTAAGGCAGGGGAGGCGAAAGTGTGAGCTTTAAGCCTGGAGTGAGGGGAGAGAAATTCGAATGGATTTTGTGCTGAAAGGCGACTCTACCTAAATTTGAACCGAAACACAGCCATGCTTTGAAATTTGTATACTTCTACAAATTTGGCATGGCAGTTTCCCACAGTGGAATTGCATGCAAGGAGAAAATCACTCTTAAAGGCTGGCAATTTTTCATTGGGGCTTTAAAAAAACAGGGAGGGTAAGTACGTGTTCCCAGTTTTTCCACCAGGCCTGGCCATTCCGGAGATATTCTGTTGCCTTCCAGTCACAAGGGCTGATGTTCAAACACCAAGCTTGCACCCAAATCCTCTCACACAAGCCCTAAAGCCACAAGGGTTCCTGGTTGCCAATTGCTCTCTGTGGTTCTGTCCCCTACCGCTTAACCTAGGAAGCTGCTTTGTACTGCATCAGACTGGTAAAGACTCTCTGGGGTTTCAGAAATGGCTCCCTTTCACCTTAAATAATAATAAAAATAATTTATGCCCTGCCCATCTGAATGGGTTTCCCCAGCCGCTCTGGGCGGCCTCTAGCATAATAAAAAACAGCGTAATGTCAAATATTAAAAATTTCCCAATACAGGACTGCCTTCGGATTTCTTTGGAAAGTTGTGCAGTTGTTTATCTGTTTGACATCTGATGGGAGGTGCCACTATCGAGAAGGCCCTGTGCCTGGTTCCTGTAACTTCACTTCTCGCCCTTCACTCCTTCTTTACCTGCAGATGGCAGGGATTGAACCTGGGACCTCGTGCACACAAGGCAGATTCTCTGTGACTGAGCCACAGCCCTTCCCCTAGGACAGGGGAACATAGGAATAACATAGCTAGATGCATTGACGCTGAGCTGCAGCCCTTCCTCTCTGACAGCCATGTGACTCTTCCTGAAGCCCCACCCTCTTCCTCATGCCCCAGACCTCCGCACAACATTCCTGCTCAGGTCAGCCCCACGGTTCTCCTGCCTTTTGCCTCACCTTCTGTGACCTCAGGTCAGCCTGGGGGATGCAGTTAATCTGCTTAGCTGCCTCTCTGCCATGACGCAACCCCTGGTGACGTGACGAAGAACACATCAAATACTCTCTCTCTTTTTCTCTTTCCTTCTTTCTTCCCCCCACCCTCCTCCTCCTCCTCAAGCCAGCTCCCTCTGCTGAATCACACATCCCACAATATTGACTCAGACGCTGTGCTTGCAATGCACTTCTCTGAGCAACCTCTGAGTAAAACCTATAGTAATGGGCACATGGGAATTAGGGAGCCCATTCTTCTCATTTTCTTACCCGTTCCTCCCCCAGTAGAAATGAGTCGTTCTCATTTCTGGCAGAAAGAGCTGTCCAACAGTGGAATTGGCTCCCTCAGAAGGTGGCCAACTCTCATTCCTTGGAGGTTTGCAAACAGGAGTTGAGTGGCCATCTGTCAGGGATTCTTTCAATATGATTCCTACGTTGCAGGGGCTGGACTAGATGACCTGTTGGGTCCCTTCCAGCTCTACATTTCTATGATTCCCTCACTCCTCTTAAAGGAATAGCAAATTCCATCCTTCTCTCCTCTATCTTGGTAGAAGCAAGGAAGCCAACATGCCCTGAGCATTGTCAGCCAATCGTTTTGGGATCCCGTCTTTGCACTCAGAAATTCAAGTCTGCATACCTTGGGATTGAATAATAATAATAAAAAAAAAAATTATTTATACCCCGCCCTCCCTGGCAGGAGCCGGACTCAGGGTGGCAAAATTACAGTAAAAACATAATAGGAAAAAAACAAACCAATTTAAAATACAGCTTAAAATGCAATTTTAAATGCAGCCTCATTTTAAAAGTAGCCCATAGATCAAAACCATAAGGGGAGGGAAAACATAAGGGTCAGTCTGAGTCCAAACCAAAGGCCAGGCGGAACAGCTCTTGAGTGAGTCATCCTGTTCTTATCATCACCACAACTACCCTGCGAGGGAGGTTAAGCCAAGATAACGTACAGTCGGCCACAAACGTTTCGCCCCTGAGCTTTATGGCTGGAGCAGGGGCCAAACCCAAAATTCACATTATACCACCCAACGGTGGTGACCACCAACTTGGATGGCTGTCAAAGACAGATTTGTGGAGGGTACGGCTATCACTGGCTACTGGCTATAATGGCTATGTTGAACCTCCATTGTTGAAGACAGTATACCTGCGCATAACGCCAGTTGCTGGAATCTTAGGTGCGGAAAGTATTGTTGCACTCAGATCTGGCTTGGTATCTGGTTGGCCACTGTGAGAACAGGATACTGGATTAGATGGGCCCCTGGCCTTCTTAGGTCTTTATCTACAACACTACCACACTGCTGCCCCCAACTATTAGATCAGAAACGAAAAGAACTCTGTGGATATTACAGTAGTTCAAAAGAATTTGTCTAAGTCGTCCAGGCTGGAGGCCATCACTGCTTCTTGTGGGACCGAACCACATTGAAAGTCTCCCAGAAACATCTGTTCGTGTCAATTAATTTCATGATTGCATAAGCTGCCCCAGGAAAGGTGTGTGTCAGCTATCACCAGACCTTTTCAGACCTTTACGCCAAACATGTATGAAGGTGGTACTTGTTGCAGCAACTTGGGATGGGAGCGAAATTCAATTTTGCTTGCGTTTGAAGCCAGTCCTACCTGATTCCCCCGCTTTCCAAAACAATATGCAAACTGAAACGCAGCCATTGAAATCTGTGCTTTTGCAATGCAGTTCTCCATCCCTGTAATGTGTAAAGGTAAAGGGTAAAGGGACCCCTGATCATTAGGTCCAGTCGTGACCGACTCTGGGGCTTTATTGGCCAAGGGAGCCGGCATACATGTGGCCAGCATGACTAACCTGCTTCTGGTGAACCAGAGCAGCACACGGAAACACTGTTTACCTTCCTGCCGGAGTGGTACCTATTTATCTACTTACACTTTGATGTGCTTTCGAACTGCTAGGTTGGCAGGAGATATAATGTGTACTCCCCCCCCCAAAAAAATGCATATACAGTACTTAAGGGTGCTTAATAATGCACATATTAGTGATAACTTACCCCCCCCAAAAAAAATGCATTCTGTTTGGGAAAATTGCTTTGCAAAAATGTGTATATTAGGCAAGATGGTGTTTTATCTCTTTGGAATGCATTAGTATGCCTACAATTTTTCACCCTGAAAAATTGCACACTGAAATAACGGTAAATTTTCACGAGGACCGTTTTCTTTCATTGCAAACCGATGTGGAAATGTGGAGAACGTGGCTGAAAGCTTGGGAAATGGAGAGAAACTGAAAGTGACAAATCCACCCTTCCTTAGCTGCAGAACACCGTGACCCCATGGAGGCTCCCCAACCCACCCATTCAAGATCAGTGGAGTACCGTCCCCCCCTCCCCCTCTCCCTGCCACCAGCTCTCTCTAGGCCACTGTCATATTTTTAAAATGTGGAAAGTGTACAGGGATGGTGCAGACAAGAAAGCCACGGTTTAAATCCTGAGGTAGTGGCGGTCGTAGGGGCTTGCAAAGGGGGTTGCATGTCTGACAAGGTGTTTTATCTATTTATGATGCATTAGTACCTACATTTAAGAGTCAATGTATAAAATCAGCTATGTGCACTTTTCCTACTTAGCAGTATTGGGTTCTTTTTTTTAAAAAAAAGAAAAGATGTTAATGTTCTTTTTGTTATGGAATACTGTGCTGTCTTTTTAAAATGGGTGACATTGTTTAAGTATTTAATTTATTACTGAGGAAGCCCCCAAGGGCGTGTGCAATTACTTTCTCCCCCCCCCCCACCTTCATTCAGTACAGTTCGGCTGTATTTCAACGTCAGATTTTTCGGTTTTTTTGTACAGTTGCTAGGGAGTTGTTGTTTTTTTTTAAAAAAAGAAAATCCAGCAAATTTGCCTCTCCACACCCCCTGCTCAGATCGCTTTCTATCGACTCTCTTTGCTTTGTTTTTGGAAGATAGCTCACAAAGCCTGATAGTTTTCGAACACATCTAAAGCAAGTTTCTGGGCTGGATCTGGACAAAGGTTGCAATCCTAGACCCGCTTGCTTGGGAGTAAGCTCCATTTAACGTAGTGGGCCCTACTTCTGCCTAAGCATGCATAGGATTGCAGTTGTAAGTTAGTTGAACTTTGTTCTCATTGAAAGCAATGGGGCTTGAGTCATTACAGCTAAGTTGCCCCATTTGATTTCAGTGGCATCTGAGCTCAACTCGTTTAGTCTGAATCCGGCCCTCTTATATGCTTTCATTAGGATGAAACATTGAACTTTCACAAATTTCTTCCATCGGTTGATGGGGATTCTGGAACATCGTGGACGGGATGTGTGTGTTTGGAACGGGAAGGGAGGGACGTTAGGGGAAAATGTACATAATTCCAGGTTACTTTGCAACAAAGAACTAGGTATAACATTGCAAGGTTTGGCTTGTATGGCCTTTCCCTTCCAATATGGAAATATTTTTATTGTATTCTCTATAACCCTATTTGAAATGCGCCAGATCTCCTTCTTTCCCCACTCTTTTAAAGTGTTGAATCGCACACTGGATTACAAAATCCAGTTGCAGCTGCAAAGTTGCCTTTGCGAAGGAAGCAGCACCCCTTCCCACTCAAAGCAAAACTCTCCTTCACAGCTGACTATTGTTCCCTGGGAGAGGGTGGAAATAAGGCAGAGAGGCAGAGAGTGCATCAGCACTGTAATACTGCATCAATTTAATTCCTCTTTAATGGTCCAGGCTTCCTGCAAAGACTCCTGGGAAGTGAGTAGAGATGAGGGAGAAATTATGTTCAGCTCATGCTTGAATACGAAACCCCCCAATTCACACATACCGAAACAATGGGCCAATCAGAACACAGCTATCCTTTGCGATTCACACTTCTCTGAATCTTGTGGTGCTGAAAAATGTGAATATTAAGAGAAAGTGTGCTAAAAATGCAACAACGAAAATAAAATACAAAAATGCATTATATATTAGGAAAAATCACATACAAAAAGTGTGCCTGCCAGGAGAAATTTGCACTAAAATGCTGGGAAATTTTCGGGAGGGTTATTTTAAAAAAAATAATAATCATGCAAACCGAAGAGCAAACTGAATTTAAGATTGGGAAAATGAGAAAGAGAGAGAAGCCATCCATCCCTAGAAGCGAGCTTTAGGGGAAGATGCTAAGGTTTCTCCATTAGAGGCCTTCTTCCTTTCCTTAGAGAACTACAACTCCCAGGATTCTTTGCAGTCTGTCACGTGACTGTTATGGCATGCTGCACATTTCTATATGTTGTTCCCCCGGTGTCGGCATTTGCCACCTGGGTTCACTATTAGAGGGGCTGACTCATTGGGCAAATGAGACCAGTAGTTGATATTAAGGTGGAAGACAAGAATCGCGAACAAGGAGTGGGCAGGGAAAAAAGACCAAAATGGAGTGTCGTTGCTGCCGTCCCAAGGCAAATTGGATTTCTGGTTAGCAATTGCTTAGTTTGGCAGCTGCCAGTATAACCTCCAGATGTGGACTACAACTCCCATCCTTGACCCCTAGGCTGGTGAGAGTGCTAGCCCACCACATCTGGAGACATCCTTACTGGCGAACACTCATGACAAACGCTTGTGGTTTGATGTTCAGTGGATGGCGTGCAGAGGTGTTTGGAGTAGCTGGGGGAAAAGGTGTGTGCTGTGAGCTGGGGAAATGATTTGTGAAGCGTTGCGGGGAAAGGAGTAACACAAATATTGGAAGAGAACGTAAAATACTGAGTGCTGTTTCCTTAGGGATGTGGTGTACTGATGGGCATTGAGCCAGAAGAGCCCTTTTAGGGTGTAAGAGGTATATCACAGCTCCCAGTGGAACACACAGTTCCGGCGAACGTTATTTTCCACTCGAAATGTGTGTGTTTACCACATGGGGGTGCTCTTTGACAACCGCTAGCAATGGAAGAACTAGGAGGTTAGAAAGCTCAGCGCCACTAAATGTCAATTCCCCCTAGTACAGCCCAGAAGGTTCACCTTCACAATGCAAACTGCCAGTCATTGCAAGCTGCAAAGCTATAGGCCTATCACATATGCCCACAAGAATCCTGGGAACTGTAGTTTGTAAAGGATGCTGAGAGTTGTTAGGAGACACACACCCCTCCAGCGCAGACCCCCCCCCATCTGTTGACCTTATATGAATGACCCTGGCCTTTCTAGGACTCCATATACACCCAGAAAGCATACAGGGTGCTTCTGTGCAATGCTGGACCCCTCCTTCCTTCAGAAGAAACTTTTGTATTATAAAATTAGGACCCATATTCAAATCAAGACATCAGGGGCTTTGATCACTCTCTATTTAAACAGCATTGGAGAAGGTTGACGTTGCTGCTGCTTTGCTGTGCTGTGCCAGGTCTGAGCCATGTGATCAGCAAAATCATGTGATGGCATCCATCTTGGATCTCACCATTTCAGAGATGCGGGGAGGGGAGGTGAAATCTGCAAAACCTTTCACTCTGTATTGCATTTGGAGAACGATGGCATGCGGGGGGGGAGGGCTGGAGGAGGTCACACTCTATCCCAATGGACTGTTTATTTATCTGTTATTTGTGCATGGGAGAGGCTATATGGGGAACATTCAAAATGTTGTGTCCCCACCCCACCGCCCAGTCTTAAAATGGTATAGTCCAGGAGGAACACTACCACATGGTTTTGCCGAGAACAGCTTGAAGTTGCTAGTTGAGGCTCTAATATCAACAGGAAACGATGGTGGGACATGAACATCTAGGACATGAACGACTCTCTGTAAATAACGTTCCAGCACATTAACCATTCCTCTTATCACTTCAACTTGCTTTTCAGTACAATCTTTGTAACACTGGCTTGTTTGTTTTTTAATTAAAAAAAATTACCTCTTCCTGTTTTTTCTCACTTTTGCCTGCTCGGCCTCGACTGAGTCTACCTATGGAAAAATCCAAACACTTCTGTATGTTATTTATCTTTGTATGGTTTTAACCAGGAAAGGGGGGAAAAAAACATCAACACACACACACACAACTGAGAATACCCCACAGAAATTCTGCTGCTCTGGTGTCTTATTGACCCCCTCTCCTCCCCCTTCCTTCTCCCGTCTCTTGAAACACTGTTAATAAAAATCTAGAGTAAAATCTTTTACCTCTTCTTCCTTCGCCTCTTGTTATTTATGTTGTCTTGCTTCTGTTTTCTATATTAACTCTATGAGCTTTGGGACCCACACCCCCTAAAAAAACTAGGGCACTATATTCACACACAAACACAAACCCTTGCTACTCTTTAAAGGTAAAGGGACCCCTGACCATTAGGTCCAGTCGCAGACGACTCTGGGCTTGCGGCGTTCATCTTGCTTTATTGGCTGAGTGAGCCGGCATATAGCTTCCGGGTCATGTGGCCAGCATGACTAAGCCGCTTCTGGCGAACCAGAGCAGTGCACAGAAATGCTGTTTACCTTCCCGCCAGAGCGGTACCTATTTATCTACTTGCACTTTGAGGTGCTTCGAACTGCTAGGTTGGCAGGTATCAGGGACCGAGCAATGGGAGCTCACCCCGTTGCAAGCATTTGAACCACCAACCTTCTGATTGGCAAGCCCTGGGCTCTGTGGTTTAACCCACAGCACCACCCGCGTCCCACTCTTTAAGTGGGTGGTAAAGATTACCCCCTTGAATTAGCCCCATTAGTGTTGAGTTCACGTCACCTGCCTCCCTCTCCTTGTTAATTTAGGATGGTACATGGGGTCAACATAACAATCATAAGAACACAGAAAGCTGCCTTACACTGAATCAGATCATTGGTCTGCCTACACTGACTAGCAATGCCTCCCCAGGGTTTCAGGCAAGGATCAGTCCCGGCCCTAATTAAAGATGCCATTGAGAGTTGAACCTGGGTTCTTCTGCATGCGAAGCAAGATGCTGTACCACTGGGCTACAGATTATCCTGACAGGATGGAGAGCTGAGCTAAAGCATAACGAAATGAGCTTCATTATAGATAAGTGGGTAAAGTTCTGCATTTAGGGAGGGGCGAAATCAGATGCACAAATATAGGACGAATGATGCCTGGCTTCGCAGCAGCTCATGTAGAAATTATTTAAGCCAGGGACGGATAGCCAGTAGCCCCGCAAACATTGCTGGACTTGCCCCAGCCAGCATGGCCAAGAGTCAAGGGTGTTGGGTGTTGTATTTCCACAATACCCAGAGGGCAATAGTTCCCCATCTGTTCTCTCTATATTTTAGACTACAGCTCCCATCAATCCAGGTAGCATAGCCAACGGTCAGCGGTGATACGGGGCTAGGAGAACAAGTGGAAGGCGACAGGTTCCTCATCCCTGATCTAGTGGTTTTTAGTAGACCACACATTAGACTTCAGTCACAATTGTTGACACTACTCCGCCTCAACCAAAGTATAGAGCAGGCATAGGCAAAGTTGGCCCTCCAGATGTTTTGGGACTACAACTCCCATCATCCCTGACCACTGGTCCTGTTAGCTAGGGATGATGGGAGATGTAGTCCCAAAACATCTGGAGGGCCAACTTTGCCTATGCGTGGTATAGAGTTATAGCCAACTAAGTCCTATTCAGAAAAGATTAATGTCCATTCAAATTAATGGACTGAAGTCATGGACACTCATTTCTCTGAGGTGGGTAGCAACTAACGTCTTACTCAGAGTAGATCCACAAAAATTAATGAAGAAGACAACTAAATTACGTCAATTAATTTCAATGGCTCTTCTGTGAGTAAAACTCAGTTGACTATCGCCCACCATGTCCATATCATAAGAAGTAATTAAATCATCCTGTTTGGTCAGAATAAGATGTCCACTTCTGGTCTTTTCAGTTTAAGGGGGCTATTGGCAAGCTAAGAATGTGAGCAGGGCAACAAATAGTGACTGGGGCTGATGGGGTTTGTAGTCCCCAACATCGGCATTGGCTGCCCCTATTCTACACTTGATCAGCAGCAGTTTATTGGAGTTTCAGGCAGAGGGCATTCCCAGCCCCACCAGGAGATGTCAGGGATTGAACCTGAGACTTCATGCAAAGCAGATGTGCTACCAATGAACTACTGCCCATCCCTTGAGACGTGGGGTCATAGGAAGCTGCCTTATACTGCCAGTCAGACCACCAACCCATCTTGCTGAATGGCAGCAGCTCACCAGGGTTTCAGACACAGAACATTCACAGCCCTACCTGGAGATACAAGGGATCAGACTTGGGACTTTCTGCATGCAAAGCTGAGCTTCTGCACCTTCTGCCACTGAGCTACAGCTCCTTCTAATGTCATGTTGACTCCCAGTGTTCAGGTTTAGGAACCGAAATCATGTGTTCAGGGGCTTAGATCAGAGACAGGATTTGTCTGCTTGTGTCAACCTAGTGACATAACAACCGCAGTTCACTCCTTCTTCAGCAGTTCCATTAATTCTAACTCACCATTGAGTATAAGGGCTGTCCAAAATCTTTTTTTTTTTGGAAAAAAAATCATTTCTCTCTGAATTTTTTGTCCAAACCAAAGGACTGCAGAGTTGGCATGATTCTGTTGCTTTTGGAAGGGGGATACATAATCAAAACTTGGCTGTAACTGTTTGATGGGGATGGGGGAAGAAACCTGATTCATTTTACATCTGAAGGTCAGCACACCTGATTTGCACTTTCGCAAACAATACGTGAACCAGAACACAACCATCCTTCAAAATTTGCTTGTTTCTGAATTTTGCAATGTAGTTCTTCAGCCAAGTACTGTGTACACAAAGGCACACACTAAGGTAAATTGTGCATTGAAAGAAACCATCTATAGTAGTAAAAACAGTTGATGAAAGTGCCTCACATTAGAGGAAGCTGTTTTGCAAAAATGTGTGTGTTGCAAAATTGCACACAAAAATATGTGTATTAGGAGACGTTCGCACAAAAATGCTTACAAATTTCCATGAAGACATTTTGTAATGAAATACCAATGACACACCAATGTAGGAATATGAATAACTGAACTTGGAAACATGAGACACAGAGAGAAACCCAAAAGGATAGATTTGCCAATTCCTACCAGTTGCTCTTGTTGGGCTGATACCGGCTGTCCACCAGAATTTTTGCACGGGTGTGCTTGAACTTGGCAAGGGAAAATTATTGGCTACAGATAGCCATGTACTAAGTCAAATGTGTGCATGTATTACTTATTTATTCTCCAACTGATGTCTTTGTAGGGTATGATCAAGATACAAAGTGCTTTGCAGGGTAACAAGGCAGACTCTTGCATCACAGAGCTTACAGTTTTTAGTTTTGGGAGAAGCAGAGTAATGATGCTGTAGGTACTCATAATTACCAGGTT
The DNA here is from genome assembly GCF_964234715.1 of Podarcis melisellensis. Taxonomy (NCBI): domain Eukaryota; kingdom Metazoa; phylum Chordata; class Lepidosauria; order Squamata; family Lacertidae; genus Podarcis; species Podarcis melisellensis. Next base: position 20,595,487 of record NC_138540.1, on the reverse strand, counting down.
CAGAGCAAAACTTCAGTGCATTCGTAATGCTTACTAGTATGCTGAATCCGGCACAATTCTTCTCGGGCTCAGTTTGCATTCCTGAGAAATAGCATTTCAGGAGCCAAGGGCCCTGGGAAACATAATGTTCCCATGGCACCTGAGCCCATAGAAACTCAGATATTCAAGGGGGGAAGCCACATGGCTCAGATTCTCTGGCAGCTGGGATATGAATATTGCAGTGATTTCAACATCAGGGAGGGAGAGAAAGAAGCCTAATGACTGGCTTCGTAGAGGGTTACACATCTGACACAATTCTTCTCCAGCTTGGATTGCATTCCTGGGAAACAGCATTTCTGGAGCCAGGGGCCCTGGGAAATGTAATGGTCCCAAGACACCCGAGCCTATAGGAATTCAGATGTCTTGGGTCCTTGGGCATCTGGGATGTGAATATTCCAGAGCTTCCAGCTCCAGGGAGGAAGAGAGAGATACCTAACGGCTGACACTTTAAACTTGGGTTATAAACCCACAGCACTGAAAATTGACCAGTTGGTAAATGTTGGCTTATAGTTTGGAGAGGAGCCTGGATGTGACCTGCTTCAACCAGCAGCTTCCAGTTCTCTGCACATTTGGGCTGGCTCCTTGACATCAGTTTCTGTCGCCAGAAGATCTCCCTCCCTGTGTTCTTCCAAGCAGTTTCCTAGAGAAAAGGAGAGTGGGTCAAAGGCTGGCAGCTTGCTGAAAATAACACCCTGGAAGAATCTTTGAAAAGTACATACCAAGTTTATCCACTGGGTGATCAGTTGTGTGCTCAGTAGCCCTGAGAGGATCAGAACGTGAGGAAACACAACAAAACAAAAGCCTCCATCGTTTCCCAAGCTAAAGCCTCCATTTTCCTCCTGCTGCTTATTGAATGGCAGGAGGTTTTGGGAGGAAGGCAACTTTTGGGCGGAGAAGAACAATGATAGGCTTGCCATACGTCCAGGAAAACCTGGACATGGGGGCCAACATGCCCATCTAGGCAGATTTTTACATTTTAAAGGAAATGTCTGGGTTTGGGGGTGGAGTTGGGCTTGGGCTCTGGCTGCTCTGCACACCATGGCCGCTGCCAGCCCGAGCTGGGAAAAGAGGCGCCTCTTTTCCCAGCTTGGGCTGGCTGCTGTTCAGGCTGCCCCAAAAGGGTACCCAAGCCTAGGCCAGAATCTCAGAAGATGCCCCAGAAGATGCTCTAAATCAACGCACAGCTGGATCACATGTAGGATAACCATGCAGAGTTTCTAATGCAGGTAGAGACTGCAGGGATCAGCTCTGGTTCAATTCAGATTTCAGGGCAAACCTACCTAACTCATACCACCCAACACGCAAGCCAGAACACAGCTGTCCTTTGAAATCTGCACTCTCCCCGAATTTTATACTCTAATTTTATTGGCTTCTTTTATCCCATTTATATCCCACACTTCTACCCTGCTCCTCAGTTTATCCTCACAACAGCCCTGTGTGGTAGGTCGGCTGAGATATAGTGATTGCTCCAAGGTCACTTGGTGGGACTTCATCAAGATTTGAACCCTGGTCTCCAGGGTTTTAGTCTGACACTCTAACCACTACACCACACAAGCAGATGCCTCTGTCTGTCCACTAATGGAAATACTGGTATAGATGGACTTTGACCTGATCCAGTGGTGTGGTTCGTGTACCTTACCGCATATGTGATGTGACAGCTCAATCATATACACCATCAAGAAGACCAAGGGGTGATCTGATCATCTGACCCAATTTACACTTTGCAGAGCAAAATGCAAACCAAAGCACAGCTATCCTTTGACGTTCCCAGATTTCCCTGGATTTTCTGCTGCAGTTTGGCAACCAAATGGTGTGAACAAAATGTGTATATTTGGGGGGTGGAGGTGGGAATGTGCATGAAAATGCACACGTTTGTGAAGATGAGATATGAAAATGAATCATATTCGGGAAATCGGCTTGCAAAAATGTGTGCGTCAGGCAAAATTACAAAAAAAGGGAGTAAAACAAAGGAAGTCCTGGCCACAAGGGGAGCATAAAGCCATCAGGGCTCCAAATGAATCCCAAATGAATATATAATTTATACCAAATTGACGAGAGAGAGAGAGAGAGAGAGAGAGAGAGAGACTTGTCCTCTTAAGTGGTAGTAAAATGAAAGGCACAGGTTCATATTCGTTTCCATTTCCCCCCTTTCATTCTAGAGCAAATGCACACCCATAATTACCATTTAAATGTTCACTAAGCTTCTGGCCAGAAATACAGGAATGTCCTTAAGGGTGTACGTGCAGCAAGACAGATCCTGAAACTGATTTCTTTCTTTCTTTCTTTCTTTCTTTCTTTCTTTCTTTCTTTCTTTCTTTCTTTCTTTCTTTCTTTCTTTCTTTCTTTCTTTCTTTCTTTCTTTCTTTCTTCTGCATCCTTTTATATTCCATGCATTTCTTTTTGCATTTATATAAGTATCATGTATGCACCCCCTGCATGGACAATGTACTGCCCTTTGTACCAGTAGTATTCTTGGTTTTAAATACAGGTGTCAACCATCTTGCACATGTCCAATTGATGTGTGACCGCCCATGTGTGGGTCCTTTTGGACCTGGAAGGGGGCAGAAGGGGGCAGGGCAGAAGGGGGTGTAATGGGGCAGGGTGGGGTGAGCTTATGTATGCTCCACCAATGCAGATGGGGGCCATGAATGGAGCCCCCCTGCAAAAGAGCCACCTCGAAATTATTTGGAAACCTGCAGCCATCATCTTTTCATTGTATCACTCCCTCTATTTCCGATGTTCAGCGCTGAGTGCTGTTGCTTACCTACCACCCACATACAAGGGTAAAGTACCAGTGCAATTGCAGGGACCCCTAAGTCAGGGGTGGGGGGGGGCTGCTTTCTGCCTGTAAAGGGAAGTTTTTTAACATTCAGTGTTTTAGAATATGATGGAAGCTGCCCAGAGTGGCGGGGTACAAATAATAAAATTATTATTATTAGCCACATTCCCCTCTGGGCAATCTTTTGAGGGCCACATGCCAGGGGTGGGAAGGGCCAGAGACAAAAAAGGGTGGTGCAGCACAGCTAAAAGTTACCTCTGTACTTCAGACTTGTTTCTACACACAGGAACACAACACTTTTTATTCTCCAACCAGGCAAGCAAGCAAGGGGCATTGTCTACACACACCAGCTGAACATCAATACAGATGTACTGTACCTTGGAAGTCGAACGGAATCCGTTCCGGAAGTCTGTTTGACTTCCAAAACGTTCAGGAACCAAGGCACAGCTTCAGATTGGCTTCAGGAAGCTCCTGCAGCCAATCGGAAGCCATGGAAGTCTCGTTGGATGTTCGGGTTCCAAAGAACGTTCAAAAACTGGAACAATCACTTCTGGTTCTCGGGAGCCAAAACATTCGACTCCCAAGGCGTTTGAAAAGCAAGGTACAACTGTATTTGCAGTGTGGAGCAGGAACAGACAGCATTTGCTTTCTGTGTCGGGTTCTCCAACCCAGCCCTAAGGAAAAGGTGGTTAACCTGTGGCCCTCCTGATGCTGCTGAAACTACAACCCCCATTGGCCATAAGTTCAAGGAAGAGGGGAGTTTTAGTTCAACAACATCTGGAGGGCCACAGGTTAGCTGCTCCCGCCCCAGGGGGTGGAGGAGCCCCCAAATACCTCAGTGAGTACTGAGAAAGCTCGGTGAGCACCTAATGCTATTCAACAGTTGGAGGAAAAGCTGAAAATGGAATGGAATGGAGTATCCCGAAATGGGGATGGAATGGAGTATCCTGAAAGGGGCGTGGCTGGTGGTCTTGAGCCCTGAACAGGAACATTCTAGTGTGCCAGAACACTTTTTTCCCATTCTCACTTGTCGTGTAAAATGCTTGCTGTTTTCTTTTTTAAAATGTAATCGAAGAAACGTTTTGGAAATTGTTGGGCCTTTAGAGAAAGCACATTAAAGACTTCCCTCAAAGGTTACTGGGAGCTGTAGTTTGACGGAGCTGGGAATGGTAACCCTGAGGCAGGTAACCTTATAGTTCCCAGAAGTGCTATTTTTATAGAAAAAGAGGTGCCAGAACTCGCCATGAAGGCCTCCCTCGTTCTCTTAGAATATGGAAAAAACAAGCCCTGGTTCACAGGATTCTTAAATGTGTAGAAGTCAGCGCTGTCTGCATCTTTCCTTGTCTCCCTGTTAATGCTGATTTCGCTGAAGAGAAAGGGCGATCAGCTCATCCTCGGTATCTATATCTGTCTTCTACAGGAGACGCCACCTATCTCGACATCTTCCGCGAGTTTTCTCACATGGCATCCAACAACCCGGAGAAACTCAACCGCCGCAGCCTGTACTTCAGCCACTCCTACAGATAGCCCTCAAAACCACCACGGACATCATCTGGGAATCTGAGAATGCTGGTTCCTTCCAACTCCAGAGGGAGATGAAGCCGGAGGGACAGAGGCAGCCAGTGGCTGAATCGGGTCCATCCAGAACCGGAGCAGTTCGAACCAATGTCTCTGATCACCCCACACAGCTTTGCGTTGATCGCTACATCTCCCCATGGTCACCACCCCACAACCAAATGGCTTTCCCCCTACATCCCCTTCCCCCCAAAGAACTTCCGAAGAGGATATACACAGCCCTACGAGTAACTAGCCCATGTTTACAGCCTGAAATGGAGAGAGAAACCTATTTCTTTTTAAAGCAGGGATCGAGAACTTGTAGATATTTCGGACCTCCAGCTAGACTCCAGCTCCCATCAGCCAATAAATAGTCCAGGATGATGTGAGCAGTGTCCAAAAGGCCACAGCTTCCTCATCCGTGTTCTAAAATGGAAGCGGTAAATTTGCGGCCTTCGCGTTATTGGTGGGTTGCAACTCCTGTCATCCCTGATCAACTGCTTGTGCTGAGGTTGGTGGGAGTTGTAGTCCATCAACATCAGACAGGCCACAGGTTGCTCTCCTGTGTCCTGCTTCTGTCCCACTCTTGCCCTGGAGGTTTGATCTCACTAGCTTCAGGCGACTTGGCAAACTGGTTTTTACAGCCTTGGGGCAGGATGGAAAGTATCAATTTTGCTCAATGGGTGGATTAGATCGCTCCATAGCATCATTCAGGAGCATGGCGGAGAACTGAAAATGATGAGCAGGCTTCCTGGCTCACCACCAACTGCAGTCAATCCACCGCAGTCCCCCCCTCAATATATTTAATAAAATCACAGAATTGTAGCGCTGGAAAGGACCCCAAGTCCCTATTCCCACTCCTGCCATTGCTTGCCATTTTCCATACCCTTTCTGTGATTTCCCTTGCCCTAAGGCCTAAAACAATTTCCCTGTTCCTGTTTTTAAAGCATGGCTTCTTCTTGGTTTTGTTATTTCAAAAATCATGTTCTGTTGTTTTCATAGGTAACGGACTTGTCAGAGAGCCTGTACTGGTACAGTCTCTGCTGCCCAAACTGCCTCTTGTTGAGCGTGTATAGAAATTTGTGTTTATATGCTGGAAATGTAATATATCTCTGGGCAAAAAAGAAACGTATTTTTTAAAAATGCTTGTGGCGGGAGGGAAGGGGTATGAATTGCAAGGGAGGGAAGAGGGAAGTCCAGACAGGAGGGATGGACGGACCTTATTTACAAGATTATAAATAAAGACAGGTGACATTTTTCTCCCGGGACATTAGGCATGACTTCCTTGTCAGTTTCTCGGATCTAGACCTCTTTGAACCAGGTGAGAAAATTATGTCATGGGCCTTGCTATAAAGTGATATTTATTGGGTACACGTTTATAGCTTTGGGGCCAGCTGCCAAATCAGATATAGTAGTTGGTTCCTGAGAAACGACAAAGTAGAGCCCAAGGTATTTATATGCATAGAAAGAAATATGCACACAGTCTGCAGTAGGATCAGGCAGTGACTTATCGGAGCTCCAGTTGGCTGTGTCATTGCGGCTTTGTGGGAGGTACAGAGGGAGGCATGAGGTCAGCATTGTGCAAACGCACCGCCAATTGACCCAATCAAGTCCTACCAACTAGCGCAACTGCACCACCGCAACATCGTAGTTGCGACATTGCACTCCAATATTGCAGTTACGACTGCACCGCTCCCCTCAAATAATCAGCCATGACTCTGCTGCTCAGAGGTTAGGGGAACTTTGCTGCCCCACTGTGCTGTCTGTGCAGAAGGTCCCAGGTTCAATCCCCGACATCTCCTGGCAGGGTTGGGAATGAAAAACCCTTCAAAAACAAAAATCCACCAAACTCCACCACAATTGTTCGCTCCAAACCTCAACTCTCCACAGGCCTCAAATGTCATTGCAAAAGCTTCCATGACTGCACTTGCAAAGGCTCATGGGATTTCTAGACACTATTTTTGCACCATTTGCGCCATTTGCATACTCTTTTAGGGCCGTGTCCCTCCCTTTTCGTGCCACAGTTGGCTTTGCTGCAATGCGCGTGCGCACAGTTGCGAGTCCCTCGGACACATGTAAATGGGGAGCTGCCTGCACTCTGCTCCCAATTCCACACAGGCAAACAACATGGAGATACCGGTAATATTTTATTTGACTCAAATGCATATTCTTACTATTGCCGTTTTGAAAGGGTTTTATGACATCCAATCAGCAAAATGGTCCGCGTTTCCACTTGGTAGGTAAATTCTTGGGGGGAAAGCAGACCAGGGATGCAATTCTAGCGCAAGAAGAAGAGCGCCCTAAGATATGAGGCACACTATCCGTCATGATTAAGCACCCAGGCTATGAGACAAGTCAAGCAAAACAGAAAACAAAAGCAGCCTGAGGGGTAGCCTCTTCAATAGAGTATAGGGGGAGATATTGTGTCCAGTCCTGGGCCTACTCAGAGCAGACCTATTGAAAACTATGTACATGGTTAATTTACATTTGCTCATTTCAGTGGGTCTACTCCAAATACAACCCAATAGGTTTACCCTAGGTTGTACCCAATGTCTGTCCTATTCAGAGTAGACCCATTGACGTTTACTGGGCATGACTAACCTAGATCCATTAATTTCAGTGGGTCTGCTCTGAGTAGGTCTTAGATACAACCCACAAACCTTCGCTTCAAATAAAATAGAGGGAACATAAACGGCAACTTAATTTCTAAATGCTTCTCTTGCTTTCAGTTAACCTAACACAATGCTAAGAACCCCAAAATAATAATATAGGATGAGCCCCCCCTTATAATAATCAGGCAGGCTAGGCTCCCCCCGAATCAACCCTCCTACATGGGATATCCTCCAGTTCTGCTTCCCGTTAAAAATGCAGCTCAACAAAATGGTCGCTGTGCCCTGCAGTTGTTCGCTGGGTGATTCTTGAACTGGAGGTTATAGGCAAAGAGATGCTTCCGGAAGCAGCTGGCCGCTTTTTGGTCACATTCGCACACGAGCTTCTCGCACCGGTCCCGTGACTTGACTGCAGAGAGAGGAGAAAGGTGGTAACATCAGCATCAGTTTCTGCAAAGAGGGGTGCTCTGAGCTGGGGGAACGGAAATAGAAAAGATTTGAACCAGCTCTCTGGCCCGACGCCGGACCAACTCACCGCATTTAATTTTATCCCTCTGGGCGTAGAACCTGTATGAGTGGGTGCTTGGGCTGCAACCGAACATCTCGGCCTTGTTGTAGCAGCAGTCGTGGCTGTGGCAGCACCTGCGTGTGACGTGAAAACGAGAGAGCAAGGAATTGCTATGAATCAGGCCCATTCTGGTTCCATCTTAGTTTTTTCAGAACTCAACATTCTGGAGCACTGTGGGTTGTTGTTGTTAAAGTGCATATGATATTTTAAAATGGTAACTGCCGTGTACCGTAATTTTCTTTTGCCCATAATGGGCTTAGTTGGGAAAAACTAAGATGGCGGCCACAACCGTGGGCTCCGGCGGCCCGTGAGATTTCCCCGGTATTGCACAGCATGTTTCTGATGACAGCATATTCAAGCAGGAGTCTCCCTCAGCCCTACCTGAAGATGCCAGGGATCAATCCTGGCACCTCCTGTGTGCAAAGCAGATGCTCTACCACTGAAAGTGTCTGTGGTATAGCCCTGCTGGGACTGGTTCATATCATAATGCAGGTTGTAATGGTTATATGGGGTTGCTCGTGCGTAAGTTGCCGCCACTCCTGGCTAGGTGGTCTGGTTAAACCTTTCCTGGCTGGACAGCCCTTCACTTCGTGGCTGTTCAGTCGCTAGCAGAATCCGTCAGTGGGCGTTTCTTGAACCTCCTCCAGCAAAGAAGCTCTTTGACGCCAAGTCGCCGCCTACTTTCCCCGCGTGGAAGTCTTCTGCGCAGGGTGGGTTTGGGCAGCGGAGGACCTGTGCTCTCCTCGCTGGTCTCCTGCGAAGAGTCCTGGAGCCTCCCCTCTGCTTCCCCCATTGGCCCCCCTCTATCCCTGGTGTAGCGCTGATTATCTTCCCCAGCCGGAGACCTGCCTCTCTCCTTGCTTGGCCCCTCTCCAGCATCGCTGTGGAGCCTCGCCTCCTCCGCTAGTTGCGATGGCAGTTCCCTGACACAGGTGGAGGTGGTTTATTTGAATTATCCTCTGCATGAAACAAGCTCCTCGTCTGTAGAAAGCAAGCGTCTCAGAGAGGCTAGGCAAGAGACTTCCTCCCAGATATGCTAGTTTGGTGCGTGCAGGAATTCTGTGTATTTCTTTGTATGGGAGAGGCACGCAAATATGGAGGTCCCCCATCCCTGTTCTTGAGACTCCCATTGTTGGACATTTTCCATATCTGCTATTGGGTCCCTGGAGCACAGTCACACGAAGTGGCAACCAACTTTGCAGGATTTAACAGGATTTATTTGAAATGCATATGGAGGACAAAGGTACAGAGCGATAAATTCACAATCTGCACACCCCAGTCAGAGTGCGCCCACTTTCTATACCCCTTAGAATGCATAGACACGTGTTCACATGTAAAACATGTGATTTACACTAATAGCAATAAGATATAGCATTGTTTCCTGTGTTACCCTCCTCCTTTTCAGTTTGCCTCCTTCTTTTCAGCGCCCCCCCCCCAAATCTGGGGTTACAATAACACTCATTCAACCTTGCTTATTATCTCTACGTGCCTAAGCCAGACATTCCAGAGAGAGAGGCCCATTTTCACTGTAACATCTAAGCAAGAAGAAAAAGCCTTGTTCTTCTGGCTGGTGTAAAAAGCTCCCTCCCCCTTTAAGGAAGGGGTTTGGGCATAACATATGAGAGAGGAGAAAATGCCTCAAACAGTTTTTGGGATCATATAGAGAATAATACTCTAATTGCCCTTCACCATGACTTGTAAAACCCCTGAACTGTAAGAGAATGATGATAGACCAAGAGGTGAGCAATGCCTGGTAATCTCAGGTGAGCCTCACCTGTCGATGGCGTCCACGGGGAAGCCTTGAGTCCCTGCCCCACAGTGGCACCCATAGTTGGTGAAGTTGGCCAGGGTGTAGGTGACGGTGCTCATCTGGATCATCTCATTAAACTGGGAGGCAAGGCCAGTCACCAGAGTGGCTCCTGAAAGAACAACAGTCTTGTTTGGAGGGAAGAGCAAAGAGACAGGGAGCAGGGGGTACAGATCGAAAAGGCAAGGGAGTTGATGTGGAAAAGCACTGTTTGTGGTGAGGGTAGCGGTTGAGGTCTCAAGCCTTCCTGAGGGGTTGGGATACTTTTTCCCCTGCTGCCACATTCCCTCAGAGGTAAACCGTTCTCAGCCATTTGCTGGCAGTAAAGGTAAAGGTAAAGGGACCCCTGACTGTTAAGTCCAGTCACGGATGACTCTGGGGTTGCGGCACTCATCTGGCTTTACTGGCTGAGGGAGCCGGCATTTGTCCGCAGGCAGCTTCTGGGTCATGTGGCCAGCATGACTAAGCTGCTTCTGGCAAAACCAGAGCAGCGCACGGAAACACCGTTTACCTTCCCGTAGCTGTACCTATTTATCTACTTGCACTTTGACGTGGTATCAAACTGCTAGGTTGGCAGGAGCAGGGACCGAGCAATGGGAGCTCACCCCGTCGCGGGGGTTCAAACTGCCGACCTTCTGATCTGCAAGCCCGAGGCTCTGTGGTTTAGAGGTAAACCGTTCTCAGCCACTTGCTAGCAGTAGGTAGGGCCAAAGCCACCTCCTTTTCCTTCCTCCCTCTGCCATCCCCTTCCTCTCTCTTTCCCTCCCTCATCTTTCTCTCTGCTACCCCATTTCATTCTTTTTCACGGCGTCCTTCTATCTCTCTTTCTGCCACCCCTTTCTCTCCTTTCTTTCCGCCTCTCTTTCTGCCATTCTGACACCTCCTTTCTCTCTCCCCATACTGATTTAAATTAGGCTGAGGCTCACAGGTAGTCCTAAGGCTGCTGGTTGCCCAGTCCTGGACTGAGAGGTTGAGCCTGTTCATGAGAGTACTGAGAATTAGATCAAGCACACCGTGGCATGAGCAGTAAGGCGTTTGGACTGGTGAGCCTGCCTGGAGGGCAGAAGTAACCGGGTGCCAAAAGAAGATGGCTTTAAACCCCTGCCTATTAACCACGACTATGGAAGGAACACCCAGATTCAGTGGCATTATATCCCTGAATACCAATTGCCAGATTTTTTCTTGTCTTCCTCTTCCCACATTTGGCTGCAAAATGCACTGCCCGCAGGCTGGTTTCTTGATGGCAATGCCATGAAGCCAAATCAGAGTGAGGGCAGTCTGAGGGCTTGTGGGGGGGAGGTACTTGCCATGAGTTGCCACCATTGCAGGGACCACGGTGGAAGCAAACAGACCCCATCCCAGAGACCCCTCTTTCGGACAACAAAACAGTTCTGGAAAGAACTCTCAGCTCTACTGAGGTCAGAACTATAGCAGAAAAGTAGACTTACCGCAAGCCAGAACCAGTAGGAAGATGGTAACGTTCTTCATGGTTGCAGCTGAACGGAAGCAAGCCAAAGAGAACCTTGTTCTGCTGTCAAAAGAAGGGCTCTGTACAATCGCTTGGGTGTCTGTGTCAGTTTATATAAGCAAGCCCAATCAGATATTTTGGGACAAATGATGTCCCCATCACCTCAGCCCCCGGTCCTGGCTCATAATAATTATACTCGAGGACCAGAGCAAAACAAGGTTAGGGACCATAATTATCTAAGAAGTGGGATTAACAACATCAGGATATATATATAAGCGGTGGCAATCTGAGGCTACATCCATACTACACATTTAAATCACTATGATACCTCTTTAAGCACCCATAAAGGGTAAAGGTAAAGGGACCCCTGACCATTAGGTCCAGTCGCGGACAACTCTGGTGTTGCGGCACTCATCTCGCTTTATTGGCCAAGGGAGCCAGCGTACAGCTTCCGGGTCATGTGGCCAGCATGACTAAGCCGCTTCTGGCGAACCAGAGCAACACAAGGAAACACCGTTTACCTTCCACTGGAGCGGTACCTATTTATCTACTTGCACTTTGACGTGCTTTCGAACTGCTAGGTTGGCAGGAGCAGGGACCGAGCAACGGGAGCTCACCCCGTCACGGGGATTCAAACCGCCGACCTTCTAATCAACAAGCCCTAGGCTCCGTGGTTTAACCCACAGCACCATCCGCACCCCTTATAGCTTCCCACAAAGAATCATAGCACCTATAGCTTGTTAAGAGCGCTGAGAGTTGTTAGGAGAGTTGTTAGGAGACACCTCTCGCTATTCCCCTTGCAGAGCTACTATTTCCAGAGGGTTTTTTGTGTGTGAATATAGGTTGGTTGTTAAACCACTCTGGGAACACTGCATAAGAACACCAGAAGAGCAATACTGGATCAAGCCAAAGGCCCATCTAAAATTTATTTATACATTAATCACATTTATATCTCACCTTCCCCCCCACCCTCACCTTCCCCTTCCTCATTTAAATTCCACAACAACCCTGCAAGGTAGGTTAGACTGAAGAAGAAGAAGAGTTTGGATTTGATATCCCGCTTTATCACTACCTGAAGGAGTCTCAAAGCAGCTAACATTCTCCTTTCCCTTCCTCCCCCACAACAAACACTCTGTGAGGTGAGTGGGGCTGAGAGACTTGAGAGAAGTGTGACTGGCCCAAGGTCACCCAGCAGCTGCAGGTGGAGGAGCGGAGGCGCAAACCTGGTTCCCCAGATTACAAGTCTACCTCTCTTAACCACTACACCACACTGGCTGAGGGGCACACTGAGAGGGGCAGTGACTGGCCAAAGGCCACCCAGTGGAGAGCTTCAAGGCCGAGTGGAGGATTTGAACCCTTGTCTCCCAGGCCTTAGTCTGACACTCTAACCACAGTACCACGCCAGCTTTCGGTCCAGTATTCTTTTCTCACAGCGATAGCACCATGTTGCACTTATAGAAATCGCACTTAAAGCGATAGCACCATGTTGCACTTACATCATTTATTTGATGGATGCATGGCCCAGTACATCACAAGTGCAATACAGTCATACCTCGAGTTGAATGCGCTTCGGGTTGAGTGCGTTCGAGTTGCGCTCCACGGCAACCCAGAAGTAATGGAGCGCGTTCCTTCCGGGTTTCGCCGCTCACGCATGCACAGACGCTCAAAATGACGTCACGCGCATGCGCGTTAGTGGTGAAACGCGACCCGCACACGTGCCAACGCACTGTTGCGTCTTGTGTTCCGTTTGGGATGTGAACGGGGCTCCGGAACGGATCCCGTTTGCATCCCGAGGTACCACTGTATTCCTTCGTCGCTGCCATGTGGCAGAATACACCCTTAAGATACCTCAGTCTCAACAGCACTGAGCCCAGTTTAAAGATGAAGTTCCATGAGAGGTTTTGACATTGCCCATCGATAGGACCTGGGCAACAGATTGAACTAGTACAGAGAAGAAATGATCCATAATGAATTGAAAAAAATGTTTAAATGTACCTTCCCCCCCAAAAAAACCCCCAGAGTAGTGGCGTAGCGTGGGTTGTCAGCACCCGGGGCAAGGCAAGTAATTTGCGCTCCCTAACCCATGGATTTGCGCCCCCTAACCCTAACCCCCAGATGTTGCGCTGGTGTGGCCGGGCCCCCCTGCACCCCCCACGCTACGCCACTGCCCCAGAGTCCTTTTTGCTGGGGATAATTCAGACGGAAATTCTCAGGTGTCAAAAAAGACTATTTATGTATGCCACTACTGGGGCCCGTGTTTTGTTAGTCCAAAAATAGAAAACGAGCGAGGTCCCAACTAAAGAAGAATGGCAACTTAAGCTGATGGAATATGCACAGCTTGCAGACTTAACATATAGAATCAGAGAACAAGAACATACGTTTAAAGAAGATTGGAAAACGTTTATTGAACATATGGGGGGGGGGGAATTGTGTACGCTTGAAAACGCTGGCAGCATTAAGATAAATTCCACAGTGTAAATAAGTTTTGATGGCTGTAATAATGGAATACTGAATGGTTTAGTTTACGTATAATATGCAGGGATTTATGGTATGCAAAATGAACCATGGAAAGAGAAGAAGGGAAATCATTGATGTTGTAAGGATGTTTAAATGAATATTCAAAATTGTAAAACAGAAAATCTAATAAAAATTATATATAATGAACAAGTTAATTTCAGGTTCCGAATACCGCATGGAAAAGGGTAAATTAATAGGTTGCCTTCCTTTTCTATTTCAGTCCACTGATGATGGCCGGGGTAAACAAATGAGGAGACCATTGTGTATTTATCAGCTGAGATCATGGCTTTGTTTGTGGAAACATCTCTGAAAAGATGACAGTTTTGGAAATGGGTAGGAAGCATTTAGCTGGAAGGAGGGATCTGAATCCTGTAGAAAAGGAGAATTGGGAGGTGCAGGGAGTCAGCGATGTATCCCAGTGGTAAATTAAGAACTCAAGATTAGCCTTGCTGCATCAGGCTGATGGTCCATCCATGGAGTTCCTGCTTCTGGGCTTTCCATTGAAACATCTGGTTTGGCCACTGTGAGAACAGGATGCTGGACTAGTTGGGCCAATGGCCTGATCCTTCGGTGGCCAGGCTCTCCTTATGTGATGCTTGGGACCTGTTTTAGGGAGAAAGGAAAGATGTCTGTCCACAAGTCTGCAATTTTTCTATTGGGCGAACCATATATATTTAGAACCGTGAAGGTGGCACATTGCTCTTCCTGCAGGAACTGATAGGGGGGCAGGGAATGCTTAAGTAAGAACAGTATGCCAGGTCAAGGAGATTTGTGATTTCAAGTTCGTTTTAGGCTTTTTAGTCATTTAGCTTGCATATCAGTTTATTCAGATTTTTGTAGCATTTATTTAAATATTTCCATTTAATATTTATTTTTTAAGTGGAACCATATATACAGTATGTGCGTGTGTGTGTGTGTGTGTGTGTGTGATGTTGTTATCTTATCTGCAGGGGAAATTCATCATTTTAAGTTTATGTCGCAAACAGTTTTATTTGGGTCTGAGTTAACTTCCATTGATGCAATCCTTTGTTAATTGCCTACAATTAAACTTTTGTTTTGTGATGGTCTGATGACCAGATACAAATAAACCCGATCTGATGTCATCTCTTCCACTCTGTAATAAGTGGCCGCACTTTATCTTTCCCCTATTCCACTGATGCAATTTTTGTGTGTGTGCGTGCTAATTTTAGCAACTGCGGTCACAGAGGTCACAGAAGTCGAGGTCAAACGCCAGAGGAGCAGTCACAGAGTCAGAGGAGATGTTGCAATGTTGTGGACGATGCTCAGGAGCTAGACAGGGTTGCAACACACACACACACACACACACACACACACACACACACACACACAAGTTCTACATCGCACCGCTGTTATGTCAGCCAGCTGTTTCAAAGACTTAGCAATGCTACAGGAAAATATTAGCCAACGTTATTTATTTGTTTCTTCACAGCACCCCGCCCCTTTTCATTAGAAAGCCTCTCAGAGCGGCTTTGCGAAAATCCCTTTCCTAACCTTTGCCCTCAGGTGCACAATCTCAAAAAGTCATGACGCATGAGGAAAGAAGGAAGAGGAGGGAAGAGGGAAAAGGAAAGCTCTTAAAGTTACAGCTAGTGTCTGTAGTGATTCTGGTGGCTTTGACCTTGATAAAGAGGACATCCTTTTTGCTTCCTCCCTGGGTACATCTGTCCCCAACTTGAGAGGTTTATCTTCTCAGGGTCCAGTGGAAGGGGAAGGGAATGCCAACAACTAATGTTTGCAACATTTTCCGAAGGTGTCCTCCGAACCCTTCCAAAAGGCAAACAAGGAACAGCGATTCGGTCTGTTCCGGAAAACTGGGCCTGTCTCTGGTTCACAAGCGATGGGTGGTTGTTGTTTTCTGATGCTGCTGTTGCCTCATTGATTGTCTTCCCAAGAAGCCGTGGCTGTGCTTTCGACTCTGCTGTGTCATGATGTACGTGCAAGATCCAGTTTGGGCTCGCTCGATGGTGATTTATGCAGCCTCGGAATCGGTCATGTGTTTAAGCCAAAAGGCAGGATGGGCTGATGGGGATCGGCCGGGGTTCCTAACCGTAACTCCACCAACAACACCTAGCCCTTCATGAATCTGGTGTCTTCCCAAATGCCCAACTCCTTCCTGGTTATATAACATTCCTGAACTCTGCTGAGCAGATGGGTCAAGGGTAGGGAATGGAGGAGAAATTTGATTTGGTTGGGGCCGTGCTCAGTGGTAGAGCTTTCTTGCACACACAAGGTCCCAGGGGCAATTCCTGTCACCTCCAGGTTGGACGAGAGAGGCCTCCTGCAAGTCAGTGACCATTGGTCTTGGCCAATGGTCTGACTCCCAGAATGAGGCAGCTGCCTATATTCCTATGTCTTTAGGGAATGTCCATAACTCAGTGGCCAGAGAATCTGGTTTGTATTGTTATAGATCTGGGGGGGGGGGAAATCCCCCTGAACCCTAGAAATTAATAAATGCCAGGGTTTTGATTAATTGGGATATGGATTAAAGTGCAGACCGGTGCCAGATGGGGAATTCTGGGAATGCAAACCAGCCTGGCTGGCTGAGTGAAGAACAAGCCTGTTAACATGAGAAAACGTGTTGATGGGCCATTGGGCAGGGAGATTGAAATATACTCGGAGTCGAGAGTGGATTTCATGCTCTTTATTTAGCTCATGGTGGTGAGGAGGAATGGAAGTTCCCCCAGAATGTCTGCTTTATATACATTATTTACACAATGGGCCCCACGTGATTGGCTAATTCCCGGATTCTCCTGTAGGCCAATCAGGTTGTGGATTCACTTCCACCTGGAGCTGGATTGGGTGGCTCCTGTGGACCAATCAGACTGCTGCATTTTGGATCCTATTCAACTCAGTACATAACAGAGATGTTACCAAGGTGATGGGGTGTATGTTTGAGGGGACGGGAAAGGGTTTCTTGGAAGAAGGAGGAAGAGGAAGAGCTGAGATCCATCTTGGGCAGGCAGGGAGAAGGGTGCCTGCACTGGTGCCTTTTGAAATGACCATGCCGTAAAATCTGGACTCACTCTATGCAGACCAAAGGTGTAAATAGGTGAAGAAACCATATTTCTTAAAGCATGGCAGTCTCCACCAAGTCTTCCATTGTCCAAAGGGACACAGACCCTGTGTGGGACCCCGTGGGCTCTTGCCACCACTTGGCAGAGGGAGGGCCAGGCACCCGACTTTTGTAACAGTATGCAGGCTCTGGGTTCAATCCCCAGGTAGCACTGAAAGAGTCTCCTGTGAGAGCTGCTGCCAGTCAGTGTAGACAATACTGAAGTAGGTGGAACAAAGGTCTGACTTGGTGTGAAATAGTTTCCTGCCACCCTTGTCCCTTAACCATAGGTAAAGATAAGGGGACCCCTGACCATTAGGTCCAGTCGCAAACGACTCTGGGGTTGTGACGCTCATCTCGCTTTACTGACAGAGGGAGCCGGCATACAGCTTCCAGGTCATGTGGCCAGCATGACTAAGCCGCTTCTGGCGAACCAGAGCAGCACACGGAAATGCCGTTTACCTTCCCACCAGAGCGGTACCTATTTATCTACTTGCACTTTGACGTGCTTTCGAACTCACCCCATCGCAGGGATTCGAACCGCCGACCTTCTGATCGGCAAGCCCTAGGCTTTGTGGTTTAGACCACAGCGCCACCCGCGTCCCACCCTTAACCATAGCCCAGTGGTAAACCGGCTTCCTGTGTTCCTATATAAGGCAACTGATTCCGTTGGTGTTGTCTAGCCAATCTACAAGATTCCTCATAAGTTCCTATACAGCTCAGGGCGACAGGCCTTCCCTTTTGACCTGCAGCTGCTCCCTTTTGCCGATCCCTTCTCAATTTCTCCACCACCCTTCCCCAAGTATTGGCAAGGCAGCTCATCGTCAGCTCGTCCCAAACCTGCTCTTCCCGGCTCCTGCAAGACTCGGCGGTTCTGCAACGCTAGAAACTCACGGAACGCTTTGCTGACTCCTCTTGCAGTCAGCTCATATCTACGGGGGACAGTAAATTACAGCCTTGCTCAATGTGTGGTTGTGCAAGCCTTTGGGAAAAAAATAAATAAAAGAACAAGGTGACCCATATTTAGCTTCTCTTGTGGCCTAAACCAGAGGTCTTTGAAAGCTGAACCTCTGCAGAAACAGGTGCATGAAAGGGGTGAGCCAATTGGTCCATTGCAGTCTCTGTCCACTTCTCCTTTTTCCACAATTTTTAACTTCACTACGCCACATTGCCACATCAGTTCTCAATCACGACTCAGAAAGAGTTTGCTGTTAGCATAGCTAGGGGAAGGGCAGGTTTCAGTTTTTCAGTTTTTCCCCAAATTTAAGCATAGTTCTCCAGATGTCCACGTCAGCTTGTGATGTTTCCTCCCAGTCTTCATGAAAATTAATCAGGTTACCTCCTTAATACGCACATTTTTGTAATGCATTTTCCCCTAAAATGCAGATTATTTTTTTTGCCAAGCGATTCCCCTTATTATAATGCATCTGAGTGCATTATTTCCACTAATGCTCTATGTGGGTTTATAAAGGAGAAATTACCACAGTATATGCATTGTTGTATGCATTACTCTGCTGGACACAGAGAAGTGCAAATTTCAAAGGACCATTGGGGTGTATGGGGGTGGCTAAACCAGGTGAAGGTCTCCAACAAAGGGTCTCAAACCCGTGGTGGGTTAGGGACTTCCCCTGCATGCGAAGACAGGCTCTGACAGATTGAGCAGAGGAGATTAATAGTAAGTCCAATGGTCAAAAAAGGCGGTTTCTGCATGTGCTGTAGAGGGAAGTGAGGGGCAGATGGGGCTTGTCAACCTGGGAAGGGAGCCCGTCTAGGAGAAGGAAAACTCTGATCCTGAACCTCTGCTGCCTTGCAGGATATCTTTGGTAGAAGAAAAGTCTAAGGAGGAAACCCTACACAGCTCTGGAGTGGAGTCCCTAAGATGGTTGGATGGTGCCTTGCATGCCTTCTTCCAGCAACTCCTGCAGCCCAGCTGGTGCCAAATGTATTGCTCTGCTTTCCTTTGGACCACAGCAGTGAGGCTGAGAGGGTGGATTTGTCATCTGGGCAGCCCAGGACTTCCACACACATTGCCCAGGCTTGCACCCTGGGAAGGTCACTTTGGTGCTGCTGATACAGTGGTTTGACTTCACCCCTGGAGGCGCACTCCATTGCCTCTCGAGACAGACAGACGGATGCCAACAATTCTCCTCGGGAAGGAAATTGCCTTTCCTCTCCCAAGAGAGCAGCACTGAAATTGAATCTTTAACCCCCCACCCCCCATTTTGACCTTATTCCATACAAGCAAACAGAGCAAAAGGTATCCATTCACTTGGAGATGGTGGTCTTGTCATCTGGGCAGCTCAGGACCTCCACACACACTGCCCAGGCTTGTGCCCTGGGAAGGTCAGCTTGGTGCTGCAAATTTTGACTTTGTCCACCGAGGCTCACTCTATTGTCTCTTGAGACAGATGGATAACAGCAGCAGCAGCAGTGTTTCTGTGCACTGCTTTGGGAAGAAAGAATTGATAGCTCAGGGTGATGGGTCTTCTCTTTGGAGCTGCAGCTCTTTTTTTGCAAATCCAGTTTCAACCTCTCCACCACCCGCCTTTCTCAAGCACTGTCAACGTAGCTCTTTGTTGGCTTGGACCAAACCAGCTCTTCTAGGCTCCAACGAGACCTGATGCTTCTGTAGCGTTTGAACTCAGGCAGTATGAGGTTCTAAAGACAAACTGAATCACGTTTCTTCCTCTAGCCTTAGGTGGTATCCAACAATAGTGATATTCAGAGTAAAGGGAAAGGGAAAGGGACCCCCTGACCATTAGGTCCAGTCATGGCTGACTCTGGGGTTGCGACGCTCATCTCGCTTTATTGGCCAAGGGAGCTGGCGTACAGCTTCCGGGTCATGTGGCCAGAATGACTAAGCCGCTTCTGGCAAACTAGAGTCATGTATGGAAATGCCATTTACCTTCCCGCAGGAGCGGTACCTATTGATCTACTTGCACTTGATGTGCTTTCGAACTGCTAGGTTGACAGGAGCTGTGACCAAGCAACGGGAACTCACCCTGTTGTGGGGATTTGAACTGCTGACCTTCTGATCGGCAAGTCCTAGGCTCTGTGGTTTAACCCACAGCACCACCCGCGTCCCTTCGATATTCAGAGTAGACCCACTGAAATGACTAACTTGGTTCCAATGCATCTCCTCTGAGTAGGAAGTTGAATGCAGCCTTAGAATGCTGCAATGCAGCTCCCATCAACTCTGATTCCATTGGCCATGATAGCGGAGGATGATGGGAAATGGAGTCCAACAGCATCTGGAAGGCCATAGGTTTCCTATTCATGATGTAGACAATACTCAATTAGGTGGACACATAGTCTGGCCTGTCATTGGATTCTTCTCAATATTGATCCAGATTTCAATGTCTAGTTAGCAGAGCAACAACTTAAACATGTTGCAGAATTCCCCAAAAATAGACCAGAGGCAATTAATATTTCATCCAGCAGAGCTTTACTGCTACTGAAGGCAAATGAGCATAATGATCACAAATCCAATATATTCAGGATTGGCACTGTCCATAAGAAATCCAGTTGCAGCAAACTTAACTTAAGCTTAACAAGAACTTACAATAAGACTGAACCTTAACACTATATACAGAACACCACATCAGAAGGAAGAGCTATAGGAAGAGAAAGTGGAACCCAGGCTTCTTCTGGCCTGACTATTATAGTCAGCAAGCCTTGACAGAAAGAGATCAGAGAACCAGTTTAAGCCAGCTGAACTCAGCTTCTCTGAAGGAACAACCAAAATATCATGAACCTTCTGTTTGTTTCTTTCACACACAGAAGCTTCCAGAAGCTTCCAGAACCCTCTTGAATTAAGTAGAATAGGAAATATCTCTCCACATCAGATCAATACTTTCTGCACTAGGAAATGCAAACTAACATAGCCTGGTCCCATATGGACTGAGGTGGTGAGAAATGTCTCTTTAACTCTCTGCTCCCTATGTTAATCACATGGAAAAGAAGAGTCTTGGTGGATGAGGTCAAAAAGCCCATATTCATTTCAGTGGGTCTACACTGAGTATAACTTAGTTGACACAGCCCTAAGAAATGTTCTCCTGGCACGAGGGATGGGGGGTTGTTGTTGTTGTTTAGTCGTGTCTGACTCTTTGTGACCCCCTGGACCAGAGCACGCCAGGCACTCCTGTCTTCCACTGCCTCCCGCAGTTTGGTCAAACTCATGCTGGTAGCTTCGAGAACACTGTCCAACCATCTCGTCCTCTGCGTCCCCTTCTCCTTGTGCCCTCCATCTTTCCCAACATCAGGGTCTTTTCCAGGGAGTCTTCTCTTCTCATGAGGTGGCCAATTATTGGAGCCTCAGCTTCACAATCTGTCCTTCTAGTGAGCACTCAGGGCTGATTTCCTTCAGAATGGATAGGTTTCATCTTCTTGCCGTCCATGGGACTCTCAAGTGTCTCCTCCAACACCATAATTCAAAAGCATCAATTCTTTGGCGATCAGCCTTCTTGATGGTCCAGCTCTCACTTCCATACATCACTACTGGGAAAACCATAGCTTTAGCTATACAGACCTTTGTTGGCAAGGTGATGTCTCTGCTTTTTAAGATGCTGTCTAAGTTTGTCATTGCTTTCCTCCCAAGAAGCAGGTGTCTTTTAATTTCGTGACTGCTGTCACCATCTGCAGTGATCATGGAGCCCAAGAAAGTAAAATCTCTCACTGCCTCCATTTCTTCCCCTTCTATTTGCCAGGAGGTGATGGGACCAGGGGCCATGATCTTCATTTTTTTGATGTTGAGCGGGTTGGTTTTCCCAATTTTTCTACCTGATTTGTGTTTCCCATAACAATATGCGAACTGAAACACTGTCCTAAATTTTGGCAAACATTTTACACTTCTCCAACCAATGTACAAAAGAGTGTTACTGAGATGCATGCGTTAGTGAAAATAGCATGCAAATGTGTGTTATCGTCAGAAAAACTTCATGCAGAAATTTGTGCGCCTGGCAAAATTACCGGTATGTACAAAAACATGTGTATGAGTTGAAATCCTTCCTAGAATCCTAACTGATTTTCATGAATTTATTTATTTTTAATTACAAACTGATGTATGAAGGAGAACTGAATTGAAGATTGACTGAAGGAGAAATGGAGAGAAACCAAAACTGACAGGATGACAGGAACTGTGGCAGTCAACATCAGTTACTGTGGTTTCCCATTGGTGTCTGATGTATTCTGATGTATTTTGCTAGTTTATTATCAAAGTAGTAGTATTTGGTTAGCTTGCTTTTTTAGAGGAAGGGGGGATCTGAACCTTTTGCGACCACCCCAGTAACATAGATAGTAAGCCTTGAGCAGCAAGAATTCCACTCCTACCCACTGATGTGAAAGAAATTTTGCTTAGCATACACTCCCGGGAATGCTGCATCACCTTCCTGAATGGATAAATAAAACAAGCACAGTTGATTCCAGCCAATAGAGGGCAGTAGAGGCCATCTGGAGCCCATCTTCATGTAGGCTGTAGCTATTGACATACCAGCTTACGATTTGCTCCTATAGAGCTGCCTTAGGCTGAGTCAGGCTACTCGTCTCTCTTGCCCAGCATTGCTTATCCTCTGAGGTTATTCCCAAAGCTGCAATCCTCACACCCACCTCATTTCAACCAGAGAAAGCAAGGATTGGATCTTGCCAAGCCTGTGCTCTGTCATTGAGTTATGGCCATTCTCCACCAACACACCCATGTTGTTTAGTCGTTTAGTTGTGTCTGACTCTTTGTGAGCCCCATGGACCAGAGCACGCCAGGCACTCCTGTCTTCCACTGCCTCCTGCAGTTTTACAAACTCATGTTTGTAGCTTCGAGAACACTGTCCAACCATCTCGTCCTCTGTCGTCCCCTTCTCCTTGTGCCCTTCATCTTTCCCAACATCAGGGTCTTTTCCAAGGAGTCTTCTCTTCTCATGAGGTGGCCAAAGTATTGGAACCTCAACTTCACAGTCTGTCCTTCCAGTGAGCACTCAGGGCTGATTTCCTTAAGAATGGATACGTTTGATCTTCTTGCAGTCCATAGGACTCTCAAGAGTCTCCTCCAGCAACATAATTCAAAAGCATCAATTCTTTGGCGATCAGCCTTCTTTATGGTCCAGCTCTCACTTCCATACATCACTACTGGGAAAACCATGGCTTTAACTATACGGACCTTTGTTGGCAAGGTGATGTCTCTGCTTTTTAAGATGCTACACACCCATGAGCTGGGGGCAATTCCTCCATGCTCAAACCACCA
Source organism: Podarcis melisellensis (assembly GCF_964234715.1). Taxonomy (NCBI): domain Eukaryota; kingdom Metazoa; phylum Chordata; class Lepidosauria; order Squamata; family Lacertidae; genus Podarcis; species Podarcis melisellensis. The sequence goes on along the minus strand of NC_138540.1, from coordinate 20,572,841 downwards.
GCGAGTCACATGACTTGTCAGCCTGGCTGGGTGAGCTGATTTTGATCAGCACGGCTGTGCTGAATTTCTCCCCACTTGGGTGGGGCTGAGCCCTCATCCACGCTATCTTCCCTATATACATAAAAATGTAAGGCGGTCATCACGCAGCCCCCATTGAAGGATTTGTAGCGCCTCATCTGAATGCCTCCACTTGAGGAGAGTCCATCCCTTCCCAAGGCAGACTGTTCAACTGTCAAAACAGCCTGTCCTGTTAGGAAGTGTCTCTCTCCTGAGTTTGAGCCTGATTCTGCTTCCGTCTCATGGAGGAGAAGGCTACCACTGCTTACCAGCCGAGTGCTGATGTGCTCAGCTCCTGCTTGAAGGTTTCCCAGTGGTTGACCACTGTAAGAACAGGGTGCTGGACTAGACAGGCCATAGGCCTGATCCAGTAGCCAGACTCTTCTTCTGTTCTTAAATCTAAGCAACAGCATAGGTGTTGGTAAACCCTTCTAGCCTGGGTTTCACTGACAATTACCTGGAATTAGCAGCTGTCAGCAGTGTCTGATGAACAATTAAGTCCAATTCACTGTTATCTGAAGTATGGGATGAATGCAATGCAGTTAATCAGTTAATCTCCTAACTCGTTGCCACCCATTTATAATATCATTTATTCACCACCCACCTCCATCTGACAGATGTCCCACCCACTTACTAGTCTTTCCCTGTGACTTTCAGCTTCCCTTTCGAGTTAACTCAACAACCAAGAAGTTTCCTTCCCTCCTCCAAACACAACCACTCAACCTTGGCTCAAGCTGGTATTTTGAGCTTTGAGTGAGGGGAACCTGCGGAACCCAAGAAGTGCTCTACTGGGTCTGGCCAATGGACTGTCTAGTCCAGCATCCGGTTCTGACAGTGGCCAATCAGATGCCTCCAGGATACTAGTGGCCAGGTGTCAGGTGGCAGAGGAAGCAACTCCCACGGCCGGTTTCCAGGGACATATAAGACAAGGAAAAGTTCTTACCATCTGCTTTTTATTCAATATTTACAGAATGCAGCCTATTGGAATAATGACATTGTCCTGATGAAAACTGCCCTCTGCCTTTGAGCTCTTTGCTCTCCTACTTTCAAGGCTCGCCGGGTTCTGGGAGAGAGGGGGGCGGGTCTGGAATGATTTCTAAAGACACTGTGTCCATCAGCTGTCACCCCCTGGTGAGTCCTCCTCCTCCTCTCCCATTATTTTCCAGCTTTCCACCTCATCTGCCTCTGAGCTGAGACCTCCCTCAATCCCCTGTGGTAGTTCTGAACTGTCTTCTCTGGAAAGGTCACACTTGGGGAGGCAGTCTCCACCATTTCTCCTCTGCCCAGTCCCTGACAGCAGGGCATGAAGGCAACAGGCCTCCTTCTCTGTTACTCACAAGAACCCAAGAAGGCCCATCTAGTCCAGCTCAGTGTTCTCTCATGCCTCTGGGAAGCCACCAGAATCACAACTCCTCTTTAGTGTCCTTCCCAGGTGCCTTCTCCAGAGTGACCCTAGGAGCCGATCCTCAGTGGCTGACTCACCTGATTGGTTCCAATCAGCAGAAAGGTGAGAAGGCCTCTTCTCAGTGGATAGAAAACTCTGCTTTCCTGCTGATTGGTTGGCTCTAGGAAACTGGAAACAGGGACCAGGCCACAGAAAACACATTGGGTCCTCAACCCCTAGACTACTGCACCTCTGCCTTCCATTCTCAGTGGGCACCAGCCACCTACTGGATACCTCTGTACCTTCAGTGGTGAGAAGAAACTGGATTTCCACCATGATTGTTTAACCTACTGTGAGTCATCTGCTCACAGGATGACTGCCATTGCCATAACCTTGGCTGCATCAAGCCTGTCAATCGGCAGGTTGGGGGTATGTCATAATTTGGGGAAGCCCAATATCCTCCCCTTTCATTGAGGTGTTCCTTGGACAACATTCCTGCAGGCTTTCACACTTACTTATATAAGCCTGGTAATTGGAATGGCTTTGGTTTGTGGGGGTGGCCAAGGGATGAGTGAATTCAGTCGCCTGTTAAATGCTTGCTGCAATTTGTGCTCTTGTTTTTCAACCAACAGGCTAAGAACAACAACCACAAAATAACTCAGCAAGGATTTGCAGGGCTTGGCATCACTGGGGAAGACAGTGGCATGCTTCCTACTGGCCTTTTTTGATCCTGCTCTGGCTGACTTCTTGGCTGAGGGAGTTGCCTAAATTGGCAAGATGAGTAAGGCAGGCAACGCCCCATGGCAATGGAAGAAAACAACCATCCAGTTGAACGACATGGAAACTTGGGAAGCAGCCGTATTCCGAGTTAGACCATTTGTCCATCTAGCTCAGTATTGTGTACACTGACTGGCAGAATCTCTGCAGTGTTTCAGACAGGCTTCTGAAGATGCTGAGGGTTAAATTTAGGACCTTCCCCATGAATGGAGAACGTCAGACCTCCAGATGTTGTTGAGCCACAACTCTTCTTACCCATGACCATGCTTCTTGGGGCTGATGGGAATGAGGAAGATCTGGAGGGCCACGGGTACCCCATGCCTAACCATCTTTGGACCACAACTCCCACAATCTCTGACCATGGACTAAGCTGTCTGAGGATAAAAGGAATTGTAGTTCAACTACAGCCTACGGTTGAAGAACACTGGTCTACACTGACTGTGGGTCTCCAGGATTTCAGAGTGGTCCTGCTAGCTTTTTTACTAGGAATTTTAGAGATCCAATCTGAGATTTTAAGCAGGCCAATCATGTGATTTCCAAGGCTTGGAATGAAGTTCCCTGAACTAGTTACTGTATAAAACACACACACACCTTAAATTAGACCCCAAAGTGGTTTTCATAATTCCCTGCTGAAGTAAATGTGAATTGTTTATTTTGGGATAGAACTTAAAACAATTTCTAGTTCATATTCATCTCTCCTCACTCCCACCTGCAATGCAGGAGGCCCAGAATATTTGCTTGCTTGCTTTTTTTAAAGGAAGAACTTCGTATTTATAAAGAAAGTAAGAAAGCAAACGGTGAAGGCAATGTTTTACGGCTTCTTAGGCATTGCTGCTGCTAAGGATAGTCACTTAACCGCTTTTGCCAAGTAACTAAAAGGAAGGAATGTGAGGCATTTCCTGTGTTTTCTTTGCTGAAGAAGTTTTCTCCTTTGCAACAGGAGCAGCTTGCAGCGAGAAGCACAAAAACAAAGTGACAGATGCCTTGGATGGAATAAATTCAGCCAGGTAAGGCTTTTCTTGCATGGAAATACAATTACAGTATGGGGAAAACATCAGTGGATGACTTTCTGCCAGCCATCTTATTACTTATATGTGGGTCCAATTTTGGACCGTCTACTGAAGTGCAGCAGCTCATAATATTCTGAATTTTCTTCTTCTTCTTCTTCTTCTTCTTCTTCTTCTTCTTCTTCTTCTTCTTCTTCTTCTTCTTCTTCTTCCTCTTTCATTTGGATGAGTTTGGATGAAACCCGTTTGTTTTGTGAAAGAATGAAGGTGAACTGGAGCCAGTGGCTTTTCGGACAGGGGGAAGTTGAACTAGTTGCTTTTAAATCTGAATGACCCAAGCTCTGGTGATTTCCATTTGAGCGATAATTAGATATCCAAGCCCATCATGGCTCTTCCAGGCTGTAGGGGCAGGTCCATTAAGGCAAATGGGCCACTGCCCCATCAAACTCAACTGGTTTCCTCCAACTCCACCTGACTTATTTACATCCAGTCCACAGTGAGACCCTGACTGTCACCTTCCTCCACCCGAGTCTCAGGTGTTGTCCCTTGTAGAACTCCGCAGGAAGGAGGATGGGGACAAAAGTATGACGACTTGGTGCTGCCTGCTATTGGCTCTTACTCAGCCAATCGTTGGCTCCGGCTCCACCTACTTTTTGGGCTCCCGCCCCACTAGGGAATAATCAGCAGTGGGGGCAAACTGCACCGTGCTCCCCTTAGTACGATGAGCTTCATCTCAGTTTACCCCAAGAAATTTCAAACCCCAAATAAAAGATGCTAGTCAGTATGAAAAGACACCTGCAGTATTTTATTACAGAAAGATTACAAAACAACCAGTGCAGATTGCATAGTTTTGCTCTTTTTAACCTTCAACAAGGCGAAGGGGTAGGGGGTGGGGACAAAATAGGAGCACAATAAATTATTAAGTTACAGCCACAACAAGAGGTCACTTTCCATAATTCTGCCCCCCTCTCCCTCTCATACATGCACACACTCAAAATAAATAACGGTCAAATATTCTCCTTCAAAATGCATCTGCATCCAACCATCATAGAATTCAACAGCAAGGCAGATGGATATACAGTACATATTTCATTCGTAGAAAATAATAGATAGATAGATATTTACAGGATTCTATCCAACACTAGCCATGCTACTGAGGTTAATGGACATGACTAATTTAGATTCATTAAATTCAATGGGTCTTCTCTGCATGGGGCTTAGTCGGATCCACAGTGATCCCAACAGTGTGGGGATAGATTCCAACTCCCCCTTGCTGAAACAATGCTACTTGGACTTATTCAGAGAGACATGTTTATCATTTGAGGACTAACACAGGCATAGCGGTGACCCCTAGCTTAGATTGCTCTGTGGGCGTGCAGTCAAGTTTCTCCCTCAGAAAGGCTCAGGCAGGTAAATTGCCACTTGGCATGGCAAACTTCAAGTGATGAACAGGGTTGACCGAAGGACCCCTGGATGCATAAAGTGTGGTACAGCCCTGAGCTCTGGTGATCATCAATAAAGCTTTCTGGTACATCCAGACATCGATTTGCTGTATAAAACTAAATATTTTATAGTTCAGGATTTCAGGATGTTCATTATGACAAAGCAATCTTCTGAATACAGTTAGAACATTTCTCTCTTTTTTTAAATCAAGAAATCATTATGCAAAGGAGAAATCTGGCACATTTTGTGTAAAGCAAAAGTTCAATGTGCTTGCAAGTATATATCCGTTTACTTTAAAAAGAACAGCAGCCATTATGGACATGGTTGGATTTTGAGGTCTGAAGAGGGGAAATAGGTAAAGAAATCCATTTGAAAAGTTGATTTTGGCTTCCGAATTCACAAGTAAAATGTAATATCAAAAAGTGCCCTGTAACTAATTTCCTGAGTGGAGAACGACCAATCAGAAGCTGTCGCACTGCCAGCCACTCAAAAGAGCTGACTTTGCATAGTGTTGTGCCTTTGCCACCTGAAGGGGGCGCTGTAACCTGAGTACAGGCAGTTGCTAGGCTAGACACTGGGGGTTCTTGGGCACCTATCCTGCTCCATGCAAGCTACTGTTTTTCTTCTTCTCCAAGAACTCAGCTTATAAACCCTGAACTTCACATTTTAACAGAGGCAGCACGCAATCATAATTAAAAACACGTTCCTTGCCACAGATTTCAGAGCTCAAACAGGAAAGAACTACCTGTCAAACAGAAGAGGTACCGTGGGCATTACAATCAGCACGCTCAAGTATTCATTGCATCCCTCTGGGATCCCAGAGGCACTGTTAACACAGACAGAAGAGAACATAGCCTCATAAATGTTCGCTAGACACATTTTTTAATGTGTGGGCTGTTTAACATTTAACTCGGAGACACCTGTGAAATGTTGACGGTCCAGCCTCTTTGCCCAGGGATGCCCAGTTGAATCTGGTTCCCTCAGGAGAGCTTCAGCGGGAAGCTACGGTTGTGGCTTTTTATAGGGAACTGGATAACCGCCAGTCACTCTCTGGCTTTCCTCTTCCCTCAGATGAAAAAACGAAAATAAAAAAAATAGACTTCTTTCATAAGAAAGAAGGCCACAGGTCAGTCATCTCTGAAAAGAATACCATGGAACAAATAACATGAGGGGGGAAAGGGGGTCTTCAAGTCAACCAAGGAACCAGTCAGAAAGGAATTGTCAGTGTTTGCCTGGGCGAGGCCTCATTTGGACACCTCCTTCATTAACGGAACGCATTGCAAATCTGACCCCAAGTCGCTGGATGAAAAACCTCGCTTCCCTGGGCTCCATCTTGTTTGCCACAGAACTGTCCGAGGAGGTTCAGAAGAGAAAAGTCACAGACTCAGTCTCCTGTTGGAGGCTGGGCCCCATCAGTCCAGCACTTCTGAGCCAGCATTTCTGGGTCAGCAGTCACAACTGTACTGGCCACAATTCCCTACAAAAGCAGCTCTTCTTCAAAGGTATGAAGGTAGGTTTGTAGTTCTCCAAGATCCATTCTCCTTGGACGCCATTAGCTGTTGAGGCGCATATCTATGCTCTGCTCTTTCCGGTGCTTGAATCCATTCAGCACCACACTTGGGTAGAGCTCAGGCATCTGGTATGTGCTATATTTTGTGTCTTGGCATGGGGTGCCAGTGCCATCGCTGGTGTAAGGTTTTGTGATATCCTGGGTGCTGGCCAGGCCTTCCTCCACATAGCGGTACTTCTCCAAAGTCAAGGTTATGCTCGGGATGTTTGGGGGTCGAGACACCTTATGTGTCCTCTTAGCCGTGAACTGACGGTAGAGGAAGATGAGAGACAAGATGGCGGCATCCACGAGGAACTCCAGCAGCTCCACCACTGACAGCACCGATGACCCAAACCAGAGACTCCAGTTGCTTCCCATGTTGGACATCATCTGGGATTCCTAGGGAAAACATAGACCATCTGATTAGACCAGAGGCGGGGAGTCCTTTGCAGAGTGAGGGCCACATAGCCTTCTGGGGAGCCGCATGCCAGTGGAGGGAGGACCAGAGGCATAAATGGGTGTAGCAACAAACGTCAGTTTTACCCTTTGTACAAGTAGACTAGTTTCTACACACACACACACACACACACACACACACACACACATACGCACACACCAGAACCTCTCTCAATCCTCTACCCAGGAAAGTAAGAGACGTGATCAGAGTTCAAGGACACATTCCAGCCAGGTCAAAGCACTCAGGGAGGGTGAAGTAGGGCTGGGGAAGGGAGTGGCCTGGGAAGGGTTCCTAGGGCCAGATGGAGAGGCCTGGGAGGCCACACTTGGCCCCTGGACTTTAGCTGCCCCAGCCCCAGGTTAGACACTGCTGTGACCCTATATGTTGCAGCCAACATTAATATCCCACATGGAGTCAACCCATCAACGTTTATGGATCTAACTTAGTCATGGCCATTAATTTTTGTGCATCTACTCTGAGTATGACTTAGATGGATAGAATGTGTTGCTCTTCCGCAAATATCTTCGTTTACCTGCCGAGTTGTCCTTTCTTTCTGTTCCTAGTTTTATTTCATTTGTAATTGCTGCTTGTCTTCCTTACGGATTTGTTTGCGGAAGGGCAACTTTATGTGGCCTCTGCTATCAGTTTCAAAGAACTTATAAAGGCTAAGAACATTATGTATGTTTTTTCTCTCCTCCCTCCTAATCTCATTTCCCCTTCTCTTGTAATTTTTAGATTCTAAGACAGGGGAGTGGCGTCTGATTCCTGATCATTCTAAGGTGCTCCGGGAGAATTTGTTTAGCCGAAGAACAAGATGCAAATAGAAATGAATTCCTTTCTTTGGTAATAGTTGTTTCTAACTGCTGTTTAAGTTGGGTTGGATCCAAGTTGACAGCATAATTCTCTGCATGCTTGCTCACTAGCACAGTAATTGGGTTCAATGGGACTTACTTCCAGGTAAGCATGAATACTATGGGTGCCTATCGTTAGCTGCAGCTGGTTGCCATGGAAACCAGTGGTCCTTAACTCATGACGAAGGTGGTGATCTGAACCCCACTTACCTGGGAGTATGCCCCAATGAATTCAAGAGGACTTACTTCTGAGTAGATACTGGGTAGCAGTCACTTAGCTATACTCAGAGTAAACCCATTTCAAGTGAATGAACATGATTAACTAAAGTTAATGTGGGCCAAATAAACACACAACTTCAACTTACTGTATATTCAGGAGATTCATCCCAAGAATTGTAGTTTAGTCGCTCGTAGTAAATGTTCACCTTGGCAATATCTTTTCTGAAACTGAGGAAAGAGAGCGTTGAGATCGATTTAGTCCAGTGTAAATTTGTCTGTCCCTCCCAATACATTTTATTACAGTTTGAAAGAAAATACATGAAGGTTAATATCAAATATACAGTATCGTTTTATCAAAGTTTTTTTTTTAAAAAAAACCTAATTAAATAAAAACAAACCAAAATGAAGAAAAGAAAAAAAGAAAAGGGGGAAGAAAAAAGCAAGAGGAGGAGGAAAAAAAGAGAACTTCAAATTCTTCATCCGTCGGTTATATATAAAAAATTATCCAAAACATCCAAAACTGTCCAGTGTAAATTTGGTTGAGGGAACTTTTGACAAAATTGCGGAGAGACACTGCCAGTCAGTGTAGGCAACACTGAGTTAGGTGGACCAAACAACCTCACTCTGTGTGTTCCTTTGCTCCAGATGGTTGAGGACCTTTTGTTAAAATGCAAAATGAACTGGTACAGTCAGAAGCAAGGACCAGTGAATGCCATGGTGTACCCTCCCCAGCTAACTACGCGCAGGATTGCAGTTGGACTGATCAAAATAAATTTGGTATAGTGCCATGTAAGTGGACTTTTCTTGAGGCTATAGCTCCTACACTTCAAAATTTAGCACTTCACCATAGATGCCAGTTCTGAAGACAGTTGCCAAATAATCTTGCATTTATGGTAAAAGAGAAGGACTTGACAGAGCAGCAGCAGCAGCACCCGGTAGAAAAAACAATGTGACTAACCTGTCGCCGGTGGCATTGTATCTGTTCTGGGCTTCCAAAGCTTTGTGAATCCATTTCTAAAAAGAAAGACACAGGAACAGGGTTCAAAATCTGGAAGCAGACGCAGCAGATGGTTCAAGTGGCATTGTGCCAGGGATGGCATAGGGGAGCTGCCAGCTGTCCAAAATATCAGCTGGGCTTGCTCTTGGGCTCTTAATGGAAGCTTGCTTTGCAGTGAAGCTTAACATGCCATTGGGATAAAAAAGACCACCTATGAAGGCCTTTGGGTCAAGCGGCTGTTAAAGGCAGGGAAGCACAGTGCAGTAGAGTAGTTGGCAAATTGTAATAATAAAAACCGATACATACAAGCAAGGCAGAAGTAATGCGACTATCAAGTGTTTAAAAATATATTGACCATTCAAAACTTTTTGTTTGCACTTAGAAGTTTCATCAATATGCTTAATATATTTTCTTTGTTCTCATTTTTAAAAAAAGGGAATTTGACATCACTATGGTGGACCTGTTGCACCCTATCAGATGTTTAAGGAGGCAGAAGAAACAGTTAAATTCTCCTCCTTATTGGAGCACACACCACAGGTGACTGGCTCCTTGATTGGTTGTATGTTCACTGCAGCAGGCTCCCTGATTGGTAAGTGACTATCATTAGCCAGCTTGGGAGAACATTGAAAATTTAGCATCCTCCCCCACTCTGAACTCCACATAGGTTATACTTTACCTCAGATTTGGTCGAGGGCCACTTTGCATATCCTGCTGAAAGTTTGTACCAAGTCTCGCTGTCAAGAAGACAAGAATGTAAAAAGGTTACGAGGAACCCTGATGCATCAGAACAAAAGCTACAGTGAACATTTTATGGTCCCGTCTCCTTTTCTATACTTTGAGATGTGACGGCCGTTTTATGTCATGTCACAACCCCATGGCCGCCAGTTGGTGACTGGAACCCACAGTATGTTCTCAACATTTCCAAAGTGTCCACTAGCCTGAAAAGGCTGTAATGCCTGGATGCCTGTGTTCACCCTTGGGTGATCTACATGCAGGTCGCACTTACTGAACACAGCGTGTTCGCTGGAAATTGTTCGTTAGGCGACCATTCAGCTAACAAGATGACAGTTTCCATTATTTCCTATGCGAACATTTCTGATCCATGATTTTCCTCCCCCCTCCCACCATGGTTTCTTCCTTAAATTGCTACAGCCAACCAGCAAGAGAGAGACAAAGGAAAAACTGGTTTGTTCGAACTTTCCTGCTCCCTGATTTATCTGATCTCTCTCCCCATTCCTTTTCTCCATGGTTTCTGCCTGAAAATGGTTGCCGCTGACCAGCAAAGCATAAACAAGTATGAAAGTGGGCAGACTCTGGCTGTTTGGATGTCTGAATCAACTGAGTGTGTAGCAAGGTTTGGCAAAAAAATTTTGTGTTTGGATAAGTGAATCTTCGCATAACAAGCAGACCAATAGTGGGACCTGCATGTATGGCTCAAAAGAGATTGAGGAGAGGAGGTAGCTATCTAGTGGGCCAGTCAATGAAAAGGCACATATCTGGTCCATGCTAAGCTTGACCCTGCTACCATTCAAATGCGTCAAATGCCTTTGCTACTCACTTGCATGGTCTGTGGCATTTGTCAAAACAGGATTCGGTATGAGTGGCATCTTGACTGTACATGCGATTGTACAGTAGATAGAAGCAATGACCTACAGGAGGGGAAAAATAAGAGGAACAAGTTCAATAGGATGCAGCTGCCACAGGCAAATAATTGAGGACAGCCCTGTTCTGCCATCATGAAGGGTCCTTGTCCAAACCAACCCCCAACATTGTCTGATCAACATTTCCTGTTTGCAGCTGAACTTAGTTTGAGTGGTACTTCCTGCTTCAAATTGAACCCACTTTGATTAGCACTTCCTGTTTCCAATTTAGCAGTTTGGCTGTCACTTCCTGTTTTCAGCTGAATACAGTTTGATCAGCACTTCCATCTCCTAGCTGAACATGCTTTGCTTGAATGAGAATCCCAAAGACCAGACTGTGAAAGGCCACATCTAGACCCTGGGCTTGAGATTCTCTACCCCTGAGTCAGCTCATACAAAGTATTCACATTATGTGTCCTCTTTGGTGTTCTCTCTCTCTCTCTCTCTCTCTCTCTCTCTCTCTCTCTCTCTCGTTGTATAAGCATCCACCCTAGTTCAGGTATACCAGGAGGTAGCCAACATAGTGCCCTCCCAATTTTGTTGGAACTCCCATCAGCCCCAGACAATGTGGCCAATGGACAGAAATGATGGGAGCTGGAGTCTAGCAACATTTGCAGGCACCACATTGGCTGTCATGGGGAAACAGCTAGCCAGGTTACATATAGACTCTGTGCCATTGGCCAAATCAAGTCATTCTGAACACATTTAACCACGTGTGTGTGGCTTCTCCTTACCCCAATTATGATGCTTGTTATAGTTGCAGTACTCCGTTCCTGGAGGCAGTGGGTAGTAATAGTACCCACAACCACAGTCTTCAATCATTTTCCTCTGGAAACATGAATGCAAGCAAGCCTGTGGGGCAGTGAAAGGGATGGGGAGACAGAACAAAACAAAGTGCTGTAAGTCAAATTTCTCTGGTGCCTCAAGCCTTTTGCTTCAGATCCGCTAGTGGGGTAGATAGGTGTTACCTTAATGGGAAGGGCTATCCCAATTCATTTTGCCACCAATGGTGAAGGAGAAGAGCCAAACCCACCACTGCAAAACAATTTCCCCCAATAGAATGCATGCTTGCTTGGTATTTGCAATAACACATGCGTTCTTATGGAAACTTTGCCTCTATAAATCTTTGCACACATTACTTGGCTAGAGAATTGCACTGCACAATTTGGACTGGGGCAAATTCTGAAGGAGGCCTGCCTTTTCAGCTTACCTCTTCAGTTCAAAAACTGCAAAAAAAAACCCTAGGTAGATTTGATCGAAACCAGAATCAAATTTCTCCCCTCTCTTCCTTAGCCTGAATTTCACACCCTGATTTGAATTAACTGGGCAGATCTTTGACAGTGAGCCGGTTGCTCTAATTATTTGAGTGATCCAACACATGGGAAGGGGCAGGATCTTAAAAAGGCAGAAACGAATAAAGTGGGAAAACAAATCCTCTGTTTTAGCTGTACCTGCTGCGTGTATGTGCTGTTGTATATGAGCTTGACAGCTACATCATCTCCATCCTTTGTACATGTGCCATAATTTCCGTCTAAGCGAGTCACCTCGTCCTGCGTAGTTGGAGGGAGGAAAGAGCATATCACTTGGAGTTTAGCATACAGGCCAGAATCAATTCAAAATAAAGAAGCTAAACCTGGAAGAGTCTCTCCCCTCTCCCACTAAAGCCACATCAGCCCCAAAGGAGGCCCTTGCAATTGCCTGTCGCCAGTTATTGAAAGTCAACTGTCTGGTGGTGGCTGGTGCCCAGCAGGTTTGGTGGGGTGGAACTCGGAGAGCCCAAACATTTCGACATTCCCCCCAAATTGGGATTGCAACAAAAACCCCATTTGGAATGCCAGTTCAAAACATCAGGGATGGGGAGCGAAGGCTGCATTCATTCTAGGCAAACTTCCGGGGGGCGGGGACAAAGCCAAAAGGGGGCGTGGCATTGGATGTAAGGTTTACTTTCGCTAGTTTATATACACATTTACACAAACCCCACTCTATGCACCACCCAGGCAAGTAAGAGACACTACCAGAGTTCAAGGGTGCATTCAGCCAGGGAAAAGCAGGGATGTGAATCAGGGCGAGGGGTGTGTGGCCTGGGAAGAGAGAGTCAAGGGCCAGATCGGAAGGAATTTTGCTCCGGGGCCTGAGGTTCCCAACCGCTGATTAAAACACTTTTACCCTGCTCTGCCTCCAGCCAGAAAGCCTCCCAGACACCCCACCACCCCACATTTCTTAGTACAAAAGTATTGATCTGATGTGTAGAGATCTTCCCTGTTCTGCTTAGGTCAAGAGTGTTCTGGAAGGTTTCTTTCGATGTGAAAGAAACAGGCAGAAAGTTCTTGTTTGGGTTATTCCTTCTGAGAAGCTGAGTACAGCTGGTTGAAACTGGTTCTGTTATCCTTTCTGTCAAGGTCATGCTGACTCTATCTCTTTGTTCTGGTGTGGCGTTCTGTACTCTTAGTGTTAAGGTTCAGTCTTATAAGTTCTTGTTAAGTTTAAGTGAAGTCTGCTGCAACTGGATTTCTTATGGACAGTGCCAATTCTGAATGTATTGGATTTGTGACCATTATGCTCATTTGCCTTCTGGAGCAATAAAGCTCTGTTGGATGAAGTACAATTGCCTCTGGTCTATTTTTGGGAACTCTGCAATGTGTTTAGGTTTTTTTCTCCTCCACACACGACAAGGTTTTTCCTGTTTCCCATTCAGATCCCCCCGGTGCTCACCTGTGTGATCCCAATGGTGGTTTGAATCCCCGGCCGAATATCAAACCCCTCGTGCTCTAAGAACGCGGTCTGGTTGTGGCTGTGGATCATCACCCTCACGCCCGCCTTGGTGGACAGCAGCGGGATGTGGTCCTTTTGCTCCACTTTGAGGATAAGGGAGAGTCCTGGAACCAAACAAACACAAGAAGGTAAGAAGGACCTGCTGGATGGGGCCAATAGCCCTCCGAGGAAAAGGCAGAGGGATTCGTCGTCAAAGCACAGCTCCGTCCAAGCAGGAAGTGACATCAGTCAGTTGCTAAACAGGAAATGGCATCAGCGTGTGGCCAAAGCTCTTTTTTATTGCACATGCCCCTCAAGGATTGCTCTGGTGGGAGGGGGCCGAACCCTGCTCAAAAGTTCCACCTACATAGTTGGCCTCTGAGGTAACAATGAGCAGCTGTGGAAGCAATGGCTGCCCACATGACAGAGGAATCGCTTCTGTGTTGCTCACTATGATGTCAGAGACACCCTCATGGGCACAAGATCTCACATATATCATCATTGCTAGTGTGTAGGAATGACCCAGGGCCAGCCTAAAACATTTTGCCGTCTGAGGCAAAGGATAAGATGATGCACTCCATATGTAGAAGACCGCTGGGCTAGCAGTTGAAGTTTACATTGGTGATGACAGGGAAGCTTTCCCCAACACACCTGAAGGCAGTTACATAAGAAGCTGCCTTATACAGAGTCAGACCTTTGATCTAGCTAGCTAGCTCAATATTGTCTACTAGCTTAAGAGCTCCAGAGACCATTTATTTCAGTGCGCCTTTAAATTGCTGGTGTTTTCTCGCCCTGCCCTTTAGATCATACATTTGAATTGTTTTACAGTTGGTATTGTGTATTGTTTTAAAGTACTAAAATCCTCGATTTATGATAGCTCAGTTGCCTTCGTATATTCAGCTTATCCTACGGGGTGATGCACAGTTAAACTATGAAATCATTGAAGGAGTGATAGGCACCAACTTGGATGGTATCAAAAGAGGATTGGAGAGATTCGTGGAGGAAAAGACTATCAAAAGTTATTAGCCACAATGGCTATGCTCTGCCTCCGCAGTTAGATGGGCCACTGGCCTGATCCAGAAGGCTCTTAGTATGTTATAGGGTGACCCCACTCTTCCTCACTCTGCCCCCTGAGCTGCCATTCTGGGCCTAGATCCATTGGGTGTACCTTGCCCTGGCAGCAAAAATCAAACTAGGCCCTGTCAGCTTGAAGTCTGCCTGCCATCTTAAAATTTGGTATTGCACTTCTGTTGAGAAAGCTATAACAATGAAAACCAGAACACAGTTTTGCTGTTTTACAAACATCTCTTCCTCTAGCTCCCCTCAGGGTCATCTATTGTTTGACCCTGCCCACATTCCCTCCCTGACCTTTCCCCTTAGGAACAGCACATTATGGGAGAGAGGTTAAGCTTTTATACCTGGGTCATTTTCTTGATAAAAATCATTCCTCAGATCTGCTATTTGCAGCAATTTTGCAGGGAGGGGACATAAAGGTGCCCATATGATACCCGTATATTGTCCCTCTGCTGGGCAAATAGCAGCTTCAAAGGTTATTTTAATCAGGCAAATGACCCTACTGGAAAGGGTTAACCCACCCATTTTCCAGTGTCACAGCCCTGATCTGATTTGGGACATAACTGGGTCTGTTTTCACTCTAAGGACACACTCTGAAGACAGTAATAAAATGGCAGGTTATGTATGCTGGAAAGCAAATGCACACCCAGCCAAACTGACAGCTACCCCTTCCCTCACAGAAACTGCTGGACTGCAAAAATTCCGTTTCTGATAATTTTGCCCTCTTGGTTCACAGTATGTACTTTGACTGATTCACCAGCTGAACCAAACTGTGTCTGATCTTCATTGCCTCAAGGGGGGACACAACATCTAGATTTATCTCTGTAGTTTAAAGCAACACGTCTGTGGAACATAATGAGCTCTCTACACAGCCTAACCCTTGCAAGCGATCAATAGTCACACTTATCTGCCTGCACATTCTTTTTCTCCGTTCTTACCGTAAACAATTCCAGGCTTCAAAGCTTTCCAGAACTCATCTGTCCCGCCTTTATTAAAAGTGTAACAGCTTCCATAGACGGGGTGATGAAAGTGCTCAGTTTCACTGTAGTGAAGGAAGGAAAAGGGGGAATGGTCAAAATCAAATAAGAGCATTTTTTGTTGTTCTCCCCTTTCCAGCGTTTGTTCACTGGACTTCATTCTCCAGTTCCTCAGCTCTCCAGATGCTTTGGGACTACAACTCCCATCATCCCTGACCACTGGTCCTGTTAGCTAGGGATGATGGGAGTTGTAGTCCCAAAATATCTGGAGGGCCGATCATGTCCTATAGCCTTCACCAACATCCTCGAAAAGGATATGGAACAGAATGGAGTCTCCTGGAAAGGGCATGGCTGGCTGGATCCCTGAACAGGAGCATGCCACACTGAAATGTTTTGCTGCGGGTGCCCATTAACTATTCACAGCCCTGGGGATATGGTGAGATGGAGAGATAACCATCTTGTTCCCTGTGACCATGCTGAAACATTTAATCACAAAAGCCATCTCAGAGAAAGGGGGACTTTTATGAATACTATCAGCCTCAGATGATAAGCACCCTCCTTCCCTCCTCACCAGCGGTATTTTGGATTGGGCGGTGGGGGCAGCTAGTGCTTAAGAACAGGGATAAAATAGAAGGAATATAAGATAAAGGCAATCCAATTGACACCATAAGAACGTAAGAACAGCCTTTTGGATCAGGCCAATGACTCATAGTCCAGAATCCTGTTCTCACAGTGGCCAACCAGGTGCCCCAATGGGAAGCTCCAAAGCAGAACAGCTCCTGTGGTTTCCAGTAACTGGCATTTATGGGCTTTATGTTTCCAACCTTGAAGGTGTGGATGTTGAAACACGGCCCTACATTACACCTGCATTCCAAAGCTGACCGTTACTTTTACGAGTGAGGTCATCTTGCCTTGGGACAAGAGCGGATCGTACAGCAGACCGAGAGAGGCTCCACCCTCTGGAAGTTTGCTTAAAACTTACAGGAGCCTGCCAAATACCCGCAATTTGTCCCAGCCGATAACGCTTAAGCAAATGTTTGCTTGGGTTCATTATCGGCGACGCATTTTGATGGGCCCTTGTGGTTAGCTCCGCCGGCTTCTTGTTTCAACAACAGACCCAGGGGTGGTGGTGGCAGGGACCAGTTTGGCTCCACCGAGGGAACAACTGGTACAGTCACACCTTGTACTGTACAGAGAAGAGATAAGGCCAGGCAATAGGATAGCCGGCAGCTGCACGACAGCACCATGGTTAAAAGTCAATTCATGGCAGCACATCCAAGCCACGTGGGGACTGGCAGGTGGTACAAAGGGAAGGGTGTCTCCAGAAGTGAGACTTCTTACAGGTAAAAGGTCTTGTAAGGCCACCGGCAGCCTTCCTGTCTGATCCACAAAACTGACGCCCTTTTTACATTACCTGCTCGCGCCTTGAGATCATTCCCATCTTAGCCCCTCTTGGAGGAAACTCATTGAAATTACAGTAATGGCATGGCTGGCTGAGGTGAATTAATTTCAGTGGGTTTATTCTAAGTGGGACTAAGAGTGGAGACAATCCCTTCCATAGAGGTTCTGCTCCCACAAAGGAAAGGGTCTTTTCTTGCTAGAGTGCCCTGCTTCTGAAGTTGCCTCACCAAGGAGGGACATCTGGCGCCATGATGGTGCAAGGAGAAGGTGAAGACCTTCCTACCGCCCAAGGCTTTTGAGGTTCAGCTACTATATTCAGCTGCCACTGAATACCAGTGGCTGGTAGCTGCAGGAGGGGAGAGTTGCTTTCGTGCTCTGGTCCTGCTTGTTGGCCACTTGGAGAAGAGAGGGTTGCTTCCGACTCAATTCAACTCAGAACAGGCCCGATGAAAGGAGCAAACCTAAGTTAGGGCTTATCCATGCTTGCCTTTCATCTGCTTTCTCCAGGCACTGTCCATGATTTAAAGCTCTGGGTCTTTTCTGCCCTCAGAGTTTTCCCCATGAAAAACAGCTCTTTAAAGCTCAGTAGGAGCAAACGTCAATCTGTAGGGAAACCCGAATTGATGTTTGCTCCGATTCGACTTTAAAGAATGGGTTTTCGTGGGAAAAGCTTGGAGCAAAATAGCCCCACGGAAACCTCTTGGACACGGATATGTTATAGCATGGACCTCTGCCTGGAAAGAGCAGGGCAAAAGCTAAGTGTGGATAAGCCCTCAGTTATGGCCAAGAAGATCATGAGCAGGACTAACACCAGCACAGCCAATAGAATCCAGGATGATGGGAGCTTGCCATCCAAGATTCTAGGGGTTGGGCTCAACTTCATGGCCAAGTGGGGATCAGAACCCTGCTTTCCCAGGCCCAAATCCGGCACTCTAACCACTGCACCACACTGTCTCTCCCATTTGGCCAAGGCAATAGCAACAGAGTTCACCTCCCTGCCCTCTCCACCTTCCGCCTCTCTTGCACTTCCTGCCCTGCTCCTTTCGCAAAGTACCTGCAGTGCCCCTAAGGACAATGCTGCTGCTGCATGTCTCCTGAGACAGGCAGCATTTCACTGGGTGTGGGCAGGTTTGCTCTGGCTTTATCAGATTGTTCTCCTTGCTGCGCCGTATGCAAACAGAAGCCGGGGAGGAGGACCCGGTGCCAACCTGCCCTTCACCTCAAGAGAGACAGGGAGAGTCTGTGGCAATTCTAGGGAACTTCCCCATCTGCAGCCTGAAATTATCCCGAAAAGAGAAGAGCCGCCAACGCCCTCTTGTGTGCCTGAACGAACCAGCTCCTCTCGGTGAGGGATCTGGGAATAGAAATAGGCAGGGTGGCTCAGGAGGTCAGGGCGGGGCTGCCCTTGGAATACTGTAGGGCGGTTCCGCAGAAAGGAGCTGGGGGGGGAAAGGTCTGGGAAAGGGCAATCGATGGGATAGAGGGGGAGGGAGCAACTCCTCTATCTGTGAAGAAGAAGAAGAGTTCTTCTACCCGAAGGGGTCTCAAAACGGCTATCATTCTCCTTTCCCTTCCTCCCCCACAACAAACACTCTGTGAGGTGAGTGGGGCTGAGAGACTTCAGAGAAGTGTGACTGGCCCAAGGTCACCCACAGCTTTATGTGGAGGAGCGGGGAAGCGAACCCGGTTCCCCAGATTACGAGTCTATTGCTCTTAACCACTACACCACACTGGACGGTGCATGTGCTCTGCAGTGGTTGGACCTTGGGAGAGTAGGGCTCAAAACCTGGCCAGGAAGCTGCCTCGTAGGGTTGTTGTGAGGATAATGTGGAGAGGGGCACCCGCACTGCCTCAAGCTCCCCGGAGGAAAAATAAGTACTAGTGTGGTCTAGTGGTTAAGAGTGTTGGACAAGGTCTTGGGGGGCCAGGAGACAAATTCCTGGCAACTGCCCTAGGCATGTCTGAATTTCAGTCATTTCAAGGGTCTAGTCTGAGCACTGGATGCAACCCTACATTCAATGCTTCCATTGATGACCACCAGTGGCTGCCTGTGAGCTCCCTCTCTGGAATGATTCTCGGATGCTCTGGTTGTACAACTGTGCAGGCCAGCAGGGCGGGTGGCTACGTGAGTTACCTAGCTTTGCAAGGCAATCCATCGTACTGGCAAGCGTAGACCAGGTTGTTGATGTGGTCGTCGTCCTTGGAGATGTCAATGATGGGTGGGATCTGGGACATGATGTTCATGTAGTGGAAACTGTACCATTCCTGGAAAGCGTCGACCCCGGAGGAGTAAATCTTGGTGTAGCAGTCTCCGCCCGTTTGGTTACACTGAGGAAAGAAGAGAATTAGGGGAGTGAGATGTTCAGCTCTGAAGAAACAATTGTGCAGTGATCAAGAAACTGGAGAGAGAGAGAGAAGAAGAAGAGGGAGCTCTGTGGAGCAAAGCCAAAGGTCCGTCTTCTCCTGGTGGCCGACCAGATGCCTCTAGGTGGCCTGAAAGCAGAACAGGAAGCCAAGTGTCCTCTCCAGCTGCTCCTCCCCAGCATACTGCCTCTGACCACACAGCCACCATGACCTCAGAGGCGCAGTGTGTATTTGCTGGCCTGAGAGAGGGCCTTCCCTGTGCAGCCCCTGAGCAGTGAAATAGAGGTGCGTCTGGTATCTTCATTATACAGCTTTTGGTGAATGCTAAAGACGCACTTCTTAACCATGGCTTTTGACTCTGAAGGCGTATATTTTAGGACCTGTCTTGTTTCTGTAATTCTAAGTTGTTTTCAACTGTTTTCAATAATTGTACAGTGGTACCTCAGGTTACATATGCTTCAGGTTACATATGCTTCAGGTTACAGACTCTGCTAACCCAGAAATAGTACCTCAGGTTAAGAACTTTGCTTCAGGGTGAGAACAGAATTTGCACAGTGGCAGCGGGAGGCCCCATTAGCTAAAGTGGTGCTTCAGGTTAAGAACAGACCTCCAGAACGAATTAAGTACTTAACCTGAGATACCACTGTATATCAATGTACAGTGGTACCTTGGTTCTCAAACAGCTTGGCTCCCAAACAAATCAGCTCCTGAATACTGCAAACCCGGAAGTGAGTGTTCTAGTTTGTGAAGGCTTTTCGGAAGCCGAATGTCTGATGCTGCTTCCGCGGCTTCTGGTTGAGTGCAGGAAGATGCACTTTGGTTTCCAGTGGTTCCAGGAGTCAAATGGAGTCCAAGAACAGATTAAGTTTGACAACCAAGGTACCACTGTATCTTAATAATGATAATGTTGATGATAATTTAATAATTTATTTCTTACCCGCCCTTCCCTCTAAGGTCCGAGGGCAGGTTCCAGCATTAAAAGCAATATTAAAAACAACCATTTCAAAAAACCATTGAAATAAGGTGGGTCCTAAAACATACACCCCAAATGTTATTATTCATGTTGTGTTTTAATTGTTGCCCTGGGACCTTGGGGTGAAGGGCATTTGAGAAATTGTAACAACAACAACAGGGTCATGATAGCCTAGCCTCCCTGTCATTCTGTGATCCCTGAGCGGCTGGGCTCAGCCTGCAACCAGTTCAGGAAGACCAATTGTCAATGGCAGGTGGCCACTGAAAATGGCCATTGAAATCCCCGTTCAACTTACCAGCCGGAAGCCCACTTTGCCGCCGCCCATTCTCACTAGAGCAATGCTGTCATCTAGCTTGAAGCTGGAGCTGTTGACCTCACTGTTTGTCCAGTTCTCCAGACTGACGCTGGAGTTGTCTTCCAGAGTGCTCGCCGGGATGCTGAAGGGGTATAGGTTGTGTAGGGTTTCCCTGGCCAGATTATCCAGCTCGGCCATATTTTTGCTGACTAGATTGATCCTGGGGAATTGAGAGAAACGACAAAGGGCTCTGAATATCAGCAGGAACAGCCTGATCAAAGAGGCCACTCCGGGAAACCCTGAAGGCGAAACACAGAACCTTAAGAAAACTTGAAGTGTGTCTCCCCTATGTATTGTTCTGTTTACTTTTACAACAGGAGAAAGACATGCCTGTCAATCGAGGCAGGGTAGGCTCAGGTGTGGTCCGTAGCTCTGGCCAAGAATAGACTTGCCAGATCAGGGCGGTCAGAGGCAATATGAGTCCTTTATCCTTCGACAACACCGAGCATCCATCATCTCCCATATGAGATGCAACCGTCAGCTTCCCAAACGACTGGAGAGACTTTTTGGACTAGAGACTTTAATATGCTTCATATTTATGCTTCATAAATTTTTTCTAAGTAGCAGTTCTAACATTAAGCTACTGTTACGATTTTTTCAAGAAAGGAGAGACTGGCTGTTATTGTTGTCGTTTACTGTATTTTAGATTTTGCTTGTCCCAGGCAACAAAGCAATAAAATACTATCTATCTATGTTGTGGAAGACTGAAAACATGAAGCCTAAGAGAAGGGGAGGAACTGAATTTGACAAATTTGACAAATAAGTGATCCCCTAAACTCCAGTCCCTCTCAACCTGCAAGTGAAGTTTTTCAATGATTCGAAAGGAAGCCCCTCAAAAAAAAACAAAAAAAACCCACCCGTACCTGTATGGATTCAGGTTGCAGAGGGTGATAGCAGGAAACATTGTTTGTTGTGATTTGACAGAAATTGACAAGACCACTGGGTATTGCCAGTACTGGTTGAAGAGGAGCCCAAATTGCCAGTACAGCATAGCAAAGCTGGCAAGGAAGAGAAGAGTCCAGAAGGCCGTCTTCATCTTGTTCCGACTCGAGCAGACCAGCCGGATGGTGCCATGGATGGTGGTGTTCAAGCAAAAGAACTCAAAGAGGTCCTTGAAGGAGCTGTAGAAAGCAATGAGGGCAGCGTCCTCTTCCCCTTTCATTTCTACCTCTTTCTCTTTCCTTGTTTCTTCCTCCATTCTCTAAACAAATATAAAAGTTTTGAAATTTGGAGTTAGGATGGGCAAGGGAGACCCAGGCTCCCCTTAAGCAATTAGTTGATTCCCCCAACTCCAAGGCAATTTATTTTAGCCAAAAGGTGCTCCACATTCTGCCATTTTCAAATAGGGTGGCTGAATGCAGGTAGGAGTTTGATAATAATTAACAACAACAACAACAACAACTTATTTAAGTATAAGATATATGAAAAGTTGACAGCGCCTCAAAGCAGGTTCAACTCGATTGAACCAAAACAGTATGGAACTAAAGTTCCAAGGCAGCTCTGAGGATGACCGGAGGATCTGACGTTCAGAGTCAAAATATAATAATGTAAGAAACTGAGGAGGACCCTGCAGGATCAGGCCAATGGGCTCATCTAGTCCAGCATCCGCTTCTCACAGTGACCAACCAGCTGTCCGCTGTGAACCTGAAGATCACAGCACAGTCCTCAGTTGTAATTCTCAACGACAGCTGCTACCCAGAGACACACTTGGTTATAGCCAATGTTAGTCCTACTTAGACTGGTGTAAATTAACTGATTTGACTAACTGGCACCCATTTATTTCAATGTGTCTACTCTGAGTAGGACTTCTCTGCTGACAACTTAGTGCCTCCGACAACAGGGGTAGAACATACCACTCTCTGGGACCAAGATTTGGAGACGTTCCATCAGGACTGTGGAAGAGTCTATTCTTTCTTTCTTATGTCTTCCTGGAAACAGCATCTCTTATAGCCCTTAGCTCCAAATGGGGATGCTGACCCAACATCTCCAAAAGGGATGAGTAGCAGGCAGCATCTGATTCACAAGGGATCACTTCCTGGAGCACCTCCTATGCCATGTGCCAGGTTTCAACAACAGGCCTGAATCACAACCCGATTCAACAGGGACATTCATCCATTGCAAGACCCAATACCCGATTTGGATTTCAGCCCTGAGCTGGTCGATGGATATGGTATTTCTGGCGTGTCTCAGATCTACGAAACCTAGAGGGTGAGTAGCAGGAACCTTAAGCAAGGATATTTCCGAGAGCTGGCGGAAGGGCGGCGGGGTCATCATGCATCAATAGCAGTTTGCGGAAATGTATAGGGATGAATGGCTCAATATCAGGTGCCAAGTGATGTCTTACAGGACCACTGCTACGATATTTTGGCTGGCAGCCCAAGGTTGTTATCTGAGGGAATTAAACTCCCCCAATAAAAGCTACACTCTCTTTTAAATTTTAAATGACAAGATAACTTTTATTTTGTGCGCCTGCAGTTGCAAATTGAATGTATAGTGCAGGTAGATAGATGGTAGCTTAAGCTGCTAAAACATCTCACATAGATTCAACTGTTACAGACTATCTCTGACTCTGAATCAGACGGCAGTTAGGATGGTTCATAACTGCCACAACTGCCACAGAGTGTGTGGCCATTCCACAGCTCTTGAAATTAACCCTTTACATATGCATTTTGCATTCTGACATCCCTCAGGATCCAACTAAGTTCTAGTTGGAAATGAATGGAGCCACATTTACCTCACCTCCCCTGCTTCCAGTGCTTTTAACTCTGTGTCTGACTCTCATTTGCTCTGGAGCTTTTCTTGTGAAAACCCAAATCGACGTTTGCTCCGACTGAGTGGGTTTTCGTGGGGAAAGCTCCAGGTCGGGGTGGGTGGGGGAAACCCAACAATGTAGCGAGCTTGAAAGCTCAGGCCTGTGCTTGGAAGGAGCGAGGCAAAAGCTAAGTGTGGATAAACCCTTAGTCACGTCCCTCAACTCCAATGAGCCTACTCTGAGTAGTACTGGCATGGATTCAACCCTGACCTTTTTTTAGCAGCCAGGAATGCACTGTTTTGTTTTAAATAATGGAAGATTTGTTTTAATATGCCTTTTCTTTAGTACTGTGTACATCAATTAAAGAACTTAATAATATGTACTCAAGATACACCCATTGCAGGAGTGTTGGCTCTGCAGAGGAGTCAGGGCCTTGCAAGATGGTGCCCTCTGCTGGTTGAGTCTGAATGGTGTTGAACGTTCAGCCGTTTCTTATGCCGCACAGAGAAATGCCGGAAGGTGGCTTTTGCTGAGTCAGATCCTTGCTGCATCCAGCTCAGTATTGCCTACACTGACTGGCAGCAGCTCCCCAAGGGTTCAGATGGGCCATCTTTCCCAATACTACTTAGAAATGCTGAGGACCAAACCTGGGACTTTCTGCTTGCAGAGAGAAAGCTAAACCCCTGAGTTGTGACTAAGGGGGGAGGGTGGTAGGAAATTATACCGAGTCAGACCATTGGTCCCTCTAGCTCAATACTGTCTGCACAGACTGGCAGTGGCTCTCTAAGGTTTCGGAGTGAGAATCTTTTGCAGCCCCTACCAGAGATTGAATCTGGCACCTTCTGCATTCAAAACAGATTCTCTGCTGCTAAGCTACACAAGCTACATCCATGGACTCTGGTCTAAATGTGGGCTTGGAGTAGATGATTTCTCATGGACCCTTCCAACTCTAAAATTCTACTTCTTTCTTAAAATGTTCTTTCTAGAGTCTGGAGAAGAAGACTAGCTTTCCTTTAGGCAGGAAAGGGTTCTAGTCCCTATGGTTGCAGAGATAACTTTGAGAGAAGCTCAGCTTCCTCCAAAGCTTGCCTGAGATATTTTGCTCTCAGAGCAAGCAAGGCACTCTTTTCTCATTTTCATTTTTAAAACATCACTAGTGTTAAAGCTATGGTTTCCCTAGTTTTCCCACTAGTGATATATGGAAGTGAGAGCTGGACCATAAAGAAGGCTGATTGCCGAAGAATTGATGCTTTTGAATTATGGTGTTGGAGGAGACTCTTGAGAGTCCCATGGACTGCAAGAAGATCAAACCTCTCAATTCTGAAGGAAATCAGCCCTGAGTGCTCACTGGAAGGACAGATCATGAAGCTGAGGCTCCAATACTTTGGCCACCTCATGAGAAGAGAAGACTCCCTGGAAAAGACCCTGATGTTGGGAAAGATGGAGGGCACAAGGAGAAGGGGACGACAGAGGACAAGATGGTTGGACAGTATTCTCAAAGCTACCAGCATGAGTTTGACCAAACTGCGGGAGGCAGTGGAAGACAGGAGCACCTGGCGTGCTCTGGTCCATGGGGCCACGAAGAGTCGGACACGACTAAACAACTAAACAACAACAACAACAACAATGTTAATTGCTGCGGTCTTGGGCTTCGCAAGACTTAATCGAGGTGCAGATGGACCTACAGGATTCCTGAGTCCCATTACTAAGGAATCAGCTATACCAAGTTGCTTCCATGCAATTAGCAGCTGAGAAACAAACTTATTGCTTAATCAAGGGACATTGCAATAGTATAACAAGTGTCACGCCACTCAAAATATGACTGGAAAGCAAACTTACAGCCTGATCCTTTGCAATCTCCGCTATATCATGCAGCAACAATAACAACCAGTAATAATAACAAAGGGTCCTATTCATTTGCTATTTAACGCAACACTTTAACAACAGTGTAGACATGAGAGATGGAGAATATAAAAATGGTGCAGTTAGGATTTTAATCCAAACCTAACACATTCACACTTAAACAATATTTAAAATGTGCGCCTCTGACTTTGAAATGAGGTTCTCCAACTAAATAAAGCATTTATTATAGCTATCTATCTATTTATCTCAGGGGGATTTGGTGCATAAAAATGCATATAGTGATTAAGATGATGTATATAAATGCTTTATCTTATGGGACATGGCTTGTAGTAATGTGTATGGGAAGCAGAACAGGCTAGAAGAGCAGCTACAGTGTAAGAATTTTGCACAGAAAGGCCAACTTTAAAGATAAATAAATAATCACTGCAGAGCTTTGGAGATTTGAACACAAGACTCAGAGAATGAGAAACTGAAAGAGGGGCTGGCATGGATGAAGGGTAGAAAGGAGAGTGTGGGGGAAAACCACCCTGCTGTAGCAAAGCCAATTCAGACAATGTCATAAAGTACGTTTTAAACTCTCAAAAATTTCAGTGTTTCAAAACCACACATCTTTTAATGTATGACTTTCCTAGTTTACCAATGATGATCTCTTAGATTCCCCCCTCCATCCTATCACCATCTCTTTCCTGCCTGTCTTATTTCCCACAAATTCAAAAGTTTTGCTGCCAAAGGCATTTCCATTTCTCAGATGATGCTTCTCTTCATTTGGCCCTTGCTTAGATTCCCAGCTGAGCCTGAATTCAATGGAACAAAGAAATTACTATAAGGCTGTGTGCACAACATAGATTTAAATTACCTGCCAAAAGAAAATCCTGGGAACCTGTAGTTCATTAAGAGTGCTGGAAATCATAACCCCATGTGGAGAAACTACAGAATCCTCATGATTCTTTATGGGGGTGTTGAATGTGTTTTACATGTATAATGTGTACACAGCCTAAGTGATGCAAGCTTCCAAGTCACACAGATGTCTATGTCAGGGAAAACCCCAATGCTTCACTCTTCTCTGTGGCAATAACATGCAAAGTTCACCGGTCACGCTAGCATGTTTAGTTGTTGCAGGATAGGCCGTTGCTCAATCGGTGTAGCATCCCACATGCTGCATCGCCAAAATCACTGTGAATCAAGCCTGGAATCTCCTTTCCATATCCAGTCATTGCAGGTTATGATGAAATCAGCAAAAAGTGCTTCGGCAAATAGGTGTGTGCTCTCCTGATACAACACACACCCTGCGGCTGCCCTTATCTACCAGGGATGGTTCCTATTTTCTGGAATTGTAAAGTTGGAAAGGGGTCTTAC
This sequence comes from Podarcis melisellensis, assembly GCF_964234715.1. Lineage (NCBI taxonomy): Eukaryota > Metazoa > Chordata > Lepidosauria > Squamata > Lacertidae > Podarcis > Podarcis melisellensis. The sequence continues at coordinate 20,546,594 of NC_138540.1, read as the reverse complement.
ACCCAGTGCAAGGAATCTAGAGCTGGAATATCTCCAACAGGAAGCAGACCAGCCTCAGAGAAGGCAGTGGTGCAGTCAGGGACAGACTTCGGGCCATATGTCGGGGTCCTCACATGAGTAGGAAGTTCTCATGGACACAGCAAGGCTGGATGATCACATTTTGCAGTGAAATAATGCACACGGCTATCTAAAGAGGGCTCCCTCTCCCTGTTGGGACGCGGGTGTCGCTGTGGGTTAGACCACAGAGCCTAGGACTTGCTGATCAGAAGGTCAGCAGTTTGAATCTCCGCGACGGGGTGAGCTCCCATTGCTCGGTCCCTGCTCCTGCCAACCTAGCAGTTTGAAAGCACGTCAAAGTGCAAGTAGATAAATAGGTACCGCTCCGGCGGGAAGGTAAACAGCGTTTCCGTGCGCTGCTCTAATTCACCAGAAGAGGCTTAGTCATGCTGGCCACATGACCCGGAAGCTGTACGCCGGCTCCCTTGGCCAATAAAGCAAGATGAGCACCACAACCCCAGAGTTGGCCACGACTGGACCTAATGGTCAGGGGTCCCTTTACCTTTACCTCTCCCTGTTAAGACTGTTAATTCCAGAATCTAGAACTACCTACCTGTACCACTGTGCTCACTATCCTGTTTTATCATTGATGCTGTCATTGAACTGGATTTTGTTCCTTTCACTACTGGGAGGGGGGGGGGAGCTATCCAGACTCCTTTGTGCAGGTAACAGAATTCCTCTGACTGCAGCCCCCGCTTCCAAGATTTAAAGCTCTGAATTAATGCACCTTGAAACCAACATGCATGGATCTCAATGTGTGTGCATGGGTTTCAGTCAGGACTGGATTTAGGTTTGATGAGGCCCTAAGCCAGGCATAGGCAAACTCAGGCCCCCAGATGTTTGGGACTACAATTCCCATCATCCCTGACCACTGTTCCTGTTAGCTAGGGATGATAGGAATTGCAGTCCCAAACATCTGGAGGAACAGAGTTTGCCTATGCCTGCCCTAAGCTATTGAAGGTAATAGGGCTCTTTATATGTCCAGCTGTCCTTTGTCAACAACAAATTGTTGCTGTTTTTTTGTGTTGAATATATGTTAAATGGTAATTTATGGACCTAATAGGTATCTAAAGCCATTTGCACATAACAAAATATGTATTTTATCTAAGTAATTGTTGAACTGAAATACAGTTAAGAAGTATATTAATAGTGAAATACAATTCAGAAGAAGTATATTAATAGTGAAATAATTATTAAGCTCTAACTTATATTTTGGAAATGTACACCCAGCAGTTTTTTTTCTTTAGGTTTTTTTGGGGGGGCCCAAGAGAGTGGGGCCCTAAAAGCTATAGTTTGTTTAGCTTATATGTAAATCGAACACTGGTCTCAGTGCATGTGCATGGATCTCAACCCGGTCCTAAACCCCAAAGCTAAGGGCCAACTCGCCTTTCTGCTGCCTTCAGCCATAAAGCAGAGCTCTGGTGAAACTCCGCCATGGCAGAAGCGGTGTGAAGGTGTGAAGTCAGAGCTGGTGGATTCTGGGCAGTTCTCCCATTGGTGGAGACAGATCCAAAAGCCCCCACCATCCTCTGGGCCCTCAGCTGCACAAGCCTGAAGCTGGCACAGGAATAGAAAGAAAGTAAAAAAACAACAACCCACCACAACTTTCCATCCTGATTGGCGAACGCCAGCAGGGCTTCGTAAGTGAATCCTCCCTGGTCCCTTACTGGGAGTTACTTTCAAAGTTCCCGGAGTTACTAGCCCACATTTTTCACTAGCCAGTTTGGTTAACAATTGTCACCCTTTTATTGCTCGTATCTTCCTCTTCTGCAAAAATGTACCCAGGAGAGCCTGCATGGCAGAATCGTAAAACCATCCAAGATAACCGTGAGAGTGCAAAGACGGGCCGATTTTCCCGAAGCTGTGACAAAAGCCTTATAACCAACATGTTCTAATTGAAACAAGAGCCGGAACATGCCGAAACAGGCCACAATAAAACCCGGCGTCGCACGTTTCTGGTGAGCAAAACAAACCTCATTGAATTTAATGTGCGGTTAAAAATCTGCACTAAGAACATAAGCCTGGCAGGATAAGGCCAATAGCCCCTTTACTCTAGCATCCGGTTCTCTCAGTGACCAACCGGGTGCCTGTGGGAAAGCAGCAAACAGGATCTGAACGCAAGAGCCCTTTCCCTTCCTGCAGTTTCCAGCAACTGGTATTCAGAAGGGTTACTGCTTCTTGACTGTGGAGGCACAGAATAGCCATCATGGCTAGTGGCCTTCTCCTCCATGAATTTGTCTCATCCTCTTTTAAAGCTATTGAAGTTGGTTACCATTACCGTACATCATTACTGCCTCCTGTGGCAGTGAGTTCCATGGTTTAACTATGTGCATGAATACACTCAGAAGTCATTATCTGAAAAGTGGTGTCTGTGTTTGTGTGGCTGAATCACCATCAATCTGCTACAAGCCTATCTCCCAGAGCAGTGCTTTCAATCTTGGGTATTGCAATATTGTTGGATCACAAGGATAGGGATCATTCTTCGGCCCAAGGTCTGCATGTCCTTCTGGGCAACCTTCCAAGGCCACATGCCAGTGATGGGCTTTGGTTGAGATCCCAGCATTGCAGGGGGTTGGACTAGATGGCCCTTGGGGTCCCTTCCGACTCTACAATTCTATGATTGGAATCTACAGTATACTTCTCCCAGTTTTGCAGGGCAGTTCTCCAGCTAGTTGATGTGCACAAAAATGGGTATACTGGGGTCAAGGGTGCGTACGAATAGATATACGGTTATACCTCGGGTTACAGACGCTTCGGGTTACAGACTCTGCTAATCCAGAAATAGTACCTCAGGTTAAGAACTTTGCTTCAGGATGAGAACAGGATGAGAACACTGCGGTGGCGCAGTGGCAGTGGGAGGCCCCATTAGCTAAAGTGGTACCTCAGGTTAAGAACAGTTTCAGGTTAAGAACAGACCTCCAGAACGAATTAAGTTCTTAACCCGAGGTACCACTGTATTGGTGAAAACAATGTACAAAAGTGCAATAGGGGGTAACTGCTTTGCAGACGTGTGTGTACATTTGGTGATATTGCCTACCGAAAACAGGACAGGGGGAGAAATTCACACTAAGACGCTGGTGAATTTTCATCAGGTATTCATAAACCGATGCAGGAATTGTGGAGAACCAAATTGAAGGTTGGGAAAAAAAGAGGCATGTAAAGCATTGTAGAACAGAATTGTGGAGTTGGTGGAAGACACAAGATCTACCCACCCGGGAAGAATGGCAGATGAAGGTGATGGACTACATGGAACTGGCGGAAATGACTGGCAGAATCCGAGACCAGGGAGAAGAGTCGGTGGAGGAAGATTGGAAGAAATTTAAAGACTATTTACAGAAACATTGTAAAATTAATGAATGTTAGAAGGATGTTGGAATGAAGTTATGTGGTTTTAGCAGAAATATTATAAAGGATTAGGAAAAAACAGACTGTTAATTGGTGAAAGGAGGGAAAGTAAAGTTATATTATATTAAGATAAATTACAGGACAAAAATTGGAAAAGATGGAAAGGATTCGCTGAAATAGCTAACCGAACTAGAATACAAAAAAGGGAGGTGTGAGGAGGTCAAGGAAACAAGTAAATGAAAGATAAGTTATGGGAAGATATGCTGTGTTTTTTAATGGATTTTATTTTTCTGTTTTCTTCTTTTTCTTTTTTCCCTTATTGTGATGTGTTGTTTTTGTTTAATATGGTGTTTTTACTTTCTCTTTTTGTAACCTTTAAAACTTTAATAAATATTATTTTTTTAAAAAAAAGAATTGTGGAGTTGGAAGGGATCTCGTCTAGTCCAACGCCCTGCAATGCAGGAATCAAAGAGAAACCGAAATGGACAGATTCACCAATCCTTCAGATGACTTCAATAATTTCCTACCTCATCTGCACTCAGTGGCATGAAGAAGACTTTGTGGCAGATGTCAGTGGCCCTTCTCAGCAAGAAGCCTAGGAGAGGCACCCATTCCAACAAGGTTGTCTTACCACATTAACAATGCAGGCCTAACTACGTCTACTCAGAAGCAGGTCCTGTTGAATTCAAGGGGACTTACACTCAGGCTGGAATGCAGGCAAATCTATAGGTTTTCCTCACTCTTAAATTCAGTTCCCCTTATATCTGCACATGTTCATTTTTTTAAAAAAAATGTATGCATTTTCTCCCTTTCCCCCTTAAGGTATACCTTTCTGAACACAATTTTACTTGTTGTATGCACTCCCCCCCAAGCAATTCAGCCCCATCTTTGTGATTTTCTCTGACATATGCATTTTCCCATGCATTCTTTGGTATAGGGAGGGCATTGTAAAAACTGAGATGCCTTAATAGCCGTGCTTTGGTTTGCTGATTAGTTTGGGGAATGCAGATGTGGTAGCTTTGCATTAAAATGTGGCTTGAACACACCTTTCTTCCCTTAACTTTCATCCCCAGCTAAGTGGGGTTGGGATTGCACCCTAAGGGATCTAGTAGAGCCTTCACCCTCTGTAGTTAGACCATTAAATCCAGAGTAGAAAATTCACTTTGCTACTTATCTTTTAAAGCATTTTGAAGCTAAGAGGACAGGTTCTCTCAAGCAAAGGATTTGTTGTTGCCGCAGGTGGGGTAGCCTGTGTTTCAACTCGTAAATTTGATGCAAAGGTACCAGATTCTGTTCTTTGCAAGCTATGGGAAGGGGGTTGCCAAAAATCCAGATGGATTCAAAGACACTACATTTTTTTCGCAGAAAACATTGCATGAATTCAGCCTGAGGACCTGGGCAGCAAGATGTTCTCAGAATCAAATCCTACTGAGCTCAATCCAATTCACTCCTAGGGAAGCAGTTCTAGGACTGCCAAATCTTTCCATGTGACTTTGATTTATGTGAAGTTACTGTACATTCGCAAAGGATGAGCAAAGGATGAGTGAAAGAAACCCAGAGGAATTCAGCTTGCAAACATACACATTAGGCCATCGTTGTTTGGATTAGGAAGACGTGTGCAGAGGGACAGTAAGCGTGTTTACTCAGAAGTGAGTCTCACTCAGTGCAATGGCACTTGATCCCTGGCAAAGTGCTGAGAATCTCTGCTTTAATTACCTCCCCTTGCAGATTCCCTACTATCCTGCTCAGCAAAACTTTTCTGGATGATCAACTGCATAGCAGCTACGTGCAGGCAGAGAGAGAGAGAGAGAGAGAGAGAGAGAGAGAGAGAGAGAGAGAGAGAGAGATAGAGATCAGAGGATGCAATTAGCAAGGACGAAAACAGAAATGTCAGCTGCAGCAAGGAAAACCATCAAATGAGCCATTTTGTGAGCAAGTGGCTAGTCCTCATGAGGCAGAAGGGAACATTCTGCTACAGAAAGATTTTTGGAAACATATGCTCTTGTATAAAGAAAATTCTTCTTCTCCTTCTTTGCAAACAGTGACAGCAGTCCGTAGGACAAGACTTTGGGGTAGAGGTCTGGGGCCAGCAGAATGAGAAGGAGGGTTCTCAGAACAGCAGGGTCTGGCTTATTCCATGTTGATGCTAAGTGAAATAATCCCCATGTCTACAGTCCAAAATCGACTAACTGCTTCACTGTTTGCAAACCCTTCTTTGTGCATACTCAAATCTCTCTCTCTCTCTCTCTTTCTGGAACATATGTGCCCATCCATGGATAAGGATGGAGGAGAACTCAAGTTTGCACTTCCCAAAGCAGCACACACACACTGAACTACAGATATCCTTTGTGCACTTCTCTGAGTTCTGCAACGTTTTCCCCAAGGATTTTTTTAAAAATGGGAAGTATTAGAGGAAAGCCTGCCTAAAAATCCACTTATTAGTAAAAATGACATACAAAAATGCACTTTATCAGGGGAGACCAGTTTGCAAAAATGTGTATATTAGGCAGAATTGCTTACAGAGACAAGTACACAGTAAAATGCTGATCAGTGCTGCAGTCAAGGTTAGTTCTGCTCAAAGCAGAACCATCAAAATTAATGACCATGACCAACTTAGGTTCATTAATTTCTACTCTAAGTAGAACTTAGTTGGATTTGTGTGTGTGTGTGTGTGTGTGTGTGTGTGCATGCACACGCAAACTGAGGCAGAAATGTAACCAGCTGACTGGAGAAATGAATTAAGAGATCTAGCCTCCCCTGTCGACAGATGCATCAATCTACTTTGGAGCCTTGCACACCCCAAAGGATCGCCTTATATCCACACCAATAATACTAACCCCTAACAATTGTATCAATATTTAGCAGCAGCGCCTTGCCTTTCCAGTGTCCCACACCCACTGCCTCAAGCACCAGTAGGTAAGCCTCATAAAAATCCCATTATTGTTATCTCTACATTGCAACAGTGGGTGGGTGGGGACTTGTAGCACAAGGATGGTGGTTTGCCTGGGGGCAGCAGGCAGATGACCAGCAACTTGGGGTGCAACTGCAGCGCAGTCCTAAAGCACATGGATAGCTCAAGAACCCCCGGGAGTCACTCCTGGTCACAGCAAACAATCTAAGGCTATGTAGACAAAGTTTGTTCCTGCATTGCAGGTGGTTCGCCTAGATGACCCTTGGGGTCCTTTCCAATTCTACTATGATTCTAAGTCTGAACTGGTACAAGCCAGCTTCCTTACTTCCCAACACTGAGTGCCAGTGTGGTGTAATGTTAGAGTGCTAGACTAGGACCTGAAGGAACGTATACCTGAAGGAGCGTCTCCACCCCCATCATTCTGCCTGGACACTGAGGTCCAGCGCCAAGGGCCTTCTGGTGGTTCCCTCACTGCAAGAAGCCAAGTTACAGGGAACCAGGCAGAGGGCCTTCTCGGTAGTGGCACCTGCCCTGTGGAACGCCCTCCCACCAGATGTCAAAGAGAAGAACAACTACCAGACTTTTAGAAGACATCTGAAGGCAGCCCTCTTTAGGGAAGCTTTTAATGTTTAACAGACTACTGTATTATAATACTTTGTTGAAAACCGCCCAGAGTGGCTGGGGAAACCCAGCCAGCTGGGCGGGGTATAAATAATAATAATAATAATAATAATAATAATAATAATAATAATAATAATAGGACCTGGGAGACTCCAGTTCCCCACTCAGCCATGAAGCTCACTGGATGTGACCTCAGGCCAGTCACTGCCTCTCAGCCTGACCTGCATCACAGGGCTGTTGTGGCGGAGATTTAGTGAGGAAAGGGAGACCCCTTTATGCCACCTTGAGCTCCTTGGAAAAGGAGGTGGGGATACAAACGCAATAAATAAATAAAATGAGTCAATTGGTTCAGCCATCATGATACGCAGTCTGCCCACAGGTCCAGCCAAAGTCAACTTGCAGTCCCTCTGCTGGGATAAACACCCCAATTTCTGTGACCTGGGATCCAGAGAGTGATGGGCCCATCTCCTTTCCCACTCCCACCTTCAAGCATTACTGATATTTTGCAAGAAGCTGCGACTCTGGTGTTGAATGCAGAACACCCCAACGTCAAAGGTTCTCATGGAGCTGAGCTGTGGAAGCAGATCTCTCTCTCTCTCTCTCTCTCTCTCTCTCTCTCTCTCTCTCTCTCTCTCTCTCTCTCCTGCTGTTGGTTTGAGTTGACAACACTGAACATCACAACTATGTTTGAAGGCAACTACAGCTTTCATATTAAAGGACAAGTGAGGTCCAAGTGTCTATTTCTCATCTCTGGACCAGCAATACATCTGACAGTGCAATCCTATACACTGAGTTGGGGCTTACACCTGGGTAGGAGAGCATAGGATGGCAGCCCAGAAGCTATTAGCTTCCCACTTCCAAAAGCTAGTCGTTACCACTATTTGCTTGTGTTGTGAAAATCCACTCAGAGGCCAACATTTTAATCTATAAAAAGGAGGACAGCTCAGTCAGCATCTCATCCAGGTACAGGTGAGCTCCAAAACAACTAACTAAAGCCAACAGCTGACAGTCACCAGAAGCGAATGACTGATTCACCTCTAGTCATTTGCCCTCTTTGATGCCCACTCTATCCCATTTTCATTCATTTCACTTTTAACTGGGATACCGCCTTCCTGTATTGCTATATACACAGGGCAGTTTACAAGCCGTAGAAACAACAAAATATACTGCAAAGGCTGCACATCCATTAAAACATTCCGATCCAACAAAAGTATGTCACAATAAAAGTCGTTTAAAATAAGTGGCTTATGCCAAATAGAGTAATATTCAGGAATCCATTTCCAAATATCACACAATAAAATTAACTCTCAAAATATCAGCTGATAATAATTAAGCAGATATTCGCTCTCAACAACAGCAAATCATTACTAGACTATGACTGACAAAAAATAGCACCACAGGTAGAAGACTAAAGGCAGTGTAAATAGATAATCAAAGTCACATAGCTTATAATTTTTTTAAAAAATGCACCATCGCAACTGGTCCCTTTCTGCTCATGTACAAAAATAGGTCTCCTCTGTGTACAGATTCCTGGAAGTTGCTTGAGCCTCCCATGGAGCCAAAATAGATGGAACATGGAAATCACAGCAGAGTGTTTGTGGTCCTTTGGCTCATTTTCCACGGTACACCTGTGGCAGAACACGGTAGAAGGTAGGACCGATGGTGGGTAGAAGAATCACAATTCCAAATTCTTTCCCTGGGTCAAAGGAATTGTCCATGAATTGGAAAAACCAGCACTGCAGGAGAAAGGGCTGGTTGGGAGAAACTTGAGGCACTAGTTCTTTTTGCACAAGGGCTTTTCCCTTTTTTTGCTTAAAAATAAGGGTGTGTGTGTGTGATATCGAAAAGGAGTTCAGGCACCACCTGAAGTGTTACAGTCCTTTCTTCCACCTCATTGTCCACCCCTCCGCTTGCATGCTGTAGATGCTCACCAAACTGTACTCAGTTGTAGAAACCCGTCCAGCAAAACACACAATGTCATCATAGGAAGCCGCGTTACACTACCATTAGCCTACTTGCTCTAAATACAGCAATTATGAGCTGGTTTCAGGCACTAATGCCAGGGCAGAGCCACACACAATGCACACACATTAGCAGCCGCAAGAAAGCGATCGGTACCTTGGTTGCCCCCGCTCTTCTCTTGAACTGGGAGCCGGGTGGAGCAGCGTGGCGCGCAGCGCGAAGGAGCTGGCAAAATGTGAGAGCCAGATCCTGAGAGTTTTCTTTTATACCCACAGATAAGCGCGCCTGGGAGCTGTCCAGCCTTGTTATGCAGATTGAGAGGCTGAGTCACGGCTCGAAAGGGCTGGAGCTTCATGGAGAGACGCAGATTTCTTCCCAGGGAAGAAGACCAGACCAGACCAGCCAGTCGGAGGACGCGGAGAAGCTTGCTCAACTTGGGAAGCTTTTGGATTCATGCGGAATCTCGCGCAAAGGCGTCCGTTTGTCGGCTGCGATAGAGGGAGGAGGAAACGAGGAAATAATTCCAAATTCTGAGGAATCCTCCTTGCAGTGTCTTCACCGTCCTCGTCTTTCGGGTGATTCGGTCACTACTCCTGCTGCCCTCAAAGATGCCGGGTGACCTCCCTGCCTCGGAAAATTTCCTCCTGTATTCTCAGGAATACAGGGAGCTGCCTTACACTCAGCACGTGTTGTGTACCATTGGCTCGTCTAGCTCAGTCTGGTCGACGCTGTTCGGCAGCAGTTATCCCGGATAGCTCAGTTGGTTAGAGCGCGATGCTGATAATGCCAAGGTTGCAGGTTCGATCCCTGTATGGGGCAGCTGCATATATTCCTGCACTGCAGGGAGTTGGACCAGATGATCCTCACGGTCCCTTCCAACTCTACAATTCTGTGATCTGTGATCCAGGGTCCGGGGAAGGGGTGTTTCCCGGTCCTATGTGGAGATCCTGAGGATTGAACCTGCAACCTTCTGCATGCCCACAATCCTTCTACTTGGAAAAATCTGGTGTTTTGGAGGGGCCACTACAGTGCTAGCTACTGAGACACCTCCTTTTGGAGTTTTAATTTACATGGGTTGCTGTTGTTGTTGTTGTTGTTGTTGTTGTTGTTGTTGTTGTTGTTGTTTAAGCACCATTTATTTACATCTACATTTAATATTCTGGTCTCTGGTGTTGCAGCTCCTTTCCTCCAACTTTCTTTCTTTCTTTCTTTCTTTCTTTCTTTCTTTCTTTCTTTCTTTCTTTCTTGTTATCTACCCTGACTGGCAGCAGCTTTCCAGGGGTTCAGAAGGGAGTCTGTCCCAGCCCTACCTAGAGATGGGACCTTCTGTATGCAAAACAGATGCTCTGCCACTGAGCTACAGCCCTTAAGACACAGGAACACAACATGCAACACACACACACACACACACACGAACACATACTGAGTCAGGCTGTTGGTCCATCTAGCTTAGGGTTGCTTACACTGACTGGCAGCAGGTAGGGGATAAATCCCAACCCTACCTGGAGATGCCATGGGAGATTGAACCTGGGGCCTTCTGCATGCACGGCAGGTGCTCTACTGCTGAGCGATGGAACTGCACTTCCCCAGCCCAAGGCTGGGCAAGGAACCTTTCTCACATCAACCCATCTTAGAAGAGATGCCTGGAAGTGAACTCCAGGCCATCCGAATCCAGCATCTGGTCTACTGCCATAGCCAGCTGCCTACCTTGCTTATTCCACAGGGTTGCGGGATTTGGGATCATGCCTGCCTGTGTGAATGGGAGGGAGGGAGTGTTTGCACATATCATTCCCACCCATTGCAAGCTGCAGCAAGGATCATTCAGTGATGTTGTTGTCAGCGTTTTCCTGGATTGGATTAACCAGTTGTTTTACTGTGATTTTTTAATTTTAAAGTGGGCAAAGGATAACCAAGATCTACTGTGCCACTGAGTTTTGTTCACAATAGAGTGTGGCTGCTTTTAGACTCTGTGGTTTTGTACACTTTCATCTCTTTTCTTTCACCAGCACTGGGACCACTGTGTGAATGGAAGGCAAGAAGTATTTAAGTGAAGGGGTTTGGACTAGATGACACTCTGAGTCCCTTCCAATTTTATGATTCTCTGAAATTAAAATGCAACTTTTCACCCTGATGACAATTTCTGTCTGACATTTCTGGTCAAATGTATAGTACCCTCGGCAAGTAGAGGGGCAACCATAGCCAGAGGCTTAGTGGTCCAGAGTTGCAGGAGGTCAAAGACCCACTACTATTTTTGCAGCAGAGTCTCTCTGTATGAAAGGGGAGCTTTTTAGCCCCTGAGAAGAAGGATTCTCTCCCTTTGGGCTGATTGGAACCAATCCGAGTAAAAGGAGGTGAGTCGGCCAGTGGGGATTGGCTCCTAGGGTTACTCTGGAGAACGTGCACAGGAAGAACAACAAAAAGGAAGAGTTCTATATGCTCCAAAGCTCAGCATTTTCACTTGACCAAAAGCACAAGGGGGGTTGGTTTCAAGAGAGCAGCATGCAAGATCTGTTACGTGCAATGGAACGTCATGGAAAACGCAACTTAACTCACTCCAAAAGAAGCTATAGGACCGCTCCAAACGTACATGCACAGAAAAGAGCAGATCTAGCTGAAAGGCAGCACATGAAGGTCTGCATTGATCATTACAATACATCCATTATTATTATTATTATTTTTACAGTGGTACCTCTGGATGCAAACGGGATCTGTTCCGGAGCCCTGTTCGCATCCTGAGCAGAATGCAACCCGCGTCTGCATGTGCGCAGGTCATGATTTGCTGCTCCTGCGCATGCGCAAGTGGCGTAACCCGGAAGTAACGCGTTCTGTTACTTCTGGGTCGCCGCGGAGCGCAGCCTGAAAATGCTCAACCTGAAGCATATTTAACCCGAGGTATGACATTGTGGGACGCAGGTGGCGCTGTGGGTTAAAGCCTCAGCGCCTAGGACTTGCCGATCGAAAGGTCGGCGGTTCGAATCCCCGCGACGGGGTGAGCTCCCGCTGCTCGGTCCCAGCGCCTGCCAACCTAGCAGTTCGAAAGCACCTCTGGGTGCAAGTAGATAAATAGGGACCGCTTACCAGCGGGAAGGTAAACGGCGTTTCCGTGTGCGGCTCTGGCTTGCCAGAGCAGCGATGTCACGCTGGCCACGTGACCCGGAAATGTCTCCGGACAGCGCTGGCCCCTGGCCTCTTAAGTGAGATGGGCGCACAACCCTAGAGTCTGTCAAGATTGGCCCGTACGGGCAGGGGTACCTTTACCTTTTATGACTGTATTATTATTATTATTATTATTATTATTATTATTATTATTATTATTATATTGTGTAATCTTAGAAGATTATATCATTTTAGAAGGGTCGTGGCTGCAACTGAATGAAGGGACTCTGCACTTCTGCCATTAAACGACACTCAATGGCTATAGGCCAAGGAGCAATGGGGTGCCTAAAATGAGTCCCCGATCATTCCTTTGCAAGCAGGGCTCGCTGTTTGGCACTGACAGCAAGCCCTGCTACAGCTGGCTGCATTAGAGAGCTCCTCATCCCTTGTGAAGCCAAGGAGGCACAGACAGGGCTTTGCCTCACCACAAAATCACAGCATCTAAGCAAGCAGGTCAGCACTCTGCTTCCAGCTCCTGTGCTCTGTTGCTTTCAGTTAGCACTCCAGCTTTGCAGGGGTGGACTGGGAGACTAGGAAGGAAGGAGGCTTCACAGCCACATGCAGGATTTGACCTCTGGATCGATGGGGTTACGGCATCTGGAAGATAACCATTTTGTGCCGGTTTGGAGGTCAAGGCAAAGGAAGTGCTTGAAACTCTGCTCTCTGGTGAAGGCCAATTTAAGAAGCAGGTGATGCGACGCATCACCCTATTTCCTCCTAAGGAGTTCTTGCAAAAGTAATGTCCTTTGCATTGAACGTCCTGACCCAATCTGAACTGGCTGAGGATCTCGCTGACGCTTTTCAAAGGAAGCCCATGTGGGTCACACAACAGTAGCCTCATCTTGATGTGACGACATGGGTCAGTATGACCAAGTCATACCACTCTCCAGGAATATCCAGAGAGGGCAAAGCAAATAGGCTGTGATCCTAACTGTGTAAATTGCAAATTAATTCAATGGGGGTCACACCCAGGTAAGTGGGATTGGGATTGCAGCCTCAGTTGGTTAACGGCACACCTGGGGTTTGTCTCCAACTCAGTTTTACAGAATCCATAGGAGCCAACTCCTAGGGGCTGAGGTCCTTTCAGCCCCCCCCCCGCCCCCATAAAATATTTGAGGGAGCTGGGCCTCCTAAAGTTGATGGGCACTGCATTCAAATACAGTGGTACCTCAGGTTAAGTACTTAATTCATTCCGGAAATCCGTTCTTAACCTGAAACTATTCTTAACCTGAAGCACCACTTTAGCTAATGGGGCCTCCTGCTGCTGCTGCACCACCAGAGCCAGATTTCTGTTCTTATACTGAAGCAAAGTTCTTAACCTGAAGCACTATTTCTGGGTTAGCAGAGTGTGTAACCTGAAGCGTATGTAACCCGAGGTACCACTGTAGTGTGCATGTGCCGCAGCATGTGACTGATTATGCAGGGCGGAGCTTACCTGTCCCACCCCACAATATTTTATTCAAATTAGCATCATAGAATTATAGAGTTGGGAGGGATAGCGTCATCTTGTCCAACCCCCTGCAGTGACACAATCACAGCTAAAGAATCTCTGACAAAAGAAGAGTGGCAAGGGAAATTGATGGATTATGTGGAAATGGCGAAATTGACATACAAACTGCGGGACAAGGACAACTGTGGCTTTAAAGAAGAATGGGAACTTTTTACAAATTACTTAGAAAAACAACAAAATGAACTGGACTCCTTGGCAGGTTTTGAATAAACATACACAAATTTATTATTGTTAACATAATAGATAGATCATATTTACAATTTTATAATATGCAGAGAATGACGTGTGTTGAAAAATCAGAGAGAGGAGGTGACGGAAGTCTTGGGGGGGAGGGAGGGAGGCTTTTTCTTGGGGAGGGGGGAAGGGAAAAAATGGGGGGGATGAAGATAGTACATTTTTGATAATTTGTTATGTTGAAATTCATAATAAAAATTATTTTTAAAAAAGAAAAGAATCCCGGACAGATGGCCCTCCAACCTCTGCTTAAATAACTCCAATGTGTGGACCTATTGAAACTGATGAACCTGAGCTAGTCAAGTCTATTAACGTCAGTGAGCCAACTCTGGTTAAAACTAGTATTGATGAGGACCCAGGGCCACTGATGTTACCTGCCAATGACAGGCGGAGACAACTCATTGTGGTTTCATCCCCATCATTCTTCCTTGCTGAAATCTACAAGGGAAGCACCTAGTCTAAAGAGGAGGAAGCTGACAGACATGCCATTGGATGAGTTGCACGTCAGATATCAAGCAGGTAGGGCTGCCTAAGGGCAGACTGAGGTTGCTAAAACTGTGTCCCCAGCTGCCCTATATTATTATTATTATTATTATTATTATTATTATTATTATTATTATTATTATTATCAGTGGTTCTCAAACTTTTTTCCTCTGGGCCACACTTTCAGAATTAAAATTTGCTCGGGCAACAGGACTCATTTCCGCCCACCTGATCCTCTTGCTCTCATTTTGAAGAGATATCCATATTCTGCAAATAAAACAAATCATTTTGATACCACCATGTGGTATACTACACTGGAATGTTTAAATCAGGGGTGAGCAACCTTTTTCAGCAGGGGGCCAGTCCACCATCCCTCAGATCATGTGGTGGGCTGGACTATATTTTTTTGGGGGGGGGAAATGAACGAATTCCTATGCCCCACAAATAACCCAGAGATGCATTTTAAATAAAAGCACACATTCTACTCATGTAAAAACACGCTGATTTCCAGACTGTCCATGGGCTGGATTGAGAAGGCGATTGGGCCGCATCCAGTCCATGGGCCTTAGGTTGCATAAAGCTAAAGGTAAAGGGACCCCTGACCATTAGGTCCAAACGTGACCGACTCTGGGGTTGCAGCGCTCATCTCGCTTTATTGGCCGAGGGAGCCGGCGTACAGCTTCCGGGTCATGTAGCCAGCATGACTAAGCGGAAACGCCGTTTACCTTTCCGCCGGAGTGGTACCTATTTATCTACTTGCACTTTGACGTGCTTTCGAACTGCTAGGTGGGCAGGAGCAGGGACCGAGCAATGGAAGCTCACCCTGTCGTGGGGATTCGAACCACCGACCTTCTGATTGGCAAGTCCTAGGCTCTGTGGTTTAACCCACAGCGCCACTCGCGTCCCTTAGGTTGCATACCCCTGGTTTAAATGTATCTTTGATTGTCCTTGAATCTTCCTGCCACACTTGCCAAACTCTCCTGCCACGCCAATGTGGCACGCTATGACCTTTGAAAACCACGGCCCTAAATAGACCAGACTCCATTGCTTAGATCATCTGGGGAACTTCTGCTCATGGCGCCACACCTAGAATATCATCGTGGGACAGGATAGGGGAAAGACTTGGATCATGTCCCACTTAAAGGAGATTCTGTCGAACCTGCAGTTTCTGAAACACAGCTATTCTCCTAAGTCTGAACCAATCCAAATTTTGCAATGCAGTTCTCCAGCCCAGCAGTCTTTTCTTTTAAAAAATGTGTACATTTGGGGAAAGTGTGCATAAAAATGAATGTATCAGTGAAAAGTACATACTACAATGTTAGGTGTAATTGTTTGTGGAAATGCGTATATTAACTCAAAGCTAAGTACAAAAGAAGGTGCTTATTAGGAGAAATTCACACTAAACGTGGAAGTATTTCGTGATTTTTTAAATTTAAAAAATCGTGAATTGCTACAGAGATGTGGAGAAATGCATTTAAGATTGGAAAAATGAGAAACAGAAAGAACCAACATTGGCAGGCCCCTCCACCCCAAACCATGGGGCAGTGACTATTTTTGCTGTTTACTCTTGGAAGGCCTTTCCCTCTGTCATATGGAAAGTGGCAGCCATCTTCTAAAGCCATTGATTTGTATCCAATGTAAGTCCAGCTCAGAGCAGACCCACTGAAGTTAATGGAGATAACTAACTTAGGCCCAGGGCTTTTTGTCAACCGGAACTCACCGGAACTCAGTTCCGGCACCTCTCAGGTGGGTACCATTGCCATTCTAAGAGAACGAGAGAGGCGTTCATGGTGAGTTCTGGCTCCTCTTTTTCTAGAAAAATATTACTGCTTAGGTCCATTGATTTCAGTGGGTCTACTGGACTGACTTAGATACAATCCATATCTTTTTGTCCAAACCTTTCCTGGCCCACAAGACCAGACCTTGTTGAATTCTCCAAATTCCTGTTTTTATTTATTTAAAATGTGTTTATGCTACAGTTTGGTTATACCTTATGTTCTCGCTTTACTGATATGGTATATTGCTTTTATATTGTATTCAGCAAAGAGTTTATTACACAGTTTAGAAATGCTTTAAAATGAATAAGTGAATGAATAATGAATGGTACTCACAGCCTGAACATTGGAAATAGAAGGAACTGCAATGTTTTCTAAGGCCAGGAGATATTTCCTCCTATGTCTCCTGTGCGCATGACTGATGTCTCAGACCCTGACCTCATGCACCTAGCCCAATGCTCTCGTGTCAGAGAGAGATAAAGATTTGGGTTTTCCCCCATGACAAAGGAAGGTGCCTTATGAGATACTAAATCCCACATGTTCAGCCTCGCAGCAGAAGCTCCACCCTCTCCATCGAGTCACAGGAAAGACCCAAGTGCTGCCTGACTCACTCAGCTTTTCATCTGATTTGCTCTGGGGTTGTTATCCAGAAAAAAAGTGTCAGAAAGATCAATGCAATCCGTGTTGGAGCCTGTAGGCGTAACAAGTTTTCTCCTGAAAGCGAATTGCATAATTTCTCCCTGACAATTATGCCTCTTTGCGCCTTGAGCAATATTAATTTACCCCTTTATGTAACCATTTTTGCTCTTTGCCCCTTAAGCAATGCTCAGACTAATTCCACCCTTCTTAACATTTTTATATCAAACAACAACAACAACAACCCTGCATAAATAGGCTTCCAAATGGATGTTCATGTGTAACAGATGCTTATGCTATGGGTCAAAGTTTCAGAGGATTGTTTACTGAGAGCGCAGCTTTGTATCTTTATTGTTACACCTTATGAAGAAGTATGTGGTGAGTCCTTAATTTGATTGTATATTCGCTGAGATATTTTCATTGGTTTATTTTTTTTCTGATGCAAGAAATGGCCCATCTAGGCCGCATCCTGTTCTCACAGTGGCTGACCAGATGCCACCAATGGGAAGCCCACAAACAGGACCTGAAGCGACAGCAATGCTCCCCACTTGTGATTTCCAGAAACTGGTATTCAGAGGCATACTGTATACTGCCTCCAAAAGGGGAGGCAGAACATAGCCTTTGTGGCTAATAAGGTAAAAGGTAAAGGACCCCTGGATGGTTAAGCCCAGTCAGAGGCGAAAATGGGGTTGTGGCGCTCATCTTGCTTTCAGGCCGAGGGAGCTGACATTTGTCCGCAGACAGCTTTCCGGGTCATGTGGCCAACATGACTAAACCACTTCTGGTGCAATGGGACACCGTTATGGAAGCCAGAGTGCACAGAAATGCCATTTACTTTCCCGCCACAGCGGTACCTATTTATCTACTTGCACTGGTGTACTCTTGAACTGCTAGGTTGGCAGGAGCAGGGACAGAGCAACGGGAGCTCACCCCGTTGCAGGGATTCGAACCACCGACCTTCCGATTGGCAAGCCCAAGAGGCTCAGTGGTTTAGACCACAGCACCACCTGCGTCCTTGCATCTGTGAGAGCCATACCCTCTGAGTATCTTTCTAATCCACTTCTAAAGTCACCCAAATTGGTGGCCGACACAGCATGTTACCAGAGTGGATTTCATAGTTTAACTGTGCACTGTGTGGAGGAGTAGATATTTATACCCTCCAGTATTTATACAATGACAATAGGGACATCCTATTCAACATCATCATCATCAACAACAATTTTATTATTTATACCTTTCCCATCTGGCTGTGTTGCCTCAGGCACTCTGGGCAGCTCCCAACATATCTACAAGCATAATAAAACCTTTTAAATCTTCCCTATTCAGGGCTGCCTTTTGGTGTCTTCTAAAGGTTGTACAGTGGTACCTCAGGTTAAAGACACTTCATGTTACAGACTCCGCTAACCCAGAAATAGTACCTCGGTTAAGAACTTTGTTTCAGAATGAGAACAGAAATCGCACAGTGGCAGTGCGGCAGCAGCAGGAGGCCCCATTGGCTAAAGTGGTACCTCAGGTTAAGAACAGTTTCAGGTTAAGAACAGACCTCCAGAATGAATTAAGTTCTTAACCCGAGGTACTACTGTATAGTTACTTATCTCCTTGGCTCAGTGGGGTCACATAACTCCATATCCACCAACATTTCTCTGATTAAAATTGGGACATTCTAAGGAAAAGCGGGACATTCTGGGATCAAATCAAAAACCGGAACGGCTTCTGTAAATCAGGGACAGTCTCTGGAAAATAAGGATGCTTGGGATGGCTGCATCTTCCAACATTCAGCTTCCTCTGATGGTCCTAAGGTCTGATTTCTCCACACAACGCATAACCATATACAACTCTGTCATCACAGCTCCTCTGCCTCTATCAACTACATCTTTATAAACAAGGACCGATCACCATCCGATCTGATACCCTAATTGGTACTTAGAAGCATGACTGTTTTTGTTTTGTTCCCATTTTCTACCTGTTAGAGTGAATTATGTACATTTCAATGATGTCGTCAGCCGCCTGGAGCATGGTATAACAATGGAAAAGCAGCGTACAAATCAATAACAATGATGGTTTGCTCACTGATTCACTGTTGATGGTTTGCGCAATAAAAAAAGATGAGTGTCAAAAGCAGGCTATAAATCATGCACAAGTACAATCTAAGTTTTAAAAAACCTGGACAAGCAGGAATGTTTTGGCCTGATAATTAAAAGTTAACTATGTATGTTGGCGAGAGTGCCTGTCGCCTCCCCCCAAAAAAATCAGATCTGCAGATTTAGCTAACCAGAATATGTTGGGAAGTGACATGCCCATGACACTTTTTATTCCATGTGCCAAAACGACAGCTGGAAAATGGGGACATATTTTGAGATTTTTTTGGAGAAAGCTCATTGTAACATGGCCTTCTTGGTAGTGGTGCCCCGACGATGGAACACTCTCCCCGGTGAAAACAGGAACAAAGGAAAGTTGCTCAGAATCACGAGTGGGAAGCTTTGCTGTTGAGCTCCGGTCCTGCTTGTGAGCTTTCCATTGGGGCATCTGGTTGGCCAATGTGTTTGATGGACAAGATGGGTCATTGGCCTCATCCTGCTCTTTTTATGTTTCTATGAGTAACATGGACTGATGCCTTCAGGCCCTGCCTATGGGCTTTTTGCAGTTTCCTGAATGGCTGCTGGGAGAACAGAAAGCTGGACAAGATACACCTTTATGTGACGCAGCAGATCTCTTCTGATACTCTTATGAAAGATTCGCCCATCCCTAACTGGAGAAGGGAATGGCTGGCTGGAACCCTGAGCAGGAGGCACTCTGCACTGCAACACTTTTGTTGCGCATCCCACTCATTATCTAGCTCCTATTACTGTACTTTAGTTTCCTGTTGGGTAAGTCACCCTCTGGAATATGTCGAAGGTGGAATGGAAAGGCATAAAATAAACTTAGAAATGCCGGACCAGTTCTGAGTCACAATCTAGATAGTCCATTGCCTACCACAGGTGTGTGTATTGGAAAACTGTGGCGCTCTTGATGTTTCTGGACTCGAACTCGCATCAGCACCAGCCCAGCATGAACAAAGGCAAGTGATGGGCCACATGCATGATATTTTTGCTTTGTTTTTTTGTTTGTTCTGCTTTGCATTAAATAAGGGACTGAGCGGAGGAACCAAATACGGTATGAAAGAAGGGGGTTGTAACCAATGCAAGTCCTACTCAGAGTAGATCCATTGAAATGAATGGATGATACAGCATACAAATCAGTAATGATGATGATTTGTTTGCTGATTTACTGGTGATGGTTTACTCAATAATTGATTAATGGATTAATTGAAATTAATGGATGATTAATTTCAATGGGGGATGCAGGTGGCACTGTGGGTTAAACCAAAGAGCCTAGGACTTGTCGATCAGAAGGTCAGCGGTTCGAATCCCCGTGATGGGGTGAGTCCCTGCTCCTGCCAACCTAGTAGTTTGAAAGCACATCAAAGTGCAAGTAGATAAATAGGTACCGCTCCGGAGGGAAGGTAAACGGCATTTCCGTGCGCTGCTCTGGTTCGCCAGAAGCGGCTTAGTCATGCTGGCCACATGACCCGGAACCTGTATGCCGGCTCCCTCGGCCAATAAAGCGAGATGAGCGCCACAACCCCAGAGTCGGTCACGACTGGACCTAATGGTCAAGGGTGCCTTTCCCCTTCACCTTTAATTTCAATGGGTCTACTCAGAGAAAGGCCCTATTTGCACTATATATTTAAAGCATCTTCACACCACTTTAAATGGCCGTGGCTTCCTCCAAAGACTCCTGGGAAGTGTAGTTTGTGAAGGGTGCTGATAGAAGACCCCTCTCCTCCTCACAGACCTACAATTCCCAAAGTGATTTAACAGCCAATCCCTTTCCTCAGGGAACTGTGGGAACCGTAGCTCTGTGAGGGGAACAGGAGTCTCTAACAACTCTCAGCACAAACTAAGCTTACCCAGATTCTTTGGAGGGTGTTGTGACTGAAATGGTATGATACTGCTTTAAATGTATAGTGCATACGGCGATTAACTTAGGTCCATTCCTTTCAGTGTCTCTACTCCAAATAAAAGACATTTGGGTGCAACCTAATAATAATAATAATAATAATAATAATAATAATAATAATAATAAGACAACAACAGAGAACTATCAAACATTATGGAGATGGGGTAATCCATGTACTCTTTGTTTTGCTCTTGGTACAGAGATGGGCAAGGAGATAATCACTCCCCAATTATGGGATGTGCAGCTGATTATAATGTAATTTTTCTCCTGGAGGATCAGCATAAGCTTGTGTTGATTGCTAAATTTCTAGAAACTGCCATTAGAACAAGGGCCACAAACAATTTTGCTTTCTGAGTTTCAAGTTGTTGCATAATTTCTATTTACTTCTGCCATTTTACCTGCACACACACACTTTACACAGGAAATTAAAATGGCTGGCACTTTGAAATTTTGTTTAGTCACTTTGCCCGATAAGTTATGTTTGCATTTTTTGTAGAGCAAATTGCAATGCTTGTTGCTAATGCAAATTATCTATCTAATGAAGAACAATATAAAATCCATAAATATTGCAGCTGCAAGGAGGTGTGGCCAAACACACTAGAAGCATCACTAGAACCCTGCATAAGAGGTTAGCAACTGATGGAAACATCAGCTAAGGACAAGGGAGAGGACATTCTGCTGTTGGGGAGCCACCACCAAGAAGGCCCTTTCATGAGCCACTGACTTACAAACCCTACTCAGTGGTGGAATCATGAGTAGGGCCACTCTAGGAGGTCTTAAAAGCTGGGCAAGAGAAATATTGGGGAATGCAGGGAATTGGATAAGTTGTTCAGGGCTTTGTAAGTCATCATTACATCATCTCAATAGCATACTGGAAGCTACTGTAGCCTCGTCAGATCTGGTGTTCTATTCACTTAACTGGCTGAACCAATTAATATACTTGATACAGCCTTCCTAGTCTGGCCCTCCCAGATATTGCTCGACCTCAGCTCCCATCACAGCAAACAGTGCCAGTGGTCAGGGATGGCTGGAAGTGTAGGTCAGCAAGATCTGGGGGGGGGGGGAACCGTGTTGACTACCCCTGGGTTAGGCCACAGACCAGTAATCCATGAGAGGTGGTAGAACATTTTTCTGCCCAAGGGCCACATTCCCTTCTGGAAAACTTCTGGGGGGCCACATATGGGTGAGGCCAGAGGGAAGAGTGGGTGGATCAATGAATGTACATTTCCTCATTATACTAGGCTAGTTTCTACATGAGCACAAGGCAAACAAGAGATCAGAGTTGAAGACAACATTCCAGCCATGCGTAAACAGAGTTTGAAGCAGGGCTGGTGAGCAGGGCTGCCGGGAGAGAGTTCAGAGGGCCGGAGAGAGATGGTTGGAGGGTCACACTTCTGCCCCCCAGGCCTGAGGTTCCCCATTCCATATCTACTTTGTGATTTGTTATGTACTGAGTTGAATAGGATCCAAATGCAGCAGTCTGATTGGTCCTAGAACAATAGGATTCAGAATGCAACAGTCTGATTGGTCCACAGGAGCCACCCAATCCAGCTCCTGGTGGAAGTGAATCCGCAACCTGATTGGCCTACAGGAGAATCCCGGAATTAGCCAATCACGTGGGGCCCATTGTGTAAATAATGTATATAAAGCAGACATTCTGGAGGAACTTCCATTCCTCCTCACCACTATGAGCTGAATAAAGAGCATGAAATCCACTCTCCACTCCAAGTATATTTCATGATTGCTCTGATGCCACATTGCCTTTGGCCTCCCGGAATAATAAAAATGGCAGTGATCTACCCATTTTCATTGCCCATAGTTGTTGAGCCTTTTTTTTAATGGGGAGAGACCACAGCTGCTGAGCTTTCTAAGGGCATGATTGCAATAAATCGCTCACGAAACAGTCCACAGCCCTCCCTTATTTTCCCGTTCTGATGCCAAGGCAGGGAATACAAGCTTTCACAGCACTGCAAGCAGCGGCGATTGAAAATAGCGCCAGGAGTGGGGCGAGTCGTGATCGCCCAGGAGCAAGTGGGCGATCACTTTTATAACTCCTGCGATTGACCTGGAGCACTCCAGGGATCTCCCTGTCGATCGCGGCCGACCGGTTGGACATTGCTGCTATCAGAGATTAGGGAGGTCAGATGATTTTGACAAAAACCCAAATGGGAGTGGACCTTTGCTGACGTCTGCTTATTTGGTCCACATGCAGAATGGAAATCAGCCCAGCAATTATGATCGGCATTCGCTGTTGTTGTTGCTTTCAGTCTGCGAGCGAAACGTAATTGATTATTCCCCGTCCCACCCTAGACAGCATAAATGATGTAATGCACACAATCTGTACAATTAATTATGTAAGTTACATGATTCTGCCACAGCTGGCAGCGACATGAATAACTTAGAGTGTTTGTTTTGTTTTGTTTTTGCATAAGGCGAACCGCAGCACGACAGAAATGGCATTTCACTAGCGCCTCCTTTCATCTCTGCTGTTGGGTAGCTCATGGCCACCTTTCTGCCGGTGATGGCTGCCAACTTGGCTGGCTTTAAAAGCCAAATTCACAAAGGATAAAGCTCTTAAATGCTCCTAGCTATGATGCCATGGAGTTTTCTTGGCAGGGCTCCTGGAGTGGCTTGCCGGTTCCCGCTCCATCAAGAGACATCACCTTGCCAACAAAGGTCCGTATAGTTAAAGCTCTGGTTTTCCCAGTAGTGATGTATGGAAGTGAGAGCTGGACCATCAAGAAGGCTGACCATAAAGAAGGCTGATTGCCGAACAATTGATGCTTTTGAATTATGGTGTTGGAGGAGACTCTTGAGAGTCCCATGGACTGCAAGAAGATCAAACCTATCCATTCTGAAGGAAATCAGCCCTGAGTGCTCACTGGAAGGACAGATCCTGAAGCTGAGACTCCAATACTTTGGCCACCTCATGAGAAGAGAAGACTCCCTGGAAAAGACCCTGATGTTGGGAAAGATGGAGGGCACAAGGAGAAGGGGACGACAGAGGACGAGATGGTTGGGCAGTGTTCTCGAGGCTACGAACATGAGTTTGACCAAACTGCGGGAGGCAGTGGAAGACAGGAGTGCCTGGAGTGCTCTGGTCCACGGAGTCACGAAGAGTCGGACACGACTAAACGACTAAACAACAGCTATGATGCCTCAGCTGTGTCTCTACTCCTGCAGGCAGTAGGCTTCTCTGAATATCCGCTGCCGGAAATTGCAGATGGGGAGAGTTGCTGTTACACTTGACTCCTCCTTACAGGCTTCCCAGTGGAGCATAAATACTTGAGAAGCAAAGCATCCTCTTCAGTATAGCATCCTGTTCTCACAGCGGCCAACTAGATACCTGTGGGAAGCCCACAAGCAGGATTCGAGCACAAAAAAACCTCTCCCTTCCTGGGGTTTCCAGCCACTGGCATTCAGAAGCATTGCAGTTTTGAACTGTAGAAGTAGAGCACAGCCATTGTGGCTAGTATCCATCAATAGCCCTCTCTTCCATGAAATCTGTCCCATCCTCTTTTAAACCCATCTTCATAGGTGGACATCACTGCTTCCTATGGGAGTGAAGTCCTGCATCTGGTTGGCCACTGTGAGAACAGGATGCTGGACCAAGCGAGCCTTTATGTTGGGGATCAGCAACCTAAGGCCCATGTCATGAAGTGAGTGTGTGCCTGAAAATGGCAGTGGTTCTTCAGGGCTTCGGACAGGGGACATTCCCAGTCCTACCTAGAGATGCCAGGGATTGAACCTGGGACCTTCTGCTTGCAAAGCAGGTGCTCTGACCATGGAACAATGACATTTCTCTTGTGGCATAGGTGTTGGAGAGAGAGGTTTAGAAGAGAGGTTCTTACTCTCTCGTAGCAGAGTTAGCATAATGGTGATTGCTCCAAGCACATTTAAGCTTGGTTACATTTGCACCTGCCCTCATCCACCTTTAAACAAAAGTTCCCCACAGAAATACTTAGGCTAGAATAAATCACAGACACAGTTTTCATCCACTGGAAATAAAATGAAGATGAAAAAGGTACCAAATGACTTAAAAATTAAAGAACGTTGTTTCTTTACAAAAAGGATTGTGCAATCTTTGGGCTAGCAAAGATGCAGTCTGTGAAATCTCCCTTTTGGAGAGATTCAGCTTACTTGCAGGGAGCCATGGCTACATGGCTTCTTGCCTGTTCCATGATGAACAAAGGAAAAAAGACTGAGAATGGTGGGCGGGGGAGCAGAAGCTACTGAGAGCCTGCTAAGCCACACCCACCTGCAACCTGAGCTCTGGGCTCAGCTTAACTCTTCCATGCCCACAAGTGTAAGTTGGTATCTGTATATTACAACAGTAGGAGCACAGGAAGCTGCCTCAAACTGAAAGTCAGACCACTGGTCCATTTAACTCAGTATTGTCTACACTGACTGGTGTAGTTTTTCTAGATTTTTGGGCAGCTTTCTCTACCACCCCTACCTGGAGATGTTCGTGATTGGACTAGGGACCTTTTGCATGCAAAGCATATACTCTATCCTCCTCTTCCTTCCTTCCCCTCCTCCTCTTTCTTCTTCCCTTTCTTCTCCTTGTCCTACTTCTTCTCCTTTTTCTTCCTCATATATTCTTTTCTTTCCCCATTCTTTCCTCCCTCTCCCACACACATCCATCCACCTCTTCCTCCGTTTTAGGTAGGATTGCCCTGTAACCGAGGTCCATTCCTTTTAAGGGGTCGAATCTTACTTTCTTAGCTACCCAGCCCCTTTTTTGTAGCTTATGATTCTGTTACCAAAGAGGAAGGCCTAATGATGGTGAGAACTTAGAATGACTTAGCTTGTGATCTGCCCTCAGCCGGCAGCCTGTCACCTCAAACACCTATTCAGGTGGATATTTTGTTTATCAGATCCATTGGCTAATTTGCGATGCGGATGCAAACTCCTTCCTGGTTTCAAGCAGCAACTTCCTGAGGGGAATTTCCAGACTGTTCTCTTGCACACATTGCATCCAGACTTGCTCACTGTTCTTCTGTATCACATGCTGTTTGTACCTGCTTGGCCTCACCCTTGTAGACAATTGCAAGCCATTATCTCCAAATGGCTTCCAAGAACTCAGCTGGCTCTATCTAGCAAAGGGCTCTCACAGAGTCTCTGGAGGCTTTCTGAAACACTGCTGCAATCTTCCCCTTCCCTGTTTTTAAACTTGGGAGTTTCAGCGAAGGATGGAGTGATTTCTGTCGATTTCGGTTCCGTGAGCTTTTCATTTCCCCAGTCTTAAATTCAGTTCTCAGCATTTCAGCAGCAATTTGCAATTACTGTTGCTTTTCAAAGGAAATCCTCACGAAAACCCTTCAGTGTTTTAGTGCAAACTCCGACTAAATAAATGTATGTTTGTTTTGATGGGCCAACCCCAACAATGCAGGAATCAATGGCTACTATCCACAATGGCTGGGGACGCGGGTGGCGCTGTGGGTTAAACCACAGAGCCTAGGACTTGCCGATCAGAAGGTCAGCAGTTTGAATCCCTGCCACGGGGTGAGCTCCTGTTGCTCGGTCCCTGCTCCTGCCAACCTAGCAGTTTGAAAGCACATAAAAGTGCAAGTAGATAAATAGGTACTGCTCCGGCGGGAAGGTAAAGGGCGTTTCCGTGCACTGCTCTGGTTTGCCAGAAGCGGCTTAGTCATGCTGGCCACATGACACGGAAGCTGTACGCTGGCTCCCTCGGCCTCTAAAGTGAGATGAGCGCCGCAACCCCAGAGTCGTAATGGTCAGGGGCCCATTTACCTCCCCACGCCAGTTGCTGGCAAGCCACCATGAGAACAGTACGTTGGCTTGACCCAGCAGGCTCTTCTTACTTTCTCACGGAAATTCAAGCAGATTTGCATAGCCTTAATCTGCACCCATTGCACTATGATATTGACAATGAGCTGCGAAGGGCATGAGGTCATGACTTCAGGCAGGTTCTGTTCAACATTGAATAATAATAATAAAACTTTTAGCAGGCTTTAGTTGCCATGTCAAACCAAAGCTTGCAGCAATGACACTTCTGAAACATTACGAACGTGGATGGCATTGGTGACTTATTGGTCAACAAGGAAGAGCATGTGATTGGTGGCGGATGTGATAGAGGAGTATATCAGAGTGATGGGCAGGCATGACTGAGCCATCCTTTTAGCCACCTCTTAGCTATTGCACTTTCTCTATCCAAGAAGGGACTCTGATGCAATTCCTTATAGCCTTTGTTTGCCACACCACGCCCTGGAAAAGCCTATTGAACTTTATAATTTATTTTTCTCAATGATTTATATCCCATTGTAATGGTTATAGGGGTTGCTCGTGCGTAAGTTGCTGCCACTCCTGGCTAGGTTGCCTGGTTAAACCTTTTCTGTCTGGACAGCTCTTCACTTCGTGGCTGTTTCAGTCGCTAGAAGAATCCGTCAGTGTGCGTTTCTTGAACCTCTTCCAGCAAAGAAGTTCTTTGACGCCAAGTCTCCGCTTACTCTCCCTGCGCGGAAGTCTTCTGCGCAGGGTGGGTGTGGGCAGCGGAGGGCCCGTGCTCTCCCCGCTGGTCTCCGGTGAGGAGTCCTGGAGCCCCCTCGCCGATTCCCCCATCTGCCCCCCTTTATCCCTGGTGCTACGCTGATTTCCTTCCCCAGCCGATGAGCTGCCTCTCTCCCTGCTGGGCCCTTCTCCAGCATCGCTTTGGAGCCTTGCCTCCGCCTCTAGCTCCGATGGCAGTTCTCTGACACCCATCGATTGGGATACAAATTCTTCTAAGGTGTCTTAAAACTAGGGACGGGTGATTTCCCCCCCAGCTTTGTTCTCTCTCCATTTCTCTTTTTTCCATTCCGAACTTCAGTTCTTCACATTTCCATATCAGTTTACAAGTAATAACAACAACAAGAAGAAAATTCATTTGAGTTCATTTTAAAAAAAGGAAGTGAAAATTCATTTTAGGGCAAATTTATTCTAATATACATTTGTACGCAATTTTGCCTAAATACACATTTTTGAAAAAGCCGTTTTCCGAAGCGATACATGAATCAAAACACAGCCATCCTCTGAATTTTGCAATGCAAATAAAATAATTAAAAATAATTTGCGGACTAGTCATGACATATGGAGGAACAAGCTAGAGTTTGGGGAAATGACAAATTGAAATTAATGGATCCATCCATCCCTACCTCAGTACGTTACTTATGGTCAAGTTACTTATCTATTAGCCTCACCAGTTTACCTTCTGTGCAATGGGTCCAGCAAGTTGGGGGAGGTGGAACTGTCGCCCCCCCAATAAATGTTGAAACCCCAGGAGGGGGCTGGCGAGCTAGGAGGTGTGCAGAAACAGAAACAGGAGTTCAGATTATTCATCTGGCAGTGAGGAACAGGACATCTGGGGCGGATGAGCTTCAAAGCCCCTTCCGCCTCTAATCCAGTGTTTCCCAAACTTTGGTCTCCAGCCGCATTTGGACTACAACTCCCATCATCCCTGGCTAGCAAAAGCAGTGGTCAGGGATGATGGGAACTGTAGTCTGAAAACAGCTGGAGACCCATGTTTGGGAAACCCTGCTCTAATCCTTCGAGTCTGGGGTTCCAGTGAATGTAAAGGACAAGGTCTTCTCAGTGGTAGCATCCTGTCTGTGGACAACCATCCCAAGAAAGGCTCCCTTGGCACTCACTCTGGCATCATTTCAGTGCCAGACAAAGCCCTTTTTAATTGTCCTGGGCATTTTAATTATGACGTTCATCTCCGTAGTTTTATGCTGCTCTGCCATCTACTGTTTAAAGTGTGGATTTATATATTTTTTAAAGTATAATATACATTATTTTTATCATCCTTTCTTGACCTTCTTTTGGACAGCGCCTACCTTGCAAAACCTTTGGGTGCCCCCTTGTAGGACAACACCTTTCCTTGTTTCTCAGCAAACCCATTTTGACTGCCTTGTTAATTGATTAGCAGCCTCTCCTGGAATCTTCCTCTTTGGTGATCACTCATAGCCAAGTAAGATTGCCTTCCATAAAAACGGTTTTAAATGTGAGTCTGTAAGTGACTGTGGAGGCCAATTATGGATCCACACGTCCTTCCACAGTGGGGACATAGGTTTCCAGGTGGGAGTTGATCATGGTGCGTGTTTGTCAAGTGTGCCTTCCTCTTAGCTCATTTCTCCCTTTCATCCTGAATTCGAGCGTTCAAAGCCAGTGACACCTTTGCTAAAGGCTGTTCTCCAACTGGAGCGCTCGCAGGCCAGTGTTTCCCAGTTGTCTGTGTTTATATTACATTTTTAAAGATTTGCCTTGAGAGAGTCTTTAAACCTCTTTTGTTGACCACCAGTGTTACGCTTAACATTTAAAGTTCGGAATAGAGTAGTTGCTTTGGAAGACGATAATCAGGCATCCGCACAACAGGACAAGTCCACCGAAGCGGATGTTGAAGAATCATTGCTTTGACACTGGTGATCTTTGCTTCTTCCACTACACTGGCATTAGTTCATCTGTCTTCCCAGGTGATGTGTAAAATTTTTGGAGACACCGTTGATGGAATCTTTCAAGGAGTTGAAGATGGCATTTATAAGTGGTCTACATTTCGCAGGCATGCAGTAAGGTTGGTAGTACAATAGCTTTGTTAGCAAGCATTTTGGTTTCCCTGCGAATGTCCCAGTCCTCAAACACTCTGTATGTGAGAAGCTGGGGTGGGGGGAAATGACTTCTTGACCTGACATGGGCTTGGTTCAGTTCTACAGAGCCTGCTCATTCGCATGTTCGCTACAGACATTGCTCCAGACTAGTTACAGGTAGGTAGCCGTGTTGGTCTGCCGTAGTCGAAACAAAATAAAAATAAAAATCCTTCCAGTAGCACCTTAGAGACTAACTAAGTTTGTTACCGGTATGAGCTTTTGTGTGCGTGCATGCATGTATATCTGAAGAAGTATGCATGCACACAAAAGCTCATGCCAATAACAAATTTAAAGGTAAAGATAAAGGGACCCCTGACCATTAGGTCCAGTCGCAGACGACTCTGGGGTTGCGACGCTCATCTTGCTTTACTGGCCGAGGAAGCCAGTGTACAACTTCTGGGCCATGTGGCCAGCACGACTAAGCCACTTCTGGCGAACCAGAGCAGCGCACGGAAACGCCGTTTAGCTTCCCGCCGGAGCGATACCTATTTATCTACTTGCACTTTGACGTGCTTTTGAACTGCTAGGTTGGCAGGAGCTGGGACCGAGCAACAGGAGCTCACCCCGTTGCGGGGATTCGAACCGCCGACCTTCTGATTGGCAAGCCCTAGTCTCTGTGGTCTCTAAGGTGCTACTGGAAGGAATTTTTTTATTTTGCTCCAGACTGAAACCATGAAGCATATCAAAACCATCCACAAACATCAGTAAATACTGGTGAGAAATTCACATTGCAAAGACCTGTCCAAGCAATGCAGTTTTGAAAAGATGACTGAAAGAAGCGGGGGATGATTCCTGCCAAACCTCCAGTGGCAGGGAGTTCCAGAGGGCATGGACGGCCACACTAAAGGCTCCCTAGTGAAGGCTGAATGAGTCTCCAGGGCACAGGGAACCACCAGAAGTGTCTCATCCAAGGGTCTCGGCGATTGAGATGGAGTGTAAGGAATCAGCTAAGCTAAGGATTGGGATGCGGGTGGCGCTGTGGGTTAAACCACAGAGCCTAGGATTTGCCGATCAGAAGGTCGCCGGTTTGAATCCCCGCGACGGGGTGAGCTCCCATTGCTCGGTCCCTGCTCCTGCCAACCTAGCAGTTCAAAAGCACGTCAAAGTGCAAGTAGATAAATAGGTACCGCTCCGGCAGGAAGGTAAACGGCGTTTATGTGCACTGCTCTGGTTCGCCAGAAGCGGCTTAGTCATGCTGGCCACATGACCCAGAAGCTGTATGCCGGCTCCCTCGGCCAATAAAGTGAGATGAGCACCGCAACCCCAGTTGGCCATGACTGGACCTAATGGTCAGGGGTCCCTTTCCCTTTACCTTTAAGCTAAGGATTGTACCTGGGACCTTGTGCAATGTACATGCAAGGCAGATGCTCTACTTGAGAGCTACAGCTCTTCCTCCAGAAGCATGGGAGGGAAGAGAAGTTAGGGGTAAACAGGGAAGTCATAAGTGGCCTGCTTTAGTCTCATTTGCTTAGGCTGAGTTACAGGCTGGGTTACAAGAAGGGCATGGAACCTGCAAGATGTGTCACATCCTGCACAAACTCAAGGATGTCGGTACAAAGGCCACGTAAAGAGCAGCAGTGAAACTGACAAGCTTTACACCCAACTTTGCAGGAAGTCCGGAAAGTGAGCTCTTTTTCGGTGCTAGTGAAATTTACATGCTGCCATTAAACCCGCTGCCCCTCCTGTGAAGGAGTTTCTCCAGATTTTCCACCAAAATCGGGAAATGCTTTCTGATTCCACAGCTGATCTTTGCACATGATGCTCCCAGTTTATGCAAGTTTATGTGTGTTATATTCTACATAAAAGACTGCAAAGGACACTGGAGGAACTGAATAGGGTTGCCACCTTTGCTCTGGCAAAACACAGGACAGGGGGGAGAGGGGTGGATGGTGGTTGTTCTTTTTATCTGGTGCTTAAGTGACTTCAAAGCAATCCATTGCAATCTATTGCAGCCTAGCAGGACGTCCCCTTTGGAATTTGTCACACACACACAAATTTGTATATCTGTCTGTGCTTGGCTACCCAGAGCTTAAATATGTGACCTTTCACACACCCTTTCAAACACATACATTTGGAGCATAGTTCTCAACGTTCCCCCTTTTTTAAGGTAAATTCCCTTATTCTGAGCAAGAAAAGGGAGAAGTTGACAACTATGATTTGGAGAGGATACATACCGTATTTTTCGCTCCATAAGACACACTTTTTTCCTCCTAAAAAGTAAGAGGAAATGTGAGTGTGTCTTATGGAGCAAATGGCACTGTGCAGAGAGGGAGAGCTGCGCAGTGCCCCTTCAGCGAAGTGCCTCTCCTGAGAAGCGGGAGGAGGAACGGAGCCCCTTCTGTTCCTCCTCCCGCTTTTCAGGAGAGGTGCTGCGCAGAGACAGTGGCCAGCACTGTGGCCACACAGTGGCCAGCTTGATGCCTGTGGGAAGCCCACAAGCAGTACATGAGCATCATAGTACCTCTAAAAACTAGGTGTGTCTTATGGTCGGGTGCGTCTTATAGAGCCAAAAATACGGTAACTTGGCACACACACACACACACACACACAGAGAGGGGGGGATCTGAAATACAGGACAAAACTGTATCAATACAAGACGTAGCATTTTACATTGAAATACGGAACAACCCTGGATTATACATGACAGCTGGCTACCCTAGAACTGAACTAGCTCAGCTCCGAAAGACAGAATTGGTTGCCTGAGATATTTTATCTTTACCAGTGCCCTGGGCTCTACCCATAAAAACGTATTTAGAGCCCTGCAGGATCAGGCCAAGCGACCCACCTAACCCAGCACCCTGTTCTCACAGTGGCCAACCAGAGGCCTGTGGGAAACCAGCAAACATGACCCAAACTCAAAAGCTCTCTCTTCTCCTGCAGTTTCCAGCAACTGCTATTCAGATGTATCTTGTCTCAGGCTGTGGAAGCAGAGCAGCATAGCCATTGTGGCTAGTAGCCACTGATAGCCTTCTCCTCCGTGAACTTGCCTCATCAGCTTCGTTGGACGCCCAGGAGTTTTAGTGTTATGAGTAACGCCGAGGGAGCATTGCTGCCTTCATGCCCTGCCTGTGAGCTTCTTGGAAGCACTTAACTGGCTGCCGTGAAAAACAATATGCTGAACCAGCAGGGGGCTCCTTTTATGATTGATCATAATCATATGGAATAAATTTTATTCCGCTCACAATTTAAAGCAAACATCCCGACTTTGCCCTTCCCCAACCAATACGTGAACCTTAATTCTCTCCCCTCCAAAGTTCGCAGACTAAGTTTCTCCGACTAAGGAAGGTATATGAAAAGGCATATTTGTTACAAAGGTCGTGTGTCATCCCCCCACTCTCGACCAAGCAATAGCAAAATTCCAGGCACTCGCCCAGGGTCTGTGTTCCTCTGGAGAACTGAGACACGGAAGAGACTGTTTTAGCTTTAAAAAATATGGTTTATTCACCTATTTACACCTTCATGGAGGGAGTCCAGATCTTACTGTGTGGTCATTTGAAGAGGGGCTTGTCCAGCATTGCAGCCCTGGAGCCAAAGGCATCTATTCCAACCAAGCTTCAGTCCGCCTGCCCAAGATGGACCCCCGTCTTCCTTCTTCTCCCTCTTCTTCCCAGCAAACCTTGCTTAAAATGTACTCCTTTCCTGTTACCTCAAACACACACCTCATCCCCATAGCAACCTCTGTCTGCCCAGGTCCCATGGTTCCTCTTAGATGGGCCATCCCAGGTGAGGCCCTGGCTCGGAAAGAGCATAGCCTGTATTTTCCCACTGGCCGCCAAGCTTCCCTTCAATACCCCAAACAATCAAAATCCTACCATTTATTCAATTTCTAGAGTGTAGGGGGGTTCCCTTCTCAAATCTATAACAACATATTAGTGAAAAGTGCAGGCGAGAAAGCATATATTAGCGACAACAGTGTATCAAAATGCACCCAGGTGTAACTGCACACAAGAAAATGCATCTATTAGAATGAAAAGTGTGTGGATTTTCACTGGGATTTTTCAAACAAATAGATTTTGAAAATTGCAAACTGAAGGGGGAAGAAGGTGAACCAAAGTTAAGGCTGAAAAAATGAGATCCTGAGAGAAACCCAAAGTGATAGCTTTATCCATCCCTAACAAAGAAGAAGGGACGTGGGTGGCGCTGTGGGTTAAACCACAGAGCCTAGGACTTGCCGATCAGAAGGTCGGCGGTTCGAATCCCCACAATGGGGTGAGCTCCCGTTGCTCGGTCCCTGCTCCTGCCAACCTAGCAGTTTGAAAGCACATCAAAGTGCAAGTAGATAAATAGGTACCACTCTGGCGGGAAGGTAAACGGCGTTTCCGTGCGCTGCTCTGATGGCAGTTCCCTGACACTGACCATGGAGATTGCACCTCTTTGGGTAACCATGCTATATCCCCTCTTGGAATTTCCAACAACTGGATTTCAGATGCTTCCTTTCTTCAGGAAAGGGAACATTTCAGATAGTTCAGGATGGTGTGTGTGTGTGTGTTTTATGTATGCCAAATTACCGCAAGACATCTGCCTATCAAGCCTTGGTTCTCTGCTCTCGTAAACATCTTTATTTCCTCATTGTCCAAAGAAGGTATTTTCCCCTGTGTGGGAATGGAAAAAGAGGTGGGCAGAAAGTTCAGGCTCAAAAAGGGGGAAATCAGAAATGACTCATGACAGGCAGTCAATTGGATGATGGGTTTGACCCAGATAAATAGCCGGGAACCTAAAAACTGATGCTCTTTGGAAGAGTTTGAAGATCTGAGCAGCAGCAGCAGCAGCCTCAAACATCAACCTTCATGGACAAAGAGCCTCCAAGGGGAAACACGTGGCTGAAATCTAGAGAGGTCTTCCATGCCTTGCGGCAACTTTCTGCCTTCCAGTAACAGCACAATTCCAAAGGCCGTCTCAGGTGCTGTCTTGCACCTTTCAGGCACTGCGTTGCCCAACTGAGCCACCTTGCCTTTTCTTCCTTCTGCAACTGTCCTTGGAGAACCTTGGAGACAGCCAGTTCTGGCCCCAGATGACGAAACGGCAGGTTCTCCAACGCACTCACATGAAAAAGCGGCAGCCAGGGATTGCGCAAGCGCACGAGACTGGAAGTGACACATGGCCTCTGCATCTCAAGTTGACAGAGAACGCAGGCAAGGCAGCAGGGAATTGTTTTGCCCTGGCAGCTGGCCAGATCGCTTGGATTGGTGAATCCCAGCAGTATAGTAAGGCATGAGCTGAAGGTGGTGTCAAAATGGCCCATTGGGAGGAAAATATTCTCCTTGTTTACTCCAGCATGGAGGGAAGGCCCAGAGGACACTGCTGCCAGTCAAGTCAAACTCATTGGTCCATCTAGGTCACTATTTACCCCCACCCCCTCTGTGCATTCTCAAAATCTGTTCAAGAGATTGTTAGGGGACCCTTCCAGAGCAAATTTTGGGGGTGCACAGGGAGAGGCGAGTCAGGAGACTTCTGCTTGCTCTGTGTTGGAAGTAACCTGGTGCGCGTAACAGAAACGAATGAAATAAAATGGAACTTTCAGCAAAATGATGGGCTATTTTCTTCTGTTTCCTTCCTCCTTGTCAGATGGCTGTTGCGGTTGCTCGAGAGTACCCAGGCAGGACTCTAAACCTGTGTTTTACAGGTTTTATTTTGGTGCAAACTATTTACAGTGAAGAGCTCCAAAGGTGCTACAAAGCAAAGATGTTTGCAAACGTTGAAATGAAGGCCGGCGACATCGACTCTGCTGTGTGCGAATCCCTTGCAGATGACCGCAGCGCCTGGAGACAAGCAGCCAGTTTATGCAACCATAAAGGTAAAGGTAAAGGTACCCCTGCCCGTACGGGCCAGTCTTGACAGACTCTGGGGTTGTGCGCCCATCTCACTTAAGAGGCCAGGGGCCAGCGCTGTCCGGAGACACTTCCGGGTCACGTGGCCAGCGTGACATCGCTGCTCTGGCGAGCCAGAGCCGCACACGGAAACGCCGTTTACCTTCCCGCTGGTAAGCGGTCCCTATTTATCTACTTGCACCCGGAGGTGCTTTCGAACTGCTAGGTTGGCAGGCGCTGGGACCGAGCAGCGGGAGCGCACCCCGCAGCAGGGATTCGAACCGCCGACCTTTCGATCAGCAAGTCCTAGGCGCTGAGGCTTTAACCCACAGCGCCACCTGTGTCCCTTATGCAACCATAGCAGGGACCAAAGGAGGAAGGACTGCTGTCAGAAAAGGCATTGTGCATCTGCAGCGGCACAACCGGATGCCTTCATCTGCCCCATCTGCAACAAAAAACATGTCTCACCACCCTAGGGCTCTACAACCATAGCAGGCATTGAAACCTTCCAACAGTTTGACCTCACCCACAAAGGTGAACTCCTCCATTGTCTCCTGAGACAGACGGATGCCAACAAAACCAAAAGAAGTGTTCCTGTTTAGGATTCTGTCCAATCATTTCCTCCTAACACTTCAATCTAATCTCCCTCCACCACACATTTTTTGCCCTGCCTCAACATTCAACTGGTATTCCAAGGCAGCTGGGAATGTTCAATCTGCAATTGAGTTTCCTCCCCCACGCCCAAATGTTTTTGTCCCTAATTGGCTTTGTTTTTTTATACTCCAGGCATAGCCAAACTTGCCCTCCAGATGTTTTGGGACTACAACTCCCATCATCCCTAGCTAACAGGACGATGGGAATTGTAGTCCCAAAACATCAGGAGTGCCAAGTTTGGCCATGCCTGTTGTACTCCTTCAAACCACAGATACCATCCTCTCATTTCTCTGTGACCCCCATCTGGGCCACAAAACATTCAGCACTCACTACCTGCCTTTGCTATTGTAAGTAGCTATATGACGCATTTATTATAAAAACCAAGGTAAAGGTAAAGGGACCCCTGACCATCAGGTCCAGTCGTGGCCGACTCTGGGGTTGCAGCGCTCATCTCACTTTATTGGCCGAGGGAGCCGGTGTACAGCTTCCAGGTCATGTGGCCAGCATGACTAAGCCGCTTCTGGCGAACCAGAGCAGCACACGGAAATGCCGTTTACCTTCCCTCCGGAGCGGTACCTATTTATCTACTTGCACTTTGATGTGCTTTCGAACTGCTAGGTTAGCAGGAGCAG
Source organism: Podarcis melisellensis (assembly GCF_964234715.1). Classification (NCBI taxonomy): domain Eukaryota; kingdom Metazoa; phylum Chordata; class Lepidosauria; order Squamata; family Lacertidae; genus Podarcis; species Podarcis melisellensis. The sequence continues at coordinate 20,510,170 of NC_138540.1, read as the reverse complement.
GGACCGAGCAACGGCAGCTCACCCCATCATGGGGATTCGAACCGCCAACCTTCTGATTGGCAAGTCCTAGGCTCTGTGCTTTAACCCACAGCACCACCCGCGTCCCCCCCAAAACAAAACAAAAACCATTTATAATTATTTAACCATTTATAGTTATTTATATATGCAATAAAAATCACGTAAAAAATTAGAATCACAGATCGCCCACTAACTGTTAAAGAATATGCATTTCCTCGCAGTCTGGAAAAGCACTGGTGGCATCAAAAATTTCTTGGCAAACGTTTGGAAGTTAGCACAGGCGGTCCCTGCTAAATCTCTGCTGGGAGAGTATTCCACAAGACTGAGCTGATGGCACAAAAAGGTCAGTTTTGTGTTGATGTCAAACCAACTGGGGCGGGGGGGGGGGGGCGCAACCAGAGAAGCTCTTGAAGATGATCTCAGTGATCGAGAGGGGATATAGAGGTTTGGGCAGTCCCTAAGGTACCCTGGACCTAAGTTGTTCTGGGCTTTGTAAATTAATCCAAGGACCCTGAACGTGGCTCAGTAGCTGATGGGCAGCCAATGCAGATGTTTTAACAAGGCTGCCACATGTTGCCAGCCATGTGACCTCATCAGCATGTTGATGCGTCTTAAAGAGACAGGTGCATGCTGACACGGAGAATTAGAGGTTATCCAAAACAGAAAGTACAGAAAGAATGGAAAATCTTTAAAGAGTATCTGGAAAAACATTGCAAGAACAAATATCTCCTGGCACAAATAGACCGATCCTTGTAAAACAACAAATATAATGTTTTTCAATATCTTGACGAAAACAAAGAAAGCAATACAATAATTTGGAACTGTGTGTGGAAAAAATAGTAGAAATAATAACACAATGAGTCTAATCGGAAGTCAAATGTGTTTCTTTTGTTCTCTTTTCTTTTTCCTACCCCCCCTTTCCTCCCCCTTCTTCTTCCTCTTCTTTTTTTTTCTTTTTGTGCCTCCTTTCTTGGTCTTTCTCTCTGTTTGATTTGTTAAGAAAGAGATCGAGAGATAAAAGTGTAATATGAAAACTTCAGTAAGTTAAAAGTGATCTTGTGTAATTTTGCTATTACTATTTATATATTGTTAAAATTGGTTGATTGTAATGAATTGATGTAGCAATTACTGTGGTTTTTTCCTTTGTTATTGTTGAATTCTAAATAAAGTATTATTCTTTAAAAGAGAGACAGAGAGAGACAGGTGCATAAAACCAATTTTTCTGAAAGCATTCAGGAGGTGCCCTCCTCCCCTTCCCCACCACTGCCACCCTATCATTCCTTGCTCATGGGCAATGGATGGGTGGGGTTGAGTTTTGGCACTCAGCACATAGCCAGCGAAGGAGGAGAATGCCAGCAGTGACACTCAGAATGAGGCACCCGGAAGGTCGGCAGGATGGCAAAGCCTTTCCTGAATTTCTCCACTGACTTCACGAGGAAGAAAAATAAGGTTGATCAAGTCAAGAGGCTGAGTGCAGGATGTGCAAGATTTGCCTTTGTTTGTTTTGGCTCTTGGGTACTTCCTCTGCAACCTGCTTGTGGGCTTCCCAGAGGCATCTCCTTGGCCACTGCTGAGTTTGGACTATACGGGCCTTTGGTCCGACACCACAGGGCAATTGCTATGTTCCCATGAGAACTGTTCGCCAGCCACGCCTGGAAGGCCATTCTTGAGGTTCCACATCCCTGACACGTCGTATTGTGGAAGGAATGCGGATGTAACTGTATCTTCCTATATGCATAGAAATGGAAGGCAGTCATCACGCAGCCCCCATTGGAGGATTAGTCGTGTCGCATCACAAACCTGGATTTGCATGAAGTCAAAGCACAGCTCCCATTGGAGGATACGTAGTATAGCATCAGAATCTTGGATTTGCATGAAAAAATGGGGTTTGGAAGGTGAAAAGCAGCTTAGCAGTTGCATGGGGTGGAAGGGAGTGGTGTGGGGTGCTGGTGAGCAGAGCAAACAGGAGCCCAGACCCTAGTGTGTGTGTGTAGTACTTTGAATCATAGAAACAGAAAGTTGGAAGGGACCCCCAGTGCCATCCAGTCCAACATGCTGCAATGTAAGAATCTCAACTAAATCATACATGACAGGTGCTCATTCAACCTCTGCTTTGAAACCTCAAAGGAAGGAGAGTCCACCAGCTCTTATGAGAGTCTGTCCCACTGTCGAAGAGCTCTTACTGTCAGAAAGTTCTTCCTGATGTTTAGTTGGGAATCTCCTTTTTTGCAACTCGAAGCCATGGGTTCGAGTCCTACCCACCAAAGCAGAAAGAAACAAGCTTGTTCCCTCTTCCATGGGACAGCTCTTGAGATATTTGAAGATGGCTATCATATCTCTTCTCAGTCTCCTATTTACCAGGCATAACCAATTCCCTCAACATACCCAATTCCCTCAACCATTTCTCATATGGTTGAGTTTCCAAACCCTCGACCATCTTGGTCTCCCTCCTCTGCACATGTTCAAGCTTGTTAATATCCTTCTTAAATTGCAGTGCTCAGAACTGAACACAGTATTCCAAGGCAGAATGAAGGGGTACGCTTACTTCTTCACACAGCACACAAACTGTGGACCAGTTGCATAGGAGGCAGTGACAGCCACCAGCTAAAAGATGGCAACTAGCCATAATGACTAAGCCCAGGGTCGGAGGCAGTAAATGCTTCTGAATACCAGCTGCTGGAAACCAAGGGGGTGGGGAGAGTGCTCTTGTGTTTGAGTCCCGCTTGCAGGTTTCCCACGGTCACCTGGTTGGCCAGAGAACAGGATGCTGGAGGTGATAGACCTTTTGACCTGGTACAGCAGCCAGGCTATTATTTCATTCCCATGCATAATCCAAATCTATGCAAACTATTAGTGAGAGCTGTAGTTAAGCCATCTATTAGCAATCCCCACACTCATCCTTGTAATTCCAAACACTCTTATCACCTGCGTGTTTATATCTCCCGGAGACAACTATCTTCAGGATGGTTAGAACATACGACAAATGGAACATCCCCTGAAGGCTCTGCAATATGATCTGTATCACTGAGGGCAAAAAACCAAAACAAAAACCAGCCCCAGGGATGTCGCATCAAATATGTAGGTAAAACAACAACCAACCTACGCACACATTTTAGAAACCATAAATCTGCAATCGATTGAAGGAGTGGAGCAACCAGATGCTGGACGTTCCAGTTCTCAGAACCACAGCCTGTCAGTAATTGCTAAAGAGATGCTCAGAGATCCATCAATGTTTGCAAAGAGGGAGAACTGCTGGATGGACGCACTGGACACATTTGCACCACATGGCCTAAAGGAGAGCACCTGGAGAATACCAACAGCATTGCTTATCTTCAGTGAATGATGATGATGATGATGATGATATATTATTTATACCCCGCCCATCTGGCTGGGTTTCCCCAGCCACTCTGGGTGGCTCCCAACAGAATATTAAAAACACAATTAAACATCAAACATTAAAAACTTCCCTAAACACTGGGCTGCCTTCAGATGTCTTCTAAAAGTCAGATAGTTGTTTATATCCTTGACATCTGAAGGGAGGGCATTGCACAGGGCGGGTGCCACTACCGAGAAGGCCCTCTGCCAGGTTCTCTGTAACCTCACTTCTTGCAGTGAGGGAACCGCCAGAAGGCCCTCAGATCTGGACCTCAGTGTTTTGGCTGAAGGATGGGGGTGGAGATGCTCCTTCAGCTCTTGTGAGTGGTCCATTCTCAATGGTTTTTACAGGCAATCCTTGTTTTGCAAAGGGGTTACGTTCTGGACCACCATGTGCATCGGCCTGGCCCATGGGATGTGTTCTGCCCCAGCCCTGTTCCGCCCTTTTAGTGACATTTTAGTGACGTTTTCGGGCCACTTCCGAGTTCAGCGCCTTGCACACGTGCGTGATTGCACACCAGTTGGACATGCGTGAATTGGGAGCTGCCTGTAACTGCCGCCTTGGTAACAGCATAGTATGCTAGTCAACACTGCTGGCAGAAAAAGTGTTTGTTAGGATAAGTTCGTATTAATGGCTGTAGAATTTTTGGGAGGATTTGGAGAGAAAGAGAAACACACATTGGTGCAGACCTGAATTTAAGGTTAGAAAAATGAGAAATAGAGGGAAGCGAAATCAACACACCCTTCCATCCCAATCTGGATGTAACTTCTATTTGTTGACAAGAGCATGTTTCAACTCCAGCTTTCCAATAATGAGAATAAGGACTTCTGCTCTTGTATCTGTTGTATCTGGGGTATCTCCAGGTGACCAGAAAATGTCCTCATTTGCTTGAGCAAAGGCTTACGCAGTAGTTAGACTGTGCCTGCTGAGCATCCATTCTGATTTCTTTACAGGGTGGATATGTAACAGTGAGCATTCAACTTGCATTCATCTTGATTTGCTTGCAGGGCCGTTACGCCTTAATCGTATCTTCATCCCACACTTTTCATTATGTTTCCCCAACACTTTCCCAGCAGCAAAAAGTCAAGGCTTTTGTTTTTGTTTTGTAAAATCTAGATTGGTTGTACGTAGGCGAATTAGCGCTTTAATCCCCTTTAATTGGGCAACCAAAATTTCCGGGATGGGCCTGAATCCTTCCTGAAAAATGGCGAAATTCTGGAGACACTCCCGTTCTCAATCTTGACTGGCAGATCGTTCCTGCAGTATGTCAGGGAGCTGCCACAGCTCAGTGGTTAGAGCACCTGCCTTGCACACAAAAGGTCACAGGGTCAATCCCTGGCATCTCCAGGTAGGGCTGCCCAAAACCCTGGGGACCTGCTGCCAGTCCGTGTAGACAATACTTAGCTAGATGGACCAAGGGGCTGACTCAGACAGCTTCTTGTGCCAACAAATGTTGTTTTCCAGCTCCTGTCATCGCCCCTGACCATTGGCCAGGCCCTTATTACCGCAGTTTTAAAACGACTGCATTGTAGTTCATTTTCAGGCCCAATTCAAGGTGCTCACATTTTTGTTTAACGCCCTACATGACTTAGGCTCCAAATATCTGAGCGACTTCCTCTGTCCTGACAGGCCCTCTGGGTGTTAAGAACAGAAGAGGGGGCCCTCTTGTTGTTCTACCTCTCTCAGAAATCTGGGTGCTGGTTGTTAAGTTGTGGGTGAACATATCAGACGACACAGCGATTCTTCAAACAGCTCTTGTTTATTCCCAGGCTAGAACAGAACTGAACTGAAGGGTTCATCCAGCCTGCTTATATAGAGCTCCAGTACAACGCAACAGTAACAACTTTCTGTAACTATCCAATCACTGAACGTCACTTTCAATTCCTTATTTGCATATGTGGACCTGAGTGAAAACTATCTACAGTATCCCCCTGCTGGCCCAGGGTGAGAACTTCAGTACATAAAACTGGTGGTCTAGAAGAGGGCCTTCTCTGCGCCAGCACCTACGTCGTGGAATTCCTTCCTTGTCTGACAACCTCTTTACCCTGGCTTTTGACACCTGAGAGGTGTGTCTTCAGGGTCCACCCAGTTTTTAATTGTTGGAGCCTGCTCTGGGACCTGCTGGTGGAGGGCAGGAAATAAATTTAATGATAATAATGCTGGCTGGGGATGATGGGAGTAGGAGTCTAACAACCTCTGCAGGGCCCCACATTGGCCATTTCTAAGAGAAGGCACCCCCCAAACACCCCCAAAGGGGAAATGGGCAGCTTGTATTACACAGATATTAGGGTTGCCATATTTCAAAAAGTAAAAACCAGAACACCTTGAAAGTTGTTGAGCTTTTTTCTTTAAGGAAGGCCCCAAAATTCTTGAGCCTTTTGAAGGAAAACTTGAAAATTGTTCAGCTTTTTTTAGACAACCCCCCAAGCTGCTGAGCTCTTTTTTAAACCCCTCCCAACAATATCAGAGCAGCCTCAGCATACAGCGGTACCTCGGGTTACATACGCTTCAGGTTACATACGCTTCAGGTTACAGACTCCGCTAGCCCAGAAATATTACCTTGGGTTAAGAACTTTGCTTCAGGATGAGAACAGAAATCGTGCTCTGGCTGCATGGCGGCAGCAGGAGGCCCCATTAGCTAAAGTGGTGCTTCAGGTTAAGAACAGTTTCAGGTTAAGAACGGACCTCCGGAACGAATTAAGTACTTAACCTGAGGTACCACTGTATTTGGTACCTTCAGGCAACAAGGCATTTTTCTGCATCCTACTCTCTTGGGGAGGGTATGGGATATTAGGGGAGGGGACGCAACTATCCTTCTGGGATCGTTTGTCTGTCTTTGGTCCCTACCCTGCAGTCCGCTCTCACCTGTGGCTCCCACAAGCTGTCAGCATGTGACAGTGGCCACATCCTGGGAATGGCTTCAACTGGCCAGCTAAACCAAGTGAAGGTACCTGGCGACTTTGGGATTTCCCTTGCATGAGAAGACAGGCTCTGGCGGATTGAGCCGGCAAGACCAATAGTGGGTCCAATGGTCAAGAAGGTGGTTTCTCTATGTGCTGTAGAGGGAAGTGAGGGGCAAATGGAGCTGATCAACCTGGGAAGGTAGCCCATCTAGGAGAAGGAAAACTCTCATCCTAAACCTCTGCTGCCTTGCAGGATATCTCTGGGAGAAGAGTTTGGATTTGATATCCCGCTTTATCACTACCCGAAGGAGTCTCAAAGCGGCTAACATTCTCCTTTCCCTTCCTCCCCCACAACAAACACTCTGTGAGGTGAGTGGGGCTGAGAGACTTCAAAGAAGTGTGACTAGCCCAAGGTCACCCAGCAGCTGCCTGTGGAGGAGCGGGGAAGCGAACCCGGTTCCCCAGATTACGAGTCTTCAGCTCTTAACCACTACCCCACACTGGCAACCAAGATGTATTTGGCTAAGTCCCTAAGATGGTTGGATGGTGCCTTGCATGCCTTCTTCCAGCAACTCCTGCAGCCCAGCTGGTGCCAAATGTATTGCTCTGCTTTCCTTTGGACCACATCAGTGAGGCTGAGAGGGTGGATTTGTCATCTGGGCAGCCCAGGACCTCCACACACATTGCCCAGGCTTGCACCCTGGGAAAGTCACTTTGGTGCTGCTGATACAGTGGTTTGACTTCACCCCTGGAGGCACACTCCATTGCCTCTCGAGACAGACGGGTGCCAACGATTCTCCTCGGGAAGGAAATTGCCTTTCCTCTCCCAATAGAGCAGCACTGAAATTTAATCTTTACCTCCACTCCCATTTTGACCTTGTTCCATATAAGCAAAGCAAAAGGTATCCATTCACTTGGATGGAATGAAGAAGAATAGGCCCACAATGGGACAGTTGGGAGACTGTATCCACACCTACACACTTTTAAAAAGCAAACAAACCAATAAAACTGGAGCACCTGTACTTAGCTACCCATTCACTTAGATGGAATGAGAACTTGGAAGCAACGAGAAGGAAGGAGCTTGCAATGGGGAACCTGGGACATGGTTTCCACACATGCACACTTTTTTAAAAAGAGAGAAACACAACATTAGAGCCCCTGGATATCAGCCACCCATTCACTTGTATGGAATTAGCGCTTGGACGGAATGAGGAGAAAAGGGCTTGCAACTGGACACTTGCAGGGTTGTGGCCCCTCATACATTTAAAACAACAATTTAGGAATGCCCTCTGGACTACAGACGCCCTAGGCAAGAGGCTTGTACTGTCTGAGTTTGTCTGGCTTCGTATTGTTGTTGTTGTTATTATTATTATTATTATTATTATTATTATTATTATTATTATTATTATTCATCAACCTTTATTATGGTCCAGAGACCCAACAAATCCTTACCAACAATACACAATTCATACAGCCTACCTCCAGGTTAAACAAGCATTTTGTTCAGAATATGGGGATCATTGGTTCTTGCAACCACCGATAAAAACTTTGCCACTGCTAATGTTCTAGCGTTTGTCCGGTCTTCCAATAGGAACCTGACATAGTGAGCCTCTGATTTTCCCGGGAAAGGTACCAGCAAGGGTCATATTAGTCCAGCCCTGGCTTGCTCATATTTTGCACAGTGCCACAAAATATGTCTTATGGAATATATGTTTTATTATTATTTCTCTGAAATAGGAAAAAAAAATCCTCACTTACCTTCAACTCTGATTCCTTCCTGAGATTGCAGAAAGCCCTCTACACACAGTACAGTTTCCCGCAGAAGAAAATGTCAAAATCCCAGCTTCTTCTCTGCTTTGGCGAATTGCATCCATCCCGAGACACAAACCAACTGCACGACTTGGATCCTTTCTTTGGGATGAGGAGCAAATGCCGTTCCTGTAATGTACTGTGATTTATTTGCATGCGGGAGAAAACAAGTCAGCAGAGGTGTTGAAACCATTTTTTTGCAAGACGGGTTTGCCTAATAACACACTGTCATTATTGGTGAGATTAAAATACCAGGTTGGTGACTGGAACCAGCAGAGCAGAGCTGGATAGACAAAGGGCTGAGTGGAGCTGGCCTGGGTAGGAAGCTTGGCAGCATGATGGACTCCAGGACGTGACAGCGGGTGACTGCCCTGCTGATCTGGTCCAGCAGTCGGAAGGATGCCACAAGCTTCACCGACTTGGGTGGATTTAAAAGAGGACCAGTCAAATTGATGGAGGATGCGACTCAGTGGCCACTGTGAGAACCGGATGCTGGACCAGATGGGCCCTTGGCTTGATACAGCAGGGTTCTTTTGACACCTGTATTGCAGGGGGTTGGTCTAGATGACCCTTGGTGTCCCTTCCAACTCAATGGTATTATCTGTAAAGGTAAAGAGATCCCTGACGATTAGATCCAGTCATGGCCGACTCTGGGGTTGCAGCGCTCATCTTGCTTTATTGGCCAAGGGAGCCGGCGTACAGCTTCCAGGTCATGTGGCCAGCATGACTAAGCCGCTTCTGGCGAATCAGAGCAGCGCACGGAAATGCCATTTACCTTCCCACTGGAGCGGTACCTATTTATCTACTTGCACTTTGACGTGCTTTCGAACTGCTAGGTGGGCAGGAGCAGGGGCCGAGCAACGGGAGCTCACCCCGTCACAGGGATTCGAACCGCCGACCTTCTGATCGGCAAGCCTTAGGCTCTGTGGTTTAACCCACAGCGCCACCCGCGTCCCGGTATTATCTGTAGCTGAAACAAAAACACACACAGAGAGGAGAGAACCAAGCGCTATAAACTGACTGAAGAGTCCAGGGCAGTTGCAAGCCTTCGGTGTTGTAAATTCGGGTGTATATTTTATATACAGTACCGTCAGCGTTGCAAGAATAGTAATCCAGTTTCTCTTTCTCTCTCCGGAACAAAAAAATGATAAAACTCCTTAATTATATGTTATGATTTAGACAGGGCTTTTAATCCTCAATTTCATCTTCCTAATTGTTTGCCATTTGGAAGTTCCTTTCATCTCACAGAAACCTAACGAAGCACCTTTTAAAATTGTCCGTGGTCATTTTGTCTTAGCCCTCTCCTATAAGTATTGTTATAGGGCACCCAAATCTCTGCTGAAGGTTGCGAGATTCCAGAGGTTTTGGCACTTAACCAGAGTTTGTTTTTCCTTTGGAAAAACGAGGCATGGCAGAGACTGTAGTGTCTTTAAGATATATGGTTTTATTTACACACATCTACACGGGTGGCGCTGTGGGTTAAACCACAGAGCCTAGGACTTGCCGATCAAAAGGTCGGCGGTTCGAATTCCCGCAACAGAGTGAGCTCCTGTTGCTCGGTCCCTGCTCCTGCCAACCTAGCAGTTCAAAAGCACGTCAAAGTGCAAGTACAGTGGTACCTTGGGTTAAGTACTTAATTCGTTCCGGAGGTCCGTTCTTAACCTGAAACTGTTCTTAACCTGAAGCACCACTTTAGCTAATGGGGCCTCCCGCTGCCACCACACTGCCACCGCTCAATTTCTGTTCTCATCCTGAAGCAAAGTTCTTAAACCGAGGTACTATTTCTGGGTTAGCGGAGTCTGTAACCTGAAGTGTATACAACCTGAAGCGTATGTAACCTGAGGTACCACCGTATAGCCGTTTCGCAAAGAAGGCGCTATCTAAACATGCTCAGGGGATGCTCAGATCCATTTGCCAAACTGTTCACCAAAGACTGTTTACCGAAGACCTGAGGAACCAAGGTAAATTATGTATATATTTTAAATTATGTATATAAGAAGTCACACTTCTTATATAAGAAGTCACACTTCTTATATAAAAATTATGTATATAAGAAGTCACACTTACACATAACATGATTCACTGTACTCTAATCGGCGCCTGCTAAAAACATTTTTCTTTAGGCAACTCTATCCAGCCATGTGGAATGTTGGAATGTGTTTTAATTTGCTTTTCAGCTGATCGTTGGTTTTAATTATTTTTGAAGGTTTTGGATTCTTGGGCTTGTTTTTAAATGAGAATGTAATTGTTTTATTATTTTTTGCAAACTGCTTTGCTTTTTGGGGGGGTTGTTGTTTTTAGAATAATGTGGTTTGTAGAACAAAAAAGAAATTAATAAAAATAATGCACCCTTCTTTATTCTTGTTATTGGGTGAATACCTTTAGAGATGCTCGTTTCTACAGCATTTGATTTTTACACAGTCAACAAGTTGTTTGGTGTTTTTAAATATTTTGTTAAGTCACTTTGATTTTTTTTTTTTAATGTGATGAATAAATGTAGTAGTAGTAGTAGTAGTAGTAGTAGTAGTAATCGCTGCTTTGTTTGCTTCTGAGAGGCTAGAAAGCGCATCGCTCTCCCCTTGGCAGCAGTCAAGGTGAGCAACCACTAAGGACCAAAGCGGGCAGAAGCTCTATCGCGCAGGCGCACATCAAGCCACGTAGCCGCGCTAGACCCATTCAATATGGAACGAGGAGAATGTGTTGCCAATCACCATAGACTTAATATCGTGTAGAGTGACAATACCTTTACACGCATATGTATCTTGTGAACCGCCCTGTGATCTTCGGATGAAGGGTGGTATAAAACTAATGAAATGAAATGAAATAGCAGGCAATGCTTACCCATTATGCTGCAGATGACTTATTTCGCTACAGCTCCCAGCATTATTTGGGGAAAGCCATTACTCTTTTTTTACTGTAAATCGCCGCGTGATCCTCGGATGAATTTAACAAGTAAGTAATAATAAAAAATAAATAAGTGGCGTAAGAGTGCTTTAAATGTACGGTTTGGTCATGTTGGTACGATCATATTACTGTGCTGTTGTTGGTACGATCAGACTACCATATTGATTTTTTAAAAAAAGAATCTATTGTTTTTATCGTTGTGAGCCTCTTTTTCCCTTTGCTTCTGTTGCTAGAAAAACCACCATACAAATCTCAAATCAAATGGAGAATCCTAAATTTTAAAAAAGGATGTAAGGAGTCGTAGGTCACTCTACACTTTACTATCTCTATTGCCCATAGGCCTTCTGTAAACTCTCTTGGCGAAGCCGCCAACCCCCTCCTGTACAATCTTGCGAGGGGTTACAATGGTGATGACATCGATTCCGTTCTGCACAGGAAGTGACGCAAAGAAAAACTCCACACCTTTCTCTATCGTACATTTCCCTTCCAAATCCCCCATCTCCGGCCGCGGCCCAGAGCGTCGCCTCCTGGATGTGCTCCTCTCCTTTTCATCCTCCGCAGGAACCGGAAGTAGGTGGGGGGAAAACGGGAAGCCGGTCTTTACTCGGCGCCTGCCTTGGGTAGCCATCTTGGAGGGTCGCGGCGGCGGAGGCGGCGGCGGGAAGAGCGCCTGAGGGACCCAGCGAGACGCCCAGGCTGAGAGGCCGACTCCGGCTCCGGCTCCCCTCCTTCCCCCTTTCCCCCGCCCCGAGGCCGCGCAGGGGGGCCCTGAGCCCAGCAGGGAGAGGTGAGTCGAGGAAAGGAGGAGTGGAGGGAGGAGGAAAGAAGGAGCCAGGCAGGCCGAGGAAGGGGGTTGGGGGGGAGAATGTTATTTTGTTATTATGGGGTGCAGCTTCTGGCCTGGGAAACCGAATGGCCGTGTCCGACCAAAAGGCCCTCATCCCTTCTAGACCGGCGCTCGTGGGGAGCCTCCGAACCCCCTCTCCCTTTGGGGTGGCTCTCCCCAGGAAGTGGGAAAGGCGCGTTGGAAACCACTGCCGCCTGCACTGGCTGGCAGCAGCTCTCCAGGGGTTCGGAGGGCCTTACCTGGAGAGGCCGCCGGGGATTGAACCTGGGGTTTTCAGAGGAGCTCGGCCCCCGAGATAGGGATACGGGAAGCTCTGTTTACACCGAGTCCGACCCTTGGCCCATGTAGCTCAGTATTGCCTGCACTGACTGGCAGCAGACCCCGGTCAGGGGTCTGTGGGGAGCCCACAACCTCACTCTTCTACAGGGCTTGGGGACAAGGTGCGTTGTAGTTAAGTTTCTGCTTATATTACAGATTGTCGCTTTTGTCCTTCTCAGAGTAGGTGCATAAAAACCAATGGACACCAATGACCAGAGATTCATTGATTTCGACACGTCTTAAGTAGAACTTACTTGGTTGCTGTAACCCATTGGGCTATGTATATAACCTAGATTTACTTGGAGTAGGTCCATTTGGTTAATCAACCCATGTTTATCAAGCCTATTAATTTCAGTGAGTCTGCACAGAGCAGGACCAGCACTTTAAACCACCTGTTGCATTTTTTGATTCTGGGGTTGGAGTTTTAAAGTGTGCTAGCTAACTCTTAATCTTTGGTAATACTTTAAAAAACTTTTAAACACTTGTTTTGTATTGTTAGCTGTATGTTAAGCTTGCTGCTTTGTGAGGAGATTTGCTTAAAAAGTGGGTTAAAACCTAATAAACAAACAGGGCATGTTTGCAACAGCCCTCCCCTGTGGCATGAGCTCTAGCAGCTATGGCTTCTGTCCAGTGCTAATCCTAGTTGGAGTTGACCCATTGAAATTAGTGGGCATTCCAAACTTAGGTCCATTGATTTTAATGGGCCTGCTCTTGGATACAACTCAATATTTAGAGATCTTCTATCTCTGTACACAGATGTTCTGCTCTGTTCCTGTGTATCATGGCCAAGAATCTCAGAAGAGACACCAAAAGTTCTGCCTGGCTCAGTTTTCTGCTTCTGGCAGTGTTCAGCTAGATGCCCCTAGATAGCCAATAAGCAAGACATGAGAGCAACGTTTTCTTCATGTTGTTTACTCCTCAGGAACTGGTAATTGATATCTTCTGTAGACTGCTTCTGGTTCTTTGAGAGCCGTTGCTACTCAGAGTACTTACCCTAGGCCATTGTGCCATTTAGCTAAGGCAGCTTTCTCTGACTTAATGGAAGGGCCATGCATAGCTCAGCAGTAGAGCTAATGAGATACATACAGAAGATCCCCTGTTCAGCCTCTAGAGCCTTCAAGTAGTGCTGGCAAAGGACTTATCTGGAACCCCGAGGAGCTGCTGCCAGTGTAGACTGTACTGAGCTAGACAGATCAGTGAGCTGATCTGGCGTAAGGCAGCTTTCTATGTTTTTTGGGGGGTTCTGTACAGCAATCATGATTGGTAGCCAATGACAGATCTAGGTGATTTTGTCTAACGTTTAAAAAACCCCATCAAAACTACTGTATCTCTCTACTCCTCCACTTCCATCAGAACTTTTGTATTACTTCTTCAGAAGATCTAATTTCCATCCAGTCCAGCACCCAATTTCTCACAGTGGCCAACCAGCTGCCTCTGAGAATCAGGATCCGAAGCCCTTTTCTCCATGTTGTTCACCACAGACAGCTGTTCAGATGTATTCTTCTGCCTCTGATCCTGGAGGTGGCATATAGTAATCACAACTAGTTGCCATTGAAAGCCTTATCCTCCTGAATTTGTCTCATCCTCTTTTAAAGGAATCCAAGCCAATGGTTGTTGCCACATCTTGCAGCAGTCTGTTCCATAAGTTAAACATGCGACTGGGTGCACTTCTCAGTGTATTATGCATTGTTACATTTTTCAGTTGAGAATTGGGCTAGGTGTAGGTGATCCAGCTTTAAAGAGCTGGTAACCTCCAGCTCTGGTTGTGTAGTGAGATGTTCCACTCTCTCGCAGCTACTTGGATAAATACCTAGCCAATTTCCAGTGAGATCTCACCAAAATCTTGCAATAGCTTGCCGTAAATTGGCGCCTGTGCCAGCTGTGCTTCTGCGCCAGTGGCAGAGGTGGCATGGCGGGCGGTCTGGGGGCGGTGCAGCAGAGCAGGGTGGCACTTCCCAGTTCACCTCAAACGGTGAAATGGGACATGCCACCCCTGAGGTACACTGCCTCTGACCATGGAGGTTCTGGCCTCGGCTCTCATGGATGATTGCTGGTGTTTGGAACTAGTTCCCAACAAAGTATTTGATCCTTTCCTAATAACATCCTCGGTACATCAGACCAGCCTGTGTAGTCATCACATTCCAGAGTGGCCATTCAAATGACTGAATCTTAAATGCGGCAGCCTTCTGTGTTGTTTGTCACTCTGCCACTTGGTCTCACTTCCTCCGCACCTGAAGGTTTTAATCCCAGCAAATCAGCTGCCCAACTCGATCAAACCAAAGGCCCATAAAGTCCAGCAGCCTGTACAGCCCACATGACTCTGGGATGCACACAAAGCAAGAAACGAAGGCCAAAATGTTCTCTCACTCCTTGACCTCAACGTGTGGTCTTCAGAGGTGCACTGCCATTGAACAAAGAGCTGTCCTGCCAAATATCTGGGATCTTTGGCACGGGTGGGGGTTAAGAGGTTGCCTTTGAAGAGTTTCTGGATGTGGAAGAGCAGCCATTGATTGGAATAGCTGATTCTTAGGCCATGTACACACCATATGTTAAAGCATGCCCCCTGGAAAAATCCTGGGAACTGTAGTTTAAGGGTGATCGGAATTGCAGCTGTGTGATGGATTAAACTACGACTCCCAAGTTTCTTTTTTGTGGGGCTGGGGAGAAATGGCAGGTATGCAGCTTTATTAACAACAGTTAAGTCGTCTAGTAACTGCTAACCTATTTAGGGTTTTTTGTTTTCAGACAGGTAAACAGTAACAAAAAATCAGTAATACAGTGCTACCTCAGGTTACATACGCTTCAGGTTACAGACTCTGCTAACCCAGAAATAGTGCTTCAGGCTAAGAACTTTGCTTCAGGATGAGAACAGAAATCGTGCTGCGGCAGCAGGAGGCCCCATTAGCTAAAGTGCTTCAGGTTAAGAACAGTTTCAGGTTAAGAACAGACCTCTGGAATGAATTAAGTACTTAACCTGAGGTACCACAGTATATCCAACTAAATGCAGGGAATATAAAGCCCAAACATATTAAATAATAACACCCAATTTGGAACCATGAAATCCATATTCATTAAGACAGCATGGCGGGGAGAGGTACCTGTAAATCTGAAACTAAACTATTTGAAATAAAATCCCACCATATTGAGCAGATGTGATCTCCCTGTCCCTTTGGGACCCATAACGTATGTGTGTGTTTTTCTGCCATAACTAGGTTCCAGAGATTCTTAGGCCATAAGAATAAACTCAGATTTTTAAACGATTTCCACTGCTGTTCTATAGAGATGCTGCTGCTCACATCCATGCCAGAATTTCCTTTTGGCTGCATCTTTTCATCATGCCTGTCTATGCGTTTAGTAAGGGAATAACTGAGGAGAAATTTGAATGTGCGTTTTAATAATCTTTAATCTCCTGATAAATTTAATTCCAGAATAAAGCAGGTTTTGACTCTGATTTACAGAGACCTTTCTCCTACCCCCCCCCCCAAACTTTGGTCAGTGGCTTCTCACAAAGCTCAGAAAGCTTATTGTGTGCCCATTCACCCCTCCTTTTCCTAAAAAAAATAGTCCTTGAACTTCTGTGGGACAAGCCAGGCTGTTCCTAACTCCCCAACACCCATTATGCTTCTTAACGTTCATTGTGCTGCTGGATCAAACAGTCAAAACCCTGAGAGCTTTTTTGGAATATTTTGTTTGAGCGTGGTGTGCTTAAAGGGAACTTTTATCACTTTGACCTTCGATAACCAATATTGCACAAGAAAATGTTGAGCTTCTTCTCCCCACCCCTCCACTCCTTTCTCTGAGTCCAGAAGCTGCTCCCCTACCCAGAGTGTAAAGTTAAGGCAAATTAACTGAAAAAATGAGAAAACAACTCCTTAAGAAATTTCCTGGATTCAGAAAATCTAACTAACTACTGCCCAGCTGCCAATCTCCTCTTCTTGGGCAAAGTTCTTTAGTGGGTTTACAGGGACCAGACTGAGGTGCTATTGCAGGAAAATGATTTTCTACATCCATTTAAATTGGGATTTAGGCTTGGTTTTGACACAGAAACTGCTCTGGTCACCCTATATGTATGGTGACCTTTGCTGGGAGACCGACAGGGGAAATGTGTCCTCGTTAATCCTTTGAGGGCCTTTGCAAAGGCTCTTGTAGGCAGCTGGGACTTGTTGGTGAAGGTTGATGTTCTGCAGGTGCCAGAAAGGTGGGCAAAATTGAGGGACATTGGTCAAAGTTCTGATTAGCTTGGCACTGCCCTTCTGCTTTCTACTCTCCTGCAGTTGCTGGGTTCCAGAGCATTAGATTGGCAGCTGTTGCTCCTGGTTTGGCAGTGGGTAATAGAAGCATTGCATGTGATAGAAAGTCTTCTTGCTGGCGCTGTTGATCTTCTTGCCATTGGCTGCCGTCTGCCCTGGCAACACAAACAACTTGGGTGTGTGTATATATAAGTTTGGTGAGACAGGAACTGTGTTGTCCTCCCTGGTCTCGACATTGTCACCAGCTCTACTCCTGCAGCTTGAAGAACTTGCGCTTGAGTGTTGCCTTTTCCTCTTCCCTCCCCCCCCCTTTTCCTCATGTGCTGTGACTTTTTAGATTGTGAGTCCTGAGAGCAGGGAAACTTATCTTTAGTAATGATTTTTGTAAGCTGCTCTGAAAGCCTCTTTGGCTGAAAGGGAAGTTTAAAATGCTGAAATAAATAAATGAGTGTATTTTCCCTTCCCCCCACCCTCTTTATTGGCAGATGAGCAGCAATAGTAATAAGCGAGCACCCACGACAGCTACCCAGAGACTCAAACAGGACTACCTGCGAATTAAAAAAGACCCAGTGCCTTATATATGTGCTGAACCTCTACCCTCAAATATCCTTGAATGGTAAGGAATGGGGGCCAACTGGGCAGGGGTCACAGCCTTTTGGGTTGTCATCAATGTTGGTCCTACACGGAGTAGACCCATTGAAATGGATGGACACAGATAGCTTGGGTAGACTGCGTAGGATTTCATTGGATACAGCCCTCTTCTTTATTTATGGTGAAAGCGTGCTTGATGAGATCATCCGACCAACACAGAAGCCTGTTGACCCTTAAGGGAAACATTCCATGTATATCTACAGGCAATGACCGTCTTGTGCAGGGATTGCATTCCTGACATGGCAGTGGAGCGCATGCAACCCTGCTCCACCCCCTTTTCTGGCCATTTCTGGGGTTGGCGCAGTGCACACATGCATGGTTGCATTTCAGTTGGAAACACCTAAAAGAGTTGTTGCCTGCACTCAGAACCTACTTACTGCATTTATATCTCACCTTTCTTCCACATTGCTCAGTGTGACACAACTGGTCTTCCCCATTAATCTGCACAACGACCCTGTAAGGTAGGGGATGCTATGAGGCAGTCACTGGCTGAAGGTCACCCACACTTCCTGGCCGAGTGGGGGTTTGAGGCCTGGTCTTGCAGGCCTCAGCCCAGCACTCTTGACCACTAAACCACACTGGTGTGGTGTGTGTGTAAATGCACATAACATGATGAGACATGTCACCCGGAGAAAATTAATTGCAAGCCTAGGATCTGTTCTCTTTATCAAATGAATCATTACCAACATTGCTCTGTGATGCTCCAAATTTAACTGAAATCGCATCCACTTGTAAGTGTTTTTAGACATGGGATGATTCTTCTACCCCACGTCACGAAACTATACAGTGTTCCTGCAGGGCTGCCTATAGCGAACCTGCTTTTTGAAGTGGGGATATAATATGTAACTTACTTCTTTCCTTTTCTCTCTCCCCCTTCCCTATCCCCATCCCCCTTCCTTGGAAACTGTGCAATAAAAGCTCTCCCTTTCTCCCTTAGGCACTATGTTGTACGGGGACCCGAGTTGACGCCGTACGAAGGTAAATCGCAGCTACCTTTTGAAACGCCAGATAAAAATAAAGCTAGACTATGAAGTAAACAAGCCTTAAAATGCTCTAACCACACCAACAATACATGCTTTAGATCTGTGTCGTTGCTAGTGGTACTTGGTGACTTCCCCCTTCTATATCTAAACCATTTATATACAGTGGTACCTCAGGTTACATACACTTCAGGTTACATACTCTTCAGGTTACAGACTCCGCTAACCCAGAAATAGTATCTCAGGTTAAGAACTTTGCTTCAGGATGAGAACAGAAATCGTGCAGCGGCAGTGCAGCAGCAGCAGGAGGCTCCATTAGCTAAAGTGGTGCTTCAGGTTAAGAACAGTTTCAGGTTAAGAACGGACCTCCGGAACGAATTAAGTATGTGTTGTCAGAGCATTTTGAGGAAGGCTTGTTTACTCCCCCCCCCTCCAAGGCTCCCAGAGTGGCTTATGAATACCAGTAAGACATTCCCTGTCCTCTGACCCGCAGTCCTAAAAAACACGACACGAAAGGACAAGAGAGGGGTAAAGCAAACATGGGCATCCGTCCTTAGTTCTTGGAGTGAGCTAACTTGGCTGGAATGGGAAGATTTGGGGAGGAGGAGGCCAAAGGTGCTTGTCTTTTCATCAGAGCTGGTAGAGAGCCTCTGCAGTCCGATCTCTCCCTTTTCCTACAGATGCTTCTTACTACCCTGGCTAGATAAGTTTTTTAGAGGCTCCCACAGCCCATAAAGCTGTATGTCTCTGTTTGGTAGCCTCAGGCCTGCTTCATATTTGACGTGACCAGTTTGATTGCCGTTGACAGCCATTTGTAGTTTTTTTGGGGGGTGGTGGTAGCAGGTTGTGTGTGTTTGAATTGCCGTCGGGTGTTCAGTGCATCTGCCAGGCTGATTTTGAGCAAACCTGGACCTCCCCACCTTTGCTGCTAATTGAATACGGGTTGTTTTTATTTCCTTTCCGGCACTTTAGGTGGCTATTATCACGGGAAACTAATCTTCCCCAGAGAATTTCCTTTCAAACCTCCTAGTATTTATATGATAACACCGAATGGAAGATTTAAATGCAATACAAGGTAAGTAGCTTCCTTTAATGTCTGCCCGTACCTACTGTTAACAGCCAATGACTTCAAAGCCGAGCAGTGTCTTCTAGAAAGCTGGATTCTAAAATCCAATGCGGGGTGAGGTGAGCCCTCAAAGTCAGCTCTCAATACTGTTCCCCCCACTTCACCTTACTCTGATATGTTGGATCTAAGCTGGTCCACATATCTCTTTGCCAAGGGGTTCCCCTCCCCCTTTTGTCTCATCAGCACAGGAAGCTAACTTTTGCAGAGGCAGTCTCTAGGCCTATCTGTACCTAGACATTGTCTGCTCTGGCTGACCAAACTCCTCTAGTCTAGGCAATTCTCAGCTTTGTTAACCTGGGATCCATTTATGTGGCAAATGAGCCCTCCTGCGTAGAAAGCACATGCTCTGCTGTTAAACAAGATGCAAGGAATATTTTTCAGCCCAAGGACCTTAGTATATTTAATTTAATTTAATTTAATTTAATTTCCTTCCTTCCACTCTTTAAGTTCCCAGAGTGTGGGTTGCAAACAATTTAAAATACGACTTTAAGAACAGTTTAAAGCAAATCACAACCATCTCAGGTGTCAGAGGCCAGGCTGAGGCTTTGCATCTTCAGAATTATATGCGATCTAAATGGAACCACAGCCAGGAAGCTGGCTGCTACATTTTAGCCCAGTTGGAGCTTCAG
Source organism: Podarcis melisellensis (assembly GCF_964234715.1). Taxonomy (NCBI): domain Eukaryota; kingdom Metazoa; phylum Chordata; class Lepidosauria; order Squamata; family Lacertidae; genus Podarcis; species Podarcis melisellensis. The sequence goes on along the minus strand of NC_138540.1, from coordinate 20,490,359 downwards.
CGCCATCTTCGAGGGCAGCCCCATATAGAGCACATTGCAATAATCTGGTCTGGGTGTGTGTGTTATAGCTTTCCCTTCTAGGCAACCTCTGGGTGTGAGTGTGTGCATTTGCCAGTGATGGGTAGGGCCAGAGGCAAGAGTAGATTGAAACAGATAAGATGGCGATGGGACCACATGTGAGCTCTCTTTTCTAGTCACATTTTAAACTGTCTCAAGTAGACAAAGTAACCTTTATCAAATCCTTTTGAAACCGACTGGGAACGGCCTGCTTCCACACTCTCAAGCCCGTTTTAAGACTCCTCACCTCCTAGAAAGCTCACACTGTATAAAGAGCTTGGGAATTTGCTCAACCCTGTGGGAAGATTTTGGCTTAATATACAGCAGAGGCAAGCAAACTTGTTTCTTTGGAGGGATAAACAAAGTGTTTATAAAGAACTCATCAGCGCTAGCTGATGTTATTGATGCTCAAGGACACCATCATAAACAGGGAAAAGGAAAGAGAGAGAGAGAGATAAAGATGCAAGAGAATGGACAGAATTTTTTCTTGTGTGTAAGGAGGTCTTTGCAAAATCTGAAATAAGTGTAGAACCATGTATGAAATAAGTTAAAGAACCATGTATCACTTGCCAGAATATAATGTGTAGAAGGTGAGAGGAACCTTGAAAGTACTTTTTGGAGGATCTGCTGTATTTGAAAGAGGCAGAAATAGCCAGTGAATTGATAGCGCTGCACTGGGGTGCTAATGACTGAGCTACAGTTTCACACTTGCTTCCTAATCAGAATTGTTCTTATTGTCTCGGATACCTATATTGAGGTATATATGCCTTGTTGTCTCATATACCAATATACATACCTTGTGCCATACATTTAAACCATGTCCCACCCCCAAGAATCCTGGGAACTGTAGTTTACGCTTGATAGAACTACAATTCCCAGCAACTTTAACAACCTAAAGTTCACATGATTCTTTGGTTGTGGGGATGCGAAACATGCTTTCCTTCTCTTGTTTAAATGAGTGGGGTTTTTGTGGTGGGAGGGAGGTGGTTTGGTAAAAATGTAGTCCTGATGCTCTTTGGTGGAGTTTTATCTAATTTTGTACCGACCTTTTCCCTTGCAGGTTATGTCTTTCGATTACCGACTTCCACCCGGACACGTGGAACCCAGCATGGTCGGTCTCGACCATCTTAACAGGCCTTCTTAGTTTTATGGTTGAAAAAGGTCCCACTCTGGGCAGTATAGAAACGTCAGAGTTCACAGTAAGTAACCTCCCAGGGCAGGATCTGCTAGCTGCCTATGCAAAAATAAATAACTGAATGCTGCAGAGGTCCTCCAAGGTGCATTTGTTTCATTTGTAAAAACGCCGGCTCCAAACTGATGCCTGCCTTTTCTTTTTGTTCCCCGTCTCTCAACAGAAAAGGCAGCTTGCGTCGCAGAGTTTAGCATTTAACGTCAAAGACAAAGTCTTCTGTGAATTATTCCCTGACGTGGTGGAGGTAAGCTCGAACACCTGGAAACTGGCATTAGCAAAACAGGATCAGTGTGCACGGTGCAATAGTCACGGTTGGCCGTAGGTTACCTCTAGTATCCCAGGAACACAGGAAGTTGCCTTCTCCAAGTCAGACCACTGGTCCATCCAGCTCAGTATTGTCTATACTGGGATTTTAGGCTGGAGTCTGCCCTGCCCCCCAAGCCCTACCTGGAAATGCCATTGGGGATTGAACCTGGGATCTTCTGTGTGCATTGCAGATGCTCTACCACTGAGCTCCTGGTTCATCTTAGTTTGGCGTGTCTGCACTGATAGACCCAAGGTGCCATTCAGTGTCAGACAAGCTAAATTGACCAATGCATCTAAACCAGTATAAGATGGCCTTTCTGGGCGACCTTGATGGCATCGATTTTATTGCACCTAGAGGCGGGGGGGGGGGTACCTAGGAAGCTGCCTTATACTAACTCAGTACCTTGGTGCATCTAGCTCGGTATAGTCTACACTGACTGGCGCCTTGTATGGCTCCTTCCGGCAACTCAGGACCACAGTACCTCTTTCCATATGAACCTACCTGGACCCTGAGGTCATCTTCTTAGGCCCTGGCCCTTCTCCCTGTGCTGCCTCCTCAAGAGAAGGGGCCTTCTCTGCAGTGGCTCCCCATCTGTGGAATGCTCTCTCCAGGGAAGTTCTCCTGGCACCTTCATTATACACGCTTAGGTGCCAGTCAAAAACTTTCCTTTTTAACCTGACCTTTGGTTGATCTGATTTGCATCCTATGCCCTTTAAAAAAAAAAAATTGGAGGGGAGCTATTGGGTTTTTGTTTTTATTTATTTTGTGGTTTTATGTCTTGATTTTATTTTGTGAACAATTTTACACCAGTGTGGTGTAGTGGTTAAGAGCGGTAGACTCGTAATCTGGTGAACTGGGTTCGCGTCTCTGCTCCTCCACATGCAGCTGCTGGGTGACCTTGGGCCAGTCACACTTCTCTGAAGTCTCTCAGCCCCACTCACCTTACAGAGTGTTTGTTGTGAGGGAGGAAGGGAAAGGAGAATGTTAGCCGCTTTGAGACTCCTTTGGGTAGTGATAAAGTGGGATATCAAATCCAAACTCTTCTCTTCTTCTTCCTGAGACCCCCAAGTATAGGACAGTATATAAATTCAATTAACAGCAACAACTGCAGCCAAGCTGGTGCCAGATGTATTTGCTCTGCTTTCCTTTGAACTGCATCAGTGAGGCCAAGAGGCGGGTCTTGTCGTCTGGGTAGCCCAGGACCTCCATACAGTGCATACTGCCCAGGCTTGCACCTCAAGGAGGTCACCTCAGCGCTGCTAACACAGCAGTTTGACTTCACCCCAGAGGCGCACTCCATTGTCTCTCGAGACAGACTGGTGCCAACATTGCAGGTGTTGTTTGCTACAGTTTACGGGGCTAATGTGGTGCTTTTGTTTTTATGTAAGTTGTTACACTAAATATTAATGTATAATACGGTCCCTGCCTCTCCCCCCCCCCCCGGTGATATTATGTACGTGCACATGTTTCTCTTTAACGCAAGTTGCTTGTAGACCTTTGGGCGGCAAGCGTCTGGTATCTGCAATAAACAAATCGGTTTGTCAGCGCCAGCACAGACGTTGCCCCTCGCTGATCTCCCTTCCCTGTTTTTCCCCGCCCCAGGAAATCAAGCAGAAACAAAAGGCGCGAGAAGATCTCCACAGCCGGCCCCTGACCCTCCCGCTCCCGGACGTCGTCCCCGACGGGGAAGCCCACCACGTCCAGAACGGGCTGCCCCTCCTCAACGGTCACATCCCATTGGCTGCTGCCAACAACCACCCCGGCCTGCAGCAGGCCAATCGGAACCATGGACTCCTGGGCGGAGCTTTGGCGAACTTGTTTGTTATAGTCGGCTTTGCGGCCTTCGCCTACACGGTGAAGTACGTCCTGAGGAGCATAGCGCAGGAGTGAAGGCGCTGTTTTTCCTCCCTCCAACCCATCCACCTACACCCCTCCCGGTTCCAAGACCAAAATTAGTGGTAGCGGCAGGAAAACAAAACAAAAGCGTATGGGACTCCCTAGGTATCTTATTCCCGACTCTGGGATAAATACCGCGATGTACAGGTAAAAACAGAAGTTTGGCTCATGGGTTTAGTTTTGGGGATGGGAGAAGGGGAAAACAACAACCCACCTTTAAAAATTTGTAGCAAATCCAATTTGGGGCAGAGGAGGAGAAGAAATGAGTTGCGTCTCGGAACAGGTGAAGTAGGATTTTTTAAAAAATAGACTAGCCAAGAGGAAAAACGGTTTCTGCCTACCTCTCCCTCCCTCCCCGCAAAATGGCATTGTTGTGTTGTTTTTACTTACCTCAGAATCAGTTCTGGAATTCTTCAGCTCTTTTTCAGTATTCACTTGGATTTGCACATTTTGGAGACACCAGGGGGTTCCCCATGTCACGCCAGGGTGGGAGGGGGAAGGCTGCATAACCCTCTGAATCTGCCAGTTGACCTCTGCATTCTCTCCTTCTGCCGCTTGGTCTTTTTTGACTCATTAGACTGCCAGTCACACCTTGGGACTTCCTGTCGTGTGAAGTGGTTTGTAGAGGAAACGGGGTGGAGGAGGGTAGAGGAATAGTTGAGCTGCCTAACCCTCTCTCCCAAATGCCATCGCTTCACGTGCTGGTGCTCAGCTGTTGAGTGTGTCTGTCTGCTCTTAGGCCAAGACGTTCATCTTTTTTAAAAAAGGGACACGCTTGACGAAGCATCTTGTGTCCTGCATCTGGGGTGAGAGATGTTTTCTTCACAAAGAGCTATTTTTCTTTTAAAAAGTAAAGATTACAGTAGTGAAGCGAGGGGGAGCAAGGCACTGCTTGCTCAGCCGTCCCCATGAGAGCCTTGTTGTGCCAAGAGAGGTAGCTGGTTTACTTTTTGCCTCCTGCCATCCCACACAATCATGGCTAATCCAGGCCCCTCGTGGTACCGGATGTGCATTTTAAGTGCACCTACATTTTTTTTGTCTTGTCACAATAATGCAAGGTTTCTATTATTTACTCCTGGCCTGCACAAACTCTCACTATTGCCAGTCACAGCTGAAAAAAATTGTCGCTTGAGCAGTCTGAACAGTCCGTCTCCAGTTGGCGTTTGCTGTCCTTTTTTCATTTTTAATGGAGGCTTTTATAGTTGGTGTTTTTCTTAATTAAAAAAAAATCCTCCCTGAAACAGTTGTGTTAAAAAAGTACAGTTTAAGTCTCTGATCATGTTAGGGTTGTTTTGGGGTTGCTTTCTCTTCCCCCCCTCGCAGTCGGCCACCAGGTGTAGCTGTTCAGTTAGAATTCATCTCTCCGAAATGCAGTGCAGATTTCGGAAGACTTTCTGTCGACATCGAGCATGTGGAGAGGAAAGCCCCCTCAAGCTACGTCACGGGGATTTGCCTCCGGCGCTGGCCCTACTCAAAGAGTCGACCCAGTTGAAATGAACGGGCGTAACTGATTTTTGGTCCATTCATTTCAGTGGGTCTGCTCAGAGTAGGACTTTGTTGCGATCCCTCATGCGACAGGTGGGTTTCCTGAAGGGACTGGTTTTCGCTTTGCTTTGGGTTGAGGAACAGTGGTGACTCACTTGCCCTGTAAACGCAGATCGAGGGGTGCTCCTCCTCTGCTAAGATTTTTGGAACTTCGTCTCGCTTGAACCCCAAATCTTCACCCTTATAGGGAACTATAAATCAGAGTAGCACTCAAATGAGCGTGTGGGGAAGGTGGGCACGATTCAGCCACTGGGTCAGGAGATGACCCTCTCTTGGCTTCAAATCTCACAGAGGCCTTTGGGCTTTGCCGGAGATGCTGTTTCTTAACCAACTTGGAAGAACCTTCTCGTGATTTGGACTTTCTCAGGCTACAGGTTGAGATGGCGTTGGCTTTTGGTAGATGTTCTCCCACGGAGGGATGTTGAGGATATCCTGCATGTAGAAAAACCTAGCATGGGACAGGTGTCAACCTGGCAGAGGGTGTGTGAGAGAGAATTCAGACGTGTGCATCTTCCACCCGTAATATGACAGCTAGGAGCAGCACTGAGCTCCAGATTTTGTAGGTGGTTGTGACGCTACTTGCTAGTTGCATTTTAGCACTGCCCGCTCGGTGCGATTGGCTCCCAAGGCCTTGGCAAATGTGGTCGGAGCCTTGGTGTTTGCAGCCGCCGGCCCGACTGCCTTGGGGAGCTGATGGTTAAGCGACCAAAGTTGCTGGGCCCTCCTCTGTGGCAGACATGTGGGAGGCCTGTGGCCCTCCAGGTGTTGTTGAACTTACAACTCCAATCACTCCATGCTGGTTGGGGTTGATGGGAGTTGTAGTTCAGCAATATCTGGAGGGCCAAAGGTTCCCCTAGCTCTGCCACTGCAGAATCTTTTCCCGTGTCAAAGAAAAAGAGCATGTCACATAATAGCTGAGATGTGGTTTATGGCTGGGTTTGAGAGGCCCCCGCTCACATCTTTCCCAAATCCTTTTGCCTCAGCCCAGAGGCGAATGCTAGTGCCTTTTCCAAATCGGCCGTGGCTCACTTCATAAAGTCACAGGCTTCTCAATTTCCAACTTAACAAAGGAATATTGGTGAGGTTGAAAGGCTCTTAGACTTCTAAAACCCACTTCATTCCTTTTTTTAAAAAAACCTTTGCCACAGGCTCAGAATAAAGGGGGACTTCCTGAGTATTAAGAATGTGATATTTCCCCTTTCTCTCCCCCTCTTAAAAAATAAATCAAATCTAGGCGGCTGCTTTTATTCCCCTTTTGTAGGTTTTAAAAAACCCACCCACCAAATAACTTGATTCCTGGTTTTGCTGGATGATTGAAAGTAGTTGCAGAGGGTGGGGTAGCAAAAGCGGAGAGCATTAAACCCATGAGCCATGTAGCTTAGATAATCAGTAAATATGTGCTTTGATCAACTTTATCTGCAAATAGGTATGGAATAGTTGAAGCTAACTGGATAGATCCATATCTTTGGAAAGGAGATCTTGTAGTGGGGAGGCGGGGGCGGGGGGCGGGCGGTGCAGATGACGTGCGGTAAGGAATGACTTAATATCTGTATTTATAAAAACACTTTGGAGATTTTGTGTTTATTTTCCTTCTCTCTCCCCCCCTCCCCTTTTCCCCCTTCCTTTTTTTGATTGAATTTTATTTATAATCGTTCTTCAAGTCGAGCTCCTGTACATGCTTTTCATCTGCTCTCTCAGCACGAGAAGATCTTAAATGTATCTGTTTCTACAAAGACTTCTGTCTTCTCTGTTAGGAACTGTGTGGTGTGCTTTTTATCTTTGGTTTGTTTTTTTTTAAAAAGAAAGCCCTGGGGGTTGAGGATCGAACCTGGTCTCACTTGCATGCAAGGCTGGTTGTCTGCAACACAGCAAAGCTCACCCTTCTCCAGAGCTCTCCCCTAGGCTGAACATCCTTCCCTTTCCTTCATATACTCTGTATTCCAGCAGCAAATTCTGCCCTAAGATAAAACAGCAGCAGGTTAACAGCAGCTGAATTCCAAGGCTTTTATAGAGTGTCAGAATTCAAGCAGATGTGCATAACTAAACTAAACAGCACCTGTTGCATTGTGATCATGAGCTGTGAAGGGTCTGAAGTCCTGATGGGTAGGGGCAGCTCAGTATCCTTATTTTTTTACCTTACAGCAAATCCTCTCCACTCACGTCGAGCTGAAGCTTGCAACAACAAGATCTAGAAACTTGAGTTTTTTGGCCGGGGCGGGAGGGGGGGTCAGATTGGGAACCAGCCACAAACGCACCTTTGTAGTAGTAGTTTGCCCTTTTTTAAGATTGCATGTGGTTTATGTAGGGCAGCGCAGGTAGAGCACTTCAGAATGTCAAAACAACCTACCCTGAAGATTTATAGCCAGCCTTTCTGTTCAAATGGATCTCTGAGGCACCCCAGCAAATCAAAACAGGGGAAGTAAAATAACAGGCAAATTAAGTCGTCGGCAGAAGAGCGTCCCTGTTGGAAATCAGGACAATTATCTCCCATTAAAAGCCTGAGCAAACAAAATGGCTTTTCCCCCCCAGGTGCCCGAGAGGAAACATCGGTTGCTAGGAGAGCAAATTTGGAGGAAGCCTTCCAGAGGTAAGCTTGTGATTACATGAGCTCTGCATTTACCAAGTGGCCTTAGCTCACTGGTGGGGCATTGCTTTGCATGCAGAATATCCAGGGTTCAGTCTCAAGGTATGGCTGGGAATGTCCCCTGCCCAAAGCCATGGAGAGCTGCTGCCAGTCAGTGTAGGCCATAGTGAGCTGGATGGAGCAGTGTTCTGTTCCCAGTTTAAGGCTGCTTTCTGCTTTTCGAATGCCCACGAGTTTTGTCACATGATAGTGGGGGAGTTTGATTCAGTTCATTTTCAAGGCAGAATCCTTCCTTTCCAAAACCATCAGTGAACCAGAATGCAGCTGTTTGAACTGAAGATTGGAAAAGTGAGTCACTGAAACAAGAGATTCTCCCTTCCCAATCCGGCAGCATTTAACAATAGCCCTTTAAAGTTAGGTCGTGGTTCGCACACTTGCATTGCAGAGAAGGTGCTGAGGTCTGGAGATGGCTTTTCAGACCAGGCCATTTAGCTAAGCACAATTGGAACCAAGGGGGTTGCTGTTTGCCTCTTGCTCTGTTAACTGCTAGGCCCTGCTGCCTCTGTCGGTCTCACGAAGCTGAAATCTGGACAGAATTTCCACATTGTGTGCAGGGAATCGGAGGCATCGCCCTCTTCGTACCCCTCCTTGCGACTCTGTCCCAAATTCCATAAATTCATGCGGTTGATACAAATTTAGAAAGGTCTCGCATACTTCCACGGTACAGTGATGTGGTGCAAACCCTGGGTTTCTGTCCTCTTCTCACCCCTTCCCTGGCGTGCATACGTCTTAACGTTAGGAATGCGAAAACTTCCCTCCTGGATCCGATCGAGAGGCCTCCCTGGCCCAGCATCCTCCTCCCAGCAACATCCAACCTGATGGGACTTGGGGAAATCTCTCAGGCAATGAAATTCCCTTCCGAGCCTGTGGCATTTAAAGAACATAAGAACGTGCTGGATCAGGCCAGCGGCTCATGCAGTCCAGCATCCTTTTCTCACAGTGGCTGACCAGATGCACGTAGGGAAGCAAGCAAACAGGACCTGAGGGCAAGGGTGCTCTCCCCATCTTGCAGTTTCTGGAAAGAGAGATACTGAATCTCAACCATCATGGCGGCTCACCATGGATAAAAATAGCTATATACAGTGTTACATACATTTCAGGTTAAAGATGCTTCAGGTTACAGACTCTGCTAACCCAGAAATAGTACCTCGGGTTAAGAACTTTGCTTCAGGATGAGAACAGAAATTGTGCTCCGGTAACGCAGCGGCTGCAGCTGGAGGCCCCATTAGCTAAAGTGGACCTCCAGAACGAATTAAGTACTTAACCCGAGGTACCACTGTATACCGTATTGGCCCGAATATAAGCCGCTCCCTTAAAATTCCACAGGCGCTGACACCCGTTCCGTTTTACCGTATGTCTGTTTCAGCAGCAATATCGCAAAAGCCAATTATTGTAAGATCGCTTATATAAGGGAGGCTTATATTCAGGCCAATGCGATATATGCATGCTATTAACAGGCTCGTTCTCTGAACATGGAGCCTTAAACAACCAAAGTGGCATCACCCGTGTGGAGGGGGAGGGTGTCAGCAGGCTTGGGGTACCCCTAAGGTTTGTTGAAGTACACAAAAAATTATGGTTGTGGGGTTAGAACCAAACCTAGAACAAGCTAATAAAGAGCTGAGCATGCTCAGTGGCCACAGAATGCTGAGCAGGGAGTGGTGGGAAGGAAAATGGTGGAATGGAATGGAATAGCCTGGAAGAGGGCATGGCTGGCGGGAGTATTCCATGCCGCCACATTCTGCTCCCTCTTGCCATTCCTACCCAGGAAGGATGTTGAGATTTCATGTTTGTGGGTTTTGAGGCATCGCCGTCAAAAGGACAAGATTCTTCAGCATGTGTGTATTTTGTGAAGCTGAAACTCTTACGGCCCACATGTTCCAGGCCAGATGGTAAGCCTCTCAGTTGAAACCGTTCCCGTTTTTTGTTTTTTTTAAATCGAGGAAATATCTTCTCAACCAATGGCAGCAGCAGAGTCCCTCTGAGCCTGGAATCCGCCTGGCCGTTGGACCACAGCACTTGGGCCCTGTTCCGGGTGGAGTAAATATTTATTTAGGCAAGGTTTCCAGAGTTGGGGTGGCGAGAGGATGAAACGAAGGGCGCAGAGTTCGGAGCTTGGCTCTAGGTCTTTTAATCCTGGACCGCAGATGTCTTGGATAAGAGCCTAGAACCTTTTCCCCAGAAAGGGATGGAGCTCAGAGGTTGCAGCAGGTGTGGGAATCCTTTGACATTCTGGATGTTGCTGCTGCTGCTGATTCCTCACCCTTTTGCAACGTGAAAACACAATATTAAAATTAAAAACAGTTTGTTTTTTTGGAAAATGTCGCGCTGATCGTGCAGAGAACCTCTGAACTACCACTCCCATCAGCCCCAGCAAGCATGGCCAATGGCCAGAGGGGTGATGGGAGTTGCAGTCTGGTGACGCCTGGAGTCTCTGTGGGCCACAATCCTGACATCTAGACTACTGGGCTACATGGAACTAAGGGCTTGACCCCTCCTGTGTCTTAAGGGAAGGGCCCATAGTGGTAGAGCCCCTGCTTTGCATGCAGAAGGTCCCAATTTCAAATCCCCAGCATCTCGGGGTAGGGCTGCGAATGTCCCCTGCCCAAAAGCCAGCAACAGCCTTCCATTGCTATTCTTTCCCTTGCACCTGAGATTTACAGGTAGACTGCCCCTGTACAAGGAGTGTCTGTTCCCAATTATGGAATAGTAAGAGCTGAAAGGGTCCCTGAGGATTATCTAATCCAGTGATGGCCAAATTTGGCCCTCCAGCTGTTTTGGGACTACAACTCCCATCATCCTTAGCTAACAGGACCAGTGGTCAGGGATGATGGGAATTGTGGTCCCGAAACAGCTGGAGGGCCAAGTTTGGCCATCACTGATCTAATCCAACCCCCTGCACTGTAGGAATATACAGCTGTCCGATAAAGGGATCGAACCTACACGAGAGTTTGAGGGCCATCTGCTGTGGTTGCTTTAGTTGAGATTCCTGCTTTGCAGGGGGTTGGACTAGATGACCCTTGGGGTCCCTTACAACTCTATGATTCTGTGACCTTGGCATTAGGAACACCACTCTCTTAACCAGAACGGATGTGCTGCCTTGCAGGATCAAACCTCAGGACTGCATCCAATCACTTCAATGGGTCTACTCTGAGTAGGACTTAGCTGGACAAGATCCAAGGCCCATAAAGTCCCGAGTTCTGTTGACTAGGCTGAGCTGTTATTTTCAACAGATCTACCATTAATTTCAGTAGACCTACTCAAGAAGTATAGCTTACTTGGATGAGCCCTGTTGTAAATAATTTGAGAGCTGGGAACTTCCTGATCTATTCTGTCCAACCCTGAGATATCAGGACAATCCCCATGTGTGTGTGTATGTGTGTGTTTAATTAGTTGTGATAGTTTTTTGAATGGAGCCTCCTTGCTCAGGAGCAGTTTACCTCTTGATACCAGAAGGTGGAGTTCGGGCAAACAGGTAGGCCGTCCCCTTCACATCCTACTAGTGAACTTCCTACACATCTGGCCGGACACTGTTGACTTCTTCTCAATGAGCGTGTGTGTATGTGCGCTCCCTTTTTAATCCACGAGGTGGCGCTGCAATACTACCAAGTTTAAATGAGTGTGATGGATCCCTCAAGCCATTTACCTATACCTTGCATCCGATTGCTAGGGATTCTCAATTCAGAAGTGTTCTCCATTTCTCTCCATTTCTCTTGTCTCACCTGGCCAGCGGAGAAAGTAGAGAAGGAGAAGAAATAATAATGCTTCTTGCATGCGCTGTTTGATCTTGTCCCACTAGTCCAGGGGTCAGCAACATTTTTCAGCTGTGGGCCGTTCCGCCGTTCCCCAGAGATGCATTTTAAATAAAAGCACATATTCCAATCATGTAAAAACACCAGGCAGGCCCCACAAATAACCCAGAGGTGCATTTTAAATAAAAGGACACAGTCTATTCATGTAAATCATGTTGCTTCCCGTACAGTCTGCAGGCCGGATTGAGAAGGCGATTGGGCCGCATCCAGCCCACAGGCCTTAGGTTGCCTACCCCTGCACTAGTCTGCACACCCTTTGGGGACCATGGGGAGGCATAACTCGGTGGCGAAATACTTGCTCCAGGTTCATGGCATCTGCAGGTGAGAAGGATCAGGTGATGGGAAAGACCTCTGCTGGAGCCCCTGGAGAGTTGCTGCCTGTCTGGGAGCCAGTGTGGTGTAGTGGTTAAGAGTGGTGGACTCGTAATCTGGTGATCTGGGTTCGCGTCTCCGCTCCTCCACATGCAGCTGCTGGGTGACCTTTGGCCAGTCACACTTCTCTGAAGTCTCTCAGCCCCACTCACCTCACAGATAATAATAATAATAATAATAATAATAATAATAATAATAATAATAATAATAATAATTTATTATTCATACCCCGCCCATCTGGCTGGGCCTCCCCAGCCACTCTGGGCGGCTTCCATAAAAACCAAAAATACAGTAAAATATCACACGTTAAAAACTTCCCTGAACAGGGCTGCCTTAAGATGTCTTCTGAATGTCAGGTAGTTGTTTATCGCTTTGACATCTGCTGGAAGGGCGTTCCACAGGGTGGGCGCCACTACTGAGAAGGCCCTCTGCCTGGTTCCCTGTAGCTTTGCTTCTCGCAATGAGGGAACCGCCAGAAGGCCCTCGGTGCTGGACCTCAGCGTCCGGGCAGAATGATGGAGGTGGAGACGCTCCTTCAGGTATACTGGACCGAGAGTGTTTGTTGTGAGGGAGGAAGGGAAAGGAGAATGTTAGCCACTTTGAGACTGCTTAGGGTAGTGATAAAGCAGGATATCAAATCCAAACTACTACTTCTTCTTCTTCTTCTTCTTCTTCTTCTTCTTCTTCTTCTTCTTCTTCTTCTTCTTCTTCTTCTTCTTCTTCTTCTTCTTCTTCTTCTTCTGTCTATTACCCCCAGTGTTGAAATCTGTAGGCTTCTGAATACCAGTTGCTGGAAGACACAGGAGGGGAGAGGGCTCTTGTGCCTGGCTCCTGCTTTTGAGCTTCCCAGGGGCATGTGGCTGGCCACAGGATGCTGAACTAGATTTGGCCTGATTCATTAGAACAGAGTTTCCCAATTCTTTCAGCTTATCTGAAAGCAGTTTCACACATCAATAGATCTTTTGTGTCTGAAATAACTTCAAAACGAGAAGGAGCTATAGATCGGTGTTTTCCAAACTTAAGGTCTCCAGTTGTTGTTGGACTACAACTCCCATCATCCATAGCTGGGGAGACCAGTGGTCAGGGATGATGGGAGTTTGGGAAGCCCTGCATTGATTCTTCCTCCTCTCCTTCTTTTTCTGCTTTGAAAAAAATGTTGTTGGCATCCGTCTGTCTCCAGAGACAATGGAGTGCGCTTCCAGGGTTGAAGTCAAACCACTGCAAAAGTGACGTTCCCCAGGGCGCAAGTCTGGGCAGGGTGTATGGACAGTTGGATCGCAACGACCTACAAAATAAATCCTTCTCATGGCACTCCTCCTTGCATTGCTTTTCAGGTCTTGATTGAAAAGTACAGTGCTTAACTCTTTCTTTGAAAGGGGGTCCCTTTAGCAAACATCTTTTACGACGAGAGATTCTCCTCCTGCAAGCCGGCATTGCAGAAAATGAAACACAGCCGAGACGATTCTCAGCTTGTGTTCTTCAACAGAGAAGAACTGCATTCCTATTAATGGATGCACCTAACGTATTCCTGATCCTTTTAATGGGTGCTCTCTGAATCAAACTTTATTGGATACAAACCAAAGACAATGTTGTGTTGACCTTCTAAAACTGCAGAAGAACGTGGCCCTTCATACCTCTTTATATGGCCCTCAAAACTCTCTCCCAAGCCACACCCCTTCTTCACCCCCCCTTGAGTGCTTTTGTCTGGTTGGAAACATTTTCTGATTGTGCCTCTTGCTTCCTTGTATGGAGGGCGAATACGTGTGTGTAGAAACCAGCCTACTGTACACAGGCAAAATTTGCATCTGTTGCTCCGCCCATGTTTGCCTCTGGCCCCGCCCACCACTCATATGCAGCCATGGGGAAGTTGTCCAGAAGGGAAAGTGGCCCCTGCAATAGATTCCTTATCTCTGCTGTAGGGGCTTCGGATGAGATTTGGTGAGAGTGAATGCTATTCTTGTAGTAATTTTTCAATATGCAAGAGAGGATGGCAACAAATTGTTGTAGCATGGAATGGCACATTTTAGAATTCCATCTGCTCCATTATTCCTCCCCAGTTTTCTCACTCCCCAATAGCTGATCGGTGGTAGGTGTGCAGGAGAAATTTGAGTTTTGCTTCCATTTTAACAAGAAACAATTCTCATCTTTGCAGTCGGTGCGCAAACTGAAGCATCACTATCTCTTGAAGTTCACACTTCCTCAAATTTTGCAATGCAGCTGTCCAGCCCTGGTGAAAATAACCTATGAAAATGCATTGCATCAGTGGAAATGCCTTGAAGAAATGTGCAGATGAGCCCAAACTTTAAAACCGACAAATTTTCATGGCCATTTTATTTCATAAAATTCATAAACCACTTGATTCTTTTTAAAAAAACAACAACAACCCAAAGTGGTTTACAAAAACATAGCATAAAATAATTGGTAAAACCAATCGTATATTCAAAAAATCAAAACCAGCAATAAACTAAAAATGCACCAGCATTCTAGAGATCTGGGTAGAATTTTTCAAACAACGATGTTCTTTAGCTGGTGCCAAAAAGAGTACGGTGAGGGTATCAATAGGCAGGGAGGTTCAAATTGTAGGTGCAGTTGCACTAAAAGATGGATTTCTTACAGATGCAGAACCGGAATCATGTGGCACTTGCAACAACAGATCGAAACGGTTGAAAGGCGCCCTCGAAAATAAACTGATCCCAAGTTGTTAAGGGCTTTGTACACCAATAGCAACACCTTGAACTTGACCCTGTGGCAAACCAGCAGATCAGGTGTTAGACCTCGCTCCTGTCAGCATTCTGCACTTCCCGTGAAGGAAGGGGGGGAAAGTTTTGAAATGCTGAATGTTGTGGTCAGTCCAGAACCTGAGAGGCCAGGGTTTCAAATCCCAGCTCGGTCATGAAGCTCGCTGGGCGACCTGGGGGTCAGTAACTGCCTCTCAGCTGGACCTACCTCACAGGGTCGTTGGGGGGAATTAAATGGGGGGGGGGATAAACCACATGAACCGCCTTGAGCTTCTGGGGGTGGGGGAAGGTGGGATATACTGTAAATGCAATAAATAAATACAGTGGTACCTCGGGTTAAGTACTTAATTCGTTCCGGAGGTCCGTACTTAACCTGAAACTGTTCTTAACCTGAAGCACCACTTTAGCTAATGGGGCCTCCTGCTGCCGCCAAAGCACGATTTCTGTTCTCATCCTGAAGCAAAGTTCTTAACCTGAAGCACTATTTCTGGGTTAGCGGAGTCTGTAACCAGAAGCGTATGTAACCTGAAGCATATGTAACCCGAGGTACCACTGTAAAGGTAAATAATGAAAAGGCAGACCATCCCTAGGTCACCCTGGTTAGAAACCCAGCCCAGAACCTGGCATGAGCAAACTCGGCCCTCCAAATGTTTTGGGACTACAACTCCAATCATCCCTGACCACCGGTCCTGTTAGCTAGGGATGATGGGAGTTGTAGTCCCAAAACATCTGGAGGGTCGAGTTTGCCTATGCCTGCCCAGAACCTTCCTGGACTGGATAGCTCAGTTGGTTAGAGCGTGCTGCTGATAATGCCAAGGTTGCAAGTTCAATCCCCCTATGGGACGGCTGCATGTTTCTACATTGCCGGGGGTCAGACTAGATGATCCTCGGAGCCCCTTCTGACTCTATGATTCTATGAATGGATAAATATTTAACAGGCTCTCCCCCCGCACCTCCCGGCTGCTTCCAGCTCACCTCATCTTTCTCCTGCCCTTCCCCTTGCATAAATAGCTATCTTGCATTCCTCGAGAACTATGTAGCAAGCCATTCTCTGCTAATAATATTTAACTTTCCTTGGCGTCTCCTGGTAGTTTTTGTTCAGGTTAGTTGTAGACGGCCCCCGCGAGTTTGTAAGTGTACTTGATGACACGTTAATAGGACGATCTGTCATATTGCAGCTAAACAGCCCAGACGGTTCCGCAGACCGTGGCAAGGATTGGCGTTCTTTGCGACGGCTCTTTCCTCCCCCCCGCCTGCCTAGAACACACCTAACATTTCCGCGCCCCTCAAAAAGGCCCGGAGTCTGCATGCAACTTTTCCTTAAGCGTGTCTAGAGTCGAACCTTTTAAGTATTCGGCACCGAAAGGTAAACAAACCCCATGCCAAGCTGACCCGGCAGCTGCAATTGGGATAAATTATGGGGATGTCAGTATTTTTATTTTAAATGCTTATTACAATGTGTTGCAAACCTTATTGCTACAGGGAACTCCCCCCGTCCCCATCCCAGATCTGTCTGCCAAAGAACCCCAAGTTTGTTAAAAAATGAAATGAATGAATATCAGCTTGTGAAGGATGTCCTAACTTAGCCCAGGCTCATATAAATGTAGATGGGATTTATTGTTAATAATAATAATAGCAATAATAATAATATAATTAATTAATTAATTTGTATACCATCTTATACCTACAGGTCTCAGGGCAGTTTGCAACATAAAATCACAATTTAAAAAAAATCACAGAATACATAATAAAAACAAGAATAAGAACAACTCATTAATACCCTCTCCCCAACACATTTTAAAAGAGTGTTGGATGTCAATCACCTGAAAAGTTGGAAGGTACCCCAAGGGTCATCTAGTCCAGGCATCCTCAAACTCGGCCCTCCAGAAGTTTTGGGACTACAACTTCCATTATCCCTAGCTAACAGGACCAGTGGCCAGGGATGATGGGAGTCCCAAAACATCTGGAGGGCTGAGTTTGGGGATGCCTGATCTAGTCCAATCCCCTGCAATGCAGATGCTCCCCCCCCCCCCTGAAGATTCAAAAGGAAAAATGGGAGAAAAATGTAGATGGAAATAAACCAAAATTAAATTCAGCAAGCAAATGTGAAGTTCAGCGTTTAGGCAAAGTGACAACCAAATGCACAGAAAGTACAGAAGAGGGGGCGCTGTCTGGCTTGGCAGTGGCCAATACGAAAAGGCTGTCGGGATTGCAGTCATTCACAAGCTGAGTATAGCTGAGTGGTGGAGCATCTGCTTTGCATGCAGAAGGTCCTAGGTTGATTCCCTGGCATCTCCAGGTAGGGCTGAGAGAGATCCGTGTCTGAATCCGTGGAGAGTCATTGCCAGTCAGTGAAGACCCGACTCAAAATGGCAGCTTCCTAGATTGCTCATCTGTCCATGAGTTGGCAGCGTGATGCAGCTGCAAAAAGGGCGAATGCGATTTTAGGCTCCACGACTTTCCGACTATGATTAGTCCCACTTTTATTCTGCGCTGAGCAAACCTCCTCCTTTGAGGCACCACACTTTAAGGAAGGTTGCAGATGGATTGGAATGGGCTGCTGGAGGGCCACAGAGGCGATTTGGGGGGTAGAGAAAATCAAGAAACGTTACTGAACCTGGATGAGCCTGGAGTCCCAATAGGCACCAGCCCTCACTGATTAAAATAGGTAGGTAGAATAGATTAAGCCGTTCACTGTCTGGATAAGCAATCTGACCTGGGGGAACACGACATTGCCATTCCCATTTAAAGTTGTGCCCCGTTATTTCAGAGCACTGGTCCATTCAAGCCGATGTTGTTCTAGCCTAATACTGTCGGGGTGTTTTTTTGTTGTTATTGCGGCATGCGTTTTTGTGTTTATATTATATAGTTGTGTTTGTGTTTTTATATAGTAAACCACCCTGTGATCCTTGGATGAGGGGCAGTATAGAACTTTAATAAATAATACTAATAATAATCTCCAGGTAGGGCTGTTGTTGTTGTTGTTTAGTCGTTTAGTTGTGTTCGACTCTTTTTGACCCCATGGACCAGAGCACACAAGGCACTCCTGTCTTCCACTGCCTCCCGCAGTTTGGTCAAACTCATGCTGGTAGCTTTGAGAACACTGTCCAACCATCTCGTCCTCTGTCTTCCCCTTCTCCTTGTGCCCTCCATCTTTCCCAATATCAGGGTCTTTTCCAGGGAGTCTTCTCTTCTCATGAGGTGGCCAAAGTCTTGGAGCCTGAGCTTCAGGATCTGTCCTTCCAGTGAGCACTCAGGGCTGATTTCCTTAAGAATGGATACATTTGATTTTCTTGCAGTCCATGGGACTCTCAAGAGTCTCCTCCAGCACCATAATTCAAAAGCATCAATTCTTCGGATAGGGCTGACCCCTATCTGAATCTCTGGACAGCCTCTGCAGCGCTCAGTATCAGCAACATCGAGCTGAAAAGACCAACTGTCTGGCTCAGTACAAGGCAACTTCCTATATCTTAAGGGAAGGGGTTGTAGCTCAGTAGCAAATCAACTGGCTTGCAGGCAGATGGTCTCAGGTTCAATCCCTGCCATCTCCAGGCAGTGCTACGAATGTCCCCTGCCTGAAATCCTGGTGCCTGCAGCCAGCCAGCGTAGACAATACAGGGCTAGTAGGACCAGTGGCCTAAGTCAGGAGAAGCCAGCTCTCTACATTCTTAAAAGGCAGGTAGCCAGCTGCTTCATCATCATCATCATCATCATCATCATTTATATTTATATCCTGCCCTCCCCAGCCAGAGCCGGGCTCGGGGCGGCTAACACCAGTAAAATTACAGTAAAATCATAAGGGGAGGGGGAAACCAATTTAAAATCTAGGTTAAAATGCAGTTTAAAATGCAGCCTCATTTTAAAAGTAGCCCATAGATCAAAACCATAAGGGGAGGGGAAACATAAGGGTCAGACTGAGTCCAAACCAAAGGCCAGGCGGAACAGCTCTGTGCTGCAGGCCCTGCGGAAAATGTCAAGTCCCACAGGGCCCTAGTCTCTTGTGACAGAGCGTTCCACCAAGTCGGGGCCAGCACTGAAAAGGCCCTGGCCCTAGTTGCAACCAATCTAACCACCTTGCGACCTGGGACTTCCAAAATGTTGTCATTTGTGGACCTTAAGGTCCTCCGCGGGGCATACCAGGAGAGGCGGTCCTGTAGGTACGTGGGTCCTAGGCTGCGTAGGGCTTTAAAGGTCAAAACCAGCACCTTAAACCTGACCCTCTACTCCACTGGGAGCCAGCGCAGTTGGTAAAGCACTGGATGAATGTGATCCCGTGGCAAGGACCCCGTAAGGAGCCTCGCTGCAGCATTCTGCACCCGCTGTAGTTTCTGGGTCAGCTTGAAGGGCAGCTCCGCGTAGAGCGAGTTACAATAATCAAGCATGTTGAATAATAGAGGACAAGCCTGTTGATGGCCAGCCCTGTTGCATTTGGGTGCCTGGGCGCATTTCCTAAAGTCCTGCCCTTCTGGTCCCACTGCATGAAACCTCATTGATCGCCCCTTCTCCTGTGCTCCCAGTTCAGAGCTGGGTCGCCGACACGCCAAGATCTGCCCTTGACCTCAGCGAACCCGCATCCCTCACTTTGTTAAGTTTGGCAAGGTGCTATACCTCGGATAGCTCCATTGGCAAAACGCAAGACTCTTAATCTCAGAGTTGTGGGTTCGAGTCCTGCAGAAGATTCCTGCATTGCAGGGGGTTGGACTAGATGACCCTTGTGGTCCCTTCCATCTCTTCCCAAATTCTATGAAAGCTAACAGTGCTCCATTTATACAGCATTCTCTGCTGAGAAGCGGCGATCCCAGTCTGAGATAATGGGGAAGAGAGTTTTTGGAAGGGGCTAGGTGGGAGGGAACGCGCAGAAAGACATTTCTGATTTAAATGTTCTTTGGCACAGGGAAAGATTCCACTTATCCACCAGTCTCCCCTTAATAGGAGTCTGAAAAGACCAGCCCCGACAGCTCATTAGAATGTGATCCCTCCCTCTCTGGCTGGGTCTCACCTCCCTCCCTCCTTCAAGTTGATGGGAAACTCTCCCACAAAACTAGTATTTATTTGCCGAGCTACAACCAAGGAGGCTTTTGCCGGTCTGCCGCTGGCGGGAAAGGAACGGAGAGCAGGCGGGCATTTGGGAAGTGGTCGAGAGCAAAAAAAAGAGAGAGGCCCAATTAGAGAGAGAACGAGGATTTGGACCCCAGTGTTTGGAGTTAACGGGATCGAGGCTAGGAAGTTTGTTTTCTTCCCTACGGAGGGGATTGCCAAGTCGTTTATCTACAAATTTCTGCATCCAGAAAAAAGTGAGATAGCTGACTTTGGGCACTTTTGATGCCTTTGAGAGCTTCCCAGTTCAATCGGCTCCAGCATCTGCAATCACAATGGTTTCCCACTGGTAAGGATCGGACCTTTTTTTCTTGCTGAGTTCAAGGTGGACAGAGAGCGAAGGCTGAGTGGATGTTTTCCGTGTCAGGAGGCGAACTTTCCCGGCAAGCGGCAAAGATCAAAAATTTGTGAGGGTGCTCACTGCCCCCACCCTCAATCTGCTTTCAATTCCTTGTGTGGGTGGTTTTATTTTGCTATTTCTTCCCTTCACCTGCTGCCGATTTGAATCTAGAGGTCTGAAGACGTTTGGGTGAGGAAGGAGACTTAAATGTGAAATAGTGGACAGGTGTCCACTGAACTCCACCAGTCAGTCAGATTCTGGGTTTGTGTCTTCCCAAGCTGATGTTATCAAGGAGTAACTTCAAACCGTGAGTCGTTTTGGCTGTGCAAAACCTGATCAACCATCTGTTCCAAAGGGGCATCAAATTTGCTCACCACGATCATTCTCTGCCCACGAACGGACTCAGTTGGCAAGGCCAGGACTAAACGGCATTGCACGTTTGGTTTTTTAAGAGGCGAAAGGAAGCGAACCAGGTTTCTCTCCGAAGACTCACAGGCATTTTGATTTTCCTCTCTGGAGGGCGTTCTCTCTCTCTCTCTCTCTCTCTCTCTCTCTCTCTCTCTCTCTCTCTCTCTCTCTCTCTCTCTCCTTTCCATTTGAAAGATGTCCGGCAAAGCCAAGATAAAATGTTGGACTTGGATAGTTTTGGCAGCCTTGGTGTGCCAAGAGTTTTCCCACATCCGAGTCGCGGTGGCCAAGAAAGAGAGAAAGAAGCCGAAGGAGCCTAATCAGTACACAGAGCCTTTCAACGGGACGCTTTCCAACAGCGAAGAACTCAACACGCACTCCAAGGTAGCTATCCAAATATATATGCCTGTTCTCAGCTCCTCTTTGCAGTCAATCCTCAAGCGTCAGGTGGAGGGGGGGGTGGAATCTCTTTTTAAAAATATATTTTTCATCCACGTGACAGTACAGTTGGATTCCCATTTTACAGATGGGGAAAACTGAGGATGATGTAAAGTTAGGTGGCCAAGGCACAGAACCTAAACACAGGCAGGGTTAAGAAGAGATAATTTCATTTCCATGCCACTCAAGCTTGACAATAGCTCTGTTTGCTGAAGGTTGTTCTTTAAATGCATGAAAAATTCTCACTTTTTTTTTTGGTGTGCACTTTCTGAAAAATTATGCATTTTGTATGCCTTCGCTACTTAAGGATAACACCGCTTTGTAGGTGTTTTCCCACCATAAAATGCCATTAAAAAAAAAAATCGGAATTGGAAGAAGCACACAACCCATTTTGTTAACTCTGTTCTGATCAGTTTGTGAATTAGGTCAGAGGTCAGTTTCTTTAAAATGCAAAACAAATAAAATTCCCCCCCATCCCAATTCAGGGGGCTGCTTTGTGGGCTCAGTGAGGATGTGTTTAGTAGACCCTGGGAGCATCTGCATCGTAGGTTGTCTGAACTGATTGAAGGAATTGCCGCAGGAGGCAGTGATGGTTGCTCATTGAATTGCATGGCTTTAAAATAAGGCTGCCGTCTGTTGCTGTGACTCCAATGCCCATCATCCCCAACCAACATGGCCAGTGGTCAGGGATGATGGGAACTGTAGTCTCAACAACAACCAGAGGGCAACAGGTTCCCCTGTCAGTGTTGAGGTCAGAGATTTGAGTGTCTAATAGCTGTGTCCAGCTAAGTTCTACTCAGAACAGGTCCATTGAAATGAATGGACCTGGGTTAGTTATGTCCATTCACTTCTATTTTGAGTAGATCTAGCTTTGGAGCCAACTCTATGGGAGCAAAGAGCGCAGCCTCATTTTCCGAGGTGATTTTTGGATGTCAAGAGATGGTGTCTCCATCATACCTGGCTCATGGGCTTCCCAGAGATAATCCAATTTATAGGGATAGGTGAGCTTGTCGATTCTGATTTTGCCCATTTTTGTTTTTTCCCAGGTTCTCATTTTTCCAATCTTTAGTTCAGTTCTTCACATTTTTCACATCCGTTCGGGATTATAACTTTTTAAGAAAATGGTCTGCATCTTAGCGTACGTTTCTACCTTGTGTGCACTTTTTTTTTTGCATGTAATTTCCCCTAAGGTACACATTTTTACAAGCCGTTTTCTGCATTAAAATACATTTTTTAAAAAAACCCTACTTTCTACTAACTTTTGCATTTTTCATGCACATTCCCTCCTCCCGACACCCGCATTTTCAAACACACTCCTTGGCTGAAGAACCACATTGCAGAATTTGGAAAAGACCGACTTCCAAAGGATGGCTGTGTTCTTTGTTTGTGGGTTGTTTCAGAAAATGCAAACTGAAAGCGCCTTCATATAGCTCAGTTGGTTAGAGCATGGTGCTGGCAGTGCCAAGGTTGCAGGTTCAATCCCCTGTTAGGGCTGCAAATTCCTGCTTTGCAGACCCTGGCCTGATCCAGATGATACTCAGGGTCCCTTCTAACTCTATGAGAAAATGCAAACCGAACTAAACTTACCGTATTTTTCGCTCTATAAGACACACCAGACCACAAACGCACCTAATTTTTGGAGGAGGAAAACAAGAAAAAAAATATTCTGAATCTTAGAAGCCAGAACAGCAAGAGGGATCTCTGCGCAGTGAAAGCAGCGATCCCTCTTGCTGTTCTGGCTTCTGGGATAGCTGCGCAGCCTGCATTCGCTCCATAAGACGCACACACATTTCCCCTTACTTTTTAGGAGGGAAAAAACGAGTCTTATAGAGCAAAAAATACGGTATCCCCTTAATCCTAATGGTTCTCTGCAATCAGGCAACTTGGCCCGATCCTACAATACCGTGCTTATATCCATCTTCTAATTCTGTAGGAGCAGAAAGCACTGTGAGCTGCATCTGCTGTTAGCCTTCCTTAGGTCTAACTCCGAGTACAGTTTAGTTAGCTCCAAAGCTTGTGTGATTCTCATCCAATGCACCTTGTTTTCAAGATGCATGCTCCTCGTCCAGGGATCCGAGTGGCTAGGCTGCCTTTGTGGCCTTTTCTCTCTCTCTTTTTTTAAGTGTAGAGATGAAGCGAAGTGTAGTTAAGGATTGGCGGGGAGAGAGGATCCGATGGAGGTTTAGAAAAGTGTGCAAAGACCAGAGAAACGAGAAACTCTCTCCCTTCTCCCCTCGGAGAAGCAGGTTGGCGGCAGGTTCAGGACAGGCAAAAAGCCTTTCGTGTGGTTGCCGCAACACATAGTTGACCTGCGGAACTCACTGCCACAGGAGGCAGTGATTGCCACCAACTTGAATGGCTTTGAAAGAGGATTAGGGAAACTCCTGGGTGATAAGGCTAGCAATGGCTACTAGCCATGAAGGCTACGGTCTACCTCCTCTGTCAGAAGCAGTATACCTCTGAAGTGTAGTTGGTGGGAATCACAAGAGGGGAGAGTTGCTCTTGCACTCAGGTCCTGCTTGTGTGCATCCCATTGGGGCATCTGGTTGGCCGATGTGAGAACAGGATGCTGGGCTAGGTGGGCCATGGGCCTGATCCAGCACGCTCTTCTTCATTAAGCTTGTGTGGTCATGCTCAAGTCGCTTGGGCAAGAGAAGCCTCTGGTTTCTACCATGCCTCGGCCCAGAATACCTGAAGGAGCGTCTCCACCCCCATTGTTCTGCCCGGACGCTGAGGTCCAGCGCCGAGGGCCTTCTGGCTGTTCCCTCACTGCGAGAAGCCAAGTTACAGGGAACCAGGCAGAGGGCCTTCTTGGTAGTGGCACCCGCCCTGTGGAACACCCACCCATCAGATGTCAAGGAAGTAAACAACTATATGACTTTTAGAAGACATCTAAAAAAACAGGGAAGTTTTTAATGTGTGACATTTTAATGTATTTTTAATCTTTGTTGGAAGCCGCCCAGATGGGCAGGGTACAAATTATTATTATTATTATTATTATTATTATTATTATTATTAGTTTCCCAAAAGCATCTGTTGCAAAACAGGGATGTTGAGTTTGTTGGGCTCTCTTGCAATCTGTCATGTTTTCCTCCTTGTACTCCTACACAAGGTTTGCCTCTGCACCATATCAGCCTCACAATAACCCTGCGAGGTGGGCTAGGCTGAGAGGGAGAGAGGCATGCCGCAGGTCACCTAGTGAGCCTCGTGGTTGGATTTGAACCTGGTCCACATCTGACACTCTGACCCTGTCATGTTTCCTGTTTATTGCTCTATTTGAGCAAAGGCAGTTTTTATATTGGGGATGTAGGAAGCTCCTTTATATCACCTTGGAATATTCGCCCTGTTTCGCTCAGTATCCCCTGCTTGGATCAGTGATGGTTGGTGCCCTTTGGGGCTGATGGGGCAGAAGCCAGGGAGCCCAACAGTAGGTGGCGCCAGAGCCAATGGCAGCCAGAGTCAGGTTCATCCCCATCCTTCTCCTTCCTGCTGAGTTCTACTAAGGAAGAGGAGGAAGCTGACAGCCAGAGCCTCCCCATATGCTGGATGGCCGTGAAAAGGCAGGCAGGTGGCAGCAGGCCGAGGGCAGACTGAAGTTGGTGGGGCAGTGCCCCATCTGACCAAGGAACCAGCTGCCACTACAACTCCCATCCTCCCGGCTGTCAGTTTAGCAACATCTGGAGGGCCAAAGTCTCCCCACATCTGGTCTATGTAGACTGCCACCATCAGCTCCGACAGACTCTGGGCTGGGCAATATAGCGCTATACCACTGAAAACCGGTTTGAAGTCCATATCATGATATTGGTTTCATAATTTCTGACCTGGTAATATATCGCAAATGTGTGTACTATGCAGAAATCACAATGCAGGGAAAACTGTGAAGCTAGCCACTGCCTCTGTGTAGCTCCATCCTTATTTCGGACATCATGATATATATTGATGTATCGCGACGTTTATCTGGCGATATATCGCAATTTTGAAAATCTGATATTACCCAGCCCTACTCCAGGGTATCGACCAGGGAAGGGTCTGCCTCCCTTCACTTGTTACTGGAGAGCCCAAGGATTGAACCTGGGACTGTCTGCTTAACTCAGTGGCTCGAGCACCTGCAGGTTCAATCCCCAATTGGCATCTTCAGGTAGGGCTGATAGAGACTCCCTGCCTGAAACCCTGGGGATTTGATGCCGGTCAGTGTAGGCACCATTGAGCTGGATGGAGCAATGGCCTCATTCAATATAAAGCAGCTCCCTCTGTTCCTGTATCTTAAGAGAACTGCACTGGCATCTCCAGGTTGGGCTGCCTGAAATCCTGGGGAGCTGCTGCCTGTCCATGTAGACAACTGAGATGACAATGGAGGAGACAATTGAGCGAGATGGACCAGTGCCCTGACTCTGTATAAGGCATCAAAAACAGGTTCTCTAACCGCTGGGCAGTGACACAGGTGGTGCTGTGGGTTAAACCACAGAGCCTAGGACTTGCCAGTCAGAAGGTCGGCGGTTCAAATCCCCATGACGGGGTGAGCTCCTGTTGCTCGGTCCCAGCTCCTGCCAACCTAGCAGTTCGAAAGCACGTCAAAGTGCAAATAGATAAATAGGTACCACTCCAGCGGGAAGGTAAACGCCGTTTCCGTGCCCTGCTCTGGCTCGCCAGAAGCGGCTTAGTCATGTTGGCCACATGACTCGGAAGCTGTACGCCGGCTCCCTCGACCAACAAAGCGAGATGAGTGCCGCAACCCCAGAGTCGGCCACGATTGGGCCTAATGGTCAGGGGTCCCTTTACCTTTTTAACCGCTGGGCAACATTGCTGCAGGAGGAGCCTCTGCACCTTTTGTTGCCACTATTGCAGCGGAAGCCGCAGCCTGCCTTCACAGCACCCTGGAGCTGGCCACGCAGAGGCGTCTGCCACTCAACAGTGAGGGCTGCGGCCCGGGGAACCATCTGGGGCTTGCCTTGCCTGCAGGCAGCGGGCGGCGCAATGGGTAATCTGTGGCGCCGAGGGGCGTGACCGCCAAGATGCAAACTTAATACCCCTTATAGACGCTTTGTTCCTCTTCAGGCTTAAGAAATACACACACACACACACACTCATACGCACACACTGGGAAGTGTCATTCCCGTAATCTGTGGATGTCTGTGCAGGGGCTTAGCAGCCGGCAATTTAGCCCATTGTGGTTAATTAGCTAATAGGAGCTAATTACCCTCTTGCGGGTGGGGAAAAGGAGAGAGATTTACCCTCCAGACAAGAGCTCAGAGACAATTGCTTCTCCTATATCTGGGCAATTAGGAGTGCGCGCCAATTAGTTGGGAAAGACTGTAGCTTGATGGCACGGCGAACGCGGCCCTTTATTTAGTCTGAATCCGCCGGTTCGTTTTTCTGGTTTTTGTCTGAGCTGTTGGGTTTCCTGGAAGGGAGCTTGTTTGTCAAGGAAGAGGCTCTGTGGTCGTGGGTGGGGGAGATGCGCTGGCTGGCTGCTCCGCAGGCCCAGGCACAATCTCTTTTTGGAAAGGTGGCCTGCCTTGTATCAAGTGCTGGGTTTTGGCTGAGATCTAGGGGTGGGGACCCTAGAACTCTCAAGATCTTGTAGGACTCCATCAGCCCAAGCCAGCATAGCCAATGGAGCAGTGGTTGAACCGTATTTTTGTACTCCAGGTCTCCTCAGCCTCAGTCAACCTGGCCTCTGGCCCAAAGGATGATGGGAGTAGGAGTCCCACCACATGCAGAGCATCGGGTTCCCTGGTGCCTGATGTAAGCAGGGAAGCGTTCCATTGCCTTGTCTCTGTGGGATCTGACCTGTGGTGGACCTTTTAACTCGCACATGGTCTAATGCTGCTGTTGAGTGATTATTGATCAGAAAGTGGTGGCCTCACCTTCATTTGAGGTTTTTAAGCAGAGGTTGATCTGTCGGGGATTCTTCAACTGTGATTCCTGCATTGCCCTAGATGACCCTCCCAGTCCCTTCCAACTCTACAATTCCATGATTTTATGATTCTACGTGAGTGGGAGTTTGTGTGTGTGTGATCCCAGAACGTATTGGCCTGAGGAAGTGCCCACATGACCTAGATCCATTATATTCAGTGGTCCAGGAGATCTTTCCAACATTGTAGGGCCTTAGCTGAATAGCTGAGCACATGCTTTGCGTGCGGAAGGTCCCAGTTTGACCCCCGACATCTCCAAGTAGGGATGGGAGCACCCGGGGTGCTGCTGCCAGTTTACACAATACTGAACTAGGTGGCCTGAAGACTCTTGACTTCAGTAGACACCACTCCTCAAGATGGAA
Organism: Podarcis melisellensis; assembly: GCF_964234715.1. NCBI lineage: Eukaryota > Metazoa > Chordata > Lepidosauria > Squamata > Lacertidae > Podarcis > Podarcis melisellensis. Next base: position 20,463,239 of record NC_138540.1, on the reverse strand, counting down.
CAATGGGCTGACTCTGCCTAAAGCAGATCCCTATGGTCCCATGTCCCAAGGGAAGGGCCAATATCTCCATGGTAGAGCTCCTGTTCCTGGGGAACTGCTGCTGGTCAGATGGTGAACCTGTGGCCCTCCAGATATTGCTGGACTCAGCCACTGGCCAACCGTCTGGAATGATGGGAAGTTGTAGGTGTTTTTTTTTTAAGCGTTTATTAATTTTCCAATAAAAACATCTAATTAACATATCAAATCAAATCCAATAAAAATAAAAAAACTAAAATAAAAAAGTCCAATTGTCTTCCAAATTGTAATAATTTTTGTTTTGGCTTCCCACGGTCTGAATTCTGAAGCGCTTTCGACATCAGAGTCCTGCCTCTCATCATCATCAATGTTTTTCATAATTCCATATCCGATCTTTTCCTCCACGTTTTGACTCTGGTTCTGTGATCCTCATTCATGTCAGAAGACAGATACTTTTTTTGCAGATTTGTCCGTATATTGTACTTTTTCAGCTGTTTTTATTTTTTCGTTGCACCGCTCATTTAATTGCATCCAAATCCAAAGTTCTGTCCAGCTCTTTGAGAATTGTTATTTTGGCAGCTCCCAAATCGTTAATCTTTCCCGTCCAGGGGGAAGTTGTAGTTTAACCATGTTGTAAGACTCTAGCTCCCTTCAGCCTCGGCCAGCGATGATGGGAGTTGTAGTCCAACAACATCTGAAAGGTCAATCATTTCCTACACCTGGATTAGTTGAGCAGCCGTGATGGTGGCCGTGTAGCCTACTTTACAGAGGAGACTCCTCTATTTGAAGGGTTGCCTGGCAGAAGTCTAGTTCAAAGATAAAGGATACTAATAAGAGAGAGCCACCCAGATCCTGGATGGCCAAACTGAGCAGTCACACCCTTCACCTTCTCACAGCCTCCCCCACAACGATTGCATTTTCTGTTGAAAACTATAGCAGCGATTTCTAAATTTGCACCTATGTATGTAACAGAGTCTGTGCTGCGGACACAAATCTGCGTTCCTTTTCATTGCTGCGTTCCCTCTTTCTCTGGCGATGCAACAGAGGTCGTCCAACTTGCACACCCAACTTTGCGATTCTCTGCACTCAGTCTCTCTCAGCCTCATTTTTCCTGGGCTGTAGAATGGGATTAAAAATGGATGGATTTCAGAAGGTTCTTGTGTGGATCGGAGAGAGTTGGAAGAGAGAGTGGGCTGTCAGCTCATCCCCTTGTGGTAGTTGGTGTGCTAGATGGAATTATATATATTTTTGAAAAGTCTGTTCGACAAATGCGTGGAAGGGTATGTTTGTATGCTGAGCTTCAGAAGAGCCCTGTTAGATAAGATCTGTTAGATCTCAACTGCCAATGGGCCCGGAGGCTTGAATCCTATCTACAAACAGCAAAATCATTCCCCAAGTGTCAGCATTTTTATAGAGCCCAAGCCCTGCAGAATTCGCACACAGGATGGAGGCAGCAACATATTAGTGGTTCGTGGAAGTTTATGTAAATTAAGTGGGGGAACAGACCCCAAAACAACCCAGTGAGGACTGAGCATGCCCAGAGGCCATGACTAATTGCCTAGTTGCTTGGAACCCTTAACAGGAGCATTCCACGCTGCAAGACTTTGTTGCAGACTCCACTTTTAATTATCATGGCCAATAGTCTGCAACAGATCTATCCTTCATCTGTCTTTGAGCCATTGCTATTATCCCATGGCAAGGAATCACATTGTCAGTGCATTATAATTAGCACATTATAAACAGGATGCAACCTAAGATGTATCAGTCGAAACATCAAAGAGAGAGGTCTGCGTAGTGATCAAGGTAGAGGGAGCGGGGAGCAGTGTCCCATTATTATTACTACTTTTCCCCAGACTGAGACTCGAGGCGGCTTACAAAAGTTAAGGCAACACTGATAAAATACAGAAAACTAAAATCCAATAGTTAAGAAGTAATGAAACCATGATAGAATTAAAACAATATAAAAACCAATCTATTGAAATGCAGATGGCGAAAAAGGCGCAGCACTCTTAAAAGCCTTTAAAGCAGTCAGCTCCCCAAGGCCCGCTGGAATACAACAGTCTTCACCTTCGCTGGTGGAAGGACAACAAGGAGGGAGCCCGTCTAGCTTCTCTAGGGAAGGAGTTCCAAAGTCTGGGAGCCACCACTAAGAAGGCCCTCTCCTTCATCCCCATCATACCTGTGAGGGTGGCAGGACCAAGAGAAGGCTCTCTCCCAAGGATCTCCGAGCTTGGGCAGGTTTGCAGGGGAGAATAAAGGTAAAGGTAAAGGGATGACTCTGGGGCTGCGGCGCTCATCTCGCTTTACTGGCTGAGGGAGCCAGCGTACAGCTTCCGGGTCATGTGGCCAGCATGACTAAGCTGCTTCTGGCGAACCAGAGCAGCGCACGGAAATGCCGTTTACCTTCCCGCCAGAGTGGTACCTATTTATCTACTCGCACTTTGACGTGCTTTCGAACTGCTAGGTTGGCAGGAGCAGGGACCGAGCAACGGGAGCTCACCCCGTCGCAGGGATTTGAACTGCCGACCTTCTGATCGGCAAGTCCTAGGCTCGGTGGTTTAACCCACAGCGCCACCTGCGTCCCATAGCCAGTTGTAACCAGGGAGTCGTGGGCTTCCCATGACCAACCCCAGTCAAGCGTCTGGCTGCTGCTCTTTGGACCTTCTGAAGTTTCCGAGCACGTCTCCAAGGCAGCCCCTCTGTGTGCGGCAATCTGTTCAGTCTACTGGACCAGCCTCTGCTGCGGCCGTGGGTCCACCCCCCTGCTTTGGCTTCTTGTTTGCCGCGGTGGCTCAACCACCCCATCTCGGCTGCAGGCATCTCCCTTCAGCTGCCGGAGCCTGCCTTTGCCAAGACGAACAGAGTGCGGCTTACACGCTCATTCTCGGGATTGCTCATGCATGCCATAGTAATTAAATAATAATACCAGAAGGACAGAACATTCATTTTAGCTGTCAGTCACGCCGGCTGGCGGCGGGGAAAGCAGGGAGCGCCCGGCCTGCCTCTCTCTGAGAGGGATTTGTAACTCAAGGAAGCCAGCGGCGGTGGCCAGGCCTGCGTGGCTTCTCTTTGCGGCTGGTGCGAGGCGGCTGCAAAGAGAGCCGTCGGGACTGCTCTCTGGCACGAGGCTCTGGTTGCAGCCTTTCCCACGCTTGTGCGATCGCAGAGCGCAGCCCGAAAGCTCATCAGGAAAAGATATATATTATTATTACAGTGGTACCTCAGGTTACATACGCTTCAGGTTACATACGCTTCAGGTTACAGACTCCGCTAACCCAGAAATGGTACCTCGGGTTAAGAACTTTGCTTCAGGATGAGAACAGAAATTGTGTTCCAGCGGCACGGCAGCAGCAGGAGGCCCCATTAGCTAAAGTGGTGCTTCAGGTTAAGAACAGTTTCAGGTTAAGAACGGACCTCCGGAACGAATTAATTTCTTAACCCGAGGTACCACTGTACTATTATTTTGGTGGTGCTCTTTGTACAAACTCGCAGATAAAAAGGTAAAGGGACCCCTGACCATTAGGTTCAGTTGTGGCCGACTCTGGGGTTGCGGCGCTCATCTCGCTTTACTGGCTGAGGGAGCCGGCGTACAGCTTCCGGGTCATGTGGCCAGCATGACTAAGCCGCTTCTGGTGAACCAGAGCAGCACATGGAAACGCCGTTTACCTTCCTGCCGGAGCGGTACCTATTTAACCGCTGACCTTCTGATCAGCAAGCCCTAGTCTCAGTGGCATAAGAAGCTGTCTTGTGCATTGCAGGGGCTAGAGCAAGTCAATATGAGGGGAGGTTGGGACATTTTGCATCACAGAAGATTGGACCAGATGACCAGATGATTGAGGCGTGTACAGTGGTACCTCAGGTTACATACGCTTCAGGTTACAGACGGTTCAGGTTACAGACTCCGCTAACCCAGAAATATTACCCCGGGTTAAGAACTTTGCTTCAGGATGAGAACAGAAATCGCGTGGTGGCGGCGCGGTGGCAGCAGGAGGCCCTATTAGCTAAAGTGGTGCTTCAGATTAAGAACAGTTTCAGGTTAAGAATGGACCTCCAGAACGAATTAAGTACGTAACCAGAGGTACCACTGTAATATAATGCATGCACAGTGTGGAGAAAGTGAACAGGGAAATCTTTTTTCCTCCCTCTCTCTCATAATGCCAGAACTCGTGGACAATCCAGTGAAGCTGAATATGGAACGATTCAGGATAGATAAAACGTGATCGAGCCGCAGGGCTCCTCTTTATGTCCTGATGAGAGAGATGGACTTCACAGCCATACTGCAATCTGCTGTCAAACATCTCCCGATTCAAAGATAGTCTATCATGGAAGGTGGGGAGGAGTATATTGTTGTTCGATGAACACAAGCCCAAAGTCCTCCAGTAGAAAAGCAGAGCCTGAAACATGTCTTTGAGCAGTGCCATTTTTCTAGAAAAAAAAGGTGCCATTGTTCTCTTCTCATGGCAATGGCGCCCAGCTGAGAGGTGCCGAAATTGAGTTCCCGTGAGTTCCAGCCAGGAGTGCCAACTTGAATAAAATATTGGGGTGGAGGTAAGCCCCCATAATCAATCACATGATGCAGTGCACGCACACCGTTTTAATGGCAGTGCCCATCAACTTTGGGGGGATGGCCCCTTCGGCCCCTTCGAGTTGGCTCCAATGGTTCAGGCTGAAAAAAAGTCCTGCCTTTGAGTGACGGTGGGGAACCTCAGGTCTGGGGATCAGATGTAGCCCTCTGAGGTTCTTATCTGGCTCCTGGATCTCTCCCCGGACCACACCCCTCACCAGCCCTGCTTTGCATCTTCCTTGAGTGTTTTTGCCTGGCTGGATTATGCCTTTTTGCTTGCCTGGCTGGAGGAGAGACAGAGCTGTGCCACTGTGTGTGGAAACTCTCCTACTGAATGAAGGTAAAATTTGCATTCTAGGCCCCTCCCACATTCATCTCTTGGCCACGCCCACCCTTGGCATGTGTCCCTGGGTAGGTTACCCAGAAGGGAATGTGGCATTCGGGCTGAAAAAACCCTGGTTTTGAGGATAGGCCTTTGGTGGGAGAGAAAATAGCGAACTTGAAATCTGAGAGGTCACACGAGGCTCAGAGAAACCCAAGGATTTGTGGAAGAAGGGTGGGTGGGGAGCTCTGAGGAAGGAGACTCCCCCCCCCCTTTTAAAAAAGCAGTCCAGTATTGGATCAAGCATGTTCAAGTGGGCACAGAATGCTGACTATCAGGGGGGGTTAAAACGAAAAACTAGGGCTGGAACGGAACGGGATGTCCAGGGAAACAATGCAGAGCTGGCCTGAACAAGGCAACATTTTCCCTGGAGCCTCTACCTGTGCCCTCTTGAATTTTTGTGGCTGCATTCGAGGCAGGAGAAGTTGCTCAAGAAGCATTCCTCCTGCGCGCCCCCCCTCCCAAGAAGTTTGTTTCATCGGCAGCAATTTGGGATCCCGTAAAACACTTGATTCCTGATCCCGTTCTTGGGATGTCTGCTTGACCCGAGGGCGTGCTTGACAGATCTAACATTGACACTAATTACTCAATTACCATGGAATGCGTCAAGGCTCTGCTGGAAATGACTCAGGCAGCCCCTTCCCTTGGCTCGCAAGGCAGACAGCTGCTATTCCGCAAGCCCCCACCTGGGGCAAGAGAGGAGGGTGCTGAGTGAGCCAGGGCTCTCCAATGGGTAGCTCTTGGGCCTGATCTGGCCCCAGGGGTTGCTAGGACATATGTTATGTAGCTGGGATTGGTAGGGTTCCCTCCTCCTCCTCCTCCTCCTTGCTGAGTTCTACAAGGGCAACACCGAGACTAAGGAGGAGGAAGCTGGCAGCCAGAGCTCTTCTCTTGGCCATTAGGAGACCATGCAAACTGCAGCATGACGACAACCTTACCTTTTTATGTATATAGGAAGATAATATTAATAGGTGGTATCCAACTGAGTCTTATACAGAGTAAGCCAGTCTAAACTAATGTACATAAGTTACTCATGCCCATTCCATTTATTTCAATGGATCTACTCTGAGTAGGACTAACACTGGATCTAACATAATAAATAAAGAAGACAAGGGACAGGCAGCTGATTGAAAACTCTTAGAAAGGGATTTTCTGATTCAGCTTCTAAATAGTAAGCTGATGCTGAACTGAGCCCTTTGCTGAGTGGAGGGGACCCTCAGAGGAACTCTCTAAGTTTTCCCAACCATCCAGTAATTCTGGTTTGGGTGTCTCTGATTTCCTGATTTCTTTTTCTCCTTTCTTTTTGCCAACACCCTAATCTGAGAGGGATCCACCCCCCCATCCAAGCCCCCTCCCTTAGATAATACCTGACGTGTGCCAATATGCATTCTTGTTTTCAAATTTTGATGCATTCTTTCCAGCATCCTCTCCCCACCCCCTTGCTTTCATTAACAAGCCCCAGATTCCAAGAGGTGATTCATTAAAGCTCCTGAGCTGACAGTTCATTCATTGGAGGGGCTCGTGACTCCCGGGCTTGTCTTCTTCTTCTCCCTGTTGATGATGGAACTTTGGCAAGGGAAGGGCCTGTGAATTGGCTGGGGAGGCAGTCACTCCCAGATTCCATTTTTGACAGGCTATTGGTGGCAGTGGGCAGATGCTCTGCCACCAAATTACGGACCTTTTAATACTAGGAACAGAGGAAGCTGACTTACGCCATGACGGGTTACATATGCTTCAGGTTACATACGCTTCAGGTTACACACTCCACTAACCCAGAAATAGTGCTTCAGGTTAAGAACTTTGCTTCAGGAGAAGAACAGAAATCGGGCTCCGACAGCACGGTGGCAGCGGGAGGCCCCATTAGCTAAAGTGGTGCTTCAGGTTAAGAATAGTTTCAAGTTAAGAACGGACCTCCGGAACGAATTAAGTACTCAACCCGAGGTACCACTGTATGTATACACACACACACACACACACACACCATTTTCAACATTATAAAACATACTTTATATCTTATACAGTTTTTTTGCCTTCCATCAATCACATCTGAAAATTTTCTAATCTTTTCCACTTAATTTACATTTCTTACTTTCACTATGTATTACTTTTAAATATCATAACTAATGTCTCTCTTCTTTATCTTCTTTGCAATATTTCATATATTCCTCCTTACAAAACTTCTTGTAGTCCTACTAGCGTAATTTGTTGTTTACAGTTGCTCTTCAAATAGTTCGCATATTTATTCCAATCTTCCGTGAATCTCTGGTCCCGCAGGTTTCGAATCCTTTCTGTCATCTTATCCAATTCTGTGTAGTCCATTAACTTTGTCTGCCATTCTTCTTTTGTTGGTATTTCTTTTTGCTTCCATTTCTGGGCCAACAATACTCTTGTCACTGTTGCTGCAGATAAAAACAATTTAATGTCCTGTCTATTAATGTCCTCACTTACCTGCCTGAGGGTTTCCTAGAGGCATCTGGTTGGCCACTGTGAGAACAGGATGCTGGAGTAGATGGGTGTTGGGCCTGATCCAGCAGGGCTCCTCTTATGTTCCTACGTAAGTCACATCATTGATCCTCCCAGCTTAATGTCATCTACACCAGCTGGTCTTCAGCTGGCCCAGACCCAAGGCCTGCCTCTGACACATGACCTGTAATAACATGGGATCCATTTTCACATTTCACATTTCCACTTTTGATTTATACTTAACTAGTGGGGGTGATTTGATTCATACTTAACTAGGGATGCGGTGGTGGCGGTTCGAATGCCCGCGACGGGGTGAGCTCCCGTTGCTCGGTCCCTGCTCCTGCCAACCTAGCAGTTCGAAAGCACATCCAAGTGCAAGTAGATAAATAGGTACCGCTCTGGCAGGAAGGTAAAGGGCATTTCCGTGCGCTGCTCTGGTTCGCCAGAAGCGGCTTAGTCATGCTGGCCACGTGACCCGGAAGCTGTACGCCGGCTCCCTCGGCCAATAAAGCAAGATGAGCTCCGCAACCCCAGAGTCGGTCACTACTGGACCTAATGGTCAGGGGTCCCTTTACCTTTACCTAGCAGGGAATGCCCAGGAATTTGTAGAGAAACGAAGGCATACTGTTATTTATTTAAATGGGTAGTGTCATTTGTGAGTTTTTGGTCGCGCTGGAAACTGGGCAAAGTTGCACCAAAGTCATATTTCACTCTACCATCTCTATTCAGAACGGCCCTTGGCACCCAAATGTTGATGAAAAGCACTCCTCCCCATCTCAGGAATCCTTATGCCAAGCTTGGTGACGCTATCTTGAGAGGCGGCTGAACCAATAGAGGACAAACGGACTATCCATTTTCCAAAATGCCCAGTAGATAATGCCTGATAATATGCACTATTAACCCTAAAATGTGAATTCACAGTGCAGTATGCCTTAGCATCACTACCAAATGAAAACCAATGATTTTTAAGCTTCATAGTTGCCTGAAAGCAGAGAAGCTATTGAAAACAAGTGATTTTTGCATGCTGGGGGAAGTCCAGTAAGCTGCAGAAGTAGAGTAGAAAGTGAACAGGGCGCCCCTGCTCCATAGAGATCTCCCTTACTAGAAGCATCAATATAGGAAGGTTGGGCGTGTGACTGGCAAAAAATATGTATAGTCGTACCTCCACTTACGTATCCCTCTGGATACGTAAACTTCAGGATGTGAAGATGGCAAACCCGGAAATATTTTTCCAGGTTTCACCGCACGCGCATGCGCAGAAGCACTTTATGCGCCACTCACATGCTCAGAAGCGGTCCTCCCATTGTGAATTCCTCGGGATGCGGCTGGACCTCCAGAACGGATCCCGTTCGCAACCAGAGGTACCACTGTATCTTATTAAATAAATGGCTCATGCTTTTCCTGCCATGTTGCAGCACTCGTGGAGATTGATAGAGCAAGTGCCTCATCAGAAGAACGGATCCTAGCCCAGACACCACACATAGGGCTCCTTTGGTCTAGTCAGCCTTAACTGGAATCCAACATGGCATAGACCTGGAGCTCAGGTGTAGGTCCTGATCCATTGGTTGAAGATCTATGATCTATACTGATTCCATGGGCTCATTGCTGGAGTCTTTCCCAGTCATACCTGTGGATACCAGGGGTGGCACCTGGGCCCCCTTCGCATGGAAAAGACCTCCCCTGTAATGGATGCTGTAAGTTGCAACCTGCACTGCAGATCTTGCAGTAAATGGTTGGACTAGGTGACCAGACAGTTCTCTTTATGATCATGCACTCGTAAGGGAACCAACAGAATTACCTGCCTTCATTGTTAGATGCCCATTGCTTCCTTGCAGGGCTTAGATACCTTGCCTCAGTGCCCTCTAACTGTGAAATGGGATTTTTTTATGCTTTAAAACACAAGTAAAGCATTTGAAAGCAGGAGCAAGAGGAAATGTTTCTCTGTGCAAACATTCTAAGGGCAAAAATAAAATCTGCTTCTAATTTTAAAGTGGAAAATAAGTCTGGACAATAGCTCCTTGGTGTTAACAGCAGGGGTGGACAGAAAGTAGATCTACTGGATCTCAGTGGTATGATTTCTGACACCCCATTATTTAGCAATATAAGCTACAACGAAGGGCTTCAGTTCTATGCACAAGTACTTGCCTAATCTAGGAGCAAGTTGTATGTAACGTTGAGCCTCGGTGTTCCCCAGCTGTAAAATGGGCCTTAATATTGAAGTATGCAGGCATAGCTTGCTGTTCCTTAAAACTGTGAGGTCTTTAAAATAATATATCTCCCATGGTTAAGGCTTCTGCTTGTTTTTTCTCAGCCTTAGCATTTATCCCCACCCCCAATTTTAAAAATATTTTTTCCTCCTCAAGCATACATGTGGCTCTTAATTTAGCTTTATTGAAAATGCAAGACAACCATTCTGAGATCTGAATTTCTGAACTGCAAAATTTGATTTTCAACTTTGGAAATCCTCATGAGGAAACTGAAGTATTTTTAGCCCCAAAGTCAATCCTCAATGCCAAATTTAGGGGTGGGGTGGGGGTTCCAGGTATCAATAAAAATGGCTTTCTTTTCTGTTCCACTGAAGGAACCATTACTGACAGCTGAGCAACACTGTTGGATTATGTATCTATACATCTATATATGGGGTAATGTCAATTGAACAATTAATGCGCAGAACAACAGGCCATTGTGAACATTCACAAGACTTTGTGGAGAATGTGCACATAATCTGTCCATGAATTCTGCAGATTTCCCAACTGATATATATAAAACCTCCAACAGGCCTTGGGGAATGTGCATCTCTCGGCTATATACTCTTGTCATTATGCATTGTCTCCAACAGGTCTTGGGGAATGAGCGTATCTCAGCTACATTTTTGTATATTCTCCAGCCAATATGCACAATCTCCAACAGGTTTGGGGGAATGTGCACATTTCCCAAGACCCTGTGGGAAATTATGCATATACTGCCGAGGAAATGTGCACAGTTTGCCTGTAGGGGACATATTATGTGCACGTTTTCCATGAGGCCTGGTGAATGTGCACAATGGCCGGTTATTATGCACATGAACCACTCAACTCACATTATCTCCAACATATACACACGTAAACACACACATATATAATTGGCTGTGGATAAAAGACTCACAGTGCCCTCAATCCTTCTTCTTCTTTCCTTAGATGCTAGAGTCCCCAGACCCTCGCATCACTGACCCGCGTCGGACGTGGATTTCATTTGTACATCGTCCTGATGACGGCAGCAACTCCAAAAAGAAATGCAAAGGCAGAGATAAGAAATTAGTAGGTTATTCTCGGAAGCACTTTTAGCTGTCCATTACATCCATCGTGATAATAAACCCTTCCCTCTGGTTCTGAAGTTCAGGGTGGGAGTGCCGTTAATCTGTGCAGTCAAAATGGCACCATCCATCTATGAGAGGGTGGGGTCAGTTTGGGGAAACTCCAAGGTTTGCAGAAGCAGAGAAGCATTTTTTTGGAGGGGGGCAGTGGGAGGATTGCAGTTTTATGCATGTCTGTTCAGAAATAGTCCAATGAAGAATACTCCTCCCGGGATAAATGCAGGGCCAGATTTAGGTTTGATGAGGCCCTGAGCTACTGAAGGTAATGGGGCCCTTTATATGTCCAGCTGGCCTTTGTTAACAACAAATTGTCACTTTTTTTGTCGAATATATGCTGTATGGTAATTTATGGACCTAAGAGGTACCTAAAGCCATGTGCCCATAACAAAATATGTATTTCAAAAAGTAATTGTTGAACCGAAATACAATTAAGAAGTATATTAATAGTGAAATAATTATTAAGCTCTAACTTAAAATGATTGGGGGCCCATTACTTACATCATAGGAGCCCACACGACACAAAACACTGTTGCTGTAGTTAGGTTTTATTTTATCTGTTTTTTCTCTTATATTTTGGAAATGTACATCCAGCTTTTTTCACCTTTAATTTTTTTTGGGGGGGGCCAAGAGAGTGGGGCCCTAAGCTATAGCTTGTTTAGCTTATACGTAAATCGAGCACTGGTTAAATGTGTATAGGATTGCAACCGTGTGTGTGTGTGTGTGTGTGTTTGGGGTGGGGGGCAGCGAACATATTGCCACTCACATTCGTTTTGTGAGTCACTGACCCCCAGTTCCGTCTTCTGCCTCCCCAGTTAAAAGATCTTGAGCTATGGGGCTGCAAAGAACAGAATAGGAGCCCTGCAGCTTATATCTGGCCCATGGGTGTAGCTAGGATTTATGTTGTGGGGTTTTTTTGGGGGGGAGGGAGGACACCCACCTGTCACCATCCTCTTTCTGGCTCTGTCTAGCTGATTCGGAATGAAACATCTTGACATCATTTTTTTAAAAATTTCTTTCTTTTGACCCCATGTGCTCAGAAAAACCTGTCATTTCGATTTCAGATATTCTGATTATTTCTACTTTCAGTTAAGTATTTTTAATTTACTGGATTGGGGTTGGGCAGCTGCTCCTCTGCCTCCCTGGCTACACCCATGATCAGGCTAAGGATTACTGACTCCAGCATTCTGTTCTCACAATGGCCAGCCTTATGCCTCTGGGAAGCCTGCAAGCAGGACCCGAGTGCGACAGCAACTCTCCTCTCTTGCAGTTCCCAGAAACTGGTATGCAAAGGTTTACTGCCTCTGATAGTGGAGGCAGAACAGAGCCACCATAGCTAGCAGCCTCCTCCTCCTCTAGCAGAGCATCGTGTGATTTGCTTTCGGATTATTCTCAGCTTCAGTCCCTGGTGTCTGCAGTTGGGGGTCTTTATCCTAGGAACAGAAGAAGAACCTTCTGGATCAGGGCCCATGTTGTCCAGCATCCTGTTCTCACAGTGGCCAACCAGGTTCCTGTGGGAAACCAGCAAGCTGGACCTGAGCACATGACCATTACTCTGACCAAGTGTAGCCATCATGGCTAGTAGATGTTGATAGCCTTGTCCTCCAGATCTACCAAATCATCTGCCAAAGACCTTGAAGAGCAAATGCCAACGATCTGAAGTTGGGCTAAGTCAACTGGGGTAAACCTTTGCCCCTTCGGATCCTGCCAAACTACAACTGTTGCCATCCGCCCTGACCATTGGCTACCCTTGCTAGGGCTGATGGGAGTTGTAGTCCAGCAACATCTTTTTTTAAAAAAAATATTTTTTATTGAATGATGTTATGTTACAAAAAACATTACAACCATACTACCACTAAATATAATTGAGAAATAAAAATTACATACATCAATATTTAGTTTGTTATTTGCTGTCTTATTTCCTCCCAAACATTCCATACAAAACACACATATGTACAGACACACACACAAAATGATAATAATGAAAGTAAATATTTTTTACCCTTTTATCTTTCAAAATCTTTTCTTCAGTTTTGACTTCCTGTCAAGTCCCTTCCCATATGTTTTATCTTACAATCGAATGTACACAAAACAATAAACCTTTCTATAGAAATTCTATATAGAAATTCTATATAAATTTTCCGATACATTCTGAAAACATAATAAATCCTTAATTGTTATCCAGCAACATCTGTTGAGCAGAAAGTTCCCCACCCCTGGGTGGCCTTTGTGGCCCGACCCAGCATCTGACAGCTTTGCTTGTGGACTTGTCAAAAAAGGCAGCACCATGGATCACGTCTAACTGTGTCGCTTCCTTCCTTAAAACTGACTGTCAGTTTTTAATTTTAATTGTCAGGTTGTATTCTCTCTCTCCCTCAACCCCACCCCACCCCAGTTTGTATTATTCTGTATTTTGTAAACGTTGTGAGTTTTGCCTTGAAACCCAACTTGGGAGAAAGGTGGGATATAGAATCTATGAAATGAAGGAGTCAAATAAAATAAACCAGGCTAGCGTATTTATCACAAATAAGGTTTCTGAATCCCCTCCCTCTTCCCAAACACTCTTCTTTCTTTCAGCGTGGCCTTGTTGGACCTCCAGGACCCCCAGGCCCTCCAGGACCCCCGGGGGCTCCAGGGGCAGAAGTCACCCAGGAAGTCTTGCTGCAGGAGTTCAAGAAGATGTTAAAAGGTACGCGGGTTCAAGACAGGCCGGCCTCCTTCCAAGCTCAGGCGGCAGCATCTTCCTCTCTCCTTCTTTTTCTCAAGCCCTCTTTTTTTTTTTTACTATGGCTCTGTTGTTGTTGTTTAGTCGTTTAGTCGTGTCTGACTCTTCGTGACCCCCTGGACCAGAGCACTCCAGGCACTCCTGTCTTCCACTGCCTCTCGCAGTTTGGTCAAACTCATGTTAGTAGCTTCGAGAACACTGTCCAACCATCTTGTCCTCTGTCGTCCCCTTCTCCTTGTGGCCTCCATCTTTCCCAACATCAGGGTCTTTTCCAGGGAGTCTTCTCTTCTCATGAGGTGGCCAAAGTATTGGAGCCTCAGCTTCAGGATCTGTCCTTCCAGCGAGCACTCAGGGCTGATTTCCTTCTGAATGGAGAGGTTTGATCTTCTCACAGTCCATGGGACTCTCAAGAGTCTCCTCCAGCACCATAATTCAAAAGCATCAATTCTTCGGCGATCAGCCTTCTTATGGTCCAGCTCTCACTTCCATACTTCACTACTGGGGAAACCATAGCATTAACTATACAGACCTTTGTTGGCAAGGTGATGTCTCTACTTTAAGATGCTGTCTAGGTTTGTCATTGCTTTTCTCCCAAGAAGCAGGCATCTTTTAATTTTGTGACTGCTGTCACCATCTGCAGTGATCATGGAGCCCAAGAAACTAAAATATTTCACTGCTTCTATTTCTTCCCCTTCTATTTGCCAGGAGGTGATGGGACCAGTGGCCATGATCTTCGTTTTTTTGATGTTGAGCTTCAGACCATATTTTGCACTCTCCTCTTTCACCTTTATTAGCACCATACATTTAAGTCTCATCTGAAGCATGTTCAGAACATCAAAAGAGGCTCCCTGCTGGGATCAGGCCGATGGGTCCATCTGGACCACTGCTTCTCAAACGCCAGCTCTTTTGGGACTACAACTCCCACCATCCCTAGCTAGCAGGACCAGTGGTCAGGGATGAGGGGAATTGTAGTCCCAAAACAGCCGGAGACCCAAGCTTTGGAAACCCTGCTCTAGATAGACCAGCGAACTGATCTCACAGTGGCCAACCAGATACCCCAATGGGACATTTGCAAACAGGAGTTCAATACAAGAGCGCTTTAAATGTATGGTGTTGCTAGGGCCTAAGGCTGTACAACACATATCTTTAAAGCACATGACTCCTCCTGGGAACTTTAGTTTGTTTAGGGGGCTGGGAATTGTAGTTCTGTGGGGAAGGGACAAACTACAGTTCCCAGAATTCTTTGGAGGAGAGGGCAAAGTGCTGTAAATGGATGGTCAGCCAAATTCACTCTTCCAGTTGGACAGAGAAGCTGGATTCTCGGGTCAGGGCCAACAAGATGGCCTCCTATTTTTCCTCCTTTTTCTTACAGAAGCCACCGAGCGACGGGCCCCTCCGGCTTTGCCAACCCCCCTGAGCGAAGCGCCCCCTTTGCTACTCTCCCTGGAGGAGGCCTCCCCCTACCGGCGAGTGGAGGAGGCTTTTCACTGCAAACTCAAGGGCCAGATCGTTGTGGACAAGAAGACTTTGATGGAACTCCAGAACTTCCAGATGGTGAGGAGACCACATCTCTTTAACTAGTGGGCGTTATCAGAGGGCGTGAGGCACGTATTGGGTTGTAGCCAAGGCTAGCCCTGATTAGAGTAGACCCGCTGATGTTAAGGACTAACTTAGGCCATGGCTACTTCCCCCGAAGGATTCTGGGAGCTGTCATTTGTTAAGGGTGCTGAGAGCTGCGAGGAGACCCCTGTTCTCCCTCAAAGAGCTACCTTTCCCAGAGTTCCCCAGGAAGAAGAGTTGATTGTTAAACCATGTGGGGAATCATAACTCGGGGTGGGGGAGGATAGGGGGTCTCTTCGCAACTCTCAGCACCTATAGCCAACGGCAGCTCCCAGAATCCTTTGGGGGATGCCATGGCTGTTCAAAGTGATATTATAGTGTTATAAAAGTGAGAATGTGGCCTACGTTTGTAGTTTGTTTACTTACTTTAAGGATTTCATAACCCTCTCAGCCTTGGAATGGCAGGTTTGAGTCCTAGAGCAATTCTTCAAGCTCAGTGAATTGCCAAGAGCCTCTAAAAGTAAAATCTCTGCATATGGAGGTTGGAAGGGGGGGGGGCAAAGTTCTCTGGAAGGATAATCCTGGTGCCATGCTAATTGGCGTGGAGAGAGGGAGACTTAAGACATCTTAATAGCCATCAGGGGCTGTAATGGAGGGAGTCAGTCCTTTCTTAATTATGTTTGGCGGATTCCTGGGGCCTGCCCGTGCCAAGGGGTACGCTGGTGCCAGCACTTGTGGGCCTGAGCAGGGCATGTTCGGGGCACGAACGTAGCCGTGAGTCTGCGGCACAGTTGCTATGGGCACCGACAGCAGGATGAGAGGGCATCCTGGCGACGAAAGGGAAAATAGGGCCTTGTCAAGGCGGCATTTCATCACCTCTGTCTTCGGGTGTATCTGCAGACTGAACGCAAAGTCCTTGGGAATCAGAAGTGGGGAGAGAGACCTGTTGCGCTCCAGCCCTGCTTGTGGGGTTCCCAGAGGGCCGGCTGGTTGGCCACTATGGGAGCCCTAGTTTGGGTCTAATATGTCAGGGCTCTCATTCATCATTCTCCTCCTGGATATCTTTACTAGATATCCAAATTTGTGAATGACATGGGTATGTTTAGCATAGGGAAAGAGGAGGCTGAGAGGAGATACGATGCCATCTTCAAATATCTCAAGGGCTGTCCCATGGAAGATGGAGCAAGCTTGTTTTCTCCTGCCCTGGAGGGTAGGACTCGAACCCACAGCTTCGAGTTACAAGAAAGGAGATTCCGACTAAAGCCGGACAGTATGAGCTGTTTGACAGTGGAATGGTCTCCCTCAGGAGGTGGTGGACTCTCCTTCCTGACACGCAGCATAAATTAATAATGCAGAGTTTTTAAGTGAAAGAATAAGAGCTTTACTGAGTTAAAATAAACTTCTGGTTCCAAACCGTTTGACTGAGATTACATTCTGACTCTGCTCACAACTGAGGCAGACTGACTCTGACTGAAATCTTACAGAGAACACACAGAGAAAATGGCTGCTACTTATAAGGAGAATGAGACACATGTCAGAGTGACTCAACAGTTAGCAGTTAGGCCTGAATAACCTTAGTAGGCCCTGAATAACTTTGTGCAGTCCCAGCACTTCCCAGCCTGCTCTGCTGCTTCTGCTTTCATGTGTCTTTGTCACGTGACACTTCCTTGGAGGTTTTTAAGCAGAGGTTGGGCGGCCACCTGCCATGGATGCTTTAGTTGAGATGCCAGCATTGCAGGGGGTTGGACTAGATGACCCTTGGTGTCCCTTCCAACTCTCTCATTCTCTGATTCAATGGTGCCAATGGCTACTAGCCACAATGGCTATGTTCTCCCACTACTGATGGAGGCAGGATGCTGCAGGATAACAGTGGCTGGGAATCACAACTGGGGAGAGCTCTGAGTTTCTGCTTGTGGGCTTCCCATAATGAGCCTGTGGTTGGCCAACCTGAGAGCAGGATGTTGGACTAGATGGACCTTTGGCCTGATCCAGCAGGGCTCTGCTTAGGCTCTTATTATATCTTCATGGTGCTGGTGAAGCAGATGCTCTACTGCCGAGCTCAAGTCCTCATAAGGAATGGGGGCACTATGTCGACGTCCTTTCATTCTGCAAGAGACAGAGAGGGAGAGAATGGCGAAGCTGCAGAGGGAGAGAGAGAGAGAGAGAGAGGGAAAGACGTGAAGAAACAGGAATGTTTTATCAAGCGGTAATTTACTGGTGCCGGAAAATTGCCTTCCATTTCAAGTCCGCGGTTTCGGGGGAATTAAGTCGCTGCCTCCGTTTTAGTTTAATTGCTTTTAACGAAAGGGGGAGGAGGAACAGAGCTGCCAAAAATGGGTTGGCAGCTTCTGCCTAACAGATTGGAGGGACACACACACACAAATTTGAAAAGGGGAGTGGAAGGGCCCATACCATACACTAGGGGTGTCAAATAAGCAACTGAGAAGAATCAAAGCTGTCTTATGCATGGCCTTTGGCTTGATATTGCTCTCTACCGTCCTACTCTCCAAAGTGGTACAGCCTTCCAACAGACGCATCATAGTGCTGATAATGCCAAGGCTGCAGGTTCGATCCCTGTATGGGACAGCTGTATAGTTTTGCGTTGCGGGGGGTGGGGTGGGGAATGGATGATCCTCAGGGTCCCTTCCAACTCTACAATTCTATGATTCTATGTAGGTTTGCTCTAGCTCTGTAGCTGTTGAGCTAACTCAAGCAACCCACTCATTTTATCTGATTTGTATTGATAAATATATTACATATATCTGCCAGTTTTGTGGGTTTTAGCTGTGTTTTATCCATCCTTTTACGATGGGCCACATCCCACTAAGTCCTTCTCAGAGATAGAGCCACCGAAATTAATGGACCTACATCTGTCATGCTCATCCATAAGAACGTATGAAAAGCCCTGCAGCTGAATCAGGCCAATGGTCCATCTAGTTCAACATCTTCTCACAGTGGCCGACGACATGCCCATTAGGATTGCAGTCTTATCTGATGGAGGATCTATTGTATATTATTTTTTTAACCTTAATGTTGTTGTGGTCCCAACACCATATAATCGTCATCATCATAAATATTATTAGTAGTAGTAGTAGTAACAACAATTAAAATATTAATATTAATAGTAGTAGTAATAATAAATACTATTAACAGTAACAATAATTACCAATAGTAATAAAGTTACCTAGGCAAAACCAGCTTTCTCTCTCTCTCCTGAAAAAAACACCACCCAAATTCTGATGTTGCAGCAACAGCAGAACCTCCAATTAATGGGCTTTTTCTTTCCTTGGCACATTAAAGCTAATTTTCTCCTCCTCCCTGACTTGAGCCAAACCCACACCTCAGGAGCCAAAGATAACAATAAACACCCGCACTGAGTTTATTTTAGGCTAAGTCCGATAATCTTTCCTGCCAGCTTTGCAACTGGAGACCTCTCCCTTGCATGGCAGCAGGGGTGGGAGGTGGGGAGCGCTCTTTAGGCCTCCTCGGTTGGTCCCCCCCAAAAAACTGTAGAGATGAAGGCAAAGAAAAACAAAGGTCGCTAAGCCCTCCCCAATGGCGCAGAAGAAAGTGATTCGGTAGGGCTGGGGGGGGGTGTATAGAGGGAGGTTGGAGAATTTTGCCAAAACAGAACCGGGAGCAGAAATGGCCAATGTATACTTGTTCGTCCTACATCCGGAACGGAAGTCAATTGGGCGAACATGATCAGCAAATGATACATAATTGATTTTGGTTCGCTGCCTCAACCCCACATTTGCATTGTGTTTTCTTTGCAATAAAATGAGCCGGGTGGAATAATGTCACAACCACGTTCCTGGGATAGCTCAGTTGATAGAGTGTGAGGCTATTGGTTCGAGACACACTTTGGGCAAAAAAGATTCTTGCGTGGGGTTGGACTAGATGACTCTTCTGACACTACAGCCTTCTGGTTCTTATGTGATTACTTGGTGTTACGGATGTTATGATTTTGTTACAGTGGACAAACGAGACGAATGGTGCCATTTTTGGTGAAAGGCTTAACTGGGGGAAAAGATTAAATGTTAAACTTAAGGTGGATACAACCCTGCGATTCTTGAATGTAAAGTGGTCTGGTGATGTTTAAAGTCAAAGACACAACACAAGAAAGCTTCTGTGTGTTATGAAATAGAGAGAAGGGGAGCAATGGAGGCGGTGGCCAGGGTCTCGTTGGATTTGTGACGGTGTTCTTTTTCTCCCTAGCCTTCGGCCAAAGGAGCGTTCCTCCGGGGATCTGGTTTGAACTTAACCACCGGGAGATTTACAGCATCTATATCTGGCATTTATCAGTTTTCGGCCAATGTCCACATTGGTGAGTGGGAACTCTTGCTGCTGGCAGATAACATGTCCTTTTGCCTTCGTTTCACAGCTGGTACGGTCTTGAAAAAAGAAGGTCAAATCTAACCCTACAGAAGCTGGTTCCTCTAACACAGGGACCTTATTTATGCCCGAGGGGCCAAATTTGCTTCTGGGCAACCTTCCAAGGGCCACATGCCAGAGGCAGAAGTGGGTGGGGCGATAAATGTTGATGTTAAATTTGCATCCAAGGCTAATTTCTGTGCACACATCTCTATATTCATTACATACCCTCCTTCCTTTTCTTTTTCTCCAAGACCACAGTGAGCTGAAAAGTAAACTACAGCTTCGAGCAAGAGACAACGTCCGGGTGCTGATCTGCATCGAATCCCTCTGTCATCGCAACACGTAAGTTAATGGGATGCTGCTGCAATAACATCTCAGGACACATGTGGGGAACCTTTGGACCATTGTCCGAATGTGGTCTTCCAGCTCTCTGTGTCTGGCTCTCAGGACTCTCCCCAGGCCACACACCCTCCCCAGCTAGGTCTCTCCCCAGCCCTGCTTTGTCCCTTCCTTGAGCACCTTATCTGGCTGGAACATGTCCTTGAACTCTGAACTCATGCCTGCAAGAGAGGCGTGGGTGTTGAAACCAGCCTACTGCGCAAAGGTCATTTTAAAATCCACTGCTCCACCCACTTTTACCTCCGGGTCCCCCCACGACTAGCATGTGGCCCCCAGAATGCTGCCCAGAAGGGAATGCGGCTCTTGGAATGAAAAAAGGTCCCCCACCCTTGTTCTAGCATCTTTATGGCAGGCCTAATCTAAGGTTTCTTTCTCAATGGCTAATTGAAGTAACAACAAGAACAACAACACCAATATCCCAGCCATTCTTTCCTCCCTGGAATACACTTGAATCTCAACTTACGCTGGTCAGAATAACACCAGCACATTATGACTAATAGGATTCAATAATAGGAGTCAAAAGGGAAATTGGAGGTCATTTTGCTCCACCCCCTGCTGGGCACAAGATCTTCAATGCTAGAGGCAACTAAGATAATGAGAAAAGCTCTGCTGAATGAGGCCAATGGCCCATTGGGGTCAGGCACCCTGTTCTCTCAGTGTTCATACCTACAGGAATCCCCACCAAAACAGGGCCCAAGGAAATTAAGAACATAACTAAAGCCTGCTGGATCAGACCAAAAGCCCATCTAGTCTAACACCCTGCCAAACAAATGCTTCTTCTGGATATCCTGCAAGCAGGACCTGAGTGCAACAGCAACTCTCCCTACTTGTGAATGCCAGCCTTCTTCTCCATGCTGCTTCCCTGACTAATCAGATTCTGCATAAAAACCTCCAGTGAAGCAGAGCAAAGCATTCTGTTTAACCGCTCTTATCAGTGAGGAGCTGCTCCTATCTTTTAGCCAAAATTGACTTTCCTGCCCTTTCCACCCCCCTTGCTCCTTCGCGCTGGAGCGACAGAAAACGCACCTGCTCGATTTTCCTCAGGACAACTCTTCAATCCTCTCATGGTCTCCCCTTCATCTTCTTTTCTCCAGGGTTCATGGTTTACCCTGGCCCACGGCTGCCATCTTTGTTTTGGATGGTTCTTTGGAAGTTGACGCATTCTGGAGCAATTGGGGGTCAAAATGGCTGCCATGCACAAAAATATGGCAGCCTCATGCATTCAGACCTGCTGACAAGCACCTTCCGAAGGCCTGCAGCTCCTCAATAGACCTTGTTGTAAGGGCTGTGTCTCCTCAGGCCTTGTTGGAAAAGCTTAGAGATATGCAGTTCATTCGGCAGAGGGCAGTGGTGTTCCCCCAGCCCTTTCTAAAACACTCCCCAAGCTTTCCTTGCACAAGAACGGCCATCTTAGGCCTTTTCTCTTTCCTGATTTGTTCTTTGTCTGCCACACTCGCCACAACTCTGTCAAAACAAAAGTGGGGAAAATGTCCTCTGAACGGGTCTCTGCTGGCAACTCTTGAAACCCCACAGAAGCCAAAAAGTGGAGCTGGAAGAAAGGTTTGGGAATGCGGCTGTGCCAAAGCGCCCCCCCCCTCTTCGTGACTCAGATGGAACCGATCTCACTGTTAAAGTTCTAATTTAAACACTTTTATTGGAGGAACAGTGAAGAAGGTGTGGAATGCTGAAGAATTAAAAAAAAAAAACCAGACCAGGCCTCGTTCATAGACTTCTTTGGCTTTCCCAAAAGACGCCATGGAGCTTGCAAGTTGTTGTTATTAGTAGCAGTGGATGCTGGGAGATGGCAGAAACCCCTCGAACCTGATAGTTTGGCAGATACCTCAGCAGGGAAGAACATAGAGTCAGCAATAAATTGCATTCATAACACGGACATAACAAAATCCACCACAAACCAGGAGCTTAATACATCAACGCAGCCAGTTGATGTTTTCCATGGGGAAAATCTGGGTGAACAGATACGTTTTAAGCCAGGGCCAAAATGCCTAATTAGGGAAGAGAGGATGTGTCCCATTTCGTTTTCTCATTTTTTCGGCCTTATACTCAGTTCTCCACATTTCCTCTTGCCTTTTTCAAAGAAGCCCCGCATGAAAATTCATCTGCTGTTTTGTGAGAATTTCTCCTAATGTATCCATTTTCATATGCAGCTTTGCTGAATACACAGATTTTGTTTTGCAAGCCATTTCCCCTGATATAATGCATATTTGTATACCATTTTCCCTTATATGCACTTTAAAGCACAGTTCCACCAAGTTTATTTTCATTTTTCGTGTTTCTATCCTACAAGGAGCTCAAGGTAGCTTATATGTTGTTCCTTTCTTCCTCGCCATTTTGCCCTCACAACAACCCTGTGAGGTAGGTTAGGCTGAGAGGCTGCACCAGGCCCAAGGTCACCCAGTGAGTTTCATGGCTGCTTGGGGATTAGAGCCCCGGTCTCCCAGTTCCTAGTCCAACATTCCAGTCACTGCACCACACTGGTGTGAAGATAAACACTAGCTTAGTTTTTTTAAAAAATAAACTTTATTGTTTATAGCCCAGTGGCCCATCACAATACAGTATGAGCAGAAATCACACAGCTACAGAACTAAAGACATTGCATGCCACCAGACCAGGACAAATCTACAATGTCCAAAATATAGGAACGTTCCTTCTATTCAGCATCCCTGGGCTTTGGCACTTGCACAAACCAGAAAAGTTGCTCTTACCTTTCTTGTGCTAGTACAAATAGTGTCACCCTATAGCTGATGCACATTTTGACGTCTGCCAAAACCATTTAGTTTTTGAATCATCCGGTTGACTTTCTAAGGCGATCTGAAAAGGGGAAACTAATTTAGCTCTGGGTGAATCATACAATGGGCAATATGAAACATAATGTAAAAGATGCTCAGTAGACCCTCTGGGGTTTCAGGTGTAAATATTTCCCGGCCCTATCAGGCAATGTTGGACAGGTGGCCTACCCACCAAGCCAGGGTCTCTTCTTCAGCTTTGGAGCAATTGGCCATGCTTGTAAAGGCTACTCCAGTTGCTGAAACAGATGTGGAAGAGAGCCTCCAGCAACTCAGGGGGCTGTTGCTCTTGGACCGTCTCTGGATAGGGGTGGATTCAGGTGAATATTGGAGTTGGTTTTTGGCATGGCGGCTGTGGAAACTGGGAGCAGTGGAGTGAGGCGATGGTTTCCGTTCCCTCGGGTTGCCTCACCTCTTATGAAACATGACGAGACCAGGGCATCGGCTGGCTCGGGGCATACCTCTACCACCTGCCCAACCTGGCAGTGCCCCTTTATTAGGGCTTCGCTTGCACCTGCAGGGTGGGGCAACCTGCCTCCGGAGGGCATGAGACCTGTTGCAATGTCGGTAGGAGAGCAAGCCCAAACGAGCCATCAGCTGGCAAAACTGGTGAGAGCGAAGAGCATGTCATAAACATGGGGGGTTGTAGCCAACGTCGGCCCTGCTCAGAGTAGATCCATTGAAATGAACCGGCGTGGCTAATTTAGGGGTTGCAACCAACTTGAATCCTCCTCAGACTAGACCTTTTCTGTTGTACCCAACTACACCCTCCTCAAAGTAGACCCTAAGTTGGCTGTGGTCATTAATTTCAATGGACACGTGTCTGACATTATTAATGGTCACGTCTAACTTAGGTTAGGGACGCAGGTGGCGCTGTGGGTTAAAGCCTCAGCGCCTAGGACTTGCCGATCGAAAGGTCGGCGGTTCGAATCCCTGCGGCGGGGTGCGCTCCTGCTGCTCGGTCCCAGCGCCTGCCAACCTAGCAGTTCGAAAGCACCTCCGGGTGCAAGTAGATAAATAGGAACCGCTTACCAGCGGGAAGGTAAACGCCGTTTCCGTGTGCGGCTCTGGCTCGCCAGAGCAGCGATGTCACGCTGGCCACGTGACCCGGAAGTGTCTCCGGACAGCGCTGGCCCCTGGCCTCTTGAGTGAGATGGGCGCACAACCCCAGAGTCTGTCAAGACTGGCCCGTACGGGCAGGGGTACCTTTACCTTTACCTTTACCTAACTTAGGTTAACATTAAGGGTCACGTTTAACTTAGGTTCGTTCATTTCAACAGGTATGCTCTGAGCAGAACTATTTGGCTACAACCCATCATTTTCCCCCCTTGGTTAGTCATCTGCCTTAGAACCCAGGGGTGGATGGAAGAAATTTAAATTAATGTGTTTGTTGCTGAAAGATCTCCATTTTGTTTTGCTCCATTTCCTCCAAATTATATTCCAAAACTGACTGTGTGGGCAACCTCTGGTCCTCCAGATGTTGCCACACTACAAATTCCAGCAGGCGTGGCCAGAGGGATAAGGATAGTTGTAGTTCAGCAAAGGCACAGGGCCAGAGCTTCCCCACACAGTCATTTTTCCCCAAGATAATTTGGAGGAAGTTGAACAAAACTTTTAAATAGCCCATTCCTATGCATATACAGTGGTACCTTGGGTTAAGTACTTAATTCGTTCTGGAGGTCCACTTTAGCTAATGGGGCCTCCCGCTGCCACTGCACCGCCGGAGGACGATTTCTGTTCTCATCCTGAAGCAAAGTTCTTAACCCGAGGTAATATTTCTGGGTTAGCAGAGTCTGTAACCTGAAGCGTATGTAACCTGAAGCATATGTAACCCGAGGTACCACTGTACAACCGGAAGCAAACTGGTACTGTGTTCAGTGGGGCTTCCTCATGGGTAAAGGTGCAGAGTAAAGTTAGGGCCAGCTTGCTAATACACCTGGCTTTGCAAGCTGGTGGAAACCACAGAGGAAACAATGAGAGCATACTGTAATTGGAGGGGCAACCCAAATGATCAAGGGGGTGGAACAATTCCCCTATGAGGAAACGTTGATGCATTTGGGGTTGTTGTTTTTAAGTTTAGAGGAAAGGCAATTAAAAGGTGACATGGCAGAAGTTTATAAAATTATGCTCGGCATGCAGAAAGGGGACAGGGGAAAGTGTTTCCTCCTTCTCTCATAATGCTGGAACTCGTGGACATCCCAACAGAAGCTGAATGTTGGAAGCTTTGGGACAGAGGAAAGGAAGAGCTTCTTCAGGCAGCACATAGATAACTTGCGGAACTCACTTCCACAGGAGGAAGTGGGGACCGCTAACTTGGGTGGCTTGAAAAGAGGTCTGGACAAATTCTAGGAGCTATGAATGGCTATCGGCCTTGATGACTATGCTCTGTCTCTGTGGTCAAAGGCAAAAAATGCCAACTTCTGGAAATGGCAGAAGGGGAGAGTGCTCTTCTGCTCAGAGCCTACTTGCAGGCATCTGGTTGGCCACTGTGAGAATAAATGGACTATATGGGCCATTGGCCTGATCCTGCAGGCTCTTCTTATGTCCTTATAAATGATGGAGAGCTTGTGGAATTTGAGCTTGAGATACCCCACTTCTCAGCCACCGTGCTATGCCAAGCTATGACTCTGGTCTGTGAACATCTGTCTCCCTTTCTTTTGCACCTTGTAGGTCTTTGGAAGTTATTGCTGGTCTGGAAAGCAACAGCAAGATCTTCACTGTTTATGTCCACGGATTGCTGCAGCTGCAGGTATAAGGGGGTTGTAGAGCTGGCGGTGATGTAGCCTATAAAGAGCACCAGTGAATTGACACGGGTGGCGCTGTGGGTTAAACCACAGAGCCTAGGACTTGCCGATCAGAAGGTCGGCGGTTCGAATCCCCGCGATGGGTTGAGCTCCCGTTGCTCGGTCCCTGCTCCTGCCAACCTAGCAGTTCGAAAGCACGCCAAAGTGCAAGTAGATAAATAGGTACCGCTCCAGCAGGAAGGTAAACGGCGTTTCTGTGTGCTGCTCTGGTTCGCCAGAAGCGGCTTAGTCATGCTGGCCACATGACCCGGAAGCTGTACGCCGGCTCCCTTGGCCAATAAAGGGAGATGAGCGCCGCAACCCCAGAGTCGGCCACGACTGGACCTAATAGTCGGGAGTCCTTTTACCTTTACCTTTTAGAGCTGGCGGCAATGTAGCCTATAAAGAGCATCAGTGAATTGAGACAGACTCCCACCCCTGGGGCCACCATTTTTATGTAACAGGTTTGGCAGGTGGGAAGAACCGTAGCTCAGTGGTAGGGCATCTGCTCTGCATGCAGAAGGTCCTGGGTTCAATCCCCAGCATCTTCATTATTAGATTTTATTTTGAGCATTTCAGGTCTCAGGGCAGATTACAATTAAAATTTTGAAAACGTTGTAAAGCAGCTTCAAATTATAGAAATAAGATGGGTCATGTGTCGAAAGCCAAGGCATGCTTTGTCATGGAGGGGAGGGAGCCCCCACAGCCTTCCACAGAGAAGGCCCTTTCCTAGTCTGCCACCCCCACCAACTCCTGAGGGTGGCAGAACAAACAAGAAGGCCTCCTATGCTGATTTCAGCACCCAAGAAGGTCTGTAGGGAAGGAGCAGGTCTTTTGTATATTTCAGCCCTGAATGGTTCAGGGCAGTGCTCCCCAAACCTGGGTCTCCAGCTGGTTTTGGACTACAATTCCCATCATTCACCCTGCCAGCTAGGTAGGGATGATGGGAGTTGTAGTCCAAAAAGAGCTGGGGACCCAATTTTGGGAAACACTGGCTTTGAACGCTAATGGGAGAACCTTCAATCGGACCTGGAAACAAACCGGCAACCCCCGGGCTTGTGGTTCTCTTGTAGCTTTGTACATTGGCTCCCAGTATGTTTCCGAGCACAATTCAAAGTGTTGGTGCTGCCCTTTAAAGCCCTAAACGGCCTCCGTCCAGTATACCTGAAGGAGTGTCTCCACCTCCATCATTCTGCCCGGACACTGAGGTCTAGCGTTGAGGGCCTTCTGGCAGTTCCCTCACTGTGAGAAGCCAAGTTACAGGGAACCAGGCAGAGGGCCTTCTTGGTAGTGGCACCTGCCTGGGGAACGCCCTCCCACCAGATGTCAAAGAGAACAAGAACTACCAAACTTTTAGAAGACATCTGAAGGCAGTCCTCTTTTACTGTTTAACAGACTACTGTATTTTAATACTTTGTTGGAAGCCGCCCAGAGTGGCTGGGGAAACCCAGCCAGATGGGCAGGGTATAAATAATAAATTCTTATCCTTATTCTTATTTCTTCTTCTCTTCCCTTGTGGTGCAGCCTGGACAATACACTTCCATCTTTGTTGACAACAGCGCTGGTGCCCCTGTCACCATTCAGAACGGATCCGATTTCATGGGGATGCTGGTGGGAGTCTAATCCCGGATGACCCTCGACGCAGGGGGGCAGGGGGATGAAGACGCAGCCTAGGACCTGCCCGTCCATACTTTGCCACCTCTGTCCCAGGGGATCGCCTTCTCTTTGCCGTTAGGCTTCTCCAGCTGAGTGACGCAAACAATACTTTCCCTTCTCCCCGCGGCATAGCAATAATTCAAGAAGAAGACAAAAATCACGGGAGGAGAACAGTTCTTGCCACTGAAACTAAAAGACTAGATTTCGTTCCCAGTACAATATATTCACAGGACACCTTCACTTCCTCAACCTTGGCTCTGAGATCCAAAACTTTGCTTTTGCTTCAGGATACAGCGTTTTGTTTTTGAAAAGACCAACCTTCCAAGGACATCTAACTCTCATCTGAACTGGGGGGGGGGGCTTGGTGCACTGTGGGTAAGTGGGGCTCTGAAGGCATAAGAAAAACAAAGGTGGTTCCAAAGCAGGGCACCTGCTTTGAGTGTAGAAGGTCCTTAGTCCAGCCCCCAGCATGATTTGAGAAACAGCAGACTCCCTTCTGAAAGGATTCCTGTTTCCTGATTCCACCCTACCTAATTGGTTCCCTTAAAAAAAGGGGGGGGCTAAAAATCTTGCAATTTAATGCCGAACCGTTTTTTAATCAGCCTTCCCATTGCAGATGCAAAAGCGTGTCCCACAAAAAATGGATGGAGAGCAACTAAGTCCCTTGGACCAGTTACTCTCTCTGGACATCAATTGGTGGGGTTTTTTTAAAAAATCTTTTCCTGGCTGGGAACCTATGCAGGCCCCTCTTGTGAACCACTTAGACCTTCCTAAAGGAAGCAAAGGATCCAGCTATATGGTTGTAGCTTATGATGTCCCACTCAGAACAGACCCATTGAAATGAATGGACCGAAGCATCCCCTTACTGTCAATGAGTCTACTCTGAGTCCAACTAGCATTGGACACAACCCAAAACGAATGGAATAGCTGCAAAGTTATTCTAACAGGTGGGTTGTGAGTCGCAGGAAAAGCTGGTGAAGGTGAGGGGAGTCCCCATTTTCAGAATGGAGTTTCATCCATGCATCCTTCAAATTCTCCATCTTCACCACATCCCTGAATTTTGTTGACATTCCAGCCCTGCTTTCAAGTGATCGTTGTCGGCTTGTGTGTTTGTGTGTATGTGTGTTTGTGTGCTGGCTCTGGCTGAGTTGAAAAACAGTTTAATAATTATTATAATTGAGAAGAGAACTGTATATTATTTAAATTATCTGTGCTTGACCGCAAGTGCCCACTATATACAAAGGCCGAGGAAGGCAAGTCTGGAGCTATTTGTAATTGGTGTGACATCGCCAGAGTGATTTCTGACGGGATTTTGCCGCTCCGGGGGGAAAGAGAAGGGGGACATGCTCTCACCAAGCACAGCCTCCCGAAGAGACAGAAAGGATGTGTTTGGGCTCAAGCATCGTCACGGCAGCTGGCAGATTTCCGCTAATTTCTTTCCAGAGACTTTGACATGCAACTGTGGACTTAACCATCAACACCCAGCCTGCACCTTCAAAGGTTCCCCCATCCCGACTGTTTAAGAATCACCCCTGGGCCTTTTGTTGCGTTTCATAGTAACCCCATTAGGGCAGGACAAAGTGTTACAAATCCATTTTCCCCCTTCGCATCCGTATGATGAGCTCTCTTTCGCCTCCTAACCTCGTCAATACACTTCTCTGCCCTCCCTGTGTGGGAAGCAGGTAGTGATTTAAACAGTCCACACCTGCCCATTTTGAGCAGGGCAGTATCCTGCTGGATAGCTCACTTGGTTAGAGCGTGGTGCTGTTAACACCAAGTTCACGGGTTCAATCCCCATAAGGGGCAGCTCAGGGTCCCTTCTAACTCTATGATTCTATGAGATGTCAGCACTGGGCAGGCATGGATTTAGCAGCCTGGTACTGGCAGGAGAGATGTCCAGCAGGGGAGCTGTCCAACAATGACCTGGTGCTGGTTCAGCAAAGCTTTTACATTAGCCAACAGACTGGGCGAGAAGGGGTGTGTGTGTGTGTGTGTGTTATAGCAGGCCAGCTTTTCCTGCCTCTTCCTGGCTTCTCAGCAGAGCCCTGTTCCCAGAACGTAAACTTGTGTTGGCCTCCTCTGAAGTAGGGAGAGAGAAATTTGGTTCGTTTTACATTTTGATGTGCACCTACCTGGTTTGCACTTCCCAAAACAACATGTAAAATCACGGCTATCCTTTTAAAATCTCTGAATTTTGTGGTGCGGTTCTCAAACCAAAAAAAGAAAAGAAAAGAAAAGAAAAATTGCATGTATTGGAGAAAGTAGCATCACAAAACACATCCTATTAAGGAAAACAGCTTGCGGAAACACCTGCGTTCAGCAAAATAGCATACCAAAAATATATAAAGGTAAAGGGACCCCTGACCATTAGGTCCAGTCGTGACCAACTTTGGGGTTGCAGCGCTCATCTCGCTTTATTGGCAGAGGGAGCTGGCATACAGCTTCCAGGTCATGTGGCCAGCATGACTAAGCTGCTTCTGGCGAAACCAGAGCAGCGCACGGATATGCCATTTACCTTCCCGCTGGAGTGGTACCTATTTATCTACTTGCACTTTGACATGCTTTCGAACTGCTAGGTTAGCAGGAGCAGGGATCGAGCAATGGGAGCTCACCCCGCCGTGGGGATTCGAACCGCCAACCTTCTGATCGGCAAGTCCTAGGCTCTGTGGTTTAACCCACAGCACCACCCGCATCCCACCAAAAATATATATGGGTGAATTAAAGAACACGCCCGCTACAACACAAACGAGTCTTTGAGAAGACTTTTTAAAAATGCAGAAATGGACCACTTGAGAATGGGGAAATGAGAAATGAAAATGGAAAGATTTGTCCACTCCAGTTCCCAAGGAGGGATGAAGGAAAGGAGGCCTGCTAAACACACACTGCATCTCCAATGATGGGGTTTGGTGCAGACTCGTTGCTTCTGCTTGTCTCAGGAGGGTCAGGAAAAGGATCTGCAGCTAGGTGGGGAGTCCCAACAGAAAGTACATTGGGTTCCTTCATGTTTCAGCCCGCTAGGTGAAGGCATCACCTGAGGTGGTGGCCTCAGAATGGGGTCATGGGTAATGTAATTCCCTCTGATCCCAGTCTGTGCTAGGAGCCATGGTAAGAACTGGATTTCCCTCTACTTTGCAGGAGGACCTATCCTGCTCAGGGGCCAGGCAATGAACACAGAGCATCATGACCAATGACCATGGGGACATGGAGCCGCCAATTTGGGCAATGGCTTCTTTTATCTTGCAACATTTAGTCCTGCCCTAGATCTTTTACCAAGCAAAACATTTCCTGCAAGCTGGGTGATTTATTTCAATTTTAATTTTGAATAAGAGTGGGGTGCGTGTGTGTCAAGAAACGGGGAGTGGGAGATGATTTCAAGCAAGCGCAACCCTTCTAGTAGCGCCTCTTGCCTTTATCGTCTTATGTTTTAATAAGATATATTAATAAATCTGTATATTTAGTCACCTTGTATACACAGCAGCCCTCGGGGCATGCATTTAAAGCTGTAAACATATCATTGCACACTGGAGGGGCTGCCAAGCAGCCTGGCATGGGATCGGCAGGCTGGCGGGGAGAGTGTTGACTTATTTATGGAGCTGGCTTGGCATTGACTGCGATGAAAGCTTGTGAAGGATAACGCGGTGCAAACAGTCTCGCTACTGCACTGTTTTCAGTCTGGCTTAAAAGCTCTAGGTTGCATCCGGTGCTAGTTCTGCTCAGAGTAAACCCATTGGAGTTAATAGATATGGCTAACTTGGGTCAATTGCATTCAATGGCTTTACTCTGTTCAGAAGAGAGATTTCAGCTCCTCACTTTTCTCATACAATCCTAATGGATCGTCTTCTATGTTAGTCCAACTCCAAGTAGACTCACTGGGCCTTATCCAATGCAGCAGCTCTGCTGGTACACAGGATTTCTATGTGCAAAATGGATCTTCCTCTCTCTTCCCTCCCCCATACCCTCTAAATTAGCTCTGAAAGTTTGGGGGACCCTCCAGAGCAGATTTATTTGGGGGTGCTTAACTAGGTGGAGGGGACGCAGGTGGCGCTGTGGGTTAAAGCCTCAGTGCCTAGGACTTGCCGATCGAAAGGTCGGCGGTTCGAATCCCTGCGGCGGGGTGCGCTCCCGCTGCTCGGTCCCAGCGCCTGCCAACCTAGCAGTTCGAAAGCACCCCCGGGTGCAAGTAGATAAATAGGGACCGCTTACTAGCGGGAAGGTAAACGGCGTTTCCGTGTGCAGCTCTGGCTCGCCAGAGCAGCAATGTCACGCTGGCCATGTGACCCGGAAGTGTCTCCGGACAGCGCTGGCCCCTGGCCTCTTGAGTGAGATGGGCGCACAACCCCAGAGTCTGTCAAGACTGGCCCGTACGGGCAGGGGTACCTTTACCTTTACCTTTAACTAGGTGGAGAGGAAACAGAAATCTTGTTGCACCAGCAGAATCCCATTGGGTTCATCAGTTTCATTGGGTGGTATTCAGTGCTAGTCCTGCTCAGAGTAGACCCATTGAAGTTAATGAGCATGACTAACTTAGATTAGTTCATTTCAATGAAGGACTTAGTTGAATATAGCCCTGTGGGTGTAACAGTCGGCCTGTTGAAACTAATGTAGCTAACTGGTTAAATAATTTTAGTAGGTCTATTCTGAGTAAAACTTTATTGAATGCCACCCAGTGGGTCAACTCAGAGTAGGATTTTGTTGGATACAAACCAAAAGGATTGCAATATTTAAAATTGGGAATTTCTTACCCAGGATTGCATAAGAATTCTAAGAAATCAAGGCAGTTTAGAAAAGTTCAGTCCACCATCTTGATTCAAAATGGCGCCCACTTGTAGCCAAGCACAAACCTGCTCCTTGATCTCAGGAACCATCATGCAAAATTTGGTTACGATGACTTTAGAGGTGTCCAAATGCATCATGAACAGGCAAACAACTTTCCCAAATCCACAACAAGACTAGCAACCTATTACCCAGCGTTGCTTGGGAATTCTAAGAAACCCAAATGTCAGTACAGTTTTGAAATCACTTGTTAAAATGCAGTGCAACTTCCAAAGCTTGGCTGTGCCATTTTGATTCAAAGCGGCTTCCAATCCTAAGCGGAAACCAAAACCTGCTCCTCAAACTCAGGAACTGTTATGGGAAATTTAGTGATGACATCAGTGCATCCACATCAGTGCCATTTTGAGAAGTCCGGTCAGCCATCTTGATTCAAGACGCCATCTAATTCTATCCAAACATAGATGAAAGCCGCCTTCTTGATTTCAGCAACCGCGATGCCAAATTTGGTGACGACATCTTTAGAGAAAACGGGCAGACCGACAAACAACTTTCCCAAATATCCAAGACAACAGAAGAGTAAGACAGTGGTTAGTATAAGGAGTCTGGTGCCTTCCAAGTATTGATGGACTCCATCTCCCATCAGCCCCAGCCAGCATGACCACCGGCCAGGGATGATGGGAGCTGTAGGCAGGTAACATCTGGCGGGTTCCTCAGCCCTGGAGAGCTAGACTCAGTTGCTCTCTCACTTCCTTTCATCCTGTGTTTCCAGCAAACCATGGTTTGCTTAACGATGGTGTAGCACAACACTGGTTAACCCTAACCATACCCCTTTCCAATGGTACACACAACTGAAAATAAAGGGTGCCCACCACACTAAATAAATGGCACCTTCAAAAACTGATCCTTGGAATGGAACCTTTGGGGAAATAAAAAATGGGAACCCAATGGAGCTTCAAGAGCTCTGATAGTCCATGGGAAGGACTGCAGCTCAGTGGCAGAGCATCCCTGTTTGAACCCCTGGCATCTCCAGGTAAGGCTGTGTGATACCCCTGCTGGAAAACCCGGAGATCCGCTGCCAGTCAGTGCAGACAACACTGAGTTAGGCAGGCCAATAGCCTGCCTTAATGTGACAGCTTCCTATAAATTTGAGGGAGGGATGTGGCTCGGAGGCAGAACTTCTGCTTTGCATGCAGAAGGTCCCAGGTTCAATCCAAAATGGCATCTCCAGGGCTGGGGAGAGACTCCAGTCCTGAAATCCTGAAGAGCTGCTGCAGGTCAGTGCAGACCAGGTGTGGAGGAAACCTGTAGCTCTTCAGATGCTGACAGACTACAACTCCCATCATGCCTGCCCATTGACCACACTTGCTGGGACTGATGGGAGTTGTAGTTCCACAGCATCTAAAGTTTCTCCACACTGATGACACTGAGCTCAAAAGGTCAATGTTCCCATTTTTTCCAAAATGCATCTCCCTGAAAACAGTTGAAACGCCCTCCTCCTCATATATTGCAAATGGGAGTGTGTGTGAGAGAACTTTTTGACTTAGCCCTAAGGGGAAGTAAACAGCTGTGGATTTTATAGGTGTTGCTGGACGCCTTTCGTCCATAAGCCCCAGCTTTTATTATGATGGTGGTTTATTATGATTTATGCAATTTATATTATGCCCTTTATCAAACGATGATAGGGCAGTGTACAACATTAAGAACGTATTTTACTTCACATAATGGATTTTATATCCCGCTTTATCACTACCTAAAGGAGTCTCAAAGCAGCTAACATTCTCCTTTCCCTTCCTCCCCCACAACAAACACTCTGTGAGGTGAGTGGGGCTGAGAGACTTCAGAGAAGTGTGACTAGCCCAAGGTCACCCAGCAGCTGCATGTGGAGGAGCCGAGACGCGAACCCTGTTCACCAGATTACGAGTCCACTGCTCTTAACTACTACACCACACTGGACATAAAACAAAGCATAGTAATAGACATAATAATAATAATAATAATAATAATAATAATAATATAATCACCACGACAGTCCCCTGCATCACCTTTAACAGGCTATGGATTATTTAATGGCCGGTGGTTTGAGTAAAGAGAAATGTTTTTGCCTGGCGCCTTAAGGCATGTAATGTTGGCACCAGGCGAGCTGCTCTGGGGAAAGCATTCCACAATTGGGTAGCCACCACAGAAAAGGCCCATTCTCGTGTTGTCACCTTCCAAACTTCTTGGGCGACATACATAGAGAAGGGACTCAGAATACCAGTGTTTGTCAACATTGGTTTGTATGGGGAGAGGCGGTCCTTATGGTATTGAGGTCCTGAGTCATGTAGTGTCCATGTCTATGCATTGAAACTAGAGAAGCATTCGTTTTCCCCTGCAATATCTTAACTCCAGGAGATCTCAAGGGAAGGGAGGGTGAGAACAGGGCAGGCGTCTCTGGTGTCTGTGTGTGGCTGCCCCACGTTGCAGTCCATAGGACTGCAAGTGGCAACCTTCTCAGGACAGAACCTTCCGGAACTATTTTCAAGAACATTGGGGGGATGGTCCACTTCTCTTCATGGGGTGTGGGTAACTTCTTTTGACGCAACTGGGTCAAATGTTTCCAGTTTCTTTTTATATTAAGTTGCTAAGGATGGAGACAGGTGTACCTCACTAGGGAAGGCATTCCACAACTAGGGAGCCACTGCTGAAAAGGCCCTGTCAGAGGTCAGTGGCAACTGGGCAACTCCCGGTTTTCCTTACATCTGCATATGCAAAAGGGTTAAAGACTTATTCTAAAATAACTGTGCTTTGCATGCAGAAGGGTCCCAGATTTAAGCCTCAGTCTCTTCAGTTGGAAGGATGGGGGAATAAGTGGCAGTAAATATCCTTGTCTCAAACTGTGGCGAGTTGCTGCCAGTCAGAGTAGACAATACTAAGTTAGATGAATCAATGGTCTGACTTGGAGTAAGGCAGCCTCCCACATTAAAATCCTAAGTGAACTGATGAGGAAATGCCTCCCAGTGAGCTGTAGTTCAGCACTCTTAATAAACTACAGTTCCCAGGATTCCTTTCATGCTTAATTGTAGGGATCATTTCAGTTCACATTTAAACTTTCCAACCAAAACAGCCATCCATTGACATTAATGCTCTTCTGGATTTTGCAGTGCAGTTTTCCAGTCAAGCATTGAGTGCAAAAGAATCATATGCTAAAGTGTGTACACACACACACCCTATATTATGGAAAATAACCTACAAAAATGCATCATATTAGGGGGAAATACTTTGCAGGCATATATATATATACACACACAGTGGTACCTCTGGTTACGTACTTAATTCATTCTGGAGGTCTGTTCTTAACCTGAAACTGTTCTTAACCTGAAGCACCACTTTAGCTAATGGGGCCTCCTGCTGCTGCCACACAATTTCTGTTCTCAGCCTGAAGCAAAGTTCTTAACCCAAGGTACTATTTCTGGGTTAGTGGAGTCTGTAACCTGAAGCATATGTAACCTGAAGCGTATGTAACCTGAGGTACCACTATATATATACCACTATATATATATATATATATATATATATATATATATATATATATATATATAATAAATATTCAGGAGCACTTTAAAAATGCAAAACTCAACACTGATGTGAAAATATGAAGAACTGAGCTTAAGAATGAAAGAATTAGAAACTGAAATTGACAAATTTGCCCACCCCTGGGTTGCAGCCCACTGACGTCTTTTAAAAGCATCCTGCTTAGGACTTGGAAGACAACTTTCTTAACGAAAACCAGAGTAACATATAAATTTCAAACTGATCCAGGAATGTGGGGATCTGAATTAACATTGGGGAAAAACGAGAAACTGAAATGGATGGATTTGAGCTTTAATACTTTAGAGGTGGGATGCCGGTGGCACTGTGGGTTAAGCCACAAAGCCTAGGACTTGTTGATCAGCAGGTCGGCGGTTTGAATCCCCGTGACGGGTGAGCTCCCGTTGCTCGGTCCCAGCTCCTGCCAACCTAGCAGTTCAAAAGCACGTCAAAGTGCAAGTAGATAAATAGGTACCACTCCGGCGGGGAGGTAAACGGCGTTTCCGTGTGCTGCTCTGGTTCACCAGAAGCGGCTTAGTCATGCTGGCCACATGACCCGGAAGCTGTACGCCGGCTCCCTCAGCCAGTAAAGCGAGATGAGCGCCGCAACCCCAGAGTCATCCACGACTGGACCTAATGGTCGGGGGTCCCTTTACCTTTACCTAATACTTATGAGACCTCTTTATCCCTTGTGCTCCCAGTGGATTGCTGTAGTCTGCGGGAGAGGTTCTCCTCCAAGTTCCAAAGATGTCACCAGCCCGCTCTGCAGTTACTCAGAACAGGGCCTTCATTGTGGCAGCCCCTGTTCCCGGGAACAGCATCCCTGTTGAGATACGACAGGAGCCCACTTTCTCGGCTTTCACAGCGGGAGTCTTTACCACACGTGTCCACTTATTAGGGTTTTGCTCTTGTTTTGAATGTATTTGTTGTTTTATACTCTATAAATTGCATTGAGAAGGCAATTAATTCATTAATTGTGATGGATGATAAAGAGGCAGCTCGGAATATCACCACTTTGTTCCAAAAAACCTGGGGGAGAAGGGCCCTCAACCTCTCAAGAAACACGCTTAATGGATGGCATGTCCAACATGACCGCATTCCTAGCATGTTTACTTGTGAGTAAGCCCCCTCCAAGCCAACGCAGCTTCCTCCAAATAAGTGCCAGCTTGCATCGGGGCACGAGATGCAAGTGGTCTGAGTTGGGAGAGACTGGGTATCTGCCCCCGCCATCTCTCCTCGCTCATATGGCCAATCCCTCTGGCACCCAGACAGCTCTGTGGCTCCGCTCTCCTGCGGCCTTTGAATATTTTCCCTGGCAGGGACTTGACAGGTTATGGGGTTTTTCTTTTCTTTTCTTTTCTTTCTTTTTTCTAAGCCCTCTTCAGATTTCAGGTTTTCGTAAATGATTTTGATGCCACGCTCCAGACTGACTCCTTGGGTATTTACGTTGGATTAGCGGGCGGCTCACAGCATTCCCTCCACCAAGAGAGATGAAAAAGCTCAGGGGATGTAAATGCGAGTGGCAGAGCGTTTAACCCTTTGTAGGAAATAGGGCAGGCACAGGCAAACGCGGCCCTCTAGATATTTTGGGGCTACAACTCCCATCATCCCTGACCACTGGTCCTGTTAGCTAGGGATGATGGGAGTTGTAGTCTCAAAACATCTGGTGGGGCGAGTTTGCCTATGCCTGAAATAAGGGGATAAGAAGAGCCCTTCTGGTTCAGGCCAGTGGAAATCCTCAAGCAAGACCTGAGCACAAGAGCCGTCTCCCCTCCTGTGGTTTCCAGAAACCAGTGTCCAGAAGCAGCTATTGATAGCCTCATCCTCCAGGATAATATTGTTACAAAAGTCGTGTGCCACCCCCCACTCCCATTCTCTGCAAGATTCCTGGGGGTTTCAGGCACTCACCCAGGGTCTGTGTTCCTTTGGAGAACTGAGACACAGCGGAGACTGTCATAGCTTTAAGAAATACAGATTATTCCTCTATTTACACCTTCTGCCTGCATGGGGGCGGGGGGAGTCCAGATCTTACAGCATGGTCATTTCAAGAGGGGCTTGTCCCCCGCAGCAATGCAGCTAGCCTTCAGCCAGCCTGCCCAAGATGGCTTTCTTCTTCCCAGAACGCCCTGCTGAAAGCTCTCTTTTCCTGTCACCTCACACCCAGTTACCCTGGAAACCTTCCAAACCTCCAGTCTTTGTTACACCTCAGGGCAATGGAGGGAGGACAGTTCTCTTGCATTGCCAATGGCCCTGCATTGTTTCTTAACAGCTCCAGTTTGTCCAAATCATTTTGCATTGGCTAGCTCAGGAATCCCTCAGGATCTTGTATTTCACATCCCAAAGAATCAAAATCCTACCATTTATTAATTTCTAGGGTTTAGGGGAATTCCCCTCCCCGCCAAAAAATCTATAACAATATATATTAGTAGCCATTGATAGACTTCTCCTCCATGTGATAACAAAGAGCAGCATCTCCTGGCCTTTAAAGGCAAGTGGGTTACAAATAAGCACCTTAGAAGATCCCTGCTGGATCAGGCCCAGTGCCCATTAATCTAGCATCCTAGTGGCCAACCAGATGCCTGTAGGGAACTGGCAATCAGAACCTGGGTGCAACAGCGACTGTCCCCAGTTGTGATTCCCAGGGGCTGGGAATGCAGAGGCACACAGCTTCCAAAGGGGACGGTGGATCTGGCTGAAGGCATGTCTACTCCAGCATCCGGTTTGCCAACCAGATGCTTCCAGGGAGGCTGCCAGAAGGACCTGAGGGCAAGTGCCCTCAGCAAGGGGGAAGTAGAAGTAGAATGGAGGGTGTTAGGGATGGGCTGAGACTCCAAACAGGACACTGTGCCAAGAAGGAGCCAAATTTGGCGAAGAGGATTCCCATGTCTGGATGTGCCTGGGGCCACACCCCATGAAACCATTCCTCCACTTACGCAATCGATATCCTTGGAGAGTTGACACACCTCTCTCGTGTGTGTGTGTTTATGTTTCCTTTGACAGCCTGTTTGAGGTGTGGCTCATGAGTTTGTCTGGTGTGTGTGTGTGTGTGTGTGTGTGAGAGAGAGAGAGAGAGAGAGAGAGAGAGAGACTGTCTGTATAAGGGAGGTCAGGTAAGGGTACCCCTGACCATTAGGTCCAGTCGTGACGACTCTGGGGTTGTGGGTCTCATCTCATTCTATAGGCTGAGGGAGCCGGCATTTGTCTGCAGACAGCTTCCGGGTCATGTGGCCAGCATGACTAAGCTGCTTCTGGTGAACCAGAGCAGCGCACAGAAACGCCATTTACCCTCCCACTGGAGCAGTACCTATTTATCTACTTGCACTTTGACATGCTTTTGAACTGCTAGATTGGCAGGAGCAGGGACCAAGAAACGGGAGCTCGCCCCATTGCGGGGATTCGAACTGCCGAACTTCTGATCGGCAAGTCCTAAGCTCTGTGGTTTAACCCACAGCGCCACCCACGTCCCTTAAGAGAAGTAATAGTTATGCTCTATTCTGCCTTAGTTAGACCACACCTGAAGTGCTGTGTCCAGTTTTGGCCACCACAATTTAAGGAGGAGATTGACAAGTTTGGATGTGTGCAGAGGAGGATGACTAAGACGATCAAGGGTCTGGAAACCAAGTTTTATGAGGAATGGTTGAAGGAGCTAGGTATGTTTAGCCTGGAAAAGAGAAGACAGAGAGGAGCTATGATAGCCATCTTCAAATATCTCAAGGGCCGTCCCATGGAAGAGGGAACAAACTTGTTTCCTTCTGCTCTGGAAGGTAGGACTTGAACCCATGGCTTCGAGTTACAAGAAAGGAGATTCCGACTAAACACCAGAAAGAACTTTCTGACAGTAAGAGCTGTTCGACAGTGGGACAGTCTCCCTCGGGAGGTTGTGGACTCTCCTTCCATGGAGGTTTTTAAGCAGAGTTTAGATGGCCATCTGTCATGGATGCTTGAGCTGAGATTCCTGCATTGCAGGGGGTTGGACTAGATGACCCCTGGGGTCCCTTCCTGCCCCCCCTCCATTTTGCCATCCATGGATTTTTGTCCCTGCAGAACAATTTCTGGCTGAGCCAGCTGCCCCTGTTCTCCCCGCACCTCTGTTTCGATGCCCTTGGCAGTGAGCCGATCTTCCTTCCCGGCTTACAGAACTTTGCTATGTGCGAGTTTACAGTGTAACACAAATCATTTTTGGATGTTCCAAACTGGAGAGAGAGAGAGAGAGAGAGAGAGAGAGAGAGAGAGAGAGAGAGAGAGAGAGGTGGGGAGGTTATGTTTCAGCCTAGCATGAAATGGCAATTTTTACGTTGCCAGTACTGACCACAGTTTTTCTTGCTGATTTTTGTGGGTTGCACGCCAGCCTTCGAAGCTATAAAACACCTGCTTGCCTGAAGTTCTTTCTATTCCCATTTAAGTTTACGGCATGCAGTCTGGCAAATAAAATGTGCTTTTAAAATGTGTTGGTTGGTTTTTATTAAAAAAAGAAGCATCTGCTGTTTTCCCTGGCTCACATAAGACTTTAAGAAAATCTGAAGGATAACGGAGAACACAATCCATCTGAATCTAGGCTGGTTTGCCAGCTTTTTTCACAGGTAGAACTTGCTCTCGTTGGGAACAGTGGTGACAGCCAGGTGGAAATCTGAGGAATGGGGGAAGTTTTACCTGTTGGGTATCTAGGTAACTTAAAATGCATTCTGGTTGTCTTAAAATGGCAGGAATGGGGGCCAATGAAACTAGTGGACAAAACTGTGAAAAACATAGTACTCTCTTGGTAAAGGTAAAGGGACCCCTGACCATTAAGTCCAGTTGTGGCCAACTCTGGGGTTGCAGCGCTCATCTCGCTTTATTGGCCGAGGGAGCCGGCGTACAGCTTCCGGGTCATGTGGCCAGCATGACTAAGCCGCTTCTGGCGAACCAGAGCAGCGCACGGAAATGCCGTTTACCTTCCCTCCAGAGTGGTACCTATTTATCTATTTGCACTTTGACGTGCTTTTGAACTGCTAGGTTGGCAGGAGCAGGGACCGAGCAACGGGAGCTCACCCCGTCACGGGGATTCAAACCGCCGACCTTCTGATTGGCAAGTTCTAGGCTCTGTGGTTTAACCCACAGCGCTACCCATGTACCCTCTCGGGTTAATAAAAGAAAAAATCCACAAAACCCTGCCCATGTCCTCCTATCTTCGAAGCCTCCAATTTCTCATGGGAAAACAAGGGCAGAGAGAGAGAGAAAGCTTGCTCAAGGGGGCAAAGCAGCCACCCCCTTCCTCTTGTTGTGGCTTGCAAGACTCCGGGTTTCGCCCGCCATGGAAACGAGGTGATCATTCTGTCTTCAGGACATAAATCAAAGTGTGCCTGGCTGGGTTGCCACTGGCAGACTCTCCTTATTGGCTGGGATGAAGGGTTCCCAAAATGGCAGCTTTCTGCCACTGGACCTCCGGACCGTGGCCACGTTGGGTTCTGGTCCCACTCCCCAGGAAATGCATAGACCACCAGAGACTGCATGTGAGTGTTGGTGGGGGAACCAGAGGAAGAAGTTGGTTGAGCAACAGCCGCCCAGAGTGGCTGGGGAAACCCAGCCAGATAGGCGGGTATAAATAATAATAATTTATTTATTTATATTATTTTGATAATGATGATGATGATGATGATGTCTCTTTGGACCTTGGTTTAGTAGGCTCCATCCTACCTGCATAAACCTCCAAGTGTTTCAAATCAAATCAAAATCAAATATCTTTAATACAGTCAATGAACAGAAAGCAGTTTATAAAAATATGACATTATAAGTAGTATTGTGCTACAAATACCAGTGGAAATATGGCCAATTCACAGAATTGGTGCTTATATTTATGCCAGGTTTCGTCTTTTAAGGTTTTAAAAATTGAATTCAAATGTCACTACTGTTTATTATCGTTCCTTCGATGTTTACAATTTGAATTCTGTTGCTCCGTTGCTCCAAGTGTTTCTATTTTCCAGAGACTGTCCCGGAATTACAA
The DNA here is from genome assembly GCF_964234715.1 of Podarcis melisellensis. Taxonomy (NCBI): domain Eukaryota; kingdom Metazoa; phylum Chordata; class Lepidosauria; order Squamata; family Lacertidae; genus Podarcis; species Podarcis melisellensis. The sequence continues at coordinate 20,421,842 of NC_138540.1, read as the reverse complement.
AAGCCACCCCAGCTTCTGATTTGATCCCAGAACGTCCCTATTTCCCCCCCACCAATACTGCCGCCTATGAGCTTGGGGTGGAGGATGAGTCAGTGCTTGTCCTGAGCAACAATGGTGGCAGTGAGCGATCACCCCGTTGCCTCTCCATGGTTGCTGCTGGCTCGTAGCAGCTGCTGCAGATCAGGCAAGGAAGAGGAGAGGGAGGCTGGGGCTACTGAAATCCAGCCCCATGTATTGCTCTGGCTCCGAGGGGCAGGCAGAGAGCAGGGCTACCCTGGGCAAGAAGAAAGGGGGAGCGGAGTGGGGTGCAAGGGGTCTTGATTTTTTAAAAAATGTTTTGTGCGTCCGCATCTATTCTTGCCCCTTTCTAAAATTTATTTATTGCTGTGTGACCTAGCCACTGTGATCCACGCAACGGTCACCTCCAGGCTTGATTATTGTAACTCACTCTAAGTGAGGCTGCCCTTGAGACTGACCCAGCGGGTGCAGAATGCCGCAGTGAGACTCCTTACTGGGTCCTCGCTGCGGGATCACATTCACCCGGTGCTACCCCAGCTGCACTGGCTTCCGGTGGAGTACAGGATCAGGTTTAAGGTGCTGGTTTTAACATTTCAAGCCCTCTACGGACTGGGACCCTCGTACCCACGGGACCGCCTTACGGTATGTCCCACGGAGGTCCTTACGGTCTTCAAATAAAAACATCTTGGAGATCCCAGGCAACAGGGAGGTTAGGCTGGCCTCAACCAGAGCCAGGGCTTTCTTGGCCGTGGCCCCGATCTGGTGGAACGCTCTGTCACAAGAGACTAGGGCCCTGCGGGACTTGACATCTTTCTGCAGGGCCTGCAAGACAGAGCTGTTCCACCAGGCCTTTGGCCAAGGCACAGTCTGACCTCCTCCCTCCTTCTGTAATCCTCATAGAACTCTAGCCCAATGGTTGCCATTAATTTGACTCTGAATTGATTTTAGAATGAATTGATTTTAGAATGTATTTCAATTAATTGTGTGATTTTATGTAAACTGTGTTATTTTTACTGTTGTTAGCTGCTCTGAGCCCAGCTTTGGCTGGGGAGGACAGGATATAAACAAAATTATTATTATTATTATTATTATTATTATTATTATTATTATTATTATTTGTACATCTGCAAAAGAATCAAATCAAATCAGGATTAAGTGGTTTTCTCAAGATGGCTGAGGGTGTTTGTGTCCCACTGCTGCAGTGGAAATGGCCTGACGGAAGGGAACAAAAAACAGGAGGTCGAGGAGGGTCAGTTGGGGAGTGGAGGAGTGAGAAATGTCCCTATTTTCATGTGAGGAATGTGGGAGGGTACGAAAGGTGCTGTGAACCCCATACCCAGCAGTGATCTGAACACAGAGCCGGAGTTTGCAGGGGAGCCCGTCTGGTTTAGGGCTCAGAGATGGCTGTGGAAGACAAAGACACCAGTGCGCCTGAGGTGGTTGGACAGGAACTCTCAGAAGAACCTCCTAGGGCCTTCAAGGCCTACAGAGCCTGGTCCCTCACGGACACCTGAAGCTGAAGGCCCAGAGGCCTCCAATGACACACCACCAATCTGGCAGTACCAGGAGGGAGGCTGTGGAACGGAGGAGGAACGTCCATCTTCAGGCTGGCTCCGACGTTCTCTCAAGCAGTTGGAGAATAGAATAGGTCTGCTTGTCCAAGCAAGTTGCTCACTTGGAGCTGTCCGTGGTCCTCCAGCCTTGTCGCTTCCCTTCCAGCATCAGACAAGAACATGACAAGAAGCCAGGGCTTCCTACACATACATGCTCTCCGTCCGTCCAGACAAACATTGGAGGACATATTCCAGTCAGGCCAAAGCACTCGGGGAGAGGGCTGTTGACAGGGTGCGGCCTGGGGAGAGTATCAATAACTAGCTGTGGAAGCCTGGTGGGCCACATTTGGCCCCTAGGCCTCAGGTCCCCCACCCCCTGCACTGAACAACAGCATCCTATAAGCCACAGCAGACACCATATTAAAATATGGGTTTTCCCCTGTGCGTAAGAGAAACAGAACAGCCCTTTTAAGGTGACGCCTTAAAGCTGTCGATTGTATTAGCCCTTATATTAACAATGAGCCGTCTTCAAAGTTAATCCTACACAGAATTAAAGAACATGACAAACTTAGGTTTATTGACGTCAACAGATCTCAGCATAGGGCAGGGATAGGACTGAAAGGTGTGGGTTTTTTTTAAATCTTGCCTTGTTATTATATTTAGTAAGGGGAAAGATTTGAAATCAATCAGTCTAATGAATTAACCAATTAATTGTTGCAGTATATTATTATATTATATTATATTATATTATATTATATTATATTATATTATATTATATTATTTGTATTGTATTGTATTATTATATTATAGTGAGTGGTACTATTTCTCCACTTTTATAGTCTCTATATTTCTGAACAAATAAATGCCAGCAAGAGAAAGCGACTGACAGATGGGTGGACGGTCTGAGGTGCTAGACATCTTAGCTCCAAATCTACAGCCATGATTGTGACCAACTCCAGCCATCCTCAATGGGCCGCATTCTTCAAGCTTTTTCCCGCCAATTTTAGCAAATTAAGTCTGAGTCTCAAGCTGTATTAAGGAACGATATGGATCTCTGCTGATAACAACCTCCTCTCTCTCTCTCTCTCTCTCCGTTAAACTTGATGATGCTATTAGACTCGTGAGGATGAGGAATCTGATAACAAACAGGAATGAGAGAGAACTGCATGCCTGACAGAAAGGAAAGAAGGTGTGATGGCAGACAGTGGAAAAAGCTTCCCAGGAAAGTAGTGCAATATTCCTCACATTTTACCTTAAAGTGCAATGCCACATTGAACTCCAGTCTGTAAGCAGGGATTCACTGCTATGTTTTTCATCCTGTACTGGAATCCCTGACAAAAATTTCACCCTGAGTGAGCATATTTCTTAGGAGGCTGTCTGATACCAAGTCAGGCCATTGGTCTATCTAGCTCAGTATTGTCTACCTTGACTGGCAGCAGCTCTCCAAGACTTCAAACAAGGACATAAAAGGGGGGTGTCCCTAGTTCCATAGGAATTTAGGAAGCTGCCTTATAGAGAGTGAAACCAATGATCCAGCAAGCTCAGTACTTGACTGCACGGACTGGCAGCAGCTCCCTGCCCTATAGAGGCATCAAGAGACCTTTTCCATGCAAACCAGATGCTCTAACCCTGAGCCATGACCTTTAATGCCAAAGTTGCAGGTTCAATCCCTGTATGGGGCAGCTGCATATTCCTGCATTGCAGGGGGTTGGACTAGATCAGGGGTCAGCAACCTAAGGCCCATGGGCCAGAGCGGCCCAAGGAGGTCGTTTGACTGGCCCACGAGCAGCCCACAAACCGAGCTGCCCGCTCACACGCTGTGCTAAACCAGCGCTGCACAGGGACTGACTTCTGTGCCGCTGAAAATCATGTCTGCACAGACGCAGATGCCAGAAATCACAGGCACGCGCGCTCACACGCAATCTGGCCCATGGAGGGATCTCCATGGGACCGATCCGGCCCAGGCAAGATTAACCTTGCTGACCCCTAGACTAGATGCTCCTCAGGGTCCCTTCCAATTCTATGAGTGTGATTCCCTTAAGGCATAGGAATGTGAGAAGCTGCCTTAAGCCAAGCCATTGATCCATCTAGCGCCATTTTGTCTACTGGGGTTTCTGCCCCTACATGGAGATGATGGGGAATGAACCCAAAACCTTCTGCAGGTGGGTTCTGGCCCTTTTCCATGCCACCACGCATTCCTCAGCGACAACCCCACCAGCCTCAGGACTGGGCATATGTGCAAAGGTGAAGTCTCTTCTTTCAGTCTTTAATGCCACGATAACCCTGACAGGCCGATGTTCTCAGCCAACGCTTTTTATTCCAGCAACCAAGCTCAGACACTGGGGGTGTAATCTGCTTATGACCATGGGAGGAAAGAATCCACCGCTGTAATTTCCTTCGGTTCTCTGATTTCATCTTCTGTTGTATGCAGTGGTGCAACGGCACATTTATAAGTAAGGGGTCCTTTTGTGATAGTCATAGCAGCTATGTGCCATTCTAAGTTTATGCAACCGTCTAAGATTATACAGTAATCTTCCAATGGTACAATAACGATCGTTAGGGATCATTAGATCGTTAGATCCCCCATGTGTTGTCTTCCACCGGAACCTACTATTTTCTGCTGGCAAATGATTTGGAGTGCTCCAATATCTCTTTTTTGGAAGTGAGTCAAGTTGTGTTTTCCTTGAGGTGCCATTGTACAGAACAGAACTTGCACCCAGCTGTCTTAAAATTGTGTTTTCAGTGACCCTAAATACTTTGGGGCATCCACAACAACTCTTTCCACATCCTCTTCCTTCAGAGTGACCTTGGGAGCCAATCCTCACTGACTGACTCACCTCCTTTCACTCTGATTGGCTCCAATCAGCACAGAGGGTGAGAAGACTCCTTTCTCAGTGGCTAAAAAAGCTCCCCTTTAATGCTGATTGGGTGGACCTAGGGTGCTGAGGGCAGGGACCCTGCTGGGATATGGCTCCAGAAAAAGGAACAGGTTTTCAAGTCCCTGAGACCCTGCACCGTTCTGGAAGTGCCAAGGGACCATCTTCACACAGAGCCTGTCCTCTAGCACTCCCTTAGGAATTAAACTGAGGGCATTTTGATGTACTTCATTTTAAACTGGGAAAGCCTTATGGAGGCCACATGATGCCGTCTCAGGAGCTGGCAGTCGGCGATATTTTCCATACCTGAATTGGAGGGATAATTCTGCCTGCTGCCAACGGGAAAAAATAACATTTCAACCATTATCTCTCAGCATGCGACGAATGCTGAGCTTCCCTTCCCCGCCACGCAGCCCACCCCCTCCCCAAAATTGCATCTTTCACAACGGCCTGGAGAAATGCTGCCTCTCATCACCTGCACTGGCAGGGAGCCACGGCTCATCTCTCCGCTGTCGAAGTGCTTTCTGTCAGGGGGCTCTTTAAGCCATCAAAACACTGTCAGTTGTGGCGCCTAAGCCACAGCGAGAGGATGGCCCAATCCTTCTGGTCCTGCTATCAGTGAGAACACAGGGAATCTGCAGAAAATGACATGATGAGAGTGAACCATGTTTTTTTAGAAAAATGAGACACATGGAGATGACTACGTAACCCATGTTTCCCTGCGTGTGCGAGAGAGGAAACCGCCAGAATGAGACAGAAAGTTCCACTTCCTCTTCCTGTCTGTGTCTTTGTCACATCCTCTGCTTTGGGGTACCAGCATTAGCTTGGAGAAGACTGGTTCGAAGGATGCCTCAGTCTCCCTACTCAAAGGGAGCCTTCAGCACCCTAATGTACACCCCAGTCCACACTGCCCAGGCCTGAGAATGTGGCTCTTTCATCACCCTTGGAGTGTGAGGACGAGTATCCTGTTCTGGAAAGTTATTTTTTTTAGAAGTCCTCATTAGGATTTGTCCGGGACGCGGGTGGCGCTGTGGGTCAAACCACAGAGCCTAGGGCTTGCCGATCAGAAGGTTGGCGGTTCGAATCCCTGCAATGGGATGAGCTCCTGTTGCTCGGTCCCTGCTCCTGCCAACCTAGCAGTCCGAAAGCACATCAAAGTGCAAGTAGATAAATAGGTACCACTCCGGCGGGAAGGTAAACGGCGTTTCCATGCGCTGCTCTGGTTCGCCAGAAGCGGCTTATTCATGCTGGCCACATGACCCAGAAGCTGTACGCCGGCTCCCTCGGCCAGTAAAGCGAGATGAGCGCTGCAACCCCGGAGTCGGCCACGACTGGACCTAATGGTCAGGGGTCCCTTTGCCTTTACCAAAGATTTGTCCACATTTTATCTAATAAAACACATTTTTGCAAAGCAATTCCCCCCAGTACAATACAATCTTGCACACCATTCTTGCTTATTTTACTGCATACACTTTACCCTGGTACATGCATCTTTGCACTGGAGAATTGCACTGCAAAATTTTGAAGGATGACCCTGTTTCAGTTTCTTTATATTATTTGAGAAAGTGCAGTTCACCTCCAAAGGGAGCCAAGCAGAGAGAGCTTTGTTGAGGTCATATCCAAAAAAGAGCAAGGGGGTGGAGCAATTCCCCTAAGAGGAATAGCTTGGGACTTTCTAGTTTACAGAAAAGGCGAGCAAAAGGCAACATGATAGAAATGTATAATATTGTGCATTTCATGGAGAGAGTGGATAGGGAAAAGTTTTCTCCTTCTCCCATAGCACTGGAACTCGTGGATGTCCATTTTGGAAGTTTTGAGGGAAGATAAAGGAAAGCGGTTCTTTACACGGTGCAATAGTCAAACTCTGAAAATTGCTCCCACGAGAGGCCACCAACTTGGATGGCTTTAAAAGAGGATTTGACAGGTGTGTGGAAGAGAAGTCAGTGGCTGCAGCCATGATGGCTGTGCTTTACCTCCATGGTCAGAGGCAGTAATGTTCCTGAACACCAGTTGCTGGAAACTGCAGGAGGGGAGAAGGCTCTTGTGTTTGAGTCCTGATTTCGAGCTTCTCAAAGGCATCTGGTTGGCCTCTGTGAGAGTGAATGCTGGAATAGATGGACCATTGGCTTGATCCAGCAGGCTCTTCTAACATATATTCTTATGCCCTGCTCAAACCTGAATCCAGCCCCTGGTTTCATCAATAAGCAGATAAGAATCCAGATCAACTCTCCGTCCTTTGGCTGATTTAGTTTTTTGGCTGCCCATGTATATCAGAGAACCGAAGCAAGTATCTGAATTCTCTTTTTCCCCAGAGCTGCTCTTGTCAGGAACTCCCAACACACTTACTTTTTTATGCTACTTTCTGAAACACTCCCAAACAGAACATTTAATCTCCCTGGAAGGAGATCGGAGAAGAGGGAAGGCAACTCAGGGGGGATAAGTTATTTATTTTTTAAATTATTATTATTATTTTTTGCAAAAAGAAGGAAAATGCCTAGAGTGAGTTATTTGCCTTCTAAATTAGTAACAATACTGGCATGTTGTTAAAAGGTTCTGTCTTCACCTCCCAACATCACGTTTATGACATCTAACTATAGCTTGGAGGCGTTTGGTGTGGGCCTCCTTATTCTTACACACACACACACACACAATCTTATGTTTTGTTCCTCCTGGAACTGGTAACAAGACATCCTTCCCTTCCCAGCACTGCATGCCAAGACACAACATCGTTCATGACTCAGTTTGTAAACCAAAGGCCGATACACACAACCAAATCAAGAACCGGTTTGCAAAACCGCTTAGAGTTTGGCTGGAACTGCCAGGATAGGAATGTGCTCCTGAACCTTTATAAGGCAGGGAGAGCCTGTTGTGAGGCGAGGACCTGCCAGCCGCTATGAGATAAATAAGACACAAGGACACATGTATGGGCTAAATAAGGCCACAACTTTATTGGTTACAGCATGTGAGTGCTATTGGCTTAGGCATTGGATCAAACAATCTATACATGACTTCACCCTGCTCAATGGGAAGTCATTTTGAGGGTGAACAACCAGTGGGAGGAGCTTGTTGATGCGAATACAACTGAAAGCTTCCCCCGACGTCACCGGGGGTCATGCCGTGGCCCTAGCCACCAGCCGGACATCGGACAGGATCCATGACTGCCAGATCCCTTTTACAGAATACCCAAAAGGTGAGGGATAGCTGATGGCCACAACCTGCCCTCTAACACACCACACATATTCCAATGCCTAACCTCCAATACCCAAAAGTTGTGACGGTTTGCTATAAAGTAGGCGAAAAACCAAGAGGCTAGAGCCAATTAGCCAAATGGATAAAAATTCCTACCAGGCTTCTTGGGCAACCAAGGCAACCAACCAAGGTCCATAGCAATGTCAGAGCATAGATATGACCTAAAGGGAGGGTGGGCAGGTGATCCGTCAGATACCCGGAAACACTATGAGGGCACAGCTCTGCCACAGCCGCTTAAGTGTGGCTAAACCCTGCCCCCAAACCAGGCTGATTGGCTGGCCTGCAGGGGCGCGGCACAGCAGCCAGGTAACTGATGCAGGGGGCCAAAACATCCCCCCTTGCTGCGCAGGAACCGGCTCCCGCTCACAACCCCTCCCCTCTGGAATGAGGAGAGGTCTTGCTCCACATGCATTGCAGACAGAAGCTCTCAGGTGGACTCCTTAGGGGCCAGTTTTCCCCACTTGCCAGGAGTTTGGGGATCTGCCACTTCAGGGGAGGGACACAGCTCAATAGTAGAGCCAACTGCTTTGCACACAGAAGGTTCAGTCCCCAACATTTCCAGGTAGGGGTTGGACTGTCCTCTACCAGGAACCCTGGAGATCTGATCAAAAGGTATTGGAAGACACAAGATTTACCCACCAAGGAAGAATGGCAGATGAAGGTGATGGACTATATGGAACTGGCGGAAATGACTGGCAGAATCCGAGACCAGGGAGAAGAAACGATAGAAGAAGGTTGGAAGAAATTTAAAGACTATCTACAGAAACATTGTAAAATTAAGGAATGTTAGAAGGATGCTGGGATGACGTTATGTGGTTTCAGCAGTAATGTTATAAAGGAGTATGTAAAAACGGGTTGTTAATAGGTGAGAATGTAAAGTTACAATATATTAAGATAAATGATTAAGATAAAAACAAAGATGGAAAGGATTTGCTGAATTAACTAACTGAACTAGAATACAAAAAAAGGGAGGTGTGAGGAGGTCAAGGAAACAAGTAAATGAAAGATAAGTTATGGAAAATTTGATTTGTTTTTAATTGTTTTAATTTTTCAGTTTTTGTAATTTTTTGTTTTATTATTTTTTATTTACTTTTGTAATTTTTTGAAATCTTAATAAATATTACTTTAAAAAAAAACAAAAAAACCCAGAAACCCTGGAGATCTGCTGCCAGTCAGTGTAGGCAATGCTGAGCAAGATGGACCAATGGTCTGACTCAATATATGGCATCTTCTCTGGTGTTTTTTTGGATGTTGAGCAATCGGCCAAGCTTTTCGTAAGCTTCTGCAAAGATATTTAGGATGGTTTGCCATCTCCAACTCCTCGAAAGATTCCATCAATCTGTGATGATAGATTGGGCAAGAGATGTGGGACATAACATAATGTTTGAAGATTAGGAAAGGTTGTGGAGGAAAGGGGTCAAGTTCACTGCATGTACGGTGTTAAAGGAAAATATTATGAAAATGATGTATAGATGGTACTTAACTCCTATAAAATTAATAAAGATTTATCATAACAGTGATTATGTTGGAAATGTAAAGAAAAAGAAGGTACCTTTTATCATATGTGGTGGACGTGTCCCAAGCTGAAAGACTTCTGGGAGAAGATTTATAATGAATTGGAAAAAATGTTGAAATATACATTTATTAAGAAACCAGAAGCCTTTCTTCTTGGAATAATAGGTTTGGAACTGCCCAAAAAAGATGTTAGACTGTATTTGTATGCCACAACTGCAGCTAGAATTTTGCTAGCCAAAAATGGGAAACTACAAGAAGTACCAACAGTGGAGAAATGGCAGATGAAGCTGATGGATTTTTGGGAGCTAGCCGACCTGACTGCAAGAGTCCACGACCGGAAGGAGGAGGAGCACCAGGAGGAATGGATGAAATTTAAAGACTGTTTAGCTAAATATGCCAAGATAACTTAAATAGAAATACTTGCAAGTACCAGATCGGCTTAGGATTTAAATATGTGATGTTACAGAATAATATGTTTAAAGTTACTATGAAAAGAAAGAAATAAAGAAGTTAATTGACTAAGTAAATTTTGATAGAAATTAGTTTTGGAAAACTGTTACAATGATATACATTGAAATTCAGCCAGGGGGATTTGAGGAAGTCACTTAACAATGTTAATAATTGTGGAATAATTACAGTTAGGATTTATGTGTATTTGTTTGTTTATAAATTTGGAAAATCAATTTAAAAATTTGGAAAAATAAAGAAAGATTCCATCAATGGTGTCTCCAAAATTTTTTACACATCACCTGAGAAGACAGACGAACTAATGCCAGTGTACTGGAAGAAGCAAAGGTCACCACTGTCGAAGCAATGATTCTTCAACATCAATTTCGTTGGACTGGTCATGTTGTGCGGATGCCTGATGATCGTCTTCCAAAGCAACGACTCTATTATTCCGATCTTAAAAATGGAAAGCGTAATGCTGGTGGTCAGCAAAAGAGGTTTAAAGGCTGTCTCAAGGCAAATTTTTAAAAAATGTAGTATAAACACCAACAATTTGGAAACACTGTCCTGCGAGTGCTCCAATTGGAGAACAGCCTTTACCAAAGGTGTCATGGGCTTTGAAGACATTCGAACTCAGGGCGCAAGGGAGAAACATGCTAAGAGGAAGGCACGCTTGGCAAATCCACACCATTATCAACTCCCACTCGGAAACCAACGTCCCCACTGTGGAAGGACATGTGGATCCAGAATTGGCCTCCACAGTCACTTACGGACTCAATGTTAAAACCGTGTTTATGGAAGACTCACAAGCAGGAGCTGAGTGCAAGTCTCCCCACTTGTGATTCTCAGGAAAAAGTATTCAGGGGCAAAAATGCCTCCAACCAGGGGGTGAGAACACAGCCAATGGTAGCTAGGAGCCCTTCAGATCCTCCATGAATTTGTCCGATCCTCTCTTTATTTTTTAAAACTTTTTTTATTCAAAATTAAAACAAAACATATTATCCAGAAACATATCATCCTTATTCCCCCCCATTTTTCCTCCCTCCCCCCCACCCTCCCACACAACCCCCTGACTTCCCTCAGTTCCAGTCTTTGATTTCTCTAAGAATGCTGTTTTCTGCATGTTACACAGTTGTATAGCTCCTCAAACTATTTAGCTGATTATTATCAATAAAAAGTTTGTGAATATTTATTCAAAGCCAGCCAAGGAGTCCAGTTCACTTTGTTGCGTCTTCAAATACTTTGTAAAGGATTCCCATTCATCTTTAAAGTCACAGTTATCCTTGTCCTGTAGCTTATATGTCAGTTTTGCCAGTTCTGCATAGTCCATCAATTTTTCTTGCCATGATTCTTTAGGGTCTTCCATCCTTGTGCTATTAGAACTCTCGCGGCCGTTGTCGCATACATGAATATGTTTTTCAGCTTTTTTGGCAGATCTTTCCCTACAATCCCTAACAAAAATGCTTCGGGTTTTTTAACAAATGTGAAATGGAACATTTTCTTCAATTTGTTGTATATCATTTCCCAGAATTTTTAAATTACATTACAATCCCACCACATATGATAAAATGTCCCTTTTCCTTACACTTCCAACATACTGGTATATTTGAACTAGTTTTGTACATTTTCCCTAACTGCACTGGCGTTGTGTACCATCTGTACATCATCTTCATGTAGTTCTCCTTCAATAGGGAACAGTCTGTAAATTTTAAGTCAGTTTTCCATAATTTAACCCAATCTTCCATCATAATGTTGTGACCTACATCTTGTGCCCATTTAATCATAACTGATTTCACCTCTTCATCTTTCGTCTCCCATTCTAATAGTATGCTATATGTGACCTTCAGTAGTTTCACTTTCCCTTCAATCACTTCTGTTTGGAACCTAGATCTAGTATAACTAAATCCTTTCTTACTGTCTTCTTTATGTGTTTCATATAGTTGTCGATAATGCAACCAACTCTGAAAGTGGTCTTTGATCTCATCATAATCTCTTAATTTCCATTTCCCATCATGTTCCTTTAATAAATCAACATATGTGAGCCATTTTCCTTTCTTTCCAAGTGGTTTGAGCAGTAATGCTTCATGTGGTGAGAGCCACCATGGGGTCTTTTGTTCCAATAGGTCTTTGTATCTCTCCCATACTGTCATTAATGATCCTCTTTTTAAAGCCATCCAAGTCGGTGGCCATCGCTGACTCTTGGGGAAGCAAATTCCATCGTTTAACTTTGGAAGAAAGACTTCATTTTGTCTGTCCCAATTTTTCTCCCAACATTCTACTCAGTCCAACGTCCCTGAGTTCTATAGGTAGCAATGGAAACATTTTTTCCCATCCACTTTATCTAACCCATGTATAATTTTATAAGCTTCTATGGTGCCACCGTTTCCCTAAACGAAAACGCTGCAGACGTCGAACCCGTTCCTCCTAGGGGAGCTGCCCCATCTTCTGGATTATTTGCTTCTTTGCGGCATATATCCTACACTGTGCACCTCAAGAGGGGACATGGCTCTTTAAAAGATCCGGGACATCTCCCCCAAATCTGATTAATGAGCATCAAAGCGCCGAGGAAACCTTTAAAGGGGAAAACTATTCAACCTTTCTCCCCCTCATCCCGAGAAGTTGCTCCTTTTTTGTGAGACCCTATAAATCCCTCCTGTAAAAAAAACCAAAAAAACTTTAATACACTCAAGGCGCCAAGACACTTGACCTGGGTTTGCCTGCAAACGGGGACACTTTCTGCTCTGCTGAGTTGGCTGGAGCCAAGCCTTTGCCTCCCATCCACAGGCTGTCAATCCAGGTAATGGCTCCGAAAAGCCCTTATCTATGACACATTAGATTTTTACCAAATTGCCTGGGTTCCAAGACCAGGCTGTTGCATCTGGTTGTGTGTGTAATAATGCAAAGAAGGAAGGCAGCAGCAACAACTCTCTCTCTCTCTCTCTCTCTCTCTCTCTCTCTCACACACACACACACACGCACACACCTTTCTTCTTGGCTAGGGATGAAGGGACATGGAATTGGATTCAGTTCACAATTAAAGGTAGACTCATCTAATTCACACTTTGCAAAAAAGGAAAATGCAAATGGAAACACATGTGCCCTTTGAAAATTCGCACTTCTCCAGCTTTTGCAATGTAGTTGTCCAACTGAGTCATTTGTACAGCAGTGCATATGCTAAAATGTACATAAATGCATCGGTTACAGAAAATAACATGCAAAATGCATCATATTAAGAGAAACGGCTTTACAAAAAATGTGCGTATTAGGGGATATTGCATATAAAAATGTATACAGTGGGAGAAAAGCACACAAAAATGCCGGGTTTTGTTGGAAATTCCAACCCCCTCAATTGCAGACTAGAAATGAGGAGGGCTGAATTTAAGACTGGAAGAGTGAGAAACTCAGAGGAACTAATTCTTTGCTAATGTTCAGCAAAATTTCCTATACACACCTGTTAGTACAAAACATGCAGATACAATTCAGAAAAAGCTTCTTCCACGTTCTTCCTTTCCTTTCCTTTCCTTTCCCCTTTTTCTTTTTAAAAAAACTCACTCCTGTCTTTGCTTTGCTTTTTTAAAACACTTACTCCTGTGGGAGTGAGTTCCGCAGTTTAGCAATATGCCGCATAAAGAAGTACTTTGTCTGTTCTGAATTTTACGGCATTCATCTTCAGGTTCAAGGCAATGTTCTGATTATTGTCAGATGCCTGCTTATCGACTTCCAAAGCAACTACTCTATACCCAACTTAGGAATGGAAAGCGAAATACTGGTGGACAACAAAAGAGGTTTAAAGACGCTCTCAAGGCAAACCTAAACAAAAAAAAAGGAACATAAGCACGGATAATTGGCCTGCAACTGCTCCATTTGGAGAATACTAAAGGCATCATGGATTTCGAAGAAGCACAAATTCAGGACGGAAGGGAAGATACAAGCTAAAAGGAAGGATCCTTGCCGTGATCAACTCCCACTTGGAAACCTATGTCCCCACTGTGGAAGGATGTGCAGATGCAGAATTGGCCACCACAGTCATTTACGGACACACAGCTAAGACTGTGTTCACGGAAGACAATCTTAGTCATGAGTGATTGCCGAGAGAGAGAGAGATGTTCTCAGCCTATAGAAAGCCTTTCTTAGAGGCAGCACTTGGCAGAGGTTCTGGGGCAGCAAAACCCACGGGAACAGCTTAGCTATGGCTTGGATGGGGACGGCATGACCCAGAACAGTAAATTCACCCTTGTTTTTAGCTAACAATGGGCACAAATGGTCTTTTACTCACACCTATCCTGGCAGCTGGAGACTATTTGGCAATGGAGACCCAAAAAACCCCAGAATGGAATTAGACAGGCTGCTGGGAAAGAATGAGGTTCTTTCCCCTTGTTTTTCTTCTCTATCCCCTCCCTTAAAACTTTATTATTTATTTATTAAATTTATACCCTGCCCTTCCTCTCAAAGGAGCCCAGGGCAGCAAACACAGATGAGCCAGTGTGTTGTAGAGGTTTAAGCGTCAGGCCCTATAGGTCCTGGGAAACCAGGGCTCATATCTCCCACTTGGCTAGGAAGCTTCGCAGACCCTCCAGGTTTCCCTCTTTTCCAGGGACAGTCCCGGATTTACGTCCTGGTTTCTGATTTGCTCCTGGAATACCTCCACTTTTCCTTAGGACATCCCAATTTCTGAAGGAGAGGTATGGAGTTATCTGACCCCTGAGCAATATGAAGGCAATCTGGTATAGGAAATTTCTTTTAATGTTTTATTATGCTTTTTATATATGTTGGAAGCCACTCAGAGTGGCTGGGGCAACCCAGTCACATGGCTGGGTTATAAATAGTATAATAGTAGTAATAACAATGGAATAAAGGTAAAGTAAAGAGACCCCTGACCATTAGGTCCAGTCGCGGATGACTCTGGGGTTGCGGCGCTCATCTTGCTTTATTGGCCGAGGGAGCCGGCGTACAGCTTCCTGGTCATGTGGCCAGCATGACTAAGCCGCTTCTGGCAAAGCAGAGCAGCGCACAGAAACCCCGTTTACCTTCTCGCCAGAGCAGTACCTATTTATCTACTTGCACTTTGACTGCTAGGTTGGCAGGAGCAGGGACGGAGCAACGGGAGCTCACCCCGTCACGGGGATTCGAACCGTGACCGTGACCTTCTGATCGGCAAGTCCTAGGCTCTGTGGTTTAACCCACAGTGTTGCCCGCGTCCCTAACAATGGAATAGGCCTTCCCTATTGTCCTTGGAGAAATGTTGGAGGGTATGCACACGTTGGGTATGTCCTTGGGCCTCTCTCAGCAATGTTTCCCAGTTACCTGGGGAAGAGAAATTTTAATATTTTTTTAATATAATTTTTATTAATTTTCCATTTAACAATATATAATCACATCATTATTATCCACTTTACCTCCCTGGCTCTTTAGAGTCTATCGACTTCCTTCCGTCCCACCTCATGGCATTCAAAATAAACCTTTAAATCATAGCATTTTATACATTTTCCAATTCTGATTAAACTCATTACAAAGTTCCTCAAAATTTAAATGACTATAAAAAGGAAGAAAGTTTCTCATTACAAGTCTTCAGACAACCCAACTAGTGTAGTCAATTCCTTACAATGGTTTTTCAAATTTTGTATGAATTTAGTCCAGTCTTTTTGGAATACTTGATCATGCTGGTTTTGGATTTTTCCCGTCAGCTTTGCCAGTTCCGCAAAGTCCATCATTTTCATCTGTCACTCTTCTTTCGTTGATCTTGTTGTGAGCATAAGACCACTCTGGGTATTGTAGCTCTGTGAGGGCATCAGGGATCTCCTGACAACTTTCACAACCCTAAAGAAGCAACAGCTCCCAGAATTCATTGGGGGAAGCCATGATTGTTAACTTCATTTATTTGTTCTATTGAATTTGCTTAGTCTCTTTATCTTGCCCAGGGTAACCAAAGCAACTTACACAAGTGTTTCAAGTGGTACTGTATTCTCAATTGAAAAGCAGTCTGGCGATGTCTGAAGTAAGAACACAGGTAAACAAAGCCTCTGCCTGTTACAGAATGAAGAATATTTAGAAAACTATGGAATAAAAGGAAACATCTTGGCAGAATTAGACTGATAAACATAAGTTTGTAGGGAGGTAAAAAGAAATTATATAAGAAATATGTAACTGTGTGTGGTATAAAGTAATGGATAGATAAAGTACAGTGAGATTAAATGGAAGTCAATTTTAAATTTCTTTTCTATAAATTTTATAATTGTGTTCAATACCAGGAGTATATATGATGATAATTACATTAATCTTATATCTTATAGTGCGGTGGCTTGTTTGATTTTTCTGTTATTTGTTTGTTTGATTGTATGTTTGTTTACTTGTATGTACGTCTGTTTTTCATAAATGTATTAATAAAGATATTTTTTTTTTAAAAAAGAATGAAGAGCAGCAGCAATGTTGGGGATTGGCTCGTGAGAATGTTCCTTTAAAGTGGTACGAGACTGCTTTGAATGCATAGCACAGGGAGACCCTCTGTCTAATTCTCTGTGTCATAAGCACCACGGGGTAGTAGCAGAGGCGGCAGATCTGCTCTCGGGAGGAGAGACGAAACAAAGGGGTCTGTCAGCCAGAACGTGTACTTTTAAGGTTGAAGAGAGATGAGGAAAACAGAAGGAGAGGGGAGGAAGGGGAAGGCCAACCACCCAATTCACTTTTGCAATATCTATACTGGTGTGGGAGGGCAGGAATTGACAAAGGCCAGAGGGATCCAAGAACCATGCCTGAAAACCCAGGAGCCAAATGGATTTATGGGTTTGGTGGGCGAAGTTTACAAGATTCCAAGCGAGCAGCTTCTAAGCTTGTTCTCTGGGATGTTTGGCTTTTGTGCAAGCAGGCACACAAAGGAGCCAAGCGTCTTTTGGCTCTCGAGACAATCCGGCTTGGCAAAGGAAGGCTGGATCCGGCCACAGCTCCTTGGGGAGAAACCGAAGAAGAGCCTGGCTGCTGGATCCGGCCCCTGCCCCCACAAAAGCCCGGCATCCTGCTTTTGGGCTGACCAATCAGATGCTCCCCACTTGAGATTCCCGGCAGATGGTATTCTGGGAAATAGAATTGGCAGCTACACCCAGAGCCAGAGCATTGTTTCTCAGTTAAAGGGTTTAAAATAGGGAAAGGGTCCAAGGCAGACATCTTCCGCAGGGTTGCCAGGTCAGGAGCATCCCAGACCCTGAGATTTCAGGGCCCAAGCAATTTGCGGAGACGGAGGTTAATTGGGAGATGGGAAGAGGGAGGGGCAGAGAGCGTCCCAAGCCCCTGACTCTATGTAACAATTTCTAGCTGGATCCTGCAGGGCTGAAGCTTGTAGGCTGCATGCTAAAATAATAATAATAAAAATTAAGGCTCTCTCACTCACCTGGAGATTTAAGCACCTCCCTTGCCAGCTTGGGGTGGGGCAGGCCTAAGAAGGTAAGAAGAGCCTGCTGGTTCAGGCCCATGGCTCGTCTGGTCCAGCATCCTGTTCTCACAGTGGCCGACCAGATGAGCTCCCTTCCTGTGGTTTCCAGCAATGCGTACTCAGAAGCATTGGCGAAGTCAGAGCATAGCTATCATGCCTAATAGCCATTGATATCCCCCTCCCACGGGAATTGGTCTGTTCCTCTTTTAAAGACATCTAGGTTGGTAGGCATTACAGCCTCCAGTGGCAGTGAGTTCCGCAGGTCAGCCCTAGTCATCGGTGGGCCCTGCATGGTGCTGGGACCTTATCGCCTGCTCAACAGTGTTGCCCTCTCGGACACAGGTTTTCAGCAATCCGATTCTTCCTAGTGACGCACCTCGATCGAGGGGTGCATCCCCCCACTTGCCTTTCCTCAATGTCCTCCCCTTCCCCATCTCAAAGCCCAGGCCCGCCTCTGCTTTTCCAGGCGCAGCAAGAACGCGTCTCGTGCGGCGTCAGCGCCGGTGGTGGTGGTGGTGAGCGACTCTCTCAGCTCAGACTGCAAATCTTTCAGAGGATTAGGGTTTAACTTCAAATAGAAGAATGTAAATGTGTCTGGCTCCGCAGTGGCTGGAAACTTCGCGCTGGAGCCAAAGTTGGTCCGTACTTGGCGATGACGAGCCGTTTGTCTGCCCACCCCGGTCACATTCCAGCTCTTGGGATGGAAAACATTTCGGAGAGAGCATGGGCCGCGCTCACTCGTGGGTGTCGTGCGGCAGGACCGCAGGCCCGGAAGCAGGGTGCGTGTCAGCGTTTGCGATGGGGACCCAGGGCAGTAAGAAGAGCCACATACCTCCTAGTCCATCTTGTTCTCACAGAGGCCAATCAGATGTCTCAATGGGAAGCCCAGAAGCAGGACTTGAATACAGTGGTACCTCAGTTTACGAACTTAATCCGTTCCGGAAGTCTGTTCTTAAACCAAAACCGTTCTTAAACCGAGGCGCGCTTTCCCTAATGAGGCCTCCCGCTGCTGGTGCTCTTCCACCGTTCGGATTCTGTTCTTAGACTGAGGTGAAGTTCTCAAAGCAAGACACTATTTCCAGTTTTGCGGAGTTTGTAAACCAAATCGTTCCACTGTACAGCAGTGTTTCTCTCTGCTTGCACCTCGGGTTACATACGCTTCAGGTTACACACTCCACTAATAAAGAAATAGTGCTTCAGGTTAAGAACTTTGCTTCAGGATAAGAACAGAAATTGGGCTCCGGTGGCACGGCAGCAGCAGGAGGCCCCATTAGCTAAAGTGGTGCTTCAGGTTAAGAACAGTTTCAGGTTAAGAACGGACCTCTGGAATGAATTAAGTACTTAACCCGAGGTACCACTGTATTCAGAAGCATTACTGCCTCTGATAGTGGGGGCAGAGAGCATGGCCATCGGGGCTAGCAGCCATTGCTATCCTCCAGGAATTTGTCCAGTCCTCTTCTAAAGCCATCCAAGTTAGCCGCCATCACTGCCTCCTGTGGGAGTGAGTTCCGCAGTTTATGTGCTGTGGTGTAGTGGTTAAGAGCGGTGGACTCGTAATCTGGTGAACTGGGTTCGCTTCTCTGCTCCTCCACCTGCAGCTGCTGGGTGACCTTGGGCTAGTCACACTTCTATGAAGTCTCTTAGCCCCACTCACCTCACAGAGTGTTTGTTGTGGGGGAGGAAGGGAAAGGAGAATCCTTGAGACTCCTTAAACGGTAGTGATAAAGCGGGATATCAAATCCAAACTCTTCTTCTGTGGTACCTTCACCCCTGTATGGCTCCCCTTTATCACATATACAGCCCAACAAGACAACGACAAAAATCCACCAACAGCATACAAATCAATATGGCTACCCTGATCCAAAACACCCACCCACCCCACTCACACACGAAAACAAAGACCACCACAGCCAACCACAAATGAACAACCACACCCTAGGCCGACCCCAGCCTCTCTCACCACCAAAGGAACACAAGTGAACAGCAAAGAACCTGCACAAGCAACGCTGACACCAAACCCTACATATGGTAAGTAAAATAGAAACATCGCCACCCAACCCCCCCATCTCCCCCCCCACCTCTTTCTCCCTTTTCTTCCTAATGTCTCAACAAATGAAACTGATTTGTAAAAATGTTACATGGGGGGGGGGAATACGAGAGAGAGACATTGCACACACTTTTGTAAATCAAGAAAATCTTTAATATTGATATTAATATTAACAACAACAACAACAATAACTATGCACTGTGGTAATCACACGAAAGGCTTCTTGCCTGTCCTGAACCTACAGCCAATCTGTTTCCCTGAGGTGAAGAGACTTTCTCATTTCTCTGGTCTTTGCACACTTGCTTTTCTAAACCACCATCAGATCCTCTCTCGCCACCAATCCTTAACCACACTTCACTCTATCTTTACACTTAAAAAAGAGAGAAAAGGCCACAAAAGGCTGTCTAGCCATTCGACTTTCCTCAAAAGTCACTCAGATCCTTAGGTGAGGTGAATGCATCTTGAAAACAAGGTGTGGGGAACAGGGATCACACAGGGTACTCGAGAGTTTGCCCCATTGAAACTAAGAATATAAAAAGAGCCCTGGTGGATTGGGCCAAAAGCTCATTTCTTCCAGCATCTTGCTCTCACAGTGGCCAAGCAGATGATGCTTCTGGGAAGCTGCAAGCATGATATGATATGTACGACATAAATGTGATCAAGGTTTGTTTTTAGTTATTTTCTCTGTTCTATTTCCCTTTCCTTTTCCCTATACAGTGGTACCTCAGGTTACATATGCTTCAGGTTACATATGCTTCAGGTTACAGACTCTGCTAACCTAGAAATAGTGCTTCAAGTTAAGAACTTTGCTTCAGGATAAGAACAGAAATCGTTCAGCGGCAGCGCAGCGGCAGCAGGAGGCCCCATTAGCTAAAGTGGTGCTTCAGGTTAAGAACAGTTTCAGGTTAAGAACAGACCTCCGGAACGAATTAAGTACTTAACCTGAGGTACCACTGTACAGTTGTAGGCACCCAGGTGAGAGCTGGGTGAATGTGCCTATCTCTTCTTCCAGTCTCCCACCTTGTTATTCTGTTTTCAGCTGTGAAAAACTGGAAGGGAATCCAGCTAACCAGCCCACAAGGCTGAGTGGAGCTTTTTTGGCCCAAACAGTGAGTGATCTCGGAAACAGCATCTGCCCATGAGAGGCTTCCAGGCTGTACTAGACCCAGGAAGTATTTCAGGGGTAAACCAAGACCAGCCGTCTGATTGCCGAGCGGTTTCTGCGGCTAGCCTGTCAGGACTGCAAGCGGAGAAATCCCCACCAAGCCTTTATTGCAAAGATTTGCGGTAAGCCGACTCCAAGCCCCGGACGTCTGCCTCTGTTTAAGGTCGCAGCTGAGCGCCTTTATGCAAGAGCCTCCTGCAAGCAATTGATTGCAAATATTTCTCCAACATTTCTCCTATGAAAATAGGGGCATAATAATAATAATAATAATAATAATAATAATAATAATAATAATAATAATATAATACTCCACCTATCTGACTGGGTTGCCCAGTGGCAGCTATCAACATATATAAAAACATATAAACATTTTTTAAAAAAACCTTCCCTAAACAGGGCTGCCTTCAGATGTCTTCTAAAAGTCAGATAGTTGTTTATTTCCTTGACATTTGATGGGAGGACGTTCCACAAGGTGGGTACCACTACTGAGAAGGCCCTCTGCCTGGTTCCCTGTAGCTTTGCTTCTCACAGGGAGGGAACCGCCAGAAGGCCCATGGAGTTGGACCTTAGTGTCCAAGCTGAATGATGGGGGTGGAGACGCTCCTTCAGGTATACTGGGCCGAGGCCATTTAGGACTTTAAAGGTGAGACCAACGCTTTGCATTGTGCTTGGAAATGTACTGGGAGCCAATGTAGGTCTTTCAGGACTGGTGTTATGTGGTCTCGATGGCCACTCCCAGTCACCAGTCTAGCTGCCACATTCTGGATTAGCTGCGGTTTCCGAGTCACCTTCAAAGGTAGTCCCACGTAGAGTGCATTGCAGTAGTCCAAGCGGGAGATAACCAGAGCATGCACCACTCTGGCAAGACAGTATATACCCCACCTATCTGACTGGGTTGCCCCAGCCACTCTGGGTAGCTTTCAATATACAGTGGTACCTTGGGTTACAGACGTTCCAGGTTAAA
This sequence comes from Podarcis melisellensis, assembly GCF_964234715.1. NCBI lineage: Eukaryota > Metazoa > Chordata > Lepidosauria > Squamata > Lacertidae > Podarcis > Podarcis melisellensis. The sequence continues at coordinate 20,400,585 of NC_138540.1, read as the reverse complement.
GATGTTTCAGGTTACAGACTCCGATAACCCAGAAATAGTACCTTGGGTTAAGAACTTTGCTTCAGGATGAGAACAGAAATCATGCAGCAGCAGCAGGAGGCCCCATTAGCTAAAGTGATACCTCAGGTTAAGAACAGTTTCAGCTTAAGAACGGACCTCCAGAACGAATTAAGTTCTTAACCCGAGGTACCACTGTATATAAAAACATAATAAAACATTAAACATTGGAAAAACCCTTCCCTATACCGTGCTGCCTTCAGATGTCTTCTGAAGGTTGTAGAGTGACTTCTCTCCTTTACTTGGGGATTGCCTAACTCCATACCCTCCAACATTTCTCCAGTGAAAATAGGGACGTCTCAAGGAAAAGCGGGACATTCTGGGATCAAATCTGAAACCCTGGTGGCTTCTAAATCTGGGACTGTCCCTGGAAAATAGGGATTCTCGGAGGGTCTGTGTTATGGGGCAGCCCCTAGAGATGGAGGCTAATTGGGAGAGGGGAGAGGTGTAATTCCTGCTGGGCTCAAGCTTGCAAGCTGCATGCACCCCCACCCACCCATAAATGGCACTCGCACCCACCAGAAGATCCAAACCCTTCACCTGCTACATGGAGTGGGGCAGGACACCCTGGAGAGTTCAGGTCAAACCTGGAGGTCTGGCAACTCTACTGGGTTCTCCCCACCACCACCTTTGCTCTAACTACTACACCGCACTGTGGTGGCTGTGCACATCCCTCTCCATCTTCAAGTGGCTGTGTTGTGGTAGCTCCTGCTTCCTTAACTTGCTTAAACGGCAGAGCTGGCGATGCAAGACTCCTCCACTCCCTGCTAAGGACTTTGGCCCTATGCATGTGGAAGAGACCCAGGAGGAGCAACTTCAGTAGCCCTCTGCCAAGGCGACTCCACCATGCCATGATACCAAACAGATAACACTGGGAAACCTCAAAGAGAACAGAGTGGGCATTGCAGAGTTCCCAAGCCTTGGCAGCCAGGAAGCAGCTCCCTCCCCCAGCCTCGTTAACGCAATCGCTCGGCCTTCTCGTTAACGCCGGCGGCATCGTTGAAGCCACCTGTTCCTCTCAAGGCCAACTCTTGATAAGCCAGCCGGGTTCCCACAGATATTGAGAACGGGGAATGTGTGGGTCAGGCCGCTGTTTTGGCTCTGAATCATTCGGATACCTCTGTCCCTCCTCTCCCTCTCAGATCCTTTCTTTAAAACAATTCTCTCTCCCCTCTCCATTAGAAAGGGGATCTTCCATTAAAACTGGGCTTGAGGAACCTGTGCTCCATTGTAGGGTAGGACTCGAACCTATGGCTTAAAGTTGGAGGTTTTAAAGCAGAGGTTGGGTGGCCACCTGTCATGGGTGCTTCAGCTGAGATGCCTGCATTGCAGAGGGTTGGACTAGATGCCCCTTGGGGTTCCTTCCAACTCTACAATTCGGGCCCTACCCTCCAAGAACCATTATCTCTTTAGAGATGCGCCAGGGCACCCCATCTGGTTGCGGTTGGTGGGCATTGTGGTCCAAAACATTGTGCCAAGTCTCTCTGTTGGCTGCCTGATCTGGCAAGGCACATACCCCCGCTCTTATAGTGAGGTCTTGCCCTCTGTTGACTGAATTCCACTCTCCTGGCTTACAAAGGGAGAAGAGCAGTCATAAAAGGGAAGAATTATCATTCGTTCCTCTGCCGAGTTATAAATAGGAAGACAAAGCCAGGCCACACACTGCTACGGCAGATTTATATTACAGATGTATAGAGAGAGAGAGAGAGAGAGAGAGAGAGAGAGAGGTGCAGGCGACCGCACATCTATATCTATCTAAATATATATGGAGACAGCTTTTGGGGTTGCAGTGCATTAAATAGAGGCAGTGTGTGGTCCAAAGGAAGGGATTTTGCAGCAAGCTTCTCCTCCGTCGCTTGAAATCAGGGGTAGGGAGATTCAGGCCCGGCAGTCAAATATGGGGCTCCTAAGCCTCTCTGCCTATACCTCCGAGCTCTCCGCAGGCCACAGTGCTCACTGGGCCTGCTTCTCACTGTTTGCTTGAGTGGATCGTGTCCTTGAACTCTGGCCCTTCCTTGCCTAAATTGAAGACGGAGAGGGATGTGCACAGAAACTGCCCAACTGTACAGAGTTAAAATTGGCATCCGTTGCTCCATCCAGTTTTGTCTCTGGCCCTGCCCACCAGCAGCATGTGGCCCCCAAAAAGTTGCCCAGAAGGAAATGTGGCCCTTGGGTGGGAAGAGACCCATGCTTTAATTACTCGGTAATGTTTGGAGGTAGATCAGTATCTGCCATGGCCTGGAAAGAGTTCTCATCAAAGCTCCAGGCATTTTAAGTGATACTTAGATGCTATAATAATAATAATAATGCTATAATAATAATAATAATAATAATAATAATAATAATAATAATAATAATATTTATACTCCGCCCATCTGGCTGAGTTTCCACAGCCACTCTGGCCAACTCCCAATCGAGTGTTAAAAACAATACAGCATTCAATATTAAAAACTTCCGTAAACAGGGCTGCCTTCAGATGTCTTTTAAAAATAGGATAGCTGCTTATTTCCTTGACATCTGATGGGAGGGTTATTTGTGGCACATAGGAATTCGTTCATTCCCCCCCCCCCAATATATATATATATAGTCTGCCCCCCCAAGGTCTAAGGGACAGTGGACCAGCCCCCTGCTGAAATAGTTTGCTGACCCTTGCTCTAAACACCCACTGTCATGGTCTGCATAGAGGGGAGAGAGGGGGCTGCTTTAGGCCAGTGGAGGGATTGTGCTCCAGCCTAGATGGCACTCTTGAGCCATGGATGCATGCCTGCAAATCTGGCAGAGGAAAGAGAGGACAGGTGAGGTTGGAGATGAGGCGATGAAGACCCTCCCTCTACACCCCTGGAGCCTTAACGCTGGATTCAGATTCTGAAAGCACTTTGGGCTTGGGTCAACAATTGGACTGCTTGCGGAAGGGCTGTGGCTCCGGGGGTAGAGCCTTGCAACCAGAAGGCCCCAGCCTGAACCCAAAGCATCTCCAGAGTCCCCTGCCTGAAACCCTGGAGAGCTGCTGCCAGCCAGTGTTCCTGGAATGTTGAGAGATACAGGAACACTAGCCTGCAGCAGGGGACAGCATCGGGTGGACCAAACGACTGATTTTGAACAAAACAGCATTGTGATTGTTATTTTATTATAGCGTGTGTGCTTTACAGGCGATCAGCCTTCTTGATGGTCCAGCTTTCACTTCCATACATCACTACTGGGAAAACCATAGCTTTTACTATACGGACCTTTGTTGGCAAGGTGATGTCTCTGCTTTTTAAGATGCTTTCTAGGTTTGCCATCGCCTTTCTCCCAAGGACCAGGCGCCTTTTAATTTCGTGGCTGCTGTCACCATCTGCAGTGATCATGGAGCCCAAGAAAGTAAAATCTGTCACTGCCTCCATTTCTTCCCCTTCTATTTGCCAGGAGGTGATGGGACCAGGGGCCATGATCTTCGTTTTTTGATGTTGAGTTTCAGACCATATTTTGCGCTCTCCTCTTTCGCCCTCAATAAAAGGTTCTTTAATTCCTCCTCACTTTCTGCCATCAAGGTTGTGTCATCTGCACATCTGAGGTTGTTGATATTTCTTCCGGCAATCTTAATTCCGGCTAGGGATTCATCCAGCCCAGCCTTTCGCATGATGAATTCTGCATATAAGTTAAATAGGCAGGGGAAACGATACAGAGGACGAGATGGTTGGATAGTGTTCTCGAAGCTACCAGCATGAGTTTGACCAAACTGCGGGAGGCAGTGGAAGACAGAAGTGCCTGGCATGCTCTGGTCCATGGGGTCACAAAGAGTCGGACACGACTAAACAACAACATCATATAAGCCCTACTTTGAATTCATCACAGATGGTACTCATTTTCTGAGGAAGGGGCTGTCGCTCAGTGGTAGGGCGCTTGCTTGGCATGCAGAAGGTTCAACCCCTGCTCTTTGCATGTATTTAAACGAGCCCTTCATTCGTTAACCATGAAGACTAGGAGCTGGCTTTATTTATTTTTTTAGGAGAAGGGCTGCAGCTCAGAGGAAGGGCACCACACTTGGGACCCAGGTTCAGTCCTCAGCATTTTAGCCCAGTTGGTAGAGCACAGGGCTCTTAATCTCAGGGTTGTGGATTCAAGTCCCACACCGAGCAAAAGATTCCTACGCCGCAAGGGGCTGGACTAGATGACCCTCATGGTCCCTTCCAGTTTGAAGATTCTATACCTTCAGCTCAGGGTGGACAATGCAAGATGGACCGATGCAACGGCACCATATAAGGCAGCTGCCTGTGTTCCCTTTTCTCTGCCATTCGTCTCAAGTCAAGGGCGGCAGAAGAGCCATCTCTCTAGTCTAGAAAGACCCCCAAGGGCAGCCGCAAATCCACATTAAGCAGGATTAAGAGTGTGTTGGGGTGGTGTGATGCTTGGCTCCCTCCCAAGAATCTCAGCTTCAAGTGTGCCGGAGTCAAGCTGCCAGTTTAAACGATCGCCTGGAATTTTGCTGTTCTTTCCCTTTTAAAATAAAATAAACATTTCATCTGGGGGACGGCCCTTTCATCTCAAAATATCTCGTTGGGGTGTGTGTGTGTGGAGAGGGAACTGAAGAGTGTTCCAGTGTCAGGAAAATGCCATTGGGGTGGATTTTGCAGGAGCAGGAACTGACACGGGTTTTGCCTAAAGACAGTGTGGTCTAGTGGTTAGCGTGCTGGGCGCTAGGAGACCGGGGTTCGAATTCCCCACCTGGCCATGAAGTCGTTTGACCTTGTCTCTCAGCCTAACCCACCTCACAGGGTTGTTGTGAGGACAAAATGGTGAGAGGGAGAATCATGTATACCATCTTGAGTTCTGTTGAAGGAGGAAAGGAGGGGTATAAATAGAATAATAAATGAACAAAATGTTGCTTTGGGTTAATAAGGGCAGAGAGCGGAGGAAGAGCATAGCCATTATGACTAGAAGCCATTGATAGCCTCATCTTGGTCTGACTAGCTCAGCTGGTTAGAGGGTGGCGCTGAAAAAAACCAGGGTTGCAAGTTTGAACCCTGTATGAGGTAGCTGCATATTTCTGCATTGCAGGTGGGTGGACTAGATGATCCTCAGGGTCTCTTCCGACTACAATTCTATGATTTGGTGAATTTATCTAATATGTCGAATATTCTTTTGAAGCCCTCTGAGTTAGCGGCCATCAGTGTGTCCAATGGGAGCAAGTTCCTCTGAAGAAGAATATGAAAACGGATCACCCTGTGGTTTGCAGCCAATGAAGTTTCACTCAGAGTAGACCCATTGAAATTAAGAGACTAACTTTTCAATGAGCCTATCCCATAAGAGCCTGCTGGATCAGGTCAATCTAGCCCACCTGTTCTCACAGTACCCAACGAGATCCCTCTGGGAATTCCTCAAGCCCAACTACACTCTCCCCTCCAGTGGTTCCCAGCAACTGGTATTCAGAAACATGGTCGCCTCTGGCTATGGAGGCAGAGCATAGTCATAATGGCTATTATCAATTATTAAATTTGCATACCGCCTTGTACCTGCAGGTCTCAGGGCAGTTACAACACAAAATCACACTATAAAAACACAAAATACATAACAAAAGCCACCCAATAACACTGCCCCCTTCGCCTCCATGAGTCTGCTTTGAGACTGCACACACCACACATTTAAAGCACATTGAAAACACATTTTCCCCCAGCAATAAGAATAAAGTTTGCTAAGGGTGCTGGGGGTTGTAGCTCTATGGGGGATAAACTACAGTTCCCATGATTCTTTGGGAGGCCATAATGTGCTTTTGGTGCGCTTTGAATGTATGGGGCGTACACAGCCCGAGTGAGACTAGCAGTGGAGCCGATCCCATGTCCTAAAGTGATGCTGCTCTCCTCTCTGACTACCCTGCTCTGTTACAACTAAGGTGTAAGTCTTCAAGGGTACTCAGAAGGTTTGGAGGGGGCTGACCTTGAAGAAGCAGATCCCAAGTTCTCCAGGACCTGGGACAGCTCCTAGAAGAAACTGATGTTGAGCCAATAGGACCTTTATCATTCTGGTCAAGGACTGATGATGGCCAGGACCTGATCTTCTGAGCATCGTTGCAGTGAATTGAAAAGAGCAACATAAGACTCATTCTGATGGATCAATAGCAATCAAGCCCCCCATCCTGTTCTCACAGTCGCCAAACCTGATGACCGTAGGAAGGATCGGAGCGCAACCATTTCTATCTCCTCCTTCAGGTTCCCGAAACTGGTATCCAGCAGCATGACCACATCCAACCGTGGAAGCAGAGAACAGCCATCATGGCTAGTAGCCATCAATAGGCTTACTCTCCAGGAATTCTGGCTTGGAAAAGCCAAGCATTCCAGCTTTGAATTTCATGTGGAGTGCTAAGCCAGGGGTAAACAAACTCAGTGTTGTTTTATCTTGCAGCCTTCTTCATCTGGCCCCCAATATACCCCGATACACAGAGGACTTTAAGGTCCATAAATAGCAACACCCTAGAGGTCCCGGGCCCAAAGGAAGTTAGATTAGCCTCAACCAGAGCCAGGGCTTTTTCAACACTGGCTCCGGCCTGGTGGAACGCTCTGCCTCATGAGACCAGGGCCCTGCAGGATCTGATTTCTTTCCGCAGGGCCTGTAAGACAGAGTTGTTCCGCCTGGCCTTTGGCTTGGAATCAACTTGATCCCCTCCCCATCTTTCTTTTTTCCTTTCTCCTCCTGTGATGGAACTCCTATTTGGGGACTTCCCTGGCTTTTTTCTGGCCCATGTAGGACCAGTCTGGATAGTTAGCCTTGGTGAAGACTTGACGTTTTCATTCCCCCCAAAAAACATTTTTGATTTGCGTTTCCATTGAAATGAGGCTGCATTTTAATGTTTTAATGTTGTATTTTAATCTTGTTTTTAAGTTGTATTTCAATCAATTTGTTTTTATATCGGTTGTTAGCCGCCCTGAGCCCGGTCTTGGCTGGGGAGGGCAAGGTATAAATAAAAATTATTATTATTATTATTATTATTATTATTATTATTATTATTATTATCTGGCCCTCAGGAATCTCCCCAAGCTACACCCTTAAGTGGTCCTGCTCTGCGCCCTCCTTGGTTGTTTTGTGTCCTCGATCTCCAATTATGCCTCTTGCTTGCCCGAATGGGGGATAGGGAGGGTGAGGAGAAACTAGCCTACTGTACAAAGGCAGCATTAATATCCTGCCATTGAGCTGCCTGAATAGCTCAGTGGGTTAGAGCACGGCATTGAGAATGCCAAGGTTGCAGGTTCGATCCCCGTATGCGGCAGCTGCAAATTCCGGCATCGCAGAGGGTTGGACCAGATGATCATCAAGGTTCTTTACCAACTCTACAATTCTATAATTCTGTGGAGCTTTAGTTCAGATTCCTGTATTCCAAGGGGGTTGGACTAGATGACCCTTGGTGTCCTTTCCATCGCTACAATTCTGTGATTCTATGAACCATTGCTCAGAAGGGAATGCAGCCCGTGGGCTGAAAAATGTTCCTTACTCCTCTGCAAGGAGCACAATGACCCCTCAAGGTCTCTCTCTCCCTCTCTCCATGCAATCTTTAAAAAGCTACATAAACTCGCAGCATTATCTTATATATACTCTGGAGTCAACTTGATGTAAACTGTGCAAAAGCTGCCAGCACAGCCCAGGCTGCTCTGAGGTTGTATAAACTGGTCCCTTCTGTGGAATCCAAGTCCTCATAAATAAGAGCTGCTGAGAGCCATAGCGCCACCACCGTTTGGCAGTTCCAGCTGGGAAGAAGCGCCCGCTCATCAGGCACCGTGTTCTGGTCTGCTTTGCTATGACTTGGCCAGGATTTGGGGGTTTTTAAAGTGCTAATTAAGAAGCAGAGCAGGAATCCTTTGCCCAATGTTTCACCACCCCCTCTCAGAATCCCACCTCCCAATCCCTTTTCATGGCTTGCAATGGTTCCTGGTGAAAATGGGACTTTGGGGGAACAACCCACCATTGATAATGACTTTACCTCCAGTTCTCTGATTTATGTAGAATGTCCCGGGTTCAGAGTCATAGCCAATGTTTGCCCTACTCAGAGGAGAATCATTTAAATGAATAGCCATAACTAATTTAAGTCCATTCTTAAGGAAATCAGCCCTGAGTGCTCACTGGAAGGACAGATCCAGAAGCTGAGGCTTCAATACTTTGGCCACCTCATGAGAAGAGAAGACTCCCTGGAAAAGACTCTCATCTTTCCCAACATAAGATGGAGGGCACAAGGAGAAGGGGACAACAGAGGACGAGATGGTTGGACAGTGTTCTCGAATCTACCAGCATGAGTTTGACCAAACTGCGGGAGGCAGTGGAAGACAGGAGTGCCTGGCGTGCTCTGGTCCATGGGGTCACAAAGAGTCGGACACGACTAAATGACTGAACAACAACAACAAATTTAAGTCCATTAATTTAAATGGGTGCTGCTCTGAGGAGGGCTAAGGACACATTCACACTATACAGTCATACCTTGGTTCTCAAACAGAATCCGTTCCAGACGTCTGTGTGATTTCTGAAAACGTTCAAAAACCAAGGTGCGGCTTTCGATTGGCTGCAGGAGCTTTCTGCACTCAGTTGGAAGTCATGAAAGCCACGTTCCAAAGAACATTCACAAACCAGAACACTCACATCCGGGTTTGTGGCATTCGGCAGCCAAAACGTTTGAGAACTAAGGTGTTCGAAAACCAAGGTATCACTGTACATTTAAAGCCGGGTCTTATCCCTTTAAACTTTCATGGCTTACCCCAATTAATCCTGGGGGTGTAGTTTGTTTAGGGTGCTAAGAGTTATTAGGAGCAACCCTATCCCCTTCCCAGAGTTCCCTGGGAAGGGGGCGCTGTTAGAACTGTAGCTCTGGAATCGTAGGACTTGTAGGATGAGGATAATTCTGTACTGAGGACTTCTGCATGCAAAGCAGGTGCTCTTCCATGGAGCTGAACCCTTCTCTTAAGATGCAGGAACCTGGAAGCTGCCTTATACCAAGTCAGACCCGTGGTCCATATAGCTCAGTATTGTCTGCACTGACTGGCAGCAGCTCTCCAGGCTTTCAGGCAAGGAGCCTCTCCCAGACTGAACTGGAGATGCTGAGGATTGAACCTGGGACCTTCTGCATGCAAGACAGATGCTCTACCACTAAGCTATGGCCCTTTCCAACTGAATGGCTCTGTTTCGCCTACACAAGAGCCCACGAGGACTTTGTATCTGGGATCCTTTTCACCACGCCCTCTGCCAAAACATGTCCCGTCTTTGCTTCTCCCGGCCAATTCGGGCACGCACAGCAATTAAAGCAGTTAAGTAGTTACCGTTTAAGCCATTTCATTTTTCCCTCCCGCGAGCTGCACCTTACAAATAAACACGCCGTTGGCTGCCCGTTCCTCAGTGGCCGCAGAGCCGGCTCCCAAAAGCAACACAGAGGACCTGCTTGTTCCAGGCTCCGTGAGCGACAGGAGGAGAAACATGGCTCATTCGCGGCTACTTAATTGGGCTTCCCGACGGACCCCCTCAGCTGCAATTACGGCAGCCGCCACAGAACCACACAGCCGGCTCTGTCCAAGGAGGGAGGCAGGCAGGCAGAACGAGGCTGGGTGATCTGTGCCACAGATTGACTGTGGCCTCGTTTGACTTTGCCCCTGTTCCAGGAGGGCACCAAACAAATCATATTTCTAGGACAGCAGCTCCTAAAAATTTGGGGGGCCACCACCTTCTTGTTTCCATAAACTCATCCCCAGTGCCCCCTACGCTATAAAAAGCATTATTCAGACTAGCAGTTTGCACAAGCCACTAAGGAAGATAATAATAACATGATCTAAAATTCAAAATAGTTAATTGCCCAGTTATTCAAAACCCAGTGAAAACTCTTTCGCCTAATTAAGTCAACAAAATTAATTCAACGAGTCCATCAGTTAATTCAACGAATTCGTCATCAACTTCGTTGAACTTGACGGCCGATTTTTTTTACACAAGGAAAAAGTAAGGGTGAAAGAAATGTAGAGCATAGGACATTTCTATATAACTACTTACCAAGCATGCACATTTCTTAACCTACCGCAGACGTTATAAGAAAATTGAGAGCGATGACCAATAATTGGCTCGTGACAACTCAGAATCATGAACACAAACAAATGTGACCAAAGTAAAACGGCACTGAAAGCGATAAGAGCAGCAAAGCTTTAAACAAGAAGTGGGGAAGATGTTTTGCTCTGGGCTCTAGCCTGGTCTATCATAAATAAGCAACCAATGCCCTCCGACGGGCCCACCTCCAGTGCCCCCCTGCTTAGAATTGTGGAATTAGAAGGGATTCCAAGGTCCATCTAGTCCAACCCCTGCAATGCGGGACTATGCAGCTGTCCCATACAGGGATCAAACCTGCAACCTTGGCATTCAGTGTCATAACTCAGGATTACGACTCATCTGGTTTGCATGGGAAAGGTCTCGGGCTCAATTCTTGGTGCCTCTAGTGGGGCAGGGAATGTCCCTGTCTGGACATTGTTGCTGCCCTCCCACCAGATGTCAAAGAGAAAAACAACTACCAGACTTTTAGAAGACATCTGAAGGCAGCCCTGTTTAGGGAAACTTTTAATGTTTAATAGACTATTGTATTTTAATATTCTGTTGGAAGCCGCCTAGAGTGGCTGGGGAAACCAAGCCAGATGGGACGCGGGTGGCGCTGTGGGTTAAACCACAGAGCCTAGGACTTGCTGATCAGAAGGTGGGCAGTTCGAATCCCCGCAACGGGGTGAGCTCTCGTTGCTCGGTCCCTGCTCCTGCCAACTTAGCAGTTCGAAAGCACATCAAAGTGCAAGTAGATAAATAGGTACCGCTCTGGCGGGGAGGTAAATGGTGTTTCCGTGCGCTGCTCTGGTTCGCCATGCTGGCCACATGACCTGGAAGCTGTACGCCAGCTCCCTCGGCCAGTAAAGCAAGATGAGCACCTCAACCCCAAAGTCGGTCATGACTGGACCTAATGGTCAGGGGTCCCTTAACCCTTACCTTTTATTCCTTAATAGAGCAGCTTTGCTGGATCAGGCCAAAGGCCTGCCATGGCCACTGGGAAGCTGGGAAGCAAAGCACAACGGCAAACTTTCCCCACTGGTGATTCCCATCAGGTGGTATTCAGAAGCCTACTGCCTCCAGCAGTGGGGGGAGAACATAGCCATCTAAGTCATCTAAGGAGAATACAAGAACCTGCTGGATTAGGACAATGGCCCATCCAGTCCAGAATCCTGTTCTCAGAGTGGCCACCCAACCCTTTGGGTGAAACCCCCAAGCAACAGCTGAGCACAGGAGCATCCTCTCTTCCTGTGATTTTCAGCAGAGCTACAAGGAATAAGGAATTCCCTGCTGGATCAAGTCAAAAGACCATCTCTGGTCCAGCATCCCTGTTCTCACAGTGGCCAACCAGATGCCCCAATGGGAAGCTCAGAAGAAGAGCAAATCTCCCCGCTTGCGATTCCCAACAACTGGAATTCCACAATCCTGCCTTTGACAATGGAAGCAGAACCCTTCCACTTCTATGGCAGCCCAGGGACAGAGGGGCTCTATTGTACCAGCTTCTATTGGGTGGGCAGGGGGAAGCAGACAGGAATTTTGAGAGTGTATTCCCCGTTTTTTCCCCTCCACTCCAAGTCTGTGCTTTGAAATGCAGCAAAGAGATATGTGGGGCCGGGAGGGAACGGGACAAGCTGGAGACGAGGACTCTGGAGCAGACACTTGGTGTCATCGCAGCCGCCCCCTCCTCGCTGGGCCTGGAAGGTAGGTGCCTTCGTGTGCTGCTCTTTCAGCCGGCTTGGCTCCAATCGGCAAAGGTGTCCCGTCTCTCTGTCTGCCCCGGGATGAGTAATGTTTACACAAATTAATTTAATCCCTGCTACTTTGGAGATGTCATCGGGCTGACTGGAATGCCAGATGGAGCGATGAGTTGTGGGGGTCCCGAGGTTTACGAAAACAGGGCGAGAAGAATGACGGGCCTTTCTCTCGCTCCCCGTCTCACTCTCTGTCTCATCCCCGTCTGAAGGAATGGCATTTTGCTGCGTCGGAAAGAGGTGCTCTCTTCTAGCCCTCCCTTCCACCAGGGACGGGTGGAATCTGCCCCTTTGAGTTTCTCTCCATCCCTCGTATTCCCTCTCCAAAGTCCACTTCTCCACATTTCCACATCAGTTTGCAATTTTAAAAAACAGAAACGGTAAGCAACAATACTAGCCCTCATGAAAATTCAGTAGCAATGCTGCCCCCTCCCCGTGTTCCTTTCAGTAATTCTGTGAGCATTGAATTTGTTACAAATCACAACATGTCACAACAGACGTACCATAGAATCATCAACTATTGGTAAAATAACTGAGAACATTAATGTGCTTTAAATGTATGTTGTGTACACAGGCCTTTGTTAGAGGGCTTCTTTCTTTCTTTCTTTCTTTCTTTCTTTCTTTCTTTCTTTCTTTCTTTCTTTCTTTCTTTCTTTTGTAAGGCACCTGCTGCAATTTTTTATTTTATTTTTTGAAAAATTATGGTGGTTTGCTCTTAAGGTTGTGGTTTTGGTAACAGGGCATTGCAAATCCTAGGCGCAGATACCTGGGAGGAGATGGAAGGATCTGTCAATTTCACTTTCCCCAGTTTGTCATTTCTCTACTCTTAAGTCTTAAATTCAGTTCTCCACATATTGCAACAATTCGAGAATAATTTAATGATAATAAAAATCCTTGTGAAAATTCAGCAGCGTTTAAGTGTGAATGTATCCTAACATGCACATTTTGGCAAAGTATTTTGTCCCAATAGAACACATGTCTGCACACTGTTTTCGCAGATATGTGCACTAAATCCTATTCTGTGCAAATCTGTGCACATTGTGTGACTGTAGATTTGCATTGCAAAATTCAGATAAGTGCTAGAAGCTCTGACACTGGTTTCAGGCTCCCTACTAGGAGAACAGGATGCTTGACTAAATGGACCAATTGGCCTGATTCAGCTCATCTTATATGGTTGAGCTGCTTAGTCCGTCGGGCCCAATATTATAGACTCTGACCAGCAGCACCTCTCTAGGCTTTCAAGAAGAAAGAAGACTTTAACATGTCAGGGTTTTCTGCATTCAAAACAAGGTTTTCTGCATTCAAAACAAGATGGTTCAGTGTTCTGATGTGGTACCATATGAATTAACTTCCTGTGTCTTAAGGGAAGGGTAATAGCCAGTGCTTTTTTTCTGGGGGGACGCATACCCCATAACATTTTGTGACTCAAAGTTTGGCCTCATTGAGGGGCAGTATTTCAATATGAGTAGGAAAATGAGAGTACCCCTAAACATTTTTATTTTTTTTAGAAAAAAGCACTGGTAATAGCAGTAGAATGGGATGTGGGTGGCGCTGTGGTCTAAACCACTGAGCCTAGGGCTTGCCGATTGGAAGGTCGGTGGTTTGAATCCCCGCAACAGGGTGAGCTCCCATTGCTAGGTCCCAGCTCCTGCTAACTTAGCAGTTCGAAAGCACACCCAAAAGTGCAAGTAGATAAATAGGTACCGCTCCGGAGGGAAGATAAACGGCGTTTCCATGCACTGCTCTAGTTTCGCCAGAAGTGGCTTAGTCATGCTGGCCACGTGACCCGGAAAAACTGTCTGTGGACAAACGTCGGCTCCCTCAGTCAGTAAAGCAAGATGAGCGCCGCAACCCCAGAGTCGTTCACGACTAGACTTAACTGTCAGGGGTCCTTTACCTTTTAATAGCAGTAGAGCATCTCAAATTCAGTCCCTGACATCTTCAGGTCAGGCTGGGAATGCCCCTACCTGAATTGTTGTTGTTGTTGTTGTTGTTGTTACTACTACTACTACTATGCCACCCATCTGACTGCATTGCCCCAGTCACTCTGGGCGGCTTCCAGCAAATTATAAAACCACAATAAACCACTGAAACTGTGGAGAGTTGCAGCCAATCAGTGTTGACAACACTGGCCTAGTTGGACTAATGGTCTGACTCGATATCTTTCTTCCTACAGTGGATTCTCCATTGACCAATTTTTCCCCTTTCCCAAGTGGACTCTGGCCCAGGACCCCCTCACAACTGCGTTTTCAAAATCCCACCTGGAGCGGCACAACAGCTCGTTTGCTTGCCTACAGCGTGAAGACCCACACGTACGTTGAGAGGGGCTCTTGTCCAAGCGATCACCGCGATGGGATCCGCCTCACCTGACGGCTGTGAGATGTCGGATCCCACAGAGCCGGTGGCCACAGACCCCCCCGGCGAGCCAGCGTGTGGGAGGGCTGTGTTTGGGGCTGAGGAACCCACAGGAGCTCTCCTGGGGAGAGTGACAGAGGAGGCAATTGAGCGCTCCCAAACAAGGGAGCTTTTGGGAGCTCCAATGCATCTCTTGTTGCTGTCTCTGTGGGGCAGTGGCTGCCCCTCCACGAACAGACGTACGCCTTCCTGTTATTCCATTTTTCTTGGCAGGGCCACTGTTTCTCCTCGTTAGCCCTCTAAGACAGATCAGCAAAGATCAACACATGCTTGGCCGTTTTCGTCCGCAAAGGAGGGATCAGGGAGAGAGACAGAGAGAAAGTCCTTCGAAGTACGGAGCCCGACGATCCGTCAAAAACCTAAGCTGAGGAATTTGGTTTCTGTTTTTGTCTACTCTCTGGTGCCCTGCCTGCTGCCACAACATACAGCCTCTCCACTTTAAAGCATCATGGCTTCCCCCAGAGGATTCTGGGAATTGTTCAGGGTGCCAAAAGTTGTGAGGAGGTCCCCCTTCCCCTCAGAGAGCTGTTTCTTCGTCAATTCCTCTTCACAGGGAACTCTGGGAATTGTAGCTCTGCAAGGGCGAAATAAAGGTCTCCTAACAACTCTTAGGACATCACCTTGCCAACAAAGGTCCGTATAGTAAAAGCTATGGTTTTCCCAGTAGTCATGTATGCAAGTGAAAGCTGGAGCATAAAGAGGGCTGATCGCCGAAGAATTGATGCTTTTGAATTATGGTGCTGGAGGAGACTCTTGAGAGTCCCATGGACTACAAGAAGATCAAACCGATCCATTCTTAAGGAAGTCAGCCCTGAGTGCTCACTGGAAGGACAGATCCTGAAGCTGAGGCTCCAAGACTTTGGCCACCTCATCAGAGGAAAAGACTCCCTGGAAAAGACCCTGATGTTGGGAAAGATGGAGGGCCCAAGGAGAAGGGGATGGCAGAGGACAAGATGGTTGGACAGTGTTCTCGAAGCTACCAGCATGAGTTTGACCAAACTGCGGGAGGCAGTGGAAGACAGAAGTGCCTGGCGTGCTCTGGTCCATGGGGTCACGAAGAGTCAGACACGACTAAACGACTAAACAACAACAACAACAACTCTTAGCACCATTAAACTCAAATTTCCAGGATTCTTTGTGGGAAGCCATGACGGTTTAAAGTGGTGCAACAGGCCCCATTTGTACTTTACATTTCAAGCGTAATCGTACCACTTTAAGCCTTCATGGCTTCCCCCAAAGAATTCTGTGAGCTGTCGTTTGCTAAGAGTGCTGAGAGTTGTGATTCCCTTTCCCAAACTACAGTTCCCAGAGTGGTTCGATAACCCATCCCTCTTCACAGGAAACTAAGGGAGGGAAATAAGGTTCAGAATGGGGACATTCCCAGTCCTACCTGAAGATACCAGAGATAGCAGGGCCTTCTGCAATGCAAGGAAGTTGCTCTGCCACAGCGCTCTGGCCTTTCTCTAGAGTGAACTTGGCTCATTGGTCCAACCCAGGAATGGGGAGCCTTGCTTGGTCCGGAGCTTCCATTCCCTCGTGGGGGGGTTGGTGGTGGCTGGAGGCAACAGTGGGTGGAGCTATGGACACCAGGCTCTTTACATTTGCACAGGAGTAGGTAATGCAAGAAAGGGTGCACAGCATCTGCTCTGCACAGAGAAGGTCCCAGGTTCTACCCCCAATGGCATCTCCAAGTAGGGCTGGGAATTGTCCCCTGCCTTAAAACCTGGAGAGCTGCTGCCAGCCAGTGTAGACAATACTAAGCTAGATAGAGTAAAGGTCCTCTGTTCCTGCATCTTAAGGGAAGGGCTGTAGCTCAGCATCAGAGCACCTGCTTTGCATGCAGAAGGTCCCAGATTCAATCTGCAGCATCTCCAGTTAGGGCTGGTGGAGAACCCTGCCTGAAGAGTCACTGCCAGCCAATGCAGGCAATACCAGTAGCTAGGTCTTATGTTCCAGCCAGGCACAAGCCAGAGGCTTACACACACACAAACCCCTTCATCCTCCTCCTCAAGCAAGAGGTCACAGTGCAAGGGCACATCCCAATGCAAGCACTCGAGGAGAATGTGGCCTCTAGGGTGTGTGCAGTCTGTGGAACCCCAGGGGCCAGAAAGAGAGGCATCGAGGGCCACATTTACCTTTTCCCCTGGTCCAGAGACATCCCACCCCTTGGTCTATCCATAGCCATTAGGGCTAAAGGTGAAGCTTTTCCCTGGGTAGTAAAAGGTTTTCAAAGAACCATAGAAATGTCAAGCTGGAAAGTATCCAAAGGGTCATCTAATCCAATGCAGGAACCACTTTTTTTTTGCTTATTAAATTTTATAAAATTTCACATATACACTCCAATATTTTAAAAAATCCTTTCCCCACAACTTCCCCTCCCCTTTTCCACTGTGTTTTTTATTTCTCCCCCTTTGCTTTTCTCTCTTATACCACAACCAAGATACAATAATCTCCAAATCCTTCTGCTGCTCGTAGTTCAAATCCCGCTCACAAATTCATCATACTATAATATTTCTTTAAATATTATTTTGGTGTGACTCTGGGTCAACATATTTTGAAGAGCAAAAAAAAGAGGACCCTATGACAACTCTAATTTTAAATACTCCCTACTATATGTAGGTTATAGAAGCTGTGATATATTGCTGAGGGGGACAGGAGAAGAGAAGAGAAGAGGAAAGCAAGTCTTCAACCACCAGTTATGTCTATGCCTCCTCCAGAAAGCATAGCCAGAGACATTTTGGAATTTTTTTAAAAAATCCACCCGGGCAGAAATTTCACCCCTGAAAAAGAGGACATATGGCAACCCTCTGCTCACCTGGTCTTCCCACCAGCTCCTCCTCAATCCTAGGTAAAGGTAAAGGGACCCCTGACCATTAGGTCCAGTCGTGACCGACTCTGGGGTTGCGGCGCTCATCTCGCTTTACTGGCCGAGGGAGCCGGCGTACAGCTTCCATGTCATGTGGCCAGCATGACTAAGCCGCTTCTGGCGAACCTGAGCAGCACACGGAAACGCCGTTTACCTTCCCGCTGGAGTGGTACCTATTTATCTACTTGCACTTTGACGTGCTTTCGAACTGCTAGGTAGGCAGGAGCAGGGAGCTCACTCCCTCGCAGGGATTCGAACCGCCGAATCCTATGCCCTTTTAAAATGTGGGATGTTCTTTTGGGGGGGGGTTGTTATTGGGTTGTTTTTATTTTGATTATATATTTTGTGGTTTTGCGTTCTGGTTTTGTTCTGTGAGCCGCCCTGAGACCTCCAGGTACAGAGCGGAATATAAATTCAATAAATAAATAATAAAATCAATCAATTAATCAACCAACCAAGCAACCACCTGGCATTGTTCTGAGCACTGAGACTGGGACAGAGGGAAAGAACTCAATGATGAGCCCTACCTTTGCCTCTGCTGGGACCTTATCAGCTGCCTGAGGAAACCAAGTACCAGCACCAGACTTGCAGGGCATCTTTGAGTCTCCTGGCCTTCTGCGTGCCATCCATGCAAGGTGACATCTTCACCTTCAGGGATTCATTAGCTGTGATTTCTGCCTTGCAGGAGGTTGGGTTAGATGAGGTCCCTTTCAACTCTACAATTCTATGATGCAGAACCACTTTTAAAAAAAACAACACAGAGAGCCCTCTGCAAACAGGGAATTTTGTTTTGTTTTGCTTTTAAAAACTTCTTAGGTTTTTTGCAAGCCGGCCAGCATTCACCTCTGACTCCCCCACTGCTCCCTGTAAGCCGAGACGGCAGCTGACAGCCACCCCACGTCTCAAGGCTGGCGCAGGAGGGGAGAAGGGACGCCGTCAGGAGTCAGCGGGAGCAAGAGGTGACCTCACCCCGAGCAGAGCTGCCGCATTTACGCTTGTTTGCTTAGTAACACGCCAGCCCTTCGGTGTGAAAAATAATCCCAATAAAAAAATACATTTAAAAGGGCCCGGCAGAGCCAATTTGAGTTTATTACGTCGCGGAGGGCAGCAGGATCTGACAGTAAGCCATTGACTCCTCGCGACGCCAGGAGGTGCCAGGGAGTTAGCTAACGCAAAGCCTGAGACGAAGGGTGGCATCGAGGTCGGTTTCACGGGTCCCTGAATGCCGCCGGCTACTTTGCCCAACCTGTTGATGCTACTGCCTTTGGAGCCTGTTGCCATTTATGTCAGAAAGCGTGGCACAGATCCCCTGGTGATACTGTACAGTGGTACCTCAGGTTACAGACGCTTCAGGTTACAGACTCCACTAACCCAGAAATAGTACCTCGAGTTAAGAACTTTGCTTCAGGATGAGAACAGAAATTGTGGGGTGGTGGTGCAAGCCTCTATTAGCTAGAGTGGTACCTCAGTTTAAGAACAGTTTCAGGTTAAGAACGGACCTCCAGAACGAATTAAGTTCTTAACCTGAGGTACCATGTTAACGGAGAAATCTGAGGGCTCCCTTGGACAAAAAAACAAGGACACCAGCCAGGCATACCAGAGCAAAACAGCAGCCAGTAGGCTTGGTCTTTATTGAAGACTGTCGCGACAGGATTCCCACCTGCCACAAAGTGGAACAAGATGGAAGCCCTGAACAAAAGAAGACCCCAACTTTTATTAGCTACTAATCCCCCCATGCTACACCCCTAAGTCTACATCATAACTACATCATGACTACATCATTGACACATCACAACAAGGGAGGAGTTGTGGTGGTAACCTGAGTGTCTTGTCACCTGTCCGGTTCCTCCTTTCCCCCTCCCCATGATTACAAAGAGGAATCCACTGTTTCCTGCCCCAAGAGGGAAGGGCTGGTCACTGTCCTTTGTTTCAGTCCGTACTGAATCCACTTCCACATGCAGGTCCTTTGTGAGTGTAATGATCTTCTGTCTAGGACCATCAAGGTTGGCATGCCAACTAGGTAGGGCTTGCTGTGGATGTGTTGGTAGGCTTGGGGCATTATGGCTGCCTTGTGTCAAGTCTCCCCCCTTTGATAGTCCTTCCGTCATGCTGTAAAATAAAAGTGGAACGGTACAGATCCGAAGTACGGCTGATTTTCTATGAATTTATAACAGAAGCGTCGTGTATGTCGTGTGTGAGCGTGTGTGTGTCATGTTTGTACAAACTGAATGATTTTGGGGGGGGGTACTGTTAGAAGGAACCCAAACGCCATCTAGTCTGACCATTTGCTGATGCAGGAAACCCACTCCTGTAATATCCCTGATAGGCGGACAACCATCTTCTGCTTAACCATCTCTGAGTATCTGGATGGTTCTGGATCAGACCAATAGCCCCTGTAGTCCAGCATCTTTGTCCTCACAGAGGCCGACCAGGTGGGAAACTCGCAAGCAGGATCTGGGCACCACAAGTGCACTCTGTTATGTACTGAAGTTCTCACCCTGGGCCAGCAGGGGGATACTGTAGATAGTTATGCAAATGAAGGATCGAAAGTGACATTCAGTGATTGGATAGTTTTAGAAAGTTGTTACAGTAACGTGGTACTGGAGCTCTATATAAGCAGGCTGGCTGAGCCCTTCAGTTCAGTTCTGTCCTGGCCTGTGAATAAAGAAGAGCTGTTTGAAGAATCGCTGTGTCGTCTGATATGCTCAGCCACAATTTAACACACTCTCCCCGACCCTGGTATTCAGCAACTGGTATTCAGAAGCATTACTGCTTCTGACCATTAAGGCAGGGCATAGGTAAAGGTAAAGGACCCCTGGACAGTTAAGTCCAGTCAAAGGCGACTCTGGGGTTGTGGTGCTCATCTTGCTTTCAGGCCGAGGGAGCCGATGTTTGTCCACAGATAGCTTTCCAGTTCATGTGGACAGAATGACAAAGCCGCTTCTGGTGCAACAAAACACTGCGATGGAAACCAGAGCGCACGGAAACACTGTTAATAATAATAATAATAATAATTTATTTATACCCCGCCCTCCCCGGCCAGAGCTGGGCTCAGGGCGGCTAACACCAGTAAAATTACAATAAAAACATAATGGGGCGGGGACCAAATAAAAATACAGGTTAAAAATACAATTTAAAATGCAGCCTCATTTTAATAGTAGGCCACAGATCAAAACCATAAGGGAAGGGAAAGATAAGGATCAGACTGAGTCCAAACCAAAGGTCAGACGGAACAGCTCTGTCTTGCAGGCCCTGTGGAAAGATGTCAAGTCCCGCATGGCCCTAGTCTCTTGTGACAGAGCGTTCCACCAAGTCGGGGCCAGTACTGAAAAGACCCTGGCCCTAGTTGAGACCAATCTAACCTTCCCGCCGCAGCGGTACCTATTTATGTACCTGCACTGGCGTGCTTTCAAACTGCTAGGTTGGCAGGAGTTGAGACTGAGGAACGGGAGCTCACCCCGTCGCGGGGATTCAAACCGCCGACCTTCTGATCGACAAGCCCAAGAGGCTCAGTGGTTTAGACCACAGCGCCACCCATGTGGCAGAGCATAAAGGAGGAGGGAATTGGGTGTTTAGCCTTGTAAAGAGGAGACTGAGAAGAGATGCGATAGCCATCTTCAAATAGCTGAATGGCTGTCACATGGAGGATGGAGCAAGCTTGTTTTCTTCTGGTCTGGAAGGCAGGACCCAAACAAATAGATTCACTTTACAAGAAAGGAGATTCCGACTAAGCATCTGAAATAACTCTTTGATGGTAAGAGTTGTTCGACAGTGGGATGGTGCTGAACTCTCCTTCCCTGGAGGTTCTTAAGGAGAGGTTGGATGGCCATCTGTCCTGGGTGATCTAGTTGAGATTCCTGCTGGAGTTGGGCCATGGAGAGCCCACTCCTTCACAATTTTGTCCCATCTTTTAAAGCCGTCCAAGTTGGCGACTGCCTCCTGACTGGGAACAGTTATGGACCACCGGTGTTAAATTTACGGCATGTAATGCCTTAAGAGAAAACATAATGAAAATGATTTATAGGTGGTACATGACCCCAGCCAAGCTAGCAAAAATCTACCATTTGCCCAATAATAAATGTTGGAAATGTAATGAGACTGAAGGAACTTTCTACCACCTTTGGTGGACCTGCCCGAAGATTAAAGCCTTTTGGGAAATGATCTATAATGAAATTAAGAAAGTCCTTAAGTGGACTTTTCCTAAGAAACCAGAGGCTTTTCTCTTGGGTATGGTTGGCCAATTGGTGTCAAGGAAGGACAGGACGTTTTTTATGTATGCCACCACAGCAGCAAGAATCCTTCTGGCAAAGTATTGGAAGACACAAGAACTACCTACTCTGGAAGAATGGCAGACGAAGGTGATTGACTACATGGGACTGGCAGAGATGACCGGCAGAATCCGTGACCAGGGGAAAGAGACAGTGGAAGAAGATTGGAAGAAATTTAAGATATACCTTAAAAATTGTTGTAAAATTAAGGAGTGTTAAGATGTCAAGGAATAAGAAATAGAGAATTGCAGCTGTAATTAACAAGTTAAAGAAAAAAGAATCTAATGAAAGTGAATTAAATAATTAGTTAATTGGAGGAGTTGCTAAAGAAATGTAAAACAAGGATGCAGCAAAAGGAAGGTATGGGGAAGTCGGGGAAGTAAGGTGTATGGAAATAAGATTATGAAATTATACATGTATATATGTTTGTATGTCTCTGTTTTGTTTATTGTTTGTTTTAATTATGTGTTTGGAAAACAAATAAAAATTTATTTTAAAAAAAAACAAGTTGGTGACTGCCTCCTGTGGGAGAGAGTTCCACAGTCTCTGAATATTTCTGCCTCCTTCGTGCCACCGCTGTGGCGTGGTCTTCCTGCTATTGCCCCCCTATGAACTTCTGCTCTGAAGGCTCACCGCACTGGCAGGCAACTCTTCGAGGAGGGATGCGGTATGTTGTCGCCTTATTTTTTAAAAAAATAAAAGTTAAAAACCCTGAGGTATAGTCTCAGGAAGACTCAAGAGAGAGGCAGCCAGCTCCCTGAGGGAAAAGCTCGAAAAGATATACAAAGGGCCCTGCGTTTTTGCGCAAACCCCCTCAAATGAGCTGACGATCATTCCAGGAAATTTGTTTTCATTCACCGGAGAACTTAATTAGCCACGGAAGGAGCTCTAATTACTCTTTTTAAAAAGCCCCCCCCCAACACCAACGTGACCCCCGGCCAAATTCTTGCTCTGTTGTTTCTTAAGTAAACAGCAGAGGCTGAGGTAATTTTTTCCCCCTCAGAAAAAAAAATCTTTTTTTTAAAGAGATCAAACGGCCTAGGAAAAGAGAATGACAAAGATGTATTAAGTTGATCAAAATATTGCCGCATTTCTCCCTCCTGATTTTGATGAGCCGCTTCCCAAGAGGGCAGCGCCTGAACACTCCCAGCTTCGAACAAGCACGCACTTGCTGCCTTAGTTCTGAAACAAGACAGAGGCGAAGGGTTGCCTAGCCAAGGTTAGTCCTACTCAGAGTAGACCCGCTGAGGACAATAGGCATGGTCCATTCATCTCGTGGGTCGTCTCTGAGCAGGACTGAGATGGATGCAACCCCAAATTTCCACTCACCTCCAGATTGGTTGGCTCCAGATGAAGGCAGCATTCCTACATACACTTCCTGGGAACTGGAAGCCCCAACCAGAAAGGAGGAGTTTCCCTGCCGTGCCTCTGCATGAGTGTCTGCTCAGGTTTTTTACGGAGACAGATGAACACAGGGAGGGACAACCTTTGGCCATATGGATGCTGCTGGACTGCAAGAACCAGGTTCCTAGCACCATGGCAGGGCCCACTCCCTACTTATAGCTTTCGTGCTGCTTTGGCACTCATAGCCTGGGCATTGGAAATACAGTGGTACCTCGGGTTAAGTACTTAATTCGTTGCGGAGGTCCGTTCTTAACCTGAAACTGTTCTTAACCTGACGTACCACTTTAGCTAATGGGGCCTCCTGCTGCCATTGCGCGATTTCTGTTCTCATCCTGAAGCAAAGTTCTTAACCCGAGGTACTATTTCTGGGTTAGCGGAGTCTGTAACCTGAAGCGTATGTAACCTGAAGTGTATGTAACCTGAGGTACCACTGTAACAGGGATGGAGGAGAGGAAGGAGGATGGGAAACAACTTTAAGAACTCAGGATCGGGTGTGGGTGGGTGTGGACTAGATGATCCTTTGGGTCTCTACCAACTCCACATTTGATACTACGACCGCAAACTGTGCAGGCCCCAATTCTGGGATTTTAGAAATTCTCCCACTTAGATCGGAACTCAAGGGGTTGAAATGCAGTGATCAAGCACTGAAAACCAGAAAGGAAGGGGAAATTGAGAGGTGTGTGTGTGTGTGTGTGTGTGTGGATTCTCTTTATCTTTAACTATGTCCCTGTATGGACATTCACCATGCGCTTATGAATGCGCAGAAGGAGGCGAAAAGGTGCTGCGCATGATTCTCTCCCCCCCCCCCCGGCCGGTCACCGAGGGAGTGTGCCACGGATCGCAGCCTCCCTTGCGAAAGGCCGGCGCTTCTCCCGGAGCCGTGCGATAGAGGAGCCCCTCGCGCCTCTCCGCCTAAACAAGGGATAAATATTTAGAGTGATTTAAAAGCAATAGCCCGGGGGAGATTTAACTTGTCATGTCCAGCCAAGAAAGGAAAGCCGTCCAGGACGCGGCTCAGTGCAAGAATCAAATAAACAAAGGAGGGCTTGGAAGGAGAAGGAGGCTGAGCATCCGCCAAGCCCCTCACTCAGCCTCCTCTCGCAGGGACATCTTCCAAACACAAGGGTGGGGGGCTCTTCCCCCCCCCCCGTCAAGGACCACATGCAGGTAGTGGACAGGGCCTGAGGCTGCAGTGGGTGGGGCCACCCCCTCAGTCACTCATTTACCCCTCACAGAACTACAACTCCCAGCACCCTCAACAAACTAAAGTTCCCAGGATTATTTTTTCGGGTGGGGAATGGGCTTCAAGTGTGTGTGTGTGTGTGTGTGTGTGTGTGTGTGTGTGTGCAGCCTCCCTCTCCTCCTTTCTTCTTAGAAATAGATGAATCTGCCTCACACCGAGACAGACCGTTGGTCCATTTAACTCAATATTGCCTACTCTGGCTGGCAGTGGTTCTCCAAAGGCTCAGGCAGGGGACAGCCCCACTCCTACTTGGAGATACCGTTTTGGGATTCAAACTGGGACCCTCTGCATGCAAAGCAGATGCTCTATCGCTGTGTTTATGGTCCCCCTCCTCCGAAGTTTCTGAAAAGCCAAGGGTTCCATACAAGGTGCATCTTAATGCAGATGTAGACAGTAGGAGATACAGCCGTCATCATTAAATATTGGTCCTAATGTCCTCCTTTTGCAGATTCAACCACAAGTGCAGCCGCAAAAGCAAGTTGTGATTGTTTAAAAGCTAAAGGGACCCCTGATCATTAGGTCCAGTCGTGGCCAACTCTGGAGTTGCGGCGCTCATCTTGCTTTACTGGCCGAGGCAGCCGGTGTACAGCTTCCGGGTCATGTGGCCAGCATGACTAAGCCGCTTCTGGTGAACCAGAGCAGCGCACGGAAACGCCGCCGCCAGAGTGGTACCTATTTATCTACTTGCACTTTGACGTGCTTTCGAACTGCTAGGTTGGCAGGAGCAGGGATCGAGCAACGGGAGCTCAACCCATCGCGGGGATTCGAACCGCCGACCTTCTGATTGGCAAGTCCTAGTCTCTGCGGTTTAACCCACAGTGCCACCCGCATCCTTGATTGTTTTAGAAGTGCATAAATAAACAGTAAAACACACACACACACACATTTGGGCCAGGCTTTTAGATTCTCCAAAACAGAAAGCAACACGAAAGAGCAGGAAGAAAGAAAAAGAGCAGAAAAGAAATATTTTTTGTTTGTTTTCCGTTCATTTTCACTCTTCTCTCATTCGATCAAGCCCCGCCCTCTCTGCCACCCTTCTCTATCTCTCTCTCTCGCTCTCAAATGGCCCTGCAGATTGTTGTTGGACTCCAACACCCATCACCCACAGCCAACGTGGCCAACAATCAGGAATGCGAGAACCAGTGGCTGGACAAGATGGGCTCCTGTCATGTTCTCATACTATTCCTGGAGACATCTGGCTTCCTGGTCCTGTCTAACGGAAGATGGCAAGACTGAACCTGGGAACCCTTTTGTGTTGCAAAGCGGAGGTTGTACCACTGAGCCCTTCACTAGACTGAGTCAGACCACTGGTCCATCTAGCTCAGTACTGCCAACACAGACCGGCAGCAGCTCTCCAGGGTTGGGGCCATTCTCAGCCCTACCTGGAAAAGCCTGCGCTCCAACCTGGGGCTTTCTGCATGCAAAGCAGACGCTCTGCCACCGATCGACATCCCTCCCCCAAAATGCACAGATCTCCTGCACTGTCTCGGAAAGACGTTGAGTGAGAACTTCACTCCTATTTCCTTCCCTGCACAAACAAGCTATCAGTTTTGCAAATGCACGGGCTCCCTCTGCTGTTCAACGTGAGCCTGGCGATGCATATTCCTTTCTGCTTCCCCACTTCTATATTCTCTCAACACACAGAATAACAGAATCACAGAATTGTAGAATCGGAAGGGACCACGAGGGCCAACCTTCTGCAATACGGGAATCTTCTTGCCCAACATGGGGCTCGAACCCTCGACCTTGAGATCTTAAGAGTCTCAGGCTCTACCAACCGAGCTATCCCATGGGCTCGAGACACGCCTACAATTGCACCAAACAACACATGCTTCAATTCCACACACAAACAAATGCAATTGATCCTCCACACTTCGGTCAGGGCTGTGGTGGGCCTCCCGATATTGCTGGCCTCCAGATCCCGTCAGCCACAACCATCATGCCCAGTGGTCAATGTTGTGATGCTGCTCTCTGACCAAATAATGTGCAGGGGAAGGGGCGCAAGAATCCATACGTATATGAAAGCAATGCATAAAATGAATTATGTTAGGGGAAACCCCAGAGGCAGAAACGTGCTAGAGGAGAAGGCTTTCAACATCTGCTAGCCACAATGGCTACACATGTCCTACTTCCTCAGCAAACCCTCCAAGCATCCCTATTTTCCAGGGACAGCCCCGGATTTACAGAAGTCAGTTTCTGATTTGATGCCCGAATGTTCTGCTTTTCCTTAGGACGTCCCCATTTTCACTGGAGAAATGTTGGAAGGTCTGGAGTGACGCAACCTCCGAGCCAAGGAGATAAATAACTCTACAAGCTTTAGAAGACATCTGAAGGCAGCCCTGTATAGGGAAGGTTTTTTAAAAAACAAAACAAAACATGTTTGATGTATTATTATTGATGTTTTTATATATGTTGGAAGCTGCCCAGAGTGGCTGGGGCAAACCAGTCAGAAAGATGGGGGTATACACAACAAAATTATTATTATGGAATAAAGGTAAAGGGACCCCTGACCATTAGGTCCAGTCGTGACCGACTCTGGGGTTGCAGTGCTCATCTCGCTTTATTGGCCGAGGGAGCCGGCGTACAGCTTCCGGGTCATGTGGCCAGCATGACTAAGCCGCTTCTGGCGAACTAGAGGAGCGCACGGAAACGCCATTTACCTTCCCGCTGGAGTGGTACCTATTTATCTACTTGCACTTTGACGTGCTTTCAAACTGCTAGGTTGGCAGGAGCAGGGGCCGAGCAACGGGAGCTCACCCCGTCACAGGGATTCGAACCGCCGGCTAGTCCTAATCTCTGATTGGCTAGTCCTAGTCTCTGTGGTTTAACCCACAGCGCCACCCACATCCCTTTTATTATGGAATAGGACATGCCTATTTCCATCAGAGGAATGTAGGAGGGTATGCAGTTGCCGAGAATTGCAAGTCGGGAGAATGCAGTGGTGCCAAAGTCCTGCCTTTGGGCTTCCCATAATGGGCATCTGGTTGGCCGCTCTGAGAACGGGAGGCTGGGCTGGATGGGCCTGATCCAGCGGGGTGCTCCTGGTGTTTTTCCCAGAGGCATCTGGCCAGCTGCTTATTCCAAAGAGATGGCTAGACGAGTTGGCCCTTTGGCCTGACCTCGGGCAGCCAGCCTTCGCCTCATTCCCATCCTTCTCAAGGCGTGCGCCTTGCTCTAATTTTCCTAATGATACGTTCTAACTTAGCCGTGGAGCCAGGCTGGAGCCACAAGACAGAGCAGGCGCTGGCACGAGGCACAGCTTGTCTCCCGGCTGCTGGCTTCCGAATGGCCTTGCGGCCGGATGGTCGATGTTTTTTTCCTTTAATGCTTCTCAGCGATGGGATGGGAACGGACTGTGGGAACTTTGCGTGCGTGTGAAATAGCCCCCGCGAGAGCACCGGAGATAAGTCAAAGGGAGAGAGGAAGGGAAGTCTGTGTAGCCACTTTTGTGCTGCTCGCAGCCAGGAACCTAGAACTTAGATGCTGGAGACTGGCAACACTTGCAATTTATGAACGGACTGCTTATAGATGTAGACTTTGTTTGGATAAATAGGACATGAGTTCATACAGAATGTAGCAGGCTATTAACATCTATATCTGTATTAGGTTAATAACACCATATCCATTGATGTGAAAATGTTTGGGAGTATATTACATTGCATTTTTGTATATTTTCTTTCTTTTTTTATACGCATCTTTGTTCTTCCCCCCTCACTTCCCCCCCTTTGTATCATTGTATTTCTTTATTATTGCAATTCTTTCAATAAAAATATTAATATATATATTTTAAAAAGACATCTGAAGGTTCCCCATGCCTAACATTTGATATCAAGAGGTACATGGCCTCTGAACCTGGAGGGTCTGCTTGTGAGCACATAGCTCCTTTATTGATCAAAGGCAACAATATCCCCCCTCCCTTCCCCACAGGTGGGCGGGGTTTGTGGCACCCAGCGGGGCTCACCTGGGTGGGTGCCACCCACCTGCTTGAGCCGGCCTTTGATCCGCCCTCGGCCAGGGAGGACAATGGACGGCCAGCCGGGAAGGCCAAAAAAAAAGAGGCTGACTCCTTGGCTCAAGCCTCTTTTGCTGTTTTTCCTTCCAGGAGGAAGGCGACAAAGTCATCCATCCCCTCTGAAATATCTAAGGGAGAGTAAAAACCGCAACATCTGAAAACCACATCTGGGTTTCTCCCATGATAAAATGGCACAGACAGCAGTCAGAGGTGAAGGTGAAAACATCACAGGTGCCCTGAAAATCAGCCCAGACGTCACCCATTTCCTTTGTTTGCAAATCTCTGTTACAACCCATTTAGCTGACAAAAAAACACACACAAAAATGGGAAAGGGGGTGGGTTGCAAATCGGTATTTGATGGCCTTAAGGGTTTGTTTGTTTGTTTGTTTGTTTGTTTGTTTGTTTAAGGCAGAGGCCTGAGGCAAAAGAGAAGGCATAAACAGAACTCTTGATTGCACGGAAAGCAAAAGGGGGTCACATATTTGCTCAGGGAGAAAGGGGTGAATCACAAATTGGCTCCAGTCAGCAGGAAAGGAGCAGGTCCAGAGAACAAGTTCATCACAGGGAAAATGCTGGCACTGTCCATGGAGCTGACTACAGGCCGAATCACCCAAGGAGTGAGCTGGAAGAGGGGTGATTGACATTTCCGTAGTCTTAGCTCGGGGGTGGGGGAAGAAATTTGATTCAACTTGCATATCAAAGGGAATAGGCCCGATTCACATTTCCCGAAACAATCTACGGAAACGAAACGCAGTTGTCCCTTGAAATTTCGCGCTTTCCCCAAGCTCTGCAATGCCGTTCTCCGGCCAAGGTTTGGAAAAGGACAGCCAAAATGATCAAGGGCATGGAATGGCTCCCCAGGAAAAAAGGTTTGCAGCATTTGAGACTTTTTAGTTTTAGAGAGAAGGAGAGTAAATGGCGACATGATAGGAATTTATAACATTCTGTTGTGGACCACCGGTATGAAATTTACGGCATGTAATGCCTTAAGAGAGAATATTATGAAAATGATCTATAGGTGGTACATGACCCCAGTCAAGCTGGCAAAAAATTATCATTTGCCCGACAATAAATGTTGGAAATGTAGAGACTGAAGGTACATTCTTTCACCTTTGGTGGACGTGCCCAAGGATTAAGGTTTTCTGGGAAATGATCTATAATGAACTGAAAAAGGTACTTAAGTACACCTTTTCTAAGAAACCAGAAGCCTTTCTTCTGGGCATCGTGGGCCAATTGGTGTTAAAGAAGGATAGAACTTTCTTTATGTACGCTACAACAGCTGCAAGAATACTCATCGCAAAGTACTGGAAGACGCAAGATCTACCCACCGTGGAAGAATGGCAGATGAAGGTGATTGACTACATGGGACTGGCGGAAATGACGAGCAGAATCCGAGACCAGAGAAGGGATACGGCAGAAGAGGACTGGGGAAAATTTAAAGAATATTTAAAGAAATATTACAAAATTAATGAATGTTAGAAAGACGTTGGATTATAAAATAAGGGGTTAATAGTGGTGAGGGTAAATTTAAAGAAACAAAATAATTTTAAAATTAAGCCAAAAGTATGGGAAGTATGGGAAGAATTTGCTGTAAATTTGCTGAAATTAGAATACAGAAAGGGGAGGTATGAGGAAGTCGGGAAAGTAAGTTATAAGAAAGAAAAATTAGAATCTATATATGTCTTATGTTTGTGTTTTCTTTTCTACATTGTCTTATTACTTTGTTTTTACTTTGTTTGTGTTTTGTATGAATTGGTGAAAATCTGAATAAAAATTTACTTAAAAAAAAAAAGGAATTTATAACATTCTGCACAGCACGGAAAGAGGAAAGGTTTGCTCCCTCTCTCATAATGCCAGAACTCCTGGACATCCAATGAAACTGAACACTGGAAGATTTGGGACAGGGAAAAGAAAGGTGTTGTTTATGCAGCGTGTAGTTAAACTATGGAACTCACTTCTGCAGGAGGCGGGGAATATTTTTAAAAGAATAAGAATGTCTTTCCTCCATGGAGCCCAAGGCAATTTACCTGGGGCTCCTGGTGATAGCTGAATCTGGCAGTTGTGATGTAACTGACATGAATATTTGACTGGTGCTGCAACTGACTTTTCAAAGGCAGCCTCATGTAGACAGCATTACTGTTATGTACTGAAGTTCTCACCCTGGGCCAGCAGGGAGATACTGTAGATAGTTATGCAAATGAAGGATCGAAAGTGACGTTCAGTGATTGGATAGTTTTAGAAAGTTGCAACAGTTACCTTGTTCTGGAGCTCTATATAAGCAGGCTGACTGAGCTCCTCAGTTCAGTTCTGTTCTGGCCTTCAAAAGAGCTGTTTGAAGAATCGCTGTGTCGTCTGATATGTTCACCCACAACTTAACAATTACAGTAATCCAAATGGGATCCAAACTAAAGTGTGTTACGATGGCCATTGTGACCACAAATAATTCACATTAGTCAATTTCAGTTTCTGTTGTCGGTTCTCCCCATTTCTGGACCCATTTGTGAAGATCTATCTGTCTTTTTTGTCTGCCTCTTCACGGAAGTTCAGCATCATTTAAGTGCAAATTTCTCTTTATAGCCATATTTTTGTATGCAATCCTTCCAGATCAGCACATTTTCCTTGTATGCAGTTTTCACGAACAGGTGGATTGTTGAAGTTTTACATGGCCTGAGCACTGCACTACAAAATTCAGAGAAGTTTCAAAGGACAGGTTGTGTTTCAGTTTGCCTGTAGCTTGGGGCATGGGCATATGGGGTAGATTCACATTAAAATCCAAAACAAACTTCCCTGAATCCTACCGGGCACTGAGCAGGCTCAAATCTGTTTAGTGTCAGCTGGATTGTTGCATCAGCAGCCTTTCCGCTCATGACCAAAGATCCAACAGGGGGCAAATTGTAACATAAGAAACAAGCTCTCAGGAAACAACAAGGGATGAAAGCAGGAACGTTCATCAGGTGAGACATCTCCAGGAGCCGAACTGAACCGGAGGCAAAACAATCACCAGTGGAGGTCTTTCTGATGTTCTGCCACTGAGCTCAATTGCTTAAAAGCCTGTTTTGGTTTTTAGTGGCATATTAGTTAAATCAACATCGCAAACAAGCCCTCAGGTTCTCCTGAATGTCTCACCAGACTGGATTTCACAGAGAAAAGCAAGAAAACAGATCCAATGTTAGTCCTACTCAGAGGAAACCCATTGAAATGAATGGCCGTGACTAACACCACTCCATTCCTTTCAATGAGCTACGTGCAATGCTAGCCCTACACAGAGTAGACCCATTGGATTGAATGGACATGGCTAACTTAGGGTCATTAATATATGTGAACGGGCCTACTTTTGAGTATTTATTTTTATATTTTTATTCCATTTATATTCCAGCTTCCCATTGAGCTCAGGGTTCTCTTTATCCCGAATTTATCCTCACAGCAACCCTGTGAGGTAGGTTAGGCTGAGGGACTGTGACTGGCCCAAGATCATCCAGAATTTGAACCCTGGTCTCCCTGGCCCAAATCCCACACTCTAACCAGTGCATCATCACTGTCTTAGCTGGCTACAACCCTTCGTCTCTGAAATCTCCTACTGTTCAGGGAAGGTTTGTGTGAGCACATGTGAAACTCTATGTAATACATCTGCCGGACAGTGACAAAAACTATCTTGGCACCCCATTAAGCTTCTCCTCTGTGTCTGCAGACCTCTGACTTCCACCCAAAGGGAGACGTCTCTCTGTCTTCTCCAGTGACCCCCAACCCTTTTGGAATAGGATGGCTCAACTCTGAGTAGTCTCTCTCTCTCCCCCCATATATTCATTTCCTTCGCCTGGGTAGGACCGAGCGGGGAGGAGAGGGGCCCGTCAGTATTTTCTAACCGCTGCACTTAATTTGTCTCAGCTTTTAAGAATTTATTTCTGCTGCCCTGCAAGCCTCAGTGTCTGGGCCTCACGGGGAACACCAGCCACAAGCTGATCTTATCGGCAGCGATTGCAGAGGGACGAGCCGCTCTTAGCCTCCTCCGGTGATCTGTTATTTCTAAGAAACCAGATCCCTGTTGTTAAGGCTTCCCGTTGCCCTAACCCGTCTTCACATCCCATAAACTTCATCTTCACCCTGGGAGCGCGCCTTCGGTGTGGTTTTACGGGACCCAGCTGGGATTCTTATTCTAATAAGGTAACAATCGCTTTTTCAACTTATACAACGCTTCAACACCAAAGGACCGGCAGGCGTCTCCCATCCCCTCTTTCCAGTTTCTAAAGGCCACAAGGTCTTTTTCGTAAACGTCTCAGAGCTGTTTTTTAAAGCACTGCAGAGAGCTCTTTCGAAACAGCAAAGAGATCTTTCTGCAGCCTTGTCAGAGCCACAGGATATCCCAAGGAGCAGCTGATCAGTTTCCTCAGGAGAAAAGAGCACTGAAGACTTGGATCATGCCCACAGACATTTCTAAAATGGCCTGGA
The DNA here is from genome assembly GCF_964234715.1 of Podarcis melisellensis. NCBI lineage: Eukaryota > Metazoa > Chordata > Lepidosauria > Squamata > Lacertidae > Podarcis > Podarcis melisellensis. Next base: position 20,368,103 of record NC_138540.1, on the reverse strand, counting down.
TAAAGTGTCCAGAGAAAAGTTCTTAGTCCTCTCTCATGATGTTAGAACTTGTGGCCTCAGTCCAGTATACCTGAAGGAGCGTCTCCACCCCCATCGTTCTACCCAGACACTGAGGTCCAGTGCCAAGGGCCTTCTGGTGGTTCCCTCACTGCAGGAAGCCAAGTTATAGGGAACCAGGCACAGGGCCTTCTCGGTAGTGGTGCCTGCCCTGTGGAACGCCCTCCTACCAGATGTCAAAGAGAACAACAACTACCAGACTTTTAGAAGACATCTGAAGGCAGCAGAGTTTCAGGCAGGAGTCCCTCTCAGCTGTACCTGGAGTTGCCAAGTACCTGGGAACTTGGGCTCTTCGGCAAACAAATTGTGTACTGACCACTGAGGGACAGCCTTTTCTGTTCCTCCCATCCACAATGGTGTGCAAGGCCTTATATGGACTTTTGAAATTGCCACCCTGTAGATCAAGACCCTGGGATGCAGGTGGCGCTGTGGGTTAAAGCCTCAGCGCCTAGGACTTGCCGATCGAAAGGTCGGCGGTTCGAATCCCTGCGGCGGGGTGCGCTCCCGCTGATCGGTCCCAGCGCCTGCCAACCTAGCAGTTCGAAAGCACCCTCGGGTGCAAGTAGATAAATAGGGACCGCTTACCAGCGGGAAGGTAAACGGCGTTTCCGTGTGTGGCTCTGGCTCACCAGAGCAGCGATGTCACGCTGGCCACGTGACCCGGAAGTGTCTTCGGACAGCGCTGGCCCCTGGCCTCTTAAGCGAGATGGGCGCACAACCCCAGAGTCTGTCAAGACTGGCCCGTACAGGCAGGGGTACCTTTACCTTTACCTTTAGATCAAGACCAGCCCCAGAAACATCATACATACATCACAGAAAAGGCGGTCTACAACAGAAATTTGAATGTTGTTTTTCCTGTTTGCCGGGTCATCTGATTGCCTTTCCTGATAGTCTGTCACCCATTAAAATGCTGATTACTTAATTCCTGAGACAATGGGAAGGCTCCCTGACCCCCCCCCCCTTGCATGGAGAACATGTGGTCAGTTTGGGAATCAAAATGGTTTCAGGTCGGTCTTCCTGTGCTGATCTATGTACGTGCTTGGTTGGTACACCTATGAACATTACCATATAGCTAAGACCTCAAAATTCCTATCACACTTCCATTTCTCATTTGGTTGCCATTTCCCCTTCCATCTTTAACGATCCCACTCTGCCTTTTGTCTCTAGGATCGGAACAGCTCGAGTAATGGCCGCTCCCTTCTGTGACATCACGAAAGCTCAGCCAATCACGGCCAGAAGCTCCACCATCGCAGAATTTCGCATATTACCCAGTTTACATTGGGGGGGTTGATAAGACCCCACTGTGACATCCAGCTGTTTTTCTAGGCCTAGCCCACCACAGCCACCCCGCCAAACCATTCCTGCAATGTCCTTCCTTTCTTGCTGTCGCCGCCCCGCCTTCCGCCCTTGCCACAAATTAATCATGTTATCGCTTCCAATTGCTTAATTCGCCAGGGCCCCCAGCTCCCTCTGCAATAAAGGGATGGCTGTGTGTTTAATTAAAACCGATAATAATTTTCAGATTAATGAATAAAGGGAACTCCCCTACCTCTCTGGGATGTTGCTGGGACGGCATTAAACTTTAATCTTCCGCTGAATTATTGAAAGCCAAATGGAGTGCTGATCTTGTAACTGGTATAACTGGGAGTCCCTGCGGAGCTCAAAGATTGCCTCTAGAGCCTAGAAGGGTATAAGATGGTTGCTAGCCCCGTTAAAGAGCATGCAGAGTGCAGCAATCTTAAGTACATGTATTCACAGGCAAACCTCCATCCGTTTATTCCAAGTTCTGTTTTCTCGCTTGTTTTTTAGAATGTGGATAACTTTGCAACTTTGGGCTCCTTTGGAAGGGTGGGATATAAATTCAATAAATACATTTCAGTAGACCCACTGAAATGAATGGGCACGACCAACTTTCAGTGGGCCTACTCTCAGATCAAACGTAGGATGAGTACACACTAATCCATTAACTTATGGTCTGTGTGTGTGGTTTGGGAGCTGCACAGTCAGGGGAAAAACAATGTTGTCCAGGGATGTAAAGACTGCGGAGAGAATAATTGGGTGCACTCTCCCTACCTTGGATCAAATCTATGCTTCCAGGTGCCATAAGAAAGCTGCAGAGATAGTGCAGGATAGTACGCACCCTGGAAATGATCTCTTTCAGCTTTTGCCTTCTGGAAGAAGGTACAAGGTTATAAAGACTAGGACTAGCCGCCTGAGAAACAGTTTCTACCCAAATGCGATTTTGGTTTTAAACGCAGTGTAAGGTAGTCTCTGGGACATGGGTGGTGCTGTGGGTTAAACCACAGAGCCTAGGACTTGCTGATCAGAAGGTCGGCGGTTCAAATCCCCGCGACGGGGTGAGCTCCCGTTGCTTGGTCCCTGCTTCTGCCAACCTAGCAGTTCGGAAGCATGTCAAAGTGCAAATAGATAAATAGGTACTGCTCCAGCGGGAAGGTAAACGGTGTTTCCGTGCATTGCTCTGGTTTGCCAGAAGCGCTTAGTCATGCTGGCCACATGACCCGGAAGCTGTGCGTCGGCTCCCTCGGCCAGTAAAGCAAGATGAGCGCCGCAACCCCAGAGTCAGTCACGACTGAACCTAATGGTCAGGGGTCCCTTTACCTTTTTAAGATAGTCTCTATAGGAGTATATTGTATTTAATTATGGGGTATCAGAGTTATTAGGGGGCTAACCAGGCTAGGATAGCTGAGATAGCAGACTTGTTGGTTTCTGAATGTCTGGTGTAGATTTTCAATTTCCTTGTTCTGTACGGGACAATGACAATAAAGATTATTGTATCGTATCCCCCCCCCCGTTCTTCTCAAATGGGAATCATGTAGGCTCACCCTCAATATGCTAACTTCAATCTAGATCGATTCTGGATCCTGCCACCCACAAGTGGTGGGTGTAGCTACTTGATAAGCATTTGATCATTCTCCCCTTAATTAGGTTATTCGTGCCGTTCCCTCCCTGCATAGTGAATCATAGAAGTGTAGAGTTGGAAGGGTTCTCCAAGGGCCATATAGTCTGACCTCCTGCAATGCATGCCCCAGCTGGATGAAGAGAGAAGTGGTGATTGTGATCCATAACATCCTTGGGCAGGTGTGGGTACCCCCATTCACCATCTGCCCTCAAATGATTACAGATGCCATTGCCCACTGCATTATTCTGGGTCTGCTATCCAAATATCTTCATGAAAAATACCTGTCTCAGTTTAGCCACAGGAGAAGAAGGGTTCCATCAACTGAGCTTGCATGCTTTTTGCTGTTGGGCAAGGAAAATAATGTCACTTTGCCTGTTTCTCTATTGGCATTTGCTGCCGGGAAATTAAGAGCCCAAATTGTGGCTCATGTCTTTTCCCTCTTTGCTATAACACAAAAATGGTTACTACTGTCTTTGAACGAGTACGCTCTGGGTTAATGCAGCATATCTCTCTGCAATAAGCTTTTTTTGGGGTTTTTTTGGGGGGGGATTTCTCAAGAAGCACTTTTCAGAGACAAAAAAATATATTTATGCAATGGATCAAGATCAGTGGTTCCCAGAGCTTTTGGAACTACCCTCCACTTGGTTCCATAAACTTATCCTCACTGGCCCCTACCCTATAAAAAGCATTGTTCAGCATTGCAGCTTGCACAGCTCACCAAGGAAGATAACGAAACAACAAAATTCAAAGCAGGAGCAATGAGTTGCCCAGTTATCCAAAATCTAGTTGAAACTATTTAGTTTAATTCAACAGAATTGATGGACTTGATCCAGAGAAACCAGCTTTTCAAAGTCATTCACACCTCCAGCACCCCCTGCCTCCCCCTTGTGCCTCCCCCCAGGTAATTCCACCCCCCCACCCCAAGGCAGTGGTCCCTCCCACTTTGGGAACCACTGATCCAGACTGTGTCAGGACTATGTAGACAAACAACAAGGATGAATATGCTGCCTCCATTGGTTCCAGTGTAAAATGTTGTGTGCAAGCAGCCCAAGTCGGATACAGCCCAGCCAGTTTCTGGAGAGGCTCAGTACGGGCAGCCAGCCAGGCAGAGTGGCAGTTTCCTCGTGGGCCCCCGTGCCTGGTGCCTGAAAAAGGAAGGAAGCAATAAGCAGACAAGGCATCGTATCCGAGTTCGGGCTGGCAGTATGCGGGACCGTGCTTCTCATGCATAATTCATGGTGCCTTCTAGCAAAGGTTGGTTTTAAAAAAGAAAACCAAAACGTATGCCAAGCCCAGAAAAAGAGAGATGCGGTGGGGAGATTTGGAAAGCCGACTCCCTTATCCTTCCTTTAACCTTAGTCCTTGAAAAGAAGGGGAGGACGGGCGCGCATGGGGAGAGGGGGGGGGGAAGCTTGCAAATCTACCTCGAGGAGGAAAAGATGCTTTCATCCATATCCAAATGCAAAGAGGAAATCATAGGTATTTGCTTTCTTCCCCGCCCACACGCCGGCTGAGCTGTGTCTCCTCAGCCCTGGGGTAACGCGGCTCGCTTGCAAGGGTCTACTTAGTTACTTCTCAGATATTATCCTTGGGCTTTCTGGTGTACGTTACAGTTGCGTCTCTGGGAACCGTGCTTATTCCCCTGATTATGCACTCGGAAAAGGATACGAACGCTCAAATTCAATTAGAGTGGCTGGGTATAACATCGGCCCGGTGGCAAACTTAGTGCGCAAATTGCTTTGCAGTTATTTATGCGTGCGAGCCTCAAGGGTGTGTCCTTAGGGAGGAGACAGAACAGTGGCTGAGCACACCACCAGTGTGGCGCAGGGGTTAAGAGGGTCGGACTAGGACCTGCAAGACCAGGGTTCGAATCCCCACTCAGGAATGAAGCTCACTGGGTGACCTTAGGCCAGCTGCTGCCTCTCAGCCCAACCTACCTCACAGGGTTGTTGTGGAAACAGAGAAAAGGGGAAGGTCATGCATGCCACCTTGAGCTCCTTTGGAGAAAAGGGTGGGATATAAATGCAACAAACAAGCACATAGCTTTGCATGCAGAATACCCCATGTTCAGCCTCCAAGACCTCCATGTAGTTGATGCACAATCTAGGTCCATTGCATGATTTTGGCCCCCTGAAAAGCGCTTATTGGAAAGCTAGTTTCATTCTGAAAAGAAAAGTTCATTTCTTAATGGGATTCTTAATTACCCAACTTGGGTGGCTTTAAGAGAGGATTAGACCAGTGTTTCCCAAGCCTGGGTCTCTGGCTGTTGTTGGACTACAACTCCCATCATTCCTAGCTAGCAGACCTGTGGTCAGGGATGATGGGAATTGTAGTCCAAAAACATTAGACGATCCCAAGCACTCACACTCTAGTCCTGCTTGTGGGCTTCCCAGAGGCATCTGATTGGCCACCATGAGAGCAGGATAATAATAATAATAATAATAATAATAATAATAATAATAATAATATTTATTTATACCCCGCCCTCCCCAGCCAAGGCCGGGCTCAGGACAGCTAACAAGCAATAATAAAAACAAGTTGCATGAATACAATTTAAAAACAAGATTAAAATACAACACTGAAACATTAAAACATTAAAATGCAGCCTCATCACAGGAGGAGAAACGAAAAATACAGAACTAGATGGGCTTTTGTCTTGATCCAGCAAGGCTCTTGCTTAGGTTATGCTCAGTCACTGCCAGCAGGCAATACTTGGCTAAGCTGGACCAGTGGCAGCATCATTTGCCAAGCAGGTAAGAAAGAGGAAGGACAAGGTGTCACTAGGCGAACTCCACAGCCAAAGGAAGGCTTGGACCGGGAACCTTTCATTCTGTGTGTGCAGTGACCCCATGTGGTGAGCTTTCAGAATTGCAGCTTGGAGCATCTTCCTGGGCAGCGAAGTATTCACAGTCTTGTCAAGCTAGATTGTGCCATCAAAAGCTTCCTGTTTGTGCTCGAATCCTGCTTGCCTGAGGCATCGGCTTGGCCAGCGTGAGAACAGGATGCTGGACTAGACTGGCCTTTGGGCCTGTTGCAACAGGTAGGCTCAACAGCTGCCCATGGAGGCGCAGGTCAATTCTGGGTCCAGGGCAGCTGTCTACCAGCTCTATCTGGTATGCTGGCTAAGACCCCCACCTGTCTGCGCACTGTCTCACCAGAGTGGTACATGCTCTGGTTATCTCCCGCTTGGAATACAGTGGTACCTCAGGTTAAGTACTTAATTCGTTCCGGAGGTCCGTTCTTAACCTGAAACTGTTCTTAACCTGAAGCACCACTTTAGCTAATGGGGCCTCCTGCTGCCGCCGTGCCACTAGAGCACGATTTCTGTTCTCATCCTGAAGCAAAGTTCTTAACCTGAAGCACTATTTCTGGGTTAGTGGAGTGTGTAAACTGAAGCGTATGTAACCTGAAGTATGTAACCAGAGGTACCACTGTACTGCAATGTGGTCTATGTGGAGCTACCTTTGAAGGTCTCTCAGAAACGACAAGTAATCCAGAATATGGCTGCTGGACTGGTGACTGGGAGCAGCCGCCGAGACCAGATAACCCCAGTCCTGAAATACCTACATTGGCTCCCAGTACATTCAAAGTGTTGGTGCTGACCTTTAAAGCTCTCGGCCCAGTAGACCTGAAGGAGTGTCTCCACCCCCATCTTTCAGCCCGGACACTGAGGTCCAGCTCCGAGGGCCTTCTGGCAGTTCCCTCCCTGCGAGAAGCAAAGTTACAGGGAACCAGGCAGAGGGCCTTCTCGGCAGTGGCGCCCTCCCTGTGGAATGCCCTCCCATCAGAAGTCAAGGAGATAAAGAACTACACAACGTATCTGAAGGCACCCCGTATCGGGAAGTTTTTTGTACATTTGGTGTTTTATTATAATTTTATATGTGTTGTAGGCAGCCCAGCTGGATGGACAGCTTATAAATAATAAAGTTGTTGCTGTTGTTATTATTGTTGCTGCGTTCCATCTTATAAATGCCCGCTATCAGAGAGAGCCTGCTGTTGCATGAACTGAAATACAAATAAAGTGGTACCTCGGGTTACATACGCTTCAGGTTACATACGCTTCAGGTTACACACTCTGCTAACCCAGAAATAGTGCTTCAGGTTAAGAACTTTGCCTCAGGATAAGAACAGAAATTGGGCTCTGGCGGCACGGCAGCAGCAGGAGGCCCCATTAGCTAAAGTGGTGCTTCAGATTAAGAACAGTTTCAGGTTAAGTACAGACCTCCAGAACGAATTAAGTACTTAACCTGAGGTACCACTGTACCATGAAGCAGCTCACTTCTTACAATGGATCACACTGAGCACCCCCAGAATTCATTCCCACAAGATGTGGGGCAATAGCCGCCAACCTTTGTGATGAGTGAATGGAAAGCAGAAGGGTTCTGCTAAAAGCTCATGCATCTTTTTTCCCCTTATGCAAGCAGAAAGCAGGTTACATCCCATCCCCAGATAGTAAAGTGCTTCTGAATTATTAATGCACCCTTTGGAGGGGGTACCGTCTCTCTCCCCCCTCCCCCAACCCCGGGCTCCTATTTATTACACCGTGATTTGCCTCCCACACTTCAGCAAATCATTCCATTGTTTTAAACGCTTAATGCATATGTCGGAATTCGCCTAGCATCTGATGCACCTTGCCTAATTGGGTCAGGGCAATTCATAATCGCGTGCCGTTACACCGCGCTCAAAATCCAACAACACGGCTCTGCACGTCTTTGAGTGTTTTGCTTTTAGAGGGCAATTAAGCTTTATAGAATATATGTTTCTTGAAAGGCATTAGCCTCCCGAAGACGATACTTGATCTAACGTACACAGCACTTTCTGTGCACATGGACATCCCAGCATGTGAATTAGCTCGGTGATGCTTACAGGAGTATGTAAAATGTACCACTAAATTTATTTTCCCCCCTCAATTTTTTTAATTGATTTTCCAAAGATTTTTTAAACAAACAAACAAACAAACACCGCCACCGTATTAAATCAAACTTGTTTACATTTTTAAATGACTTCCTCGTGTCCCGCTTGTTGAATTTCAATGTATAGCATTTTAATGGATTTCCAAATCCAGCGTTCATAAAAAATTAACTTGGTCACTTAATATCTTTCTTTCTTTCCATTTCAACATTTAACATAATAACGCATCACGTTATATATTTTAATCCTAAGCCTATCTGGTATTTGCAAGCTTTTCCAATTAATTTAACTTAACAAATTTAAATAAATAGTCTTTAAATTTCATCCACTCTTCCTGGTACTCCTCCTCCTTCTAGTCACGGACTCTTCCAGTCAAGTCGGCTAGCTCCGAAAAATCCATCTTCATCTGCCATTCTTTGACCGTTGGTACTTCTTGTGTTTTCCAATTCTTAGCTAATAAAATTTGAGCAGCAGTTGTGGCATACAGAAATAATTTGACATCTTTCTTGGGCAATTTCAAACCTAAAATGTACCACTAACTTTAATCCGGTTAGATGGGCAGAGAGATGTGGGAAGCTAATGGCAAAACTAGATGCCATGGCAAATATGGAGGCTGCGTGTCTGTGCCCCCCAGGCCTCCCCCCCTTGCACTCAAATTAATATCAGCTATAACTTATCCACATCTAGAGAACTCAGATGGGAAAGAAAATGGGGGCAGAAATTGCTGATCACTTATTCGGCCCTCCTCCAGGACTGTAGCCAGCTAAGTTTTAATCAGAATAGACCCACTGAACTGAATGCACTGAATTAGTTGTGTACATTAATCTCAGTGGGCCTCCTCTGAATCATGTCAGCAACTTGGCTGCTGAGGTTTGCACCAGCTGAAGTTTCTGAACCGTCTTCAGAGACAGCCCCACATACCGGTACAATGCATTGCAGGAATCTAAAGTAGAGGTTTTTTGATGTTGTTCGAAAAAACTAAGATCATGGCCACTGGGCCCATCACCTCCTGGCAAATAGAAGGGGAAGAAATGGAGGCAGTGAGAGATTTTACTTTCTTGGGCTCCATGATCACTGCAGATGGTGACAACAGTCACGAAATTAAAAGACGCCTGCTTCTTGGGAGAAAAGCAATGACAAACTTAGACAGCATCTTAAAAAGCAGAGACTTCACCTTGCCAACAAAGGTCCGTATAGTTAAAGCTCTGGTTTTCCCAGTAGTGATGTATGGAAGTGAGAGCTGGACCATCAAGAAGGCTGATCGCCAAAGAATTGATGCTTTTGAATTATGTTGCTGGAGGAGACTCTTGAGAGTCCCATGGACTGAAAGAAGATCAAACCTCTCCATTCTGAAGGAAATCAGCCCTGAGTGCTCACTGGAAGGACAGATCCTGAAGCTGAGGCTCCAAGACTTTGGCCACCTCATGAGAAGGGAAGAGAAGACTCCCTGGAAAAGACCAGGGAAAGATTGAGGGCACAAGGAGAAGGGGACGACAGAGGACGAGATGGCTGGACAGTGTTCTCGAAGCTACCAGCATGAGTTTGACCAAACTGCGGGAGGCAGTGGAAGACAGAAATGCCTGGCGTGCTCTGGTCCATGGGGTCACGAAGAGTCGGACACGACTAAACGACTAAACAACAACAAAGTAGAGGTGGCCAGAGGACAGACAACAGAAGTTAGGTTATCCCTGGTCCAGAGAGGGGTGCAGCTGTGCCACCAGCCGAAGCTGATGGAAGGCACTCTGCCCAACCGAGACCACCTGAGCCTTAAATGACAGCAAAGGATCCAGAAGTACAGGGTCACTCTGTGAGAAATGCAGCCAACAAGTTCAATAAATCACAATAATTCTATTGTAATGGTAACGTAGCTTTATAATTGACGACATAAAATTCCAGCACAGTGGACCGTGAGCCGAATAATGTAATTTTTGCCAAACTGCAGCAGGTGATGAACACAGATCAAAACAGAAATTGGTGCCTTCTTACATCCCTGTCCCACTGTTACTTGTTGGGTTATATTCTCTTCTCTGAGATCTCACGAAGAGCTTAGAGTTCCTGTCGTCTGCAACAGCACACCAGACTCTCCCCAGGACTGGACGCCTAGAGTTTCACAGGTCAAACTGTGTGCCATGTAGATAACTCTTCTTGTGCATGTTTTTAAAAGCTCCGTCATCATTTGATCTGCTAAGATGCTCCAGGAGTTGCACGCCAGCCTCCCGAAGGCTACCTTTGAAGCGACTCGGCTGGCGTCAGAGATTTAGTAAAATGATCTGTTGCGCTTGGAACATGGGAAGCATAGATCCTCTGACAAAAATAAAGGATTAGAGAACACGATTAGAGAATGTGAGTAGAACATTAATGCTTGGGTGTGTGGAAAAGTCGGCAAGGGCAACGGAAGGCAATTCCCATGGTCTCCAGAGATTGGCAAACACGTTTATTAGATAGAGGATCAGTGCCATCCCATATCTGTTAATATCTCGGGGAAGTCTGATACACCCTGTATCATTTGTCCAAGGTGTGTACCGTGAAAAAGAAGAAGTGTGTTTGCTTATGGGCGTCTCCTAGCCCACTAGGGTTAGGACCCCTTAGTGGTTCATGGACCCGATTCAAGGTGGGTCGCAACAGGAGCATTACCACCAGGCAAATACAGTGGTACCTCAGGTTAAGTATTTAATTCGTTCCGGAGGTCCGTTCTTAACCTGAAGCACTTTAGCTAATGGACCTCCTGCTACTGCCGTGCCGTTGGAGCACAATTTCTGTTCTCATCCTGAAGCAAAGTTCTTAACCTGAAGCACTATTTCTGGGTTAGAGGAGTCTGTAACCTGAAGCATATGTATCCTGAAGCGTATGTAACCTGAGGTACCACTGTATATGGTAAAGGATTAAGAAATGAGTCCCCAAGCAAATGTTTGGATTAAAAACAGATCCTGGGCCAAAATGGCCGAAGACTACCGCCCTAGCTTGTAATGGCATGACTGACACTGGCAGACTGCGAAGGTGGACAGGAAGTTCCCTGCAGAGGTACTTCAATGTTCTCACTTCAATAATATCTGAAAGGCAAGGGAAGAATCCAGTCAATGATAGGTGCCGTCTTTGCAACTATGTAGAGCAAGAGTGGGGAACCTTTGGCTCTCCAGAAGTTGCTGAACTACAACTCCCATCAGCCCCAGCAAGCATGGCCAATGGCCAGGGATGATGGGAGTTGCAGTTGATCAACATCTGGAGGGTCAAAGGTTCCTTATGCCTGATGTATGAGCTTGAAGCAGTCTCTCGTGTGCCCTTCTTCTGAGTTTCCTCCCACAATAGGTTAAGAGAATGCACACTTACAAGGCAAATTCCTGACTGATCCTTAAGAAACCCTTTGGAGTCTCTTCCTTGAGTGGGTCTACTGAACGCCAAACAGGTGGCAATATATCTGAAGGTTGTAATAACTCTCAGGCTGTTTATGATCACGAGTCCCTAACTTGTCACCTTAATTAATAATCGGCTTTGCCAAAGCTGTAACTTTCTATTACTTTCTATTTCATACTTCAGGAAACATCTGGTTGACTGACAAAGGAACAAAATCTTGCAGACAAGCAGCCCAGGTAAGTGTCAGATAACTAGAAAGGAAATGAAAACCTGCCTCGGTTTCTCCACCGCACCACTTCATTCTATATAATCTGGCCTAAGTAGTTACACTCTTGTTCCTAGTTCAGCCTGTGGAGGTTACCTATTTAGAGCCTTATTCTCCATTCAATTGTCTAATACACCGAAGTTGGTGGCCATCACTACCAGGTGTCATAGCTCAGTGGTAGAGCATCTGTCTGCATGCAGAACATCCCAGGTTCAGTTCCCAGGTAGGACTAGGGATGTACCCAGTTTGGAATCCTAGAGTGCTGCTGCCAGCCAGTGTAGACAACACTAACCTGGATAGACCTGGGGTCCGACTCGGTATAAAGCAGCTTCCTATGTTGCATGGGGCGAATTCCATAGTTTAACTCTGCACTTGACCCTTATTTTGTCCATCCTGAATCTTGCAGCATTCAGCTTCTGCATATCTGAAGGTCAATTGACCAATTAATAACCATATTTGATTGACCTTTTTTTTGGACTGTGCTCACAATTCAGACTGCTTTGTCTGAAACGAAAGGGTATGTGGTTCTTTCCCCCTTGCTTTTCCAGCCTAGCAAAATTAAGCTGCTCACAGCTTTCATAATGTCACCCATTTCATCCCGATGTTGTAACCAAGCAGGAAATAAACAACTCTTGATTTCCCATCTGGCGAGCTCAGCGCTGTGAACTAGCAAGGGAGTTTGATAGATTTCAACACAGAGACAGCGCAAAACACCACATCGCCAATTTCTTCCAAGGAACCCTGTCCATCTTTCCTAGTTTTCAGGAAAAGAACTGTTAAGTGGCTTCTGTGGTCACTCTCACCAATTGCAAGATAATGGTGAATAAAATCCAGACCGGTCTGCTCATAGCATGCTTAGCAATAGTGAAAAATACGATTCAAGGAGGTTTTGTCATGTTTGAACAGGAGAGGCCCACAAAAACATTTGCCCATCCTGCACTGAGCAGAATAAACCATGAAGGCTGCCTGTCCCTGGAGTAGTGATCATGTTTCTCACCTCAAAAAGAAGGAGAAGGCCACCATTTTTTTACCCAAAACTTACAAAATTCCTTCCCAGCTGCTTGGCACCGAGTCTTATTTCTTAAAACACCAAGCTAAAACAGTCACCATTTTCCAAGGCTGTTATTGCTGTTCTCATTCTAAATTGGATTTCATATTTTTGACATCTTGTTGCTGAGAATTGTTGCAAGCAGTGGCACAGCAGAAAGCGAGACAAGAGAGGATTTTTCAAGAGTAGGAAAGTAGTATCACCTGCTAGAATGCCAGGGTTCTCTCCTTGCTCTAGCAAGTGAATGTGGAGACAAGGAGGCCTTTGCGTTTTACCATGAATGACTAATAACAGCCTGCAGGATCAGGCCAATGGCCCATGAAATCCAAACTCCTGTTCTCACAATGGCCAGCCAGAAGCCTGTGAGAAACCCACAGCCAGGATTCAAGCAGAAGAGCACTCTCGCCTTTGGTGGAACCCCAGCAACTGGGGCAGAGGCAGAGGCAGAGCATACCTACCATGGTTAGTAGCCTTCAATAGGCTTATCCTCCATGAATTTCTCTAATCCTCTTTTAAAGCCATCCAAGTTGGTAGTCATCACTACCTCTTGTGGGAGTGAGTTCCACAGTCAAACAATGCACTGCATAAAGAAGTCCTTTATCTATCCTGAACCATCCAACGTTCAGCTTCTGAACACAGCCCTTTGGGCATCTCTATGTGGCTCCTGAAACTCTTTCCAAGCCACAACTCCTCTCCCCAGGGTAAAGGTAAAGGGACCCCTGACTATTAGGTCCAGTTGTGGCCGACTCTGGGGTTGCGGCGCTCATCTCGCTTTATTGGCCGTGGGAGCCGGTCATGTGGCCAGCATGACTAAGCCGCTTCTGGCGAACCAGAGCAGCGCACGGAAACACCGTTTACCTTCCCGCCAGAGCGGTACCTATTTATCTACTTGCACTTTGACATGCTTTCGAACTGCTAGGTTGGCAGGAGCAAGGACCAAGCAACGGGAGCTCACCCCGTCGCAGGGATTTGAACCGCTAACCTTCTGATTGGCAAGCCCTAGGCTCTGTGGTTTAACCCACAGCGTCCCCCGCGTCCCTTTGCTCCCCAGGGTACTTACCCCACTATTTCACGTTTCACCCTCAAGATGCTTTTGCCTGGCTGTAATGCGTCCTTCAGGACGTTTTCGTCAAAGGCTTCCCCCAAATTCACTTATGGAATATTAACTGCACATCAGCCAAAATTCGTCTCCCCGCCCCCGAATTTCTGGAGATGGTTTTTATCGCTTGTTGAAATGGTTTTTGTTTCTGAAGCTTGCCCTTTGGAGTTTTATGCTATTGTACACCATTTCAGTGGCTTTGTGCTATGAAATGCTTTATATAGTAGTCTGAAATAAATCTCTGATAATGCCTCTCTTGCCTGCATGGAGGTTAGAGGAAACCAGCCCATTGTACGAAGATAAAGTTCACATCAATGGCTCCGCCCACTTTTTCCTCTGGCCCCACCCACTCCTGGCATGTGGCCCTCAGAAAGTTACCCTGAAGTGAATGCGGCCCTCAGGTTTAAAAACACCCCCCCCACCCCTGTGGCAGTGGAAGTCAGGGAATGAGAACAGCTTGCTATTCTATTACTGTCAACTGATCCTACTAAATTGGGTATTATGCTATTTACTAATGCTCTTTGCTTTGTGGTGTGTGTGTGTTTAATGAAGCAGCCAGCTGCCTGCATATTTTGGACTCTTTAGGAGCTATGGAGCTTTCATGATGGGGTCCCGCTTTTCCAAATTTTCCAGCACACTATCTTGCTCTTTCAAACTGTTTTTACATATGCAATTAACTGTTTCGGTGTATGTATTGGTTTTAAATTGCTTTTGCACATACAACTGTTTTTACAGTTTTGAAGGTGTGCTTCTTTTTCTTGTGTTGTGAAACCACTCTGAGGTGCTTCAAAGGAAGCAACTCATAAATGACCAATATTAACCATTCCTCGTAAGAACTGGTTTCCAGACCCCCTCTGGAAGTTCATCGATGCCCAGCTTAAAATGTGGCACTCAGAACCAGGCACTGTACTTGACGGAATATTTGCAATGCATAAATGTTTAATGTAGCAGAAAGTAACCTATTAAAAAGACTCTGGTGTCCCTGTAGCGCTGTAATAAATTAGCACATTGAAACGGCTTAGGTGGTCATTAAAAAAATAAAATAAAACAGGCCAAAACATCCCTACCTTAGCTTAGCCCCATTGCTTTAAGTCGACATGCCTATATACACGACAGAACACAGGCCCTAATCCTTCAAACACAGGTAGCTGACAACCACACAGCTTTCTATAAAAAGCCTCAGAGCCATCAGCAGTGCTCCTGTTCGCTTTCCACTGTCACATTTCATTTGGCAATTTTCCATTTCTTCTGAAGCTTAAAATCCAATCACTGCAGGGGAGTTATGGGAAAGGGGACTCTCTTCTTTATTAAAAAAAAATATGGAAACGAGAACACACAAACGTTTTTTCAGAAGCATTGCTATTTCAACTAAAAGGAGTGATTGGTACATCGTTCTTACAAGCTCCCGAGACACATGCAAGAAAAGGGCTTGGGATTAAAAGTCCCAGGAGAGTTTAAATAATAAGCTGTACGGCAGGAAAAAGGCATTTCAATAATAGTTACACGAGCGCCGACACGCTCCTTTTAAATAAGTTAAAATTACCGTTGACACGCGGCTGTTTCCGAGCCTCTGTAACTATACACAGAACATTTACAATATTTATAAATAAATTATCACCATTGTAAACACATAATATTACGTACAATATACCAACTTCCCTCTGAGTAAAGAAGACAAATATTCCTGACTTTTCCTGAAGTCAGCATCAGAAGAGAAAACCTGCGTGCCTGGCGAGACACAGAACAGAGTCTGGCAGCCATGTATGTTGGACCACCAGGAATTCAATAATAACATGTTTTTGCACCTTTCCAGAACAGGAAAAAACCAAGGCAGGAAGCAATTTCAAGGCAGGTGGGCTGGGTTCAGCTCAGTTCACATAGGTCAGACTTCAGAACAAGGTTGGGTCATATAGTTTTCTTCTTTGAAGACCAACACCAGGGCTGGGGAACCTGTGGCCCTCCAGCAGTTGTTGGACTCCCAACTCCCATCACCCCTAGCCAATATGGCCAATGGTCAGGGACGATGCTGGATACAGCCCATCAACATTTGGAGGGTCACAGATTTTCCAGGCCTGATCTAAGCATCCTGGACGACATCTCTGTCCGGAGGGTCTACAAAGGATGGATACCTCAGATTTTTCCATTATTAGTACTTTCAAGACTCCTTGGGGAAATGTATAGGAAATGTAGGGTTTAGATTATGGAAAAGGAGTGGATGAGATAACTCCATCTCCACACTGCTCCTTACTCTCTTGTTTGACACACCTCCGAAGCTGTCACAACCCATTCTCTCCACCTCTAAGTCTCATGTTGTGCACAGAATCCCCAAAAGCAAGGCAATTAAATATGTTTACATCTGCCTGCAAGGTTTTTTTCTGGCTCTAAATTGACCTATTTGTTTTTTAGTACAGGTGTCTTACTGCTTTGGAAATAAACTACAAAGAGCACTCAGCCCCACAAAAGGGACATCCCAGAAAATTACCCAGGAATAATTGATTGGAGGGTTAAGACCCACTCAAGGAACCCACTGGTAGACCCCGAGAAAGCTGGTCTAAGGGAAAGCAACATTTCAGTTGAAAATCCCAACTTTCTTTACAATTCTCAACCCCTTAACTCTGGAGTTCATTGTCTAGGCAAAGAGGGACTGGTTCAAGGAAGATATCTGTACAAAGCCAAGTCACTCCATTGTATGCCAATTTGCTCACAGAGTTGCATATTCCATGAGAATACCATTTCTTGACAAATAATATAATTGAGATGGACAATAATTTTAATAGGCTGTATTCAACATTCGTCATACTTAAAGTAGAACCAATGAATATGACTAACTTGGCTAAAAAAAATTAATGCATCTACTCTGTGCAGGACTATTGTTAGCTACAATACACTGGGTTGTATCCAACTGAATCCTACTCAGAGTTGACCCATTGAAATAAAGGGGCCTAAGCTTATCATATTGGTTAATTTTGATGGGTCTACTTCAGGTAGAACTAATGTTGGATACAACTCAACAATTCTAGAAGCATTTAATTCCAGAAACTAACAACACTACATTGGGAGCAACTGCTGCATGATTTTCAATCAAGACCAGGCTGTCATTCCAATAATCTATTCTTCCAAATATAGCTAAAGAGTTGCATCAAATTTTCCTCCTCAAAGTAATGGTCCACTGAAAATATTGGACATGAGTAACTTGGCACATTATTTTAAATGGGACTATCGTTGAGTATAACTTAGTTGGATACAAGTTGGAGAACACCCAGGTTAGCTATGTTAATTAACTTCACTGAGTCTACTCTGAGTAGGATTAATGATTTTCAAAGGTTTCTCCCTCTCTTGAGGTACCTGGCATAGAAAGGGGTCTGAGGGATTTCTCTCCAGGGACAGAAGTTATACAAGCCATCCACTTATAATAAAAATGTTTAAAGGTCAGAACACTTCCTGCTAGAATGGACATCTCCTACCTCTAATACACCATAGCCAGTGCAAAGGCTTGCCAATGACAAAAGCAGCCCCTTCTGTTTAGAAACAGCATTATGGAGCACACTAGTATTCTCTTCCACTGGTGCTAGGGACCAAGTTACCCTTCTGTTATTATTTCACTTTAAACTTGTCCGAATCCTTGGCCAACATCCACTTATCCTTTCAAAGAAAGGAAACAAACCACAGCTCTGTGTCTAACACTTAGTACCATAGCTTAAAGAGCCTTTAAAATCCTTCATTTCTTTGTCCCACAGTACATAAAAATTGTTCCATTTGCCAATTCCTGGCTTTCAGGTACTATTTTTCTAGACCCCCGTTTGTTCCATGCTCTTCCCTTATATCCTTCATATGCCACACTGGCAAGGGTGATGCAATATGGCCTGACATACCGTGGAAAATCTGGGAATAATTTAAAAGTTCCGGCCGGAGGAGGAATGATTTCAGTGCGACACACATCCACCATCACCAATTTCCTCCCGCCTGGTTGTGTTCCCTATCCCCTTTTATTTGCACAGTTGCCAAGGTATACTGTCTTTCCTCACAGTTTTCAAGGTATACCATCTTTCCTCTGGCAGCACTGTGAAGGAGGCACACTCCAGTCATACGTGTATGACAATCGGAGTTTAATCTCTTCTTTACAGAGCTTCCCTTCTTTGGCTAGAGTCTGATGCTTCTCCAACATGTCCTCAATGCTCTGTTTATGAGTCACAATGTATTTATTGTTGCAGCCCCGCGATTTATACTCCGTGTCGAAACGAGAGTCGTGAACCCTCTTCACATCCACCGGAGCAAGCCAGGCACCCAGGGATACGTCTTCAGCTTGCCATATGTTGAGATAGTCTTGCGTGAGGCGCAAGTAGTGCACCAGGTCAGCTGAAACCACGTAGCCCCCGCCCAGAGCATAGGGCAGGTAGTAGTCACAAAGGAGCCAGGCGTTCTCTTTCCATTTCCCGCCGGATTTCACACGGGCACGCCCAGAGAAGAAGCCCCAGTAGAGGCGGCGTGGCTCCTTGGCCCTCAGCTCCTCCACCAGGACATCCAAGCGCACAAATGTGTCGTCATCAGCTTTGAGGACAAAGCGGAAGTCCAGGTGCTGGTCGAGCCACACAAACATAGCCAGGACCTTGGCGGTCAGGTTCTCGTAGGAGTCTCGGAGGTCAGGAAGGAGGAGGAGATCCTGATGGCGGCTCTGTTCCAGCTCCAAGGTGTGGAGCTCCTCCCCGGTCAGGCCTCCGGTGCCCACCACAAAACGGAACCAGACGTCTCCGGTGGGGACCCGGCCGGCCACCGAGAGCCATGTGCTGCGGATGATGCTCCGTCGCTCTGTGTATTTGGGGCCGCTGGCCACCAACACAGCCAGGAAGGCGCTCTCCTCGGGAGGAGGAGGTGGGGCGGCTGCTGGAGGGTGAGGCCCACTCACACCCCCGGTCCGGGCGGGAGACTGTTGCTGAGGCAGCCCCCAGCCGTGGGAGGGCTTGAGGCCTTCTGAGGTGCACTTGGCCAAGTAGAGGAGCACCACGCCAAAGAGAGACAGGCCGCCGAGTCCCAGAGCCGTCTTGTGGCGGCACAGCAGGCGGAGGAGCTTCATGGCAGCAGGAAGTAACGTGGTGGCAGCTAAGGGGCGGGGCAAACACCACTTCCCCTGGGGCAGCTTCCTCAGCACTGCCCTCTTTCAGTAGGTGGTCCAATGAAAGGGCTTCTCCCTTTTAAGGGGCGGCTCCAAAGACTTCTCAGGCAAATAGCCCCCGCAATGACCCTAATGGCTCCTCCCTCTTTGGTGGCGATAGTCCTGGCTCCTCCCTCCCTCTGGGATTGGTGGTCCCAATGCTCTGGCTCCTCCCCTTTAGGGGCTGCAGTGACGTCTCCTCCAGCCTTCTAAGGGGCGGGAAGCGGCACTAGCTCCGCCCACACATTCGCCTCGGGACAGCAAGGCCTCGAGGGTTGGGGATCAGCCCCGCCCCTTTCTCCTCAGGCGCGAGGCCGCGGGGGGGGGGAATCCCCTCTCTCTCCTCTCAGAATTTTTGGCGGGAACAGCCCTGCTGGCTACGGGTGGCGGGTTGGGACAAACTGCCGCCGACGACGCCACCTCGGAATGTTTCCGAACGCGCCGCTGGGTCCTCCCTCAGCTGCCTCAAGCGCGGGGTTCATTGTCTTCTGTCAGATTTTCAATTCCTCTCCCGCCCCCCCCGCCCCGTTTCTCCTCTTCTCGCGCGCGTTCCCTAAATAGAGATATGTGAAGGGAGCGCGCGCGATGGTTTTCGGAGCGGTACTTATCCTTTTCTGCAGCTCCGTCTTCTCCTGAGGCGGCGAGAAAATGCGAATGAATAGGAATGGAGGGGGGAGGAGGGGGGCCGAACAAAGTGGAGTCACGTGACTTTCCGTCTTCGTACCGCCCTGTAACGCCATGTCTTGTCAGGGCTGGGGAGGCGGAAGACGGCGGCGCCATCTTTGAGGGCATTTCATGCCCTGCCCGCCCTCCCTGCGACCTAATAGTGCGTATTCGCCACCTTGTGTCCGGGAACTTGAGGCTGTGGCTGTTGCCATCTTAGCTAAGGGCACCGCTGTGTCCTTATCTCGCCGTGAGTATCGGTCATCTTGTGTTAGGGCAATGGAAGCCGCGGCTGCTCGCCATCTTGACTAAGGGCGTTTCCCTCGGGTGTTCTTTCCTGTGCGAGTTTTTCTCTGCCATCTTGCCTTAGGGCAGCTGAAGCCGAAGGCGGTTGCCGTCTTAAACTTGGGGAAAAGGCCCTGCCAGCCTTTCGTTTTTGGTACACAGACACCTATCCCACCGAAACAAGTTGCCATTAAAAAAATGGTGAAATTCAGTGAAACCGCACGGGGATTAAAAATGCAGCAGCCCCCCCCCCGCGGTCCAAAACAAAAATGGCTATGTAAGACTCACGTGCCCGAAACAAGCATGTCTTCCCTTATCTTTTATAAAGGTCCCCTTCATTCGATTGAAATATAGCTTCCTAACAAGGGGCCTGTTTTGCTGTTGCAGTAGTATTTAACAAGAGGTAGAGCTGAATAGGCGCTATTTTATTACAGCTTTTATTGCGGCGAGGCGAAAAGAGACAGACCAGCCTGTTCCCGCCCCGACTAATTAGTCTTTATACAACTGGAGAGGGAGGTCCTCGCGTTGAATTCGGGCAGCCTCGGGAGGTCCGGAAGAGGCGGGCTCAACTCTCGTCGGAGCGGCGAATGGCGTTTCCTGTTTCCGGCCAGCCTCCCTCCTCCTGGCAGGCGCGCGGCGTGTCTCTGTCTGTCTGTCTGTCTGTGAGTGGGAGGCGGAGAGGAAGCCCCAGAGCAGCGAGGCGGGGCTGGGCATGAGGAGCCTCCGTGGCCTGCGGGGCAGGTATGGAGGCGGCATGGGAGCAGGGCAGAAGGTCACGGCAGCCTCTGAGCATACGCAGAGCGCAGGAGGAGCGAAGTGGGGCGGGGAAGACAGAGAGGGAATGAGGGGCTTTGCCGGCTCTTTTAATGGATACCCTTGAACGAACTTTCCGTTTTATTTGTTTCTCCTGCCTGCTTTTAAAAACTGATTTATTGTTATTATTATTATTTGGATTGTCATCTACGTTTCAATTCAAGGGCGTTTGAAAACGATCCCAGCGGGATCGGTTATTGCGCCTCCTTAATTGCCGGTTTTAATACCTGCTTTGGGAGTCTTTTTTTTTTTTTTTTGTATCTGTGTGCAAACAAATTGCGGAGGAATAAACAGCTGTAAATAACGTAAGCGGGTGCCACGTAATGCCCGTTTCGCGTTTATAAGAGAAGTTGGTCGGTTTGCGTGGCAGCGCTTGCACTTTGGAACTCCCTGTCTAGGGAGATCAAGGAGGCGCCTTCGCAGGGCTGCCTTTGGAAAAGTTATTGCTTATGCAGGCCTACCCAGATGCTTAGAAAGTTAATGAGAATTTTTAAATTATTATAATTATTATTTGTTTAGTAGCTTTATGTTGCCCAGGGAAACCCAATGCGACATACAGTACAACCAAACAGACAGATAACAACCTCCCCCATTCCCAACAAATGCATTAAAACCGGGGGGGGGGGATACATAATAATTTTAATCTCTCTTTAAAAAAATATTTTTGTATGTTTTAAAGTTGGCTTGTGAATTTTTCTCGGCTTTATCTTTCTGTAAACCACTTTGAGGAGGTTTTTTTTACGGTCAAGCAGTGTGTAAATATTATGAAATGCTGTATCCACTGTTAGTGCTGCTACTCAGGGTAGACCCATTGAAGTCAGTGGGCACTGGTAACTTAGCTTCATTAATCTCAATGGGTCTTCTTTTGAGTTGGGCCTAAGTTGAATACAACCCATAGGGATATTATTATTATTTTATTTGAAAATTTGATTCTTTGTGCATGAATAGACTTGTCTCTCCCCTGGTTTTACTGTTTGGTTGTTGTGGTATTTTTAGGTTGTTTCTCAGAGCATGTGCAGAATTTATAGTATAGGCGCAAAAAAAAAGCATGTGAAGTGTAAAAAAAATCCTTTTACAAAAGCAACAACTGTCCCTGTTGGAACATTTGGACAGAGTGCTTCTTTACTGAGCAGAACAGAAGTATAGTTCCCTTTTCCTTTTATGAGAAACATATTGCAAAGTGACTTTCCTATTTGGCATGCAAAAAATGTCAGGTGTATTAGAAGTGTCTTAACTTGTGGGCCATGAAAAAAGCTTTGTCGGAAGCAAGTGACCCAAAAATCTGAATGGAAATGGCTAGCCAAACAGCAAGCTCTTATTTGGACGCAATTCTAAGCCATACCATGGCTTGTTATCCAGCAGGAATGAGGGAGTAGTGAAGTGCCCGCTACTTTATCAGAGTGCAGTAATATGCTGTGCATTCACATTAAACCATAGATCGTTTTAAACTGGTTTACTATGCTGTGGAAACCAGGTCACTGAGATTGTCAGCCTGTGTCTTGACTGTAGTGCTTCAGACTGTTCAGGTTAAGAACTTTGCTTCAGGATGGGAACAGAAATCGTGCTCCGGCGGCGCGGCAGCAGCACGAGGCCCCATTAGCAAAAGTGGTGCTTCAGGTTAAGAAATGTTTCAGGTTAAGTACGGACCTCCGGAACGAATTAAGTACTTAACCCGAGGTACCACTGTAGTGCATAATATGGACTTCTTTAGTTTAGTATTTTTCTCAATGTGCTGGTGTCTGCAAAAGAAGTAAGGGAAGCCTTTTAATAGACGCTGAAGCAGATGACATACTTTTAATAGAGCTTGGGATCTGGGACTGAACTTCCGTGAACAGAGTATTCTACTCACAAAGCAGAAGGACCACAACAGTGGGGGGCGGGAAGAATTAAAGCCTGCTCTGATGCCATTAATTATTAGCACCTGCCTGATGAAATTTGCATGCCTTTTAAATGCACCTTGAATGCAAAGGGTATCCAGTGAGTCACTAAACTTAACATGTAGTTTGAACCTTGTCTCTTACGTAGACCAGTTGCATAAGTTTTGAGTCTATTGGAATCTGTTGAGGATGAAACATTAGAAGTTAATATGGCAAATTCTTCTGAGGAGCAGTGAGCTAGTGACACCTCTGAATATCGCTCAGATTTATATTTCCAATAAAAAAATAAGCAAGAGAGTGTGTGAATTGTGCATGAATTCTGTGTCATGGTGTGGGTGGGTGGGATGGTATACTGAGTAAAAGTACACTGAGTAAAAGTACACTGAGTAAAAGTACACTGAGTAAAAGTACCAGCTTTCCTACCTTTGTGGTTCTGACTTGCTCCAGGAGCAGGGTTCGAAATTAGCAGGGCACCAGGCGCATTTTGTGCCTAAAAAAAAATCTCCATTTGCGAGCACCTCAAAACGTCTGGGTGCCATTTTTTGCACCTGGCTGAAACTCAAGGATTACTGAAATGTATGTGCTTTGAAGCCTTGAAGTATATGTTAAGGAATTTAACAATAAAGAGTAGAGTGCTTTGAAAACTGAAATATGGTACCAATATTTTTTATTTTGAACACCAAATTAGACATGTATTAACAATTCCTGCTAAAAATGTGATATTAACAATGTCACTTTTGTGAACGGCATATCCGTTCATGCTTACCAAAATAATAAATAAAAAGTGTTGCCAATGGCGACTAGGCATTCTGTTTTGGTGCCCACAACTCAGGTCCCAGAAGTCATTTGGCTCCTAGCTTTTCTACCCCAGTAGTTTCTAACACTTTACAGGAGAGCATCTTAGCTGCAAAAGTGGTGTGAAATATTTGTGATCCTTTTTGCAAACTGTGTATACAGGATTAGAGCTTTAGGCATTACAGAGTTTGTCATGGTGGGATTACTGGCAAAAATTCTTTATGCTTCGAACCATCTAATGTGTGCCCCTCCCCCAATAAGCTTAAGTGAGATGTGTCCTCATTAAATGATATATTTTTCAGAGGGAATGATTGGAGTTCTATTAAATAGGTTTTTGTTTTTTAAAAAGACTTGTCAGAATAAATATATAAACTATTACCTACTACAAAATTAATTTTTTTTGAGTTTTATTTATTTTTTGAGTTTTATTTATTTATCTACTACAAAATTAAGGGGCAGCATTTTGTTCACCTGACCGTAGACCAGAATGCGGAACTAAATTAGTTACATATTTATTGTAGTTATATCCCACCGTTTTTCTCCAAGGACCCCCAGGTGGTGTACATGGTTCTTCCCCCCCTTTCCTCATTTAATCCCCACAACAACCCAATGAGGTAGCTTAGACTGAGAGACAGTGACTGATCCAGGCTGAATAGGGATTTGAACCCTGATCTCCCAGGTCCTAGTCCAGCACTCTAACCACTATGCCACATGGACTGTCCGGAGGGCCAGATCTTTATCACCCGTCCCCGTCCCAAAAATGAGCCAGTTTTGACAGGTGGTTGATATCACCTACTTGCCAGTCAGTTGATCAGTGCTGAGAGCAAGCTCCTTTGAAGGTGTGATGCTGTCTGCAGCAGTCATCTGATGACCACCAATAGCACACTTCCAAAGTCCATCTGCAGGTGTGGCGTGCTACTGCAAAATGTGGTTACAGCTGCCAACCTGAGACAGCTTTAATGGTGGTGTGGAGGAGGAAGACAACTTTGCAAGTTTGTCAAAGGTTACCTGTCGTACTGGAAAGAAGGGCACCTGGCTTCTAAATTCCAATGGCTTTCGGTCACAAATGGAAGAGTGCTCTTGCGCTTGTCTCCTGTTTGCAGACTTCCCATCACCATTGGCCTCTGTGGGAACCTAGGAAGCTGCCTTATACTGAGTTAGATCTTTGGGTGTTGCCAGCTCTGACTGGCAGTGGCCCTCCAGAGTTTCACCCCAGAGTCTACTGAAGATGCAGAGGGGTTCAACCAGGGAGCTTCTGCTTGCGAACCAGACGCTCTGCCACTTAGCTATAGTCTTTTCGACAGGCATCTGATTGGTTGTTGAGCTAGGTGGACCGTTGGCTTGATCCAGCAGGGTTCCTGAATTCTTAGCAGGACGTTCGGTATGATCCAGCAGGACCGATCTTATGTTCTTAATCATTAGATGCTATGAAAATATTGCCCAAGGTTAAGGCAGTGGTCCACGTTTAGCACTAACTATCCAGAGCGAAATGTTGTGTCTAATGGGGAATTGCTAGCTCAGCCTCTGAGCTCATAACAGCCGCCTGGAAACAATGGATCATGTTCACTTGTTGGTTTTCCTCCCAGGGTATTCCATCGCCAGACCAGTATTACAAGCTGCTGACGCTCAAGGGGAGGAGCGATGGTTTCGAAACGGGCCTTCATCTGCAGCCTGGGCTCCATCTACCTGTCCCTCCTCTTTGTTTTCCTCCTCATGGACGTCTATGCGCGGCCTGCCAACAACTCTGCCTTGAAAGAGAAGGCGGCGGCCGAGAACAACGATGAGAACGAGATCTTGCCCCCGGACCACTTGAATGGGGTCAAGATGGAGATGGACGGGCATCTCAACAAGGAGTTCCACCAGGAGGTCTTCCTTGGGAAGGAGATGGAGGAGTTCGACGAAGATTCAGAACCACGCAGGAACAGGAGGAAGCTCATGGTTATTTTCTCAAAGTGAGTCTTGCTCCAAATTGAATTGAGGCAGATGCACAGAGGAAGTTGGGTCCGTCTAGCATAGATGTCATCAGATCAGTGCATTCCAGATGTTTTGCAGCACTACGAATTTTGGCTGGTAGGGCTGTTCAGAGTTGTAGCTTCTGCAGCACAGGAGGTTTGAGAAAGCTAGTCTGACTCACTGCCTGCACTAGCTGGCAGCAGCTCTCTGAGGTCTCAGGTGGCGGTCTTACCTGGGTGTACCTGGAGATACCAGGCATTGGACCTGGCGCCCAACAGGGGGCTAAGCCATTTCCCTGATGTGATTCTTTCTACTGCAGGGATCCTAGAAGCTTCAGGGTGCAATTTAGATTGGGCGAGTGGTGTATGTTAGCATCGACCAATGTCACCTTTTAATTTGGAGCTGCTGTAATTGCTTCAGGTAACTGAAAAAGCGGGCAGTTCAGTCACCACTGTTTACTTGTATACCACCTTTCTATAGCAAACCATGCCCAAGGCAGGTTACAACACCAGAGGATTTACAAAATTACAAAAACGTAGCAAAGCCTAAGAAATCATGAACAATGAATGAAAACATCTCAGTAAGTATACAGCAAAGTTAAACCATCTCCACATAATTTATAATAAGGTCCAGCAATAAAGATTCAAAAACTCGATACCAAATAACAGCAAACATTAAGCACCCCCCAAATTAAATCTTCACCCCAGCAAAAACTGCCAGCCAATAGCCCACCCTCATAGTCTCCAGGTCTTGCAGAATTCTCAGCCCTACAATAGTCTTTGCCCTCAGCCAGTGTTTCTGAATGAGGGAATCAGCTGTGAGTGTGCAGATGTCAGTCTGTCCAGCCACCTTTGCTTGAGAATAATTTATCACGTGTGTCTGACGCTGTTGGGTCGGTAACCACTTCCCAGACATCCTGTCTGCAAATTAAAAGGTTTATTGTTAAGTGCATCGCAGATAAGCAGCCGGCAATAATGAATTCAAAAGCTGATTAGAGCTCTTGCCGGCCGATTAGTGACTGTATGTCATTCCGGAGCCCCCTATCCCTCCTCCCTTCTCATCGCAGAAAGGGCAGGTCACAAGCAGTTTGGCTGCCTTTGCCTTGACCTTGCAAATGATCTTGTGCAAAGGGCAAGCACTTTTTATTCTCCGCTATCCCATTGGGAGCAGAGAGAGGAAATTTGACCAGGCAGATCTCAGGAAGCAAATGATTTTTTTTAAAGAGAGAGAGGGGGGGGGGGAGAGGTAGATTTCAACAATTGGGGTGAAGAGTGGCAGGGATCTTTCCTGAGTGGACACAGTATATAAAACATAACATTTCCAACACAATGCATGACTTTTAAAAAAAAACTCAGTATAAACCGTTACTGACATTTGCTCTCTGATTTCTTACTGAGTTTTTCTTTTGATTCATGCACTGGTCAGTAATTTATGTGGGTCTGCTCTGCTCTGCACAGTAGTAGAATTGAACCCCTTGGTTTTGAAAATATTTGAATATATATATAGTCAAAACATTTAAAAAATCCATTCTCAAGGTGTTCAGGAGGAAGCCTTTTCCACATGGAAAATCCCAGGGATTTAATCTGGCACCAGTGAGCTTGGATGTTTCCCACATGTGCCCCAGTCTTTGATCTCCAAGGGTGACTATATCCAAATGCCACACAGGTTTTCTTTGTGGCCAAGTAGAGGCTTCAACTGCAGTTATTCTGGCATCAGAACTAATTGCCTTTCTTCCATTCCACATGGATTAGTTGACTGCATTTCCATCCCACCTTTTTTCACCCAAGGCGGTGTACATGGTTTCTCTCCCCAGCTCTCATTTTATCCTCGCAGCAGCCTTGTGAGGTAGGTTAGTCTGAGAGACTGTGACTGGCCCAAGGTCACCCAGCGACTTTCATGGCTAGACAGAGATTGACACACACACACACACACACACACACACACACACACACACGGTCTCCCAGGTCCTAGTCCAACATGGCCTTCACCTCTGGAGCCCTAACTTGACTCCTTTCCTATCTCTGGGAGCCAGTCTCTCAGCCCCACTCACCTCACAGAGTGTTTGTTGTGAGGGAGGAAGGGAAAGGAAAATGTTAGCCGCTTTGAGACTCCTTAGGGTAGTGATAAAGCGGGATATCAAATCCAAACTCTTCTTCCTCTTACCTGCCACAGAGTCGACATCAACAAGGACAAAAAGATCAGTGCAAAGGAGATGCAGCGCTGGATCATGGAGAAGACAGAAGAGCACTTCCAGGAGGCCGTGGAAGAGAACAAAATGCACTTCCGGGCCGTGGACCCCGATGGCGATGGTAGGAGAAGGGTGAATGGGGCAGCCTCAGTCACAAAAGGAGTTGTCATGGCATGTGTCAGCGCAGCACAGGCAACCTGATGCCCACCAGGTTTGTGGGGTTCCAGCTCTCATCAGCCCCAGCTACCATGGGCAAGGGTGATGGGAGCTGCTGGCCAATGCACCTGGAGAGCAACAGGCTGCTAACCCCAAGTTTACCAGCTGCCAGGCAGTTGCATGGTGTGCATGTAGTGCAAGAAGCATCCATGCAGCCCACCAGCCATGCAGTTGTCTGTCAGGAGCTTCCTGGGCCAGGTGGGGAATCTTTTCCTGCTGGGGAAACAACCTGTTGATGAGCTGGGAAGGACCAGCGCCAAAAGTGGGTTTGCCGCCACCTCCTCTCTGGCTTAGTGTCATGCACAGGCGAGGCTAGAGAGACGTGGGGACGTCTCTCTC
This sequence comes from Podarcis melisellensis, assembly GCF_964234715.1. Lineage (NCBI taxonomy): Eukaryota > Metazoa > Chordata > Lepidosauria > Squamata > Lacertidae > Podarcis > Podarcis melisellensis. The sequence goes on along the minus strand of NC_138540.1, from coordinate 20,340,174 downwards.
TTACATTTGCCGAGGCGCAGTTCGGAAAACCCTTTTTTCTTTCTTTACCTTACTCCAAACTGCAGTGCAGGCAAGAGCCTGGGGTAGGGGCTGGTGGAGAGTCAAGGCCATTTGCTCCTAGTAGACCGGCAAGTGGATTTTGTGGGCCAAAATACCCGGCTGTTGGGTTGCCTTAGGCCTGGTGGGTCACATTGATGCAAGCGCACTCTAGTTTCTGTTAAGGGGAGGGACCAAAGTGTTGGTGTTGACCTTTAAAGCCCTAAACAGCCTTGGCCCAGTATACCTGAAGGAGCGTCTCCACCCCGATCGTTCTGCCCGGACACTGAGGTCCATCGCTGAGGGCATTCTGGTGGTTCCCTCATTGTGAGAAGCTAAGCTACAGGGAACCAGGTAGAGGGCCTTCTCGGTAGTGGTGCCTGCCCTGTGGAACGCTCTCTCATCAGATGTCAAAGAAATAAACAACTACCAGACATTTAGAAGACATCTGAAAGCAGCCCTGTTCAGGGAAGTTTTTAATGTGTGACATTTTAATGTATTTTTAATCTTTGTTGGAAGCCGCCCAGAGTAGTTGGGGAAACCCAGCCAGATGGGTGGGGTACAAATAATAAATTTCTATTACTATTACTATTACTATTACTATTACCATAGCTTAGTGGCAGGGGACCTGCTCTGCATGCAGAATGTGATACCACCAATTCAAATAAAGAGGTGACGGGAGAGGTCCTTCCCCAGTGTCCTGCAAGTAGGACTGAACACAAGTCCTCTCCCCTCCTGTAGCTCCCAGCAACTGGTATTCAGAAGCATGACTGCCTTTGACTATGAAAGTAGAACACGGATGTCAGGGAACTGCCATCGGCTCAGAGGCAAGAAATAGAAGGGCAGTTGTGTTACAGGGAGCCTCCAAAAATCTTGCGAAGCAGTTCCTCTTCCGGGGAGGAGGAAAGCCCCACCTCCAGTGGGGAAGAGATACAAGGACCAGAGGATGCTAGTAGGAGCCTTAACACCACTCCTGGGCAAGCTGGACAGGAGGGAAGCACGCCCTTGCCATCGCCCATCCAGCACAGTAGTCTGAGGCGCAGAGAGGGGTGGAGACAGTTGGGGGTAACAAAACTTATGTTGGGGGAGGTACAAAAAAAGACCACTCTTGGATTCTGCTAGCGATTGAGCCAGACATGCACTTATGACGCTCTTCACTGTAAAAGGTAAAGGGACCCCTGACCATTAGGTCCAGTCATAGCCGACTCTGGGGTTGCGGTGCTCATCTTGCTTTATTGGCCGAGGGAGCCGGCATACAGCTTCCAGGTCATGTGGCCAGCATGACTGAGCCACTTCTGGCAAACCAGAGCAGCACACGGAAACGCCGTTTACCTTCCCGCCGGAGCGGTACCTATTTATCTGCTTGCACTTTGATGTGCTTTCGAACTGCTAAGTTGGCAGGAGCAAGGACCGAGCAGTGGGAGCTCACCCCATCGCGGGGATTCGAACCGCCGACCTTCTGATCGGCAAGTCCTAGGCTCTGTGGTTTAATCCACAGCGCCACCCTCATCCCTCACTGTAAATAGTTTGCACCAAAATAAAGCCGGTAAAAGACAGGTTGGAGTCCTGCCTCGTTATTCTTAGGAAACCGCAACAGCCCTCAGGGTTAGTAGCCAATGACAGCCTTATGCTCCATGAATTTGTCCTCTTTCAAAGCCTTCCACATTGATGGCCATCAGTACCTCTTCTGGGAGCAGGTTCTGTGGTTTAATGGTGTTCTGTGTGACATCCTTTCTTTAGTTTGCCCTGAATCTTCCAATGTTTAGCTTCAGTAGATGTCCCCAAATTCTAGTATTTGGGGAGGGGGAATCCTATATCCACTTCCTTCATGCTATGCATTAAAAAGAAAAACATTCTTTGTCTGCTTGGATATTCTTCATTTGAATTGGTTCCTTTTTTTCTCCTAGGTCACGTGTCCTGGGATGAGTACAAAATCAAGTTCTTGGCAAGCAAGGGGATGAACGAGAAGGAGGTGGCTGAAAAAATCAAAAACAACGAGGAGCTCAAAATAGACGAGGAAAGTAAGTGGCGCTGGTCTCTGTCTCTGCCCATCTCCCCCAAAGACCACATGAAAACAGTCGTGTTCTACCTTCAGTTCCTGGAATGGGTTGAAGGCTAGCTTGGGCACTGAGTTTCAAAGTAGACAAGATCTCTGCAGGTTTTACTGGTTAATAGCTGGGCTGCTCGTTTTAGAGCAGCTGCACCTAAAATAAAATAAAAATCGAGTAAACTAATCCTGCTCTTCCTTCAGAAAGCTCAGAAGAGGGTACATCGTCATCCTGCCCCCCCCAAAAAACCTAAAGACCTTATGCTTGCAACAATCCTGTGACTGTGAGATGATGGTTCAGTGAAAGTTTCCCCAAAATATAGTCAAGGAAGCTTCCTGCGACTTGTGGTGTCTGAATTGGGGAGGGACCACAGCTCAGTGATAGAGCATCAGCTTTGCCTGCAGAAAGTCGCAAGGTTCAATCCTTCGTATCTCCAGGTGGGGTTGGGAATGTCCCCTGCCTGAAATCCCGGAGAGCCACTACCAGTCAGTATTAATACTGAGCAGTATGGAACAGTAGAATAACACCACCACCACCAACAACAATTTATTATTTATACCCCACCCACCTGGCTAGGTTTCCCCAGCCACTTTGGGCAGCTTCCAACAGAATATTAAAATACAATTGTCTATTAAACATTAAAAGCTGCCCTAAACAGGGCTGCCTTCAGATGTCTTCTAAATGTCAGGTAGCTGTTTATCTCTTTGATATCTGGTGGGAGGGCGTTCCACAGGGCGGGTGCCACTAGCGAGAAGGCCCTCTGCCTGGTTCCCTGTAACTGAGCTTCTTGCAGCGAAGGAACTGCCAGAAGGCCCTCGGAGCTGGACCTCAGTGTCCGGGCAGAAAGATGGGCGTGGAGATGCTCCTTCAGGTATACTGGACCGTCTGCACTATACATTTGAAGCTGTATCATGCCGCTTTAAGCAGCCATGGCTTCCCCCAAAGAATCCTGGGAACTGTAGTTTAAGGGTGCTGAGAGTTGTTAGGAGATCCCCTATTCCCCTTTCAGAGCTTCAATTCCTGGGCAGAAATATTGATCCTTAAGCCATTCTGGAAATTGTGGCTCTGTGAGGGTCTTCTAAAAACCTCTCAGCAACCCTAACAGACTACAGTTCCCAGGATTCTTTGGGGGAAGCTAACACAGGGGAAGGAAAGGAGCTCCACACTTAACCGTTCTCAGCGGTGTTCATCCACCCCAGGGACTTCTGAGAGTTCAGCAAGCACTCCCCCCCCCCCCCACACACTTTGCAACTGTAAGAGCTAAGATCATGCATCTTTTTAGAAAGATTCTCTGGAAGCTGAATTATTGGCCCAGTATCTCATTTGCCTGCAGAGGAGGCAAGGGGTTGAGAATGGGCTAACGCCACTCACTCCGCTGGCAGGAAGGAGACTCTTTCAGAGGGGCTACCCAAGTGGGCTGCACAAGAACTCTCTGCTAAGCTCAGAAAAGCAACCGGGGGGGGTTGCCTTCAGATGAGGAAGTGGGAAGCTAGATCACTCAACAGGATGGCCTGGGTTCTCCCCGCAGATGCCTGCATTTCCTTCTGCAAGAGTGGGGACTCTGAGCACCCAAACAGCGGGGTTTGGGGATTTCATTCTGTGCTACTACAAGCGCACACAGAGCAGTTGTATCTTTGTGGCAGAGGACACACTTTTCATACAAAGGTTGCCCGGTTCAGTCCCCAGGTAGGGCTGGGAGACACCTTCCCTGTCTGAAGCCCCAGAGAGCCCCTATCAGATAGTGTATTCTAAGCTAAAGGAACCAGCGCTGTAGTCTGGCTTGGGTTCAAACCAAGGTCAGGTTACCTTGGTTTGAACCCAAAACGTCCCAGATGTTTTAACCCAGCTGCTTTTTCTTTTAATTTGATTGTTTTAATTGCCCACTTTTTAAAAGCACCTTTACTCTTTCCGTGATACCCTTTCTAAGATGGAACAGTCAGAACTGTAGTCTATATAATGCCATAGAACTCTGAATGCGCCCTTCCCTTAGCAGCTGCTTCAGGATTTCTTAACACTTTTATTATGAATAGCATCCCTGTGTCCACTGGCATTTCTACCAGGGCTCTGTAACTTATTCATTCATTGTTTTATTTATTAGATTTATTCTACCGCACTTTCTCATAAGCAGTAGTGTAGCGTGCGGGGGGGGGGGGCGGCCGCACCGGGCGCAACATCTGGGGGTTAGGGTTAGGGGGCACAAATCCACGGGTTAGGGGGTGCAAATTACTTGGCTTGCCCCAGGTGCTGACAACCCACGCTACGCCACTGCTCATAAGATCTCAGGGCGGTTCACTGAACACATTGACCACGTGAACTGCTAAACTAGAGACATGTCCTTTCACAAAGTTCACTTCCAGCAGCATTATTGACCAAAGCAGTATTTCTTTGGAGGAGCGTATCGCTAGAACTGGAACAGGCACGGTCGAATTTGAAAACACGCACACGCGTACGCAAGTATCTTGTGCCATCCAATCTCAAGCGAGGCTGCTGGTGTTTGTTGCATGCAAGCCTTTAATCTCATCCCTATGCATTACGCACACGCTGCCTTAATCAACTGTGTCTTGAGCAGTGCGCCATATGGAGCAGGGAAGCCCATCTGCTGCCACTCCAGCCTGAAAGGAAGCTGGCTGCCTCATCTCCAGACTCTTCCCTCTTCCATATTGCTCCCCTTAGGGGTTTGCCGTTGCTCATTTTGCCAGAGCCGCTCGGATGCAAGAAGCTTGCTGGAGGCATAAGACACTCCTTAAAAGACGGAGCCTAATGTCAGTCTTGCCTAGAGCTCATCCGCACCACAGATTTGCAGCACACCAGCTCCCCCAAAGAATCCAGGGAACTATAGGTAAATTAACAGTGGGGCTGTCAATTGCAGCTCCGTTGGGTGGGAAGCTTCAGTTCCCCAGGTTTCTTAGGGTGGAGTCATGTGCTTTAAATGGTGTGGATCTGTCCTTCGATGCATAGGCCCCTTTCAAACATGGACCAGGGAGTGTGGCTTCCAGGCCTCCTCACCCAGCCCAAAGGCATCTTTGGGGAGACCTGGAGCTCTTTGGCATGCTGCGTAGCTTTCCTCTGTTATCTCATCCCCACTTCTGGAGAGGAGAAAGGAGAAGAACACCTTTATTTATAAGTTATAATGCATATGAACCGTCTTTAATCAAACCCAGGCCTGCAAAGAAGTTAGCCATCGTAGTAAAGTAGTTATCTCCCACTTGGACTACTGCAATGCACTCTATGTAGGGCTACCTTTGAAGGTGACCCGGAAACTGCAATTAATCCAGAATGTGGCAGCTAGACTGGTGACTGGGAGTAGCCGCCGGGACCACATAACACCAGTCCTGAGAGATCTGCATTGGCTCCCAGTACGTTTCTGAGCACAATTCAAAGTGTTGGTGCTGACCTTTAAAGCCCTAAATGGCCTCAGTCCAGTGTACCTGAAGGAGCGTCTCCACCTCCATCATTCTGCCCGGACACTGAGGTCTAGCGTCGAGGGCCTTCTGGCGGTTCCCTCATTGCGAGAAGCAAAGCTACAGGGAACCAGGCAGAGGGCCTTCTCGGTAGTGGCGCCCGCCCTGTGGAACACCCTCCCTTCAGATGTGAAGGAAATAAGCAGTTATCCTATCTTTAAAAGACATCTGAAGGCAGCCCTGTTTAGGGAGGTTTTTAATATTGAAAGCTGTACTGTTTTTAACACTTGATTGGAAGCCACCCAGAGTGGCTGGGGAAACTCAGTCAGATGGGCGGGGTATAAATCCCCTGCACTAAAAAAAAGGAAATAAAAGGCCCCGTCTGCACCATTCACAGCCATGGCTTCCCCCAAGGAATTATGGGAAGTGTGGTTAATTAAGGGTGCTGAGATGTAGGAAATCCCTGTCCCCTTCACAAGCCTACAGTTCCCAGTGTTTCCTTCTAAAAGTGGTTGGCTGTTAAATGATTCAGGGGATTGCAGCTCTGGGAGGGGAATAGGGGTCTCTTAACAACTCTCTGCTGTGGTGGTCAGGTGCTGCTTGCGGACGTCTCTTTGGGGCTTCTGGTTGGACACTTTGAGAGAAATATGCTGGACAATACGGGCCATTGGTCTGACCCAGCAGACACTTATTTTGTTCTTAGGCCAGGGATGAAGCCTGGGACCTTTTGCACGCAAAGGAGGTGTCTTGCCACTGAGGTAATGGCTACTTCCAGTATTATAGGGCATATATCAGGGTTGGGGAAATTCCAGTCTGCAGGCTACATTGGGTCAGTCTTGATCTTGTTGATGTTTTTTTTTAACCATTCTATTTCGCAAGAAGAAAAGCTTTGCAATACGTATTCAAAACTTCAAATTTAAAGAGAATGTGATCTTTAAAACGGAAAGAAAGAAATCTGTTTGTCTGTCTCCGATCTGTAGCACAGGAAGTCCTTGACAACTTGAAAGACCGCTGGTATCAAGCCGACAATCCGCCCACGGACCTTTTGCTGAATGAGGAAGAATTCCTGTCCTTCCTTCACCCAGAGCACAGCAGGGGAATGTTGAAGTTTATGGTGAAGGAAATCGTCCGGGATCTGGGTACGTTTCCAAGCCGTCATGGGCAGAATCTCATGAAAACTTGACCTCATCCCAGCTACTAATGTTGCTGGAGTGCCTCCTGGAGAGTTGTCCGATGGGGACGAGATCCCGGAGGATGCCGAATGGTTACCCCTGTTGGCTGCTGGTATAGTGGGCAGAGGGAGACTTGGGACACAAGAGAGGAGTGTGGGTTGTGTCCTGTGAAAGGTAGCATTGGGCACAGTGTTGCGGAAGGGCCATAGCTTACTGGAAGAGCATCTGCCTTCCATGCAGGAGGTCCGGGTTCAGTCTGCGACATCTCCAACTAGGGCTGGGAATTAAAAGCCCGGAGAGCCATGCTGCCAGTCTGTGTAAACAGTAATCAACTAAGTGGGCCATTAGCCTTTCTTAATTCCAAGGCAGTTGGCTATGTTCCCAGTAAGGGAATAATAATAGTAATAATAATAATAAATTTTATTTATACCCTGCCCTCCCCAGCCAAGACCGAGCTCAGGGTGGCTAACAACCAATAATAAAAACAAGTTGATTAAAATACAATTTAAAAAACAAGATTAAAATACAACATTAAACATCTACCCGAGAGGCTGTGGCCTCTCGGGTAGAGCCAGGCCCATTGAAGCAGCTGGGGAGATTTCTTCAGAAGAAAAATAAAAGAGGTGGTGTTGGGGAGGACAGTTTAAAAACACTTCTCCCTCTTCTGGCCAGCTGCCACGCCTCTGAAACTCTTAAAAATTTCACCTCCAAGGAGGGATTAATTACCGTATTTTTCGCACCATAGGACGCACTTTTTCCCCTCCAAAAATGAAGGGGAAATGTGTGTGCGTCCTATGGTGCGAATGCAGGCTTTCGCTGAAGCCTGGAGAGTGAAAGGGGTCGGTGCGCACCGACCCCTCACGCTCTCCAGGCTTCGCACACCTCTCCGCGGAGAGTTGCCAGCATGCCGAAGCCTGCGCGCGCTGAGCTCTCCGCAAGCAGCGGGAGCGCTCCCGCTGCTTGCAGAGACTTGCCAGCATGCCGAAGCTTGCGCGCGCTGAGCTCAGCGCGCCCAGGCTTCGCGGACCTCTCCACAAGGAGCGGGAGCGCTCCCGCTGCTTGCGGAGACTTGCCAGCACGCCGAAGCCTGCACGCGCTGAACTCAGCGCGCCCAGGCTTTGCGGACCTCTCCACAAGGAGCGGGAGCGCTCCCGCTGCTTGCGGAGACTTGCCAGCATGCCGAAGCCTGCGCGCGCTGAGCTCAGCGCGCCCAGGCTTCGCGGACCTCTCCGCAAGCAGCGGGAGCGCTCCCGCTCCTTGTGGAGAGTTGCCAGCATGCCGAAGCCTGCGCGCACTGAGCTCAGCGCGCCCAGGCTTCGCGGACCTCTCCACAAGCAGCGGGAGTGCTCCCACGCCTTGCAGAGAGCTGCCTGTTTGGGGGCTGGGGTCGGGGGAAGCTTGAGCTTGAGCTTCCCCCGCCCCAGCCCCGCGCCTGGGGGGGGAAAATAATTTTTCCCCTTTATTTCCCCCCCAAAAAAATGGGTGCGCCCTATGGTCCGGTGCGCCCTATGGTGCGAAAAATACGGTAATTGTTGTTGTTGTTGTAGCACCCTCCTTGGCCAGAAGGTGGCACCCTAGTCTACCTCTTGGCTCCAGAGCCCACTGGTTCCCTTGTATTACCTTGTTTTTCTCTTCTGTGGAAAGAGTTGCTACTCCCCCCCCCCGCGCCCCCTTTCTCAAGATTACTAGATTGTACCCAGCTAAATTATACTTGGAGGGGACCCACTGAAATTAATGAACCTAAGTTAGTCATGTCTGTCAGCTTGCATGCTTATATTAATATAAGCAGTTCTGTGGGTTGTATCAAGCTAAGCTCTACACATACTTGACCCACTAATTAGTAGAATTAACACTGGGTACAACCCTATATGTCCAAACAGAGGTTGATGATTATAGGATATGCATTCCAACCTAGTTGTTGCATTTTTATCTTTTCCTTTTATCCATGGAGCTTTGGCCAGCATTCATAATTCTCCTTCTGTACATTGCTATGAAATTGCAACAAACCTTCAATTTAAGCCAAGGGTTGCTGGCCTCCAGATGTTGTTGAACTGCAGCTCCCATCATCCTTATCTAAATTAGCCTGTTTCCAGGGATGATGGGAAATGCAGTCCAAAAACCACTGGAGGGCCACAGGGTCCTCCCAGTGCTGGTTTTAAGGTAAGAGGGAACAGTTTAACCCGGATTCACTCTGAGGAGAGCGGATTTGAACTCTGGTATCCCCAGCCCAAGTTCCAACTCGCTCTCCTTTGGCAGAAAGTATACTGGGCCTCTGGGTAAATGCCCAGCTGATAGGCAGAAGCGGTGAAGAAGAAGAAGAGTTTGGATTTGATATCCCGCTTTATCACTACCCAAAGGAGTCTCAGAGCGGATAACATTCTCCTTTCCCTTCCTCCCCCACAACAAACACTCTGTGAGGTGAGTGAGGCTGAGAGACTTCAAAGAAGTATGACTGGCCCAAGGTCACCCAGCAGCTGCATGTGGAGGAGCGGAGACGCGAATCCGGTTGCCCAGATTATGAGTCCACCGCTCTTAACCACTACACCACACTGGCTCTCGGTGATGTTTCCTTTGCAAATATTCTTAAAGGTTACTGTCCCAATCCAGTTTACAACCTGCTGGAAGCAATGAGCTACCTACACATCATACATTTAAACCTCCCCGCTAAAAAAAAAAAATAAAGTTTCTTGGGTACTGTAGCCACAGAGCTAAAATCGCCACCACACTAAACAAAGCACAGTTCCTAGGATTCTTTGAGGGAAGCCATGCACTTTGAACATGTGGTAGTAGGTACCTAGTCCGGAATGGTGGGACATTGGTGGCAACTCGCATGCTGAATTCTGCGTGTCCCATTATTTTTACTGTCAAACGCTGTAACCTTTGCAGATCAGGACGGCGATAAGAAGCTGACCCTTTCCGAGTTCATCTCCTTGCCCGTCGGCACCGTGGAGAACCAGCAGGCTCAGGACATCGATGACGACTGGGTGAAAGACAGGAAGAAAGAGTTTGAGGAAGTCATTGATGCTGACCACGACGGCATCGTCACTATGGAAGAGCTGGAGGTGAGTGTGTCCTGGGAATTGGCTGTAGCTGCATACGCTCAAATTGTGAACTTTTTTACGTATCTTGGTTGAAATCCCATGTGAGAGGCACACGCACTGTTGCATTTCCCACGCTTCCCCTGTTGTCCTGATCCTTAAAAAAAAAAAAAAGAAATTCAGATTTTTACTTAAAAAATAATTTCAAAAGATATTGTGCAATATATATTTCCAGGAACACTAAACAAAATATTCAATAATATATACACAATGTTACGCACTTCTGAGTTTTTATACCGTGAACTGCCTTGTGATCCTTAAAAGAAGGGTAGTACAGTGGTACCTCGGGTTAAGTACTTAATTTGTTCCGGAGATCCGTTCTTAACCTGAAGCACCACTTTAGCTAACTGTATAGATAAATATATTTCATTAAATTTCCACAAATTTCAATACATATTTTTTTTCCTGTCCTCCCATTCCATTTCCTATAGTGTTTTTTTTAATTCTATCTCATTGCTGTACTCTGTGACTTCCCCCTTTTATATCTTAACCATAATACAATCATCTCTCATTATTTCTGTTGCTCGTAGTTCAAATCCTGCTCGCGAATTCATCACGTTACGATATTTCTCTAAATAGTCAAAAAAAAGAGGTCTCCATTCTTCCATTTAAAAAGAGGCTACCGTTCTTCTATAAATGAAGGGCGGTATATAAATTATAATACAGGAAACTGTATGGTTATCTCAAATTAGCATCCAACTTTTTTTTTTTAAGGCGAAGTCGAGATTAGAATTATAAAGCTGCCTCTAACAGTTACCAGGTTCACAGTGTCAAGTGATGTTCTGACCTTTAATCAAGCTTATCGATTTCTGAAAAAGCTGCTTCCCACCCCCCTTGAAACAAGCAGGCGCACCTCCCTGCTGGTCGTGCACCCTGCTCCACAAAGAATTCAGATGCCAAAGGGAGAGAGATAAAGAGCTCTACCTATAACTTCCTACTGTCTCTCATTTGACCTGTATCGCAGCAGGTGATCAGCTGCGGCGTGGGCCCCCTTCGCTTCCTGAGACGTTGCTTAGGAACGAGGTTTGCTTGATGCACTTTCTGACGTCATTTTAACTCTTTCTCAGTTCCACCTTGGAAAAAGTGAAATTAGCGCACTGTGTGTCACGGAGGGAGTTAGACCTTTTTCAGCTATGTTCTGAAACAAAGTTTTGGGTATCTGAACCCTGGGCGAATCTGCACATTTGTGTCCTTCCATAACAAAGCTCTTTGTGTTTCGGAGAAGGGAGACTCACAGCAGGAAGTTTGGGGACTTTTCTGAAATAAATACTTTCTGATAATGTGGCCGTGAATCTGATAAAATGTTTTCCTGCAGATGAGGCCAATGAGGGTGTGGCTTAGGGTTTCTTGTATATCTCGCCGTACATTTCATTTTTGGGGTTTAGTATTCTGAAGAAAAGAAAATCTTACGTACGCACAGATTTTTTACTTACAATCAAGTTTCTCTCCTCTTCTCAAGCTCCACACCAAAGACAGCCAAGTTCTGCAAGTACACCGCGTCAGAAGCAGAATTAACTCAGTCCAGATTTTCAGATTATCAGGTTGTGTCCAGCGTTGGTCCATCTCAGAGTAAAACCATGAGTTCTAGAAACGCACCTCAGATCGAGATGTGGTTACTCCTGACCTGTCCTGGTACAGCGAATGCAAGGCTTGATTTTCTTAAATCATGTGGGAAACAGCCTTATACAAAATCAAAGCACTAGACCAGCCAGGACAAACCTCTGTTTTGGTGGTGGCAGCAGCTCTTTAAGAGAGGCCTTTCCCATCGCTCAACAACTGATCCTTCTTACCGGACATTCCAGGGTATTTCAAACTGGGTCATTCTGAGATCCAGCGCTGAGGGCCTTCTGGCGGTTCCCGCACTGTGAGAAGCCAAGTTACAGAGAACCAGGCAGAGGGCCTTCTTGGTAGTGGCACCCACCCTGTGGAACGCCCTCCCACCAGATGTCAAAGAGAACAACAACTGCCAGACTTTTAGAAGACATCTGAAGGCAGCCCTGTTTAGGGAAGCTTTTAATGTTTGATGATGCATTACTGTATTTTAATATTTTGTTGAAAGCTGTCCAGAGTGGCTGGGGAAACCCAGCCAGATATTGTTGTTGTTGTTGTTGTTCTGTGTGCTAGTCAGGTCCTCTGCCAGTTACAATAACTTCCACTAATCCCCTTTGTCCAGAAAACTATGAGTAGCTATGCAAGGGCACCCAGCTTCCTCCCATCCTGCCTCTGGCCAGTTTTTGCCGATGCTGCTGCAAAGTGGTCCTCCCCCTCTGGCTTGGTTTTGACGCAGCCATTTTACCAGTCCATCGTCGGAGGCAGCGGCGCTTTTGAACACCAGTTTCTGGAAACTACAGAGGGGGAGAGTGGTTTTGTACTTGGGCCCTGCTTTTGATGGCTTCCCACAGGGTGGCTGCTGTGAGAACAGGATCCTGGACTAGACGGGCTGTTGGCCGGATCCAGCAGCCTGCTCTTATGCCCTTTGCTTTCTTTCTCCCTCCCTTCCCCAGGAATACATGGACCCCATGAACGAATACAACGCCTTGAACGAAGCGAAGCAGATGATTGCCGTGGCCGACGAGAACCAGAACCACCACTTGGAGCAAGAGGAGATCTTGAAATACAGCGAGTATTTCACCGGCAGCAAGCTCATGGACTACGCACGAAATGTCCACGAGGAATTCTGAGGAATTGATCCGAGAGGGGCTCTCTCTCTCACACACTCTCTTTCTCTCTCTGTCTCGATGCACCTTCTTGCTTCCCCCAAAAAAACAAAGGTTACCTTTTGCTGCTATATCTGTGTTCTGTGTGTATACAGTGCGGTGTTCTAGACTTACGTTTTTGTTTTTGAACGAAAGCCGTCCACAACTGAACAAGAGCTACAGCTCGCTTGCCTTCAAGAAGAAAGTGCTCTCTGATTTCTACAGAGAAGGATCCGCACCAGTTCTTGCCTGTGCTGTCGATCGGCAACTTCTTTAAAATTCCCTCCTTCAGGACACTCGGTTGTAACCTGCAAATGCCCAGTTGTTCTGCTCTACTGTTTGGACTTTGAGAAGGCACCTTTAGTATTTGAGGACCATTATCTTTGCCTGGGGGAAGGGGTGGGGGGACGAGGAACTCACAGGCTGCACTTGTTTGGTTTCGCATTTGTTTGAAGTTTCTGTTTTGGTGATTGCAGCGGTTTCCCACACCCAGTACATCCTTTCAAACCAGTGTTGGGTTCCCTTCGCAAGCAGCCGGATGGTGGGCCAGTTCTGGGTTAGAGTGCAGCCTTTCCCCCAGCAAAATTAGCAAAGTCAGCGTTGCAGTGGACCATGTCCTTCTGCTTGCCCAGGCAGGAGCCCACATGACCAGCTGGTCCAGCACTTTCTCCTCTCCTTCCTTTACTCTCCATTTTCCTCCTGGCTCAACACACGCCAAAACTCAAGCGGTCCTAAGCCACACTGCGGCAGGCTTCAAGGAATGACAATATCTTGCATAGATTTAGTGACTTGAGCCAGGATACTCCAGTGGCTGCTTCTGCTGGAGTTAATATCACACAAGTCCCACTCGCATGCCAGCTGAGGCATTCTTTCCTAGGCAGCCAATGTCTCAACAGAGGCATCTCTTCAGGGACCTGGGCACACGGGCGTAACTACAGACACCACTCTTCAGGGCTGAGCTGCTCACACGCCAGCATCTCACACTGCGCGGCCTGTGGAAGAGGAAACACTCTGGAGTTTGGCGGCAGCTCCCCTTGCTATTGAGCACTCCCCCCACCCCCCAGCAGATAGACCTCAAGAATGTTCTCTTGCTCATGGACAAAAGCACCATGAAAGTGCATTTTAACCATCTGGGCCGATCACAGCCCAAGTCACTGTGCAGGGAGGCAGAGAACCTCTTCCAATGGGCAGAAGTCCCATCTCGAGTTGTATGGGAGGACAATCCGGTAGCAAGTTCCCTAAGGAGGCAGGCACCAGGTAATGCCAGGGGCATGGGCTGTTTTTCTAGATCGGGGTCTAGGGGTGTGTTTGAACAGCATCTGCTTCTCGGTTAAATAGAGGTGGGTGCACCTGTCTCTTAATAAAAATGATTTGTTTGAGAAAAGAAAATGTGCAAGCGCAGGTTGTCAAGAGAGCTGTGAGCGCTCTTTTATATTTCAGCAGTGCCTGGGAGTTAACACACTGCAAGCGACAAACGTGCCCCTCATGTTTGTTCAAAGGTGGAATAAGGGTGGGTCGGCCTCTCTGGCATTATCCCAAAATGGGCAGCGGGATATGGTTAAGCTCTAAACCGCAGCATTCATTAGGTACATCCTACCTTGCCGTAGGACCTAAAAGGGGTATCACATATTTGTAGAATGCAGGAAGATGCAGCTGCCCATACAAGGATCGAACCTGCAACCTTAGTGTTATCAGTGCCGCGCTCTAACCAGCGATCCAGGGTAGCTTCAGAGGCATCAGTTTGTTCCGTACTCCTGCGCATGCCCTGTTTACCTGCGCTTGAAGGGTGCACTTGTTTATATAGGCTATGCAAACCCAAGTCGCCTGGCCCGTGGTCTCAAATCGGTGCTCACCACCAGAGAGTTTGCTTTATGTTGAGTATAGGTGCATGCTTGGGAGCCGTTGAGAATGCAGTGGTGCAAGAAAAGTGGGTGGAATGCAGCTAGGCTGAGGAAGAGGTCTCATGAAGATCTCTTGCTAGCAAAGTGGAGCAGCCCAGTGAATCCAGAACTGCGAGAAGTGAGAGTTGTAACCAAGAGACTTCCTGGTGTGTGTTGGATCTGACACAAGGGTAATCTTCAGGAGAGGGAGGAAAGGCGTCAAATCATAAAAAGTCACAGGTAGTGAACTGGAGGGAGATGACAAGTGAGTCTCTGGCCGGTCAAAGCTTAGTCGGATGATGGAGTTGTTCCTCAGGAATACATAAATTCAAACAACCCAGTTACTGGTGGAAGACTATTTCTACAGGAAGACTGAACGATTCCCTTCTTCAGGTTCAGAAGTTGCTTTCCTGATGAGGGTTACACTCATGAACATTTTGATTTTCATTTAAATGGGTTTATTCCGCCCCTGTCCTTTATACAGAAACACCAACACAACCCTGTTCTTTTAAGAATTGCAGCTTAAGGTGTCTGATGTTACCCTCCTTAATAGAATGTAAATACATGTAACTGTGTGTGTGTGTTTTTTTTATTATTTCAAACACCCCCTGCTTTATTTAAACAAGAGGAACCTGTGGTCCTCTAGATAAGGTTGCTGGACCCCCCATCAGCCCCAGGCAGCATCACCAATGGTCAGGGATGTTGGGAGTTGTAGTACAGCAATGTTTGACGTGACATGGCAAATAAGGAAAAAAGGATTGGGAGGGAGAAGGAAAAAAATGTAAGCCCAGTTCTTAAAAAGTCACAGCTCTTATTAGAACCAGCTGGGACTGAAATGTTTCATGGAGCCTAATATGTTTCACCAGTTTTTAATTCTCAATTTTAAATTACTGTAACGTAACCCATTCTGGGACCTGCTGGGGAAGGGCACATCATAAATATTATAATAATAATTTGGAGGGGCACAGGCTTTCCATCCTGGGACTAAAGGCTCCTGGGAAGGGGGAAGAGCTATTCAGAAAGGAGTCTCCCTGCTGTGTCTCTGCATGAGTAGCTGTTCTGGCTTCTGTTAAGACTAATTAAAACAGGGGCTGCTGTTTACACTTCCAAATTGCATCAGCCATGGCCAGCATGATTAATAGTTGGTGTTGACATGAATCGGGAGTCCAGCAACCTCTGGAGGGCCTCGGATTTTCATTCCCAATTTTAACAGCTTGTATAAATGCTTTAGCGGGTGCTTCTTTGGGCATATGGGGAAGAAAAGCACACTTGAGTGGCAGAGTGCATGCAGAGTCTCTACACTTGCTACTGTTCAGGTGGGAAGAGATGGGGGTGGCTGTTTTCTGCCTGAGACCCCAGTGAGCTGCTGCCAGTCAGAGCGGTAGATTATCCTGGGCAAGAGGGTCTGATCTAGCAGGCAGCATCTTGTGTTATTGCTATAAATCACTGCTTGGCAATTGTCTCCTGGCCGTCTGCATACAGCAGCCTTGCTCTGTATGGTACTGGTTTTAAACCAGTTGCCCAAGTGTCTCAGGGCTCGTGGGTTCACCTGCTAACTGGAGAAACTTGTGAACGTCTTTTTCACACGCACCACAACCAAGTACACATTGCAACCTGTTGGCTACCATAGGATACTTCTTTCAAGCTTATCTCCAGCAGAAGGCAAGGTGACCCAGCAAGCACCACGTTGGTGAACCCTGGTGAGCTTTCAAAAAATGAAAATGCAGAGGAAGAGGGTCAGGGAGGTAAGGTTGAGCCTTTTAAATGCCCAGAGGGAGCATTCGAAGAGATGGCGCTGTCCCCTCTCGGGAACACACACTGGGCAGTCCTTCCTTTGGCTAGCGCTCCTTACCGATGTCCCATGAATGGTTGTAGCTCAGTGGGACAGCATCTTCAGAGGGTCCCAGGCTCAGTCCCCAGCACTACCAGGTAGGGTTTGGAGGGACCTGCCTGAAATCACGGAGAGCTGCTGCCAGTCTGTGTCGGCAGTATTGAGCTAGATAGACCAATGGTCTGAACTGGGGTAAGGAGCCTCTTGTTTTGCTGTTTAAAGGAGCCCTTCATTCAGAACCATGAAGACCAGGCTTCTTCTTTCAGTTGCAGGGGAAGAGCTGTTGCACGCTGGCAGAGCACCTGCTTTGAGTGCAGAAGGTCCCAGGTTCAATCCCCGGTAGGCCTGAAATCCTGGAGACCTGTTGAAACTGAAACATATGGATTTGAAGGGGAGGGCAATGAGGCCAAGGTTCCCCATGCTGGCCTTTGAGCATCTGGGCTGCCTTCAACATTTGTTTTACTCAGAGTAGACCCATTGAGATGAATGGGCATGACTAGCTTGGGCCCATTAATCCCAGTGGGTCTGCTCTGAGTAACAGCGGCAGCTGGTCCATGAGGGCAAATGGGGCACTGCCACACCAACCTATTTGCAGACAGCAGCCACCTTCTTTCATTTGTACAACTCAGCAGGGAGGAGGAGGAGGATGAAACTAGAATGAGTTTCTTCTGCCTGCCACAGAATCATTGGGACTTTACCTTTCTAGAAGTGCTGGTATCAGCATAATTTCTCTTCCTGTCCCTTTTCTCCGACGAGGCCTGCAAGCTTTGCTCTCTGCAGAATGAGGCTTCCGAGACAAGCAGGGACCTCTATCCAAGTTTGGTCAAGGGCGCCAGAAGATCTTACTCAAAGTCCACCTAGCTTAGCGCCCTGCTTCCAAAGGGGCCTGGCCCAGTGGTCCTACAAAGACCACGCTCGACGCCTGTAGGGCAGATAACCCCTTTCTGCTGGTACTGCACAGCAGTTGACATTCAGAGGTATGGAATAGACAAATCTCTCATAAAACCATAGAATCACAGGGTCTTCTAAACTGCTCTCTGCAATGCAGGAATCACAGTGAAATAACCCCTGACAGATGGACAATGTGACCCTTGTTTTGTTGTTGTTTAGTTGTTTAGTCGTGTCCAACATTTCGTGAGCCAATGGACCAGAGCACGCCAGGCACTCCTGTCCTCCACTGCCTCCCGCAGTTTGGTCAAACTCATGCTGGTAGCTTCGAGAACACTGCCCAACCATCTCATCCTCTGTCGTCCCTTTCTCCTTGTGCCCTCCATCTTTCCCAACATCAGGGTCTTTTTCAGGGAGTCTTCTCTCATCATGAGGTAACCTCCAATTAAGGAGTGTTCGCCACCTTCCCAGGTAGTTAGTCTTAATGTTTAGTTGGAATCCCATTTCTTATAATTTGAAACCATTGGTTTGAGCAGCAGAAAACAACCTTGCTCCATATTCAGATAGCTGAAGATGGCGGTCGTATCTCCTCTTTTCCAGGCTAAGCATGCCCAACTCCCTCGACTGTTCCTCATAAGGCTTGGTTCACAGACCCTTCATCATCTTGGTTGCCCTCCTCTGTACACGTTCCAGCTGGTCAATATCCTTCTTAAATTGTGGTGCTAGAACTGAACACAGTACAAAGTGGGGGTCTGACCAAGGCAGAACATAGTGATACTATTATTTCCCTTTGTCTGGACACTATACATCTGTTGATGCAGCCGAGAACTGGGCTAGCTTCCCTGCCGCCCCCCGCTGCATCACATTGGTGACTCATGACAGCAGTCATGAAATTAAAAGACACCTGCTTATTGGGAGAAAAGCAATGACAATCCTAGACAGCATCTTAAAAAGCAGAGACATCACCTTGCCAACAAAGGTCCGTAAAGCTATGGTTTTCCCAGTAGTGATGTATGGAAGTGAGAGCTGGACCATAAAGTAGGCTGATCGTCAAAGAATTGATGCTTTTGAATTATGGTACTGGAGGAGACTCTTGAGAGTCCCATGGACTGCAAGAAGATCAAACCTCTCCATTCTTAAGGAAATCAGCCCTGAGTGCTCACTGGAAGGACAGATCGTGAAGCTGAGGCTCCAGTATTTTGGCCACCTCATGAGAAGAGAAGACTCCCTGGGAAAGACCCTGATGTTGGGAAAGATGGAGGGCACAAGGAGAAGGGGACGACAGAGGATGAGATGGTTGGATAGTGTTCTTGAAGCTACCAGCATGAGTTTGACCAAACTGCGGGAGGCAGTGGAAGACAGGAGTGCCTGGCGTGCTCTGGTCCATGGGGTCATGAAGAGTTGGACATTAAAGGTAAAGGGACCCCTGACCATCAGGTCCAGTCTTGTCCGACTCTGGGGTTGTGGCGCTCATCTCGCTTTATTGGCCGAGTAAACAACAACAACAAGACCCCTAGATCCTTTTCACATGCCCTTGGCTCTGGCTCCCCCTACTGTTGGGCTCCCGACCAGACGCAATGCACACCAGGCACCGCTGGTTGAAAACAAACTACAGTAATTTAGTAGTAAGAGAGAATAAATGCTGATCGCTACAATTTACTCATATAAACGGAACGCGTGTGAGCTGACTCAGAAAGAGGAAATGGATTTTGGTCTCCATTCAGAAAGAAAAACCCACCAACAAAGGTCTTCTGCTGGGAACTTCCCTCTGGTTCAAGGCTGAAATTTGCCAGTCAGCCTCCAGAGTCTGCATGCCTTTCTCTTCCTGCTCTGCTTCGATGAAGACAGCAACTGGCACAGCCACGCTGAAACTGGCCATGAACTACAGCCTGGGACTCGCTCTGCTCTTGATCTTCATTTTGCCCATGCAAACTGTGGGGGGCTTAAAGTGTGCCGAGAACGAATACCCGCTTTGGAACTCGAAGTGCTGCAGGAAATGTCCAGCAGGTAACTTAACGCTGAAGGTAGGGTGTCAGGTGGATGCTGTTGGACCCCAACTCTCTCGCATCAACCCCCAACCTGTTTGGGCCAACAGATGGGGAAGATGGGTTGGGTGGTCCAACATCATCCAGGGATGTCTGGCATTTGGGGGAGCCATACGGACTAGAATGTTAGTTAGCAAAAAGGACTCCGAAACACAACAGGGGCAGGTAATCTGTGACTCCCCAGATGTTGGGCTGCAACATTCATCAGCCTCCAGCCAGCTTGGTGTGTGTGTGTGTGTGTGTGTGTGTGTGTGTGTGTGTGTGAGAGAGAGAGAGAGAGAGAGAGAGAGAGAGAGAGAGAGAGAGGGGAAGGTTGCTTTCAGACTTGTTTATTGAGCACCCATCCTGATTTGTTTGTGGGAAGATTAAACCGGAGGTTTCCAAACTCTGGTCCTCTGGCCACCCATGCCTCACTCAGGGGATTTGCACTGCATCTGTGGATTTGCGGTTGAAGGAAGAGGTGATACACCCGTCGCGTAAAATACAGTGGTACCTCAGGTTACATATGCTTCAGGTTACAGACTCCACTAACCCAGAAATAGTGCTTCAGGTTAAGAACTTTGCTTCAGGATGAGAACAGAAATTGTGCTCCAGTAGTGCGGCAGCAGCAAGAGGCTCCATTAGCTAAAGTGGTGCTTCAGGTTAAGAACAGTTTCAGGTTAAGAACGGACCTCCGGAACGAATTCAGTACTTAACCCGAGGTACCACTGTATCCCCATTGATTTTTTAACTGTGCTGTTATTGCTTCTTTCATTTCTCTTCTTACATTACGGTCTGAAGTCTATTGGAATTCAAGTTGCAATACAATCAGATTCAACGTCTGAGAGATGTATTTGATGCAGCAAAAATATAATGAGAAACGATACAGCGTCTAGCACAGTGCACTGCAATTGGTGCAGAAGGAGAAGGGAGTGGTCCAGCAAGACCTGTAGCCATTTTT
The DNA here is from genome assembly GCF_964234715.1 of Podarcis melisellensis. Classification (NCBI taxonomy): domain Eukaryota; kingdom Metazoa; phylum Chordata; class Lepidosauria; order Squamata; family Lacertidae; genus Podarcis; species Podarcis melisellensis. The sequence continues at coordinate 20,320,139 of NC_138540.1, read as the reverse complement.
CCATGGGTGGGACGGAGCAGTGAGAGCTGGGGAAGCCCTGGATTAGACAATGCCAGGTATTTACTGAGCAATTCCTTCTGAGTTGTTTGTGGGGTGATTAGATATTACGTCAAGCAGATCTTCACCCCATGCCTTCCATGTGTTTCCCCATCAGTTTCCTCATGGCAAAACCTCTGAACCTTTTATCGGAGTGTGTGTGTGTGGGGGGGGGGGGTTTGCAGAAAAAAGGTTTGGTGCATAAGAGCGCCAACTATGCAACCTTGATTTGCCAGCATGTGCTTAAATCCAAAAATAGTGAATATCTGGATTGCAGGGAACGGGAGGGAAGACCCTATAATGGAACGGGATTTTGTTACTCATTTATTTATTGCAATGCACTCTTTGTGGGGCTGCAGTGGAAGAAGACTGAGAAACTTTGATTGGTCCAAAATTCAGCAGCCAGATTTCTGGTTAGCTTTCTGTTTAGATAACCCCTGTTTTAGAACAGCTTTAGTGGCTGCCATTTCATTTCTGGGCCCAATTCAAGGTGCTCACATTGGTGTTTAAAGCCCTCCGTGGCCCAGGCCCTGAATAACTGAAAGACCATTTCCTTCCCTGCAGACCCTCTGGGTTTCTGAGTTGGTCTGAGGGGGACCCTCTTGGTAGTTCCTCCATCCTTAGTGAGGGTAGCAGCCTAGGAGAGGGCCTTCTCTGTGGTGGCTCCTCAGTTGTGTAACACCCTCCTCATGGAGGTGCGCCTGTTGTCTTCACCACACAGCTTCCACTGAATGCTGAAGACACACCTTTTCACCCTGGCTTTTGAGGTGAATTCATGGTGTTACGGAAGGGGGGGGCATGTCTTCTTCACCTTCTTCGCTACAATATATCCATTTATTCCCAATTGTCAATGTCGAAAGGGACTAAAATCTATAAAATCCATAGAAAATCAACGTGCCAATTTGCTCAATTTCTCTAGGACTCCATCACCCCTCCCCTGTTTTCCATAATCCCTCAAGTAAGGTGTCAAGACCCTAATCCTGTCAAATCACTCTGCCAAACCTTTCCTCCGGGCAATGCCAGGTGACAGACTATGCATACATGGACCATTGTCTTCCCATCACCAGCACACAGGAAGCGCTTATCTGCACATATCTCCAGCTCTGCATATTCCCCCCTCCCTCCTCCATATGTTAATCCGGTGTAACCCAACCTCTCCTTAATGTATTCATGATGTAATCTGTGTAACCCAACCTTTCCTTAATGTATTCATGATGTAACTGGGATGTATTTTGCACTGTATTCTGGGACATGGAGGGAGTTTCAATAGTTCATGTCACCCCTTTCTCGCTGTTCAATCTCATCTTGAACCTGTTGCGCAATAAACCTTGGATCTCCGCATTTTGCTCCTGTCCGGCTGAGCTCATTTTCTTCCGCAGGGACCCGCGGACACTTAGTCCGACGAGCTGGGTGGCAGTGTAGCCCCGCACCCAGATTTTAGCCGTAACAATGGAATCACTTTTTGTGATTCCATGTTGTTCCAGACTGTTTGGGTGAAAATACAAGAATCCTAAATATCCAGCTACATTTGAAATGTTTGGGGATTGTTTCACCATTGTGTGTCCCTGTCCTTCGCCCCTTTTTCTCAGCACCCCTTTTTTCTGTTTAGGAAAAGAGTTGGCGAAACGTTGCACGGTGTCTACCGACTCAACCTGTGAGCCATGCGACCACGGCTACTACAATGAGGGCTACACTGAATCGAGGTGCAAGCGTTGCACAACCTGCTCCAAAGGTGAGGTCCTGTTCACAACCACACACACACACAATTGTGCCTCAGAATACGCGAGGAAATAAGCATGACTGGGAATGGGAGGAAATGAAATTGAAAGATCTGTTTCCCCAGAAGAGACAGTAAGGCAGACACCAAGCCAGACTGAACTTCAGATTATGATTGTTATGAATATTAATGTATGAGTTTGGGGTGCCAAGATAATAATAATAATAATAATAATAATAATAATAATAATAATAATTTATACCCCGCCCATCTGGCTAAGTTTCCCCAGCCACTCTGGGCGGCTCTCAATCAAGTATTAAAAACAATACAGCGTTAAATATTAAAAACTTCCTGAACAGGGCTGCCTCCAGATGTCTTTTAAAGATAGGATAGCTACTTATTTCATTCACATTTGAAGGGAGGGCATTCCACAGGGTGGGCACCACTACCAAGAAGGCCCCCTGTCTGGTTCCCTGTAACCTTACTTCTCACAATGAAGGAACCGCCAGAAGGCCCTCGGTGCTGGATCTCAGTGTAGGTGCTAGACCCCACTAATCCCAGCAAGCAATAGAATTTAATCAAGGTGTCTAATTCTTGGAATAGCCAGGTTAGCCTTCTGGTGAAGCTTGGTGTGAGATGGCAAATCCCTCCCTCAAGGGCAGAGTTTGGAGTTGAAAGGGGCAGTGGCATGACTTAGAAATAAAGCAGCAAACTGGAGAGGGAGTCAGAGAAATGTCTGAGAGCAATGTCTGATTTCTGTTTGAATCCAAGGCTGTGGCTTTGGAAGAAACAAGACCCTTTTGGGGTGTTAATGCTGTGAACCCTTCCACTGCAGGCTCAGCTTGTAAATAAACCATATATCATAAAGACACCGCAGTCTCCGCTGTGCCTCATTCCAAAGGCAAACAGGAATCCTGGGATATTGCCCGGCTCAGAGATTGGGGTGGAATACAGCATATTATTATTTAGACTGGTGGGTTTTCTTTCAAAGAGTAGTGGATATCTTCAACAAACACACCATTATGATGTTTGAGGCAGCTTTACTTGGACATAATAACAGCAGACACTGGGGAGGTAAAGGGGACCCCTGGCCATTAGGTCCAGTCGTGGCCAACTCTGGGGTTGCGGCGCTCATCTCGCTTTATTGGCCGAGGGAGCCTGCGTACAGCTTCCGGGTCATGTGGCCAGCATGACTAAGCCGCTTCTGGCGAACCAGAGCAGCGCACGGAAACGCCGTTTACCTTCCTGCCGGAGTGGTACCTATTTATCTACTTGCACTTTCACACGCTTTTGAACTGCTAGGTTGGCAGGAGCAGGGACCATGCAACAGTAGCTCACCCCATCATGGGGATTCGAACCGCCGACCTTCTGATCAGCAAGTCCTAGGCTCTGTGGTTTAACCCACAGTGCCACCTGCATCCCTAGACACCGGGAACCCCCCCCAAAAAAAATTACGCAGGCTTTTATAGAGGCATTCCCTGGCCTTAGCATTACAAGTGCATAGAAATTAGGTTAAGTTCTCAGAGGCAAAGCATGCCTGCATTATCAGAGCTGGACGCCTGATTCGGCGGGAAGAAAATGGTGCCTACTTTCTGTCAGACCATCTCAAGGCCGAGTCCTTCCTGCAAAAACATTCTCCACATGTCCTTAAGACACTCTGAGTAAGGAGGTTCTCCAAACAATATCCTCTTGCACACTCGTGTGCACCTCTCATCACATGTAGTCTATCTGTCCCAGCATATACTATAATTCCCACTACATCTTCTGGGACTGGAATGGAGATTCAGAATCAGCCCTCCAGACTCCTAATGGGACCTTCTCTGCAAGTGCCTTACGCTCTCTCTGCTCTGAGCATAGGCTCTCAGCCAAATCCTGATCCCTGGGACCTCTTTTCTGCTACCACTGATCTATGGCATCTCTCCCCCCCCCCCCAAATCTGCTTTCCACCAGATCAGGCCAGTGGTTTATCGCCTACAGGAGCGGAGAGCCACCTTCTTTTCAGCTAGCACATCTGGTCCCATCTTCATTTTTTCTTCTTTTTTCTTCTGCAGACAAGGGACTCCAGGAGAAGGAGTCATGTAAAACAACCTCCAACACAGTCTGCACATGCCTCCCAGGCCATTTTCCAGCCAGTGGAAATTTTGGTGAAAAGAGTGAGTACTGAGTTTTCTGAAGTCCAAGGCCAGTGGTGACCTGTCTAAATATATTGCTAGTGGAAGCCACTGCTTGACTGTTCCTAGCCAAAGTAGAAAGTGACATTGCCCAGCACGAATCCAGCCTGCTCCAGTATTGCCTTATTTCTTAGGGATTTATTGCAGATATTAATATCGCACAGTTTGAAGCGACTGGATACATAAGAACTGACTCCTTTCGGGAGAAATCATTCTCCAGACCCATAAATATATGATTCAAAGTTTTACTGGCATAACTTTCTCCGTAACAGAATTAAAACATCAAATGTACATAAAAAATGTCTTGTGACATGCTCAGCATCTTACAAAATATGAAATAATTTCAACAGACCTAGAAGCAGAGGTCTGTCTCTTCCCACAGCATCCATTTCTAGCCTGGAGCTGTTTTCTCTCTCTCAGTCAGAGAGGGTCTTTCACATGTTCTTACTTCACAGAGCCTTGAGACAAAAGACAAAGGCAACTCCCCACAAAATGGATATTTGCAACCCAATACCTTCATCGCATGATCTAAGGTTAACAACAGTCACACATTAGCTACCAAAGAACATCAATTAGTTTGTTAATAATCAACTCAGCAAGAGCTTAGAGTGCTCTTCTGGACTTTCATAATGGGGGATAGTCCCCACGTTAAACCTTTTCACCAATACACATTTAGGCACTCTAATTTCAGTGTCAGTTATTAAACTATCAGAATTAACAGGACTATCCAAATTTACCTTTCCTTTGCACTTTGCAAGCATGAGCCAAGCACTTGTTTGTTTGTTTGTTTGTTTGCTTGCTTGCTTGCTTGCGCAGTTTTCCCACAAAAACCTGTACATTACAGCTGAATGGGAAGAAGAAGAAGAGTTTGAATTTGATATCCTGCTTTATCACTACCCGAAGGAGTCTCAAAGCAGCTAACATTCTCCTTTCCCTTCCTCCTCCACAACAAACACTCTGTGAGGTGAGTGGGGCTGAGTGGGGCTGCTTGTTTGTTGTGATTCAGCTTTAAAGAGCAGGTTTTTGCAGTGAAAGCTCTGGAGCTTTAAAGTCTGGCTCTGTGTCTGCAAAGTGCAGGGCAAAATTAAGTGTGGACAAGCCGTTAGTTCGTTTTTTAAAAACTGTTTTGTTTCTTATCATTTCAGTCTGTAAACCCTGTCCCAGTGGGCAGTTTCTCAAAAGAGGGGATGTGAAATGTCACTCTTGGCCAGAGTAAGTATTGTTCAGCAAAGATAATGTTTAAGGGCAGCTGATGTTGGTAGGGTCAGCAGAACTGAGATAGATAGATGATAGACAGATAGCTAGATACTCAGATTTACATTTATTTATTACATTTATGTACATTTTCTTATAAGGAATTCTCCTCTCCCCATTTCACCCTCACAACAACCTGGTGAGGTAGGTTAGGCTGAGAGACAGTGACTGGCCCAATGTTATAACCATTTTATTTTATAAAAAACATATACTTGTTAATGGCAAAATAGGTTTCACATGTATAAAAGCTCATTGCACAAATTTTAATACATAAACCTCCATAATTTAAACATATATCAATAATAACAATAATAATTTTGTGGTCATTTTTATAATTTTAAGTTGTTTAAAACTGTTCTAATATTGTGTTTTAATACTAATGTCATGTTTTACTTGTTGTAATTGTTTCAATTGCTGTAGTCTTAAACATACACATCCTCAGATGTTAAAAGTAGTAAGGCTTAGCTCCTTAGGTCGGGTACCAAGGCAATCCGATGAAGGCATTAAAATATAAGCATTTAAAAACGTAATTGAGAAATCCCATTAAAACAAAATATAGAAAATTAAACTGGAGACTTGGGGTCATGGGATCAAGGGAACACCTGTGCAAATGGGCGTGTCTTTGAAAACCGGCAGAATGCCAATACAGATGGGGCCTGAATTATCCTAAAAATATTGAAATGTTCTTCTTCTTTTTTGCTCGCAACTTTCCTCTGTGGATCCAAGAGTGACGACTGTCACACGTCAGCCTAGTTCAGAACGGGGGCGTGGTGTGTTGACTATGGACCCCACATTTTCTCAAGCTGTTTCGTCCACTCGTGTGAAAGTGATGGATCCAGGAGTATCCGGAGCGTTAGGACCCGAGAGCCGGAGTAAGGGGGAGAAATGTCGATTCCTCTGCTAATTTCTCTTGTTCTGTTGCTTTCAATTGGGGGGGTCACCAACATGGTGCCTGTAGGTGCAATGGTGCCCTTAAGGTCTTTTCCTGGTGCTCACAAAGACTCTGAGCCCACCCCCTTGAAAATGATGCAGAGCTGAAGGAGGAAGTTGGAAATGCGACACTCTTCCCCACTTCCTTTTTCAGCTCTATGTGCTTTTCAAGGCTCAGGTTAGCCCTGCTGGCTCCACCAATCACCCAACTCATTTTTGCAAAGGATTTGTGTGTGTTTGCCCACTTTCTGTCTCTTGGGTGAAGGGAGAAGTGACCAGAGGAGCTGCTCAAAAGTCCAAATGTACTCCCCAACCAAAAATGTTGGCACCCCCCTGCTTCTATTTTTTCATGGGCTCACTCTGGCCTGTACTTCATTCTTTCTCAATCTTGTCTTAAAGCAGATAATCTACACATATTCTGCAAAATATACATTTTTAAAAACTTACCCCAAAATGACATAATAGATGCAGCAATTCCAAAACATGTAGGGTTGGGCCCAGACTATGGGTTATAGCCAATGCTAACCTACTTAGAGTAGACCCATTGAAATTAATGAACCTTAGTTAGCCATGAGCGGCATTGAGCACCTGCCCTGAAGTTATCAGACCCACTGAAGTTAATGGATATAACTTAGGGTCATTCATATTAATGTGTCTCAGTATCCATGATTAAACAGGACGCGGGTGGCGCTGTTGGTTAAACCACAGAGCCTAGGGCTTGCCAATCAGAAGGTCGGCGGTTTGAATCCCCACAACGGGGTGAGCTCCCATTGCTCGGTCCCTGCTCCTGCCAACCTAGCAGTTCGAAAGCACGTCAAAGTGCAAGTAGATAAATAGGTACTGCTCCAGTGGGAAGGTAAACGGTGTTTCCGTGTGCTGCTCTGGTTCGCCAGAAGCAGCTTAGTCAGGCTGGCCACATGACCCGGAAGCTGTATGCCGGCTCCCTCGGCCAGTAAAGCGAGATGAGCGCTGCAACCCCAGAGTTGGCCATGACTGGACCTAATGGTGAGGGGTCCCTTTACCTTTACTTATCCATGATTACCAGCAATCCTATCCATGATTACCAGCCAGTAATCCCCATTGAACTAAATGGGGCTTGCTGCTGAGTCGATAAGCATAAGGTTGTACTTAGGGTCACTTTGTGCCCATTGAAACCATAGAATGGTAAGAGTTGTAAGAGTTGGAAGGGGCACCAAGGGACATCTAGGCCAACCCCCCGCAACAAGACTTAAGTCATGATTCCAAACTGAATTTGGAATCTATTTCCCCTTTTCTAATCATCCACACCTTTTTTAATGGAAAATTCGGAACATCTCTGAGCCACTCCGAGGTGGCATTTAGAGAGTTAACTCCTAGCTTAATAGCTGATTCAATGAGCCATTAAAATCTCCCCCTGGACAGCTTTAATGTTTGACCTCTCTCCTCTGTCTTTCAGTGTTGGTACTGATCATCTCCATCACTGTAGTGCTGCTTCTTGCAGTGGGAGGGGTGGCCTATTTTCTAATTTGGGGGAAATCCAAGAGGAAAAAGGTGGAGGTCAAGGCAAGGACTGAGGCGCTGTCAAGAATGCTTCAGGAAGGTATGTCCAGAGTGAGAACGAATGACACAAAAATCAAACAGCAGTATTTGTTTGTTTGTTTGTTTGTTTATGTGTTGCATTTGTAATAAACAAAAATCTGCCCTTATTCCCTTATGTGGAACACAAGAGCCCTTACAGAGTCCTTTGTAGGTTCTCCATTGGTTGGAGAAAATAACAGAGGCCAACCAGAGAATATTGAGAAGCAAAGCAGCTAGTAAGCCTGATCTTTATTGAACTGTTGCAACAGGGTGCTCCCCTCACACACAGGAAAGGAGGAGGACCCTGAACAAAGGTGTGCCTGCCATTATATAGACATTTTAAATTGCCTTCCCTGGTGCTCAAGACCACCCCCAGAAAATCATACATACATCACAGAAGGGGTGTAGCCCAAGATCACCCTCCCAGATACATCATACCTACATCACAGAAAAGGCAGTCTACAACAGAAATCTGAGTGCGTTGTTTATCTCCTGTCTGGCAGGTTACCTGTTAATGGTCACTTGACTGGATACCCTGGGGAGCCTGGCCAGTCTTTTGTAATGATAAATACTTAGTTCCTGAGCCAGGTCACAGGCTCACCCTATTCATACACAGACATACCCTTAAGACAGGATTTGTGAATGAAAAGACAATGGGGAGGCTTTTCCATTTTCCTTTAACCTTGCAGAGAAATATTTGAGGTCAATTTGGGAGGGACAAAATGGTTTCAGGACTTTTTCTGTGGGGTTTCAGACATGTGGTTTATATATGCAGTTATGAACATTTATTATATATATAGCCTTAATTTTTTTATTTCACACCTTTGTCTCCAAGGAGCTCAAGGTGGCAATGCATAGTTTAACCCCCCCCTCACAACAACCCTGTGAGGTAGGGTAGTCTGAGAGGCAGTGACTGGCCCAAAGTCACACCCAATGAGCTGTGGGGCTGAGTGTCCTAGCCTGACACTCTTAACTATTAAACCACACTGGCTATGTGCTTTCTGAAACAATATGCAAACCGAAACACAGCTAGCCTTTAAAACTCCTACGGAGAGCTGCAATTCCAGGAGTAGTTTGACCATCAACCCCTATTCTCCCAGGGAACTCTGGGAATTCCAGCTCTTTGAGGGGAATAGCGGGTCTCCTAACAACAACCAGCCCCTTTAACCAAATTACAACTCCCATAATTCTTTGGGGGCAGCCATGACAGTTTAAAGTGGTATCGCAGCACTTAAAGTGAATGTGGCTTCGGTGAAGCTTCCCAAACCTGATGTCCTTCAGAAACTGTGGGACTATAACTCCTGTCGCCCGGTTGGAGCTTTTGGAAACCAGAACCCAACAATTTATAGATGGCCACCTGTTCTTTGGCTCTGATATGGATCAGAAAGTCCATGTTCTGAGATGACCTTCTCTAGTTTTAGAAACAGGATGTGCTTTCTGTGCACAGGTTGTTCCTCACACCTTATCCATACCCTGATTTAAGCTGGACATCCCGGAATTACAGAAGTCATTCTTGGCTTCTGATTGGACTCTGGAATGTCCCGGTTTTTTGGGTTTGGCACTCTGGCACGAGTGAGCTGGCTTGCGCCAGTGCACCAGAACAAAAGGGGTTCGGTTTTTGCTCTCGAGCTCTGACACTGGTCAACTGGTTCCTGCGAGAGCTCAGGACCCAAAAAAACCAAGCATCCCAATTTGGATCACCCAGATGTTGAAGCATATGCTTACCTGTCTTCTCCATCTTCACCTTTGCAATTCCCTCCTCCTCATCTTTCAGACGGAAGAAGCATTTACCGAATTCCCATCCAGGAGGAGCAAGCCGACAGCAAATCAACCTTTGTGCAAAACTAACCTGATGAAGAAGGAAAATTTGCAACTTTAACCTCTGAGCCAAAAGTCATGGACTTCAAGATTTCCTTCCCTTTCTCCCCGGATTTGACCCCTGGTGATTCTTCCTCCCCCCCCCACCTACTTAACATCCCTTTTTTGTTTTATTTATACTTTAAAGCCATGTTTCTCAACCTGGTGGGCATATGAAGATCTTGGGTGTGTTTGTTTCAACAGCAACAACAAAAGTAAATATCCGTAAATAAGAAAAATCAAAAGTCACAAAATTTCAATCCATTTGAAAATTCAAAAGAACAAATTAGGGGAGCCAGGTTTGAAAGGAGTGTGGTGGGATCTTTTATTTTAGCTATAAGTGGCCATTAAAAAAATAAAATTGAGAAATACTGCCTTAAAGCAATGTTCGATAATGCCTGATATTGCTGGACTACAACTCCCATCGTCCCTGACCATTGGCCATGCTTGCTGGGGCTGATGGGAGTTGGAGTCCCAGCAACATGATTCCTCACCCCAACCCTATAGATCTGTGTTGGCATCAGTGCCTTAAGTTACATTAAAGCGATAACAGTGCATTGTTAGTGTTCTACTGACTTGCCCATTGGTAGATCTAGTAATCCCCCTATTTTAAAACAAATTCATGTCTGGAGGACAACCCCTTCCACCAGCCCCAAGGGATTCCTTCCACATTGGAAAGGTGAGCTTGGCGGCATTAGAAATAGGGATGTTTAGTTACCTGTATCAGGTTGGACTAAGCGAGGATCCCTTTAGTAATAATAGTTCAAAAACCATCAGTAGCTTACACTTGGGGTCGACCCATGGGAGCCAGGTTAGTCTAGAACTCAGGAATAGATTCAAGACAGCCAAAAAGAAGTACACAGTGTAATAGACTGTGGAACTCTCTCCCACAAGAGCCAGTGGTGGCTTTGAAAGAGAGGAAATCCAATGAGGAGTAGGCCTTTGATGGCTACCAGGCAAAATGACTACATTCTTCCTCTGCTGTGAGAACAGGATCCTGTTCCAGAAGGCTCTTATGTTCTTTGCCATCTCTATTAACTTCAATGGGTCTACTCTGAGTAGGACTAGCATTGGCTATGGCTGTGCAGGCACATAGACCCATGTTTTCCTATCTGCTTCCAGTGTGAGCTCGGGGGGGGGGGGATTATATCCAACTTTTAAGTTTCTTACTGCCATTTCAGTCGGCATTTGTAAGTTATCTTAACACCACAGGTCCTGAAAACATGTGTCTGTATTTTATTATTTTATTTTGTACAGCACCTGGTTATTTCAGGTGCTTTATATGTAATAAACACGGCAGTTATTCCACGTTATACCATGTGGAGTTTCGGAGTGTGCATTTGAGGAGAAGTGGTCGACCTTTTTTTGACTTAATGTTTGGTTGTGGGGTAAAACACTTCAAAGCAACGATTGCCTATGAATTTCTTGCAAGGCGTGTTTTGCTTGACGATTGCTTAAACAGATTGCAGCAAATTAAGAGTCGTGGAAGAAGATTGGAAGAAATTTAAAGATTATCTACAGAAATATTGTAAATTTAATGAATGTTAGAAAGATGTTGGAATGAAGTTATATGGCTTTAGCAGAAATGTTATAAAGAATTAAATATAAATAGATTGTTAATGGATTAAAGGGAAAAATAAGGTCAGAATGTGTTAAGATAAATTATAGGACAGAAAACTGAGGAAGATGGAAAGGATTTGCTGAAACAGTTAATTGAAGTGGAATACAAAAAAGGGAGGTGCGAGGAGGTCGCTGAAACAAGTAAACGAAAGATAAGATATTGAAAGTATTGGATGTGTTTTTAATTGTTTTTATTTTGTTTTGCTATGTATATGTAGTCTTTTTGTTTTTGTATTGTATTGTATTGTTTTGTTTAACTCTTTTTTCCCCTTTTTATTCTGTAATCTTTAAATTCTTAATAAATATTATTTTAAAAAAAACAGATTGCAGCAAATTTACTGTGTGTTCCTTTCGGAAATATTAGGTTTGGTTCCAGATAGGGAATTTGAAAGACCCAGAGATAAGTAAAATATTTTAGGGGTGTTCTCTTAAACCATCCTTGCAACTAAGTGTACTAAATATATTAGCCTGTATTTTTTTTAATTAATTCGTTAATATTTTTTTATTTTACCAGCCTGCTGGGACTGTCCAAAGAGGGTGTCAGTGGGGAAAAGGGGGCACTGCCCTACCAGGCTCAGCCTGCCCCCACCTGCCTGCTTTCTTACCACCTCCCAGCTTCCTCCTCCTTCTTCTCAGACTTGCCCCTTGTAGAACTCAGCAGGGGAGAAAGATGGGGACAGAACCAGAATTAGTTGGCTCTGACAGCCATTGGCTCTGGTTCTGCCTGTCGTCGTCCCCTGGCTCTGCCTACTATGTTGGGCATACAGGAAGGGAGGTCAGTCTGGTAGCGACAAGGGGCAGGGCCTTTTCTGTGGTGTCCCAATGATTACAGACCTCTCTCTGTCTCCTGAGATATACAATCGGCCCTCTGGGAACAAATGCTTTTGTTCAGGAGCGCAATTAATTAGAGCAGGCATAGGCAAACTCGGCCCTCCAGGTGTTTTGGGACTACAACTCCCATGATACCTAGCTAACAGGACCAGTGGTCAGGGATGATGGGAGTTGTAGTCCCAAAACATCCGAAGCGCTGGGTTTGCCTATGCCTGAATTAGAGGTTCCAGTAGGCTGTCGCCTCTCTTTTTTTTATCTTATACTGGCAGGGTGGGCTGTTGATTTTTTTTAAATGCAGCCCAAATATCAGTGTTAACAGAGAAGCAGAGAATTAAAGAGTTGGAAGGCACCCCAAACCTCGCCTAGTCCAACCCCCTGAAATGCATCTTGAATTTTGACAATTCACTGAGAGGTTGGGTTTGTTTGTTTTTTTACCTGTGGAATAGATATATTTTCCATTTTGCTTTTCGGCGGATATTCTACACAGCCAGCTCTTGCACCATGGGAGTGACAAACACCTGAATGTTAGGCAGCTACCGTAACAAATAAAAACGTATTCAGTTCTGTCTGTGTGGTGATTAAACTAACCCCACTTTAGTTTCTAATCCAGATTAATTCATCCGGAATAAAAGAATGGCCTTGTTTGGGCCAGACCAGTCCAGCTGGGTGGCAACCAAGGAAGCTGAACATTGGAAGACTCCAGACAAGACAAAAGGAAGAAGGACCTCTTAGTTAAACTATGGAACTCATTGCCACAGGAGGCAGGGACGGCCACCAATTTGAATGGCTTTGAAAGAGGGTTAGACAAATTCACAGAAGACCAGGCTGTTCTTCTGGCCATGATGGCTCTGCTCTGCCACCACAGCTGGAGGCAGCAAACCTTCTGAATACCAGTTGCTGAAAACCACAGGAGACAAGAGGGTTCTCGTGCTCGGGTCCTGCTTGTTTTGAGCTTACGTAGGCTGAGACCCTATCTGCCTGCGGACTGTCTTGCCAGAGTGGTACATGCTCTGGTTATCTCCCGCTTGGACTACTGCAATGCGCTCTACGTGGGGCTACCTTTGAAGGTGACCCGGAAACTACAACTAATCCAGAATGCGGCAGCTAGACTGGTGACTGGGAGCGGCCGCCGAGACCATATAGCACCGGTCTTGAAAGACCTACATTGGCTCCCAGTACGTTTCCGAGCACAATTCAAAGTGTTGGTGCTGACCTTTAAAGCCCTAAATGGCCTCGGTCCAGTATATCTGAAGGAGCGTCTCCTCCCCCATCGTTCTGCCCGGACACTGAGGTCCAGCTCCGAGGGCCTTCTGGCGGTTCCCTCCCTGCGAGAGGCCAAGTTGCAGGGAACCAGGCAGAGGGCCTTCTCGGTGGTGACGCCCGCCCTGTGGAATGCCCTCCCACCGGATGTCAAGGCGATGGACAACTACTTGACATTCAGAAGACATCTGAAGGCAGCCCTGTTCAGGGAAGTTTTTAATATGTGACATTTTAGTGTATTTTTCATTTCTGTTGGAAGCCGCCCAGAGTGGCTGGGGAAACCCAGCCAGATGGGCGGGGTATAAATAATAAATTATTATTATTATTATTATTACTTATCATTGGGGCATCTGGTTAGCCACTGTGAGAACAGGATGTTGGACTAGATGGGCCTTTGGCCTGATCCAGCAGGGCTTATGTCCTTAAGCGTGGAATAGCATTATACAACCTAGGGGTTGTATATCAATGAACTCTACTCAGAGTAGACCCACTGAAGTAAACAGACCTTTTTCTGTCCGTAGCTGAACATCCTTTCCCCCTTTGGAGATGCAAAGAGGTTGAGGGAACGTTTTTTTCATATGTGGTGGACTTGTAGAAGCATACAGTGGTACCTCGGGTTAAGTACTTAATTTGTTCTGGAGGTCTGTTCTTAAGCTGAAACTGTTCTTAACCTGAAGCACCACTTTAGCTAATGGGGCCTCCTGCTGCCGTTGCGCTGCCGGAGCACGATTTCTGTTCTCATCCTGAAGCAAAGTTCTTAACCTGAAGCACTGTTTCTGGGTTAGCGGAGTCTGTAACCTGAAGTGTATGTAACCTGAAGCGTATGTAACCCGAGGTAACACTGTATTGGGAAATGATCCATAATGAATTGGGGGGGGGGGAATGTTTTAAAGTACTCCCCCCACCCACAAACCCAGAGTCCTTTCTGTTGGGGATAATTCAGACTGAAATTCCCAGGTGTCAAAAAATGGTTGTGTATGTATGCCACTACTGCAGCCCGTGTTTTGTTAGCTCTCAAATGGAAAACAAGCGAGGTCCCAACCAAAGAAGAGTGGCAGCTTAAGTTGACAGAATATGCGCAGCTTGCGGACTTAACATATAGAATAAGAGAACAAGAAGGACATACGTTTAGAGAAGATTAGAAAACGTTTATTGAATATATGGCAAATAACTGTGTACAGCTGAAAACGCTGACAGCATTAAGATAGATTCAACAGCGTAAATAAGTTTTGATGGATGGAATACTGAATGGTATAGAGGTAAAGGTAAAGGGACCCCTGACCATTAGGTCCAGTCGTGACCGACTCTGGGGTTGCGGCGCTCATCTCGCTTTACTGGCCAGGGGAGCCGGTGTACAGCTTCCGGGTCATGTGGCCAGCATGACTAAGCCGCTTCTGGCGAAGCAGAGCAGCGCACGGAAACGCTGTTTACCTTCCCACCGGAGTGGTACCTATTTATCTACTTGCCCTTTGAGACGCTTTCAAACTGCTAGGTTGGCAGGAGCTGGGACCGAGCAACGGGAGCTCACCCCGTCGCAGGGATTCGAACCGCCAACCTTCTGATCAGCAAGTCCTAGGCTCTGTGGTTTAACCCACAGCGCCACCCACGTCCCTGGACACTGAATGGTATAGTTTCTGTAAAAAATGCAGGGATTTATGGTATGCAAAATGAACCATGGAAAGAGAAAAATGGAACTGATATTTTAAGGATGTAAAAATTATATTATATTATATTATATTATATTATATTATATTATATTATATTATATTATATTATATTATATTATATTATATTAATGCATCCTTTCCCCCAAAGTGAACAGACCTCTGGGAAGCTCTTAAGCAGGACAATAATGGTCGTGTTTGCCACCCTCTCCTTCTGTTGCCAACACAACATCTTGTGGCAGCCCAAGATGTTTTCTCTTGGCAGACAGACACCTGCCGGCTGGCGGCTTCGCTAGGTGACAGACATCCTTCAGTGTTTCTCCTCCTACCCCATTTTCCATAAGAAGCAGCTCGGGCAGAGAGGCTGCCTACGCAAAGAAAAGAATCTGGCAGCTTCCTGGCTCTTAAAATAGCTAATGAGCGGCTGCCTTCATCCTGCCACCGTTGATCTTATCTGTTGGCGTGATGAAGAGGGACTTTACCTTTCTAGAGGTACTGGTATCAGCACAATTTCTCTTCCTGTTCTCAGATGAAGCCTGCAAGCTTTGCTCTCTGCAGAATGAGGCTTCCGAGACAAGCAGAGGCCTCTATCTAAGTTCAGTCAGAAGTGTCAGAAGATTTTACTAAAAGTCCATCTAGCTCAGCACGCTGCTTCCAAGAGACAACAGCCTGGTGGTCTTGAAAAGCTGTCACGGTCTGGTTCACGGGCGATCGAAGTCCTGGCAGGGGACATCAGGACCGGGGGCAAGATGGCAGGGTGGGAACAGGAACGGGGGTCCAGAAGCCAGGAGTCAGGAAGTCAAGAGTCTGAGGGTCAGAGAGCTGGGAATAAAAAAGCCAAGGGTCCGAGGGTCAGAAAGCAAGGAGGCACAAAGTCAGGGGTCTGAGGATCAAGAAGCAGGGAGTCAAGAAGCCAAGGTTCAAGGATCAGGAAGCAAGAAACCAAACGCAGCAAGGCAGGAAGTGTGTTGCTGTGGCAAAGAGCCAAAGGGAAATGCTGACCTTATATCCCTTCCCGGCTCTTGCCACCAGGTGCAGTGAGCTACCAGTCGGCCTCACCTGTGTGGCCGCACCTTGCTTCTCCAGAACAAACTTAGGAAGGCCCCAGTCCTGCGAAGCCCTACTGGTCACAGGGCCTGGCTCCTGCATGCACACCTGACAAAAGGTTATCATCAGCGCCCGAAGGGCAGAGAATCTGTGAAACCCACATTTTAAGCCACTGAAGGGCAAGGGAATTCACTGGCGGAGGAAGGGGGGTTCGGAGGGTGCGGTCCACCCTGGGTGTCATCCCTGAGTGGGAGGGACATCGCCCCCCCAGGTTGCTCGCCCCGCCCATGTGGGCAGCTAGCCTCGTTCCCCCCCGTTAAACATTGCAGCCTTCTGTAACTAAATTACACAGCCGGTGAAGAATAAGATCCTTTTATCAGCCACGAAACTACTACAGAGACCCACTTCGTTAGGTGGTCCACAATACTTATTTATCAGAGCTCCTATTGTTCGGTCCCTGCTCCTGCCAACCTAGCAGTTTGAAAGCATGTTAAAGTGCAAGTAGATAAATAGGTACCACTCTGGCGGGAAGGTAAATGGCGTTTCTGTGCGCTGCTCTGGTTTGCCAGAAGCGGCTTAGTCAGGCTGGCCACATGACCCGGAAGCTGTATGCCAGCTCCCTCGGCCAGTAAAGAGAGATGAGCGCCACAACCCCAGAGTCGTCCGTGACTGGACCTAACGGTCAGGGGTACCTTTACCTTTACAAAAGGGGACAAAATGTTCAATTGGCTGCAGTACCTATAGGAAGCAGAGGGGGGAACTCTTTCCCAATCAAAACCTGTGTAACAGTGAGGTTTGCCGAACAGATGATTCACGATACAGTGGTACCTCTGGTTAAGAACTTCATTTGTTCTGGAGGTCCGTCATTAACTTGAAACTGTTCTTAACCTGAAGCACCACTTTAGCTAATGGGGACTCCGGCTGCCGCCGTTCCACTGCCGCGCCATTTCTGTTCTCATCCTGCAGCAAAGTTCTTAACCCAAGGTACTATTTCTGGGTTAGCGGAGTCTGTAACCTGAAGCGTCTGTAACCCAAGGTACCACTGTACTTTATATATTTAAAATATTCATCATCATCATAAAATAATAATAATATATTATTTATACCCCACCCATCTGGCTGGGTTTCCCCAGCCACTCTGGGCTGCTTCCAACAGAATATTAAAATACAATAATCTATTAAACATTAAAAGCTTCCCTAAACATACACTGACTTCTCACCCTAAAGTCTTCCAAGCAGCCTGACTGTCAGTTAAGAGTCTCATGTTGGCAGCAAGACCCGCTGCTCTCTCTCCTCCCCAGCAAGACCAAATGCAGTGTTGTGTAGTGGTTAGTGTGTCAGACTAGGACCTGGATGACCTGGGTTCAGATCTTCACTCAGCCACAAAACTTGCTGGGTGTGACCTTGGCCAGTTACTGTCTGTCTGCCTTACCCTACCTCACAGGGTTGTTGTGGGAATAATAATAATAATAATAATAATAATAATAATAATAATAGGCGCATAGTGGGATCAAGCTGGCGAAGAGATGTGGCTAATAAAATGAGCCTACCCCCCTCAGCCCTTAAATCTTGTGATTCAGGGATAGCCAACATTGGCCAACCTTAAAGGGTGAGGGTTCAGCAACATAGAGTATGCAGAGAGGTTCGGACATCTGAAAGCCCTGAATCACCGTCATGTATGATTGCTGTTAAAAGGAAGGATCAGTTATGGTGGTACTGGTCATTTATTTTTAGGGTTTGTTATTACAGTGGTACCTTGGGTTACATACACTTCAGGTTACAGACTCCACTAACCCAGAAATATTACCCTGGGTTAAGCACTTTGCTTCAGGATGAGAACAGAAATCGCACGGCAGCAGTGGCACGGCAGCGGGAGGCCCCATTAGCTAAAGTGGTACCTCAGGTTAAGAACAGTTTCCTCTGGAACGAATTAAGTACGTAACCAGAGGTACCACTGTACATCAATAGGTTGCATCTTCCTTCATGGAGCTCAAGATGGCGGACAGCGTTCTCCCTCCTCCCCATTTTTATCCACATAGCAGCCCTGTGGGTAGGTCAGGCGGAGAGACAATGAGTTGTTTCCAAGTAAATCTTACTCAGAGTAGACCTAACAGATTTGTGGAGCCTGAGTATGGGCTTGTCCACACTTACACTCGTCCTGTGACTAGAAAGCACAGGGACTTTTTTTTTGTTTTGTGAAATCGTTTTTATTTGATTTTTACAGATAGAAATTTATAACAAAACCAAAGACATATCCATACAGAGAGATTTCTCCAACTTTCGAGACTCCCCCCACATCCCCTCCATGGGTCCTACTGTCAATGTTTTCAACTGCATATTATTTCATAGTCTATATTTTATATCTATCCATATTGTCCATAATATTTGTTACATTACAAGTGAGATTTAAACCCTGTGAATGTTTTCATCTGCTTACAATGGTCTCCTAAATAAATTATAAAACTTCCCCATTCTTTCTTGAAGTTTTTGTCTTCTCGGTTTCTGAGCTTTCCGGTCAGTTTTGCCATTTCGGCGTAGTCTAACAGCTTGGTTTGCCATTCCTCTCTGGTAGGGACTCTTCTTTCCATCTCTGGGCTAGTAGCATCTGTGCTGCTGTTGTCGTATACATGAAGAGTCTTTTCTGTTCCTTTGGGATGTTGGTACATACAATTCCTAACACTATTAGGAATTGTTTTGGTTTGGGTTGGGTTTTTGGTTTTTGCAGTTCACTATTTTAGTCAGGGGAACTAAATGCAAACGAAACCTTTTTACGATAAATCTCGGAGCATTCAATAGCTGGAAGCTGAGCTGATTCTTGCACTCAGACTTCCCTGTGGCCCTGCCACCTTTTCATTTTAATGAAAAGACCGTACAGATTGCAGAGTTTTGAGCGGTTTCCCACTTGTTCCCTACTTTCTAGACACGGGTCTGAGCAGTTTTTGCCGTGCTGCTTTCCCACTGGAAACCCGACTCTCATACCCTCCAACATTTCTCTGATGAAAATAGGGACGTCCCATTCAATAATGATAATTTTACTGTTTACACACTGTGCACATCTTACTGGGCTGCCCCAGCCACTCTGGGCAGCTTCCAACATATATATATAAACATAATAAAACATTAAACATAAAAAATAAGCCCTATACAGGATTGCCTTCAGATGGTTCAGGGGTCGGATAACTCCATACCCTTCCAAAATTTCTCCAATGAAAACAGGGACATCCTAAGGAAAAGCGGGACATTTCGGGATCAAATCAGAAACCAGGATGGCTTCTCTAAATCAGGGACATCCCTAGAAAATAGGGACCTTTGGAGGGTCTGCCTTCTTAGCTCTAAATCAGAGAATACATCAATCCAGAGAAAACGTGACTGATGTTTCCTCCCATTTAGTGATAAACATTGAGTTTCCCCAGGGGAAAGTAGCCGGGCAAGCAGGATTGTGACTGACCCCTTAGTCATGAACACAATACCTTTTCAATCGATCTAGGATTAGTATAGGCTACAGACCACTGAAACTGACAGACATAAGTTAGTGAGGGCCATTAATTTCAATGGGATCACTCTGAATTGAACAAGAATGGGCTGCCACCTGGTGAAAATAACATAGAAGAGTGGCTTCCAAGTAAGTTCTACTCAGTGTAGGCTTACTGAAATGAATGGACCATAGTTAGCCATTCCCATTAACTTCAGTGGGTCTACTCTGAGTAGGGCTAGCATGGGATGCAATGAAAAAATGCACCGCGTTAGCGGAAATTGCTTGCGGAAAAGAAAAAGTGTAATAGTTGAAACTCCATGCAGGAATGTGAAGAATATATACATATACATATACACATACACATACATACAGATGTGTGTGTGTGTGTTTTGATTCAAAATAATACAAAGGGGGGAAAGTACATCAGTCAACAGGTTCAAATCAGTTTCAGTATTACAAATATAGTCATCAAATAACATCATATTTTCAATTCAGGTAGCTCAGCCAGAAAGAGTTGCTGCTGCTTTGCTGCTGTTATCAATTCTCTCCCTTCACCCAGGGTCAGATATAACATTAAAACACTATACTAAAATCAGTTTAAAATGATTCACAATCATATAAATAAGGTGCATCCTAAATTAATAATAATAATAATTTATTTATTTATTATTTATACCCCACCCATCTGGCTGGGCTTCCCCAGCCACTCTGGGTGGCTTCCAACAAAATATTAAAATACAGTAATGCAGTAAAATACAGTAAAATATAAAATACAGTAAAAACGCACAAGTGTCGAAAGCTAGGGGGAAGAGGTGCATCTTCAGCAATATCTGGAAGCTGTGTAAGGAAGGTGCCAAACACACCTCCTTGGGGAGGGAGTGTCGCAGTTTAGAGGCCACCCCAGAGAAGGCCCTGCTCCAGGCCATTTCCCCCAACTCAAACTTCCTAGGGTGGAAGAACTACTAAGAAGATCTCTTCTGCCATCTCAGTACCCTTGAGAGTCTGTAGGGAAAGAGGCGGTCTTTCAGATATTTGGGGCTGAAGTCATTTAGGGCTTTAAACACCCATGTGAGCACCTTCACTTGTGCCCAGAAATGAACTGGCAGCCCGTGCGGTTGTTTTTAAAACAAGGAGATCAGAAGGGAACCCCCAGGCAGGCACCTGGCTGCTGCATTTGGGGCCTATTCACCCTTCTGAGTCATCTTCATGGGCTGCCCCACGTAGAGTGCGTTTCAGCAATCCAGCCCAGAAGTTACCAGAACACAGTGTTGAGCTATAGAAAGTTGAGTCTCTTCTGAAGATGAGAGTTAAAAAATGAAATTGGTATAAACCAATCCATACCAGAAACAATCTTTGTGGTTTTCACCATGCATCACCCTACTACACTGGGTGGGCTTATCAGTCAAGACTAGACACCATAGACCCTTCCATAGACCCTTCCATAGACCCTTCCATGTCTTCTGCAGGTAGTCCTTATCAGCGTTCTTCAAACAGAAGGCTATCTTCATGCGGGCCACCATTAGGAGATGATTTAACAACTTATACGGGACATATTTATAATGACTTCTAAATTGTGAACCACCCTGAGATCTATGGGCATAAGGTGGTATACTAATACTAATACAAATATTTATACTTATACTAATAATAAATATAGAATAAACCAGGCTCCATGTCAATACCTTTATGATATGAAGTCGGTTAATACAGTCGTACCTGGGAAGTCGAACAGAATCCGTTCCAGAAGTCCGTTCGACTTCCAAAATGTTCAGAAACCAAAGCGCAGCTTCTGATTGGCTGAAGGAAGCCCCTGCAGCCAATCGGAAGCCGTGGAAGCCACGTTGGACATTCGGCTTCCAAAAATACTTCGCAAACCAGAACACTCACTTTTGGGTTTGCGGTGTTCGGGAGCCAAAACATTCAAGAGCTAAGCTGTTCGAAAACCAAGGTACGACTGTATAGTAAACAAAACAGGTGTACCTTTGGGCATTCCCACCATAGGTGAATGTGTGCGCGCTTGGGGAAAGAGTGGGAGGAAACCCAGAAGGAACTGAAAGAGCTGTCCACCCCTACCACCTTCCCTGCATGTAGAAATCTAGCATGCCAGGGTGGGGAGGAGGTTTGCAAGTATGTTCCATTCATGGCAAGGCTCAGGAGCCTGCAATGCCCTCCAACCATCGAGTATAACTCCCATTATCCATGAGCAATGGCCATCCTGACAGGCACTGATGGAGGTTGAAATCCAACAATGTCTGGAGGGCAGCAGATTCCTCATTCCTACACCAAAAGAAGACAGAATTGTGGTGGAGGGAGCTGGTGGCACTAAAGGCAAGTGATGGCCTTGTTCAGAGATGGGGAACCTGGGGCTGATGGAGGTTGGAGTCCCAACGATTTCTGGAGGGCCACTGGTTCCTCAATCAAATGTCTATGTGACCTTGACTCTACTCAAATCCAGTTCCCTGGCTTAAGTTTAAAAATGCAAGCAACAGCAGCTGTGCAGCTGTAACTGGGAGTAGCACAAGGTGCTTACAAGACAGCCGGTCGCATTTCGCAACGCAGTTCCGCAGCCAAGTAATGTGTACAAAAATGCATAGAAAGTGTGCATAAAGTACATAAAAGGTTAGGGAAAATAGCATCCCCAAATGATTTGCACTGGGGGGAAATTGCTCTGCAAAAATGTGCATATCAGGAAACTGGCATACAAACATGTGTGTAGTTGCATCCCACCCCTACCTCCAAGTGATTCGAGATTCCAGGGGTTCCAGGCATTTTCTCAGGATCCACGTTTCCTTTCGGAAGCAAGGCACAGCAGAGACTGGGGTGTCTTTATGATATATGGTTTCTCGGGTTAAGAACTTAATTCATTCCGGAGGTCCGTTCTTAACCTGAAACTGTTCTTAATCTGAAGCACCACTTTAGCTAATGGGGCCTCCCACTGTCGCCGTGCCGCCGTTGTGTGATTTCTGTTCTCATCTTGAAGCAAAGTTCTTAACCCGAGGTACTATTTCTGGGTTAGCAGAGTCTGTAACCTGAAGCGTATGTACCCGAGGTACCACTGTATTTACAACCTGAGCCTATGGTGGAGGGGTTCACAGCATTGACACCCCAAGAGGGCCTTGCTTCTCCCATAACTGCAGGGGTAGATTCAAATAGACATCGGCCATCGTGCACTGACCCTGTCTTCAGCTTGCTGACTTTAACAGTCTGCCACATTTCCCCCAGGTCTTGTCACCTCAAATTCAACTCTAAGACTCTACACTCTGTCTTCTAACTAACTCAGTCTCCCATCTGGTACAGAGCTCCCCCTTCTCTGTCAACTTTCCTAATGGCTCATTACCTTCCCTTTGTTCTCCAAATGGCTCATCTCCCAGGCGATTAACTCATCAGAAAACTGGCCTGGTTAATATTTTAAGATGTGCCTTGATTAAATTCTAACACCTACTTGGGCCCAGGGATTTAGGGGAGTCTGGTATCCACAAACTCATAACTTTTTCAAAAAGAAAAAGAAAACCAGAAACTGATGGGGAAATGTGGAGAATAGAATTTACAAACTGGAAAATCTGAAATGGACAGATTCACCCATTTCCAATTGCGTCCAATGTTAGTCCAGAGGCACATTTAGGGGAACACAACCAGTTCAGTCACACTGAGTGCGGAACCTCAGTGTCACCAACTTATGCTAGAGAATGGAATGTGAGAAGCAGGAGGACTGAATTTTGCCCAGGGCACTGCTGAAATCTGAGACCTCAAGGTCTCCCGCTGGTTCGTCCTACCCAGAGTAGACTCTTTGAAAACCATGGATATGACTAACTTTGGTCCACTTATTCCTGTGGGTTGACTCTCTGTGTAGCTTACTTGGATACTACTCAGTGTCTCTATATTTTGGCAAGATGCTAGAGTTATCTTTTCTCGCTCTCGTTGTCAGAGATTATCTTCTCAAATGTGCTGAGAGATCGGCCGGCTGTCACTGGGGTTTCACGTTCACGACCGGATGCCATGTACACGGATTTAACTGCATTGCAAAGGAAGTGGCCCTCTCTGCGGTCACCGTCTCGTGCAGAGTCATGACACTTGGTTTCCAGGTACAGACCTAAAGATACGAAGCTGAGAACATTTAAGACGAGAAGATTTGGTTAAATGCAACCTTAGCAAATGTCTCACTTCTGGGTACTTGGGGTTAAGAGAGCATTGGCGTACCTGTGGCTTTCTGATTCTCTGATTCAGCAAAAGCAAAATGTCACAGATTATTCGGGTTCCATTTTTAGGCGTCCCCGTTCTGCATCAAGAATCGGGGAAGATGCAAAAAAATGAATTTGATAATTCAATTTTGGGGGGAAATGTTGAAACCATTCTCTGCTTTGGAGAAATGAAGCATGATTTGAATTCAGGAGATCAAGGGGAGGGGGAGAGAATTTCAGACCCGTGGATCAAAAGTATCCCACCACAAGGCTCTCTGTTTGGCCCTTCGGACATTCCCACCCTCCTTGAGGGTTTCCGTCTGCCGGGAATGGGCCCTTGAATTCCGATAACACCCCAAAACTAAGACTCTGTCAAGGATGTATAACTTGCTGCTGAAATGGAACACTCAGGATGAAACGGTGAAATCTGCTATGATTAAATGGGCACAAGATGTTGGACATAACGTTATGTTGGCTGACTGGGAACAGTTATGGACCACAGGTATGAAGTTTACGGCATGTTATGCCTTAAGAGAGAATATTATGAAATTGATATACAGGTGGTACATGACCCCAGTCAAGCTTGCAAAAATTTATCATTTGCCCGATAATAAATGTTGGAAATGTAAAGAAAATGAAGGTATATTCTTTCACCTTTGGTGGACGTGCCCAAGGATTAAGGCTTTCTGGGAAATGATCTATAATGAAATGAAAAAGGTATTTAAATATACCTTTCTGAAGAAACCAGAGGCCTTTCTCCTGGGCATGGTCGGCCAATCGGTGTTAAAGAAGGATAGAACCTTTTTTTATGTATGCTACAACAGCAGCAAGAATACTTATTGCAAAGTACTGGAAGACACAAGATCTACCCACCCGGGAAGAATGGCAGATGAAGGTGATGGACTACATGGAACTGGCAGAAATGCCTGGCAGAATCCGAGACCAGGGAGAAGAGTCAGTAGAAGAAGATTGGAAGAAATTTAAAGAATATTTACAGAAACATTGTAAAATTAAGGAATGTTAGAAGGATGCTGGAATGAAGTTATGTGGTTTTAGCAGTAATGTTATAAAGGATTAAGTAAAAATGGATTGGGTGAGAATGTAAAGTTACAATATATTAAGATAAATTATTAAGATAAAAACAAAGATGGAAAGGATTTGCTGAAATAACTAATTGAACTAGAATACAAAAAAGGGAGGTGTGAGGAGGTCAAGGAAACAAGCAAATGAAAGATAAGATATGGAAAGATTGACTTGGTTTTTTTAAAGTGTTTTTACTTTTCTGTTTTTCTGTTTTCTGTTCTCTTTTTCTTTATTTTTTGAAATCTCAATAAATATTATTTTTTTAAAAAAATGAATTCTGATAACGCCTCTTGCAACGTAAAATAATACAATACAGTGATCACAAACAAAATGGTGCGTGGTGAAAATATGGGACTCAGTCCTACAAGCAGCAGTGATGGCCACCAACTTGGAGGGCTGTAAAAGGGGATTTGACAAGTTTGAGTAGGAGAAGGCTAGCAAAGGCTACTAGCTATCTTCTCCCTCCACTGCTGGAGGCAGTCTGCTTCTGAATACCAGTCTCTGGGAATCTCTCACAGACAGGTCAGGACAGAGACCTTCTGACCACAAAGCAGATGTTCTACCGCTGAGCCACAGCCGACGAGCAGAGAAAGGTGATGGGACTTGTGTGGTTTTCAGTATGGTTTCTAAGCAAAATTTTGCAGAGAAAGAGGGAGGGAGGGAGAGAAATCATGAGAAGTCTTTTGGTCCCTCTTCACCTTCTTGACATGAGTCTTCACCTGCCTGGCCTTTTGTGTTGACATTTCGAGATACCTGCAGAGACGCCAGGGTGCCTTTCTGACGAAGGAGCCACCCCACCCCCTGACTTCTGCAGACAAGCAGTCTCTGACGTCTCTCCCCCATGGCACAGGTGATGAGAATGACATCTAAACTTCAATGCACTGGGCTTCCTCAGCGAGGAATGACAGCACAGAGTCCATGCGCTGACATTTCTGGAGTCAACTCCCAAGGCTGGTGGTTAGTTTGACGTCAAGTTGAGTAAATTCTTACCTTCTGGGCCTGCACGGTTTCTTTCCCTTTCCCCCCGCCTCTCTCACACATAGAGAGCTCAGTGTCTGATGGAGCCCTTGTCACATAAACCACACACTTGGGGGTTTTCTACAGGAAATGTCAGCAACACTAGTGAGCACTAGCTGGGAGCCAGTGCGTCTTATTTTTGCTGCCCTATGTGGATTAAAACCCTCTCTCACACACACACCCATCTCAGTTCTTACTGTACGCTGAACAATATTTATTTGTCTGTATTAAATTTCTTCTCCAGCCTTCCTCCTAAAGGAGCAAAAATCAAAATGTTAAAAACAACGCAATTTTAAAATAACATAAAAACCTTTTTAAAACAACTAAAAACCATCTATTTTTTAATATATATAAGGAACATCTAAAATCATTTCAAAATAGTCATATATGCTCCCGGTTGCTAATTTCAAGGTTGCTATGGCCAGGCGCTATCAGCCATACAATGCCCAGGGGAACAGGAAAGTCTGTCAGTTTAGCCCCATGTTGGGCAAAATACTTCTGCATTTTCAGGGGGGGTTGGACTAGATTGGGCATGCCCCAACTTAGCCCTCCAGATGTTTTGGGACTACAATTCCCATCATCCCTGACCACTGATCCTGTTAGCCAGTGATGATGGGAGTTGTAGTCCCAAAACATCTGGAGGGCCAAGTTTGGCCATATCTGGACTAGATGGTCCCTTGTGATCTAAGGTTACCAGATTCTTTCCAAAGAATCCGGAAACAATTTTTTTTGAAAGGGGGGGGAGTTATTAAAAATGTTTTTTTTAATATATATATATATATATATATATATATATATATGCTTTCGTAGATTTTCACGGGTATAAAAGTAATAAAAAGTAATACCTTCTCTTCTGTGGTCTCCTCTGTTGCATGGCCTTCCTCTGGGCCCCAGCCTGCTCTCTTGGAGCGCTAGCCAGCGTGGAGTAGGCTCTGGTCGGGCCTAGGCTCGGCCACGTATCACTGCCCTCCCAGTGGTCTCCTACCTCTCCTTCTCAGCAGCGGCAGCAGCACACTAAGTTTGGGGCTGCCCTCTTTTTTCTCCTTCCTTTTTCTCTCTCTTCCTTCTCCTTCTCCTTCTCCTTCTCCTTCTCCTTCTCCCTGAGTCAGCTCTGGGGTTTTTCTGGCTCCGGAGCTCCACTGAGCAGTCAGCTGGGTGGCCAGATGCTCTCGCTCCCAGCTTGATTTGGGTTGTGGTGGGGGGGGTCAGCGGTTCCCCCAGTTGAAGCTCCAGGCGTCCTTGGTTCCCCCTCGGCAGTGGCAGTGGCAGCAGCAGTCTCAGCAGCCCGGAGCCAGTCTGGTAGCACAGTTGGCTCTGGCTGGCTTCAGGAGCTGCTCGCTGCCGTGGCACCCACCATTTTGCCCCGCCAGAAGTCCCCATATGATGTGTCTTGTGCCATTGAACCAATCACACAGCTTTCATTCCCTATTAATAAACCTACAACACTTAAAATATAAATCTGGGGACATTAAATGAAATCCGGGGACATTCCGGGGACGGATTTTGTCCAGGGACAGATTTGTAAATCCGGGGACTGTCCCCGGGAAATGGGGATGGCTGGTAACCATATTGTGGTCCCTTCCAACTCTACAGTTCTAGGATTCTCTGATCTTGGAAGTTAATAATGACCAGCCATGTTGTAGTTCTGTGCGCACAAAAGTTCTTAAAGTCGCAACTCATGACTGCACCTCACCATTTGGCAGTGAAATGACGTGCATGACAACTGCAAATCTCAGTCCCTAGCTGGTACGTGTACAAAAAGTGCTTTAATATTAAGATTCTTATTTCTGATAAACTCATTGACCGCAGAGAAGTATGTGGATCAGCTCACCTAACTAAGCAGCTCTGGGTTTGAGAAGAAACTTTGAATCAATTACCTCTACAGTTTTTTATCACAAACGTTTGATGCGGTTGTGGTTGCCCCTTCCAGATCTAACACCCCCCCCCCCTTTGACTCATAGGATCATAGGGCTAGAAAAAGATAATGGAGGTCACCCAGTACAACTCCACCCCAGTCTTTGCAAGGTCTGCAACACAGGAGGCAGCCACAAGCATCTCTCTTTTTTATATATATAAAATTTTTATTAGGATTTTTGCATTACAAAAAATTAAAAAAGAGAAAAAATACAAAATAAAAATTGTTAAAAACAATCAATCTTTCCATCACATTATTTTTCATTTACTTGTTTCTAGGACCTCCTCATACCTCCCTTTTTTGTATTCCAATTCGATTTATTAGCTCAGCAGTTTCTTTCCCTCTTTATACTACCCAAATCTTTATTCTTAAATTGTTACAATCTTGAATTTTTACTTATATAAACCCATTTTTTAATATTCTTTTAACCCATTACAGCTAGAAACCACTTAATTTCAATCCAACATTATTTTAAAATTCATTAATTTTGCAGTGTCTCTGTAAATAGTCTTTAAATTTCTTCCAGTCTTCTTCCACTAACTCTTCTCCCTGATCTCGGATCCTGCCAATTCCATGTAATCCATCACCTTCATCTGCCATTCTTCCCAGCCACAAGCATCTCTGGCTGCTGAAATGCCTCCAACAAAGGGGAGCCCAGGACACCTTGAGGCTTGAACAGAATAGCACTTATCATTTGGGAGTTCCTCTTCAGGTTTGGGCCAATTCTGCTTTGAGCGGACCAATAGCTGGACCAATGGTCAATAAGGCGGTTTCTGTTTGTGCTGTAGAGGGAAGTAGCGAGGGACAGCTGGGGCTCATCAAACCTGGTGTTAAAACCAGGAACGGGGAGAGGGGGCAGTTAAATGACTTTCCCGAATTCCCAAGTCCCCACCACAGCCTCTAACTAAGGCCAGGACAATGACCGTTGACACAGGCACCGCACACACAAAACAGCAAAGAATATCAGAAAAGAAAACTGTAGCAATCAGAGCTGGATTTAGGTTTGATGAGGCCCTAAGCTACTGAAGGTAATGGGGCCCTTTATATGTCCAGCTGTCCTTTGTCAACAACAAATTGTCGTTGTTTTTTTTGTGTTGAATATATGCTATATGGTAATTTATGGACCTAAGAGGTATCTAAAGCCATTTGCCCATTTGCAACCAGTCCATGCAGAATGTAGGCACCCTGTATATAGAAATGAGCAAACCAGTGATATTTTAGGGAGCAGGTGGGGCGCATTACTTACGTCATAGGAGCCTACGCAACACAAACACTGTTGCTGTAGGTAGGTTTCATTTTATTTGTTTTTCATCTTATATTTTGGAAATGCACATCCAGTTCCCCCCCCTTTAAATGT
Organism: Podarcis melisellensis; assembly: GCF_964234715.1. NCBI lineage: Eukaryota > Metazoa > Chordata > Lepidosauria > Squamata > Lacertidae > Podarcis > Podarcis melisellensis. Next base: position 20,291,170 of record NC_138540.1, on the reverse strand, counting down.
TTTGGGGGCCCCCAAGAGAGTGGGCCCTAAGCTTTAGCTTGTTTAGCTTATACGTAAATCTGGCACTGGTAGCAATAAGTGGATACCATGTATTGTACTGTTTTCCCCTGACTATCCAATATTGTTGTTGTTTAGGTGTTTAGTCATGTCCGACTCTTCGTGACCCCATGGACCAGAGCACGCCAGGCACTCCTGTCTTCCACTGCCTCCCGCAGTTTGGTCAAACTCATGCTGGTAGCTTCGAGAACACTGTCCAACCATCTCGTTCTCTGTCGTCCCCTTCTCCTTGTGCCCTCCATCTTTCCCAACATCAGGGTCTTTTCCAGGGAGTCTTCTCTTCTCATGAGGTGGCCAAAGTATTGGAGCCTCAGCTTCAGGATCTGTCCTTCCAGTGAGCACTCAGGGCTGATTTCCTTCAGAAGGGAGAGGTTTGATCTTCTTGCAGTCCATGGGACTCTCAAGAGTCTCTTCCAGCACCATAATTCAAAATCTATCCAATATAGAATCAAATAATTGCCAAAATTCAACAGTTGGTTCCAATGGCTAATGACTCCTTTGGAAGGGGGGGCGGTCTAGGGCTTCCCCTGCCTCAGTGGCATAGTGTGGGGGGTGCAGGGGGGGCCGGCCGCACCGGGCTCAACATCTGGGGGTTAGGGTTAGGGGGCGCAAATCCACGGGTTAGGGGGCGCAAATTACTTGCCTTGCCCCGGGTGCTGACAACCCACGCTATGCCACTGCCCTGCCTCCATAATCCCTGATACATAGAGTCACGTACACCTCCCCCCTCCCCAGGGAGTAGGAAAAGGATAACAATGGACCAGGCAACTATCCCTTGATGGAGTTTGCTGAAGCCAGGTACTCACAAAGCCCATCTTCAGGAAAACCCAGAGAGCAAGGATTGGTGTAAACAGTTTTATTGTTCTCTTGGTGGTAGGTACTTAGAAGGTGTTCAGGAACTGAATCTGATAACAAGGACGAATGATGGGCTCATGTTACTGTGCAAGAGTCCTTCTTAGTGACTCGTCGGTGATGTATCGATGATGCATCTGGAAATGTATTATGGGAAGGAGGATGGGAAGGTCTTAAAAGTCCATGCAACCCCATGCTCTGGGTTCCTACTCTTTGTGTGTTTGAACCTTCTTGCAACAAATAAAGATCAGGTCTACTGACCGCTGTTTGCTACTTTAACTTGGCTGGAGATTCCTTCTTTTGCTGACCAGGAGAGACCCAAAAGATTTCTTCTTTTGCTGACCAGGGGAGTGGCACCTCGATGAGCTGGACAGCAGAGTAAACCTGCACCCAGAATTTTTCCGTAACACTGGGAAGGTACCCCATGTAGGAAAAGCAAAACTCTAATCATAAACCTCTGCTGCCTTATGAGATACCTACCTGAGCACAAATGAGTCGAAATGACGGCCAAAAGACATCAGCCGTGGCCAGTTGTGATCAGTTTCATCTGGGAAAAACTTCCTTGAAAAATCTTTCTGGCATTACAAATGGCAAAAGTATAACAGAGGCGGTCCCAGGCACTGCGCTGGCTTCAGAATTTTCCCAGATAACATGTTCGAAAGCTTAGTTTGCAGATCCAAATCTATTAATAATAAGATAAATCCATGTTGTCAACGAAAAGAGGAGCAAAATATTCACCTCCTTCTAGAAAACATTTTCCCGAATTGATAAATGGCCACGGAAAGAGGCATGGCAGGAACCTTTTTTTATATTGAGGGCCACATTTCCTCAAAGATAATGTTATGGGGGCCGCAGATGGGGACAGGGGCAAAAGTGGGTGAAGCAATGGATAGGAACATAGAGAGCTGTCTTAACCTGAGCCAGACCAGTGGTCCATCTAGCTCAGTACTGCCTACACTGACTGGCAGCGGCTGTCTGGGGTTTCAGATAGGGGGCATCTCCCAGCCCTGTCTGGAGATGCTGGGGATTGAACCTTCTGCATGCAAAGCAGATGCTCTGTCCTTGAGACACAGAAACTTAAGAAGCCTCCTTAGACTGGATCTGACGGTTGGCTCATCTCTCTCAGTATAGTCTACACTGACTGGCAGCAACTCTTCAGGGTCTTTCCCAGCCCGACCTGAAGATGCAGGGAATTGAATTTGGGACTTCCTGCATGCAAAGCAGATACTCTACTCCCGAGGCGCAGAGCTTCCTCCCTCAAAACATCAGAATTTCCCCGTGGTTCCAGGACCATTCAAGCAGAGTTCCCTGCCCTCGCTCGGCTGCCTTTCCTAGCCATAACTCGTTGGTGCCACCCCTCCTGTGCTGACTTTCAGTAAACATCTCCTGCGTGGAGGCAGGAAAGCCGTGCTGAGCATCTGAGACACGCCACTGAGTTCGTCAGTCAGTGTTTCCCAAACTTGGGTCTGCAGCTGTTTTTGGACTACAATTCCCATCATCCCTGACCACTGGCCCTTATAGCTAGGGATGATGGGAGCTGTAGTCCCAAAACAGCTGGAGACCCGAGTTTGGGTAGCACTAGATCAGAGGATCATTGCCCTTTATTAGGCTACAGCTGCCTTTTTCTGTATCGCTCGAACAATGCCTGCTGCTCTTTGAACGTAAGGAGAGTTCTGAAGCAGGATCAGGCCAAAGGCTCACCTCGTCCAGCACCTTCACAGTGGCCAACTGGATGCTTCTGAATAATAATAATAATAATAATAATAATAATAATAATAATAATAATTTATTATTTATACGCCGCCCATCTGGCTGAGTTTCTCCAGCCACTCTGGGCAGCTTTCAATCAAGTGTTAAAAACAATACAGCATTAAATATTAACAACTTCCCTAAAAAGGGCTGCCTTCAGATGTCTTTTAAAGATAAGATAGTCACTTATTTCCTTCATATCTGAAGGGAAGGCATTACACAAGGCGGGCACCACTACCGAGAAGGCCCTCTGTCTGGTTCCCTGTAACCTCACTTCTCGCAGTGAGGAAACCGCCAGAAGGCCCTCGGCGCTGGATCTCAGTGTCCGGGCTGACCAATGGGGGTGGAGACACTCCTTCAGGGCCTGAGCTCAACAGCATCTCTCCCTATGTGATTTCTAGCAACTGGCATTCAGAAGCATCCTGAATCACTAGTCAAGGTAAAGGGACCCCTGACCATTAGGTCCAGTCGTGGCCGACTCTGGGGTTGCGGTGCTCATCTCGCTTTATCGGCCGAGGGAGCCGGCGTACAGCTTCCAAGTCATTTGTCCAGCAGGACTAAGCCGCTTCTGGCAAACCAGAGCAGTGCACGGAAACTCCGTTTACCTTCCCGCCAGAGCAGTACCTATTTATCTACTTGCACTTTGACGTGCTTTCGAACTGCTAGGGTGACTGAATTACTAGTCCCCTTCAATAGTCTTCTCCACATCTAATCCTGCCTTAAAGCCGTTCAAATTGGGTGGCTGTCTCTGTCTCGTGCGAGAGAGAGTGCTGCAGTTTAGCTATGAACTTTGTGAAGGACTCCTTGCCAGGAGAAAGAGAGAGAGAGAGAGAGAGAGAGAGAGAGAGAGAGAGAGAGAGAGAGAGAGCGCTAGAGAGCTTATTGCTGGGCTCAGATCCCCCCTGATGTCTCTCGCCTCAGGGCTTCCTGTTGAGAGCTGTGGTACGAGAGAGCCATACGGACACACCATACAGGAAATGACATGGCTTTCGTTCCACAGAAAACACGTGGGCTGCTCTTTGCTACAAAAATGTGTCGAAAGAAGCGAGAGGGAGACAGAAGAGAAGAAGAGGTGAGAGACCTTAACAGGCACAGCGTTCCCAGCCAGCACACCAGAGGGCTAGTTGTGGGAGAACTGTGAGCCGCCATCCCCAGCGGAGGAAGTGAAGAGGTGACTGAAGGAAATGGAAGCCAAGTCTCACCCCAGATTAGACGGCTGCTGGCTTTGCTTGGCGATGCTCTGGCTGTGTGTGGAACTAGCACAATCCACCATTGATGGTCAACAGGAAGGGAGACCTTGTTGCTCATCAACTCTTGCCGGTAAGTTTGGATCAGAGTTTTCATATTCCTTAGGGTTTGAGGTTTTGGACTGCCTTGGTTGATAGCTCTTTTCTTGTAGTCCAGGGGAGTTCATAGAACGATGGGATGCAGGTGGCGCTGTGGGTTAAACCACAGAGCCTAGGACTTGCTGATCGGAAGGTTGGCGGTTTGAATCCCCACGATGGGGTGAGCTCCCGGTGATGGTCCCTGCTCCTGCCAACCTAGCAGTTCAAAAGCACGTAAAAGGGCAGTAGGTACCGCTCCAGCGGGAAGGTAAATGGCGTTTCCGTGTGCTGCTCTGGTTCACCAGAAGCAGCTTTGTCATGCTGGCCACATGACCTGTCTGCGGACAAACGCCGGCTCCCTCGGCCCACAGAGTGAGATGAGCGCACAACCCCAGAGTCGGTCATGACTGGACCTAATGGTCAGGGGTACCTTTACCTTTACCTAGAACAGGAAGCATCATCCAGTTCAACCCCCTGCAATGCTAAAGAATCTCTGACTGAGATGGCACTCTGCATATGCTCCAAGGCCCTGTTGAATTTGAGGTTCGCTATTATCAGAAGTAAAAGCCTAGCATTCTCAGAGGCCTCACTTCAGAAGTCCCACTGCAGTGTAAGAACATAGGACGACGGTCCATTCAGCTCAGTACTGCCAACACTGGGTGGCAGCAGCTCTTTGGGGTATCAGGCAGGGCGTCTTTCCCAGTAGAAATGTATGATCTTTACCCAGTTAGTGCCCAAATTATTGACTCAGCCTTTCATAGGAACATAGGAAAGTGTTTAAACCAAGTCATGCTGTTGATCCATCTAGCTCAGTATTGTCTACACTGACTGGCAGCAGGTTTCAGACGGGGTCTTTCCTAACCCTCCTTGGGGATGTCAGGAACTGAACTGGGGACTTTCTGCATGCAAAGTTCGACCACTGAGCTCAGCCCTTCCTTTAAGATATAGGAAAATAGGAAGTTGCCTTATACTGATCCAATCAGCTCAGTATCACTGATTCTGACTAGCAGGTATTATCCAGAGCTTCAGACAGGTTGTATCTCCCAACCTTACCTGGAGTTGTGAGGGATCAAACCTGGGACCTTCTGCATGCAAAGCAGTTGCAGTCCTGCTGAGCTACAGCCCTTAAATGTCAAATTGACATTCTTAAGCTTAGGAAACCAGCAGATGACTTGTGAAAATTATTCCCACCCCTCATTTTTCCTGCATCTTCTTAAAAACAACTGCAGAGAATCACCACTAATTTTCAACATGAAGCTTAGGACATTGCCAGAGGCTTCAGCTAGGGTGTTCTTGCCTTGATACCCTGAAAATGAGCCTAATGGGTAAGAGGAAAGATACCATTGTGTTCAGAATGTGTCTCCCCATTTCCAAAGTCTCACCTCAGGGTTCAAGAGAACTATTGCATAACAAGCAACAGAAAGACCTCTTACATAAGACAGGCCAAGCGGTTCAGTGGTTAAACCAAAGTTCACTGAGATAATTTTATTTGTAATACTGAGAACTTCCTAAGAACTACACTTTGCCATAGCTGATATAATGTCCGGCTATTCTATCCATCTTACCTATTCTACCTTGTCTACCTATTTTATATATCCTGTTTTTCTATCTTTGCATAACTTAACTATCCTCTTCACCATAAATGTCAATCTATCTGTTCAATCTATTTCATCTCCCTTTCTATTCTGTCAAATGCATTATCTGTCATTTTACCTATCTTCCTATGCTATCCTTTATTTTCTATATTTGCAACATACCAATCTTGTCTATATTTTGTCTATTGACCCACACGCTAGTTTCTACCTATAATTCCACAATTTTACAATCCCATGCCTATCTGTCTATCTGATCTGTTCCTATTGTACCCTCTCCTTTTTCTCCATCTTTACAGAGCATATCAGTCTTTTATATCCTTTTGTTTATTGACCTGTGTGCTAGTTTCTATTTTTTTTTACACAACTATCCTAGCTACCATTTCTATATATCATTGTCAATCCATTAAATCTATTCTATTTACTTACAATATTCCAACCTGTCTTTTTATCAGTCCCTTCTATCCTTTTGTTTATTGAACAGTGTGCATTTTCTATCCATCTCTATATAATTTAATCTTGCTTGCCGTGTATATCAATCTAGCTATCCAATCTATACTACCTAGACAGCCAATCTGTCTGCCACCCAATCCTGCTGCCTCCTTCTTTTCTATCTTTCCAGATCTTATTTATCGTGACGGTGATCAATTTATTACGAACTCTTCACCTTAAGGTCCCAGGGTGGGTTACAGCATTAAAAACAATATTAGAACAATTTAAAACAACTAATCTTATCTATCATTTTAGTATTGAGCCAAGTGGTGGTTTAAACATTTCCCATTGATCAAAACATTGAAACTGCAACAGCTGAAAATAAGAATTATACACTACCAACATGCCTAACTTTCCGCTGGACAAAAGGGGTACATCTGGTGCAGTTCTTGTTTGCCATAAACGACCAGACTAGGTGTCCATTTGCAAGCCTAAGTGGCAGCAATTAGTGCTGGGTTAGGCCATAATAATTTCATGAAAAGAAGGAGGGATTTGGGGCTGTTTTCAGGGGGCAGACACATTTCAGTTTCCATACTGCTCCAATTGGTTTGGTAGTCAGCATCTTTCCCCTTCTCCCAGTAATGCCCCATTCCAAGGGATGGGTGTGTCATGATCCACAGGGATGTCTTCCACTAAGAATGATGGCCGAAACAAGAAGTGGCCAGTAGTTTGGCAAGGCTTCAGGACCACGGATAGCACCCCATAAGGCGAGACATGTCACCCAAGTCTTCTCAGCAAAGTCCTCAAGCAACCAGCTGAGGATTTATAGTAAGGCTAGGTAGTCATTAACTGGAATTCCCACCCCCTGAGTGCCCCTTCAGGCCAGTTAAACGACCAGTGCCTTCTTCTGTTGCTGTTGGCTTCTTTGAGGCAATGGAGTTTCCGGCTCTGTTGGTCTTTGTTGGGGGTTCTCTTGATCTCCCAAGGAGTCTGTGAACCAGTGATCAAAGGCTGTCAAGAGAGATGTCCCTGCAGGGTTCAGCGGGGAGGCAAGCTCTGGTGCCCACCATCCCACACGGCACGAGCGAAGGTGTGGATTCATAATCTTCTCAAAGCTGCCATTGCTGGAGGACTCAGAGTAGAGCCATTGAAGTTAAAGAACACACTGGAAAACCAATGCCGCATAGCGGTTAGCATGTCAGAATAGGACCTTGGAGACTAGGGTTCAAATCCCCACTCAGCCATGGAGCTCATCGCATGGCTTTGAGATAGCCAACGGCTCTCAGCCTCACCTACTTCACAGAGTTATGAGGATTACATGAGGAGGGGGGGGACCATGTACTCCTACTTGAGCTCCTTGGAGAAAAAGAAAGTTTATAACTGTGATAAATGAAATAACTTAGGTTAATTGATTTCAATGGAGCGCTGTATTTTTCTCCCAGGGCCTGGGCTAAACTACAGTGCCCATCATAGACTCAAAGGGGCAGCTGTAAAGAAATATGTATTTGTGGTCCTCTTTCCTTGCTCACCTGGCTTGACCTGTGCTTTCTTCATCACCAGGAGTCCCTCCGAAATCCTGTGGCAAATGTGGTGGTGGGAAGTGCTGTAAGGACAAGCTATGCCATCAATGCCGGGCACTGCCAACGTGTCCAGAAGGGCAGGAGCTGAGATGTTCAGGTAACCTTTGCGTCAATCCCTTCTTGCTCTGAGTCACAGTCCTTCCACCTTGGGTCCTCCAGGCGTTGTGAGACTACAAGTCCCATCATCCCCAGCCAGCAGAGCCAAGGGTCAGGGATGATGGGAGTTGTAGTCTAACAGCGTATGGAAGACAAGACGGACAAGAGGTAAAACCTAGCAAGGTTAAAGGGTCTGGTCTGGCAGAATGTGGTGGATCAGGGCTTGGAACCTGTCAGAATACGATAGGCTAGGGGGCGGAGCCTGTCAGGGTATAGCAGGACAGAGGGTGGAGTCTGGCAGGGTGTGGTGTATCTGAGGGCAGAGCCTGTGTGATCTGCCAGGTTCTGAGCCTGAACAATAGGCGTGATGGACATCTAATGCCCTATAAAATATATTGTGTAAGGGTGTATGTGAATTATTGGGTTGCCTTTGTTTTTATTTTTCATTATGTATTTTGTAGGGGTTTTTATATTGTAATCTTACGTTGTGAACTACCCTGCAATTGATGTGTATAAGGCGGTATACAAATTTTATACATAATAATAAATATGTTTTACTAGGGGGTTTTTTTGGAACTGAGTATTGGCTTATCGTATCAAATTGTTATACCATCTCACTCAATTTTATAGTTCGCCGCTTATTGAAAACTGTTTTGGAGAGATTGTACAGACATTTACTAAGCCGAAATAGAGAAAATGTTGCTTTGTTAGAACGAGTAAAAGCACAGCTGGGAGCCTCTCAGCAGTAAGTAACCACCTCCCCTCTTCCTTCTTCCAGGCACTATTGACTTCAGATATTTCTGCAGCCCATGCCCGAATGGAACTTTCTCTGATGCCAAAGGCAGCTGTTGCAGACCTTGGGCAAAGTAAGTCATTCTCTGCTTTGTAGCATAAATAATAATAATGCTATTTTATTATAGAAAGGGATGCGGGTGGCGCTGTGGGTTAAACCACAGAGCCTAGGACTTGCTGACCAGAAGGTCGGCGGTTCGAATCCCCACGATGGGGTGAGCTCCCGTTGCTCGGTCCCTGCTCCTGCCCACCTAGCAGTTCAAAAGCACCTCAAACAGGTACTGCTCCAGTGGGAAGGTAAACGGCGTTTCCGTGCTTTGCTCTGGTTCGCCAGAAGCAGCTTAGTCATGCTGGCCACATGACCCGGAAGCTGTACGCCGGCTTCCTCAGTCAATAAAGTGAGATGAATGCCGCAACCCCAGAGTCAGTCATGACTAGACCTAATGGTCAGGGGTCCCTTTACCTTTTTATTTTATTATAGGAATATACGAGAGAGACCATTGGTCCATCTAACTCAGTGTTGTCTACACTGACTGGCAGCAGCTCTCCAGGGTTTCAGAGAGGGGACTCTCCAAGCCTGGAGACACAAGCAAAACCAATGCTCAACCACTAAGCTATAGCACACCTTGAGTGCATCACTCATGTTCCAACCATCATTCTTTCCTTCCTTTGTAGCTGCAAGATGTTGGGGCTTCCAGTTCGACAACCAGGGAACACAACTCATAACGTGGAATGTGGCGACACGAGACCTGTCACCGTGGTTATGCAAACTGGTACGGTTCGGTTTTCTGTATCTGAAATGGGCCTAAAAGACGTACACATGGGAATCACAGAGTTGTCTCTGACACGGGTCTACTCAAAGCAGACCTGTTGAAATGAATGAATCTGTCTGTGGTGCCTGTTCGCTTCAGTGGGTCTACTCTGAGTACAGCTTGCACTGAATACAACACACAGGGAGAACATGGACACAGCGGGACTGGATTCCAATTACGGCTGTTGCCAAATCTCACACACTTGGAGACGTTTTTTGACGCACACGTTTTTGATGCGGCCCATGCAGGTGGTGAAAATGGGAGGGTGAGCTGGGCGTTATTCTGGGGACAGGAGCAAAGATGTCCATGAGGAGACACAGAGATGGGTGTCCTTGGGGCACAGGAATGATGGTCACAGCTAGCAAGAGAGTTCTCTTGCAGGTGGCAGCAAATATTAAAGACACGTTTCGGTGTTTGTTTTGTTTTATATATTTAAGTTCATAAATACGCTTCAATATCACAATGTATAACAGGTCTTCTTCTTCTTTGGCAATCACTCGTAGCCGAGTAAGATTGTCTTCCATAAACACGGTTTTAACAATGAGCCCATAAGTGACTGTGGGGGGCAATTCTGGATCCACACGTCCTTCCACAGTGGGGACATTGGTTTCCGGGTAGGAGTTGATCACGGTGTGGATTTGCCAAGTGTGCCTTCCTCTTAGCACGTTTCTCCCTTGCGTCCTGAGTTTGAGTGTCTTCAAAGTCCACAACACCTTTGGTAAAGGCTGTCATCACTGCTTTATGTTAGTGCCTATCTGATCACAAAACCTTAAAACGAAGGGGGAGAAAAAAGATATTGTTAAAAAAAGAATGTCCTAGAAACAGATATCATTAATTCATCTGTTACAATATTATGAGCCCATTAATAACTGAGTAAAGAAGAGTATATAAAATAATACCTAACTTTTAAAAAGAAAAAAGGGGGGATACCTTTAAACAAATAATTTTTCTCATCTTTTATAAGAAGATTTAAATCTATAGATGCTCAAGAAAGAAAATAATGATATAGATTAATATGAGAAAAAAACCAATGAAAAGATCAATGAAATGGAGGGTTAGAAAATATAAATTATGAACACAGATTAATTACAGATAAATTACCCTCTTAAAATGCTATGTAAGATTAAAGTAATTCCAAATTCTATAAATTAAACTCTCAACCCAATTAAACTCCAATTAAATCAGACAAAATGGATTAAATATATGGGAATGAATTATACGGAGGAGTGTTTTCTTCAGCTTCCTTGTTTCGAAAATCTAGTGCTTGTTTTTAAAGCCTGCTGCAGAGAGGAGGGAGTTATGCAGTGTCCTCACGCTAGGAACAAGCCGTCGGGTTCTGAGCTTATATAGGGCCTGGTGTGCTGGGATTGGCCCTTGGGGGGTCAGCTGACAGAATACTCAGGTGGCTGGTATTGCAGCCTAGATGGCGCCCTTGAAGCACAGCTAGGGAGTTGGAGCTCAGCCAAAGTTCCTAAAACAGATCTATGCAGCAGATTATTATTATTATTTAGCAGCCAGTCACTTTAATGTGTATTTATTTATTTATTTGAATGGTGTTTTATGTTTGAATACTCCCTGGGTGTTTTATGATATGGTGGTAAAATAATGCTCTTATAAATACATAAATCTATGCACATTAATTCTTTAGATTCCACTGTGACGACTATCTTGACCATTGTGACAGCAGCGGGCCTGTCTCTTCTCATCCTGCTGACGTTCTTTTTAATCATCTGCGTATGGACACAGAAGAAGAAACTGCCCCTGGTGGAAGGTCAGTGTAGCTCTTTGACCCCCTCCTGGCACCCACCCAGAGTTCCCTCCTAACCTAGCCATGGCGGTATCAGTCGAAAGCCTAGTGTCAAAGGGCAAGCCAGCAGTAAATCACAGTGCTCAAAGTTGGCACTAATTCCTTTATTAGCAAAAAGACGATCCTCACAGACTTGGCTGAGTGTCAGGCCTAATGAGCACAGCAGGTTGTCTCTGGGAGGTCTTACCCCATGAATCAGTTGCTGTGACCGAAAGCCCCCACCTCCTCACAGCTAAGTCCCCTCCTTTCTAGGCCTTTCCCCCAAGTAATCAGAGACTGCGCCTGCATGCAGACTGCTGCTCCTCGACCCATTTCAGCCCTCTTCTGGTTCTGGGAGACAAGCGGGGAGGGGAGCTTGTCACAGCAGAAGGGGGAAACACCTGCAGTTCTTCACCAGCCTGACTCATCTCTGCCTCTTGGCCTCTCTCCCCCCTCTTCCTGTTTCAGCTTCTGCCTCCGAATCTGGACTTCTCTGCCACCGACTCTCCTAGCTCACTAAACCCTGTTACCTCTTCCAACACCTCCTCCTCCTCCTCCCAATCTTCTCCCTCTGACCGCTCATCATCATCCCACCACCAGTCCCCGTTCTCTGAGCCTTCTTCCCTTAGTGGGTCCTCAGCTGGTTCCCCCCCACCACCATTCCTCTGCATCCAACTTGTCCATGACACCTGGACTACACCAACTTCCAGTAGGGTTGTGCTCTGGATCTGACCCAAGCCCGGATCCAGCACCAAATCACCCCCTCATTGAGTGGAGAGACAGCCCCAGTCAGCTCAGGTTGGGTTGTCCCACCCAGAGCGATCTGGACCTGACAGAAGGTGGGCTGGTTATGAGGCAGAGGAGAAACAGAAGATGCAGGCAGTCTCTGCAGGGTCTGCTTTGGCTGGGCTTCCTTGCAGGGAATGTGCTATCAATGCAGCACCCAGCAGGATTGAACCCAGCACCTCCTTCTCCCTCCACACCCCTCCCAACCACAGGTTTAATTATTGCATGTCCTCATTTTTTGTGCCCATTAACCCTTGCTTGCCTGGTTGGAGGGTACTCCACCTACTGCATGACAATAAAATTTACATTCATTGCTCCACCCACTTTGGCCTTTGGCCCCGCCCACCTCTGGGGCATGCCACATTTCTCAGGAAGGAACATGGTCCTCAGACATCCCTCCTCCTTGTCTTACCATTGGTACCTTTGTCCTGCAGAGCCTGAATCCGTCCGCCCTTCAAACTTCCTAGGATCTCATCATGAAGACACCTGCAGTTGCCAGTTCCCAGAGGAAGAGCATGGGGAGAACATGGACAAATGGAAGGCCTCACAGATCTCTTTGGCCCATTAAAAGAACTTGGGGCGGATCCACAAGCACGTGCAAAACTCGCCCCGCAATATCTAGGCGGCTGAACTATATGGATGGCAGCTGTTATCTTTGTTGTAGCACGATGGGGCTTTGGGCGCCTGAGCTGTTTCCCTCTAGGTTGGCTCCTTCACTGCTACTAGCTGTCTCTAGATCAGATCACCTGCTCCACACCCTGTGACTTTGAGAGCTTTCCTTGCTGGCTAGGGAAATCAGGTTACGAGGAAGGATCTCCAGGAGATGGAAATTCCAACCCTGCTTTCCCTATTCACCCACCCCCAGTTGCAACTGCTGGAACAAGGCACCCATCTCGCTTTCCTAGGCAGGGTTTGGAAGCTGGAGAATGCAGCAGACGCCCTCATGGGTAGGGCAGCTGACGTCCGATTTTTTTTTTTTACAAAAACACTGGTCCTATGAGTACTCCATGGGTATGAAGCCAGGGAAGGTGGGGCCAGAGGGCAGGGCGGAGTCTGGCGTATATTGGAGGTGGAGCCAAAATGTGATTGGGAGGGTTGTGGGCGGAGCCTTGCAGGATCTGACTTCCCAGACTTCCTTCTTGGTTCTCTTAGAGAGGAGGGTCTTCTCCAACTACATTTCACTGGGAGCAGGCTAACTGAATGGAATGGACCTGAGCCAGCCTTGCCCATTTACTTCCAAGGGATCTACTCTGAGCAGGATTAGCTCAGCTCAGAAGGCCATTTCACTGGTCAGATCAGCAATCGACCAGCCTGTTAGCAACCCCTGTCTATGTATATTGGTGGGGGTGGCAAGACATGGCCTGGACACAGGCATATGGTTTGTGGTACTCGGATAGAATGACGTGCCCTTCGTGCCTAGGACAGCTTTCCCTTGATTGGCATGCTCCTGATGTTGTGGGCAATGTCTCCCATTGTCCCTGACCCAGTGGCGTAGCGTGGGGGGTGCAGGGAGTGCTGGCCGCACCGGGCGCAACATCTGGGGGGGCGCGCTCGCACTCGCAGCTCTCTGCCCCTACTAAAATCCACGGGTTAGGGGGCGCAAATTACTTGCCTTGCCCCAGGTGCTGACAACCCACGCTACGCCACTGCCCTGACCATAGGGTGAGGCAAGGTGTAGTCTAAATTATTTGGAGGCCCCTGGCTTGGAGACACCAGCTCTAAGAGCCTCTCCCTGTTTGGTAAGCAAGACTCAGCTTAGAATCTGCAAAATGGCAATCTTAACAGGATCCCCCTGAGCTTTTTCCCACCCTCTGGCACAATGTGTATCTCCAACTGCAGGCTGCCTGGAGGCTTTTCTGCTTATCTCACCACCCCCATAATGACGCTCTGTTCTGGAGGCCGTTGCCGTGAGCTTTCCTTGTTTCGAGAAACCTGCTTTGGGAAACCTGAAGGCGTTTTTTTTCTTTTACTCCGCTGCTTCTTCCACAGTTTCAAAGGGTGCAATTCTGACGCAAGGGAAGAAAGTTTGCTTTCATCGCCAAAGCAGCGGCGCCACCCCCATCTCTTAACGAGAATCGCCTTTTCTTTTTTTAATTTTTAGAAAAGGAAGAGGGGGGGGGAGAACCCCAGAGCCTTGAGCTGCGCTTCCTTTGTGAAACTGACAATTCTCCGTTAAAACAATAAAGCTTCAGCTTCACTCATTTCTTTCTTTCCGCTGCTAGTAAAGAGACTGTGGAAATTCGTGACTGTGATAGTGGGTGACCTCATGGACACTTTCCCTTTCTCTGAAACGCCCCACAACGGAGTGCGTGCCTCTTTAAAATGTTTTCAACCGTTCGCCGTGACTCACAGCTTCAGGTGTTTTCCCCACTTGAATTTCGGGACCAATCTGAAGAAAGGATGGTTTTGTTACCCGGCTGGAAGCTGGGGGTGTGCTTTGTGCGTACACGCTCTCAGACAACTTCTTTCAACCCCGCTCAGATTCTGAAGCTGCCTTAATCTCGCAAAGGTGGGACCGGCATTTTCACAAGGGGGGAGAAAAACAACAGGGTGAGGAAGGAGAGGCTACAGTCCGGTGCATTCATGCAGAAGGCCACTGGTTCAATCCCCAGCATCTCCAGGCAGGGACGGGAATGACCCTGTCCAAAACCCCGGAAAGTTGCTACCAGTTAGTGCAGACAATACTGATATGGCTTGGGATAAGCAGCTTCCTGTGTTCCTATGAAAGGTGGAGTTAACAGTTTGGGCACAACCTGAGTAAAGATCATACATTTCTATTGGTGTTTTATTAGAGAGGATTTCATGGTGAGAGGTCACAAGCTGGACTGCTGGCTTACACAGAGGCTCAGTAGGGGCAGCTGGCCAGGCAGTGTGTGTCACTGGCCACAGCTCAGTGGTGGGGCATCTACTCTGCGTGAAGAAGGTCCCAGGTTTGATCCCCGGCATTTCCAAGTAGGGCTGGGAATGTCCCCTGCCTGAAACACTGGAGAGCCTCTACCCATCAGCTTACACAATGTTGAATTAGACATGCCAGCGGTCTAACTTGTATAAGGCAGCCTTATGTGAAGGGACGTAGCACGGTGGCAGTGCATCAACTTTGCATGCAGAAGGTCCTGGGTTCAATCATAAGCATCTTCAGGAAGAATTGGAAGACATCCCTGCCTGAAGAGGCACTGACAGTCAGTGTAGAAGATGTATTGATTGGCAGCAGCTCTCCAGAGTGTAAGACAGAGAAGGAACCCTCCCATCAACAGTGACCTGATTCCCTTTTGCTTGCACTTGCCAGGGCAGTGGCATAGCATGGGTTGCTGGGGCCGGGGCAGGGCAATTGGGTGGACTGGGCAGCTGGGTGGAAGTATGCACCTAGGGTGTGTGTGTGTGTGTGCTGAGTCTGGTTGCTGGTGGTGGTAGTAGTAGTTGGCTGTGCACCTTCTCAGCTTGACGGCTCTGCTGCCTCCTGGCTTGGCATGCGGGCATCCCTTTAAGGGCCATGAGGAGAAGGTGGCACCACCCCAGGCCCGAAACGTAACTTGCCTCCCTGTGGCTCTGGATAGCGTTGGGAGCTCAGCCACATGCCCTCAATAGGAGAGCCTGTTGTGGGGGTGCCTGGTTGTGCCCCTCTCAGAATTTTGTGCCCCAGGCCACTACCCCTCTGCACCCCCCCCATGCTATGCTGCTGGAGCTGGGATTTGGGAATTCCTGCATGCAAAGAAAAAGTTCTACACTGTACTCTACATCTGGAAGCAGAGCATAGTCATCTGATACCTTTCTCTATGAATTTTGTATCATTCTCTTTAAAGCTGTCTAGGTTGGTAGCCATCACTCTGGGTAGTTAGCATAAGACAATGCAGAGTTGGGAGGGGGGAGTTTCAGAATTGCCAAGGGCTGGCGTAAGCAAGAGGAAAAATATTGGCGTCTTAGGAAGCAGTTTGCAAGCACAACGTGGGCTGGCAGTCTGAATCCAACGCTGGCTGCCATGGGAGAGGCAGGACCCTCCTGGAATGCAAAGATTTCCACCCCCCTAGGCTCAAGGTTGTATATTTGTGTCAATAAACGATGTATCATAAAGACACCACAGTCCCTGCTGTGCCTCGTTGTCCGAAAGGAAACACATATCTTGGTTAGGGCACCTGGTAGCCCTGGAATCTGGCATTGTTCAGAGATTGGGGTGGCATGCAACAACATTACTCATCTGCTAGTTCAGTTGGTATAGAACATGAGACTCTTAATCCCAGGGTTGTGGGTTTGAGCCCCACGTTGTGCAAAAGATTCCGGCATTGCAGGGAGTTGAACTAGATGACTTGCAAGGTCCCTTCCAACTCTACAGTTCGATGATTCTGCGATTCTGTGCTCTGCTCAACGAATGATCAAGCAGGGCGTTATTGCATGTTCCACATCACACAGGGAAGGAAAGAGGGCAAGGATGTCAATTTCCATCATGCTACTGACCGCCCCACCCCTGAATATCAATCTCAAAGGGAAGGCACAGGAGTCAAGCAAAATCCCAGAATTAATCTGGGTCTTGACTATGGGCAGATGCATTTTTTTTACAACATGTTTTCTTTTCTTCTTGTTGTCTCGAGAGACAATGGAGTGCACCTCCAGAGGTGAAGTCAAACCTCTGCCTTAGCAGCATCGAAATGACCTCCCTAGGGTGCAAGCCTGGGCAGTTTGGTCCTGGCTGCCTGGACAACAAGATCCTCCCTCCCAGCCTCGCTGATGCAGTCCAAGGAAAGCAGAGCAAAATATTTGGCACCAGCTTGGCTGCAACCGTCTTAGCGACTCCGCTCCAGATTTGTGTCAGGTTTACTTGTTATTAGCCCTTTCTTCTCCCTTAAAACATATCAAGAAGAATTTGTGTAAGAAAAACAAAAAACCCAACACCAATCATTTTTGACATCCTATAAGGGATGCCACAGATTCCATGTTTAGAATTGCTGAAAGAAGTCAAGGACCGGGGTTGCTTTGGGGTTTTTTTCTCGTCGTCCTTTATAGGAAAAAGAAGGAGGGCTTTGGAAATACACAAGCGATCTTGCTTTTAGGAGCCCCGGTGAGAGAGCTTCTTCTCTTCAGGGAGGGATTCACCGCAGCTCTGGCCCGCTGCCAAGGCCTTGCCACTCTCCCCGGGCATCTTGGAGTAATTCATGAGCTGGCGCAGCGGCTTGGCTTGCTCCTGGGAGCCCGGGAGATTGGGCGGGAGGCTGGACTGGAGATGGAGGGAGACCATCTGCGAGCTGGTCAAGGGGCTGCCTGCCCCGTTCCCGCTGGCCGCCAGGAACTTGGACCCAAATGTTTGCTGGAACCAAGCCGCGTAGGACCGGTCCTTGGAGGGCGCTCCGGCAACAGCAAGGCCAGCAGCTCTGGCCCTCTCATCGTCGCCCTCGGCCTCCGGGTGCCTGTCCGAGACCGGTGGGACATGCTTGATGATATACTGGTTGCCGCTGCTGCAGACTTGGTTGCCCCGGAGGATGGTTTTGACGGACGGGCAGCCGGCGAGGTTGGGCACGATGGAGATCTGGATCTGGGGCATGGGCAAAGTGTTCCTGGGGACCCCCCTGCTGGGCACGATGGTGACCCCTTCAGAGTGGGCTGATGCCTCGCCCTTGGCTGGCTTCTCCAGAGATTTGACCGGCTGCTTCTCCGCCGGGCGCCCGGGGCTCATGTTGTATGTGCTGTTGCAGAAGCTGCTGTTCTCGGTGAGGGACCGGTGGCTCCTGAGAGAGCGGAGGGACGTTCTGCTCTTGGTGGGCCGCGACTGGTTGCTGTCTGTGCCCACCCCGCTGTACAGCAGGGCAAAGTGGCAGAGTGACTCCAAGGGCAAGATGTTCTGGATCTTCTGGCTCTTGGTGAAAATCTCGATGGCCAGATCTGGGAAAGGCCCACAGAGAGAGAGACAGAGAGTCAGGAATAGGGGTGGTGTGGGGTGAGACCCAATGCAGTTTCCACCTTTAAGGGCAACTTACTTGATTCTCGTTTCTGAAAGGCAAAGCCCAAAGCTAGCTATCTTTCAGAAACTGGACACTGAGATCCAGTTCCAAGGGCCTTCTGGCGGTTCCCTCACTGTGAGAAGCGAAGTTGCAGGGAAACAGGCAGAGGGCCTTCTCAGTAGTGGCACCCGCCCTGTGGAATGCCCTCCCATCAGATGTCAAAGCAATAAACAACTATCAGACTTTTAGAAGACATCTGAAGGCAGCCCTCTTTAGGGAAGCTTTTAATGTTTGATGCATTACTGTATTTTAATATTTTGTTGGAAGCCGCCCAGATGGGCAGGGTATAATAATAATAATAATAATAATAATAATAATAATAATAATAATAATAATAATAATCCTGATTGGCAAACCCAAGAGGCTCAGTGGTTTAGACCACAGCGCCACCCGCTCCTCCCTAGAAGCCAGTCTACAGCCACCTGGGCACCAACACTGGGCAAAGGAGAGTTTGACAAAGAGTGCCAGGTCCAGCTGGGTCCCCTACACAGCTATAGAAGCCATGGGAGCCCTGGGCACCTGGTCAACTCTGTGCATGGAGGAGTCGGCCTGTTTCTGTGCTCCTGAACCCCTCCATTTCCCTCACGGCTGCTCAGCTTTGCTTACCCAGAGTCTCGTTCACCACTGTGGGAATGATGCTTTTCAAGGCACTGCAGTTGGTGTGCAAGGCAGGGTTGGCGTTCATCTCCAGGAGCCAGACCTGATTTAAAAGGGAAAAAAGGGGGGAAACACATTTGTTTCTTTGCATACAGGCTGAGTTGCTGGATCTCCAGCTCTGGCCCTGAAATCCAGGCTGCAAATCAGGGCCGAGGTGTGCGTCTAGTTTAAAGCTTCAGGATCCACTGGATCCTGCCTTTGAATCCTGAATCTAAGACTCTGCAAGAGAATTATTGTGCAACCATAGGCGCCGACTCCATGGGGCCTGAGGGGGCCCGAGCCCCCTCAAAAATTTGTTTGGGGGGGGCTCCACCCCCCAAAAGTTATATTATGCTTTGTAAAATCACAAAATTATGTTGGTATTTTTTATTTTCCTTGTTTGACGATAGTTACCTTTTAAAATACATTCAGTAATGAGTTAAAACAAAGCCACTCCCGATCTAGAGAGGGGGTGGGGTTGCGGGCTCTCGACCCATCAACAATCTCGTGGGGCTGGCGTCAGCCCCGCGAGAAGCGGGGATTCCCCCTAGCTCATTAATATTCACCGCCCACGGCGGCAGCCAATCGGCTGCCGCAAAGGGCGGGCCCTCACAGGTTCACTTAAGGTCGGGGCAGCCCGGGGCTCGCCCCTTTCGTTCCCCCAGCAGCAGCGGTTTGGAGGTCTTGGCCCCCCCAATATTTGTTATAAGTCGGTATGGGCCCCCACCCCCCCAATATTTTTTATAAGTCGGCGCCCCTGTGTGCAACAACACAGGTTTGGTTTTTTTAAGAAAAGAAAGCCCTACAAATCTTGGAAACTGTAGTTTACCCCTCATTGAGCTATAATTCCCAGCACCCGTAACAATCTAACATTTCTGGGATTCTTTGAGGAAAGAGATGTGCTTTAAAGGCATGTGTGTGATCCCTGTTTTGTTGATCCTGGATAATTCACTTGGTTAGAACATGGTGGTGATAATGCCAAGGTTGCAGGTTCAATCTAGCTGTGTATTCCTGCATTGCAGGGGGTTGGACAAGATGATCCTCAGGGTCCTTTCCAACTCCACAGTTTAATGATTCTGTGTTCTGTTTCCCTACAATTTGTTTCTGTTTTCAAATTTGACCAGTGGAAATGTTTTATGACTGCCACTAGGGGGAACTAAAGTCATTTCTATTTTCTCTCGTAACCGCCTCCCCCCCAAAAATCTTTCCTGTTGCAACAGAGGCTATATAAACAAGTTCAAGGAAGCTAAGAGTTTAAGGGGACTGTGCCAGCCATATATTTCTGCAAGCAGTGAAAAAAATGAGCAGTGCAGCGGTGGATTCAGGAGAACGGTGGCTTTCTTGGAAGTGTGAAAAATATCCACAAAACATTTGACTCATATAGAATTGTTTTTATGCATATGTAGTTTGAATTAATCATAACTGGCTATAATTTATTTAACTGGGTGCTGAAGATAATGAAGATTATGATGTCCTTTGACCTCATGGACTGAATATCCAGTTTTAATTGCCGTGTTGTTTTAACGGGGATGTTCTATTGCAGATTTTCATTATGGCCATTTAGAGTTTAATGTTTAAACAGGATAGTTTTGCTGTGGGTTTTGCCTTCGATATATATATTTAAAATTATTCCATATTTTAAACAATGCAGTGCAATTGTTTTTTGTGTATATGTTTTGTAAACTGCTTAGAAAACATTTGGGCAGGACATGGCATATAAATCATATATCCACCTAGGTCTTACACAGAGTAGACTGAAAGTAACAGACCCAAGTTTCTCATGTTCATCGATTTCAATGCATCTATTGTGAGTAGGGCTAAAATAGGACACAAATCTCTCTTCTTATACTTCTCTATTAATAATCATTGGGTTGTGTGCAACAAGCCCTGCTCAGAGTATGCCCATTGAAATGAATGGACCTAAGTTAGTCATACCCATTAGTTTCCATGAGTCTACTTTGAGTGGAACGAAAATGGGATAAAATCCATTATTATGATCAATCATCAAAGAGTTGTAGTCAACGAACATTTACTCTGAGTAGACCCACTGAAATCAAAGTGTGCCGTGGTCCTTAATTTCAGTGGATCAATAATAAGCAAAGTTCATTACCTATATTATTATTATTATTATTATTATTATTATTATTATTATTATTATCCTATAGAGCTACCTGGATTTCAGAAATAGCCTTTGCTCCATGAATTTGCCTAATCCTCTTTCAAAGCCATCCAAATTGGTGGCCATCACTGCCTCCTGTGGCAGGGAGTTCCGTAGTCCAACTATGCACTATGTACGTCCGGAATCTTCCAACATTCAGCTTCACTGAATGTCCACGACTTCTAGTATACCCACGCCATATAATGTCCGGAGGCCAGCAGCGGGTGGGTCTAGAGGGACAAAGTGTGCAAAGCGACGAGTGCAAATTCTCCCTCTGCGCATTGGGCTGGTTTCTACATGCCCCTCTCAATCCTCCATCCAGGAAAGAAAGAGGCGCGATCTGAGTTCAAGGACACATTCCAGCCAGGCCAAAACTCTCAGGGGAGGTGTGTAAAGAAGCTTTCATCACACTTATACCAAAATCCGAAGCTGAAAAGGCACAACTTAAGAACTACTGTCCCATATCCCTTTTAAATGTGGATTACAAAATTTTTGCAGATATTTTAGCCAACAGATTGAAGAGAGTGTTAAATGAAGTAATACACAAAGATCAGGCAGGCTTTCTCCCAGGTAGACATTTGTCTGATAACACAAGGAACATTATTGACATATTGGAGCTATTGCAAACAAACACTAATACAAAAGCAGTGCTAATTTTTATTGATGCGGAGAAGGCCTTTGATAATATTTCTTGGAGTTTTATGAAGAAAAATCTTAAGGGAATGGGTGTGGGACGAGGGTTTGAAAATAGTTTAGAAGCAATCTATTCTAAATTAGAAATTGGAATACAGAAAGGGGAGGTGTGAGGAAGTCGGGAAAGTAAGCTACAAGAAATTAAGATTTGAATTTATATATTTATTTTTGTTTTTTATGTTTTATACTGTTTTTTGTCTGTTATTGTGTTGTTTTGTTTTGTTATGATAAAATTTGCTGAAACTTTAATAAAAATTCTTTAAAAAAAAAAACTCTCAGGGGAGGTGTGAAGCAAGGCTGGTGAGAGGATGTGGCTAAGCAGAGAGACCCGGAGGCTCACCCCATACACCCACCATTCCCAGATCTATGGGTTCATTATCCATCAGAGGATCCCTTGACTGTCCTCCTCAAGCTCTGACTCTGGAGACTCGTGCCTCTCGATCCGCGGCCCACTCAGCCGAGGATGCGGCCCCATGACTGTACCTTGAAGTCTTCGTCGATTAAGAAGTCGCAGCCAATGAGATCAAAGTAGCCCATCTTGCACTCCAGCTTGGACTTGACCGCCAGGAAACACTGCAGCATGATCTCTTTCATTCTCTTCTGAAAGACACAGAAGGACGGCATGATCCTGGAAAAATTCCCCCCATCCCACAAGACCTCTTGCGAGTCAGGGGAAGCCACAAAAGATCTAGATTAGAGGATCCGCTTATGTCCAGTCCTCAGGTGGTTCCCAGCTCAGCCCTACTCGGAGTAGACCCACTGGAAGTCACAGACGCTTGCCCACTCATGGTTTATATTTATTTATTTTTACACCCCAACTTCTTCTTCCCTGAAGGAACTCAAGGTGGCATACATAGTCCTCCCCCACCCTGTTTTATCCTCACAACGAGGCAGAGAGAGACAGTGACTGGCCCAAGGTCATCCCCAGTGAGGTTCATGGCCGAGAATAATAATAATAATAATAATAATAATAATAATAATAATAATAATAATAATAATAAAATTTATTTATACCCTGCCCTCCCAGGACAGAGCCAGGCTCAGGGCGGCTAACACCAGTAAAATTACAGTAAAATCATGAAAACCCAATTTAAAATGCAGATTAAAATGCAATTTAAAATGCAGCCTCATTTTAAAAGTAGCCCATAGATCAAAAACCGCAAGGGGAGGGAAAACATAAGGATCAGACTGAGTCCAAACCAAAGGCCAGGCGGAACAGCTCTGTCTTGCAGGTCCTGTGGAAAGATGTCAAGTCCCGCAGGGCCCTAGTCTCTTGTGACAGAGCGTTCCACCAAGTTGGGGCCAGTACTGAAAAGGCCCTGGCCCTAGTTGAAACCAATTGAACCACCTTGTGGCTTAGGACCTCCAAAATGTTGTCATTTGTGGACCTTAAGGTCCTCCACAGGGCATACCTGGAGAGGCAGCCCCATAGGTACGTGGGTCCTAGGCCAAGAAGGGATTTGAATCCTGGTCTTCCAGGGCCTAGTCCGACACCCAGACCACTACACCACACCAACTCTCAATGGGACCTAATCCATTTCAATGCCTTTTTACTCAATTCAAAGAGCTTCTCTCCATGAGCAAGAGCGGCCCCCACCCTTTCCCGACCCCCCTTCCCTACTTTCAGAGGAGGCACCCATTCTGTGTCATGCCACGCCCCAACAGCCGCCATTTTGTGTTAGACTCAACCCTCAACGGCAGCCATTTTGCGGCTGGTGTCCAGGAGCACTTTCTCAACATCCCCAAGATGCCCATTGGCAGGTACGGTCATATGGGCATCTGCACCAATCAAGTTCCACGAGGCTCTCCAATTCGGTCAGCTGGTGGCGTTGGCTTATGTGGTCCAGTGGGGGCATAATGGTTTAGAGCAGGGGCCAGCAAACTTTTTCAGAAAGGGGCCGGTTCACTGTCCATCAGACCTAGTGGGGGGGGGGGGCAGACTATATTTTGAAAAAATAAATAAAAATGAACAAATTCCTGTGCCCCACAAATAACCCAGAGATGTATTTTAAATAAAAGGGCACATTCTACTCATGTATAAACACCAGGCAGGCCCCACAAATAACCCAGAGATGCATTTTAAATAAAAGGGCACATTCTACTCTGGTAAAAACATGTTGATTCCCAGACCCTCCACGGGCTGGATTTAGAAGGCGATTGGGCCGGATCTGGCCCCCGGGCCTTAGTTTGCCTCAGCCCAACCTACCTCACAGGGCTGTTGCAGGGATTAAATAAGAGGGAGGGGGAACCAGGGGATACAAATACAATAAATGATAATAGAGAAACAGTGGAGCAGTGTGACAGCCTGATCCTGGAGAACTGCAGCAGCTGTGGGATGGGCAGAAGGAAGTGTGGAAACTCACAGTGAACCCGTTGAAGACCCAGTCCTTGGGGAGCCCTTTGATGTGCCTGAACCTCTCGTTGACGTAGTTGTTGAAGCGCTCCATGCGCCACACCGTCTCCTCCTTGACGTGGCTGTACATCGGACTCTTCTTCTGAACGTACTGCAGGGAGTTGGCAGAGAAAACAGGCGCCCTTGTTAGGGGCCGTGCATTGTAGCGCTGGATCTGTGCCTCCCCTCCCGAGGACAAGGGTCTGGGCAAGGAGCAAGGGGGAGCGGGTTTGTAGGACGGGGAGCAGGAGGGTGGGCAAGCAAAGTAAGCGGGGGGGGGGAGCCGCTAGGATTGCTTATAAGAACCTAAGGTGGAATCAGGCTAAAGTCCCATCTAGCCCAGCCTCACATTAGCTAAGCAGATGCCCCAATGGGAAGCATAGCTGTCAACTTTTCCCTTTTCTTGCAAGGAATCCTATTCGGAATAAGGGAATCTCCCTTTAAAAAAGGGAAACGTTGACAGCTATGCTGGGAAGCAGGACCTGAGCGGCACAGAAACTCTCCCATCTTGTGTTTCCAAGGAACTGGAATTCAGACTGCATTCAGGAGTGGAGTTTGGACACAGCTGTCATGGCCAGGAATCTAACCCGCCATGAATCTCTCTTAACCCCCCCCCCCCCACTTTAAAGCCATTCAAGTTGGTGACTGCCACTACTTCTTGACGAAGTGGATCCCACCGTTTAACCAGGTGCGGGGTGCTTGTATTGACTGATTATTTCAGATCTTACAACCCATCCTTCCTCCTTGGATAGAGCCCAGAGCCACAAGACAATAAAACCACATTAAAAAGAGACAGAGAGAGCAACATTTGTTTGATGCTTTGAATCCCTTGGATTCCACCTAATTTCAATCAGATTTTGTGTGGATTCAATTTGTTTTAACGCTGGCTGAAAAAGAGGGGCAGAATTTTCTGCAATTTATCTCTCCCTTCCACATAATATGAGAACCCTAGAGGTTCATCCAGTAGCCCTCCAAATGGTGTAGCAATAAAGCCGCTAGCACACTTGCAAAGCTAAGCAGGGTCTGGTCTGGTTTCAAATTGGATGGGGAACCGCATGTTGAGATTCCTGCATCGCTAGGCTTGGACAGGATGACCCTTGAGGTCCCTTCCAACTAGTCTATAATTCTTTGAAGCTGAATATTGGGAGATTCAGGGCAGACAAAAGGTCTTCTTCATGTGGCCCAGAACTAAGTGGAGGAATTAATTCCCCAAACAGGTAATGACGGCTTTAAAAGAGGACTGGGCAAATTCATACGGGATGCTCCATGATGCATTATGATTTACTGTTTACAACTATATTACGATGTTCTTGTTTCAAGCTGCCCAGAGAAGTTTTTTTGTTATTGGGTGCACATGCAAATATTGTCCATAAAATAGAAGGCGTGCGGACACAAATCTAGGAACATCAATCAAACGGGCAGTTTTCCAGAAAACAAAGGGGTGAATCTTCCGCAGACCTTCTGTTTACACATTTCTCAGCGAAGGGGCAGCAACAGGGGGAGCCTCCAGGTCTCTCCTCTTTGATTCCATCCACCTGGCAGATCCCCACTTCTTAAATATGAAAATTCAAACCATTCCCTCCTCGCTCCCACCCACTCAGGTGGGACACAATTGGGGGCGGAGAGGCAGATTTCTGTGCCGCCGTCGCCACCTGCTCTGCCATGAATTTCCTGGCCTCCTCCCCACCCCCCGCCGATGAGATTTGCAGGTACTCCTTTGAATAACAACACCTGGCCCTCATTTCATGTCCTTTGTGGCAGCGGGGTCTCTCCGGAGCCAGCATGGCACTGCAGCGCTCCAAATCCCAAGCTGAGCAAACAGCTCTGTTCAACGCAAAAAAACCACACACAAGGCGCCCATCTTGCCAAAGCCATTAAGCTGCAGGAAGGCGATACCAAGTGGGCTGGGCTGGCAGGGATAACATAAGCTCCAGCTGTCCCTGTTTACCAGGGATGGATGGCCCTTGTTTTCTGGTGCCCGTCCTTGGAGCGAGAAGAGAAATCAATTCCTGTCTGTGTTTCTCCTCTTGGGCGAGTGTGACATATTTGATAACAAATGGGGGAGCCTTATAATCAAAAAGCCCCATTTCAGGTCTTGCTCCGATCATGCCTCTTGCTCAAGAGGCCTCAGAAAACTATTTATGAATTATTTCAAAACATCTATATGCCGCTTAATCGTAAACGCCCTGCTCTCAAATCAACACCTCAAAGCGGTTTGCAAAATGTTACCTGGATGGCTTACAAAAACGCCAAATTTAAATCTCTCTCATCTCACCCGAGCCCTCGAAGGGAGATGGATGAATTTGCAAGCCTTCCCTGCACACAGAAATCTAGATGGTCAAGGGGGTAGGTATTTTATGGCACAGGTTGCAGGGAACCTGTGGCTCTCTGGACATTGTTGCTGCTGTTAATAATGGTAATAATTAGTATTAATCAGCTGCCTCCTCACTCCAGTGGCCCCAAGCGACTTACAAACACAAAGCCAATCACAACAGGGACAGCAAATAAAACCTAGAAGCACCTCTGTAGGAATAAAAGGCAGGTCTTATAGATCCTGCTCCTGTTGAACTCCAACTCCTATCACCCCTGAGCAAAAGTGATGCTGGCTTGAGGCTGACAGATTCAAACAATGTATTGCAGGCCGCAGGTATTGTCATATATTTTGATGACCTTGGCCTAGCTACTTAAATTTAGCACCTGATGTTTTTGAGGGCTAGGCTTAGAGACGGGCGAATCTTTCCATTTCAGTTTTCCTCAATTTCCTGCTTTTTGCAATCTAAAGATCAGTTCTTCACCTTCCCACATTGATTTGCAAATACCTTCTTCTTCTCCTTTTTAAAAAAGAAAGTTCTCATGGAAACTCACCAGCATTTTAGTCTACATTTCCCCCTAATTTAAAAAGTCATTTTGCCTACCATTCATTTTCTTTTTGGAGGCAATTTCCCTTAATATACTGCATTTGGAAGCATGTTAATTTCACCGATAGATACCCTTATTTGTTTATTTCATAAAACCCACAAAGCACCTGATTTGCAAAATGGGCAACAACCACCTCAAAGCAGTTTTGCAAAAGAAAGGAAAAGAAAATGAAGAGAAAACAAACAGACTTCTAAAAGGTTAAAATGCAGTAGACTAAAAGCAGATCAAAGCTCGCACCAACTTTCTAAACGTCTGGATAGGAATGCCCAAACAATAAAGGTTTTTAGAAGGCACCAAAAAGAGGGCAGCGAAGGGGCCTGTGTGGTATCAACAGGCAGGGAGTTCCAATGGCTACATGCTGCCACATTCTAAGATCGCATTCTTACACACTTTCCCCACACTTTCTGAACCAGATCGCAAAATTCAGAGAGGTGCGAATTTCAAAGACTGCCTGGCTTCACGTATTGTTTGGGTACGATGCCTGTTTTAATGCAACGCTCCACGTTTGAGAGAAGGCCCAACTATTTCCTGGTCCACAGAATCCTGCCTCCCGCTCAAATCCCGCCCCTCTCTCTCCCCCCTCACCTGATTGGTCAGATGAGAAGTGAGGTCTTCCGACTTGGGGTCGTAGTTGAGGCATGTGAGGCGGACATAGCCGTGGCCAAAGAAGAGCATGAAGGGGCATGTGCAGGCGATGAGGAGGTACGAGCGAACATCAAACTTCTTCCCCTCTAAGAGCAGCGGCTTATCAATATACCTGAGAAACCGGAAGGATATGCATCTCTGTGGCACCTGAGCTTCTGAGGCTCTTCAAGTCTCGCTCATGCCAATCTGCTTAATTTTATTTTTTATGCTCTAATCTATTACATTTTATTTATTTATTTATTATTTTAAATATAAATTTCAAAATAAATCAGAGAAAGCACATGGAAAGGGTAACTTATTAACACAGCAGGAACAAGACAGCTTGATAACTATGCATCCTCATTATCTTAATATTTCCTTCCTCTGTTACAGTTTCTTTATGGGGGGGGGGTTTCCATGCAAAATTCTTCCTGCCAGGGTTTCGGGATGAAAAGATAACTCAAAAAGTCCGTAGTCTAAAACACAGATTTCCAAAAGAGGTGGTGGGATAACCTGGGGTGGGGTGGGTGGGTTTCAAAGTTCATCCGGTTGGTTGAATTAATTAAACTAATGGGATTTTTGAATGCATGTGCAGCTAATGGTTACTGTTTCAAACTGTATTGCATTACAGTGGTACCTCGGGTTACAAACAACTCAGATTACAAACACCTCGGGTTACAAACACTTTGGGTTACAGACTCCGCTAACCCAGAAATAGTACCTTGGGTTAAGAATTTTACCTGAGGATGAGAACAGAAATTGCGTGCTGGCGGTGCAGCGGCAGCTGGTCTCCCTATTAGCTAAAGTGGTACCTCAGGTTAAGAACGGTTTCAGATTAAGAACGGACCTCCGGAACAAATTAAGTCCATAACCAGAGGTACCACTGTATTATTATTCTTCCTTCCTGGATTGTGTGAACCAGCATAATGAATAATAAAGGTTGGGTTGGGGGCATGAGGGTTGAGTTTGTGGAACCAAGGGGGCGGTGACCTGAAAAAGTTTGGGAACCGCTGCTCTAGAATATATTGAGGACAGGAAGTGGGTATTATGATCCTTTATGCTTGTATAGCCAATAAAGGATTTCCAGATTTGTAAGACTGGCAGAGAATAACTAGAGAAAATGGAATAGACCTCCCAGCCCTGTGCACGGCACACAATGCTTCTGTTTTTCAAATACTGCTTGAATTGTTTTTGATAGTTGTAAGTGGACTGATTAAACTAGCCGTGCAATTGTCATGCTTGCAAGGAAAGTGGGCATTAGCTGATGTTGAAAGCGGGCATTAGCTGATCTCATGTTTGTTTGATTTGATTATTCTGGCCTGAGGCACTGTGTGTGTGTGTGTGTGTGTGTGTGTGTGGTGACGGATTTACGTATAAGCTAAACAAGCTATAACATAGGGCCCCCACTCTCTTGGGGGTCCCCCAAAAAATTAAAGGGGGAAAAACTGGATCTACATTTCCAAAATATAAGATAAAAAGCAAATAAAATAAAACCTACAGCTTAAAAATTATTTCACTATTAATATACTTCTTCTTAATTGTATTTCACTATTAATATACTTCTTCTTAATTGTATTTCAGCTCAACATTTACTTTGATAAAATACATAAGTTGTTATGTGCAAATGGCTTTAGATACTTATTAGGTCCATAAATTACCATACAGTGGTACCTCGGGTTAAGTACTTAATTTGTTCCGGAGGTCCGTTCTTAACCTGAAACTGTTCTTAACCTGAAGCACCACTTTAGCTAATGGGGCCTCCTGCTGCCGCCACACCGCCAAAGCATGATTTCTGTTCTCATC
Source organism: Podarcis melisellensis (assembly GCF_964234715.1). Classification (NCBI taxonomy): domain Eukaryota; kingdom Metazoa; phylum Chordata; class Lepidosauria; order Squamata; family Lacertidae; genus Podarcis; species Podarcis melisellensis. The sequence goes on along the minus strand of NC_138540.1, from coordinate 20,262,099 downwards.
CTGAAGCAAAGTTCTTAACCTGAAGCACTGTTTCTGGGTTAGCGGAGTCTGTAACCTGAAGCGTCTGTAACCCGAGGTGCCACTGTATAGCATATATATTCAACACAAATAACAGCGACAATTTGTTGTTGACAAAAGACAGCTGGACATATAAAGGGCCCCATTACCTTCAGTAGCTTAGGGCCTCATCAAACCTAAATCCAACCCGTGTGTGTGTGTGTGTGTGTGTGAATTTTTGCATTTCCACTTCTGTAGGAAGCCAGTTAGACAGGGAGGGGCGGGGGCAGGTGAGTGCAGCTGCTCAGCTCTCTAACAGCTTTGGTATATAGCATTAGAGACTTATTCAGCTCACACAATGCAAAGTCTTTGGCGTGCATTTCCCCCTTTGAAGCTCTCCTTAGATGCCCAGACAGAAATAATCTCTGATCTGTCTCTCTTTCTTTCTCTCTCTCTTCACCACCTGTTAAAATGCTAATGATCTGTCTGTGCCGATGACACGAAACTTTAAGAAGAGAGAGAAAGGTATTGGAAATGAAACTAGGCCGACTGAGGAAAGGACTCTGATCATACAAACGACAGGAAGTCCTTAGACCGGGAACGCTCGAGCTCTATATGCCAGGAGAAATAAAAGGAATAAGGGGGGGGGGGATATCCTGCTGTTGGCCCAATGTACCCACCCGCTAAAAGGGACGCGGGTGGCGCTGTGGGTTAAACCACTGAGCGTAGGACTTGCCAATCAGAAGGTCGGCAGTTCGAATCCCCGCGATAGGGTGAGCTCCCATTGCTCGGTCCCTGCTCCTGCCAACCTAGCAGTTCGAAAGCACGTCAAAGTGCAAGTAGATAAAGAGGTGGGGAGGTAAACGGCATTTCCGTGCGCTGCTCTGGTTCTCCAGAAGCGGCTTAGTCATGCTGGCCACATGACCCGGAAGCTGTACGCCAGCTCCCTCGGCCAATAAAGCGAGATGAGAGCCGCAACCCCAGAGTTGGCCACGACTGGACCTGATGGTCAGGGGTCCCTTTACCTTTACCCACCCACTAAGACTTTCCGCAGTTGCTCTTACACAAAACGCAGAATCCCGTGCAATCGCAGAAAATGGGATGGCACTTTGTTAACACCTTCTGTTCAGACTCTGAAATTTGCACAAATACAAAAGCATTTGGGGGAGGGGAACTTAATAGTTTTTTGACACATACATCGCAAAAAAGCTCAGTGAAGACTGAGTAAGCTCAGTGGCTGTGGAATGCCGATTGAATGTTTGGAGGAGCCATGAATGGAATGGAATCTAGAACAGGAATTCTAGATGCTAAAATGGAATCTAGAACAGGAATTCTAGATGCTAGAATGGAATCTAGAACAGGAATTCTAGATGCTAGAATGGAATCTAGAATAGGAGGCCTCCAGGATGCCACACTCTGCTATCCCCCCCCCCCGGTATGCGGGGTGTTTAATGGGGAGTTTGATGCAAGTCCCGACTTTTGCAGCCCATAATGGGGGGGGGAAGGGATGCTCAGGCCCAGAAGAGGTGCCAAATGGCTCTTGGGATTCTCACTAGGCCGCACCCCCTGTCACCAGGCCACACCCCTCCCCAGCCAAGCTTCACGTCCTCCAGAATGGCTGGGATGCATCACAGAACTCGACAGCATCACTTGCTTTCCTGGATGGAGGGTTGAGAAGAGTGTCCTGTGTTCAGGAAGCAGCACACTGTGCAAAGGTTAAGATTTGCAGCAGTTGCTCCTCCCACTTTTGCCACCAGCTCCACCCACTACTGGCCTGTGGCCCCAGGAAGGTAGCCTAGTAAGAGATGCGGACGCCGGGGGTGAAAAAATCTGCCTGTTCCTGCCGTACTGGTTGCATTCCAGGAGCTCGCATTTCTGCAAGATGACGGCCCGAGGAGATTTCCCCAGCCCACCCGAGATCCCGGGCTTCCTTCACCTCAAGCGCACCGGTTAAGTTCCCCGAAGACCACCCAGCAACATCTTTCACCAGCCAGCTGGAAACTTGGGGCAGTGGGTTAGCAGAACCTCCATATCACTGCATTCTCTACCTTTGAACGATCCTCGCCGGGGGAATTTTGTAAGGCAGTTTCTTGTACATAGGATCTTCTTCGATGCTGAGGAGCTTGGCTTGCAAGCTGTTGACCTCGGATTGGTTTTTGAGGAGGAAGATCCCCCGGCCTTGGTTCGAGCTGGTGGGCTTGCAGATCCAGATCTGAGGCTCTGTGGAGAAGAGGAGAAACACAGGCAGGTGCCTATCTGGCCCATCATGGCCTCCTGGGCTGTAGCTCAGTGGTGGAGCACCTGTCTCACATGCAGAAGGTCCCAGGTTCAATCCTCAAGGACATCTCCAGGTAGGATGGAGGATGTCCCCTTCCTGAAACTCTTGGAGAGCTACTGCCAGTCAGTGCAGGCAATACTGGCTGGCTGCTCTGATTCGGCCTGTGGACCTGTGGGAATATAATGGGGAGGCGGAGAACCATGTCTGCCACTTTGAGCTCTCTGGAGAAAAGGTGGGAGATAAACGCAGCAATAAAAGGAAAGGAATTCCAACTATATCCATTGGGAATAGTTTCCTTTATCTGGAATCTACAACCACAGCCCAAATCTGATCGAAAACTAGACAGTGCCTGAGCTAAGCAGGAGTTTGGCAGGATAGGAAAATGGTCAAATGAATTTATTTCCGCTTGGGAGGATGTGACTTAGCTCTGAAGCTCCTGACATTCACCTTCATATATTTCAAAGAATATCTCTCTCTCGTCCTTGGTATCCAGGCGGAAAGTCTCAGGGAAAAAGTCCTCCATTCTCAAAACCCTGCAAAAGCCCAGGATAAGAAGAAGGGGTTGGAACTTGCATGCTCCTCGTGAAGAGATCTGCGCCTGTCCAACTAAGGATGGGTGAACAACCTCCCAGTTTGGGTTTCTCCTTTTCCCAATATTCAGTTAAGTTCTCCATATTTCCACACCTGTTTGCCATTTGTTTTGTTACCTTGAAAGCCCTCTTGAAAACCCACCAGCGACTTTCTCCTAATACGCCCTCGTTTGTATGCAATTCTGCCTGACGTACACATTTCCACAGAGCCATTTCCCCTAATACAATGCATTTTTTTTTGTATGGTCTTGGCAGAAATAAAAAGGTAAAGGGAGCCCTGACTGTTAGGTCCAGTTGTGGCTGACTCTGGGGTTATGGCGCTCATCTGGCTTTATTGGCCGAGGGAGCCGGCATACAGCTTCCGGGTCATGTGGCCAGCATGACTAAGCCACTTCTGGCGAACCAGAGCAGTGCACAGAAACGCCGTTTGCCTTCCCACCTCTTTATCTACTTGCACTTTGACGTGCTTTCGAACTGCTAGGTGGGCAGGAGCAGGGACCGAGCAATGGGAGCTCACCCCATTGTGGGGATTCGAACCGCCGACCTTCTGATCGGCAAGTCCTAGGCTCTGTGGTTTAACCCACAGCGCCACCTGCATCTGCAATCAAATGCATGGTTTACCCTAGTCTGTGCACCTTTTGCACACATTGCTTGGGTTGAGAGCTGCACTGCAAAATTCAGGGCAGACTTTGAAGGATTGCTGTGTTTCGGTTTCCGTATTGTTTCAGAAAGTGTTCTGCTTTTTATTACGTTCTGTTTTTTTAATAGATATACTGCAAACTGGCCTGTGAGCCTCGGACGAAGGGCAGTATATAAATTTAATTAATAAAAATAATATAAATAGGTTTGCTTTTAAATGGAAACCGAATCCAGTTTATTCCACACACCCTACCCCAAAACTGTCGAAACACTGGGTCCATATTTTTAGGGGGCCCCACTGCTAACATGCCCCCCCCCCAGTGTGGAAATTGGACAACTTTCCTCTTCAGCCAAGGCAGTTCATAAACCTCCATACCCTCAGCTGTGTGTCACATGATTCCTCATGATGTGATCCCAACCAACCAGCGAACACAATGATGCCACAAAGCCAAATAGCTCCAGATTTGAAACCCTGTCACACGCTGACATCTGGATTTGAGGTTTTGAATGTCGGCACAGACTACATTCTGTTCTGGAAAGTTGGCTACGGCTGGGGGATGTTTTTTGCAGGGTGCGTGGGAGAGGCAGTTAGATTATACCTACTTCCCATTGTCAATTTTTTTTTTTACTAAACTTTGTCCCTGAGGCGTCTCCTGGCCTCCTAAAGCAAACATCACCCATTACTGGGAATACAGCTACCAAGAAGCAAGAGAGGATTTTGCAGCCTGTGTAATTTTTGCAAATTCTATGCATATTCTCACCTTCTTTTGCATAATGTTGCGATGTTTGCTTTTGCTGCACTTAATAATTCACTACAGCTGCACCATATGCTCCCCAGTGAATAGTTTTGGCATCAAAAGGGAGCTGTTAAAGGAACAACCCCCCCCAAAGAACCCCCACTACCAATCAAATCATCTTCCTTTTTATGCCCAATGTTAAATGCCACTCTGCTGCCCCCTCTACATGCCCCTCATCTGCCCAAGGGCCACAGTCCTTTCTAGGCAAGATTCTGGGGGCCACATTACAGTGGTGGGCAGAGTCAGATGAAAAATGAGTGGGGCAAGCCATGTGAATGTTATCTTTGTATGGTAGGTTACACATGCAGACCAACACCCTTCTCTAGCCTCCAACCAGCTGAGAAAGAAGCATTATGTGGGTTCGAGGACAAATTCCAGCCAGGCAAAAACACTCAAGGAGATTGTGAAGCAGGCCCAGCGAGGGGCGTGGTTTGGCGAGAGGAAGGCGTGGCCTGTGGAACATCCCAAGGGCCCGATTAGAGAGGGCTAGAGGGCCACGCCTGGCCCCTCTGAGCTCGAGACCCTTCCCCCTTTAACAACATAAGGCGCAGGGAGGCTGTGCTTAAGAGTTTAGGGCTCACTTTGTGGTCCTGCTGATCTTCTTCATCACCCGTTCATACTCCCTCAAGTTCATCAAAAGGCCGATCTTGGTAGTGAGGATCTTGTTGTTAGAGATCTGGTAAAGAAGCTGCTCTCCTGCAAAGGGAGGAATAGCGAGAGCCAGGGTGGAGCATGAAGGCTGGGTCAACCTCTCTCACACGCAACACACCCTTTATTGATAACCTTTGGGCCAAGCCCAATAACAAGGGTGCAGAGAGCCTGCCGACTCCAGCTGCTACTGGACTGCAGGGGTGCCAATGAGAATAAAATATTGTGGGGGCCAGGTAAGCCCCGCCCCGCATAATCGATCACATGACATGGTGCACACACACCATTTGAATGGGAATGCTCATCAGCTTTTCTGCATTGTAGGGAGTTAGACTCTATGGTGCTCATGGTTCCATTCCAACTCTATGATTCGCTGAGGAACAGCACCCATCAGGCTGTAGCTAATGGTAGTCAGTAGACCCACTGATATGAATAGACCTCAGTTAGTCATGTCCATGGATTTCAATGGGTTTGAAAATCATCCCTGACCACTCGTCCTGTTGGCTGTGGTTGATGGAGGTTCAGCAACATCTGCCGAGCCTCAGGTTCTCCACTCCCGTGCCCTAAGACCACTAGGGAAAAGGTCTTTTTGGTGCTGGCTCCCCCAGGCCTCCTCACCTTCTCTGAAGTTGAAATAGGTGTCCCGGCACTTAGTCTCACACCACTTCAGGATGTAATCATCCCTCCGGTTGTCATAAATACGCTGCCAGCCTTTGTTCTTGCAGAAGGCGTTCAGTCTGCTCAGAGGAAGGAGAGAAAACAATGAGGTCCAGCAACTTGTTGGGTTTTTTTAAAATAAAGAACGGCAGCAGCCCTTGCCTTCTCCCTCAGAAGAGTCTGGCTACTGGATGAGGCCAAAGGCCCATCTAGTCCAGCCTGCTGTTCTCACAGGGGCCAATCATCTGATGGCTGCAGGAAGCTGGGGATGAAGGAATCAGCCCTCCTTCACTCATAAGAACATCAGAAGAGCCATTCCCTGGGGGATTCCCTGGTCCTGAATGGGGTAACTGTGCCCCCGAAGGACCAGGTGCGCAGCCTGGGAGTCATTTTGGACTCACAGCTGTCCATGGAGGCGCAGGTTAATTCTGTGTCCAGGGCAGCTGTCTACCAGCTCCACCTGGTACACAGACTGAGACCCTACCTGCCCGCGGACTGTCTCACCAGAGTGCTCTAGTTATCTCCCGCTTGGAGTACTGCAACGTGCTCTACGTGGGGCTACCTTTGAAGGTGACCCGGAAACTGCAATTAATCCAGAATGCGGCAGCTAGACTGGTGACTGGGAGTGGCCGCCGGGACCACATAACACTGGTTCTGAGAGATCTGCATTGGCTCCCAGTACGTTTCCGAGCACATATCAAAGTGTTGGTGCTGACCTTTAAAGCCCTAAACAGGCTCAGTCCTGTACACCTGAAGGAGCGTCTCCACCCCCATCGTTCAGCCCGGACACTGAGATCCAGCGCTGAGGGCCTTCTGGCGGTTCCCTCATTGCAAAAAGTGAGTTTACAGGGAACCAGACAGAGGGCCTTCTCGGTAGTGGCACCCATCCTCCCTTCAGATGTGAAGGAAATAAGTAGCTATCCTATCTTTAAAAGACAACTGAAGGCAGCCCTGTTCAGGGACGTTTTTCAATATTTAAGGCTTTATTGTTTTTAATACTTGATTGGGAGCCGCCCAGAGTGGCTGGGGAAACTCAGCCAGATGGGTGGGGTATAAATAATAAATTATTGTTATTGTTGTTGTTGTTGTTGTTGTTGTTGTTGTTGTTATTATTATTATTATTATTATTATTATTATTATTATTATTATTATTATTATTATTATTTTCCCCAGGATAACCAATAGGGAGACAGCCAGGACTGACATCACTTGTGACTTCAATCACTAAGTTGAAGAGGTTGCTTCTCCCTCCTCCCTCCTCTTCCTCTTTCCTTGTGTGCTGTGTCTGTTTTACACTGTGAGCAGAGGCCCTGAGGACTAAAGGGTAGCATAGAAATGCTGTCAATAAGGAAATACAAGGCTCTGGGGAGCCACAGGAAGAAGCACCCATGACGGAGGGGCAATTCTTTCTGCAGGCGTCCTTACATATCGATTCCGTTTGCTCCTCCAATATAATAAAAAGGCCCCAGGTTGGGAGGCTCCTCTGGCTTCTTCTCCTCTGGGTGATTCATTCGGGGCGATGCTTTGGGAACGCCTTTCTGCCCTTTGGGTTTGGTTTCGTTTGCCAGCTCCCCTTCGACTAAGTTGGAATTGCCTGGAACCAAGAGAGAAAAACATGGGGGAGTCAGGTGGCTCCAAGAAGCCCACAGGCGGGGCATGAAGGCAACAGCCCACCCTCGCTATCATGCATACAACCCTCAGAAGGACCTGGCTGGATCAGGCCAGCATCCTGTTCTCACAGTGGCCAACCAGATGCTTCTTATGGGAAGCCCAAAATCTGGTCCTGAGCACAACACTCCCCGTTGGTGATTCCTGGTAACTGGGATTCAGGGGCCTCCTGCCTCCAGCTGTTGTGGGTGGGCCACCGAAAGCTTGATGGGCCTGGTGTGACCTTGCCAACCCTGCTCTAAAGTACCGTATTTTTCGTTCCGTAAGACACACCTGACCATAAGACGCACCTAGTTTTTAGAGGTGGAAAACAAGAAAAAAATATTCTGAACGAAAGAGTGGATGTATGATTTTTGTGGTTCATGCTGTGGCCACAGACATGTTATGTGATTTGACGGTGAGTTTGGGTTAGCCCAATGCAAAAATCCTGAGGATCCATGGGGATCCGTGCTTTGTAACCACGATTTTGTGCCATTGTGGCCCCACGAAACAATGGATGTGTGGGGGTTTTTGGTGCAGGCTGTAGCCATGGACATGCTATGCAAAAATCCTGAGGATCCATGATCCTTTAACTTCCACCCTCCCAGGCAGCCTACTTTATCGCTAGCGTCCCTTATCTCCCTCCTGATCGCTTGCCGATCAGCTACTCAGTGGCTTCCTTTCAACACCTCCTTCCCTCTTGTTTGCTTTAGCGTCTTTTCCTTAGCTGGAGCAGTTTTTTGCTCCTCCTTTTTTTCTAATTTCTCTCCTCATTGCTTGTTTTAGTATTCCTGTCTCCTCTCCTTGCAAGTTCGCTGTTTTTACTCCCCCCTCCACTCCTCCGGCAGCCTCCTTTACCCGCAGCCTTATCTCCCGCCCAATCGCTTGCCGATCAGCTGCTTAGCAACTTTGTTTCAACACCCGCTTCCATCTTTCTAAAAAAACCCCACCACAATCTGTTTTTTGCCCCTAGGCAATTTGGCTCCAGGGACCACACATTTGCCCCATAAGACGCACAGATATTTCCCCTACTTTTTAGGAGTAAAAAGTACGTCATATGGAGCAAAAAATACGGTATGTGCTCCCTGCCAGAAGAGACCCTTTCCCCAGATACGCTTGCTTTGACGCCCATGTTCACAGGTCTCCGCTGAGCTGTTCAAAGTTCACAAAGCGTTCAAGAAAGGCAGAGTCTGCTCTCCAGAGACCAGGGTGTAGCATCGTGCCAATTAATTTGGGGAGGGGGTCGTTGCAACTGTGCGACGCCCAGGATGAGAGTCGGCTCCATCAGGTTGGAACTAATTGGCCATTGCCTCTTTGAAGGCCTCCCATTCTCATGCTCAAGTCCTTTGTGAGAGCAACGCCAGCTTCGCTTTACACATGCAGGCAGCCAGATATGGGTCTGGGTTTGGGGACAGTGTGGGTCGGGGAGGAGTGGAGCAGGGGGGCACATTGGGGGAAGCAAGAGGGTGCCTACTGCTTTGCTTCTCTGGCTGCAAGTCTTTGTCAGTTTGGCTTTCAAACATGCTCATGAATTTCTCCCTTGTACTTGCGACACACTTGGAATCTGCAGAGGAAGAGGAGGAGAGAAAAAGCCATTGGGCCCTGAACCAATACAGTGGTACCTCGGGTTACATACGCTTCAGGTAACATATGCTTCAGGTTACATACTCTTCTAACCCAGAAATAGTACCTCAGGTTAAGAACTTTGCTTCAGGATGAGAACAGAAATTGTGCTCCGGTTACTGTTTTTACCTCAGGATGAGAACAGAAATCACACGGCAGCAGTGGGAGGCCCCATTAGCTAAAGTGGTGCTTCAGGTTAAGAACAGTTTCAGGTTAAGTACAGATCTCCGGAGTGAATTAAGTACTTAACCCGAGGTACCACTGTACTAATAATACCAATACTGACCACAATACTCAAAGATAAATGGTTTTGCGAAAAGACCCATCTCCCCCAACGTTTGCCTTCTAAATTCTGGAGGAGGATTCTGAGGGACGTGGCAGTGGGCTCTTCGTGGTCATTCATATTTTGTGCCTTTTCATTTGGAATTGCTTCAAATCAATATTTCCTCCGTGGTGGATACACTACTGTTTCTTCAGCACAGCCACACCCACCCTGTATATTTAAAGCACCATAGAATTAGCTGTAGAGCAGGAAGGGACCCCAAGGGCCATCTAGACCAACCCCCTGCAAGGCACGAAACACAGCGAAAAAATCCCTGACAGAGGGCTATTCAATCTCTGTTTTTATTTTTGGAAAAACATTCTGCATGCAAAGCAAGTGCTCTACCACTGAACTAAGATGTGGGAAGCTGGATTATATGGAGTGAAACTATTGGTTTATCTAGTGTCTACACTGATTGACAGTGGCTTTCCAGGGTTTCAGATAAAGTTCTCTCCCGGCCGTACCTAGAGAGGCCGGGGATTGAACCTGAGACCTTCTGCATGCTCCTCAACTGAGCCGCGACCCTGCCACTAAGGGAAGAGCTTGTTTTTCAGAGAGAGAAAGGGACCGCACACCTTTCTGCCCATTAGCTCGCTCATTGAGTCGACCAGCACCTGATCTGCCAGAGCATTTTGAGAGGCAGAGCGGCCAATTTGCTGCCAATAATGAACAATAATGCCCAAGCCAAGTTATTTAATGAGACACGGCCAGCTTCCAAATCGAGGGCAGCACCAGAAACGCGAGTGGGTGGATTCAATAAAGTTCAGAGAAAGGAGGACAGAATTCTTTGCTAAGTCCTGGAAACCAGGTTGAAAATCTGGGTCACAGATTTTCCCCTAGGAACAAAGGAAGCCACTTTTTTTCCATTGGTCCATTGAGCTCAGTATTGTCTACACTGACCGGCAGCAGCTCTCCAGGGGATAATCCCAGTCCTACCTGGAGTTGCTTTTAAGTATTGAACCTGGGACGTCTTGAATGCAAATCTCTGCCGCTAAGCTGTGGCCGTTCCCCAAAAGAAATGCACCCATTGAAGCTTCTGCTTTGAACTTTTGTAATTATCCTGCACTTTCCACTCGGTCTGTTCATGAAATGCAGCCCGAGATCAGAGGTGGTGGTGGGGAGTAATTCAGTTTAGTTTGCATATTAACATCCCCCTACCTAATTTGCGGGGACACGGGTGGCGCTGTGGGTTAAACCACAGAGCCTAGGACTTGCCGATAGAGAAGGTCAGCGGTTCAAATCCCCGCGATGGGGTGAGCTCCCGTTGCTTGGTCCCTGCTCCTGCCAACCTAGCAGTTCGAAAGCACACCAAAGTGCAAGTAGATAAATAGGTACCACAACAGCGGGAAGGTAAATGGCGTTTCAGTGCACTGCTCTGCTTTGCCAGAAGCGGCTTAGTCATGCTGGCCACATGACCCAGAAGCTGTATGCTGGCTCCCTCAGCCAATAAAGTGAGATGAGCGCCGCAACCCCAGAGTCGGCCACGACTGGACCTAATGGTCAGGGGTCCCTTTAATTTTACCTTTACCTAATTTGAATTTCGGAAATTCGGACAACCGGTCCATCTAGTTCATCACCACACTTTCCTGAATTTTGCAAGGCAGTTCTCCAGCCACAAAATGTGGACCAAAAATTTATGCATTGAGGAAAGGTGTCCATAAGAATGCAATTATGAGTGAAAACAAACGAAAATGTATTATATTAGGGAAATTGCTTGAAAAAAAGAGAAAGACAGACATATCAGGCAAATTTGAATAGAGAACTGTGTATATTAAGGGGAATGTACACTGATAAATTTCTGTGGGGATCATTTCTTGAAAAAGAAATATGGCAACTGAAATTGACACTTTTGTCCTTTTCTACCTGAGACTCGTAAAAACTGGCTTGGTCTAGTCTGTGGACATTCACAGTCCAGGAATACTTGGCTGTCCACGTGGAAACCTTTGACTTCTCATAGTTAATAGTTAGATATTCATTTCTACCATAATCTGCAAATCCAATAAGCAGCTGTCTTAAGCCTCAGATGGATTTCCGAGATTAAAATGCCATTGCTTGGGCAGGAGGTATGCCTGGCTCCAGCCTTGTCATTATTTATGAGCCAGCCCAAGAAGATTTTGTATTGTTTTCCTGGGCATCTGGGCAACATCACTGATATGATTGTACTGCTAAATCTGTTTTTAATACGTCCGTGTGATTTTATGACCGCATTCTTTACTTGCTTGAAAATCACTTTGGGAGTTGGGTGGGTTTTATTTATTTTTGGTAATGGGAAGCGATACATAAATTCAAGAATCCCACTCGATAAACCTCACCTAACAAAATGGAAACTTTAGCGGTGCTTTGCTTACGCGGGCGAAAAGGTACTCAGCCCAAAGTTATGGGACAATCAGCCAAGCACTGAGTAGAACTCATTTGGATAACACAACTTTCCACTGCCTGCTATTAGTATTAGTTTTTTTTTTTTAAAAAAATGTTCATTTATTATTAGTTTATCATTGGGTTTTTTGAGGTGGGGTTATTGGGTTGTTGTTGTTTTCTTGATTATATATTTTGTGGTTTTATATTTTGATTTTTGTTCTGTGAACCGCCCTGAGACCTCCGGCTATAGGGTGGTATATAAATTCAAATTCAAATTCAAATTCAAATTCAAATTCAAATTCAAATTCAAATTCAAATTATTATTATTATTATTATTATTATTATTATTATTATTATTATTATTATTATTATTATTATTATTATTATTATACCATGCTTCATTGGAAGATCTCAGAGGAGTTCACAAGATACAGGATAGAAGCACAAAATAGTTAAAAATGAAAACAAAACAATAAACCTCTCCCACAAACACATTATTCTAATAGTAGTGCCTGGGCTGCCATCCCCTGTCTTTGCCCCACCCTCCAAACTTAGACTCCAAATAAGTTTTCTTTTGCTAATAGAAGACTTTTTTCCAAGCCCAATTGCAGCATGCAAATTGAGATGTGTTGGAGCAAGTGTGGAACCAGCCCATTGTGGGTGAATGAAGCCCTCTCCCACCAACCTCTGCCTGCCTTCGTACAACCAGCCCTGCCCATTCATCTTCTGTCTCCCTTGCAGAACTCAGTGGGGAGGGACCATCAGTCGGCGCCACCTTCCATTGGCTCCGGCCCCGCCTGTCATCGGCACAGGCTCCACCTACTCTGGGCGCCCCTTCCACCCTGCCAGCCATCACAGGCCCATCTCAGGTTGGTGCGAGAGGCGGTCTCTTTGCTCACCTCTTTGCCTATTGGACGGGGCGCTTTTAACCCTCCGCCTGCCATTTCTCAGGCGTCTTCCCGCCGCGGCTCTCCCCTTGCGGGCCTCACCTGCTTCGGTGTAGTACGGATACCAACGGAAGCCTAAGCTGATGGCGGCTGCTCTTTCACTGGCATCCAAAGGCCTTTCATCCATCCATCCTACATAAGCCAGAGCAATTTGGTCAGAACCGGGAGGGCGCTGGCTCTTGTTTCGAAAGCCAACGCGGCCGAGTGGTTAGAGTGCCAGCTTAGGATGTAGTAGAGACCAGGGCTCAAATTCCCAGCTCCTCAATAACTTTAGGCTGGTCTGTGGTGGGAATAGGGGGGCTCCTAACAGCTCTCAGCACACCTAGCAAACTACAACTCCCAGGATTCTGTGGGGGAAGCCATGATACTGCTTTACGTGTACAGTGCCGATGGGCCCCGGGATAAATATCTCCGCTTACAGCTCTCTCTTTTACGTAATTCCTCCAGTGCCTTGAAGGACAGTTGAATGGAAAGATGCGCAGATCACAAAGTTCCTCTGATGGGCATTCGTATGGTTCAGTCAACCTTTACAAGGGACCAAGCTTTTAATGTGGTGGGCCTTTTCTTGTGGAACTGCCTGCCAATGGAGGTTCAGCAAGATTCATTCCTGCCTTCTTTTGGATGCCTCTGAAAAATTGTGTTATTCAGTCGCCTTTGATGCGTGAATTTCATTTTACCGGCTAGTATTTATCAATGCTTTTAATGGATGTTTATCAGAATGGAACTGTTTATGTGGTATATAGCCTTGTGCATGCGCTCTCTCTCTCTCTCTCTCTCTCTCTCTCTCTCTCTCTCTCTCTCTCTCTCTGTGTGTGTGTCTGTGTGTGTGTGTGTTGTTGTTGTTGTTGTTTATATATAAAAAGTGTGGTCTATAAGAATTTCAATAAATAAAATTAAAGTGGAGCAGTGCTCATTGGGCTTCTGGCAGGGGTTCCCAGGATGAAGCTAAGCACAAAATGTAATATAACCTCACTTTGTGGCCAATTTCAAAAATTGAATGGGTGGAGCCACAAGCTCTTTCAATGCAAGGCGATGAATTCCATGTTGCTAGTTGTTTTAAAGCAGAAAATGGCCGGCTCCCTCTAGCAGCAGATTTTACCTATCAGGGATCCTGTAGTGAGGATCTTACCAATCAGGGATACTCTTGCAGCAGATTTTACCTTTGAAGGGACACTGTAATAGGGACTTCCTGCATTGGCTAAATGGCCTAAATAGCCTCTGAGATCCCTTCTGATGACTCATTGAAGAGTTCGGCACTTTGAGCTGCTCCTTCCCTGCACATCGGCTCATTTAATTATTTAATCAAAGCTCTTGAGCCAAACGTCGCCTGGCCAAGGGAGAATCTCCACTCGAGGCTCATTAGTTCTTTCAACTGCCTCTTGCCGCTTAATGAAGAGGCGCTTTCTGTGTTCAAGAGCAAAGCTGTGTCTTCAAGAAGCAAAGGCTCGTGGAAAATTAAAGAATTCTTTTTTTAAAAAAATCCTCTTGGGGCAGCTTCCTCCAAAGTGGAAACGGTCTTGTCATACAACTATCCCTTTGCAGGGCCCGGCTCTACCATTAGGCGAGTGCAGAGGCCGCTTCAGGTGGTTGATTTTGGGTGTCGGGAGCGGTTGCCTAATTTCTTGCTGCATTTGTGAGGGAGAAGTGCTTGTGGGATTTTCTGCCTGGGGTCCCCCAACCTCCAAAACTGAGGTGCGTGTGTGGCCCCGCCATCCCTTGCCCTTCCGATCCCATTGGGAGGGCAGCCAGAGGTGGGTGGGAGTGGGGTTTCAAGGTGGTTTCTGTTGGGATCTGGGGCTGTGGGGCTGACCTGAGAAGCACGTTGGTCTTCGAAGTGTCAAGAGAGGCGGGAAGCTGTAGAGCTTCTTCTTGCAGACCTTTTGTGAAAGGGGAGTCGGTGTTGAGGCTCCTTCCCGCTCTGAAGCCATATCCTCTAGAAGCTGACTCGCACGCAGATCATAATGGGGAGGCTGTGATGTCACCTGTTGACTCAGGTGCCCTGCCCTCTCCAGAACTCTCCCCTGGCTGGCCAAGCGAGGAGGGGATGTGACTGGGATCCTGGCTCTGCTTCCATCCTGTGAAAAGCCGCTGCCAGTCAGAGCAGGCAGTAATAAGACAGCTGGGCCCTCTGTGTAAGGCAGCTTCCTTCAGTGGGCAGAGCACCTGCCTGGAATGCAGAAGGTCCCAGGTTCAATCCCCAGGTAGTGCTGTCCCCTGTCAGAAACCCTGGACAGTCGCTGCCGGTCAGTGCTGACAATACTGAGGGAGATGGGCCATGGGCCTGAATCCACAATTCATTTATTTAATATGGGTTGCAGTCAATTAAGTCCTACTTGGAGTGCACCGGTTGGAATTAAGTTAATCACGTGCATAGGCTTCAGTGGGTCTACTCAGAGTTGTTCTTGTTATTTACTTATACCCCGCACATCTGTCTGGGCCTCTCTCCAGCCACTCTGGGCGGCTTCCAGTAGAATATTAAAAACACAATAAAACACCAGTCATTAACAACTTCCCTAAAAAGGGCTGCCTTCAGATGTCTTCTCAAAGTTCGATAGTTGTTTATTTCCTTGACATCCACAGGGCAGGTGCCACTACCGAGAAGGCCCTCTGCCTGGTTCCCTGTAATCTCTTTTCTTGCAGGGAGGGAACCGCCAGAAGGCCCTGAGAGCTGGACCTCAGTGGCCGGGCTGAATGATGGGAGAAGCTCCTTCAGGTATACTGGGCCGAGACTGTTTAGAGTAAGGTTGGCATTGGGTACAAAATGGCAGTGGTCATCCCCTCATGCAATCGAGAAGGGTTTCCTGTTTTCGCTCACCATCGATGCTGTACCTTTATGCTTTAACAGGCTAAGCAGATGGTGACAGTCCTTCGCCCTCTAGGAGCTTACAGTCTGACGTTTTAACAGCCAATGGAGAGAGAGAGAGAGAGAGGAAGGACAGAAGAGGCCAGAGGAGTGGCAGTGAGGAAAATAAATTACACCTCCCTAGGCTTCAGGCAAGGATGAAGGTTTATGCCAAAAGCACTTGGGGAGGGCGCTTTAAGAGAGCTCCATTTCCAAAATCCAATATGTCCATTGGGGATGAGTGAATTGGTCCATTTTGATTCATCTGCGTTTTGCATTTTCCCTGCCTTTAGCTCAGTTCTCTGCAACGGTTGCGATGGCTTCTCCCTGCATGAAATCTTGTATTTTGAAGCACGGCTTTTTGTGCTGATCGCGCTCCTGCCTGCCTGTCCCAATGTCCCCCACGGTATGCCAAACAACCCGTTCAGACTCCTCGCCCCCGCTGTGTAGCAAGCACAACAAATGTCAAAGAAAAGCCTTTCTAGTTCTGCGGTTCCAGTCTATGCACTCTGCCATAGCTGAATCGACAGATCCCCTATGAAGAGATCCCCTATGAAGAGAGCATTTGCCCATGTGCAGGGGGAATGCGCCTGAAGATTTACTTGGCTACTTACTGGTTTTCCAATCTGTGAGGATTCATGAGCAGCCTTTTTCAAAGATTTAAATCTCCCAGCTGAGAAATCAACTGGATACAACTGGGTATCTGATCAACTTTTTATTAGGGAGCAGGTCACTATACAGTTCTGAAAAGGCGGCCTGTGCTGCCTTTAGAGTGGCAATTTTAAGGAGAAAAGTTTGTGGGGATGATCAGTGAAATTCTTCAGGGGAGCAAACTCTTATCAGATGGAATGTCTGGCTTTCATGATTATTTTAACTGCATACTGTGATTTACAGTGGTGCCTCGCAAGACAAAAAGAATCCGTTCCGCGATTCTCTTCGTCTAGCGGTTTTTTCGTCTTGCGAAGCAAGCCCATTGACAGCTTAGCGGATTAGCGCTATTAGCGGCTTTTAGCGATCAGCTGTTAAGCGGCTTATCAGCGGATCAGCTGTTAAGTGGCTTAGCGGCTTAGGAAAAGGGGGGGAAAGGGGAAAAAACCCACGGGAACTCGCAAGATTTTTTCGTCTTGCGAAGCAAGCCCATAGGGAAATTCGTTTTGCGAAGCGCCTCCAAAACGGAAAACCCTTTCGTCTAGCGGGTTTTCCGTCTTGCGAGGCGTTCGTCTTGCGGGGCACCACTGTATTCTGTTTTATGCGTTTTGGGTTTCTGCAATGGCTTCAGCCACACAAATAAATAACATTCGTATTCGCATCTGTGTGGTTGTTTTTTTTTAAGTCCTCATGGAAATTTGTCTGCATTTCAGTGCAAATTTCTCCTAACAGACACATTTTTCTTTGCAGTTTTGCCTAATCTGCCTAGTATTTCAAGGCATAAATATTTCCCCAGATGTTATCTTCACAAACATACACATTTTCATACATGCTTTATCCTAGTACAATGGTACCTCGGGTTACAAACACCTTGGGTTACAAACACTTTGGGTTACAGACTCCGCTAACCCGGAAGTAGTACCTTGGGTTAAGAACTTTACCTCAGGATGGGAACAGAAATCGCGCGGGGGTGGCGGTGGGAGGCCCCATTAGCTAAAGTGGCGCCTCAGGTTAAGAACAGTTTCAGGTTAAGAATGGACGTCTAGAACGAATTAAGCTCATAACCAGAGGTACCACTGTATATGCATTTTTGTTCCCATTGGTTGGCTGGATAAATGCACCGCAACATTCAGAGAAGTGCAGATTTTGAAGGATGGTTGATTCAGCTCACTTCTGGTTTCAGAAAGCGCAGGTTTGCTAGACTAAATGCAAACTGAGTCAAATTTCTCTCTCTCATCTCAAATATCCTTGTGTAGACGGCAATGCTGCAATATGGCTCACCGTGTGCAGCTAGTTTGATCTCCATGCAAACAGAGGTTTGCATAATGACTTAATCACTCCACTACCTATTTTCTTATTTTGCATACTTTATTAATTACTGTCTCCTCCAGGGCATTCAGCTTATCATTATGTGCCTTTCCTCCTTTGCAGATCAACATAAGTGAACAACAGCAAAGATCGTGCTGTCATAAGCAGCTACTTCAGTTGGATCGGTCCTGAATTCGAGGGCTGGACCTGGCTTTTGCCCTGATCTCAATTTAACCCCTGTAGTGAGGATGCCTGTCTCTCTTCTCCCCACCCCCATTACATTCTTACACCAGTGGAGCTTTCAAGGTGTACCCAAACAACCTGGGATGTTCTGGGGCTCCCTCAACCCAATCTTGCCGAATTCTGGCTTGACCCAAATCAGTCTGATTTGGTTCAGGATCCAGGATTCGACCAGATTTGGTACATAGTAACCTCCCTAGGACTTGTGGGTATAGGACAGTAAACAAATTTAAATATTAATATCATCATCAACAACAACACAACATAGTCCCACTAAAATCCTTTTTAAACCAGCACTGTGATAATCAGAGGAAGCTGAATATGTTATACCCCAGATGTGTTTTATAACAAACTGACCAGAGCCCTAATTAAACACCAGCCTCGCCCTAAGATTGATTCAGGACTGACTGAGTCTGGGTTGGGTTGAGTGGTCCCAGGTCCAGCCCAGGTCCCAGTGATTTGGGGGTCTGGATCAGGGTCCTGGATCAGGTCTGTTCTGCATGTGCAGCCCTATTATTTATATTCCACTCATATAAGGGGTATAACATTAACTGGGCAAAGTTTGTTTAGGTTGTTTGTTATATTAACCCCGGAATACTCAAATGTGTATCTTTGTGTGTGTAATTTTCATTTTCATTTAATTACATTGTTTTCTCTCTGTGTATCTCTGTCAATACACTATTGAATTTTTATTTTTAAAGGGAATATCATACTCAGCTCTTCAGCCAAAACAGCTTACAGATTTATTTCTTTTTAACCTACAGTCCTTTCCTTCAGGCTTACATTCTAAGAAGGCATGACACATAAGGAAGAGGAGGGCAGAGGAAAAACGAGCAAATGCATGAGAAGGACACATGGGACTAACTGCATATCCTTGATGCAAACACAGCAGCCATGTCTGAATAGCTGCTGTGGGCTGATTTTTTAAATCACCTCTCTATTTTCTGCTTCTTTTCTCACACACGCCTCCACCTCCCTTGCTGCTCCTGCCCTCCCCATGGCAATGGCGGTTAAGAGCCATTTTGAGACACTCTATCCTGAAACCCTGGCTCGAGAGATACACACATCAGTGACAGGAGGCGCGAGAGGGGAAGGAGCTCCCGTTCCGTTGAAACACGTCCCCGTCTCTGCCTAATACGGGGAGGCTCCGTAATTACAAACATAAGGAGATCAAAGAGGGCTGTCCCCCGGGATTCTTCCCTTTCAAGATTAAAGACGCACTTTCAGGCTCGCTGTATATATTTTGACACACATTATTAAAGCATAAGCCCCCCAACCTTTTTCCCTCCCAGACTTTGCATTTGTAGTCTCCCCCCCCCCTCTCTCCACCTCTCTTGGTGGCTAATTATTACCACAATCCTCCCCGCCCCCTCCGTCGTGTATTCAAAGTATTAATTTGGGTTTTAAAAATACCAGCTGCTGGTTGTGTTGTTGGGCATGTACCGTTCTGGCTTTTATCTTCCGTTGTGGCGAAAGAGGAGAGCAAGCACTGAGTTCAGGTGCTAGACTGTACAGTAAAGAGCAATGACTTTCCTTAGACTCGTCCTCTCTTGAAATGTCTCCCTAAAAGTTAGAAATTAAGACTATCTACCAAATTTAACACCCTGAGCTCAAACTGGAGATGCAACGCTAAACATGACAGGCAAAGTGCTGGGAAGCCTTGTAGGCCCTTTGGGGATATGCTGGTTCGTAAATCCATGTTTAGCATGGCACAACACAAGGGCTAGCAGCTCCCGGCATTTGAGAATGGGAAGCAAGGGGTTACATCCTGTTCTAGTCCCGCTCAGAGCAGACCCATTGAACTTAACTGGCAAACCGAGATTTAGTAATTTCAGTGTGTCAGCAGGATACCACCCATAAAGTTTGGGCAGAGGTTTTGAGTTTGGAATCATCTTATATAAACTGAAGCCAGACAGATGCTCTACTCATAGGGAGGAGGCAGCCAGGCCATGTGGGAAATCCAGATGGCAGCTAGACCCAGCAACCCAGCGCAGCTTCAAGGACTGAGCCAGGGCAGATAAATTAATGGTGGACCCTGTCAAGTGGTTTGACCCAAGGAGCTGTCCAATGCTACCAGGTGCCGATTCCAAACCTGATCCCTAACCAGCTGGTATTGCATTGGTTCTGCCTGCAAAACCTTTGTTCTAGAAGGCAAATGAGTACTGGAGCCTGAAAAGCAGTCAAATCTGCATTCTAGGCCCCACCAGGCTCTGCCCTGGATCTCCTCTGCCTCCTGTTTCCAACAGAGACCCAGCAGACTGTGCCAGGCTCCTCCCCTGAGCCCACATGGTTCCATCTTGGCTCCACCCTAACCTGGGCTCCACCTCTCCCAGCCGTATGTCAACTTTGGGGGAAAGGCCAAAGGCCAAAGGTCACCGGTTCCATCCCTGGACCCTCCAGTTAAGAGAAAGGTTGTCTGTCCAGAATTTGAAATGTTGCACTCAAGGGAGGAGAAAGGTTGATGGGAAGGCCACTGTTGAGTGGTGGCTACTGCTAGACCTCAAAGCAGAATCTCTGAAGTTAATCATCATGACTAACTCCCCATGTGGGGATGAGGAAGCCAAGCAAGGACCGCCCTCCGCCTCCTTCTCCCAGCGGTATGTCCCACTGGGCGTGACCCCAATGTGGGGGTCAACCTGGTGCCCCTGCCCCAATTGGTCTGGCTGGCAGAGGCAGTGTGCCTCTGAATGGCTGTTGCTGAGCAATGCAAGTCAGTAGAGCTCTGTTGCATGCAGGTCCTGCTTGCAGGCATTCCAGAGGCCTTTGCCACTGTGAAAACAGGAGGGGCCTTTGGTCTGATCCAGCGGGGCTGTTCTTATGAACAGCAGTGAGAGGGGGCTGCTGCCTTCACACCCCACCTGGGGACTTCCTGGAGCCATCTGATGGGCACTGTGGGGAAACAGGATGTTGGGACTAGACGGGCCTTTGGCTTGATCCAGCAAGGCTCTTCCTATGTTCTCATGTTGCCAGGTGGCCTCAAATTATTCCATTGTTTCAAACTCAATTTCAGCACAGTTCCAGGTGCTATTCCTTTTATTCAAATGTTTCCAACCTGCACTCTTTTGCGATAAACCAATATCCACTTTATTGCCAGGACTGTAATAGGACAATTAGCAAGCCAATATTGCCAGGGAAATAAAATAACAGGGCTTTGTCTTTGTCTTTTTGCATTTTTATAGCATACAAATATTTGTGGCGCGCGCACACACCTGCCCCTCCCCTCTAAAAAAACCCCCTCAGCTAAATTGCCCTATTAATGAAGCTACCATCTTCGCTTCTAGCCAAATTGCCTGCTAATGGGACCTGTTTTTATATACCCCTTCCCCATATTTCTAATTTGCTCTTTTATAAGTCTCACTTGGACGATTTTGGTTTTATGAAGTTCTTGGAAAGGTGAGGGAGAACGAAGCCTCTGCCTTTTTTCTTTTTTGCCTTTTTTTGATAGACGCTGAGCGGATATGTGGAATACAATCCCAAAACTGATCCATTTGAGATGAAATGCATGGAAGCAGACCTGGTGTGTCCCATGAATATCAGCCTCTGGCAATGCCCACTGATCTGCCACCTTATCTGCTGGCAACTGGAAGCACGAGTTGTACAGTATAATGTGCCATTTTTGCAGCTCCCTTTTCAGACATTGTCTTGCTGGCCTGCCTGACAACAGACGTCATCTGGGCCAGATGATTCCACCTCTCCTCCTCCATGGGCTGTTCTGGGGGTTCGTCAAATCTCCCAAGTACCTCCAAGGGGGGCGCAAGGGAAGGACAGGGGAGAGAGTCATGCTGTGCTAGCAGGTTCTGTTGCGCCGGCTTCCATTAGTGCAGCAACTTAGTTGACTCTGCCCCATGGGGTTGTATCCAGTGCTAGTCTTACCCAGAACAAACCCATTGAAATCAACAGACCCAAGTTAGCCATGTCCATGCATTTTAATGGGTCTACTCTGAGTAGGATTAGCATTTGGTGCAAGCTATAAGGTTGTGTCCAGTGTTAATCCTCACCGTGTTTTTGGTGGTAATATTTTAATGCAAGTTTTTAGACCCTTTCAAACTGCATTTTCCATTGTCGCATCTTGCCCTGGGACAGGCCTCAAAGTGGAAGGCAGGTAACAATTTAAGAGAATAATGACACTTGGGGTTTCGTTTTCCCCCCAAAAGGGTGCAAGCAGCCTGTTGTGTGGACGCCACTTACAGGGTAGGAGGGATGGTTTTCAAAGAGTCCAACCCAAGCCAAAAGTAGGGTAGTGTCATGGGCAAATCGGACACTGAGGAGTGATGGGAAGAACCAGCTGAGGAAGCCCCAAGAGAAGAAAGCTCGTAGCCCAGGAAGTGGTGGTGGGACAACAGGGAGTCCCGGAGAAGACCGGGAAGAGGAGGTGATGGAAGCTGAGGAGGTAGCAGGGCTTTGTGAGCTGGGAGAGTCCAGAATCAGAGGCAGACATGAAGCAGGGGAGTAGGAGAAGGAGGCAAAGAGGCAGAGATGAGTCAGGCTGGTGAAGAGTCAAGGGTGTCTCCCCTTCCTGCTGCAACAAGCTCCAACCCCTCTGTCTCCCTCAGACCACTCCTCATTGCCCCACTACCTTTGGTGGTCCCCCAGCTGGTCCTTCCCACCATTCCCCTGCGCCCAACCAGTAAGAGGTAAGGTGGGGGTTGCTAGGGTCAGTTGTCCTCCCCCCCCACCCTGCTTTTCTATCTAACCCGGGATTCTCCTGGTCCACCCCTGGAGATCCCTCAAGGGCTCTGATTACCTCCTCGTCCTCTGCGCTTCTTCCTCCGCTTGCCAGCGCCGCCCGCTAACACCCCCTTGGGGTTTACCTTCGAGCTGGAGTGGGACATTGGGAGTGGGTTTCTGGCGGAGTGCTGAGTGGGCCCGGGCGGCCTCGCCTCTGTGCCGGCTTCCTGGCCATGAGCAGGACCCTCCTCACACCCTCCTTCATCCTGGGACGAGCTCCCCTCCAGCGAAACCTCGCTGCCTCCCGCCCTCGGGCCTGCAGCCTCTAGTGGGGTCCTTTCCAGAGACGGTCTCTGGGCTCGGCCAGTCCTTGTAACCGGGTCTCCTTTAATTTCGTTTGTCTCAAGGTCCCCCAAATTCATTCCGGAGGGACCCTGGAGGCCCAAGGCCTCCGCTTGCTCATTGCTGCTCAGTTCAAAGTTGCTGACTGTCTCCACGATGGGCTCCAGTCTGATGGCCATCTCTTCCGACCTCAGCGGAGGCTGCGGCCTGCTTTCCTCAGCGCTCACATCCTCGCCTTGCTCGCTTGGAAGACAGAAGATTGATCGCTTGCTGGGGAGCTCCATAGCCGATGCCCATCTGTGCTCCGGACAGTGGCTGTGAAAACAACCAAAGAGGAACCGCAAGTTCAGATAGCAATGGAGCCAATGCGGAAGAGACCAGGGTTTGAATCCATCACCCTGCCGTGAAGCTCACCAGAGTAGCCTTGGGGCAGTCCCTGCCTCAGCGTGGCCTACCCTACACGGTTGT
This sequence comes from Podarcis melisellensis, assembly GCF_964234715.1. Taxonomy (NCBI): domain Eukaryota; kingdom Metazoa; phylum Chordata; class Lepidosauria; order Squamata; family Lacertidae; genus Podarcis; species Podarcis melisellensis. The sequence continues at coordinate 20,239,080 of NC_138540.1, read as the reverse complement.
TGTGGCAATAAAATGGGGACGGGGAGCGAACAATGCGGTTCGAATCCCCGCAATGGGGTGAGCTCCCATTGCTTGGTCCCTGCTCCTGCCAACCTAGCAGTTTGAAAGCATGTCAAAGTGCAAGTAGATAAATAGATACCACTCCGGCGGGAAGGTAACTGGCATCTCCGTGCGCTGCTCTGGTTCGCCAGAAGCGACTTAGTCATGCTGGCCACATGACCCGGAAGCTGTACGCCGGCTCCCTCGGCCAATAAAGCGAGATGAGCGCCGCAACCCCAGAGTCGGTCACGACTGGACCTAATGCTCAGGGATCCCTTTACCTTTACCTAATACCACTTTAAACAGCCAGGGCTCCCCCCCAAATAATTATGGGAGATGTGTTGCACAGAGTGCTGAGAGTTGTTAGGAAACCTCCTATTCCCATGAAAGAACTACAGTTCCCAGAGTTCCCTGTGAAGAGGGATTGGTTGTTAGGCCACTCTGGGAATTGCAACTCCTGAAGGGAATAGGGCTCTCCCTAGACACTACACAACTAGATGGCCCAATGGTCTGACTTCACACCAGGGAGCCTTCTGCGTTCCCATTTCCTAATGGAAGAGCCAAACCTCAGTAGCAGAGTATCTGCTTTGCATGCAGAAGGTCCCAAGTTCAATCTCTGGCTGGGAGAGACCCCTGCCTGAAACCCTGGAGAGCTGCTGCTGCCAGTCAGTGTAGACAGTACTGAGCTAGGCAGACCAATGGTCCGACTCAGGGTAAGGCAGCTTGCCTGTGTGATAAATAAACAAAGACCCAACCCAAACAGAAAGCAAAGTAACAGAAGCTCTAACCTTAACTTGGCACGCCCTAAATGCTTTAATAAAGCATTTGTGGGTTTATATTCCAGCCGAGCCATACGGAAGTCTAAAGCCGGCCAAACTCCCCGCTTCCCAAGCAGACTCGGGGTTTCGGAGGCTCGGCGTGTGTTTTTTGCTCTGCGCTCAGGCGACACCAGCGTCTCAAGCGGCCCAGCCCTGGCACTCTGAGCATCTATAGCCAGCAAACTATTTCCCCCTCTTCCTGGGCAGCTCAAAGACAGGTCTCAGCACTATCAACAAGGGCCAGTCGCCTAGCAACTGCTGCTTAGGAACTGTTGCTAGAATTGTGAAGGATTTCCTGCATTAGTGAGCAGGCTTGATTTCTGCCCCAGGGACTGTGTGGTGCATGGGTTTGAGGGCTCCAGCTTTGCAGTGGCACAGTGGGCTCTTCCGAGTCCCGGCAGGCCTTTGCCCGGCCTCCCACAATGCCCTGGGTCAATGCGAGCCAGAGGCATTGTGGGAAATCAAAATGGCAGTCAGTACTGGGCCATGGGATGGAACTAAAGGGAAAGTGGGGTGCCCGCGGAGATGGAAGCAGAATGACAGCAGGACTCCACAAATCTATACAATGATGGCCTTGGTCCATCAAACTCATTATTGTCACTCTGACTGGCAGTTGTGCTGCAGGTGTTTCGGACAGGGCACCACTCCCAGCCCTACCTGGGGAAGCTCTGCCCTTCCCCATCCCTCATAATGGAAAACAAGTGAGTTTGGAATTAGCTGTGGAAGCCTGAGTGGGCGGAGTCAGTCCGGGGCCTGAAGGTTCTTCGCAGAGAAGGTTGCCACCTGCAGTTCAAAGGCTCGCCACACGGGGTAGCTGTGAGTAGATCCTGGCAACACCAAGGGCATTGGGAACCTGCTGGGTTTTGTACGGAGCTCTGTGCATGCCCCGTTGGCACAGGGTCCCAGTTCATGTTCTGCCCCCGTTCACATCAGCAGTGCGCATTGAAAAGCCGCCACCTCAACAGCTAACTTGATTGTGATTGTGCCCATGCTCATAGCAAGATTCCTTTGGTGTGAGGTCTCCATGGTCAAACTCTGGAATTCACTCCCATGGAAGGTAGTGACAGCCACCAACCGGGATGGCTTAAGAAGAGGATTTGGGCTCCCCCATTCTTACCTTGCCCTCTGCTTTTTAGGAACAGGTCCATGTTTTAAAGCAGGGGTGAGCAACCTAAGGCCCATGGGCCACAGGCGGCCCATGGGAGTCGTTTAACTGGCCCACGAGCTGCCCCCATACCAAGCTGCCCACTCGGCGACTCCCCACACGCTGCAATAAACTGGCGCAGCGTGGCACGGGGACTCGCTTTTGCGGTGCCGTAAATCATGTCTGCGCAGATGAAAACGCAGGAAATCACGGGCCCACAGAGGGATCTCTGCTGGAGTGAACCGTCCCAGGCAAGGTAAACCTTGCCGACCTGTTTTAAAGCACTGTGTCCCAGCGCTTCCTCCCCTGACCCCGCCTCCCCCATGAAAACCCACTCTTTAATACTGAATTGGAGCAAATGACAATTAGGGCTTTCCACGGAATTGCCATTTCCTCCAATTCAGCAGTAAAGAACAAGTTTTCACCAGGGCAAAAAAACAGCAACAAAACACCAGCACACAGATATGGACCTGGAAAGTGGAAGATGGAGGGGGGGTCTCTACCTCTCCACATGTGGAAAAATGATAGGACATATGATATAAATATGGTAAAGGGCCTTATGGGTATTTTCTGTTAGGGTGTGAAACCTAAGACGCTGGCAAGTTAGCAATGTCATGTGACTTTAAGTAGCCAAGCTCGTTAAGTTGTTAAGTTGCTCAGTATATAAAGAGTGTTTGTTTTCTCTGCCTGCGGGGCGTGAAGCAAAAATGTCTGAAAGCTCCGGAGGTGTTTCTGTTATCTTTCTGCAATAAACCTGTCTTTGGAAAGACAGGCTTCCCTGTGTCGTTATTTCTTTGCTGCTGAGACTCTGAAGCTTGTACTGCAACAAGAATCTCTGCACTGGACTTAATTAATGCTCTGCAAAGAGAACTGTTGCTGGTTGCGCAGCGGAAGCGTTTACTGGACCAGAACACAGACTCTCTTATTTTCTTTGTCTTCCTCTCTTCTCTTTTTTCCTCTGGTGGTGGTGGTATTATTATTATTATTATTATTATTATTATTATTATTATTATTATTATTATTATTATTCCTGTTTTGTAGATTAGTCTAATTCTTACTGTATTTTATTTTTTAAAACAAATCCAATATTTTTTTAAAAAAGAAAGAAAGAAAAAGAAAGCCCAGACCTGTTACCTGAGCAAAAGTAAGTGTGGATGAGCTCTTAGTCAAATTCATGGAGACTCTCCAATGGCTACTAGCCACAATGGCTATGTTGAACCTTCAATGTCAAGAGGCAAATTATCTCTGAGTAATACCATTTGCTGGAACTGCAGGTGGGGCGAGGACTGCTAAAGTCAGGTCCTACTCGCAGACTTTCCACTGGGACACCTGGGACACCGCGAGAGGAGGATGCTAGACTAGATGAGCCTTTGGCCTTATTCCAAAGAGCTTAAGTCCTTCCTCTGACTGCAGTATGTGGCAAATCTATTACATTTGAAGCCTTCTTCTGGATGACCTGTTTATTGAGCACACATTGCTTATTCAGAGGTTAGACTACAGTATTGATGGAGCATTCTCTCATTGGTTTCTGGGGAAGTCATACCTGATTTGTTTGTGGGACGGTGATCCCATAACAATTCTGATATGCTCTCTGGAGGACAGGGTGTGGACCCAGAGCATCCCCCATCCTGCACTTAATGAGATCATGTAACAATTCTGGGTCTACAAATTAGAGGAACAAGGAATGGCCCGTAACCACTTTATTCTTCAAAGCCTCTGAAATAATGTCTAGGTCTCTGGAACTGCCTGGATCATGTGACCTTAGGACAAGTCCTCAAATGTCCAAATTCTCAACACCAAGGAAATAAATTATAAATTGTTGACCTAGGGTGCTGTAATCCCCTTTACTTCTGCAAATCCAAATTTCCAGTTATGCGATTGTATGCGTAATGCAAAATCCGGACCATCTGCAGGCACCCCTACTCATTCTCCTCAGTTGGGGCCATGGGAGTGTGTTCCAAAGTCCTGCCTTAACAGTGTCACTGCAAAAGACCCTCTCAGTGCCCACTGAGACTGGTGATCATAATATTATAATAATAATTTATTATTTATACCCTGCCCATCTGGCTGGGTTTCCCCAGTCACTTTGGGTGGCTTCCAGCAGGATATTATAAACACGGTAAAAGATCAAGCATTAAAAACTTCCCTAAACAGGGCTGCCTTCAGATGTCTTCTAAAAGTCAGATAGTTGTTTATTTCTTTAAAATCTGGTGGGAGCATGTTCCACAGGGCGGGTGCCACTACCGAGAAGGCCCTCTACCTGGTTCCCTGTAACTTCGCTTCTTGCAGTGAGGGAACTGCCAGAAGGCCCTCAGAGCTGGACCTCAGTGTCCGGGCAGAACAATGAGGGTGGAGACGCTCCTTCGGGTATACTGGTGAGGAAAGATGGCAGGGAGACCAACAGTCTAATGCTAGGCTTGTCCCCATCTTCCTCCCTGCTGGGTTCTACAAGTGGCAATGTTGAGATTAAGGAGCAGGAGGAAGCACGCAGACAGGGCTACCCTCTGGACTGAGTGGAACTAAGAAGACCAGCAGGTGGGTTCCAACTCAGGGCAGACTGAGGTTGGTCTAAGCACCAGCCTCCGCTAGGCCCGCAAGCACTTTTGCAGAACGGCAGCTGGTATTATGCACACCAGGTTCACTGGCCTTTCTGGGTTGCAACTGAGCTTTTCAGATCATCATTTGTTCCTTCTCCTCTGAGCAGCAGCAGCTTAAAGCGCGGCTCAGGCAGAGCCTTTGAAATTGTAATGACACCTTTGATTTCCAATCCGCAGGCGGAGGCCAGGGCACCGGAGACCAGGAGTGAGGAGAGGGAAAGGGGGAGGGAGAATTTCGGGAGACAATGGTGGGCGTCAACCATTTCCAGAGGCACCGCGCCGGGGATGAAAAATTATACGGTCTTCGACGCCAACAGAATGACAATGGCAGGGTGGCGGGGAGCGTTAGGGGAAAACACACCCGGGGAGGGCTGCAAAGTCCAGAGCTGTGGAGGCGATCGAAACAAACCTCACTTGCTGCTTCCTTTTGGAAACTAGGCATCGGTTTGGAAGTTTGCGAAAAACACACACATCCCAAATTAAGCATGCATGACGGACAGAAGATGAATTTTCAGCGGGGACCCTGGGAGTGCCCCATTGAAAGACTGTAAGATGAGAATGGCTGGATCGTGTCAATGGCCCGGCTAGTTTTCTCAGGGGCCAACCAGATATCCATTGTGGGAAGCCTGATAGAGCTGTACGTGAGTGCTGCAGCAACTCTGCCCGCTTGTGATTTCCAGCAGCTGGTATTCAGAGGCATGATGCCTCTGGCATTGGAGGCAGAACAAAGACATCATGGCTAGTAGCTACTGGTAGCATAGTTGTCAACTCTTCCCTTTTCTGGCGAGGAATCCTATTCGGAATAAGGGAATTTCCCTTTTAAAAAGGGAAACGTTGACAGCTATAACTGGTAGCTCCATGAATTTATCTAAACCTCTTTTGAAGCCATCCAAGTTGGTGGACGTTTCTGCCTCTTGTGGGAGGGAGTTCCATAGTTTAACAATATGCCGCGTGAAGGAGGAGTTTTATCTATTGCAATTCATCCAACAGCTTCATTGGATGTTCAGGAGTTTCCAAGTGTTACATGAGAGGGAGAAACACTCTTCTCTCTGCACAATCTGAAAGGGTGCCTTTCCTTGACCTGCTACTTTTCTAGGTGCAGGGATATTTGAAACATTTAATCTGTTCTCGCAATGGCCAGTCACGGGAAGCCGATGGGTGATTCCTGAGCGCAACAATATTCTCTCCACTTGCAATGCCTAGCTGGTGGAATTCAGAGCACTATTGCCTTCAACAGGAGAGGTAGAACATAGTTATAATGGCTAGTAGCCACTGATAGCCTTCTCCGTGGATTGGCTAACTCTCTTTTAAAGCCAATTACTTGGTGGCGACCGCTGCTTCCTGCAGGAGCAAGTTCCATAATTTAACTAGGTGCTGAATGGAGAAGTCCTCCTTTTTGCCTGCCCCGAATCTCCCAGCATTCAACAGGGCAGACACTTGCCTGACACAGATGCCTTGGAGCCACGTCTCGATGGATTTGAAGTGGTACTCCATGTCCCCATAGGTGCTGGAGACAAACTTGTAGGAATCAAAGACTTGTGACTTGCCTCGTTTCCACCTGGCCCCTAGGCTGCGCTCTCCATACCCCAACCAGATTTCCACATGGACAATGTCGTGGGGCTGCCTTTTTCCTGCAGAGAGGGAAGGAGTACATCTTGGAAAACAGCCTTTGGAAACTGGAAGAGGGTGAGGAAGAGGGGAGCCTTAATGCATCAAAATTCTGGCACTGGAGAATCCCCTAAGCGCCTGCCCTAGGAAGAGGAAGAAAGCGGATTCAGGTGGTCCCATGAGGGGAGTGCGTGTGCTGAAGGATTCAGATGAAGACAGAAACCGGTGTCTGAATGGAGTGGCAAGACATTTCGAAGCCAAGATTTTGAGGCCATCAGGCACATTTGGAATTTTGAGGAAGTGCTTGCTGGCGGTCATGAAATGGCTGCCCTGGGCGATGCGGAACATCACAAAATGGCTGCCATGAGGGTATGGCATATTATAAAATGGCTGCTGGGGATGTGGTATATCACCAACATGGCACCTTTTGGGTGCAGCGGTGCTTGCAAGGCCTTCCCCTGGTACCCACAAAGATGTTCTGTGCTCACAACCTTCGATTCCCTTGGAAAAGTACATAGAGTTGAAGGAGGAAGTTTGGAGAGCGACACTTTTTCCCACTTTGTTTTTCAACTCAGTGTGCTTTTCAAGGCTCAGATTAAGTCTATTGGATCTCGCTTTTGCCCAGTTCCCTTGGAAAAGCCAGGTGTGTGTGTGTGTGTGTGTGTGTGTGTGTGTGCTCCTGCTTGCTCGGTTTCTTTTTCGGAGCAGGGAGGTTGACCTGAGGGATGGGAGGGACAGAAGTGTTCAGATATCACCTGCTGAAACATAGAAATGTGCCCATGGGAACCCCCCCCCCAAAAAAAACCCCAATGACAACTGGTGAGCTTGAGATAAGAAGAAAGGCAAAAGGATGGGAGGAAGATTCAGAAAAGGACAGGAAGAGGAGTATGATGGACAGCACAGGCCACATTACGTTGTGTGTCAAAGTAAGTTCCTGAAATGAAGATGAGATCTCCTGGTTTCAGATATTCCTCGCTGAGTAATGTAATAGGAAGAGTGTCATACTGATAAGCTTGGTTTCCTAAGCCCATGCAAAAGCCAAACTCTTCTGTCAGGTCCCACATTACTCTCCGGATGAACCCGCAGCAGTCCAGGAAGAGCGGAGAGTTGTATTCTGGAGCTGGGGAAGAAATTGAAGCAAAGGTCAGCTGGAAAGTGGAATATTGTTGAAGCAAAATGGCAACCTCAAGCAAAGCGCCCAGAAGGAAAATGAGCAATGGGGAACAGATGAGCAGACCAGGGACTCAGCTACGTTAGTCAAGAAACAGCATGCAACACCAGATGGCACCAGAGAGCAAAATAATTTCTAAGCGATTTTCCATAGTGGTTTTTCCCCCTTTTAACGATTTAATTTCTTACTTATTTATAGTGTTTCTTTCCCTGCGTGTAGATTCACCCCAGGTAAGAAGAAACTCCAGCATCCAGCAAGTTTCCCACAGGCATCTGGTCAGTCACTGTGAGAACAAGATGCTAGACTAGATGGGCCTCATCCAGCAGGGCTCTTTGGACGTCCTTGCGTCTGAGGGGTTGCTTATTTCAGCAGTATTTTGGTGTCACAGGGAGTCTCCTACACCCTCGCTTTTCGAAAACAAAACGGCCTGGGAAAGCAAATGGCTCTTACTTCCAGCTTGATGGTACTTCTTTGCGTAAGGCACGCCGATGTAACTCTTCGCTTGCTCGAGAAACCTCATCCGGAGTTGCCACTGGTCATCCGGATCCAGATTTCTGGGTACAGGCACTTTCTTCTGAGCAACCCTCCTCAGTTCCTCCTAGAACCAAGGGAAGTGAGCGGGGAGTGAAATGGAAGCAAACTAATGATTGCTCAGACTTTGGGGCGCATTGCTGTACATGACATGGGAAGAACCTTTAAAGCCTCTCTTCCTTCCTCTCCCTCTCTCCCTCTCTCATAAAGAACCCAAGGAGGCCAGAGGCTTCCCTTGCCGAACCTCCCGTAGCAAGCAATTGGCTGGCTCCAGGAAGTCCACAAGCAGGCCAGAAACGCAACTGTAATGGTTGTAGGGGTTGCTCGTGCGTATGTTGCCGCCACTCCTGGCTAGATTACCTGGTTGAACCCTTTCTGTCTGGACAGCCCTTCACTTTGTGGCTGTTTCAGTCGCTAGCAGAATCCGTCAGTGGGCGTTTCTTGAACTTCTTCCAGCAAAGAAGTTCTTTGACGCCAAGTCTCCTCCTACTCTCCCTGCGCGGAAGTCTTCTGCGCAGGGAGGGTGTGGGCAATGGAGGACCCGTGCTCTCCCCACTGGTCTCCGGGGAAGAGTCCTGGAGCCTTCTCTCCGATTCTCCCATCTGCCCCCTTCACCCCTGGTGTTACGCTGATTTCCTTCCCCAGCAGATGGGCTGCCTCTCTCCCTGCTGGGACCCTCTCCAGCATCGCTTTGGAGCCTTGCCTCCGCCTCTGGCTCCGATGGCAGTTCCCTGACAGCAACCATTAGGCAAAGCAGCATACAAGCATGTGAATATTAGGTAAGCTTTACCAATGAATTTTCATGAGGGTTCTTTTAAAAAGAAATAAAATTCCCCACTCCTGCCCCACCCTGCTCTCCTGAACCCAGGACCCGGGAGCGAGTCCTCCTTTAGCAACAACCGAACAGCCGCTTTGCTCCCCGTGAAATCCTGCTGATTTGAGAGAAAGAGGGAGGTGCACACACACAGCCCCCCTGGGATTACAAAAAAGGACCTGCCGCCGCTGTCAGGACCGCACCAACTAAGCCGACACAAATCCTGCATTGCAGGGGGTTGGGCTAGATGACCCTTGGAGTGTCTCTTCAAACTCTGCAATTCTGTGATTCAGTGAATAAATCCCAATTATGTGGAAATGGGAAAAGCAAGCTAGAGACTGGAAAAAAACGAGAAACTGAGAGAAATTGAAACGGGCAGATTCCTCCATCCCTACTTGTAGCCCTGATGATATTGCTGGACTCAAATGCCCATCAGCTCCAGCCTTTGTGGCCAAGCATGGGAGTTGCACTTCAGAGACTCGAGTGGTGCTGTGGTCTAAACCACTAAGCCTCTTGGGCTTGCTGATTTGAATCCCCGTGACGGAGTGAGCTCCCGGTGCTCTGTCCCAGCTCCTGCCAACCTAGCAGTTTGAAAGCATACCAGTGCAAGTAGATAAATAGGTACCATTGTGACGGGAAGGTAAACTGTGTTTCTGTGCGCTCTGGTTTCCATCATGGTGTCCCGTTGTGCCAGAAGTGGTTTAGTCATGCTGGCCACATGACCCGGAAAGCTGTCTGTGGACAAACGCTGGCTTCCTCAGCCAGTAAAGCGAGATGAGTGCCGTAACCCCATAGTCACCTCCGACTGGACTTAACCATCCAGGGGTCCTTTACATTTGCCTTTTACCTGCACTTCAGCAACATCTGGAGCTCTCAGACCTGGTAGGCCAAAATATATGGAGAGCAGCAGATTGTGGAAGCCTGGTCTGCACCAGGGGTGATGAACCTTTGCCCCTCCAGATGTTGTTGGACTCCCATCAGCACTGACCAGCAGGGCCAGTGATGATGGGAATTGTAGTCTAGCAACATCTGGAGAGCTACAGCTTCTCCACCCCAGTTCTGCACGGACTGGCAGTGGCTCTCCTTCCTCAGACCCAATTCTGTGCATTTCTGAAGAGCAATGAGAGACATCCTCTTGCACAAGCCCTTGCAAATGTCCACCAGCTGCTGCTTAACTTTGCCAATGTGAATACAGGAGAAGGGAAAATCTCCTAAAAGCCCATCCAGGCTGGCAAATAAGCTGATTTCAACAGAGGCCACAAGATGTCACTGTAGAGTCGTCTCCGTTTCCTTCCCACCTGCTCTGCTCTTGCTACAAAATACTATGGTATTCTTATGCTCAACCCCACTTTTCCAAGCAGGTAAGGAGTCCAAGCATTCACTTGGGTTTGGTTGTTGGGGAAGGGGGTCTTTGGGGAGATTGTTGGTGCTTCCTAATATTTGTGTGTGTTTGCAAATATATAGGTTAAGCCAGTGCTTTTATTCTAAAAAAATGTTTAGGGGTACTCTCATTTTCCTAAAGGCAAAGGTAAAGGTACCCCTGACCATTAGGTCCACGGACGACTCTGGGGTTGCGTGCTCATCTTGCTCTATAGGCCGAGGGAGCCGATGTACAGCTTCCGGGTCATGTGGCCAGCTTGACTAAGCCGCTTCTGGCGAACCAGAGCAGCACACAGAAATGCCGTTTACCTTCCCGCCGGAGTGGTACCTATTTGTCTACTTGAACTTGATGTGCTTTCGAACTGCTAGGTGGGCAGGAGCTGGGACCAAACAACGGGAGCTCACCCTGTCGCGGGGATTCGAACCGCCGACCTTCCTACTCATATTGAAATACTGCCCCTCAATGAGGCCAAACTTAGATTTATGAAACGATTAGGGGTATGCGTCCCCCTGCGTCCCCCCAGAAAAAAAGCACTGGGTTAAGCAGAGGCAAGTAGCACAAACTCTCCAACAGACTATAAAAGTCCTCTGCTTCCACATCAAGATACCCAGGTGGATCCAGAGGTCAAATTTAACTCTCTGTATCTCACTCAGACTTGGGGATGGACAGATCGGTCCTTTTGGTTTCTCTCATTTTCCCAGTCTTCAATTCAGTTTGCCACATTTCCCTGTCAGTTTGAGAACTTTGTTTTTTAGTCCTGACAAAGTCTATCAGCATTTTATAGCACACATTTCTCCTCCTAACATGTGTATTTTTGCAAAGGAATTTCCCCCCAACTGAATGCATTTCATTTTATTTTCAGGAATAGATACATATATGGGCACACTTCCTCCTAATATTAGATACATATTGCCATGCCTTTGGCTGGAGAACTGCACCACAAAATTTGGAAATGGGTGAATCTGGAAGGATTAGTTGCATTTCGGCTCACGGAAGTGCAAATGAGGAGGGTTTTCTACTTAGAGTAGACCCCGTGAATAGAACAGGCATGGCGTAAATGAAGCTGAGTGTTGAAGGATTCGTGACAGATAAAAGAAAGTACTTGGCTAAAGTGTGGAATTTGGCTGCTGTGGGAACAGAATGATAGACTAGATGGTCCATTTGCCTGATCCAGCAGGCTTCTATTATGTCTAACTTGAATTAATTAATTTCAGTAAAACTTACTAGGAGACAGCCTCAGATTGCACTTGGGTTACCTCATCCTTAGCTGGGAGTAAGGAGAAGGAAGTCTTCCTCTCTCTTCTGAGGGGGAATCTACTTGTTTAGAACTGTTCCCCAAATAGTTCTGCATCACAGTACCAGTTACCTAAGTATTTAGTTTAACTAACAATAGGAGGTGCCTGGTTGGAGCCAGCAGACAGGTTTGACCAACTTTCGGCCGGCCTTCTGGTCCCATTAACCCTCTCCTGTCTAACCACCAATCTGACAGCAATAATTCATTGGTAGTGTGTGTCTGTTGCTGCTCTGTTCCCCTTCTCCCCTTGCCAGAGGATGAGCAGAGAGTGCATTTCTCAAAGACCCTCAATTCCTTTAAGGCTCAGGAATCAAGATGCAAAGACAAAATAATGCCTGAGAACCCGTCAGGCAAATCACTGACAATGCTGGTGCATATTCAACGCACACCCACACACACACCCTGGTAAGAACTATAAATCTGAGGCTTTGTTAAGAGCAAAACTCAGAGGGATCTAGCTGTAGTTTAGAGCTGGTAAAGACCAGCATTCCGCAACCTGGTGCTTCTCAGATGTTTTGGAATGAAGATGAAGTTGCATTTCTGCACTCAAGTGTCACAAAATGAGACAACGTTGTTCATCAGGGCCTTCATGGGGCTTCTGCATGTTCTGGGGCCTGCATGTTCCTGGCCAGGACAGCTATCCATCATCCTTGATCATAACTGCTTATTACTGCAAACTTTTCTGGTTAGAAGCACAGAAGCTGGAGGAAAGTTGGCAACTTTTACTTGGCTAAACCATGACATCTGGGCCTGGGGAGCGGGTCTAATTACCCGGGGGCACAGATAAGATATACCTTCCTCCCTCAAGTTTAGAAGACAGATATATACCGTATCTAGTCCAACAGCCTTTGGGAAGATCACAAACACCTCACTAAATGCAGTTGCAAAAGCGAGAGTTTTCCCATTCTCCTAAATGAGATTAATCTACTTTAGTTGACCAGTGGGGGCCAGTTTTAGCAAGCAAGGGGTGATTTTAATAAGCAGGAGTGGAAGTTAAGAGTTCCCCAATTTAATTTTTTTTTAAAAAAAGCTACTTTGCTTCTAATGTGTTACAGTAAGAGGAATTAAGCTACTTTGCTTCTAGTGTGTTACAGAAAGCGGAAGACTGGCCTTCCATTCTACAAGGACAGAGAGATTCGCTAAACTGTTACGCTGTGCACTAGCACAGTGAATTGACTGCATGCACCATCCCATGAAATCTAGCCTCCAGATTACCCACTCCCTCCCTTGCTTCCTTTCAATTAGAGAGGCACCTTTGTGCAGCCCTGTGTTAACAGCCCTGCCAGGGAGCTGTATATAACCTTGTTTGTAACCCTACTGCAGACTTGTATCAAGAGAGCCAGGGGAGGGTGGTTCATTAAGCCGAATGGGGCAATACTCCACCAATCTCATCCAACCTGCACCTGCCTTTGCTTCTTACTTTAACCAGTCCGAAGGTGGGGGGTGGGGCAAAACTAGAATTCATTGGTTCTGCCTCTCATTGGCTTTGGCGCCACCTACTGTCGGGCTCCCTGCCTTCTTCCCCAATGTGCAACCAGCCACCACTGTGAGGAGCCCTGGGACAGAGTTAGTGGCAAGTGAGAGGGATACAACCCCCCGAACCCAGAATCCCGTATTTGAAGGTGACACGGGAAGGCGGAAGGCAAAACAAAAAACATGACACAGCCAGTTCGTGTCTTCTTGTTCTTCTCCCTGCCTGCATTTCCTGGCAACCACAGGTTAAAAGCTCAGTAGCTCTGTTGATGTGGGAGTCACCTGCCAACTGCGGCTTCCTGGCATGCTACCCACACTCATATTCCTAGCGGGTGTAGCTTCATAGCAACCAGTACATAACATCTGATGCCTATATTTGAAACTGTGAGGGGCGGGGAAGCGGAGGCAGGGCGAAGCGGGGGGGGGGGGGAGCCAGAAGAAAAGTAGGCCTCTGAGTCCCTACGAAAACCTTGTCTCCCCCTTCCAAAGCTCACCCTTAAGCAGTGGAGGCTGGTGCATTGGGGCAAATGGGGCAGTGCCCCACCGACTTCAGCCTGCCGCCAGCCAGCCACCACCTGCCTGCCTTCTCTCTTAGATCCAGTCCACCTGCCTGCCATCTTCTTCCTCCTCAACCTCAATGTTGCCCCTTGCAGAATTCAGCAGGGGGAATTGGAGGATGGCTGCAAAACCAGAATCAGTTGGTTCTGCCTGCCAGCAAGAGCTGTTTGACCGTGGACAAAGGTTGCGGACTCTCCTTCCTTGGAGGTTTTCAAGCAGAGCTTGGATGGCCATCTGTCATGGATGCTTTAGCTGAGATTCCTGCATTGCAGGGGGTTGGACTAGATGACCTTTGGTGTCCCTTCCAGCTCTAAGATTCTGTGATTCTGGTCTCCTGCTCCAGCTGCACTGATCTCAAGGAGTCAGTGTGGTGTAGTGGTTAAGAGCGGTAGTCTCCTAATCTGGGGAACCGGGTTCGCGTCTCCGCTCCTCCACATGCAGCTGCTGGGTGACCTTGGGCCAGTCACACTTCTGTGAAGTCTCTCACCCCACTCACCTCACAGAGTGTTTGTTGTGGGGGAGGAAGGGAAAGGAGAATGTTAGCCGCTTTGAGACTCCTGAAGGGGAGTGAAAGGCGGGATATCAAATCCAAACTCTTCTTCTTCTTCTTCTTCTGTGCCGGAAAGGACGCTCTCCATCAGTTTGAGGTGGGGGAGGGGCTGTTAAAACCACAGCCCTGCATGACTAGCAGTGAAAGAATCAGGAAATGGGCTTTAGCTAGGGATTCCTCCTCCTCCTCCTCCCTCTCTGCCATTCCCAACCAGCCTCAACTTTGGGTGGAGTTAGCCTACCTTTCCCTGACATTGCTCCAGATCCCGCCAGGCGCCCAAAGGGCAGGTTCCAGCTTGCAGAGCAGCTTGCAGAGCCAAGAGCAGAGGGGAAGTGAGGCTGGCTTGAAAAGAAGTGGACCTGGAGTCGCTCCTCAAAAGCACCCGCCCCAAACATAAGAACATAAGAAGAGTACTAAGGCTGGATCAGGCCAGTGGTTTATCTTGTCCAGCATCCTGTTCTCACAACGGCCAGTGGGATGCCTTTGGCAAACTGGTATGCAGGACCTGAGCGTAAGAACTACAGTACCTATAGCGGTTTCACAGTAAATCCCTCTCCCTAGGGAACTCTGGGAATTGTAGTTCTGGGATGGAAATGGGGGTCTCCCAACAACTCCCAGCACCCTTCCCCAGGACTCTCTGGGGGAATCCATGGCTGTATCTAGTTGTTTTAACAGTTCTTTACATGGGTGGTGTGGGACGCGGGTGGTGCTGCGGGTTAAACCACAGAGCCTAGGACTTGCCGATCAGAAGGTCGGCGGTTTGAATCCCCACGATGGGGTGAGCTCCTGTTGCTCGGTCCCTGCTCCTGCCAACCTAGCTGTTCGAAAGCACATCAAGTGCAAGTAGATAAATAGGTACCGCTCCGGCAGGAAGATAAACAGTGTTTCCGTGCGCTGCTCTGGTTCACCAGAAGCGGCTTAGTCATGCTGGTCACATGACCCGGAAGCTGTATGCCGGCTCCCTCGGCCAATAAAGTGAGATGAGAGCCGCAACCCCAGAGTCGGTCACGACTGGACCTAATGGTCAGGGGTCCCTTTACCTTTACATGGGTGGTGTGGATGGATGTCCTACTGCACAACAACAACAACAACAACAATTTTATTATTTATACTCTGCCCACCTGGCTGGGTTGCCCCAGCTACTCTGGGTGGGTTCCAACATATATAAAAGGCATAATAAAATATTAAAAACTGCCTTAACACCTTCAGATGTCTCCCAAAAGTTGTAGTTACTTAGCTCAGCAGCTGCATAGCTCCATACCCTCCCAAATTTCCTTGAGGAAAATTGTGATGTCCTAAGGAAAAGCGGGATCAAACCAGAAACTGGGATGGCTTCTGTAAATCCGGGACTGTCTCTGGAAAACAGGGAGCCCTGGAGGGGCTGAAATGCCCTGAAGTGCCCTGAGAATGAAAGATTCAAACAATAGATGCCTCTTTCAGAGGGGAAGAAGACTTATGGGAGACTGCAGGACTTCTTTCAGTGTAGCAAGGCTGAAGCGAGAAGCCTGCCAGGCATCTTCCTTAGGATCACAGACTTGTTTGATTGCATTCTGTCCACTGCTGAGTTCTGGGTAAGGACTCCTGAAGCCTGCAAGATATATTAGATTTTCTTCTGTGTCCAGACCCCAGCCTTGCATCAGCCACCGTTTAATGCTTAAACAAGCTGTGTAAAAAGGGAAGTGTCATCTCCAGGTTGTGCTGGAGGGAGAAGGAGATGGTATGGCAGTCCCAGGTGCCCTAAGAAGTCAAGGCGCACCCCAGAGGTCACCTCTGGACTTAATTGCATAGGATAGGTCTTTGGAACCTCTGGGTGTTGCTGAACTGCCACTCCCAACAATTCCTTTGCAGCATTTCCAGGGCTGGGTTTTAATCGCATTATCCAAAATGTTTTTGTATCCTCTCCTTTTTTAAAGAAATAAAGTAAAATACTTCTATTTGACGTGTTATTCCTCAAACCAGCTTCACATTGACTGCAGCCCTTAAGCCATTCCTAATTCATCACATTTAAGAATATAAGCAAAGCCTGCTGGATGCATAGCTGTCAACTTTTTCCATTTTGTAAGGGAAATTCCCTTATTCCTCACAAGAAAAGGGAAAAGTTGACAGCTATGGCTGGATGAGGCCAATGGCTCATCTAGTCCAGCCTCCTGTTCCCAGGTGCCTCTGGGAAGCTAAAAGCAGGACCCGAGCACAAGAGCCCTCTCCCCAACTGTGGTTTCCAGCAACCTCGACCGTGGAGGCAGAGCCATCTTGCTTAGTAGCCCTTGATAGCCTTGAATTTGAATAATCCTTTTTTAAAACCAGGCCTTCACTGCCTTTACTATGAGCTGTGTAAGGAAAGCAGATTCTTCTATCTGTCCTGAATCTTCCAGCACATGGCTTTGTTGGATGCCAGTGTGTTCTAGTGTCGTGAGAGAAGGAGAAAAACTTTGCTCTATTCACTGTCTTCTAATGGATTGTGTAATTTGTGAGTTTGGAACCATTGTGCCAAAGAATGGGTAGTCATGCAAAAGGCATGTTTTGGCTTGCCATCTTGATTCAAAATGGCGCTTGGAATCCAAACGTCAACAGAGACCCCCACCCCACGTCAGGTTTGGCAATGGTGTCTCAAGAGGGAGCCAAACCTATGCTTAAAAACAGGTGAAGTCATGACAGAGCTATGGTTTGGTCCACCATCTTGAATAAAAATGGTGACTGACATCCATTGATGAAGACTGCCACCCCCACCTCACAGGAACCCCGATGCCAAGTTTGGCAATGATGTCTCAAGAGGCGGTCAAACCTATGCCAAAACAAAAAACACAGGCAAAACCTCAGCGAAGCAACATTTGGGCCCTCCATCTTGATTCAAAATGGTGGCCAGCATCCCAGTTGCCAGAAAAAGTGTTGTCCCCACCTTCTTGAGTTTGGTGATGTTATATATCAAGAGGAAGCCAAAATCCAGCCATTTGGGGGGGGGGTAGAAATAATTTATTATTACTATTACTAGAAACAGGCATTCAAGACAAACCACTTTCCAAAATATACAGCCGATTCTTCTTTCTCTCTTTTGCTTTTTTTAATATTACATTTTTATGGTGTTTCTTACAGAGATTTTAACCTGTAGATCCTGCTTTGGGCAATTTCCTCCCTCTCGTTTTGAAGATTACAGACAGGTGAAAGAAATAACCAAGACACAGATGACATCAATAGTGCCTTGGTCCTCTGTCAGGAGTTCTGCAGTGCGCTTCTGAGATGTTTATTTGTCCTCCGGTACCCAGCTTTGCTGAGTGTGGGGGGTGAATGGGAAGGAAAATGGAAGAGACTGCGTTGGGTTAAGGAGACCTGAGCGGAGGAGGCATCTGAAGCGCCTGCTTTTCTGATGTCCTTCATTTTCGCTTGTCAGAGAACATTCCCCGCACGTAAAGTCTAAGGAGAGGTGACCTTCAGTTTGCCAAGCAAGATGCAGAATGAGATGACAAGTGTCCTGAGAACGCTGGGATTTGTGGCAGGGAGTGCGCCGCAGCAAAGATGGAGTGTGCTCTGCTGCCAAACTGCAAAGGTATTGTGCCTGGACCTTCTCAGTCTATTAGGGTGAATGGGAACCTGCTCCATCAACCTCTGTTCCCACTCAATCAGTCCCCACCTGCCTGCTTCCTTCCTTACAACCAGCCTAGTGGGTAACCCTGCTGAGGTCCAGCACCCAGGGCCTTCTGGCGGTTCCCTCGCTGTGAGAAGCCAAGTTACAGGGAACCAGGCAGAGGGCCTTCTCGGTAGTGGCACCTGCCCTGTGGAACGCCCTCCCACCAGATGTCAAAGAGAAAAATAACTACCAAACTTTTAGGAGACATCTGAAGGCAGCCCTGTTTAGGGAAGCTTTTAGTGTTTAATAAGTTATTGTATTTTAGTGTTTTGTTGGAAGCCGCCCAGAGTGGCTGGGGAAACCCAGCCAGATGGGCGGGGTCTAAATAAATTATTATTACTATTATTACTATTACTATTATTACTATTATTACTATCAGTGCTGCCTTTGCATAACAGTGGTCAGAGTGCTGGACTAGGACCTGGGAGGCTGGGTTCAAATCCCCCACTTGGCCACGAAGCTCACTAGGTGTCCTTGGGGCAGTCACTGCCTCTCAGATTAACCTACCTCACAGGGTTGTTGCGGGGATTAAATGGGAGGGGGGACCATGTGTGCTGCCACCTTGAGCTCCTTGAAGGGGTGTGAATGTGCCCAATGGCCAGCTGTTCTGCACATGAACCACTCACATTTCGCTTTACACACACACACACACACACACACACGGGGAGAGATAATGGAATGGAGTATATGGGAAGTGGTCATGTCCGGCAAGCACCTGGGACTGGACCTCCACACTGTGACATCCTCTCCCAAGTTTCACCTCTCCCTTCCTAAAGGGAAGCCCTCCAGAGATCAAGTTCTTCTGTCATTTTCAATAAAAGAGGACCAGGGTGGGTGCAGAGAGAAAGTGAATCTTTGCGCTTTTAAAAACCTAATTCACCTACCAATAAAGTGGATGGATGTTTCGTATACAAATGTACTTACAGTGGTACCTCTGGTTAAGTACTTAATTCGTTCCAGAGGTCCCTTCTTAACCTGAAACTGTTCTTAACCTGAAGCACCACTTTAGCTAGTGGGGCCTTCTGCTGCCATCACGCCGCTGGAGCACAATTTCTGTTCTTATCCTGAAGCAAAGTTCTTAACCTGAAGCACTATTTCTGGGTTAGCAGAATCTATAACCTGAAGCGTATGTAACCTGAGGTACCACAGTATTTGATGTGCTTATTATCAGCAGTTGGTCAATTACACAGGATTAAAGCTTGCGTGCCACAGAGAGTGGTGAAGGACCCCCCCCCTTGAAATATTGAGTTTTCTGTTACTTTTCCATGAGTTTGCAAACCACCTGCTTTGGAAACAGCAGGGGAAGAAAGAGCAAGGGGCAGGGGAGAGACAAATTGGGCATCCCACCCCCCAGTTTTCTGTTATCTGCCAAGTACTTGCCAGCAACAAAGACCTGATTGTGATCTGGGGACTGTCTAACTTACTTGAAATATCACTCTGGGCTCCTCTGCTCAGACAGAAGGCCCACCAAGCCTTTTCTGGCAACGTTTGGGACTGAGGCGGGTCAAGCCTATTGATCTTCAGAACAAAGACGCTACCCGGGATGGAGTTGACGGGGAGGGAAGGGCAAGGGCAGAGTTCTTCAAAGTGGGTGAAGGGGCAGGCAGGCAGAAGGAATGGAAGGAGGCTGAGAAGCTGCATCTGGGAATTGGCATGGTTCTGCGTGGGAGAGAGTCTAGTTTGTTTCCAGGAATGCATGACCTGGAATCAGCCAGAGAAAAAGGCGCCTGCCTGCCTTGGTATCTGCATCAGTTTTACTGGTGAAAACTTTGACACCTCCCACCCCCATGTACAGAGCTATTGTGCTTTTAACAGCCAGTCATTCAACCAGTGCAACACCCTGGCATCACTGAAGCTGCCTGCCTGCCCCCGGTTGGATTTCTGCTTCTTGCCTCCAGCTGATGCTGTCTTCTGAGAAGTGACTGAGCAGCTCTGGTCACGTAAGCTCTCAGAAGGTTGCAGGTTCAAATCCTGCAGCTGCTCTAGAAGGTGCAGAGGACATAGGAGCCTACTCCTAGGGGGCAAGGTCCCTTTGGCCCCCCTCAATATAATATCAGCCCTGTCACCCAGTAGATTGGCATTGCCATTCAAATGGGGGGGTGCACGCCACATCATGTGATCAATTATGTGGAGGAGGACTTCTCTGCCCCCCCCCCGATATTTTACTTAAGTTGGCACCCCTGACAGAGGCTCATGCCTCGGAAATTTGCAGGATGGGGAAGGAGGACCCATTGCTCTGTGACACTTGATATGCAGCTGACCCCACATTCTCATTAGAATGACAACATTCTTGCATGGAAATGGGTTCCTTTGGTTCATAAAGAGTTTTGTGAGGTGTCATGCAAAAACACTTTCCAGTGGTACCTCGGGTTAAGTACTTAATTCGTTCCGGAGGTCCGTACTTAACCTGAAACTGTTCTTAACCTGAAGCACCACTTTAGCTAACGGGGCCTCCTGCTGCTGCCGCCCCACCAGAGCACGATTTCTGTCCTCATCCTGAAGCAAAGTTCTTAACCTGAAGCACTATTTCTGGGTTAGCGGAGTCTGTAACCTGAAGCGTATATAACCTGAAGCATATGTAACCTGAGGTACCACTGTACTCAAAAACAGACCCTCATTTTGAAAAGACGTCCCACAACTTATTTGGGTGGGTGGGACAGTGGGAGCTGCCTTATACAGACCATTGGTCCATCTAGCTTAGTTTGGTCTTCCCTGACCAGCGACAAGTCTCCAGGATTTCAGGCACAGAGTCTCTCCCAGCCCAACCTGGAGATTTTGGGGATTGAAACTGGGACCTTCTGCATGCAAAGCAGATGCTCTACCCCTGAGCTACAGCCCTTCGCTTAAGACACAGGAAGCTGCCATATAACAAGTCAGGCCACTCAATATTGTCTACACTGACTGGCAGTGACTCTCCAAGGTTTAAGGCGGAATATATTGTTGTGAGGCTTTGTTTGGTTTTTTTGCAGGTGGAAGAGGGGTCAGGCTTTATGCCCGAGTCCCTTCTAATTCCTGGAACCAGCAAGGATACAATTGTTGGACTAGCCAGTCCAGCTTCTTGATAATGGCCCTGAGTACGGGTTCTTAGGATGATAAAGGAAGTGGCTCTGTGCCAGAGGGCAAAGGGGTGGCTCCCTCAACTGGCTGGCAGTTAGAAGGACAAAAAGGACAGTCGAGATGTGTGAGGGCTGGGTTAAAAGCAGGAGGCAGGCAGAAGTCTGAGAGAGCGAGAGGGGATGCTTGATTTTCCCTTGAATCCAAGGTTGTAGCTATGGGAGAAGCAAGATCTTTGGGGTGTTAATGCTGCGAGCCCCTCCATCGTAGGTTCAGGTTACTAAACAGTATATCATAAGGACGCCACTGTCTCCGCTGTACCCTAATCCAAGGAAACCAAACCCTGGATAAACGCCTGGAATCAAGCACCACTCAGAGATTAGCATGATGTGCAACTGTTTCTATATCTATATCTAACATTCAAGGTATACATGTATTAGACCATACCTTTCTTTTAATTTAAAAAAACCTAGAATATTCCATACACACTGCCTGCACAATTTGGACCTTGTGAAAAACAGGATTCTCAAGGTCCGGGGAAAGGAAATGAGGCTGCTGAATATCAAGAGAGTTGCATCCTTCTGCCCTCAGAGTATACCTTTCCCTCTTGTTCTATAGATCACACACACCTCCCCTCCTTTCTGTGTTTGTGTAACCATCACTTTGTGTGACACATCACAGTTTCTTGCAGACATGAATGGTTTGCGATGGGGTAAAGGAGACATTGGCTTGTAAACAGAACTCACTGCTCTAACTGAAAGTGACTCCTTCTGTTTGTCGAGCCTCTCCTTGGCTCACCAGCCTCGTAACAGTGGCTTAATATTTGTCCTCGGAGGCTTGGAGTCTATGAATAGCAAAGCAAACGTACATATCTGTAGTTTGCGTGTGCTTTACTGCTACTCCCTTCAGCTCCCCCCCCCCCATCTTCGGATTTTACAATGTTTGCAAGCAGAGAACTGCATCTCCCACAATTCCTTGCAAGGGGTTGGATTTCCCCGGGGAGGATACAGCTCGGCTTAAGTGTTACGTGGTTGTTGCTGGGCTGAGGTGACACAGCATTGAGGAATCTTTGATTTCTGGCAGGCAAAGAAAGGGGGTGTTACCTGGGAAAGCATGCCATAGCTCAGTTACAGAGAGCACATGAGGAAGACCCCTGATTTGCTAACCTGGAGATGCTGGCGATTGGTGCTGGGACCTTCTCCAGGTGGGGGGAACCACATTTTTGAATGCTTCCCTATGGAGAAATCTCTCTGCAAGTGGAAAGCTAGCATACCTGGGCTGAAAATGATTTCCCTGCGGATCCAGCTTTTATTTGCGAGTCAGACCACTGGTCCATCTAGCACAGTATCTGCATGGGCCAGCAATGGCCCTCCAAGGTTTCTTTTTTTGGGGGGTTAATTCCAAGCCCTACCCAGAGAATGACGCTGGGGGCTTTGGCGTGCAAAGCATGCGTTCTCTTAACCACTGTGCAAAAGGCTATGAATGCATCCGCAGGCTGCTGCGGTGGAATGAGGAAGCAGCTGCAGGCGTGAACATGCGGCGGGGTGGAAGCTAAATTCCATTTAAGCTTTTAATACCCCCTCCGGCATCAAAGTATGGCAAAGGTTTCTGTCCCCTTGCGCTTAATGTGGCCACTCCTGTGGACTGTACCACTCCAAACTGCAGGGGTGTGTGGTGGTGGTGATGGTTCATTTGGAAAGCCAAGCGATGTCTCTTAAGGAAAACTTCCACCTAGAAATGAGAACGTCCGAGGGAAATATTCTATAGCTGAATATTCTAACTAATATACTGGCTTTGTATCCTACTGATCTCCAGGCGGGAAGGCAGTTTTCAGGGCAACAGGAGATGACCACTGGGTGATAGAACAGGAGCGGTAGTCTCTCTTCCCAGAGAGTGTTGGTATAGGACCTGCATTCAAATCCCCTCTCTGTCATGGAGCTCACAAAGTGACCTTGAACTAACCTCCCTCTCTGACCAGCCTACCTCACAGGGTTGCTGTGAGGACGAAATGGGGAATGGGAGAACCAAGTTTGCTACACAGGGCTCCCTGAAGGAAGGCTGGGATATACCGGTAAATGTAATAAACAATAATTGGATTGTCAACGCTGTAGTGCCTCTGTACTGCAGTCCTCCGGAGCGGGAATATCTGTGTGGTGCACCTTGCTTGCCAATGGCACTCTTACTGCCTTTACTCTGAGGTTCTGCCTGTGCAACAGATCCTGTGTTAGAGGCAAAAGTTACGATTGGGTGACCCCCTGATTCTTTGAAATGTCTCCTGACGAAGCGCAAAAGCTCCTCTGTTTTCAGACCCAGGTATTAGTCACCTGAGAGTAAACCGGCAGGTTCAGTACAATTCCAGCTATCTGGCAAGGGTATTCTCTGTATGAGAAAATGCTTTAAATACGAAGTTGAAAAATAAATGCAATGCGAAAACTGAGTTGGAACGTCACATTTTATTTGAATTGTACAGCTAAGGAGTGTTTTATATACAGAAATGAAAAGAAAAAGGAGAAAGAAACCCAAACAATGTTTACAGCACGCTCAGGAATATAAATGAGCAGCCCCCAAAGTCAACGGAATCGCATTTGATTTGCGGAACCAGGAAGAAAACAGATGGGAAGCAGGCACCTCCCTCCCAGGCATGTGGTGTTTGGTGATAAAACAGGGCCTGGAATATTGGCAGCACAATATTCAATCCATCAATACAAAATGCGGTAATTAATGGTAATTGAGAAGGCAAAGCTGCCGTCTCCTTCTCTCTTCTCCCCCCCCCCCCATCTCGCTTTACAATCTGGAGCATTTCATAAAACACACCCCACCCGTCCTCCCAAACTGGCTGGGCTGGATAGAGAGGGAAAGAGAGAGAGAGAGAGAGATTCTTGTGAGTCATCTCACCAGAGAACATATTTCGCTCGGAGACATTGGAGGTTCTTTAAGGTAATTAGCAGAGAGCAAATGTTAGAAAAGATGGCCAATTTGCTTCAATTCGGAGAACACACTTGCGTACTTCAAAGACTCTTGGAGGAGGCAGTGGGGAACGGGGAGCTCGGAACCACATAGAAGAATGTGAGACTCCCCCTCTCTCTCCTACAAAAGGAAGAAGCTGAGCACAAACAGTTAGGTTTGCTTGGGGAGTCTATGGTGTAACATTGCCTCCATTTCGTAGGCCTTTCTGAAGAGGGACATGGAGGGGTAGGTCCACATCTCAGAAGCTCTGGATGTCCCTAGCAGGGCTTGCAGAGCCTCCTTAGACTGAGACTTTTTGGGGGAGGCTGGAACCTGGGAACTAAAAGTTGATGCCTGGCCTGGCAGATCAGGGCATAGAGTTTGGTTTGGAAGGGGCGGAGCCTGGAAGCATCTGGTGGGGAAGAGGACAGTACCTGGGGGTCCAGCGAGACAGACAGGCAGACAGAAAGAGAGATTAGCTTACAAGTCAACCTGCCTCCTTGAATCAACATCCCTGAGAAACCCCTGCCTATCTTTTGCCTATTAGAGTTAGCTTTTCTCTCTTTTCTTAATGACCTAGTGTGTGCTCACATGGGCTACATCAGAGGGGGGCCTACCAGCCAGTCTGGTCAACTGGGTTGGTCAAAGAAATCATTCATTGAATGGAAGGGGGGCCCTTGTCAGTTGGGGAAATGGTCCCAAGTTCACTCTCGGGAGTTAGTTTTGTTTGACCAGAGAAGGGAGCACAGGGCACCCTTTGTTCTCCCCAAACTGTCCATAGAGATCTCTTTGTTTAATGTCTGATCAGTTCCGTTCCTATGCAGAGGAAGGTTAGAAAGATTTGCCTCCCGGGCCATGTGCTAGTTGCACGGCAAGGTGTGTGGAGGGGGTGGCGGCAAGGGATGCTGCCGGTTTTCCAGAGTAAATATTCATGCGTGCAACTTTTTCACAGCTCCAAGTCAGGGCTGTGTGTGTGTGTGTGTTCATGAAAATAAACAATTAACATTTTCACACTTGGGACATTCACATTCCGAAGTGAGAAAAGCTGCATTATTTAGCCGGCAATTCTTACCGTCTGGCATAACTCCTTCCTGCTTTTCTGTTCTTCAGTATAAGTAGCTATGCTTGGAGAAGGCTAGGCTAGATTCAAGGCTCATCCAATTGTAGCGTTGGAAGGAACCCAAAGGGTCATCCAGCCCAACCCCTTGCCATGGAGGAACTACAGCTTAAAGAATTAATCTTCCCATGCCTCCATTAATTATCTGTTGTCCATATTATGTCCTCCAAACCACACTTTTCCTACCTCAGTCTGGATTTTCTCATGCCCTCTCTTTTTTTGGAATACCCCTGGTGTAAAAAGAATGCAAGCTGAGGGAACGGAGAGGGTAGGAAGGCAATGATTTGGAGGAGAACTTCATATGGACAACACAAAATTAATGGAGACAAAGGAAAGTTACTGTAGCATTAAGCAACAGAATGGCTGAGCCCAGCACTGATCTCTTTTCCTTCTTTTGTTAGGCCATGCAAATGCATGCAAATCAAAGCAACAAACAGTTGCTTTAAGATGCCACCTTAAAGACCAAAGAAATGCAATCCTTTTGACTGGAGATGCCAAAGATTGAGCCTGGCTCATTTTGCATGCAAAGCAGGCACTGTGGCTCAGTGGTTTGTGACACCACAGGCATGCAAAAAATAAAACAAAAAGTGCTTAAAGTTGTATTGGATGTAGAATTAAGCTTCTTGAGAATCTCATCTTTTAATTAAGACAACAACAGTGCAAGTTTCTAGTCCATATGGGTACAAAGGTAAGGAAGGGTAAGCAAGGGATGTGGTACATGCAGTTACACCTTTGTAGGAGGAGTGACAGGTAGCTGGGTACTACTTAGACAAGATGAAGCTGTCTAAAATTGAGCCAGGTGATTGATTGATCCATCTACAGCAGCATTGTCTACACTGACTGGCAGCAGCTCTCCAGGGTTTCAGAGAGGGGACATTCCCAGCCCTATGTGGAGATGCCAGGGATTGAACCTATGACCTTCTACATGCAAAGCAGGTGCTCTGTCAACAAACCACAGCTCTTCCGCTTACGGCAGCAGCCAGATCGTCTCCGTAAATGTCTCATTTCAGCTTTACAGTCTAGGAAAACAGGAAGAGGCCTCTGTGTTGCTGTTGACACAGCTAAATATTGTGTATGCTGGAGCTGAAGAACCACCTCCTAACAGCAAAGGCAAGCTTGGGTGATAGGGACATGCGAGGCTGTTCACCTGTACAACCTCTCTCTTATCAAGGGTTTTATTCCTCTCTTTAAGACTTTATGGGGCTGACATGAGAGCGATAAAGGTGGACTTTGGGCCCATAGACTCAAACGGGCACTTCAAACACACCCAGGCACCCGATAGAACAACCTCTGGCACACACCCCAGAGCTGCCCCGCCTAAAACAGACCTGTCTTCCTCTTTCTTTCACGGCGAAGACTTTGCCAGTGCCATCGACGGCATTACCAGACAGTATTAGACAGGGATAGCTAAGATCTAACTTTGTCTGGTAAGACAGCGATCGGCACGCCATCGGCCCTGTGGGAAGGCAAGAGTTGTCAATGGCAGACAGAGAAGGAACAAACTAGACATCCAGGCACCTTAGGTAAACTTGCATATCACACACGCATACACAGATTTTGGAGCACAAAAAAATGAGTTAGAATTCTACAACTCTGCTTTGCAAGCAGGAGTAAATGTAAGAATGTAAGAAGAGACTGCTGGATCAGGCCAAAGGCCCATCTAGTCCAGCATCCTGTCCCCACAGTGACTGACCTGTGGGAAACTGGCAAACAGGATTCAAGCAAAAGAGCACTATTCCCTCCTGTGGTTTTGTAGTCACCGATAGCCCCTTCCTCCAAAAAATTGTGCAATCCACTTTTAAAGCCATCCAAGTAGGTGGCCATCACTGCTTCCAGTAGAAGTGAGTTCCATAGTTTAACTATGAGCGACACGAAGAAAGATTTCAGTTTATCTGTCCCGAATTGCCCAACAATCAGCTTCAATGCATGTCCGTGAGTTATAGTATTACGGGAGAAAATTTGACTCAAGTGTGCCTCTTGATCCATACAAATCATTTGGGAGTCTTCTTTTTTTACGTGCTGGGGCTTCCTTAGGAGGTGAAAATAATAATATTGGTCTGCTTTAGAACTCTTGTTCCGACAAAAGTCAATTTGCAGGGTCAATCCACATTTCACACCATTTCCTCAACTGTTTTGCGAGCAGTTAATCAGTAACAAGGCATCTCAACGGCAGGTCCGGTTCCCCCTTGCCTCCCTCCCTCCCCGCTCTTCCCCTTTGGCTACTTAGCGTTTGCCATGAGTAATAAATCCTCAGAAGAAGGAAGAAGGAAAACCAGCCAGCCATCGAGTGCAAACCCACTAGCGCGGAGACAAAAATAAATCGCTCTTCTATTCCAAGCAGCTGCTGTTTCCGAAAGTCTCTCCAAAACTCTGGAACGGCACCGACCGTCGGTTGAGTGGGCCTGAAATCATCATTCAAACACAGGCGCACACAGAGCCTCTTCTCAAAAAGTTTTGTCCAAGAGTTTTGGCTGTTAATCTGAATGTAATGCACATTTTCCACGCTGATGCGTGGAAGGCTGTTTCGTTGGGTGAAGGAGAGTCTCTGGCTGCATCCACACCACCCATTTAGAGCACATTTAAAGCACACGGCTTCCCAACAAGAATCCTGGGAACTGTAGTATGTTAAAGAGGATGGGATTGTAGTTCTGTGATGGAGTAAACAACAGCTCCTGGGATTCTTGTGGGGAACTAATGTGCTTCATATGTCTATTGTGGGAGCAGCGTTTCAAGCTTCAGAACAGTGATGCATGGGCAATATTGATTTGTAGGACAGAATAGCCTTCCTATTCCTAAACCCCAGATGTTTTCAGACTACGACTCGCAGCAGCCACCCAAAACATCTGGAAGGCACCAAGCTGAGGAAAGCACCAGGACCAGAAGCCTGGATTGTACGGTGTGGGGAAGGAAGAGCTGTTGGCTACTGGACAACTTGCCTGGCCCCCATTCGTTTCAATAAGGCTTGAGATGAAGGAGACTCTCCCACGTAACTGATAACTTTCTGTTGACCATGCTTCACAGCGCATGGAAATGATGTTGCGCACCTCCTCTTTATTTTCATGTGCAAGAGCACTCCCCAGCAGCACCACTGCCATGGACTGCCTCACATCAATAACCGGCCCCAGATTTTTCCGCTCTGGGGAATCAGATCTCATGGACAAGTCCTACTTATGGATTTCCTGCTACAAAATTCACCTGAATTTTGCACCTGAATTTTGCACCCTATTTTGCTGCTCTGTTCAAGTCCCTGCTTGCACCTTGGCTGACACGGACCTCAGACTGCCCCTTCTCATGTTCTTATGAGTGACAAAGAGGGAGGGTGGTTACCTCCATGTGCTGACTGTGGGCTTCCTCGAGTCGTCTGACTGGCCACTGTGAAGAACAGGATGCTGAACCAGATGGGCCTTTGGCCTGATCCATCAGCCAGGCTCTCCTTGTCAGTCTCCAGCATGACAGTGTAAGCAATGAAAGATCCTCTTGTATGTTTGGAGTGCATTGTGGGAGACTTATGGGGCTTAACACACACACACACACACGAGAAGATCCAGAGATACATGCAAAGCTGAAGTAGCCCAGAGTCTGAATAATGCTGCTGTCATGGTATGCCTGAGTGACGGGGGTGGCTTAGCTTCCTGCGATTGCTGCTCCTGCTTGCCAAAACAAGTCCTGCCAACAAGCAACCATTTTTAAGTCTACCACTGGGTGTGGCATAAACCTATTCACTGTTTCTAAGCTCTCAAATAAATCATCTCCCAAGAAAGGAGAATGCTGGGGAAAGGTTGCTCCTGAGTCAAATGAGGGGATGCAGTTTATCTAAGGTTGTAGCTGAAGGAGTGCTGATATAACTCTAAAGATGCAGGGACGGCATCTTCATGATTCCTGGGAGAAGGCAGGTGGAACTGCAGAACAAGAGCCAAGTTTTGGAGGGGCCTAATTGGGTGTGACCCAAGATGACTCACCAGGCTACTAACTCACTTGCACCACCTCCTGCAAGTCACTCCAGCTTCTTGAAACACAACGCGGGAAGCAAGATTTATTCCCTGCTTTGAGAAAGACAGGACGAACTGGGCGAAACCACCATTCCAGTAATCTCTATTATTAATAGCATGCACATCCCAACTTTCTTGCAAAGAGTTCTGGGAAGCATGCATAAAATGATTATCTCCTTTTAGGCACTTTAAAGTCCCTTTACTTTGTGCTGACTGAGGGCTCCCTTCAGAATTTAGGGAATTCCCTGGAGAAAAGTACACTTCTTTTAACTAGCAAAGGGGGAAATGGGTAGGATATGCAATGGGACAGGGAACACACAGCCTTCCACTCCTTGGGGTATCTAGAGGGCTGCTCCACCATCCTTCCATAGGAGTGCTGCTTTTAAGTTACACCACAATTCTAGCAAAAGCCAAGAAGAATAGAAAGGCTACATGGTTGATTTGGTTTTGACCAAGTTTTCCCTATACCTTTCCTGCCAAGAGTGGGGCCCAAACATCTACCTGAACTTGCTGCCCACTGGCACCAGATGTCAGTTCCACCCAGACTTACCTCTTTGCTCTTGGTCATGGAGGCCGTCTGATGACTGCAGCAGTTTGGCTCACCCTTTAAACATCGTTACCAGACAGTGTTAGAGTAGATTCAGAAAATCCAGCACTGTCTAGTAAGATGACCACAGAGGAGCATCATCACAGCGGCTGGTGGCAAAATGGGGCATCCATTAATGTTCTTGTAAGAATCAATTTCTTATAGAAATCTATGAGTAAAATACCCCCCCCCCTTTCTCATCTGGATCGTGAAGTAATTACCTTTTATGTACAATGGATAAACTGGAGATCTGACTTCCAAGAAAGGAGTGGGAAAGTCAATTATTATTATTTTGGGGGAATGCGGGTAGAGGTTTAAAAGAACCCAACCAAAGGAAATGAAGATGGGAATGTTGGATTTGATCTCAATTTGGTAGTATCCATGTCAAGGATGAGGAACCTCTGGCCCCTCATGGGCAACACTCAGCCCACAAGGGTATTTTCCACAACCCATGTCCACCTTCCTATCTGGGGGCAGATAGAGACACAGCTGCCAATGGACAACCAGGAGCCTTAAATGAGGTCAGCTGATGGGTGGTAAAGCCCATTTCTCAGGCTCTTTAAAGCACCGCACAAGGCTCTTTGGAGTCCCGACTTCGGGTCTTCAAAACACTCCTCAATGTGACATCAGGTGATTGACAGGTGGGTTGTCCCATCCACCTGTCAAATCCGGCCCGTAAGACTAGGATCTAATAAGGGTCTGACCCTTATTAGGTTCCTCACCACCCATTTACATGGCCAGAAAGGTTAACAGTTTAAAGCAAATTATTCTATTATCCATTGCTAGCAAAACAGTGCCTAGATTTGGGGTTTTGCAGAGATTTGGAAGCAGGGGAATCTCTCTCTCTCTCTCTTAATCTGTAAAGCACAGTAAGCAAGGAAGACTGGGAACCTGCAACAGCTATGATCATTGCAGCCAGACTAGTCATAGCAAGAAACTGGAAGTCAGATGACAGCTTGCAAAGGAAAAATAAGAATATATAAGATACAGCATTGTTGACAAAACTTACATATTAGAAAATAGATACTGAAGGACCTGCACCCAAAACATATCAATCTGCTAGTTATTAGAATGTGAAATGCCAAGAACATTGCCCATCCTTATATATTATTTTCACTCCTATAATTTGACATTGAGCCTAAAATATAATTGTAACCAAGGATACCTACGAAGATTAAGCAATGTTGTTTATGCAGCAATTGACTCATATATCCATGATATTATGAAACTATATTTATATTTCATGTTTACATTTATCAATGATACCGTTTATTTTTTCTGGTAGGTATCTAAGTTCTTTTTCAGTAACACCCCCAATGTAAGTGTGGGCAGTAATTTAAATGAACAGTACCAGAGGAATGCGTGTGTGTTTGAGAGAATGAGGGACAGACACACAGAGAGATTTATTTCTCACTTTGCACCTGCCAGGTGTGGAAGAACACCTGTGATCAGAGTTGAACTATCTAACAGCAATAGCAACTTCCCAAAGACATCCTTGTAAATCATTATTTACAGCTTCTTTGAATAAGGAAGCTGGTGGTTTGAGGTCTTAGGGAGGGGAAAAGATGAAAGAGGGATCTGAGAGTGGGGGAGATTGGCAGCCTGTGCCTCTCCAGATGTTGTTCTGCTTTCAAATCCCACCAGCCTCAGCATGGCTAAGGGGAACACTGGGAGGCTCACAGGTTCCCCATCCCTGGTGTAAGGGGGCCTTTGGTTCAACACTTACGATGGCTATGTTCTACCACTATCATTGGAGGAAGTGTCCCTTTGAACAGCAGGTGCTTGGAATTGTAGGTGGGGCAGGTTGCTGATGCACCTGGGTCCTTCTTGTGGGCTTCTAAAAGGCATCTGGATGGCCACCAAGAGAACAGGATGTTGGACTAGATGGGTCTTTTCCTGATCCAGCAGGATCAGGGTTCAATGGCGGCCACGTAGGGTTTCCTTCTCGGGATCATGTGGATAGCTCAGTTGAGACTCTTAATCTCAGGGGTGCGGACTCAAGCCCCATGCTGGGCAAAAAATTCCTGCATTGCAGGGGTTGGACTAGATGACTCTTGTGGTCCCTTCCAATTCTACAATACTATGATTCCACCCTGGAGACCATGAGATGGCAGCTCCAAACTTAGAAATGGGTCAAACCCAGAGGAATTCTATGTGCTTGTGAGCCTGACTTCAGATTTGCTCTGAATTGTGATCAACAGAGCCAGCTGAAGGCTTTGACAGGGAGGTGAAATCTTCAGGCAAAGCCTCCTCCTTAACCACAAGTCTCCTTAACATGTAATAGGGATGAGGGGAGAAATTTGATGATGAACCTAATCCACACTTCCCAATACTATATGAGAACTGAAACACAGCAATCGTTCAAAATCCACACTTCTCTTAATTTCGCAATGCAGTTCTCCAGCTGGAAAAAATGTGTACAATAATGCTTACACTGGCGTAAAGTGTGCACATTGGTGAAAATATTACACAAAATGTATTACTTATGGGGAAATTGCTTTGCAAAAACATGTATTTTAGGCAGAACGGCATACTACGATGTATGCTGATGGATGCAATATGCAGAACTGAGGCTAGGATCTGTAATATGAGAAACTGATGAAATCAACAGATTAGCCCACCTCTTCCTGAAAGACACAAATTCACAGTTTTCCTCCAACTGAGGGAGAAGAGTAGCCATGTTGGGATGGAGGGAGGGTCAATGAATCTTGGACACCAGCAACATGCCCAATCATTGGGTCCTGGGCTCCAACTAAATTTCCAGTCAGTGCATCTTGAGCTCCAGCCAACTGCTCAACCGATTGACCTTGGGTTCAAGAGAAACATCTGCTCAGGACACTCTGTGGAGCATCCTTCCTGTGGGTTGCCAATTGCAAGGCTAGGTATGCCATTATTATGACTGACTGGGGCCTTTCCCACCCCCACCCCAATCCTACAATTATCTGAATTGTTATCGTGCATTGCCCTCCCCGCCCCACCCTCGCTGGTCACTAACCTTCTGGCTTCTGCATTCTCCGTTGGCGTTTTCCAATGCTGGGCATGAGAGGCCATAATCATCATTACCAGGCAGTATTAGAAAGACAGGAAACATCCAATGCTGCCCAGTAAGATGGCAATGACATCCCAGGATCGTTGTTCGTGCAAGGAACAGTGAGCACAATTAGCTGGAATAGGGGGCTAGTTATCAAAAGGAAATGTTAAGGAGAGAGGATGTGACAAGGAAAGTGAAGTGCAGGCTAAAAGCCAGTGCTAAGACGGTCTTGTTACCTTTTCTGCATGCCACGTATTAGAAGCTACATTACAACAGAAGAAAATCCAGATGGCAGATTTCACCAGATCTTTATTATCTTTTACCAATAGCTTGCAAAAATATTTTGAATACAGCTTCTTCCATTTCCCATTTCCCTCCAATTCTTATATTTCCACACACACTCACACACTTCTCTCTGACATCTATCCAGGCAAGCAAGAGATATTATCAGTGTTCAAGGACACATTGCACCCAGGCAAAAAAGTATCTGAGGGGGCTGCAAGGGATCCAGTTAAACACATGGGATCCAGATCACATCTCCAGTTAAAAAGACCAGATCACGGATTGGGGGGAAAGACCTCTCTTCTGCCTAGGAGCCTGGACAGCAGCTGCCAGTCAGAGTAAATAGCTAGACAGTAGA
This sequence comes from Podarcis melisellensis, assembly GCF_964234715.1. Taxonomy (NCBI): domain Eukaryota; kingdom Metazoa; phylum Chordata; class Lepidosauria; order Squamata; family Lacertidae; genus Podarcis; species Podarcis melisellensis. Next base: position 20,206,117 of record NC_138540.1, on the reverse strand, counting down.
TACCCAGCTAGATAGACAAATCATAGAAGTTGGAAGGGCATCTAAGAGCCATCTATTCCAACCCCCTGCACCGCAGGGATCATAGCTAAGGAATCCCTGACAGACAGCCACCCAACCTCTGTTTAAAAGCCTCCAAGGAATAAGAGCACACCTCCTTCAGAGACAGTCTGTTCCACTGTCGAACAGCTCTTACACTCAGAAAGTTCTTTCTAATGTTTACCCAGAACCTCCTTTCTTGTAATTTTGATCCACTGGTTTACCTTCTGGAGCAGAAGAAAAAAAGCTTGCTCCATCTTCCATGTGATAGCCCTTCAGACAGAATATAGCTTTCATATCACCTCTCAGTTTTCCCCAGGCTAAACATACCAAACTCCCACAACCCTTCCTCATAAGGCTTGGTGATCTGATCTAAACCAGATTCCTGGTCAATTAAGTCATAGAGCAGACCCATTGAAATTAAAGAACCTAAGTCATGTCCATTTACTGGGCCTGCTCTAACATCAGATAGACCATTTTAGTCCTTACTTCCTTCCCAACCCAACTATAAAGTGTGTGTTTTGGACCATGGCAGTAAAGTGACCTTTGCAAACGAGAGGTTGAACCTTGATGCCTTAAAAAGGAGTTGGGGCATAAATTTTAAAACCATTGTACCATGAATCTCAGCAAAGTGCCGCAAGTACAAGAAATCAACAAGCCTCTCTGTGTGTGAATATGTGTCCCTGTCTTATATAGAATGTAGAGATACATTTCATATTATATTAGAGGGACAAATTACTTTCAGTTGCACGCAAGGGCAAAAAGATTCTCAGAAAAATAATATTCAAGATTCATCGGCAATGTGGAAGAGCCTCTGATTTGCACTCAGAAGGTTCCAGGCTTAACAATTCACAGTTAAACTATGGAATCTGCCTGTGATTTTAAAAGATTGTTAGACAAATGCAGGGAGGATAAGGCAAGCAATGGCCAATAGCCACAACGGCCGTGCTTTCCTTTCACTGCCAGAGGCAGCATGGCTCTGGATGCCAGTTACTGGGACCCACAATGAGGAGAGTTCTGGTTGTGCTTAGGTCCTGGTTGGCCACTGGTTGGCCACTGTAAGAACAAGATGCTGGACTAGATGGACTTTCTGATCTGATTCTGCAGGGCTCTAATTATGCTCCTACCCTTCCAGGTAGGACCGGGAAAGCCTGAAACCTCATAAAGAGCCTCTGCCAGTCAATGTACAGCAGGAATAGATGATGTGTGGTGGACAACACCAGTAGCCATGCTTTGTGGGGCTTCTGGGAGTCAGATTACAGCTCCCATTGCTCCTGATAGTTGGCCATGCTTCATGGGGCTGATGTGAGTTTAGTTCAACAACATCTGAAGCTTCCTGTCTCTCTTTTAAAACCAGTCCTTTATTTAGAACCATAATGACTAGAGTCTTTTTAGGGTGAGAGCCACAGCCCAATGGCAGAACACCTGTTTGGGCCCTGAACATAACTATTGGCACCTCCAGGTAGGGCTGTGAAAGATTTCTGCTGAAAACCCAGAGAGCTGCTGCCAGCCAGTGTAGACAATAAACTACAGAACAGACAATGCCAGAAGGACCAAGTTTGCATTCCCCCATGTATAAAGCTCAAGGAGCCAAATATTTCTGACACATTAAGTTCCTGCCTCTTCAATTCAGAGCAGAAGCAAATTATTTTGTAAAGATTCAACATATGTCACATTTGCCCCCCTTCAAAAAGGATTCACTCCCCAAGTGTGAAAGTTTACCTCAGGATATTGAGGTAAACATTACCTCAGAATATTGAGGTAAATTTTACCTCAGAATTTTGAAATTTGTGTACTGTTGCTTGATCACATTGGCAGGTGCAAAATACAAGCTCTGACCAGCCACCAGCTCCCTGGAACCATCCGATACAAACCATCATCTCATGGTCAGAGGTGCAATCCTGACAAGTGCAAAGCCTTATTCTGTGTTGTCCTCTATCATTGTTGGGTTGGGTTTTGCCTTGTTTGGCTAACTGCTTTGTTTCCCTGTCGTGAGCCACCTGGAGAATTTTGTAAGGGCGGCCCACAAAGATGGCTGACAAATGTCCACTCCTAATCAAATACGTTTTGTCAAATTTTTGAAGATAGGCATCATGGGACTCCAGATGGAGCAGCCAACAATCAGGTGAACACTGAGCAAATGTCACGATTGCTAAGGGGTGATGTGTAGAGTATTCAACATCCAAAGTGACAAGAGGAGAATTTTGAGGTGAATTTTTCAAGAATAAATTAGTTTCGGTCTTACTTGCAAATGGTGAACCCATTGAGGGAAGCTATTGCATTCTCTTCACCACCCAGCCCCAAAAGTGCATGGCTACACCTCCTCTCCTCCCAGTTATTAGGTAACTGTCAAAAAAGATAAAGCAAATCAAATCCTGTCGACACGCAGCCATGTTCCATTTAGCCTGCACAAAAGACAGACTTTTTCTCCTTTCATTCCCCCCACCATGTTCATTTCACCCCCCTGCAGCATCAATAATTCATGGATTTAAAAGGGGGAAAAGATGATAACCAGTGAGAAATTTAAGCAGCAGATGCTCTCTCTCCATTAGAAAAAGAGAAATAAGTTTCAATTCAGGGGTGTTATTTTTCTTTAAATTATTTCTGCTTTGTTCTGTAAGGACAATGGCGCAGCGCTAGTGTTTTGACACTGCGGATCTTATAACAGCCGCTGGTGACATGTTAGCTAACAAATTGGCACAAATGACCATGGTCGAAATAATTACATGGTAAGGAGAGGCGAATCAGAGAACAAATCTCCGTCTATCAGGTCCAGGAAAGACATTGTAACAAAAGGGAGATATGTAGCTGTTTTGCAAATTAATCAGCTTTAATCATCCCTTTTTAAAAACGGGAGGACTTTACTGAAAGGGCACTGGTGCCAGCTAGACCCCAATTAAAGTGAATAAGGGGGGATTAAGGACACAATCTGGTAAATGCATTTAGCATCAGGGAGTGAGTGCCACTGACTATGGTGCAACTTGCTTCGGAGTAAACATGTATAAGATTGCACTGTAAATAGTTGAAGTCCAAGTACTGGAGGGTTTAAACCCACATTCACCCCATGCATTTAAAGCACTAGGATACCATTTAAAACAGCCATGGCTTCTTCCACCAATGAATTCTGGGAGCTGTAGTTTGTTAAGGGTGCTGATAGTTGATGGGAGACCCCCCTATCCCCCTCACAAAACTACAATTTCCCGGAGTTGTTTAACAATCAAGCCCTCTTCACAGGGACTCCCAGAATTCTTTGGGAGGAATCCATGACTGTTTAAAGGTGCATGCTGTGAATGAGGCCTTAATGATCCCAAGTGTGGTTAGAGCTTGCATTGAATAACACAATAGCTGCTTTATCTTGATGCAAGCTATTAAGAGGAGGTGCTAGCCATGCATTTTTTTACAAATTCATACCAAAAGGATGATCAATATTAAAGAAGAGGACTGCCTTATTAAGCTATCAGGGGTCTACAGAGTTGCCACATGTACTGTCTTTCAGAGGGCAGTCCTCTACCTGAAGGCTGTCTGGTCTATGAGTGGTTTAAAGATTGAGAACCCTAAGGAGGGAGATCTGGTAAACCTTGTAGTTGTCTGTCAGCAGTTGGCCTCTGGACCACAGACTAAGCAACCACACAGACCTTTTGCTCAGAGTCATGCTGAGATGCCCAGCCTGTCTATTTGAAATACAGGGTTGCATCCAGCGCTAGCCTTGACCACAGTGGACCCGCTGAAATGACTGGACATAACTTAACTTTGGTCCATTTATTTCAGTGGTTTTATTCTGAGTCACTAAACTTACACCTGCTGCTAAAAATTAACATATGCCAACACGATGCAAATCTGTGATTCATTTCTGCTTTCTTTGGGTAATGTGTGAATAGCTACCCTAGAGGGGTATGTAAACACATCACAGGAATAATTAGTGGGTGTTATCACCAACTCCAGATGTCATCTCTGTATAGATACACCACTGACCCATAACAGAAACACCAACCCTTAATTTCATACTTCTGCATTAATCCTCAAACATATACGGCTTTTGAAAGAACCATGGTTTAATTGTGGTCTACCAAACCCCTAATATCAGGTTTGTTATTTATTTAATTATTTGCAAGCACAGGACAGTCAAGCATTGTTCTTTGGGGGTTGCTTGGTGCAGTATGACACTGGTGACCGTCTCCCTTCATCTCCCTTCGTTTCTCCATCCAGCCGTGGCTGAGCATTTTAGCTGCCCCACCAGCAGAGATTATTTACAAATAGGGGAGATGCTCAGAATTCTGAGTTGTACGGGGGCCATGTCCTCAAATTCTAGATGATGGCTCTCATTAGTGAGTCTATAGAAAAACTGGGTTGGCAGCTCTGTGAACAGGGATGAAGATCTAAAACAGAATGATGTTCTGGTCCCTATATCCAGATGTTATGGAAATTGACCATGGCTCAGTGTTGGGGACTGCTCTTGCAGGGCACATTTGACCCTGAACAGAAGAAGAAGAAGAAGAAGAAGAAGAAGAAGAAGAAGAAGAAGAAGAAGAAGAAGAAGAATAATTTGGATTTGATATCCCGCCTTTCACTCCCTTTCAGGAGTCTCAAAGCGGCTAACATTCTCCTTTCCCTTCCTCCCCCACAACAAACACTCTGTGAGGTGAGTGGGGTGAGAGACTTCAAAGAAGTGTGACTGGCCCAAGGTCACCCAGCAGCTGCATGTGGAGGAGCGGAGACGCAAACCCAGTTCCCCAGATTACGAGACTACCGCTCTTAACCACTACACCACACAGGAGAATCAAACACTTTTTCTTCCTTCATTCATTCTTCCACAGTCAAAAGCAGCCTGGGATAATTTGAAGGCAGTAGTGGGGAGAGTTGCTGTTGTCCTTAGGTCCTGCCTGCAAGCTTCTCATAGGCATCTGGCTGGCAACTGTGAGAACGGGACCACTGGCCTGATCCAGCAGGGCTCTTTTCTGTGTTCTTATTCATCATACTCTCCTTAAATGGCTTCAAAGGGGAATCAGTGGAAGCCTGCTGTCTTATTTCCAACCAATGGGGTGTGGCTCTGCCTGTCACTGGCTCTGGCTCCACCTACTGTTGGTTTCCCTACCTTCTGCCCCATAAGATCCAGTGAACACAAGCCTTGCATGTATGCTGTGCTGAGTCATTGTCTTGTACACTGGACACGGATCAGCATGCAAAAGACTGGCCCTGACTTCCCTACCTGGTTGGCACTTGGGAGACTTCAGCAGAAGTGGGATTTTGGGTTGCCAAAATCTGATTTAAAAACTACACAGAGAGAGAGAGAGTGCAGTGTTTTTCACAAGCTAGCCTGAAGATCTTGCCATCGCTCCCTGTTACGGCTGTATAATCCACCCGACAGCTAGCTAATCCTTCCATCGTCTTGCTCAAGCACAAACAGCAATACACAGAGCAAAAATAAAGAGTCGAGGAAGCCTCTGTACTCTTGTCCCACCTCACCTATTGCCAAAATATATACAATAATATATTTGTCTGCCTTAGATTTTCCTAAAAGATTAAGAACTCAATGGAATGGGGCCTTGTGGTAGGAAACCAAGGGGATTGGAGAACAGAAAGGACGCAAAGGGAGAAAACTTTGTCTGCCATTTCCTTTGCCAAGCTATTTTTTAAGTCACGCATGCAGGAATCTGAAAGACCCAGAGGTCAAATCTTAGATTTTGGAAGCCTCCACTGAAGTTGAAAGGATTTACAATGGATTTACGTCACTGCCTTTAATATCTTTTATTTTCACACACCCTTGAGGAGGTAGCATTCTCCATTCTCATCACATACGTGGCCTCTACACAGTAATTAATGCAAGCTTAGGAGCAATTATTATCTTAAACTGCTAGCTTATTTTCATAATTACTGGCTTAAATGGGCTGTACCAATGTGATTTCTCCTCCCTCTCTTCTATTTGGGCTAAAGCAATTAGATTTGTCTCCATCCCCGATGAAACACTTGTTTCTTAAGTATTTTATTGGCTTGCTCTCTCAGCAAAGGGCACATAATATTAGGAATTTCAGCAACAAAAGTCTCATCTGGCTTAAACTTTCCAAGGATTAAGGCACAAGTAGTGGGGACACCTCCTTATCCCTCCTCTTTAATAAGAGATGAAGTTATTGACAGCATGTTGCCTTGCAATGGCACCCCCAAACCTGCCACTTAGGGTGGAGTGTCTCCCCCAAAGAAGGACATTTGGGGATTTGAGGTTGTTGGATACAGCAGAACTCTTTCCTCGATTCAACAGAATGGAATGCCCCCAAAGACATTAAGTTGTGAATTATGGAGTCCATTAAACAACCAGCATGGAAGAGGAAAGCAAACCACTACCTTTCATTTCCCCCATTTGAATTCCTCTCTCGCACCCAAAAACATGCTCCTTTAGCTTCTTCCTATTTAAGCAGATCTGAATCCATTCCAAAACATCCAGCAAAGTTTTATTTTTCTCCTTTCCCAGCCGAAGCGAGATGGCCTGTCCTTAACACATAATTCTTCTCCTATCCCCGGTCGGTCTCGCCCGCTGACCGTGCTAAGACCTCCATTTCGACAAGGGCAAAAAAGAAACAAAAATAAACCAACCTTTCCACATTATGGCTCTCGGCGTAGAGCCCATCGGAGGCTCCCATCAGCAAGATGAACGACACGCACTGAGCATATGCTCGGCCATTTCCTTAACTGCCAACATGGCCATAAGCAATAAGAGGCATATAGATACCGTGTGCTAAGTGAGACAGGGGATAGGATGATAGTGGAAGCAGTTTCAATTCAAGAGGTGTTCCCTCTCTCTCTCTCTCTCTCTCTCTCTCTCTCTCTCTCTCTGGTCATTGTCATAAAGAGGTGGGCAAAGCAAGGAAAGGCCTTGAGGGGGAAGTTCCTCCCCTCCACCCGCAGGCACCTGCAGTAAGGTGTGAACGCTTATGGTGGGTCTATCCACTCAGGACACGGAAGGAGAAGGAAGGGAGAAAAGAGGACAGCAAGAAGGTAAGGGCTGTAACCTTACCATGGCACAAGATTAAAGCAAATAAGGTCATCATTTTTTAAAAAAATAAATAAATAAATCATAAAACGAAAAAAGCTCTCCGTTTTTAAGCCCTCAGCAAGCGCACTATTTCCAGCTGTTGGGTACCCATGAAACATAAAACCAACCTATTCGTTACCTGGGTTACAGACCTCATTTAGTTAATCATCACCATGATGACCAGGGCCCAAAAGGAGAGGGGTGGCAGGAACGGTGTGGGGGAAAGAGGGGGGGGGGAGGAAACAAAGAACTTTAAGAAAATAAAAAGCTACTACTTTCTCTGTCTGAGATCCCATTCTTTTATCTGCCCTCATGCCATCCTCCCTGCTGGTCTTTATTCCTCCTTTCCTTTCTGTAGTACAGAAAGGCCAAGTTTTGAGCAGCGCTTTTCGAACAGCCAGGTATCATTTCTCCTCCAAATGGGAAAGGTGGGGCCTTTGGTTCATACTGCACCAGGTTGCTCAAGGTCCAGAGAGGAATGTGAGTTGAGAGGAAAGAAAAAACGGGAGGGGAGGGGGATCCCCGCACTTCTAACTTGTTAGTTAACCTGCCCGCCTGAGCCTTAATCAATAGCCAGGGACTCTGAAAGGAACAAAGAACAAACACAGAAGAAAAGCCGGGCCCTTATCTCAGATCCTCATCAGATAAGCCATACCTGGAGTCCAAAGGGACAGGCTGGCCTGTTCAGCCCTTTCCGAGTTCAAGAAGGAGCAAAGGGATGTTTCTGTGGCTTCTCTACACTTCAGTGAGAGCATTCTTGCTTTGAATTTATTTTAATTTGTTCCCAACACCATCATTATTTTTAGGAGGCAGAGGAAGAAGGGGGAACCAAGTAAACCCTGAACTCTAATCAAAACATGCATCTCAGGGTAATTTTGGAATTAAGTCTCTTTCTGCGTGTCTTAAGGGAGCAAGCCTATGCATGTCTACGCAGAAGTAAGCTCCACTGAGTTCCATGGGATTAGTTCTCAGTTCCTTTAAAGTTGTAGTCCTGTACTCACTTACCAAGGGAGTAAGCCCCATTGAGATTCATTGGGACATACTTCCGGGTGGACGTGTACAGCACTGCGCTGTAACAATCTGTTTAGCTAGCAAGCGGTCTGGATTCAGATGGCCCCTGTAATAGACAAGGATGCCTTGCGTCTTTCACCTCTTGATAAACACATTCCAAAACCTCCAATTAGCCGCTCTTGCAAAAACACACCACACGGAAGAAAGCTCTTAAATTGACGTGTGATTGCTTTCCAATTTGCATTAAAAGAAAAAAGAAAATCAAATGCGTTACAGGGTTCCCGATGAGACAGGCAGCCAGAGATCACACACCCTTGACCTTTCGTTCCAGGAGATTTTGGTAAAGGGGATGTGTGGAAGCCCCAAATTCGTTTGTGAAGATTCAGCAGAGAGAGGGGGGGGGGAAGTACCCAATGCAGCCTCTAAAGAAATCCTAAGAGCTCCTCAGAGAACCATCCAAACAAACATTTACCAGCTTCTGGGAAAACGATATTGTTACCAAAAGCAATTTGCAAACACTTTGTCAGAACGCAGCATGAGATAATTAAGCATATTTGAATTTACAATTTAGATTCTTCTATTAAGGTGGGAGAGGGGGACGCCCAGCAACCTCATCCTTGTTCTTATTTTATTTTATTTACGTCTTCCAATTTCAGCAAAGATTTATTGTTATTATATTATTTGTTTTGCCAGTTTCAATTTTTCTGTCATCACTTGCTCAGGGCAAGCTGTATAAATGCAGGGTGTTTCAACTGTTCACATCAAAACTTCTCTTAAGGCTGCAGGCTTACTATACTCGGAAAATGCTGTGTTAAACACAGTGCCGCTTGCTTCCAAGTAAACACGAATAAGATTGCATTGCGTGAGCAGAAACAGGCACCAGCAAGGCTGTATTTGGAGTTTAAACCTTGCTCAGTTTTAAGCCTGGATCAATATTATTTTCAATAAGTATTGTGGGATTCCCTAGTACAATAGCCTGTGTGTGTGTGTGTGTGTGTGTGTGTGTGCGCGCGCACACGCATGCCATAGGGGACCTCGATATCTATGAAAGTCTATCCACTGTTAAATCAGATTACAATAAGAACTCAAGGGGGAATGATTATGTTATACTACCCAGTCAGGCATTGACCTACACACGTAGTTTTAGTCCTAGTTTTAGTCCAACAGATTGAATTTTTTGTTGCGCAAAATGGGCACTCCAAAATTCTCAAAGCTATTTGCTGTGGATGTCAACAGGTTTCTTGATGGGAGGATGTGAGACAAGGTCCCCCCCCCCCCCGCTCAGAAAATTCTCTTGTGAGAAATTTCAGCTCATTTCATGCTAGACAAAATTGAAGGAAAACTCTACTCTTAGTTTTATTGGTGGATGAGGGAAGTTGTGGGCAGACAAAGGAGGATTGGACGGGGAAAAGGTTCAAGCCCATTACTTCCTTCAATGATATTAAAATAATATCAAAGAATATTAAAACTGGATCCATGCAGATGGTGAAACTGGTCAGGGGTGCATTTAACTGAATTTTCTCCAGGGGAGGACTGAAATTCTCCAACCGTTCAGGAGAAGCGTGAAAAATAATAACAATAAACGGTATGTACCAGCAAATTATTTTCTGAGAAATTTCAGCTCAGCTATGGTTGAAAGGGGAAGTTAACAGTATATAAAAAGGGAAACTTGTGGCACAAACATGTGCATAGATTATTTTCAAAATAAGAAACCCTGGGTTCAACAAGTTAGTGAGTACAAGACTGCAGCTTTAAATGAATAGTTGTATTTATAGTTAGAGGGGATTGTAGAAAGCAATCTTGATATTTGATATTTGGATATCTGCTGATAGACTTCCAATACATAAAGATTTGTGTCATTCATCAACATTTAGATGAGCTCAACAGCTGCTGCTGTTGTTTTTCTTTTTTAATAATAGTAATAGTAATAGTGATTTTAAACGTGCAGTCCTCAGCACACCTACTTGAGAATAAGCCCTACTGATGTCAACAGAATTTACTTCCAAGGTTGCACAGTTAAAATTCCAAACTGTTTTGGAAAAAAAAATACTATGTGCTCTTTGTTGGGGTTCAGGTCATATTACACTTAGTGGAACTTACTGTACTACTGAGTAATTTGAATCCACAAAATTAAGCAACCTACATTTAGCACCCTAACCTGATTTTCACCTAAAAAAGGTTTTCTTGGGAGTGTCATGGATTTTCATGAAACATTGTTCTAGGATGGAAGTCCTAAAGATACTATTTCCCACTGGGGGGGCGGGGAATGGAACTTACTCCAAATTAAATATGGTTGGGATCAGGTGCCCATGCTATAATTTAAGCGAGTACTTCTTCAAAGGTAATTCCATTCAAGTTGAAGGCACTATTAAGGTGTAGGATATATTGATAGGGTTTAAAATGTGAATGTGAGATACTACAGAATTTTAGAGTCGCAGACACGGGGAAAACAGCCGTTTCTGAACTATCTACCAGTTTGGAGGATTGCAGAGTTGTTCATTCAAAAACTGTCCATCATACCTTAGTGTACACATTAAGACCCACATTTCGTTTTCAAATTAATAGCTCTCTAAAGGCTGCAATCCTATATCCACTTATCTGGGAGAAATAATCATTGAAGCCAGCGGGACTTGTTTCTGAAAAGACTTGGGCAGGAGTGTGCCATAAGCCTATTTGAGGGAGCACCGATGTGTCACAAGTTCCCCATATTTCAGACAAGAGCTCTTTTGATACAGCACAACCAGCTTGTGCTGGTTGCCTTTCTGATAATTCAAAAATATCTGGAAGAGCGGGAAATATATGGAAAGCCCCTGAATGCAACAAATCCGGTAATCTCACCTTTGCCACGAGTTCACTAGAGGGCCTTTACAAAAAAAAAAAAAAAACCACCAAATTTGTTTTTGCAAATTGATTTTAGCAAATGCCTTATCCTGCATTCTCATCTGAAAGGTGCCCTGAATAAGATTGCATCCTCAGACTCATGCTCCCGCACCCCGCTTTTGCAATATGGAAATGATAATACTACGGCCGTAAGGAAGGCAACAAGATCATATAAGTGTGGAACGCCTGAAATGTTCAAGAATGCTACATTCCTGCTAAGTATTTTTATTACCCATTCAAACCCAGGTAGGAGTTGTGACCTTGAGTTCAGTGAGATATCAGCCTGGAGCAATCCTATAAACTTTGTAAGGCTTATGCAGGCACAACAGGATAATGGCCCCATTAAATATCGGTACTAGCCATGCAGTACAAGTCTAAGCTTCCTTACTCAGGAGTAAATCCCTAGACTTACTCCCTAGTAACTGTCTGAAGAATTGCAGCTTTAGAAGCAGGTTTATATTGGAGAAGGGCTATGTGGAGAGGGATGAAATCTAATTAACGGGCTTTGATGGAGGTAAATATAAAAGAAGTTAGCCCTGCTGACAGATCCCTTCTTTTTCTGTAATCATTTTCTCCTGGCTTCTGTGTTGAAATGTAATGAGATTGGATAGTATTGAAATCAAGATTGGTTTCAGGAGACCTTTCGAAAAAGAAAAAAGGAAAAAAAAGCAAAGAACACCAAGCAAATCAAAACCATTTCTTGTATTGTGTGGCCACCCCCACCCCCTGCTTTGGAAGAACACACAAAGCAGTCTTTGCCAACCCGGTGCCCTCCAGATGTTTTGGATTCCCAAACTTCTGGAGGGCACCAGGTTGGTGAAGGTGGACACAGAGGAACCTTCCAGAACCTTTTCCAAGAAGTGAAAGCCGAACAGAGCGCTCTGCGTCAACTCCCCTAAAGTCCACAACGCCCAACTGCCTTTTCCTGCTTTTGGAGCCAACAACGGATGACGAGAACCATTTTTGCGTGCTTACAAAACACACACACATACACGTCTTAAAACTCTCACCCGGTTTACTGTGTCAACAGCACACACACACAAGCATCAGCAGCCCAACAGGCCAAAGGAAAAGTTGACAAAAAGTCAAGGGTTTCTTTTCTTTGAAAGCCATTCTTTCAATCATTTTCCTCCTTTTTGATCCACTCAACATCCCTCCACACCGACTGGCACAGAGGGCTTCAGATCTAAAGAGTTATTCCCCCCTCCGAAAGAGAATCTGGTGTCTCTTTCTTTCTCAGTGCCCAACTCAAAGCAGCAAGTAGAGACAGGTTAGGCATAGAAGCGGAGCTCTGGTGAGAGAACTGGAAGAAAGATTATGAGGAAGCAAAGAGGCTCTCTTATAACACAGGGATAGACCTGCAGCGGTTATAGGAGGCAGCGGAGAGGAAAGAACGAGGAGACCAACTCAAAATGGCTCCTTTAAGCCAAACTGCAAACACTCTGGACAGAATCGAGATCTCTGCATCCTCTAGTTAATTGCCAAAAACCTTAATCCAAGAATCAAATCCCATCCTCTTTACCACTTACACATCACACCATTATTTACCATTTTAGCATTAAGAGAACAGAAATTACTGCTTTCCAATGCATGTGCTTTTAAATATCTGTTACCCCACCTGCGCTTAAACTGCCCCCTGTCCTTGTTAAACAGGGTCGCAACCATTTATTTATCTTTTAGCAGTGGGGAAGGGATAAAGATGGGAAAGAATTAAGCAAGGCACAGCTCGCCAACAAGGAGTGAAAAGACATTTAGGATTCAGTGAGAGATACAAACCATGGGCTGCTTGGATCGCTCTTCATCTCTTGGTCCATCAAGTGCTTTCCACCCCCCTCGCCTAACTGCCGTGATTCAGTCATCACCACCGATCCCAAATCTGCCTCCTTTGTCAAGATCAGGGCACGAGAGACTAAGGTTCCCCCCCATTGGCTGCCTCCTATTGAATGCCTTGCAACTTTGCTGCTACCTGCCCCAACTGGTTTGGCCAGTTGTGAGGTGAACGTTTGGATTTGCGAGGTTTCAGCCATCCCCACCCCCCTCACCTTCCATCTCAAAGCAGACAAAACCTGATACTTCTTTTTTTCTTTTTTTTTAACAAAACTTCCTTCAGTCTACCTGGAGAAAGAAAAGAGACAAAAGCTGGAAGGGGGGGGGCGAGCACACCTAAGCAAGACGACTTAACTGCAGCTCAACCACCACCATTAAACTCCCAGTTTAGTGCACATCCACAGCGGGAATCTTTCAACCTACAGCATACGAGGACCGCGAAGCCATTACGACGACTTTGGCACCTGGTGCCAGGTAACCTTTTCCCAACCCAAGACCGCCAAGGATCGTAAATCAATAAATACATGCATTGAAAAAGCAAGTCACAGCAGGCCTCTTGTGAGTGACTTTGGAGGGTCGGCTCTTCCCACGTCTCAGCAATTTCTCGGGATTTCTCGGCAAGGAGTTTCGCAGGACGTAGACACGGCTGGGAGTCTGGGGGGGGGGTGCTGCAGAAAGCACACAAGGAATCGGAACAGCTTTGCTGTATCTACGCTACCAAAAAGAAAAGAAAATCCTTAAAATAAAATTAAAAGTTTTTTTAAAAGGAAGGGGGAGCCGCGATGTTGCCCGGCCATCATGGAAGCCTCAAGCATCTTACTTGTTTAAGCTGGAATACAGGAGAGACGGAGAATGTCTAACGGCTCAGCTTACATGTACTTCCTCGACCCCTCCCTGAGCAGGTGCATTCTTTGCTCCCGACCAATCTCCTTGCCTCTAGCCATGAACAGGTGTGTCCTGCCATCTTGGGATAGGCCAGGCGGGGAACCGTCAGGCGTGATGTAGCCACGGACCCCACACAATAGGCTTTCGGAGCCTCCCCACCTCCAAAGGATCTTTTCAAATATCGGGGGGGGGGGCAGGGAGGAAGTTAAGTTGATGTGTGACATATGCATACTGTATACCTACCTACCAACCTAGCACGGCCCGTTGCTCCCATTTTCTCTCAGCCTTCATATCTGTTGTTTTATTTAAGAAATGTAGGCTAACTGGTTGGAAAGGGGTCCCCGCCACCAGCAGGGTGTATAACCTTCTGGCAAAAGAAGTTCAGTTAGTCTCCCCCTCCAAGCTGCCACGACTGCCATAAGCCAGGGAAGGAGGGGAAGGTTTCAAATAAGGAAGTCACTTTCTGTAGTGTTCAGTCAGAGTCATCCAAGGTTGCAGGTTTCTTGCAGGTGTGGGTTGATTAACTCCACCCTTCCATGATGTGCATCAGAAATGGGGAACCTCAGGCCTAGAGGCCAAACGTGGCCCTCCAGGCCTCTCCACCTGGCCCATGGATCCTGGCTGGAATGTGTCCTTAAATTCTGATCATGCCTCATGGTTGCCAGGATGGAGAGAGGTGTGTGAGTGTGTGTAGAAACGAGCCAACTGTACGAAGCTAAACATTTACATTTGTGTCTTTGCCTGCTTTGCCTCGGGCTCTGACCACCCCTGGCAGAATGTGCCTTGGGGTGGCCATATTTCAGAAAGTAAAAACCAAGACACTCCAAAAGTCGCTGAGCTTTTACAAGAAAAACCCCCCAACGTTGTTGAGCTTTCTTTTTACAAAAACGCGATTTTTCAATTGACTTCCCTAAGATCCAGTACAAAGCACTGTCTTTCGGGAAATCCCCCCAGATGTCAATTCCACCTTTGAAATCCCAGTAATGTCCAGAAAAATCCGGATGTATGGCCCAAAAGGGTGGCAAAAGGTTCCTGTTCGCTACTGACAGTCATTAGAATCCCTATGGTCCACCGTTGTGTTCTAAATATACAAAACGAGAGTCTGTACATCACCAGTGTTGACATTGGATTAATCTACCAGTCCAATCTGGGTTCTGTACATCAAATGAGGAGGGAGGCGCCATTTCTGTCCTTTGCCTCAGGCAGCAAGATATCTTGGGCTGGTCCTGGACACTTACTAGGGCTTCAGCCAGAGGTCTCTTTCCATCCCTAATGGAGATGCTGAGGATTGAACCTGGATCCTTCCATACGCAAAGCGATGGGCTCTACTACTGAGCTATGGGCTGTCCAAACTAAAATATGTGAAGTTTTTCTGGATATATGCCTTTGCTTAGGAGCTGAAGGAATGCCTTGTTGGATGAGCAAAGATCCCCTCCCATCTAGTACTCTTGACAAGAACCTACAGAAATTTGGGGACTGGGGGTAGGCATTGAGAGAATTTCCCAAGTGTCACAAGGAAGAGGCGGTTCTCTACAATACAATAGAGTTGGGCAACTGGAGGTGTGTGTCTTCATGCCAATGGGGCACTGCCCCACCAACCTTAGCCTGCCCTCAGCCAGCCCAGCCTTCCTGCCTTCCTATTTAACAACCAGTCGAGGGAGAGGTCTTGGTTGTAATCTTCCTTCTCCTTAGTCTCGGTTTTGCCCTTGTAGAACTCATTGAGGAGGAGCATGGGGGCAAGATTATAATTAGTTGACTCCACATGTCACCATCTCTACCTCTATCTATCATTTGCTCTGGCTTTGCTTGCACTTGGGTTCCTGCCCTACCAATCTCAATAGGCACAAGCCCCCACTGTAGGCAAATCCAACACCCCAACCCCCATCTAGCCAACAACATAACTCCTAAACCCAAAGCTCATAAACACTGTTATCCAGTTTCAGCCAGTTTCTCCCAAACTGGGACACAAGCAATGGGTTTCTTAAGTTCTTTTCCTGCAGTGTGAACGGCAAGACAGAGTCCTTTGGCCTATTTTGGAACCTAGGATGCTCTGAGACATAGGCAAAGGGCTGTTAATTTCTATTACATTTTTTAAAAAATGTAAAATCACTTTTTGCCCAAAGTAAATGGGGTTTTTAAGGCCAACTTCTACAACCTTAACAGCAAGGGAGGTGCTGGCAGAACCTCATGTCCTATGATGTCACCAGGATATTGTCTCCTGGCAACAAAGGGCTCTTTAACCCCTTCTCTCCTGCAGCATGCACAGCAAGGAAGGCCTTGTGAGAGAAACGTGAAGGCTCAAGGCACCAGTGCTATTTTTCTAGAAAAATAGGTGCCAGAACTCACTATTAACATCTCCCTTGTTCTCTTATACAGTGGTACCTCGGGTTAAGTACTTAATTCGTTCTGGAGGTCCGTTCTTAACCTGAAACTGTTCTTAACCTGAAGCACCACTTTAGCTAATGGGGCCTCCTGCTGCTGCCGTGCCGCCAGAGCACAATTTCTGTTCTCATCCTGAAGCAAAGTTCTTAACCCGAGGTACTATTTCTGGGTTAGCGGAGTCTGTAACCTGAAGTGTATGTAACCTGAAGCGTATGTAACCCGAGGTACCACTGTAATAGTAAAGGTGCCCACATGAGAGGTGCCAGAACTGAGTTCTGTCGGGTTCCAGCTGAAAAAAAGCCCAAGATTCTACCAAAGCATCTTTTCCGCTGGCGCAGAGGGGAGTGGGATCATAACTTTGCCCTTTTTCTGCATATCCAAGTGATAGTGGATAGCGCCAATGGTTGTGCCCAGCAGTCCTTTTTCAGATGAAAATATGCCCCCACTGTTGAAAAATTCACCTCAAATATTTTTATCAGTGTCATTTTGTGGAAGCCGCCTTGAATTGCATTCTGGGGAAAAGGCAGAATATAACAACAACAACGGGCCTGCTCTGAGCAGGACTAGCATTCAATACAGGCCCATAATTGTACAATAGAAAGGGCTTAAGGAAATAAGATGTGCCTGCTGGATCATGCCAATGGCTCATCCAGTCCAACATCCTATTTTCGCAGCTTGATGAAGTCCGAAAGAAAGACCTGAGGACAGCAGCACTCTGCCCACCTGTGGTTCCCAGGAACTGGTATTCAGAGGCATAGTGCCTCTGGAGGAGCCCCTGCAAACACTTCCTTGAGGGCTACAGATCATACCTGGTTATAGTGTTGCATTGGCCCCTAACTATGTAATGGGGCATGTGGCTACCCTGTGAGAATTTAATGAATGTTGTGATTGCAAAGTATCCACACGGAGGGTCAAAGCCTGTGCTCTGCTCACAGATCAAGGGTCCTTCCCAATGCTTATGCACACTGGAGGGGGAGGAGTCTACATGAATTGAGCATGCCCAAATCTTCTGAGACACACTCGGGGTTCTGTAGCAGTGCTCTACCACTCAACTACGGCTCATCTACAGAAAAGTGTGCCTGTTCTGTCTCTGTCTGATCTACTGCCCTCAGTGTGTTTCCTTCCATTTAGTCTCCATCAGGGTGAGTTAGTCTGCCCCGCCTCTGAATCAAGCCTGATCTGGTTATTCCCAGTACAGAAGCAGAGCAAACCTTAGAGGAGGATGCCCAGTATGTCCCTACATGAGTTGCAGTTCTGGGCTCAGTGCATTGAAATCAGGAGCCATGCTCAGAACAGGGACTCCTGCAGAGACACAGAGGTACCTCTAAGTGAACTGCTCAGACTCCTCAGACCTTTTAAGAATCAATCTTTTTTTCCTGTATGAGTGAATTTTAATCTATTGGGGGGATGTGTGTCATCAATGAAAGCTATGGCCTTATTTTATTAGCAAAAAATGTGCACAAAGGCAAAATATTAGTGAAGATAACTTTCAAAAATACATGGGGTTAGGGAAAATAGTTTGCAAAATATATGTATATAGGGCAAATAGCCTTTTTTTTAAAAAAAACAACAACACATTTTCATGAGGACCTTGTAAAAAAATAATGATCATAACCTGAAATGGGGTGAGCTGAACTTCATGTTGTGGGCGGGGAATGAGAAACTGAAAGAAATTGAAATTGACAGATTGATCTATTCCTAATGGGGAATAGGATGGTGGATTTCAACATTTAATCCACCAACATTTAATGCTACGATTCAGAAAGTGAACTCTATTACATTCATGTTTAAAGACGAATCTACATGATTTGAACTTTCTGAAGCAGAATTTATCCGAATTTTGCAGTGCAAGTTCTCTCACAAAGTAGTGCATACAAAGATGCATAACGTGTGCATAAAATGCATACATTTGTGTACATAATGTACAAAGTGTGTTATATTTGGGTAACTTGCTTTGTGAAAATGTCTGTATGAAGCAAAACTGCATACAAAGATTTGTAGGTTAGGAGAATTTGCACTAAAATGTTGGTGAATTTTCACGAAGACTTTTTATAATAATAAAGAAATCACAAACTGGTGTGGAAATGGGGAGAATGGAGCTTAAGACTTGAAAAATGGGGAGGAACTGAAATTGACAGATCTGCCCATCCGTAACTACAATATACTCTGCTCAAACGAATACAAAATAAAGGGGTGAAATGCAACCTTGCAGGTTTTCTCCTTTCTCCTTGTTTTTAAGGGAGTTCGGTCCCTAGCTTCTCATGGATGATGTTGTTTAATGAAATGACCAATTATCATGCTAATTAGAAGAAGCACCTGGAAAATCCCCAGAAGGCGCAGCCCAGCAAATTGAACGCACGCACCGAGAGTTTGAAAGCTTTTGCATGCTGAATGGAGCAATTTGTCTTCTGCAGGAGAACTCAGAGGACAATGTTGAGCTGTGGAGAAACTTGGGGAAAGAACGCAGCAAGCAGTGCTGGATTACCAAAGAGGCAGAGCAGGCACCGGCCTACGGGCCCCATGCCTTTTAGGGGCCCTTCGACAATGAATCAAAATAATATTGATTTGATCTTGAAAGAAAATTACAATCAAGCCAAGAAGAAGCTTCAAGATAATTTGCAAGAAGCTTCAAGATAATTTGCAAGAAGCTTCAAGATAATTTGCAAGTTTGACAGCCTTAGGGCTTCTGCAGGATTTAATCTGGCACTGGCAGCGTCAAGTTGGTGGGTCTCAAGGTCTGGCCTTGACATTTCAGAGTTTTAGCTTTGGGATCGCATGAAGGCAGGACAAAATTTCATGGGCCAGGATGAAGAAGGTTGAGGGAAGAAAGACAATTTCTGTGTTGCTTCTAACTTTGCCCCAGTTTAAAACAATTTACTGAATAGGAACACTACTCCAAGGGATAGCGAAGCTGTTGGCCCTCCAGACATCACAGGCCTACAACTCCCATCAGCCTTGGCAATTGGGCACTCTGGCAGAGCCTGATGGGAGTTGGAGTCCTACAGCAGCTAGAGGGCACCTGGTTCCTCAAGCCACCACTAAGTCATGAACTGGTTACTAGCCAACGGTGTCTTTGAGGGGATGAGCTAGAAATTAAAATAAATAAAATATTGTGGAGCAAAAAAGAAGATGACAGGAACTTCAAAAAGCCGAACGCGGGTTGTGTTTCACAACAACAACATACAGCATTTTTAACGTTGGATGAAATGTGTCACTGTGTTTATCATGATCATCTGAATTCCCCCCCCCCTTCTTCTTGCATGAACCCCTTTGAAGTTCCCTTCAGCCCCTTGTAGTAATGACAGCAGTAAACACCTTTGCTTTTATCTGATGAGAACAACCTTGGGGCTCGGTGACCTCTGCAGATCTCACCTCCTGACAAGGCTGCTGTGTTGCTGAAAGCCACGCCTCTTTGTGCATGCAGTGGCAGATCTTGGGCATCACCCAAAGGAGCGGGGCAGGGGCTTGCCCTGATGGGCTTTTCACTCATCAACGGCGTACCAGCATTCCTTGTCACCTGTTGAAGGTGCACAGCTCTGTTGTTGTTGTTGTTTAGTCGTTTAGTTGTGTCCGACTCTTTGTGACCCCGTGGACCAGAGCACGCCAGGCACTTCTGTCTTCCACTGCCTCCCACAGTTTAGTCAAACTCATGCTGGTAGCTTCGCGAACACTATCCAACCATCTCATCCTCTGTCGTCCCCTTCTCCTTTTGCCCTCCATCTTTCCCAACATCAGGGTCTTTTCCAGGGAGTCTTCTCTTCTCATAAGGTGGCCAAAGCATTGGAGCCTCAGCTTCAGGATCTGTCCTTCCAGTGAGCACTCAGGGCTGATTTCCTTCAGAATGGATACATTTGATCTTCTCACAGTCCATGGGACTCTCAAGAGTCTCCTCCAGCACCATAATTCAAAAGCATCAGTTCTTTGGCAATCAGCCTTCTTGATGGTCCACAGCCCTGAGGAGGACTCAATTCTGAATCTGGAGCCTGCTGGGCTTCTGCTCCTTCTTTCTATCGCTAAGAACATACATGAGAAAAGCCTGTTGGATCAGGCCAACGATTCATCTTGTGTCCAGCATCCTGTTCTCACAGAGGCCACCCAGATGCCTCTGTGGAATCCCACAAGCAGACCCAGAACGCAGCAGCATTATCTCACAATTTGTGATTCCCAGGAACGGGTTTTCAGAAGCATTACTGTCTCTGACCGTGGAGCCATCATGGTTAATAGCCACAGATAGCTTCCTTCTCCATGCATTTGTCTAATCTGCCTTCAAAGCCATTCAAGTCAGTGGCTACCACTGCCTCCTGTGGCAATGAGTTCCATAGTTTAACTACGCTGTGTGTGAAGAAGTGCACTGCTCTCTTCAAAATTAAGCAGTCGCCTCCCCTCCACACCTGTGAGGTGGTGCGGATAGGGCCCAGAGGGAGAAGCAAGTGACTAGGCAATACCGAGAGCTGGCAAGGGGAAGCAGGCTAAATTGGCATCCTCGGGCTCAGGCCCACCTGACAGATGGCTGCGAGCCCCCCCCTTTATATTACCCACAATGCCACAGAACTGCCCCTGCTCTGATCTGTATCTCAATAAGTCAGTTCATTCACAAACACTCTCAGTATAATGCAGTTTTATTACTTAAATCAGGAAGTTCAAGGTGCCACCAGGCCAGGCCATCTCTCACCTCATCTCCATCCCTGCCTGTCTCCTAAGCTAGGCTAGAAGTGGAGAACTAAAACATTTAACATACCCTCCAACATTTCTCTGATGAAAATAGGGACGTGGTATTCCATAATAATATTGTTTTATTTATTTATACCCCACCCAACTAACTGGGTTGCCCCAGCAACTTGGGGTGACTTCAAGCATATATAAAAACATTAAGAAGCTTCCCTATAGAGGGCTGTCTTCAGATGTCTCCTAAAGGTTGTTTAGTTACTTAGAGCATTGGCTTAGGGGTTGCATAACTCCGCACCCTCCAACATTTATTTGATGGAAATAAGGATGTCCTAAGGAAAAGCGGGACATTCTGGGATCAAATAAGAAACTGGGATGGCTTCTGTAAATCTGAGACTGTCCCTGGAAAATAGGGACACGGAAGCTCTGCCTTAAGACGAGATTCAGTCCAACCTTGCCAGACTCATACGACCTAGTCCTATAAATACAAAGTAGGGTGAATAGCAGCAGAGGCAAAGATAGTTACTTTCCCTGGATGAATTTCATGGGAAGGACCTGAGTGCAACAGATGCAATTCCTTGGTGCTCAGATGTATTCTGACTCCAGCTGTTGAGACAGAGCACAGCCATCATGGCCGGCACCCAATGATAGCCTTCTCCCCCATGAATGTGTCCAATCCTCTTTTAAATGCATCCAAGTTAGTTCCCCCCAGTACACCTTGCGGGGGCAAATTTCTGGAGAGTGGATCCTTTCGTAGTCAAGATGGCACCACCCACGCACAAGAGGGAGGTATTAGCAGAAAAGAAAATGTAAGGAAACAGTCCTAAAGGGGATGTGACTCCCACCCCAACTATCCCAACAATGCTAGAAATTTTGTTTGGAAGCGGGGCAGGGTGGGGAGGATGGAAAACCTGGTGGGATTCAAATGAAATGGAGTACCTGGAAAAGGGCACAGCCAACTGGCTGGCTGAAACCCTGAGCAGAAGCATTTTGCTTATTTCAGTGGGGGTTCCACTGGTTTAACTCAGAATTCCAAACAGAGAAGAAATTGGAAGCGTTGCTGTTTTCTGGCTGTGCTACCTGGGTGAAGTTCTTTAGCAGAAAGACGTCTGAGGCCAGGAGATAGCTGACGGAAGGAGGTGAAAATCACTGCAGGCTTAAAAGCGTCATTAAGGCATTTCAGAGCTCCTGCTTGTTTTTCACGGGAGCAAAGTTCAGCTCAGGGCCCCACCTGCCCTTACAGTACCTGAAGCCAAAAAGGCAGTGAATGGTGTCTTGGCATGTGAAGCGAGGTGGGGAAGAGAGGCAGGAGGGGGAGGGTCAAGGAGGGGGAAGGGAGGGGCCTTGGGTATTGCAGTGTCTGTAAAGGATCAGGCAGCTAAAAGCCTGTGTTCCACGCAGCATCATGTATCAACACCCATGGCTCCAAGCACTCCCAAACCTTTGTCAAAGTTGGCATTTAACAGTTATTCCAACTAAACATTCGGAAAAACTTTCTGACAATAATAGCTGTTCGGCAGTGGAAGAGACTCCCACGAGAGGTGGTGGACTCTCATCCCTTGGAGGTTTTCAAGCAGAGGTTGGATGGCCATCTGCCATGGATGCTTTAGCTGAGATTCCTGCACTGCCGGTGGTTGGACTAGATGACCCTTGGAGTCCCATCCAACTCTAAGATTCTATGAATTAATCAATGGGGCCATTAGCCCATTCTTTGTTATGCGCAATTAGAATGGCCCGAAACAAAGACTCAGGAAGGTGGAGAAAGCAGATTGGAAGATTTGCCATCATTTACACAGGAGACTATTGAAGTCTGCCTCCTTACAGCAGTGGAATAGCAGTGTGCATTCTTTTTGTTCTAAATCAGAAAAAATATACAGTGGATGCTCTGGTTGCAAACATGATCCATGCGGGAGGCACATTTGCAACCCGCAGCATTTGCAACCTGCAGCGCCGCGTCTGCACATGCGTGGGTCACGATTCAGCACTTCTGTGCATGCGCAAAGTACGATTTAGTGTTTCTGCACATGCGCAAGCGCCGAAACCCGGAAATAACCCATTCTGGTACTTCCGGGTTCGGCCCAGTGCACAACCCAAAGCGTCTGTAATCCGAGGTATGACTGTACAGTGATACCTTGGGTTACATATGCTTCAGGTTACATACGCTTCGGGTTACAGAATCCACTAACCCAGAAATATTACCTTGGGTTAAGAACAGGATGAGCGGCAGCGCAGTGGAGCAAGAGGCCCCATTAGCTAAAGTGGTGCTTCAGGTTAAGAACAGTTTCAGATTAAGAACAGACCTCCAGAACAAATTAAGTTCTTAACCTGAGGTACCACTGTACAATGATTTCAGGGAGGGCAACCATTTTACCATTTTCGCTGTGGCGGGAAGAGAGACAGGAAGGAAGAGACATGTGGGGTGGGGGTGGGGGGGTCAGGTGCATTGTGGTCCTGCTTTCTGTGGCAGCCTCACATTCCTGGAAACATCGAAATTAGGAGGCTGGATTCCCCTCCAAACAAGCAAGCAAGCAAACTAACCAAAAAACTGAGCAGGCCTACATTGTTCCAGCTGGCCACGTTCCAAGCAGCAAAAAAAGGGAAAAACTGATTCAGAGGCCCTTTGGAAGACACTCCCTATTGGCACAGACACCCACCTGGCTCTATCTAATCCTCCCCACCCTTGCATTTATACACTGAGCCACTCCTGCTGCCTCGCTGCCCTTTACTCCAGTCAGGGCGAACAAGCCCAAGAGGTGGAGGTTGCGGGGGCGAAGGGTTGCCCCGGGTGGGGAGGAGGGCATCCTCCTCCGTGATCCAACAACACCTTGGCGCCTTCTGCCCGGTGTCCCTCCCCCTAAATGGAAGGTGCTTTTGCCAAGAACCAGCTTCTTCTCTGCTCCCACCCGATCTGGCAAGGTTTGGGGGCGATAGGCTTTCTCGCCCTTTGTTCCCAGCTAGGATCGTTTAAGTGGAAGCAGGTGTTCTCCTCCGCCGCTAATCTCCTGTACACGCCTATGGTCCCAGCAACCGCTTTCACGTTCCAGATGGGTGATGGGAGACAGCTTTCCCTCCCACCCACACCTCCTGTGAGGGCGGAGGAGCTGCCATGGGAGGCGAGGCTCCGATCGGCTCTCCATGCGGAAGCAATGAAAAAGAAACCATTCATAAAGGCACTTCGGATTGCTGGGTTTCCACCCCGCTCCCCTCCTTCCTTTGTTCTATCATCTCCTCCCCATCAACCCTCACCGCTCTCCATTTCCACCTTACAAAAGATTTGGGGGTGCCGGGTGGGGGGAAGCAATGGAAAAAAAGAAGCAACGGGAGCCAGGAGATGGGAAGGGTTTGGAACAGTGTTCTTGTTTTATTTTTTTTAACGTTCACCCAAGGAACCTGCTGTCATTTGTAATCTGATTCCCATCGGCAGGATGTGAAGTACAAATGAAAAAAGTACCTCTGAGCATGCACAGATTGTGCAGCCTTCCCTCCGGAAGAAGCGGGGGGGGGGCGGGTAGCATACTATTTATTAGGGACCATCTAGTTCAGCATCTTAAGGGACGCTGTGGGTTAAACCACAGAGCCTAGGACTTGCCGATCAGAAGGACGGTGGTTCGAATCCCCGTGACGGGGTGAGCTCCTGTTGTTCAGTCCCACCTCCTGCCAACCTAGCAGTTCGAAAGCACATCAAAGTGCAAGTAGATAAATAGGTACCACTCCGGCAGGAAGGTAAACAGCATTGCTGTGCGCTGCTCTGGTTTGCCAGAAGCAGCTTAGTCATGCTGGCCACATGACCCGGAAGCTGTACGCCGGCTCCCTCAGCCAATAAAGCAAGATGAGAGCCACACCCCAGAGTCGGCCACGACTGGACCTAATGGTCAGGGGTCCCTTTACCCTTTAGTCCAGCATCTTATTCTCATAGTGGCTCCACAGATGCCTGAGGGGAACCAGCAAGCAGGACCTGAGCTCAACAGCTCAGATGCCTGAGGGGAACCAGCAAGCAGGACCTGAGCTTCAGAAGTTTGACTGGCTTGTACCATAGAGGCAGAGCATAACCATCATGGCTAGCAGCCATTGATTGCCATCTCCTCCATGAATGTGTCTAATCGTCTTTTAAAACCATCCAAGCAAGGGGGGGGGCATACCTTAGTTCCTTAGTTTACCTATGCACTGCTTGAAGAAATACTTTCTTTAATCCATCCTGAGCCATCCAATATTCAGCTTTTTTTTCTTTTCTTTCTTTCTTTCTTTTTTTTTTTTAGGTGAGGCGATCAGAACTGTACACCATATTCCAAATGTGGTATTAAAAGCAGGTTTAGAGGGCGGCCATCAAAGCACGACTTTTGCCCTTTGAGCCAAGCTGTGTCTCTACACCTGCCCGCTACTAGTGGGTGAGAAATTGGATTCATTTAGCAATTAACTTGCCCTTAATTTGCAAATTAGTTTGCACTTTACGAAACAACCTGAGAAACCAAACGCAGCTGTCCTTTGAAATCTGCACCTCTCCCAATTTTGCACTGCAGTTCTCCAGCTTAGCGATATGTACAGAAATGCATGTGCATATATTAGTGAAAATAACATATACAAATTAGGGGAGATGGAATTGCCCCCCCCAATAGGATCGATTTGCAATAAAATGCTGGGAAATTTTCATGAACATTTTTGGGGAAATTTCACAGACTGATGCAGAAAGAATTGAACTGACGTCTGGAAGAATGAGAAGCTGAAACCGACATGGACAGATTCACCTATCCTTACACTGCACATGTTTTAAGGAGGGTGAGACTTAGTGGAGACATGAAAAATAACCTCCTTGGCTCTTCCTTCCTATTTTGAGCCCCACAAGATTTCACAGAGAGAAATGAAAGGAAATCCTAGCTCTGTGGCAAAACACCTACTTTGCAGGTCCCAGCTTCAATCCTCGATGGCATCTCCAGGTAGGGCTAGAAAAGATGCCTTGCCCAAAACCCTGGAGAGCTGCTGACCATCAGAGTAGACAATACTCTGGACCGATGGAGGGAAACCTCCTATGTTCCTCTGTGGCCCAGCCCAGACCCAGGCCAGCCACCTGCATCAAAGTCAGACCAACATCTCTCATTGCATTATTGCCAGATTCTGGTCTAGACATGGAGCCTGAAACAAAATCCGCAAGCATCAAATCAGGAACAGAAGATGGCACTGGGTGGTAAATCAGGGCTTAGAACTAAACCCTGACCTTCTCTTTTACTGCTGCCTCCATCATAGAAGCATTTTATTTTATTACACATTATAACTCTCTCCTCCTCCCAAGATCTCCAGTTGAATGAAGTATGAATCCTGGATTGCCTCCCAATGAAGTCTGACTTCTGGGGCCCAAACTTGCTTGGCTTCAGCCAGGAAACATAAGACGAGTCTGCTGGATCAGGCAAAGGCCCATCTAGTCTAGTAGTCTGTTCTCACAGTAGCAAACCAGGTCCCTGTAGGAAATCTGCAAGCAGGAGAACTCAGGGATTGAGCAAAAGTTCAGTTCAGTTCACCTTTAAAAGCAGAATTTACTTACCATATTTTTCGCCCTATAGGGCGCACTGGCCCATAGGATGCACCTCGTTCTTTTGGGGGGAAATAAATAAAAAAAAATTATCCCACCCCCCAGCGATGGGGCTAGGGCGGGGGAAGCCTGAGATTCCCCTGAACCCAGCCCCCAGAACAGGCTGCTATCCGCAAGCCTTGCGAGCCCGTGAGAACTCCCGCAGGCTCCCAAGGCTTGCGGATAGCTTCCTGAAGCCTGGAGAGTGAGAGGGGTCGGTGCGCACCGACCCCTCTCGCTCTCCAGGCTTCAGCGAAAGCCTGCATTCGCCCCATAGGACGCACACACATTTCCCCTTCATTTTTGGAGGGGGAAAAGTGAATCCTATAGGGCGAAAAATACGGTAATTCACTGTTTCTGAAATGCAGCCATTCTGCATTTTTCCAAACTCTGTTCTTCGGTTAATTAATGTGTGCAAAAAATGCACAGTAGTGAAAACAGTGTACAAAATGCATTCTATTATGGAAAATATAAATACAGTGGTACCTTGGGTTACATACGCTTCAGGTTACATACACTTCAGGTTACATACACTTCAGGTTACAGACTCCGCTAACCCAGAAATAGTACCTCAGGTTAAGAACTTTGCTTCAGGATAAGAACAGAAATCGTGCTCCGAAGGCGCGGCAGCAGCAGGAGGCCCCATTAGCTAAAGTGGTGTTTCAGGTTAAGAACAGTTTCAGGTTAAGAACGGACCTCCGGAACGAATTAAGTTCTTAACCCGAGGTACCACTGTATTGCAAAAATATGCTTTACAAAAACATGTATATTAGGCAAAATTGCATGCAGAAATGTGCACATTGGGGGAAATTCTCATGGAAATGCTGAATTTTCATGACAGTTTTAGAAAATTCACAAATCAGGCCACATTTACACCAAACATTTAAAGCACTATGATACCACTTTAAAGTGTCACGGTTTCCCCCAAAAGAAACCTGAGAGAGCTGCAGTTTGCAAAGGGTACTGAAATCTGAGGGGTCACTCCTACTTCTCTCACAGAGCTACAATTCCCAGAACAGTTTAACAGCCAATCCTTCTTCCTCAGGAACCAGGAGGTGTAGCTCTCTGAGGGGTCCCCCAACAACTCTCAGCACCATTACCATTTAAAGGAAGTGGTAATGAAAGTGCTGTAAATGTACAGTGTGGAGTTTGAACTGTGTCGATTCTGTACATGGACCAAGGGAGCTTTTTGGCCAGGCCCTAATCTGATGTTCTAACCACTGCACCAGCTTTTTAAAGCACTAAAATGTTATGGCTTCCCCCAAAGAATTCTGGGAGATGTAGTTCATTGAAGGAACTGAGAGCTGTGAGGAGACAACCCTACCCCAATATCCCCCTCCTGGAGATACAATCCCCAGAGTTCCCTGTGAAGAGGGATTGATTGTTAAGCCACTTTTAATGGAAAGCTTTTATTGTTTAATAGGTTATTGTATTTTAGTGTTTTGTTGGAAGCCGCCCAGAGTGGCTGGGGGGACCCAGCCAGATGGGCAGGGTATAAATAATAAATTATTATTATTATTATTATTATTATTATTATTATTATTACTATTACTACTACTACTACTCCGGGAATTGTAGCTCTGCAAGGGAAATGGGTGTCTCCTCACAGCCCACAGTTCCCAGATTTCTTTGGGGGAAGCCGTGACGGCTTAGAGCGGGATCGTAGAGCTTTAAAGCTATTGTGCGGATAGGGGACCTTGATGTGGAAATGTGGCAAACGGAATTCCATCGTGAGAAATTGTGAGAAACTGTAACTGGCAGGTTCGCCGGTTGCGCTTCGCTCCTCTTCCAGACCATCTCGTGACTGTAGCCTGCCTTTTACTGTCACCGAGTGCCAGGAGGGGTGAGAATTAACGAGAGAGCTGCCTCACCCGTTCCGCTGCCAGGGGAGTCCTTCCTCCCTACCCCACCCCCCGCCGCTGCTTTCTCCTTCACCTTCCTTTCCAAGCTCCGGCTTGTTTTGCGCCACTAATGACTAGCGGGAGGACTGACTCACAGAGAGGCACACAATGGGCCTCGCTGAATAGATTCCACCCCCGCCGTGCTGCGTTTCCTGTGCCAGCTTCAAGCAAAGCTTCCTCTTTTTTTTATAAGATATTTATTAAAGTTTTCAATATTAATACAAAAAGAAAAATCAAAAAGGAAAAAAAGAATACAAAAATAAACATAATTTAAAAAACACACAAAATTTCCACAACTTATTTTCCATTGACTTGTTTCCCAGACCTCCTCATACCTCCCTTTTTTGTATTCCATTTCAAATTGTTAATTCAGCAAATCCTTATCAGTAAGTTTTAACCTGCTTCTGAACCTTTTTTTCCCTATTCTCTTAAAACATTACAGCTAGAAACCACTTAATTTCTATCCGACCAAGCAAAGCTTCCTCCAGTCGCCTCCCTCCAAGGCGACATTTGACACTCAAACTCGTGGGCACCTGCTTTGCTCATGGGCATCCAAGAAAACAGAGCGTCGGAAGATTCCGGAAAGAGAAAAGAAAGCGCTTCTTCACACGGCTCATAGGTCAACTACGGAACTCACTTCTGCAGGAGGCTGTGATGGCCACAAACTTGGACGGCTTTTTTAAAAAGGGAAATTCACAGAGGATAAGGCTACCAATGGCTACCAGCCATGATGGCTATGCTGTGCACCCACAGCTGGAAGAAGTTTGTTTCTGAATAGCAGTTGTTGGAAACTGAAGGAGGGAAGAGAGCTC
This sequence comes from Podarcis melisellensis, assembly GCF_964234715.1. Taxonomy (NCBI): domain Eukaryota; kingdom Metazoa; phylum Chordata; class Lepidosauria; order Squamata; family Lacertidae; genus Podarcis; species Podarcis melisellensis. The sequence goes on along the minus strand of NC_138540.1, from coordinate 20,177,134 downwards.
TTGGGTTCAGGTCTTGCTTGAGGTTTTACTACAGGCATCCGACTGGCCACTGTGAGAACAGGATGCTGGACTAGAGGGGCCACTGGCCTGATCCAGCAATCTCTGCTTATGTACTTATGTGCTAAATCAATGAGCACTCCGAAACTACGCAGTTGTTTTTTCAAGGGGAGCACAACCCTCTCAAGCACAGGCCAACTGAGATCTGGGAACCAGCTATCTCCAATACCTTCATCTTGTCTGGATTCGCATCCAGCACATCGCTACCTCCACACGCACAGTTCCAGAACCTCATCTGCCACACCTGAGTCAGAAGGAAGAGACAAATAGAGTTGGGTGGCCTTTGCACCTTGTTCCAAATCTTCTACTTGTGGGTTCCCCACACCCATCTGGTTGGCTACTGTAAGAACAGGATGATGGAGTAGATGGGTCTCTTCCTATATTCAGTAAAGGACTCTTGACGGTGAAAGTCAGTTCCTTCCATTTACAACTAGAGCTGGCCACACCTGATCTCCAATTCAGGATAAAACGCCTGAATTTCCTTGTCCTAGGGAACACCGCAATGTATCGCAACGCTGGCATTCAGCGCCTTACCCCAGCGAACAAATAAACACAGGCATTATGTCCACACCCCTTGCTTTTGTTTTTAAAACGATCCTACTTCCTGAAGTTAGGTTTTATGGGGGGGGGGGAATACAATTTTGGGCTCACCAAGGCAAATAAAGCACAGCCTCGATCTCTGCAGCCATCTTGCCCCTCTGGGCTCACTTACACACGAAACCTTGAGTATACCTAAGTTAAACAAATGGAATAATATGTTTGTGTTATTTTTAACCAGCACTATTCATGGCCATTCAGGTACCCCTCTCTGTTCTCTGCCCGATCCAGCAGGAGGAATGATCACAGGCCCTCCAAGGGTCCCTATTTTCCAGGGATGTCCATGATTTAGAGAAGCCACGCCAGTTTCTGATTTGATCCCGGGATATCCCGCTTTTCCTTAGAATGCCCCTATTTTCATTGGAGAAATGTTGGAGGATATGGAGTTCTCCAACCCCCGAGCCGTCTGAAGGCAATCCTGTATAGGGAAGGTTTTTTAAAATGTTTAATGTTTTATTATGTTTTTATATATGTTGGGAGCTGCCCAGAGTGGGTGGGGCAACCCAATAATATGGGTGAGGTAAAAATAGTAAAATTATCATTATGGAATGGGACATCCCGATTTTCATCGGAGAAATGTTGGAGGGTATGTGATCAAGAAGAATTCCAAGACACATTCCAGCCAGGCAAAAACACTTGAGGAAGATGCAAGGCAGGGCTGGAGAGAGTCTGGGGAGAGTCCCAAAGGCCAGTCAAAGAGGCCTGGAGGGCCACATCCAGCCCATGGGTCTGAGACAGATCATTGCCAAAAGGTTTGCTCTAGGACAGGGGTCAGCAAACTGAGGCCCGAGGGTCAAATGCAGCCCCCCAGGCTCGTAAATCCGGCCCGTGAACCCTGCCACCCGCTCAGTCAGTCCCCACATGCTGCAGTCGCCTCGTCACGTGGGGGCTGACTTCCGTGACACTGGCATGGCTTTGGATTGGCTGGAGGAAGCTCCTGCAGCCAAACTAAAGAGCGGACGCCTCTGGGCGGGTGGCAACGCTAGCACGGCGTGGGATTGACTGCAGGACACTCCTGCAGCCAATCCAAAGCCTTGCCACCTGAGTGCTGAGGTAAACCTGGCGCGGCCATGGACGGAGAGGCTGGCGGGCGGGCAGCGGGACTGGGCCGCACCATGGGCATCGCAGGGCTTCAGCTGGAGCTTGGCACGTGCCTTGCACCCAGCGCTGCTGCTGGTGGCATGCTTGGCAGCCATGCTGGAGCAGCTGGAGGGCAAGCTATGCGCCGCCTGCCCGGCACTCCATGTGTGTGGCCTGCCCGCCGACCTGGCCTTGGACGACGGGCCACAGCGCATGGTGCATGCCATCTGGGAGCTCAATGGAGCCGGACCGATGAAGCAGCTGCTGCTCGTCAACAACGCCAGAGAGCGGGTGGCGCTGAGACGTGCTCCTGAGCGCATGCAGAGTGTGTTCCTCCTCCAGGTCCGGAGGCAGCTGCAGGACTGGCTTGCACGACATTTATATTTTTCAAAATATAGTCCAGCCCCCCACAAGGTCTGAGGGACAGTGGACTGGCCCCCTGATGAAAAAGTTTGCTGACCCCTGCTCTAGGAACTGTTGCCTTTGGACAGAGCCATTTGCCTGGTGCCTGCCCTGCTCTCATGTGCTAAGGGAGTGAGCCCAGAAACCACACCTTGGCCATGTTCTCATTAGGTGGCTTTCAGAAAGCCACGTTCTTCCCCAGCCTCAGCTCCCCCATTTGCCCTCTTTGTTTATTTTATAGGCTTGTATAAAAAGATATACAGGTGGCAACCATTTTGCGCAGGGCTTCCGTTCCTGACACCCGCACGCATTTGCGGAGCGCATATAAGCCCATCCCACCCCGTTCCACCCCTGCCCCTGGTTCTGCTCCATTTCTGAGCCACTTCTAGGTCGGCAGCAACCAGCGTGTGAATGATCAAGCATCAATCGGATGCGCATAAAATGGCTGCTGCCTGTATAGTGCAATGAACAAAGGATCTAGGCAGGGAAGATTAACACTCGAGAATGGTGTGAAGCAAGGCTGGCGAGGGATGCAGAGAATTCTGGGGGGCAGATCAAGAGGCCTGGGGGCCACTGCTGCATTATACACACACCCCTCGTAATGTGCAACTGCAACCTGTGAAAGCTTCCAGGGTCAGGTTTCTTCTCACTGCTCTGAGCAGCTAGGAAGCCAGCTTTTGCTAAACCTCAGATCAACCCTTTGAGCCACACCTCACCCCTGATTACACAGGAGGGCCGTGGCAGAGGTGCCAGTGGGGGGGGTGGGGGCTGTTCCGTGTGCTGAAACTGCATGAGTAAACATGAAAGATAGCTGGAAGGGGGATGCAAACACCACAGGTCACTTTCTCCCTTTCTTTTTTGCAGGTGTACGGGAAACAATACCGCCAAACAACTTGTTTGACTATTCAGCCATCTGCATTGACAGTACAAGTACACTTGTTTCCCTAGATGAACTCGTAAGAGATTTAATTATATATATCTCTCTCTCTATAGAAAGCACGTAGGACAAGACAAAGAGGATCCTCTTCTTTCAATTGATCTTTTACATCTCTGCCTCTTCTCTCCCAATATCCATACTCTCCCCCCCCCCCCGCAAACAACATTTGAAAGAGGCAAACAGGTACACCTGCTCCACGTCGAGCGAACAAGAGGATTCGGGTATTGATGGTGACTGTGCCACTCCCACCGTGAAATGCATTTGCTTTGTCTCTTTCCATTTATCCTGAGGTTTGGAGCGAGGAATAAAAGCAAAGAACAAAGCAAAAAACCAAACAGCTAACACTAGAACAGAGTGACATTTCATCCAATTGAAATTCCTTTCCCAGATTCAACTTGTTGAGCCTCAAAAGGCAGGGAGAGAGGAGACCTGATGCTTGGGGACTCTCATAATCTTTGACCATTAACAACTTCTGGAGGGCCGTGGGTTCCCCATCCCTGTTTCAGTCGGCCCTAATAAAAACCAGCAAAGCCACTATGCAGAGACACAGCAGGGAGCCCTTTGGTCCATGGAGGGGAGCCTGTGGCTGCCCAGCTGTTTGTAGACACCAACTCCCATAATTTCTGGCTACTGGTCATGCTGGGTAGGAACAGTGTGGACATCTTAACTTTGTACAGTCAGCTACTTTCTACACAGACACTCCCCTCTCCCGTCTCCACCCAGGCAAGAAAGAGGCATGATGAGAGTTCAAAGACACCTTCCAGCTGGTGTAGGAACTCAAGGAGGGTGCAAAACAGGGGAGAGGGTGTGGCCTGGGGAGAGTCCTGAGGGCCACATGGAGAGATCTGGAGGGCCACATTCACACACCCATTAGGCACCCATTTTCCCATCCCTGTTTCGTTGAGTGGCACCCTAGACTTCTGCTGCAGAAGTCTTCACCTGATGACAACACTGGATGACTTTTGCTCCAAAGGTCCCTTGCCTAAATTTCAGCTGATTTGAGGCTGCCTGTGGTTACGGAGTGGATAGAGGAAGAACTATTCCTCCTCCAGAATGTAAGAACAGACTGCTGGATCCGACCAATGGCCTATCTACTCCAGCATCCTGTTCTTACAGTGGCCAACCAGATACCCATAGGAAACCTGTAAGCAGATCACAATGACAAGAGCCCTCTCCTGACCTGTATTCAGAGACATAATGCCTCTGCCTGTGGAGGCAAAGCATAGCCATCATGCTAACAGCCATTGATAGCCCTCTCCTCCATGTAATCATCATCATCATCATAAATTTTTATTTATACCCCGCCCTCCCCAGCCAGAGCCGGGCTCAGGGTGGCTAACACCAGTAAAATTACAATAAAACATAATAGGGGGAAACAAACAAACAAACAAAAACCAGTTTATTAAAATATGGGTTAAAATACAATTTAAAATGCAGCCTCATTTTAATAGTAGCCCATAAATCAAAACCATAAGGGGAGGGAAACATAAGGGTCAGACTGAGTCCAAACCAAAGGCCAGGTGGAACAACTCTGTCTTGCAGGCCCTGCGGAAAGATGTCAACTCCCGCAGGGCCCTAGTCTCTTGTGACAGAGCGTTCCACCAAGTCGGGGCCAGTACTGAAAAGACCCTGGCCCTAGTTGAGACCAATCTAACCAACTTGCGGCTTGGGACCTCCAAAGTGTTGTTATTTGTGGACCTTAAGGTCCTCCGTGGGGCATACTAGGAGAGGCGGTCCCGTAGGTATGAGGGTCCTAGGCCGCATAGGGCTTTTAAGGTCAAAACCAGCACCTTAAACCTGACCCTGTACACCACCGGGAGCCAGTGCAGCTGGTAAAGCACTGGATGAATGTGATCCTGCAGCAAGGACCCCGTAAGGAGCCTTGCCTCAGCATTTTGCAGCTTCAAGGGCAGCCCCGCGTAGAGTGAGACAATAATCAAGTCTGGAGGTGACTGTTGCATGGATCACTATGGCCAGATCAGGGCGAGAAAGGTAAGGGACCAACTGCTTGATACGGCGGAGATGGGAAAATGCTACCTTTGCTGTGGCTGCAACCTGCACCTCCATGGAAAGGGAGGCATGGACGGTTACACCCAAGCTCTTGACAGAAGGCGCTGGCACTAATTGAGCCTCCATGAATTTGCCCAACCCTCTTTTACAGCTGTCTAGGTTGGTGGCTGTCACTGCCTCCTGTGGACCTTCAATATCATGTATCTTCTTTTGGTTACATGCAGTGCCCTGAATAGTCCAGCATTCAGCTTCATTGGAACATTCATTCCCACATTCATTCTCTTTCCCCTTCTCTTTTGGGGTGAAAGGGGACCACTGACAGCATCCTCCCTGGGGGCCTATAAAATTCCCGATGCCAAGCGAGATGAGAGCGGTGCAGATTAAATTATGCCACAGACCACCACCACAAAAAGAACTGGTGAAAAGAGGAAGGAGGGGAAACAGAGAAACAAGCTTTGCATGGGGGATACAAATGAAGGAGGCAACAGCTGGCAGCTCATCCACTCATCAGATTTGGATATCAAATAAATAACGCCCATCCCATGCAAAGGGCACAGAGCGGCTGTTAGGGGCAAGGCTGCCTTTCCCATGGTCTGGTTACAGCTGTCATTCTCAGGACTGACAATCGACCAAACCCTTTTAGAACAGCACAGGGGACGGTTCAAAGCTCCCTTGGTGCACTCGGTTACCTTTTTGTCACCTCACATGAGCTTCTGACATCCACCTGAGATCATTTGCCGTGAGCAGTTGGTTTTCTGGCCAACACAATGGCCGGAGCAGAGCACCTGCTTGGCATGGAGAAGGGCCCAGGTTCAGTCACTGGCACCTCTCAGGTTGAAAAGGAAAAGACCTTTCTCTGCCTGGGAGACACTAGCAGTCAGAGGAGAGAGCGAGACAGAACAGGGGCCCCAAAGCAGCTCTCAGTGTCCGCTATGCTTGGGAACTGATTGTACGGATAGATCTTCTGTGGCCAAAGCCACAGATTTTCTTTACTCATTGGAGGGAAATCAGAGTAGCTGGTTTGTGCTCTTACAAGCTATAAATCACAAAACCATCAGAAATGTGAGCAAAAAATGCTGACCTTTTCCTTTCTCTTTGCAATTTCTGCCCTGATCTTATACCGAAATTCCTGGCAGTAAGCCCCACTGAACACAGTGGGTTTACTTGTGAGAAGACACATGTAGTGTTGCATTGCACTGAATATCTACAGTGCACCGAGTTCGCAATAAGAACTCTGAATCCAATCCAACATTAGTCTTACTCAAAGTAGACACACTGAAATTAATAGGCATGACTAACTTAGGCCCATTAATTTTAATGGTTCTACCTTTAGTTATCAGGGACGTGGGTGGCGCTGTGGGTTAAACCACAGAGCCTAGGGCTTGCTGATCAGAAGGTCGGCAGTTCGAATCCCCGCAACAGGGTGAGCTCCCGTTGCTCGGTCCCTGCTCCTGCCAACCTAGCAGTTCAAAAGCACATCAAAGTGCAAGTAGATAAATAGGTACCGCTCCAGCAGGAAGGTAAACGGCGTTTCTGTGTGCTGCTCTGGCTCGCCAGAAGCGGCTTAGTCATGCTGGCCACATGACCTGGAAGCTGTACGCTGGCTCCCTCAGCCAATAAAGCAAGATGAGCACCACAACCCCAGAGTCGGTCACGACTGGACCTAATGGTCAGGGGTCCCTTTACCTTTACTACCTTTAGATATAACCCTCTATAACTAAGAACCCTGTGAGAGCTGGGTGCTTGAAGTGAGAGCTGGACCATAAAGAAGGCTGATCGCTGAAGAATTGATGCTTTTGAATTATGGTGCTGGAGGAGATTCTTGAGAGTCCCATGGACTGCAAGAAGATCAAACCTCTCCATTCTGAAGGAAATCAGCTCTGAGTGCTCACTGGAAGGACAGATCCTAAAGCTGAGGCTCCAATACTTTGGCCACCTCATGAGAAGAGAAGACTCCCTGGAAAAGACCTTGATGTTGGGAAAGATGGAGGGCCCAAGGAGAAGGGAATGGCAGAGGACAAGATGGTTGGACAGTGTTCTCGAAGCTACCAGCATGAGTTTGACCAAACTGCGGGAGGCAGTGGAAGACAGGAGTGCCTGGCGTGCTCTGGTCCATGGGATCACGAAGAGTCGGACACGACTAATCGACTAAACAACAACTAAGAACCAGTGACTGAGTCTGCCTTTTACCTCTACCCTCCCAGACACTTTTCCTTTTGTACCAGCTTCTGGGCAGGAACTGTCTTATCAGTTATATTTGTAAGCCACTCTGGAAGCCTCTTTTGGCCAAAAAGTGGAATAATAATATTAATAATAATAATAATTGCTAGGCGTGTAAACCTCATTGCACATTTGCCCTCCTATTGAAATGACTTTGCCCTCCCGACTTCTGTAATCTGCCATGGCACCCCAACTATCCGTAAACTGAGCCTTCCATGGTTCCCTGGGATAGGTTGAGAAGGAAAGTTTTAAATAAATTCCATCCAAGTCGACAACTCTGCATTCCTGGGATACTTCCCCTGTTGTTTGCAAGAAAGGCTGTCTCCCACGGCCGGCAAACAGTTAACTGTGCCAGTTCTCCCATGCTCACCCCTCTGGAGACAATGTTCAGAAACCCGCAGGCCCCTCTCAGCCTCCTTAGCAACACAGCTTTTGTGTCTGAGATTTCACCTGAGGTAATTGGCCTCCTCAGGAAAAAAAGGGGGGGAACCCTCAGGTGTGGTTATGTGCCTCTGAGGCTGGAGGAAAATAACTCTTGTGTACAACAGTACATGTGTTAATTTCCATTTCATTTCTCCCTTTCTTTACCACCACCGCCCACGCAAGCCAGTCCTGACTTCTTCTTTATAAACCTCTAGAACGGAGTCAAAGCTCTTCCATCATCTGACAAAAAACGGCTTTCGTTTTTTGAAAGCAGCAGATGGGAGCGCCTGCTCCTTCCCCCGTAGCCTTGGCTGCCAGGCAGATGCCTCAGTGCGCCTTGCGTGGGCCGGATGTGAAAAACCGCCATCAGCATTGCCTTGGGGGTCCCAGGCATTCATATTCGTTATTTTGGATCAGAAACCGGCCTGAGAAGAAGCCGACAGAAGCTCAGAAGGAGCGTGTCTGAGGACACCGGGTAGCAGCCAATGCTAGTCCTACTCAAAGTAGCATACCCTTCAACTATCCCAAACAGGAACATCCAGCGTTTTCATGTGAGAGCACAGCACTTATTTTGGGCACCATGATCTCACCCTCCAAAAGTGTTTTTTTTTCAAGGCTAAAATATCATGCTGCTCCCCCAAACACGTGTTTTTGTGTGCCATGCTCTCATGCAAGAGCATGGCCCTGAAAAAAATGCATCTTTGGGGGCCGTGATATTGGCGGGTCACATGACTCACAAAGGAGTGTGGCCCTGAAAGACACACACTTGGGTTTTTCACACATTCCAGTTGGAGGGAATCAAGTAGACCCACTGAATTTGATAGACAAAGGGTTGAACCCAACCAAGTCCTACTCATCCCAGACCAGTTCAAATTCATGGATCTTGATCAGTCATGTCCATTAAATGAGTAGGAATGGGCAGAATCTGCCTAGCTCCATGGTAGGAGGCAGTGATTCTTCTGAATACCAGTTGCTGAAAACTGCAGGTGCGAGGAGTGCTGTTGCTCTTAGGAAGCTTGCGGGATTCCTGGGGGCATCTGGTTGGCCATTGTGGGAACAGGAAGTTGGCCTGATCCAGCAGGGCTCTTTCTTTGTCCTCTTGGTTGGCTCCTGCACTAGCTTTTGGTCACAGATTGCTAGCACCAGAACCAATTACAGTGGTACCTCGGGATGCGAACGGGATCCGTTCCGCCACTCCGTTCGCATCCTGAATGGAACGTAAGACGTGACGGCGGGTCTGTGCATGCACAGATCACGTTTTGTCGCTTCCGTGCATGCGCGCAATGTCATTTTGAGCTTCTGCGCATGTGCGAGTGGTGAAATAATAGTAATAGTAGTAGTAGTAGTAGTAGTAGTAATAATAATAATAATAATAATAAATTTTATTTATATCCCGCCCTCCCCTGCTGAAGCCGGGCTCAGGGCGGCTAACAACAATAAAACAGTACAAAAGTACAGCACAAACACTCTAAAATCATTCATTATAAAATTAATTCGAATCAAGCCACTGGCAACCATTGGGCTAACGCGCCCCATTACTTCCGGGTTGCCACGGAGCGCAACCCGAAAGCACTCAACCTGAAGCATATTCAACCCAAGGTATGACAGTAGTCACAGTATCTTTGCAGCGATTATGGTAGACTCGTAATCTGGGGAACCAGGTTCAATTCCCCGCTCCTCCACATGCAGCTGCTGGGTGAGCTTGGGACAGTCACACTTCTCTGAAGTCTCTCAGCCCCACTCACCTCACAGAGTGTTTGTTGTGGGGGAGGAAGGGAAAGGAGAATGTTAGCCACTTCGAGACTCCTTCGGGTAGTGATAAAGCAGGATATCAAATCCAAACTCTTCTAAGCAAAGAGGCAAATGTACCTTCAATACTGGCCCGGGGAAGGCTATCGCCTTCATAAATGTACTTTCAGGCCTCTGAGAATCGTATGTTTGGTCCCGGTTTCGAAAACGGATGTGGCGCTGGAGATTTGTGAAGATCTCACACAAGCTTTCCACAATATTTTTTTTATAGGCTCTGATTTTTGCAGTGGTGAGCCTAGCCTGGCTCAGTGAATCGAGGCCGCGCACCAGGCAGTCATGACGCACTGTGTTAGCTCTCCAAAAGGGCAACACCCACCCGGTTGATCTGAGGCGTGGGTTGGCATGACTCAGGTTGCTTTGCACACCTCAGCAAGGCATTCAAAGGGAGTCACACGGACAGAAAGGGGCCTCCAGAACAGCCCTTTAGGGGTTGACAGGAAGTAGGAATAGAATAATCTGTCAACTTCAGTTGCTTTCAGTTTCTCACATTTACCCACTTTAAGTTCTCTGCATTTATTTGTGTGTTGTTGTTGCTTTTTTAAATCAAATCATGAAAATGCACCAGCATTTTAGTGTGGATTTCTTCCAAAACATTTGTCTTTGGATGTGGTTTTGACTAACAAGTACGTTTCTGCCAGCAATTTTCCATAATGGAATGCAACTTTCGCTGTTATTTTCACGAATGCAGTGGTACCTCGTGTGACGTACTTAATCCGTTCTGGAGGTCCATTCATAAGAGGAAACTGCTCATAACATGAGGCGTGCTTTCTCTGATGGCACTTCCTGCTGCCGCCGCGCTGCCATAGTGCAACTTCCGCTCACATCCTGGAGCAAAGGTGGCAACAAGGGGCATCTACTTCCAGGTTAGCAGAGCGCATAACCCGCAGCATTCGTAAGGGGGACGGTACGTAACCTGAGGTACCACTGTATAGGCCTTTACACGTGCACTTTACCCCCAGTATATGCACTTTTGTAAGAAGGGCCTGCTGGATCAAGCCAATGACCCATCTGGCCCAGCATCTCTGCTCTCACTGGGTCCAACCAGATGCCTCAATGGGAAAAACCACATGCAGGGTCCAAGCACAAGAGCCCTCTCCTCTCCTGTAATTTCCAGCAACTGATGCCTCTGGACCATGGACGCTGAGCACCACCGTCGTGGCTAGTCTCAGTCTCCCACACTGTGGATTTTTTTAGCAAGTATTTACTGACTCTTTTTTGCAGGAGCCACAGGAAGTGCTGGCAGGTGCCGGTGGGCACCAGGTTGGCAATCCCCGTGGTAGAACCTGAATGGTGTTGCTTTGGTTGGGATGGCTGCCTTGGCAACACTCTGTAGGTCAACTAGAGCTAGAAAGAAGCAGCGGACAGGCATTGTTCCCAAGGCTGATGTTCACTCTTCCTATCTACTGAGAATGACAAAAAGCAAGGGGGTTAAATCAGGGTCTGGGGGCTCACTGCCCTCCAGATTCTGCCTGGCCAAGCTGCGTTTATTAAGTGATCCAGAATAGTTATAAAATCAAATTCTTTGTAACCAAATAAAATAAGCATTCCAAATTTTGTTTTTTAAGTGTTTAAAGGATTTCATGTCTGGGAGTTTAATCTGTTACAGGTCTACTTAAAAGAAAGCCCCACTTAGTTCAAGGGAAGTTACTCCCTGGTAAACCAGCCCAAGAAATCCATATGCCATTAGTCTTCTTCATATACTATCAATCAATTTTATCCACTTCAGCAGTCTCTAAAGCCTTGAGCAATTATCCCTTTGTAGGCGGTATAATTATTTTAGCCAGGTATTGGAAAACTTACAATCTTAGCAGCAATTAAAGGATTAATAATAAGCAGTTTTAAAGGAAGCTGAATTCTGTTGTCCCAGATATGGAATGAAGGAACAGAGGAGCGCCGATAAAAGTTCTCTTCCCTGCAGTTTGATCCAATATGCTCAAGATCTGTGACTGAGAACCCCAAACTCAAAATTACAACCCCACTGAAGAAGCGTGAAATCAACACGACCTGAGAGTTATCAGTGCTGATGGCTCTATTTGCAGCACAGTAACTACCTGTCACCTCACTCTGTCCCAGAGAACCGCATCTCCTGCTTTATAGAAAACAACCCTGTGTTTATTGAGTCTTCTATGGCAGGACTAGGAAGCCTAGTATGCTGGGCAGGCAACTCAGTGGTAGAGCTCAGAGGTAGAGCATCTGCTCTGCATGCAGAAGCCCTTGGTGGTGGTAGTGGTGGTAGTGGTTTTTATACCCCACCCATCTGGCTGGGTTTCCCCAGGCACTCTGGGCGGCTTACAGAGTATACAGAACATAATAAAGCATTGAACATTAAAAACTTCCCGATACAGGGCTGCCTTCAGATGTCTTCTAAAAGTTGTTTACAGTGGTACTTCAGCTTACAACTGAATATAATCCGTTCCTGAAGTCCATTCTTAAACCGAATCCATTCTTAAACTGAGGCACGCTTTCCCAAATGAGGCCTCCTGCCACCGTTGCCCTTCCACCATTGGGTTTCCGTTTGTAGACCGAGGTAAAGTTCACAAACCGGGACACTACTCCCGGTTTTGCGGAGTTCGTAAACCGAATCGTTCGTAAACAGGGCTGTTCTTAAACCAAGGTACCACTGTAGTGCTTTAATCCCCAGCATCTCCAAGTAGGACTGAGAAAGACCCCTGTCCAGAATCCTGCAGAGCCACTGCCAGTCAGTGCAGACATTACTGAGCTGCAGACCAGTGGTCTCACCAAGTATAATGAGGATTCCTATGGTGATCCCCTGCTAGAGCAATCCCTGTAAAACCAGGTTCAATCCATGCAAATTCCTGGTAGGACTGGAAGAGACCTCTGCCTGAGACCATGGGGATGTGCTGCTGTACTAGATGCAACAACGAACTGACTTTGTATAAAGCCCCTTCCGACGTTCTATAGTTCAAATGCAGCCCTTTGGGACTCTTTATCTGGCCCTTTGGCCTTTCCCCAGCTGATGCACCTCCCTCCCTCCACATTCCTTCCTCGCGGGGTGCTTTTCTCTGGCTGGAATGTGCCCTTGACCTCTGATCATGCCCCTTGCTTGCCTGGAGGGAGGCTAGAGAGGGATGTGTGAACGTGTTCAGAAACCAGCCCGCTGTACAAAGGGGAGAACACGAGAAGAACCCTGATGGATCTGAACAATGGCCCATCCAGCCCAGGATCCTCTTTTCCCACTGGCCAACCAGAAGGCTCAATGGGAAGCCCTCAGGCGGGCTGAAATATACTCGGAGTCGAGAGTGGATTTCATGCTCTTTATTCAGCTCATAGCGGTGAGGAGGAATGAAAGTTCCCCCAAAGTATCTGCTTTATGTACAGTGGTACCTTGGGTTACATACACTTCAGGTTACATACGCTTCAGGTTACAGACTCCGCTAACCCAAAAATAGTGCTTCAGGATGAGAACAGAAAACAGAAACTTTGCTTCAGGATGAGAACAGGATGAGAAATCGTGCTCTGGCGGCGGGGCGGCAGCAGGAGGCCCCATTAGCTAAAGTGGTGCTTCAGGTTAAGAACAGTTTTAGGTTAAGAACGGACATCCAGAACAAATTATTATTATTATTAATAATAATAATAATAATAATATTTTTTTATTTATACCCCGCCCTCCCCAGCCAAGGCCGGGCTCAGAGCGGCTTACAAGCAATAATAAAAACAAGTTGAATGATTACAACTTAAAAACAAAATTAAAATACAACATTAAAATAATGAAACATTAAAATATTAAAATGTAGCCTCATCACAGGAGGAGAAGGAAAGGAAAAAAGAGAGGGAGGGAATCAAATTGGCTCCAAGCCAAAGGCCAGGCGGAACAACTCTGTCTTACAGGCCCTGCGGAAAGAAATCAGATCCCGCAGGGCTCTGGTCTCATGAGGCAGAGCGTTCCACCAGATCGGAGCCAGAGTTGAAAAGGCCCTGGCTCTGGTTGGAGCTAATCTAACTTCCTTAGGGCCTGAGACCACTAGGGTGTTGCTATTTATGGACCTTGAGGCTCTCCGTGGGGCATACCGGGAGAGGTGGTCCCGTAGGTACGAGGGTCCTAGGCCGTGAAGGGCTTTAAAGGTCAAAAACAGCACCTTAAATCTGACACTGTACTCTCCTGGGAACCAGTGCAGTTTGAAAAGCACTGGGTGAATATGCTCCCATGGCAGAGACCCCGTGAGGAGCCTCGCTGCAGCATTCTGTACCCGCTGGAGTTTCTGGGTCAGCTTCAAGGGCAGCCCCACGTAGAGTGAATTACAGTAGTCAAGCCTGGAGATGACCGTCGCATGGAGCACTGTAGCCTGGTCGGGGCTGGAAATTACTGTACATTATTTACACAATGGGCTGCACGTGACTGGCTAATTTCAGGATTCTCCTGTAGGCCAATCAGGTTGTGGATTCACTTCCATCTGCGGCTGGATTGGGTGGCTCCTGCGGACCAATCATACTGCTGCATTGTTCTAGGACCAATCAGACTGCTGCATTCTGAATCCTATTGTTCTAGGACCAATCAGACTGCTGCATTTTGGATCCTATTCAACTCAGTACATAACACAGGCCCGGAGCACATCAGCAACTCTCCCCTCCTGTGTGTTGCCAGAATCTGGCATTTGGAAGCGCTACTGCCTCCATATTCCCATTGTTTCTCTGCTCCCTTTTGCCTGGAGCCCCACACCGAGGCCCCTGAGTCATAGATGGCAACCTGAGACCGACTGATGTTCCTGAGATTCAAACTTGCCACCCTGAGTCATTGGGGGGGGGGGAGTCTGAAGCCAGAGCTCTAGGAAACTACGTTGCATAGCAGAGCCGGCCTGCCCATGAGGCGGGTTGAACCACCTGCCTCAGGCTACGGAAGTGCAAGAGGTGGCATCCAGCCCCAGCTCTTGCCTAGTTTTGTGAGGGCCGGGGTGTTCCATTGCCAGCAGAAATGGCGCATGGTGTGGCAGCGGGGTGTGGCGCAGTGAGGGGGGCAGGAAGAGGCCGCTCCTGTTTCACCTCAGGTGGCGAAATGGGATGGGCTGCCCATTGCACAGTCTGAACGGTAAGAGAGGCAACCGATTTTGGCAGCAAAGATCTGATCAGGGCAACATGGCTGTCAGTGAAAGGTCAGAGTGGGGAAAGTTACTACGCTCAAGGCAGGAAGTGATCAGAGCATAAAGGAGTGGTCTATTTGATCTAGGGGACAGAGCTGATTCTGTGCAATGCTGTTGAGGGGAAAGCAAAGGGGAAAACACTCTGCATGTGCTCAGAGGCACTTAGCCTCTGGTGCTGGTATTTTTGCAAACACAAAATGATGGACTCGGGGGCAGCATGAACTTTTGCTTCATCTAGGAGGCCAGGGTTCAAATCATCTGGCTGACCTGGGGCCAGTCGCTGCATCTCAGCCTAATCTACCTTTTCCCGCCTGGCTTGGGAGAGCAGGGTCCTGACTGACTCCAGCTGCAAAGGCTGAGGCTGAAGAGACCAGAGACCATCTTGGCTGTGAATCCTGGAAGACCTCCTCTCTGCCTTGCAGGCCTTTCCCCACCTGGCCCGGGAGAGTGGGGCCCAGACAGACGCCAACTACAAAAGCTGAGGCTGCTGAACAGACTCTTGGGCTGGAGTATTGCTTAGAGGGTTTTGGTAGGGTTGCCATATGTCCAGAAAAACTTGGATATGACCCCTTTTGGGGGGTCAACATGCTCATCTGGGTGGATTTTTACATTTTAAAGGAATGTCTGGGGTTTAGGGGCTCTGGCTCTGGTGGCTTGGGCTTGGGCGGCCCTGTGCACCTGTTTCCCCAGCTTAGGCTGGCAGCGGCTTGGGCTGTCCTCTTTTTTTGCTCTTCAAGATGTGGCAACCCTCTTGTAGGGGGTTGTTGCTGCTGGGTTTTTGTATCATTAGCTTAGATTTTGTTGCGATTTACATGGCAATTACTCCGTCTGGTTTTGCATTTTTTTAATGTTTAATTTATTGTTTAGGACAGCTTCTGTTCTGTTGTACAGTGGTACCTCGGGTTACATACGCTTCAGGTTACAGACTCCGCTAACCCAGAAATAGTACCTCAGGTTAAGAACTTTGCTTCAGGATGAGAACAGAAATCATGCTGTGGCGGCACGGCAGCAGCGGGAGGCCCCATTAGCTAAAGTGGTACCTCAGGTTAAGAACGGTTTCAGGTTAAGAACGGACCTCCAGAACGAATTAAGTACTTAACCCGAGGTACCACTGTAGTTATGTATTTTTTAATGTTCTAAGCCGCCTTGAGCATGGTTTGAACTGTGGAGAGGCGACATGCAAATAAAATTATGTATGTTTGTTTGTGTGTACCTCACGGGGTTTGTTTGAGGATAAGCCATAGAGAGGGGAGCAACCACTAACTGTCTTGGAGGAAAGGCAGGTTACTGATGTAAGGATCAATAAATATTTGCCAGTATTTGGCCAGAAGGAATTGTTTTCAAGTGTTACCCCTATAAGGTCCCTACTGTTGCTTGAAGGGGGTGATTTGACCCCAGAAGTCCACTGTTTGCATGCACATATCAGAAGAAAGACTCGTTTGACAGCCATTTCTTGTTCAGGAGCGATGGGGAAGACGATATCAGCAGAGACACCCCCTGGGGGAATCGATGTTCTCATCGCAGGCTGGGAAGGGGCAGGCGTTTGCTGCGAGCCCAATTAAAAGACCTCCTCTGAGGCACTGTCTCCGCAGCAGGTGATCCAACTCCAAAACAACAAGCAGAGCAATAAGTTTTTTTAAAAAAAAACAAAAACCAGAAATATGCCCTTGGTGGCAGGTCGGCAAGAACAAGGAAGATGGAAGAGAAACAGCTCAGCATCCCAATACCCAACCAGCCATCAGCCAAATATATCTGCTGACAACTAGGATTTTGATGGACAGGTGTAATCAAGTTTTTTTGGGGGGACACAGTACACCTGAGCTTTCTGTTGCTGCATCAGACAGATGCGGTATTCTCTGTACGGAAGCAGCTGCAAGCTATTTCTGAAAAAAAGAGGGCATCATTTACAGAGGATGTGGGAGATCTGTAGTCCCTCTTGCATTTTCAGATCGCGTGAGGTTTCATTGCAAAGGGCTCAATGGCTCAGCGGCAGAGCGGAAGGTTCCCCAGGAGGCCATCCCTGCCACCACCAATTAAAACAAATACTAGAGAGGCAGATTTGTTTTCCATTGCTCTGAAAAAGCAGGATCTGGACCAGTGGGGTTCAAATGTTTCGGAAGATTTTTCCCTGATGGCATTGTGCGGTTTGACAGTAGGACGCCTTGCCTCAGAAAGGTGGTGGATTCACCTGTTTGCAAGAGGGTTTTTAACAGGGGCTGACTCGTGGTCACCTATCAGGGATCCCTGTAGCAGTGAATTTCCTGCATCGGCAGGGGCTTAGACTAGATTACCTCAGGCAACAGAGCCTGGAAAAGCCCTTGGCTGAGATTTTGGATCAGAGTCACTGTCAAATAGCATAGCCAGAGTTGGGCTCAAAGGACCCCAGTAGTTTTAAAGCACCTTCATAAGTCTAGACTGCATTTTATTAGGAAGGAGGTGTCACAGTTTGGTGGGGGAAAATGTGTTTTGAATGCAGGAGGTTTCAGGCTTGAGAGCTCTTGCCCTGTTTGGGCTATAATGGGCCAAAGATCCAGTTCTATATATGGCAGCCTCAAATGTTCCCAGGAGAGAATCCTTATTGCAAACGGTTTAGAGGCATGACACAGTAGCAGAATGCTACATCCTCTGCCCTTTGCCTCCTTGTTGATTTGCTCCCTGATAGTTTACCTGGGTGTTATACATGATTACATCATACTGTTTGGCAGCTGTACCAAAGAGGTAAATGCTATGTTTATCCAGGGCTGAAGTGCAAAAAAATAAAGCTAACCTTTTCATTTAAAAGAAGGCATATCATGACATCACCCCATCAGTTAACGGGACAAAAACACCATCCCATTCACAAGTGATCCCTGACTGGGTGGGATCACCGATGGCAACTAATTCAAGAAGCATGAAGAAGCAGGAGGAGGAGCGCTGAGAGCCAAATGCTTGCACAGAATGTGCTTTATAGGAAGAATTCCTGCCTCGCTGGTATCAGTTCAATACAAGATTCAAATATTCAGCACAGTCCTAATTATCATGATGCTCGATTTCATAGACAAAGATGCCCACGGAGGAGGTGAACGGCAAGAAGGTGTGAAAAAAGAGGTTGATGAATACGATTAAGTGCCCAAAATGATTACATTGTTAGGGGCAGTAACTGCAAACTCTTCCATACCCAAAAGGCACCTAACAAAGTGTTTTAAAGCAATGCCCGTGTTAGTTTTGCAATGCACAAACCAATTGTAAAGATAATATTCCATGTCAGTTTTCCACATGTCCATACATACAGTTCTTATTTAAGATACACATTTAGTATGTGGCTTGAAATATGCATCTTTTAATGCTTTTACGTGTATTTTCCCCTAAACAGTGCATTTATTTGGAACCAAAGCTGCATTGCAAAACTGGGTAAAAGTGCACCCTCCAATTTCTATATGCATCCAAGAACTGCGAATTAAGTTGGTTTGTTTTAAAAGTCGAAGAAAACCAAATTTTTCCCCATTCTCAATTCCTGCTGTTCACATGGGAAGAGGGATGGAGGACAGATTTGGTTTGGTTTGCATTTAAAGGTGACCTTATCAAACCAGCGCTTTCCAGAACAATATGCCAACTGAAACACAGCCAACCTTCAAAATTCACACCTATCCAAATTTTGTGGTGCAGTTCCCCAACCAACATTATTCACAAAAATGCATTATTACTGAAAATAACAATAACAATACAAAAATGAATTGCATTACGAGAAAGTGCTTGCAAAAATGAGTTCACTGGTCAAAACTGCAAAGAAAAATGGTGTTTGTTAGGAGAAAATTGCACTATTTGCATGAATTGTATGAGGAATTTTTAAATTCACAAATTGCTTCATAAATGTGGGGAAGTCTGCACACCTTATCTGGTGGGTTGTATTGCAGCCAGACCACAGGCGCTGCGATGATCCAGTGAGGGGGCCGGGGACTTGACTGACCACCTATGTGTGATTGGCCTGAGCTGGCAGGTCTTAGGTGGGCTTTCCCTGGGGGGTGGGCCCGGGCCGGCTAATCAGTGCTGCCTGGGCCCGTTGCCATGGGGATAAATTTCAGCCCAGCCTGGCAGTCCCTTCCTCTGACCTTCTCTGGCCAGATCATCTTCATTTATTAAATTTGTATACCGCCCTTCATCCACAGATCTCAGGGTGGTTCCCATGATAGCATACACATTGGGTATCCATTGCCATTAAATCCATTAGTTTCAGTAGGTCTACTCTTGGTCTATTTAGCTATATATAAGATTTATCTACACATAGCTAAATAAAAAAAGATAGCTATAGAAGCAAATGATAGGGAAGTGGAAATATATATATTTTCCTTATGAGTGAAACTGGGCCACATTTTTATTCCTTTATCTTAACTATTCCTTAATTAAAACAGGTAGCAGATAAAACTGCTACATGGCCGGAATTTGGCAGGCTCACAGTTGCTGACCCTTGTCTGATTTGAAGATGCCCATTCTTTCCTATGACTCGGAGGGTGTGTGGATGGCAGAGGGGGGGGGGTGTTGTCTTTGAAATCTATCAGAAACTCTCCAGGTGCCATTGACTTTCTCGTGCTCTGCCTAGTCCTCCCCTCCTCCACCTCACCCTTGCCACCATGATTTCATCATCTCTCTTTCCTGCCTTCCATCGATAATTTGTTTTTCTGCTCACTTGTCCTCAGAGGAGCCTCATCTCCTAGGAATGAAATGTTTTCAGCTAATGCCTGTGGGGCCTCCTGCTGATTTGCTTTGCCCCCGCCCAGAGCATTTTGCCAGCTGGTTTCAAAGAAAACATGGAAATTCCAGCCCCCTGATCTCCTTTTTTGCCTAGGTAGTTGGATCATTGAGTCGAAAACATTTGTGTGTGTGTGTGTGTGTAGCTTGGCATCCTATCCTTCTGTTGAAAGCATGGCAACCTGGACAGTGAGTCACCAAGTAGGGGTTGGCGCATGTGACCTGATGGATGAAAACCCCTCTGTGATATGGTAGCCACTGCAAAGTGAGATGGCTCTTTATCTAGGCTTCCAGTAAACAGCTGGAAGATGTTTTTGGCCACTGTTGATGACTGGCGGCTACTAGATGTGGCTATGATGCATCACCTGCTCAATTTGGGGGTAGGGAAAAGAGAGGGGAGGCAGGCTTTGGTGTTCTTCCAGTGTATGCTTGAGGTGTGCATTGCATGGATGGTTAGAAATAAACTACTTTGGAGCTAGAACGGAATTGGCAAAGACCTGCAGCTGATTGTCAAGAAACTCTCTCTGTGGGTGAAGAGACCTCTGAGACATGCTGTTTGCTTTTTAAGACTAATGCTGATTCTCTGGGAGTGTAAATTTCAGTCTTATCTGCTGTGTGTGTGTGTGTGTGTGTGTGTGTGTGTGTGTGTGTGTAAGCAAATATATTATTATTATTATTATTATTATTATTATTATTATTATTATTATTATTATTATTATTTCATTTATAGCCTGCCTTTTCCCCACAGTGGGACTCAAGGCAGTTTACACAAGCCAAATAAAATACAAAAAGCTAAAAAGATCTCAAAGGTATTCCTTAAAATGTACAGAATTCAAACAAGACCCCCCCCCAAATCTAATCAAATACAGATAATAAAAACAGCACACCAATATTTCCTTAAACAAAGGGAGGGGGGAAACCCCACCACCAGTCAGTTCCAAAAGGCCTGCCACAATACAACGGTCTTCAGATGCCAGTAGAAGGACTACAAGGAGGGAGCCAGTCTAGCTTCTCTAGGAAGGGAGTTCTAGAGTCTGAGAGCCACCACCGAGAAGGCCCTCTAACCATGTCCCTCCCAAGTGTACCTGGGAGGGTGTTGGGACTGAGAGAAGGGCCCCCCTCAAAGATCTCAGAGCCCAGGCAGGTTCATGTGGGAGAATACGGTCCCACATGAACCTGGACCTAAGCCGTATACAGCTTTGC
This sequence comes from Podarcis melisellensis, assembly GCF_964234715.1. Classification (NCBI taxonomy): domain Eukaryota; kingdom Metazoa; phylum Chordata; class Lepidosauria; order Squamata; family Lacertidae; genus Podarcis; species Podarcis melisellensis. Next base: position 20,156,575 of record NC_138540.1, on the reverse strand, counting down.
AGCCAGCACTTTGAATTGTGCCCAGAAACTGACCGGCAAACAGTGGAGCTGTTGTAACAAGGGAGTCGTGCACACACACACAAACGTGCTATATAATACGCAAGCATGCTATGATATGACTTTCCAGGTCGCTTTCCTCACGAGGTAACATATGCTGTTGAAGCCCCCTGCTCCTATTTCCTTTCACTGGGGGAAGCAGGGATCTGGCTCGAGAGCTTGGAAGACTGCCTGTCTACATAATCCCACTGTCTCAGAAAAACGTAAGTGGCTGAGGCAATGGTTAACTCTTACCAGGGAATGAGAGAATATTCCCACCCACTCCACTCGTTCCTGGTGCATGATTAACTTCCCCCAATTATCTCTATCACACTGCTTGGCAGACCTAGTTAACCTTTTTCTTTTAGATCCGTTTCACTCAGAAGTTGCTCATTCTTGCTTAGAAAAAGAAACCCCCCCCACACACACACACTCGGTCATCACGCTGTTTCTGAAATTCCACAGTGGCAGGCAGCTGAAACACTCAAGTTATGTGGTGAGAGCACATTTGATCGTCTTCGTTTCTCATTATCTTCCCTGCATATTCTTCTGGAAGTCTGTCTCTGTCTCAAAGGCAGCTTCCTATAGTCCTGGGTCTGAGGGGGAAGGGCCATGGGCTCAGTGAAAGAGCATCTGCTTTGTACGCAGAAGGCCCAGGGTTCAAGCCTCAGCATCTGGGAAAGCTTCTTGCCTGGAAACCTGGGGAGGCTGCTGCCAGTCAGTGTAGGCAATACTGAGCAAGATGGATAAATGAGTCTCAGTATAAGGCAACTTCCTGGGCTCCCACGTCCTAAGGGAAGGGCTGTAGCACAGTGGTTAGAGCAGCTGGTTGGCATGCAGAAGGTCCCAGGTTCAATCCCCGGCGGCCGCATATGAGATCCTTCCCCCTCCATAAAGGCATTTTGTCATCACAACTCTGTGAGGGGAGTTCAAGTTGAGAAAGAGAGAGTAACTGCCTCAAGGCTGCCCAGCAAGCAAGCTTCATGGTGGATTACATAAGGAGAGCCCTGCTGGATCAAGTCAATGGACCATTGCATCTCAGCATCCTGTCTTCACAGTGGCCAACCAGATGCCACCATGGGAATCCCCAGAGACGGACCTGAGTGAGCCCAAACAGCCACCGTGATTCCCAGCCAGTGAAATTCATAGGCATACTGCCTCCAACAATGGAGAATTCAGGTCCCCCTTGAGTGTCAGGGGCTGGACTGAGGAGGAATGGTGGGGACCACCCTCCCCTTCTCCTGAACCTTCCTGAGAACAGGAGAACAGTATAGATTTAGAACAGTGGTTTGCAGAAGGGCATAGTTCAGAGGCTGCGGAAGGGAAAAGCTGGAAAATATTGGAAGAGGAACATCAGGAAGAAGAAGACGCACCAGGGGACAGACAGCTAACAGACTCAGTGTCCTTGGAAAGCGTTCCTGATCCCCACCCCTCTCCCAGGACCAGGCGTGCATTGCGGGTAGTAGAACAGAGAGCTCAGAGGCAGGAAGCTCAGATTGATAAAGTATAATAATAATAATAATAATAATAATAATAATAATAATTTATTATTTGTACCCCGCCCATCTGGCTGGGTTTCCCCAGCCACTCTGGGCGGCTTCCAACAAAGATGAAAGATAAACTAAAATGTCACATATTAAAAACTTCCCTGAACAGGGCTGCCTTCAGATGTCTTCTGAATGTCAGGTAGATGTTTATCGCTTTGACATCTGATGGGAGGGCGTTCCACAGGGCAGGTGCCACTACCGAGAAGGCCCTCTGCCTGGTTCCCTGTAACTTGGCCTCTCGCAGTGAGGGAACCGCCAGAAGGCCCTCGGAGCTGGACCTCAGTGTCCGGGTAGAACGATGGGGGAGGAGACGCTCCTTCAGATATACTGGACCGAGGCCAGTATATCTGACCGAGGCATTTAAAAATGGGGGTGGGCAGATTAGCCAACTCAAGGGTGACGCAGAATAGGGACTACATTGGGGAGGACTTTACTTGGAGCAACGTCATTATAGAGAGAGAGACCACATTCCTTTGCCTCTCGCTATGATTATTGAATTAACTAATCGGTAAGAACTCTTCCTTGTTTTTCTCTGCATCTTTGCTGCCACCGTGGAAGGGATAGGATTCCCCGAAGCCTGACTCTGAGCCTGTTCTAACCCTAACCACTAGAAACTCTTTCCTCCCTTAGCCTTTTCTTTTTCTCTCCATATTTTTTTTTTAATTAGAGCAGGATCCTTCTCCACAAAGCAAAAACGGAAGCATGATACCTGCCAACCATTGCACTTTAGCCCATGGCATCCTAAGCTTTATCACTTACTATCTTGTCCCAGGGCTGGTGGGGAGGTGTTTACTTCCACCTACTGATCTGGACGTTTTGCTACAATCAAGTGGTATATAAATGTTGTTAAGTGGAAATAGATAAATAGATGGACCAATCATATCACAGTAAAGTGGCCTCCTTAGTATTTACTGCATTTGTCTCTCGCCTTCTTTCCTTCAAGGAAATCGAGGTTTTGCAGAAGACTTAGATCAAAGATCATAGAACCATAGAGTTGGAAGGGACCCTGAGGGTCATCTAGACCTACCCCCTGCAATGCAGCTGTCCCATACAGGTGGCACACATAGTTCTCCTCATCTCTGCTTGATCCTCACAACAAACCTGTGAGATAGGTTAGGCTGAGAGTGAGGAGCTGGCCCAAGGTCGCCCAAAGAGAGCTTCGCAGCCAAGAGGGGATCTGAACCCTGGCCTTTAACCACTACACTGCACTGCCTTTCATGTGAGTAACCTGGATCGAATCCCCACAGAGGGAGGACATGGGGAGGGGGAAGTGGGTCTCTGCCGCTCCCCCTTCCTGGCAGTATGTGGGAGCCAAGGACAAGGCAAAGAGTTTGCCATGGCAACTGTGTGCCCCAAAGGCATCGGAGCAGGAGGCAACCCATGAGGAATCACACCAAATAATGTGATTGCATTGTTCCATGAAGCCACGTTGAAAGCTTTAAAGTTATGCAGGTGTGTGTGTGTGTGTGTGTGTGTGTGTGTGTGTGTTGGTGAGATTCTGGAAGAGATTTTGTACATCCAGCCAGACTGTGGGTGGAGAAATAAGGCAAAACAAAACACTCAAAGCCAGGCTTTCGGAAGATGAGGGAAGAAATGGGGGCAGCGGAACTTAAGGTGGGTTATTTTTAAAAGAGGAAGGGGAGGAGGGTGAGAAAAGGAAGAAGAAACGAAATACATGGGCAGGTGAATTCTCTACCGTGCAAAAATGGAGTCAAGGTAAGACACATTAGAAGAGCCTGCTGGATCAGGCCAAAGGCTTATCCAGCCCCAAAATGTCTTCAGGGGTTCACTCCCTGTCCCCCAGTTTCATTCACACCATTCTTCAAATTGAGCTGAAATGCGATGACATTTGGCCCAGCTCTGACCTTGTGGTGTTTCAGAGCAGCTCGGCAGAAATCTGCTTTGCATGCAAGAGGTGCTAGATTCCATCGCTGGCATATCCAGGTAGAGGTGGAAATGCCTCTCGATCTGAAATCCTGAATAGTTGCTGCCAGTCAGTGTGGACAATATTGAGCTAGATGGACCAGTGGTCTAACTTAAGGCAGCTTCCCATGCTGCTATGAGAGGCAGCAGCATCACACATTTTAATATCTCAGGTGGTGCAGCCACTTAAGAAAACTGAACAACACCTGCTAATGGATGACAACTCACCCACTGGGCAGCTGGATATTCTCCTGAACAACAGGTCCTGTTATTGCATTATTTTTACCCTTGTGTGAGTTACTCCCTCGCTGAATGTCACCTCTCAACCCTGTCTCTTTTTACCCCTTAGATGTGTAAGGAGCAAGAGTGAGAGAGAGGCACAGACTGCCAAGCAAAGGGTTAACACACTCCAGGGATCTTTTCCCAGGTCCAGCCTCTAAGCTGGTAGTGGATCCGGTTCCAGAGCTCAGTTAGGTTCCTGTTCAAGCCTGGGTTGAACAGGAAAAACCTGTAAGCTGGTTGCTTTTGGAATCCTGGATTTTTTTGCGGGGGGGGGGGGCTCAGGTAACCCAGCACATTATGTTTCTGCTTTGCTTCCCAAAGCCTCTCAACGAGGAAAGAGAAAGCTCAGATATCCAGGCTAGGAAGAAAAAGAAAACAACTCCAGCGTTTGTTCACTGCATTGCTGCGTTGGCGTGAAGTTGTTTCGGTGCTGCCGTTAATTGAACAAAGCAGCTTAACTGGGAACGGTTTGGGAGTTTCATCTCTTTCTGAAACTGCCAAACTTCTGCCCAACTTTTTTGGCACATTGTCTGGGATCAATTGCGGTTCTGTTTGACGATTCCAAAGATCTGAACAGAGCTCGCTTCATTTCCAAAGGAGGGCCTGCTTTCTTTCCAACAGATCTGGTTGCCTGGTACAGAGTGGCCTCTTTTCTTCCAGTATCAGCCTACTGTTTGAACAAGATGATTCACATAAATGGGTACCAATCCAAGGCAAATAGAAGGCGGTGGCTTTCCACGGCTTGTTAACTCCTTAATCGGCCATGCTAGGGCACACAGATTGGTAATTTCCCCTCTTCCCATTAGAGGCAGGAGAGGAAATGTGGAGGCTATATCCAGCCCCCCATCTGAACACCAGAAGAGCTTCTGATCACAAGAGCATGAACATTATTGTGCACTTCATCCACTTCTAAGCTGAGCAAAGGGCTCTTTTCTCTCCTGAAGTCTGTACAGAAAGGGAGGCTTTGGCAGAGTCCCTTGCGCCGTTATGAATCTTGGTCGCTTTCTTCCAGACTGAGATGGACAAAGGGCTCTTTTAAGTCATCCCCCCCCCCGATGTAGATGTTGAGTGAGGCTCTGGCAGAGTCCCTTTTCCAACTGGTTCCAAGCAAAGGACTCTTTAACCCTTTTTCTCCTGTGATATGAATGGCAAAATATTGGGGGGGGGCTCCACTATCTTATTAAGTGTTTTGCTCCCACAAGCAAGCCAAAATACAAGGGACATGAAAGCAAGGCTAGGCAAATCTCTCAATTCCACTTCCTCTCAGTTTCTGGTTTTTCTAACCTTCTAATATATGAAGTTCAGATTTTCATATTTGCACATCAGTTGGGGGGCGAGGATCTCAAGCCCTAATGAATGAAAGGTTTCATAAACACAGATGGATGCAGGAGAAGATTATCTTTGTTTTCAGAATGTTTACTGAAATGTACAATACTGTCTGTATGATGGGTTCGTACGTGCAACGTAGCCAATCAGTTGCTTTCAGTTGCGTTGTTGTTCGTTATTGTCAGTGTTATGAAAACAAATTTGTCCTAAAATGGTGGTGAATTTTCATGATTACTCTCCCCCCCCGAAGAAAAAAAAATCCAAAATGTGAATTGAAGATTGAAAAAATGAGAAATCCAGAGAAACCAAAAACGAACTACCGTATTTTTTGCTCTATAAGACTCACTTTTCCCTCCTAAAAAGTAAGGGGAAATGTGTGTGCGTCTTATGGAGCAAATGCAGGCTGCGCAGCTATCCCAGAAGCCAGAACAGCAAGAGGGATTGCTGCTTTCACTGCGCAGTGATCCCTCTTGCTGTTCTGGCTTCTGAGATTCAGAATATTTTTTTTCTTGTTTTCCTCCTCCAAAAATTAGGGGCGTCTTATGGTCTGGTGCGTCTTATGGAGCGAAAAATACGGTATTCACCCATTCTTACGCCCCATATGTTTGCATGCCCATTTGTCTGCCCAACTTTCCGTTCTGGGATCCCTTTGTCAATGCAGGCAGAGGAAGCTAACACCAGAAAACTGAAAGAGGGAAGGGCATCTAAAAGAGGATGTTTAGAGAATTTGCAACCAGTGCCCCCTTGCCCAAGGAATAGCACAGGAGGGGACTAGCACTGCTTTCCCTTGAGACATTTCCCTCTTGTGACATCAGCAGCTAATTCTCCAATCCCCACCCTCCTCTCAGATCTATTTGCATGCCGAGCAGCAGAGCACTGTCTTGTACCCAGGACAAGGGTCAAAGGCTGCTCTGCAGTAAAAGGTCTGGATGAAAAGAGTAGGAAATGAATGCAACTGTTGCACTGTACAAAATATAAGCAAGCCAGGGCTGAACTGATATTACCTTTGCTGTTACCTTTCCCGGGAAAATCAGAGGCTCACTATGTCAGGTTCCTATTGGAAGACCGGACAAACGCTAGAACATTAGCAGTGGCAAAGTTTTGATCGGTGGTTGCAAGAACCAATGATCCCCATATTCTGAACAAAATGCTTGTTTAACCTGGAGGTAGGCTGTATGAATTGTGTATTGCTTGGTAACGATTTGCTGGGTCGCTGGACCGTAATAAAGGTAATAATGATGAATGCAACTGTACAGAGAATGAGAAAAGAAAAAATGAAGCCAGTCTTGTTTGGAGACTCAACAGAGGCTCATACTGCATGGAGTTCCACAGTTCTCTCCCCCTGTGGTGTTGTGGGTTAGGCTGTGTTTTTTTAAAACCTGGGCATAAGCCTCCGAACTAGAGAAAGTTGCAGAAGAGGCCACTTATTTCTTTTTGCCTGTGACCCATATTTTATTTCCACCACTTCAAAACCACACTTCCGAAGCGGTTTTTTTTTTTTTTTACCTACTAGCAGGTGTTGGAGGGAGTTGAGAGGAAGATGGGAGGTCCACAGTCACTGTTGCCCCTTCACTAGTCGGAAGCGGAGCAGCTTGGGCAGGGCAATTCTGAGCTGCAAAATGACCCGAGAGGAAAGGGTTACGTAGCCACTCCCTGCCTGATGCAGCCTGCCCTAGGGCTGCTTTGGGTGAAAGGGGGAATGGAGGGAGGGAAGGGGAACAAGGGAATGAATCACACAACTCTGTGCAAAGTCAGGCTTCGGACTGCATGACAGGGCAGGAAAGAGAAACAGATTCTCCTGAGTTTGCGCATTAGGGGGAAAAACATGGCCAAACCCACCAGTACAAAGCTCTTCACAAGATGCTTTATACCAAAGCAGACTAATGATCCATCGAGACCACTACTGCCCATTCAGACTGGCAGCATCTTCCCAGGGTTTAGGGAGAGAAGGGTCTTTCCCCATTGCCTGACGCCAGACCCGTATAACTAGAGATGCCAGGGACTGAACATGCACCATTGGAAGTGAGCCTCAGTTGGTATTGTCCTCTCTGAAAGGCAGTGTCGTTCCAGGGTTCCAGGTAGGGGACATTCCCAGCCCTACTTAGGGATGTCAGGGATTGAACCTTGGACCTTCTGCATTCAAAGTATATAAATATTGTATTATTTATAGCCACTCTGAGCTATATTATTATTATTATCTGCCACTGAGCTATGGCTCTTCTTCACAGTTCCACCGCTGAGCTGTGGCCTTTCACAGAGTTCACTTCGCCAATGTATCTGGGGGGGGGTATATTGTCAGGTTAAAATAATGGCCTTCACTGGGGCAGGGACTGAAAAACAAAAGGGCAAAATCCCACACTGATGACCAAAATGTCCCAGGAGGCAGTGGGTAATGTGTGGCCTCCACCAGCAGTTCAATCTCCTCTGCATCCAAATTCTTCTGCCCACAAATCTTTACATTTTACGGCATGAGCTTTCAGATCCACTGGTTTTAGTATCAGCTGTTGTGAAGCTGTTGTTGAAATAGTATGACTGTGTTGCCTCTGAAACCCTGGGGTGGGGTGGAGAACCCAGGCAAATTCATAGAGGCCCCCATGAATGACTTTTAGCTACATGGAAACCTCACTTTCAGGGCCAGTATGCCTCTATATCACAAAGGGTGTGAGCAAATGACAGGGGAGATCTGTTGCCTTCATGCACTGTTCCCTATAAATTACTGGAATGGATGGGCATGATCCAGTAAGGGGTTAAAAAAAGGTCCCACAGAAATATCAGGTCCCATCCTGTTCCTGGATTTCATAACCAAAACCAATACTTTGAATACAGTTGATTTGAATCACTGCACTCTCTTCTTCCTTCTCTGATTTCCATTGCAAATTATGACATATGTTTCCGTCCCACCCACCCCCCAAAATTTCCAAGCTGCCCTTTTCACTCCTGTGGGCCTCTCACCTTCTGAGCCCTCCTGGCTAGCATTGTTGTGCCAGGAACCTTTAGATTGGTGGGGGTTCTAGAACAGGGCCAACTCTGTGGTGGCTCCAGTGCTCTGCACTTCAGCAGATACAGTAGAAGGATCCAGTCTTGAGTTCTAGAGAATCCTGGGGTTGTTGGGTGGGAGGCATGGCAGAAAGACAGTCTTCTGCTATCATGCAGAGGTAGGCGTGGCTGGGCACATGTCAAGGCCCACCCTCCCTGCCAGGGTCCCAGTCAACTCCTGGCCTTGCCACCATGGCCACTGATCCCCCTTACTGCTGAGGCTGCCTGCTCAACTGCCTTCTCTGAGCGTGAAATCATTTCCTCTGCAACTGCCTGGACTCTCCTTCTGTACCATGGTGTGGAGAAAATGGACAGGGATAATATATTCTCTCCCCCACCCCTGCTCCCGTAATACTAGAAATCGCGAGTAATGTGGTGAAACTGAATTATGAAAAATTCAGGACAGGCAAAATGAAAGGAATAAACAAGCCTACGAGAATTACTGGATTTTCTCATCCTCTCCCAATTCCCCAACTGCTCAGATTGCTATAAAAGGCATCTGAAGGAAGACAGCATCTGTGGTGCTGTGTGCATTCCAAACGAATGCAAAATTGGTCTCCAATTGAGACGTCAAACTGGACGGAGCACTTTGCTGGCTTGAGTGAGATGCTGAAAGGAGATCAGGAGGTGTCGTTAGAAAGGCAGGGGAGTCTCCAGGTCATTGCAATAACTGGCTCCTTGTGTATGCTGGTATTTTGCTTGTGGCTTCCCAGATGCTTTTGAAGGAGGAAGGGGGAAGCAGTCTCTGCTCCCCTGCTCTCCCTTGTGCAATGCCACCATCAAGGAGGCTGCCAAGCAGGGGCGGTGAGGGGTGTGGCCTGGCAGAGGGGGTGTGGCCTGGGGAGAGTCCCAAGGGCCACTCTGAGCGATTTGGAGGGCCACATTCATCTTCCAGACCTAAAGTTCCTCACTCCTGACTGAATGGCCCATCATCTTCCCTGATACGTAAACTCCCATTATCCAATTGCCCTTTAACCAATTCATTAGGGCGGAGACAAAAAGGGTGGTCTTGCCTTTTGCTGATAGGACAGAGTTTGTCAGCTGATACACCAAGACTCCACCCATAATAGCTTCCAGGATCAGGCTTGTAGAGCTAGACATTGGGACTGGTAGGACAGAACACAGGGAGACCAACAGTAGGTGGCGCCACAGTCATTGACAGAAGGAAGCTGTCGTCCAGCGCCACCTCCTAGGCTAGTTGTAAGAAAGGTAGGTGGGGACAAGCTGAGGGCAGAGTGCGGTTGCTGGGGCACTGCCCCATTTGCCCAAATGGACCAGCCTCTACAGGAGCCTGACATCTCCTGGCATTCAACAGATCTCTGGCCTTCTCCTGGCTTCCTAGCTCTGCTTTTTGGCCTCGCCCTGCCCTTGACTGCACAGGAGTCGGCTCTGGCACCATCTGGTATTAACTAAGCCTGGCTTGTGTAAACTCCTAGCTCCCGAAAAGAATCACAAGCCTCTCCCTTTCCAGGAACTCTCTGGAATTCATCCTCCAGGGTAGGAGGGATGGTAGGAATTTTAGATCCCGCAAGCAGATTGCTCTGTTTGTTTTTTATAGGTGTGTCCACGGAGGGAGGAGATAGAACGACCAAAGCTGTGTAATGACTGGGCTGCTGAGAGGCTTGTAAACGGTATAGATAAAAGAGAGAGAGAAATCTTTCTGCATAGATAGGTAGATGGATGGACAGATAGATATAGAGTTGCTCAGCCATGGGGAGAAATCACATGATGATGATGATTTCATTTATTAAGATTTCTTAACTGCCCTTCACCATGAGGTCCCAGAGCATGTTACAACAATTTAATTATACAATGCTAAAATAGGTTCCTAAGATCAATCAAAAGGACAGGGTAAAGAGGTGCTTCTTCAGTATATAATGAAAAATACAAAATGTCCAGATGCAGCTCTATGGGGAGGGAATCCCCAGCTAGCAGGACCAATGGCCAGCTACGATAGGAGCTGAAGTCCAACAACATCTGGAGGGCCAGAGGTTCCTCATCCCTGGGTTAGGGAGTCAGGTTAGGACCAGGAAGACCTGGGCTCAAATCCCCACTCAGCCATGAAGCTCAGGAGGTGATCTTAGGCCAGTCACCATCTCTCGGCCTTACCTCCTAGCCTCCCAGCGTTGTTGGGAGGATAAAACAGTGGGTGGGGAAATCACACATCCTTTCCTGAGCCACTCAGAAGAAGGGTGGGATTACAAAAAATGGATCAATACTTTAAAGAATGCAGAAGCAACATTTGGGGCTGCAGGATTGGCAGAAACCACATCTTCCTGGCACAGAGATTAGGTTCATATCAGGTTGACACTTCTTTCTTTTTTAAATTGGCCTTGCTCCTGTGCCTTATAAAAGCAGCCTTAAAAGGCAGCAAAGGCAATTCCATCAATATTCAAGAAAGAAGGGAAGGAGAAGAGGCAGAGCAGGTGAAACGTCTTGGCACAGCCCAGAGTTGACCTATGGAACTCGCTTCCACAGGATGTAGTGATGGCCACCAACGTGGATGGTTTAAAAAGAGGATTAGACATACTTGTGGAGGAGAAGTCTATTGGTAGCTTCTAGTCTTGATGGCTATGCCCTGTCTCCACAGTTGAAGGCAGTAATGCTCCTAAACCCCTGTTGCTGGAATCTGTAGGAAGGGAGAGTTGCTGTTGAGCTCAAGTTCTGCTTCTGGGCTTCTAGTTGGCCACTGTGAGACTAGGATGTTGGATTAGATGGGTCATTGGCCTGATCCAGCAGGGCTCTTCTTAAATACTTATGCCTTCACCTGGAGAATAGCTTTGGTGGGTCAATGAGGCAATGTTCTCAACCAGCCCACTCTCCTGACTGTTTCATAGCAGCTAGATCAGGAGATGCTGGCAACACACATCATGTATCTGCTTGCTGAGAACAGATCCTGCTGCTACATTTCTGAGCTGCTCCCCACTTCACCCCAAAGAGAGGTACCTCCCAGAGGCACCATTTGCCTGGGGAGCTTGTAGCCAGGGCTGCTGCAACAAACAGCCATGCAAGACTTTGGGATGCAGAGACATGAGAGAGCATCAGAGAAGGCAGGGAAGGAAAGAGGGACAGAGGCCAGTGTTGCCTATGGCACCCCTGACCATCATTCAAGGCACCCCAGGGTGCCATGGCACACTGGTTGAAAACCACTGGCTTAAGGCATACAAGCAAGTCCAATTGGCAACCTCAGCAGTGGGAGAAACCTTCCCTGTGGGATGTATGTGCTCTTAAAGGAGCAGGAGTAGTGTAGAATTGTGATTTCTGCTGACCACAGCTGGGGGCTCTCTAAGCAGGGTGTCAGGAAATCTAATCTGCTCTGCAACAAACAGGAGAACAGGAGACTTGACTAGCAAAGGGATGCCTGGCAGTGGAAGAAGGCAAATGCTTTAATTGGGGCGTTAGGATTCTCCCAAGTGATAAGATAACCAGTCTGAGTTCTGCTGATGAACCACACGATGTGCCAGAAAAAGAAAGAGAGGGATTTTTTTTTAACATATGCTTTGAAGCATGTTGTAAATCCTCCGGTCTAATCTTAGCGGCAGGTCAGATCAGAGATGTGGGTTGGGGTTCTTTTTAAACAGATCTTCATTGGACATGTGCCAAGTATTAGATTGTTTCCATGCCAGGCTGACGTGGGCAAAGGTTTTCTCTATCCTCCTGCCAGGAGGAAATAAGAGGCCATCCTGCCCTAACAGTGAAGGGCTGAGCCCCCAGTTTGATTCACATCTTCATGCGAACCTATGAACTTTACACTCGCTGAAAAAATGCACAAACCGAAACACAGCTATGGCACGTCTCTCCAACTTTTACACTCCAGCTGGAAATATGTGTAGAAATGCCTATATTACAGGCAAGTGTGCCTAAAACTACAGTAAGACACAAGGATGCGTTACACTAGGCAAAAGTGGTTGCAAAAATAAATACGTGTAGTGGTAGAAAAGCACACTAAAATGCTGGCGGTGTTTGGGGATTAAATGTTTTTTAATCACAAACCGATGGAGAAACATAGAGCACGGGACCTAAAAGTGGGGAAATGTTAGCATGGCACCAGCAGTTTGCAGCTAAAGAAAAGCACTTATCCATGCAGTGCATGGTTAAAGGATGGAAGTCTCTGCTGCAACAGACCCTCCAAGTGTCCCTATTTTCCAGGGACAGGTCCGGATTTACAGAAGCTGTCCCGGCTTCTGGTTTGATCCCGGGATGTCCTGCTTTTCCTTAGCCCGCCCTGTGGAACGCCCTCCCATCAGATGTCAAAGCGATAAACAACTACCTGACATTCAGAAGACATCTGAAGGCAGCCCTGTTCAGGGAAGTTTTTAATATGTGACATTTTAGTGTATTTTTCATCTTTGTTGGAAGCCACCCAGAGTGGCTGGGGAAACCCAGCCATATGGGCGGGGTACAAATAATAAATTATTATTATTATTATTATTATTATTATTATTATTATTATTATTATTATGTCCCTTATTTGCATCAGAGAAATGTTGAAGGATATGGTGTTATGTGACCCCCAAACCAAGGAGATACAACCTTTAGAAGACATCTAAAGGCAGCCCTGTATAGGGAAGTTTTTTAAATGTTTGATCTTTTATTATGTTTTTATATATGTTGGACGCCACCCAGAGTGACTGGGGCAACCTAGTCAGATGGGCAGGGTGTTGTTGTTGTTGTTGTTGAAGTTGAATAGGGTGTCCCTATTTTCACTGGAGAAATGTTGGAGGGTATGCTGCAGGAGGAAAAGTGATGGCCACCAACCTGGGTGGATTTAAAAGAGAATTAAACAAATTCATGGAGGATGAAGCTATCAAGGGCCGCTAGCCACTATGGTTCCAATGTTAAGAGGCAACAGCATTTTTGAATACCAGTTTCTGGAAACCGCAAGAGGAGAAAGTGCTCTTGTGCTCAGGGTTTGTGCTTGGTGGTTTCCCACAGGGATCTGGTTGGCTGCTGTGAGAATAGGAGAGCTGGACTGGATGGCCATTGGTCTGATCCAGCGCTCCTCTTTGTATGTTATTATGATCCCTATTAGTTGCAAGACTTTTGAAGTGAGCTGTGAATTTGTTTGGGCCCTGGGTGAGAGCCAGGAGGCTGGAAGTGGAGGTGTGTTGGAAGAATGAATAATGGTCTATGTTTATTCATAATTTCTACCGATGTAACATTTGCATTCATAACCTCATGCCTATTTGTTTATATATATATTGAATTTTTATAACCTCATGCCTATTTGTAACGTTGAGGCTGTCGCTGCTTTAGTTTTCTACTGAAGAGTTATTTTTATACGTTAAGCAATATGCAGATGGTCTAAATAAAGACGTGCATAAATAAATGTACCAGTGGGAAACTGAGAGAAACAGAAATCAACACGTCTCTGCCTCCCTATTCTCACTCCAATCAGAGTCACATGACCTCAGTGGTCCTTACTCCTTAGTCAGATTCTGTCAAGTCTTTCAACTGCCACCTGCAGTGATGGGGCTGCCCCAACCTTTCCCCCTTTTGACTCATGCATCTTTTAGATTGCAAGAAGCCTGCTGGCAGGGACTGTCTTGCTTGTTCTTTGCTCTTATTGATTTTATGTAAGCTACTCTGGGAGCTCTTTTTGGAGGAGCAGCGGGAAGGGGGTGCGGGGGAGAGATACTACTGTATTTAATTTTGTGGTTTTCATTGTGTGCTTTTATGTTTGGATATCGATTTTGTAAACCGCTTTGCAGCTTATCACTGATACAGAGGCAAGAAGATATATACCTCATGCTTCAAAGGAAGCTCTAAGCAGGTTGCAACGATAAAAAAAGTCACAAATAAATGCAAGAAAGATTTTGCATTTTAAAGCGGTGCCAAACAGTTAGATTATTTGCAGCACTCTATCATATGCCCATTCAGAAGGGAGTCAATTTCCATGGGGCTTACTCCCAGGTAAATGCCCATAGCATTACTGCATGGCAGTACAATCCTAATTGTGTCTACTCACAAGCTAACCCTATTGAATTCAGCAGGTTGCAGAGCGTTATTCCAACTCAGGGTAGACCCATTGAGCTGTATCCAATTAAGACATAGCTGTCAACCTTCCCTTTTTTGGCAGGAAATTCCCTTATTTCAGTGCCGTTTCCCACTGCTTCCCGCTGCTATCCCAGATTGTTAGATATCCTGTAGACTGTCTCCGGGACAGGTGAGGCTGCTGATCCCTTATTTTCAAATCCGAAAGTTGACAGATATGAATTAAGACCTACTCCGAAGAGTCATATTTAAATTAACAGGTCTGAGCTAGTCATGTCCATGAGCTAATCAAAACCCACACTGGACATTCGGGTTCCAAAGAATGTTTGCAAACCGGAACACTCACTTCCAGGTTTGCGGCATTCGGGAGCCAAGACGTTCGACTCGCAAGGCGTTCGACTTCCGAGGTACGACTGTATACCAGGAGTGCACTGTTAAACACTGAAAGTATTTAGATTTTTTAAAAGAAGGCGGTTATTAAAAATTAACAATAATTACGTAATGGTTTTCAGTCAAGCGACCAATATAAATATCTGTACGCATGCACACGGGTTCAAAGAGAAGAGCCTGGAGGAGAGTGAAGACAATTATGAGGTGATGCAAGAACGCTCGGAGAGATTAAGCGAGACGTGTGTGTCACATTACTATTCACAGCACACATGGAAACAAGATCGAACACAAAAGAAGACAAGATCCAGTCGGGCTAGGTGTGTCTTTGACTTTCCAAGATTATAAATTGGCAAAACAAGATGGATGATGTAGATCCAACACCTAAGTAGGACAAGGACTTTCTGTAGCCAACAAAGCACTCCTAGTCCCTGTTGAGCCCAAGTCTGATGGCATCAAATCTTTTGCAGGTTCTTTCCAACTCTGCAGCTTCGGGGCAGAGTCTCCGTTTCTGTTGACGCAGGGCAAGTTTTGAAGCTGTAACAGAACGTCCAAGAATACTGACTACAGTTTTCCATGATACTTTGGGGGGGGGGCACTTATGTTTCACTGTAATTGTAGTTATTTATTTATAAAGATATTTATATACTGCTATTTCATGGGAAAAAATATGTCAAAGTAGTTTACAACAGTACATAAAGCCATACCATAAATATATATATTTATATATATAAGAAGTTAAAATGAAACATCAATAAACTATTGCAGAAATACGTATTCTTAACTGCCTGTTTGAGCCTGGAGGAACAGAAATGTTTTCAGCAGGCAATTAAAAGTTGTTGTACACCATGTTGATGTTTTATGTGAGATGGCAACATATAAATCCTTCGATTAAATAAAAAATAAAAACTTAAGCCTCTGCAAAACCAATGTAAACGGACTTAGAGTTGGTGGATGAACCCTAATTAGTAATGTCTATTAGTTTCAATGAGTCTACTCTGAGTAAAAACAGCATTGGCTACAACCCTTAATATTTTGTGTGTTTCATTGTATTTGGTGTTTTATTTACTCTACCACAAGCCACCACACTACGCACACACACACACACACACACACACAAACACCAGGATTGTTGTGAGGAAAAAAGGGGAGGGGGAGACGAGTCAAATTTTTTGACGGGGGAAAGGTGGGATATAAACGTAATGATTAAATAAATAAATAATGCATATATTACCCCAAACTACAGCAATACATTATATTAGGGCAAACTGCATGAAGAAATGTGCATAGCATGGCAGGCAAAACCGCATACCAAAATGTGCATATTAGAAGAAATCTGTACTAAAATGTTTTCAGACCTTCATGAGAGCTTTTTAAAGAGCAAACGGATGTGGACATGTGACAGACTGAATATTGGAACCAAAGAGGAATAGTGATAAACAGAAATGGGCATTTCTAGCCAGCGGTTGTTTTTTCTCTCGTCTCTTTTTGAGTAGGGCTCGTGAATCACAGAATCAAGGAATTCTAGGGTTGGAAGGGATCGCAGTGGCAATCTAGCCCACCCGTGCAAGGCAGGAATCCCAGCTATAGAATCCCTGGCAGATGGCCATTGAATTTCTGTTTAAAAACATCCAAGGAGAGACCACCACCTTCTGAGGTAGCCCGTTCCACTGTTAAACAGCTCTCACTGCCATAAAGTTCTTCCTAATGTTTAGATAGAAACTCCTGTTTTGTTATTTGAATCCATGGTTCAGGTCCTACCCTCCTGAACCTCCAACAGTCAGAAATGTGCAGTGGATGAATTGGGGATGACTCTGCTTGCCTGAAATCTCTGGCTCAGGAGCAGAGAATGTCTGTTTGTGTTTGTGTGTGCGTTATTTATTACCTCCAAGGAGATCACAACAACCCTGTGAGGTCAGTTAGGCTGAGAGCTTCGTAGCCACATTGAGAGTTGAACCTTGAG
The DNA here is from genome assembly GCF_964234715.1 of Podarcis melisellensis. Taxonomy (NCBI): domain Eukaryota; kingdom Metazoa; phylum Chordata; class Lepidosauria; order Squamata; family Lacertidae; genus Podarcis; species Podarcis melisellensis. Next base: position 20,140,081 of record NC_138540.1, on the reverse strand, counting down.
CTCCCTAGACCTAATCTGACACTGAAATTATAAAACAATGGTTGGCATCCTTCTGACTCAGGCGACAACGGAGGAGCGTGGCTAAAATTACAGTGGTACCTCGGGTCAAGAACATAATTCGTTCTAGAGGTCCGTTCTTAACCTGAAATTGTTCATAACCTGAGGTACCACTTTAGCTAATGGGGCCTCCCACTGCTGCTGCGCGATTTCTGTTCTCATCTTGAAGCAAAGTTCTTAACCTGAGGTGCTATTTCTGGGTTAGCGGAGTCTGTAACCTGAAGCGTCTGTAGCCCGAGGTACCACTGTATAATATATAAAATTAGCAACCTTTGTCTTTTCCACCTTCACCTGCAAGCAAAGGCCTTCCACCTTTCCAAGCGAAAGAAAGAAAGAAAGAAAGAAAGAAAGAAAGAAAGAAAGAAAGAAAGAAAGAAAGAAAGAAAGTGAAAAGCCATCCTCATTAAGATCTTGCAACAAGGTGGAGCCTTCCAAATTCAGACAGCTGTTTTGGGGGCGCTGCAGTTGATCAAGCCTCTCTCACGCGCTATCAAGGTTTCGGCTCGCTGGCGATTCCAGAAAGGAACACGTGTAATTTCTTTTGTTAGGGAAGGCTGCGTTGCAGGGCAGGGGTGTGTGGGTTTTTCAAAAGAGCAGAGAGTGCCCCACCTGGCCTACATACCTGGCATAGGCCAGAGACAGGTGTTGGGTTTCAAACCGACACAAGTGCTGACTCAGAGCTGACACGCACTGGCTTCCCATTGGCTGCTCAGCGGGCCAAGGTGCTGGGGGTGGGGGGAAGCGACGCACCCACAAGCCCCAGCAGGCCGCTCTCAAGAAGGAAATGCTAAGGGAGAGAGGAGGACTGGCTTCCGGGCAGGGCTTTGTTAACCCCCTGCAAGCCAGGCAAATGGCAAGAAGTGTGCTCATATTGGCGGGGGGGGGGGCGGCCAAACAATGATCTTGCCCAGGGCTGGATTGATCCTGAGCTGTTTGCAGCAGATCGACTAGAAGAACTCATCAGGTGACCCTTTTTAACCATGCACAGAGAAGCATCCCCTCCAGCTAAACAGAATGCCTGCAGATCAAGACACGGCGAAACGTGGTAGAGAAAGAGATGGCAAGGATAATAATAATAATAATAATAATAATAATAATAATAATAATAATAATAATAAACAAGTTGTAATAATAATAATAAACAAGTTGATGAAAATACAATTTAAAAGATTAAGATTTTTTTAAAAGGTTGATTAAAATACAATTTGATTAAAACACAATTTAAAGTTGATTAAAATACAATTTAAAAGGTTAAAACATTAGGGTGCAATCTCTTCATAGGAGGAGAAAGGAAAAAGAAAGAGGGGGAGGGAATCAAACTGATTCTAAGCCAAAGGCCAGGTGGAACAACTCTGTCTTACAGGCCCTGCAGAAGGAAATCAGATCCCGCAGGGCCCTGGTCTCATGAGACAGAGCATTCCACCAGGCCGGAGCCAGTGTTGAAAAGGCCCTGGCTCTGGTTGAGGCTAATCTAACTTCCTTAGGGCCCGGGACCTTTAGGGCTATATATGGACCTTAAGGTCCTCCGTGGGGCATACCAGGAGGGGCGGTCCCGTAGGTACGAGGGTCCTAGGCTGTGAAGGGCTTTAAAGGTCAAAAGCAGCACCTTAAATCTGACCCTGTACTCCACCGGGAGCCAGTGCAGCTGGAAAAGCACTGGGTGAATATGCTCCCATGGCAGAGACCCCGTGAGGAGCCTCGCTGCAGCATTCTGCACCCGCTGGAGTTTCTGGGACAGCTTCAAGGGCAGCCCCGCGTAGAGCGAATTACAGTAGTCAAGCCTGACTTAAGGATAAGCGTAAGTCACACGTTGATTACGAGCATTTCATGCTTCTATAGCTCACTTGGTCAGAGCGTGGTGCTGATAATGCCAAGGTTGGAGGTTTGATCCCCGTAAGGGATAGCTGCATATTCCTGCCTTGCGGGGGGTTGGACTAGATGATCCTCAGGGTCCCTTCCAACTCTCCACCCCCATAATGACTGATGGTTAAACTGCTGGTTTCTGGTCACTAGTAAACCACAGCCTTTGGGATCTTTTTCACCTCGAGAGGGATGCAACATCACCAACTAGTGATGAGAGAACCTGCCAATTTCACTCTGTCGGTTCCCTATTTTTCCAATCTTGAATTGAGGGTTTCCCAGAGGTATCTGGTTGGCCATTGTGAGAACAGGGTGCCATTGGCCTCATTTAGCAGGATCTTCTTATGTTTTTCCTGTGGATGTCTCCTAACATACAGTGGTATCTCGGGTTAAGTACTTAATTCGTTCCGGAGGTCCGTTCTTAACCTGAAACTATTCTTAACCTGAAGCACCACTTTAGCTAATGGGGCCTCCCGCTGTTGCTGTGCCGCCGGAGCACAATTTCTGTTCTCATCCTGAAGCAAAGTTATTAACCTGTGGTACTATTTCTGGGTTAGCTGAGTCTGTGAAGCATATGTAACCCGAGGTACCACTGTACAGTAGTACCTCGGTTTACGAACTTAATCCGTTCCGGAAGTCCGTTCTTAAACTAAAAACGTTCTTAAACTGAGCTGCACTTTCCCTAATGCGGCCTCCTGCCGCTGGTGCCCTTCCACCATTTGGATTCAGTTCTTAGACCCAGGTAAAGTTCGCAAACTGGGACACTATTTCCGGTTTTGCAGAATTCGTAAACCGAATCATTTCTTAAACCGGACTGTTCTTAAACGGAGGTACCACTGTACAGTTTTTAAACCTAAACCCATTTTTGCCAGCCGCTTCTCCTACTAGAAGGCATTTGTGTATATTATTTTCACTAACGTATTCCTTTCCATGCATGTATTTACCTAATACATGCATTTTTGTAAGCACTGGTTGGTTGGAGAACTACATTGCAAATTTCGGGGGTGTGCAAATTCTGAAGGATGGTTGCGTTTCGGTTCAAATATTGTTTGGGAAAGCACAAAATCAATCCACTCAGCATGGAATACAAAGTGAATAGAAGTTCTCCCCCTCCCCCCCATCCTTACGATCAGAAGGCAAAATGAGAACACTTAAGTATCCAGAAGAACAAAAAATCTTTAAGGAGAAAAAAAAAATCCAAATGAGGACTGAACATGCTCAGCGGGTACGGAAAGCTAACTGCATAATAATTATAAATTTTTATTTATTTATAATGGGGGGGGCAAACAAACTAAAACCAGTTTATTAAAATACGGATTAAAATACAATTTAAAATGCAGCCTCATTTTAATAGCAGCCCATAAATCAAAACCATAAGGGGAGGGAAACATAAGGGTCAGACAGAGTCCAAACCAAAGGCCAGGCGGAACAGCTCTGTCCTGCAGGCCCTGCAGAAAGATGTCAAGTCCCACAGGGCCCTAGTCTCTTGTGACAGTGTTCCACCAAGTCGGGGCCAGTACTAAAAAGGCCCTGGCCCTAGTTGAGACCAATCTAACCACCTTGCGGAGTGAAGTGACTGCTGGAGCGAAGGGAATGAGGGAGGAAAGGAATGAAATTACATATCCCAGAAGATGGCATGGGTGCAATCAGCCCAGTTCTGTTGCATGCTCTGCCAATAGAGCCGTTCCAACTTTTAAATGCCTCCTAAAAGCTGCATAGACTCATAGAATTGTAGAGCTGCAAGGGACCCCAAGGTCCCTTTTCTGTTCTGTAAGGTTTATACAGGCAATTAAAAATACAGCTTTCCACAATGGTTATCTGATTTCTGATTTTGACTTTTTATATGGCTTTTTTATGTAAAGTCGTTGTGAACTGCTTTGGTATTTTCTTTATGAATTAATGAGCAGCATATAAACATTTTCAGAAATGAAATAATTCAATGCTGCTGCAATATTTTTGTCACAGAGTCTGAGTTTGGAGTGCTGTACACTTTGCCTGCCAGGAGTCAGTCGTATTGAGTTCAACCTGAGTAGACATGCATAAGTTTACGCAGCAATGGCTGGGAAAGTAGGGGGTTGGATGGGCCAGCAGTCTGACTCAGCAGCGCCTTTTCTTCATTTGATTCCAGTTCCCGTTTTACAAAAAGCCAGACTCACCCAAAGCCACTTTGTTGAGACAAGAAGGGTGGGGTGAGGGAAGGAGGAGACAGAAAACTATTGTGGGAACAAATTGTGTTTGGTAAATCATTAACAGCACTTTCCAGCAAGACAGAAATGTGGCCATAACCTCATATAGTCCTCTCTCTTTTTTTAACATTAACCCATGAATGATCCAAAATAAACACAGCATTCCAGTGTTGAAGAAGCATTTGTATTGGTGCTGCTGTTTATCAGGTCTCACACTTTGGCTGCAATCCTCTGAGCACATTTCCCCAGGAGAAAGACCCTCACTGGGACTTCCTTCTGAGTAAACATGCATGGGATTTGGCCACATCACTATCTGACCCTCTCACCACAGTAACCTCAGGAGGCAGACTTAGGTCACAACCACACCATGACTTATATCACTTTAACAGCCATGGTTTCCCCCAAGGAATCCTGGGAAGTGTAGTTTCCTTGCCACAGGGCCAAAATGCCCAGCAGTCTTAGCAAATACAGTCCCCAGGATTCTTTGGGGGGAAACCACGACTATTAAAGTGATATGAGTACTTGAGGGCCTTCAATGCGTGGTGTGGCTATTGCCCTAGACTGGACAATCCTCTATTGAGAAGGCCATGTGGTCCAAGTCAAAAAATTATTTAAAAAACCCTAAGAAAGGGAGATCAGGAGAGACCTTGGAGTTGACCATCAACAGGTCACAACACCTGGGCAGCAGATTAACCAGGCAAGCAGGTCACATGGCCACAGCCTCCCCCATTATGGTAAGATGTACAGTGGTACCTCAGGTTACAGACGCTTTAGGTTACAGACGCTTCAGGATACAGACTTCGCTAACCCAGAAATAGTACCTTGGGTTAAGAACTTTGCTTCAGGATGAAAACATAAATCGTGCACTGGCGGCGCAGCGGCAGCAGAAGCCCCATTAGCTAAAGTGGTACCTCAGGTTACGAACAGTTTCAGGTTAAGAACGGACCTCCAGAAAGAATTAAGTTCTTAACCCGAGGTACCACTGTACAGCACTAAATTATTGCAATTCTAAATGTGCATCTATCCGTATAAATTAGCAGTTTCTTTTTCCTTTGTCCTCTTTTGCCCTCTGCTTCCGTGATCCATTTCATAGAGGGTTTCTGTCGTGTCCAGGGGGTTCATGAGTTCTAAGGGGGGGGTGTTGATTTTGTTTGCATTTTAATGAAACACAGCCCTAATTCACACCTCTCCAACGAACATGCAGACTGAAACATGAATAGCTACTGAAATTCACCCTTCTCCAAATTTTGCAATACAGTTCTCCAACTGGTCAATATGCACAAAAGCACATAAGCTAGGGGGACGTTTGCTCAAAACTGTATTTTTCATGAAAGTAGCATAAAAAGCATAGCAGAGGGAACTGCTTGCAAAAATATCTAGGGTATTAGTTAAAATGACACATGAAAACGTGTTTCTTGGGAGAAAATTGCACTAAAATGCTGGCAAATTTTCATGAGGATTTAACCAAAACAAAAAACAAATATGCTAATTGCTGCAGAAATACGGAGAACTGAATTTTAAGACTGAAAGAAAATGAGAAACTGAGAGAAGCCGAAACAGAGAGAGCTGCACAGCCTTGTGCATTAGTGGCTGTGCTAGATAGGCCACTATGGAGCTATGTGCTCTGCACATCTGCAATGTGGGTTAAACCACAGAGCCTAGGACTTGCCGATCAGAAGGTTGGCTGTTCGAATCCCCGCGAAGGGGTGAGCTTCCGTTGCTCGGTCCCTGCTCCTGCCAACTTAGCAGCTCGAAAGCACGTCAAAGTGCAAGTAGATAAATAGGTACCACTCTGGCGGGAAGGTAAACGGTGTTTCCGTGCGCTGCTCTGGTTCGCCAGAAGTGGCTTAGTCATGCTGGCCACATGACCTGGAAGGTGTATGCCGGCTCCCTCGGCCAATAAAGCGAGATGAGCGCCGCAACCCCAGAGTCGGCCACGACTGGACCTAATGGTCAGGGGTCCCTTTACCTTTACGAAAAGCCTGGCTGTTGGTTCAGGCCAAAGACCCATCTGGTTCAGCATCCTCAAACCAGATACCCCATTGAGAAGCCTGCAAGCAGGACCTGACTATTACAATGTTCTCCTCACTTGTGATTCTCCCCAATAGGTATCCAGAGGCAGATTGCCTCCAAGAGCCATCTTCAGCGCAACTTTATCGATCTCCACTTCCAGATTCATGCTGAAATTTGCTCACGAACTGGCAGAAGCCAGCCAATCGGCTAGTGCCTCAAATTCTCTCTTTGTGTATACAGTGGTACCTCAGGTTACTTACACTTCAGGTTACATACGCTTCAGGTTACAGACTCCGCTAACCCAGAAATAGTACCTCGGGTGAAGAACTTTGCTTCAGGATGAGAACAGAAATCGTGCTCCGTTGGCATGGCAGCAGCAGGAGGCCCCATTAGCTAAAGTGGTGCTTCAGGTTAAGAACAGTTTCAGGTTATGAACAGACCTCTGGAACGAATTAAGTACTTAACCCGAGGTACCACTGTACCTGGGAATCACAGGTAGGCAGAGTTTCTGTTGGATTCAGGTCCTGCTTGTGGGCTTGCCAGAGGCATCTGATTGGCCACGGTGAGAACAGGATCCTGGGTTAGATATGGTTGCCATATTTCAAAAAGTAAAAACCACGACACCTTGAAATGCAAAAAATGAAAAAGGGAAAAAAGGGAGGGAAGCCCTAGGTTAGATGAGCCTTTGGTCTGATAAAGTGGTGCTTCAGGTTAAGAACAGTTTCAGGTTAAGAATGGACCTCCGGAACGAATTAAGTACTTAACCCGAGGTACCACTGTATATAAAAAAACCTCATCGGTAAGTGACACTGCTATGAAATATTGTAGTTACATGGAGCCAGAGAGTTCTTGCTGGGTCTTACACAGTTCTTTTGTGGAACATACTTCTGTTTCTATAATAAATGGCCCCGGTCTTTGCCAGAGGCACAGACCCACAGAGTTTGGGTGACCAGATAGGAGAGGACAGGCTGCCCGCATCTTTAAATGGTTGTGCTGAAGAGGGCATTTTCAGCAGCTGGAGCTGTTCCAAGTCTCTATCCGCTATGCCACACTGCTTCTCAGTTCGTGTGGTTTTAATAATAGCAGGGATTTTAAAAATACCAGTACTGAACACAGCATGCATTCTGCTCCTGTTACCCTTGTGACACTTTCCTTCCTTCCCTCCATTGCCTCCCTGACCGCCAGTATCAAATTTTAGATTGTGAGGTCATTGGGAATACACGTACACAACACACTACCTTATTTTCATAACATAAAATATACCTACATTACTCTATATAATACCTACCTATACTATACATATCAACATACCTACACACCTACCCCACACCGACACCCACCAAGTGACTTGACTTCCAGCCATTCTGGTTACGCTACTTTATTTTTCCAACAAGCTTAAACACATTTCATTATTTCTTTAATCTCTTCTTCTATCTTAACCTTACTCTCCTTTCACTCTAATCATTTTCTGGATTCACTCAATATCTGTCAGAAATTCTACCTTTTCCACATAAATTTTGATGTATTCCTTAAAGATAGCCTACTCCTTATTCACTTTTTGTACCGTATCTCCTCTTATCCTCCCTGTTAGTTCGGCAATATGGAAGTATTCCATCATTTTAGATAACCAGTCCGTTTTAGTTGGGACGCTGCTGCTTTTCCAATTTTTGGCAATCAATAACCTTGCTGCCGTAGTTGCAGCCCATATGATGTTCTTTACAGCAAAACAGCACTCTTTGTGTAAATGTATATGTATGTGTTTTATATATTAATAAAATAAAAATTTTATTTTTATTTTATTTTTTTTTAATTGCAAATTAATGGACGTACGTTAGCCATATCCATTTCAATGGGTCGACTCTTTAACCAAGGACTCCCATTGGTTAAAACAAACACCTTTCTCGGTCACCTGCAGACTGTCACTATTTGCTGGAGGGATTCAATCAAAATTAGAGTAGAAATAAAGTGCTCCAGTGCAATGGTTTTTTCCTGGGTAGGACAGTGGTGGAGGAATGCACTTAAAGATGTGGAATAAACATCAACTGATGGGAAGACACAGGGCCTCCCTGTAAACATATCAGGATGAATGTTGCTTGTCATATAACAACCTCACAAACAAATCGGAATGAATTATACTGGCTGCTGTTGTTGCCGTTTTATTACCCGCCCTTCACCCTAAAGTCCCAAGGCGGGTTGCAGCAATTTAAAACACAGCAATAAAAATAGGTTTTTTAAAAAAAACTTACAATCACAAAAATAATATCTAATTAAAGAAAACAAGAACAGCTAATAAAAATAACAGAAGTTCATAAATTGCTTATATGATATTTAGATTTCTAATATTTCAGCATTATAAATATTCAAGGCCATTTTCTTAAAAGATACTGCTTTCCCCATGCCATGGGATGCATCCAGTCAGACACCATCACAAAGTGTTTTAAAGACTAACTAAATAATAATAATAATAATAATAATAAATAAAAATAAATAAATAATAATAAATAATAATAATAAATTTATTTGTACCCCGCCCATCTGGCTGGGTTTCCCCAGCCATTCTGGGCGGCTTCCAACAAAGAGTAAGAATACATTAAAATGTCACACATTAAAAACTTCCCTAAAGTCTCATGGTGCAAAGGGATACCACATCCCCATTTTTGCAAACCTCTTGGGAGTTGTTATTTTTTTACAATCAATATATGTTATGGAATAAATCACAAAATGCATGCTAGGTTTAAGCCAATAAAGAGCATGCCTTGTATCACCACGATACAAGCTTTACGCTAAAAAAAAAATTCAAGGTGAATGACTATGGTCCTACAACATCCCTCCAAACAAATCAGAACGGATAAAGAGCCAGCCTTGTATAACCTGCATGCAAGCTTTGTGCAAAGCAGATCAGGATGAACGCTTCAGAAACAGGAGCTCTTTGAGCTTTCTGCTTTTAAAGTCACATTGCAGGCCCAGTTTAGACCAAACGGCAAACAAAAAAGCCTCAAACGACAATCACAAATTACTTCAACACTATATTCCACAGTAGCACCCTCTCCTTTGCCATTTAAGAGCCCCCCCCATGAGATAATTAGCAAATGCAATCTCATGCCATGCCATGAGTGAAGAGCAGATGAGCCACAGGTAAGGTAGAGGATCTCCTAGAGAAACAGACACATGTTCTAGTGACTGTCCCCAATACTTGCGCCAGATCAGTCCAACTTTTAAGCAGTGTTTGCCTTCCAAAACTGCTGAGCTCCCTTCCTCCCCTACCTTGGCTGCATCACCCAGGAGAACCACCGTGATCCTCGACCCTTTGCAGGAGCCGTCCAACAATCCCAAGAGACACTTCTGACTCCCTAGCGCCATCCTTTTAAACACCCCAAACGACGCGCCGACCAGAGGGGAAACTGCACCGTTAGTTTCATCGCCAGGTGATTTGTCTTAAGACGAAGGGCAGGAAAAACAACAAACAGCCCAAGAGGTCCTGGGAATTCGGGTCCATGGGGGGGGGGCGTCTGGAGGATCCGGCATCAGTTCCCATGTTGCTCCTCCACACGCTTCCCCAGTTTCCCAAACTCGCAAGGAATGAAACAATGCAAAGTTCCCTGGCTCGTGAAAAGCAGCCTTGCTTAAAAAATAATCAATCTACTACTTACTTAGCCTTTGAAGTGAGGCTTGTTCCGTGAACCGATGGGAGGGGGCAAAGAAAAAAAAACCAGCAATGGTTTTTCTTTAGTTAATTGCATCTTTAAAAGTCTTTTTTGCCAAATATTCACCTTGCAGGCTGGGTAATATCTTATGAAGCAAAGGCGGAGAGAGGGGTGGGGTGGAGGACAAAGGTATAAGATGAGTTGCCTTGATGAAGCCTCGGAAAGGGGAGATTTATTCCCACCAAGTGCATTTAAGTGTCTTATCTCAGCCTTGGCTATGCAAGAGAACACTGGTGAAAATCTTTGCCTGGTACTGTTTCACAGGCCAGGAATTTTGCATTGAATAATTTTTAACTTCTACTGTCTAGCAGAGGGAGAAAACAGGGTACTATTGGCTTAGAGAGTTTCTGCAAAAAAAGGGAGAAAGAGAAAAAGTGTGTGTGTGTGTGTTGTTAGAAAATAGGGGGGTTCTTTTAAACCAAAGGGTAATGAAGCACACCTACATACCCACATGGAAAAGAAATGATTGCCAAAATATTCATCTGATGGGGAAATATGTTTAAGATGTTAGGACGCAAGGCTTTAAGGAAGTCTAAGTTGTGCTGTAGGGACGCGGATGGCGCTGTGGGTTAAACCACAGAGCCTAGGACTTGCTGATCAGAAGGTCGGCGGTTTGAATCCCCGCAACAGGGTGAGCTCCTGTTGCTCGGTCCCTGCTCCTGCCCACCTAGCAGTTTGAAAGCACGTCAAAGTGCAAGTAGATAAATAGGTACCGCTCTGGCGGGAAGGTAAACAGCGTTTCCGTGCACTGCTCTGGTTCGCCAGAAGTGGCTTAGTCATGCTGGCCACATGACCCGGAAGCTGTCTCAGACAAACGCCGGCTCTCTTGGCCAATAAAAGCAAGATGAGCGCCACAACCCCAGAGTCGGCCACGACTGGACCTAATGGTCAGGGTCCCTTTACCTTTACCTAAGTTGTACTGTGTTATAACAGCCATCAATAGCCAGGGATGAGTTAAGAGCTTTGATGCAAAAAGGGGGAGCTTTGGGGAGCCCGAGGTGTTCTCCAACCCCTCAAAAGAACATTGCCAGGGTCCTATTCACTGTCCCTCTAGAATAGGTGTGGGGGACCTTTGGCCCTCCACATGTTGCAGAACTACAACTACCATCACTCCTGGCCACTGGGAGTTGCAGTGGCTGATGGGAGTCATAGATTAGCCACATTGGAGGGTCATAATATCCCCACACCTGATCTAGGAAGTGGTTTGGGTGCATTTTTAAAAGAGAGGGGTTCCGTTTCATACTGGTGACATGATACACCAGTAGCCAGATTAATGCTGTTTAAGGGGGTACAGGGCAGAAATTCCCTTCAGTTCACCTTTCCAGGTGGAGCTAGCTAATCTGCACCTTTTGAAACAATAAGTGAACCAAAACACAGCCATCCTTTGAAACTGGCACCTCTCCAGATTTTGCAAAGTCGGTGGCCCCAGCATCTCCAGGTGAGGCTGGGGAAAACCGCTGTCTGAAAGCCTGGATATTCTGGATATTCACCACCAGCCAGTGTAGACAAGAAGTAGTGAATCTTTTCCAGACACATCTGGGGAACCACCCAGGGGACACAAAATGGGGGCAGGGCAGGGCCACAAGCCAAAGTGGGTGGAGCAACAAGTTTAAATTTCACCTTTCACGCAGTATGCTAGTTTCTAGACACACTCACCCACCCTCCCTACTTTTCATCCAAGCAAGCCAGTCATTATCACAGTTTGAGGACCCATCCCAACCAGGCCAAAATCAGAACGGTCTGGTGTAGGGTCTGGATATGGCCTGGAGAGACTCCTGAGGAGCAGAAAGAGTCATCTGGGGATGCTGCAATGAATCCCAAGGCCAGAGGATCTCCAGTGCTGAGAGAGATGGTCCTTGGGCCATCATAGCACAAAGGGAGCTTTCTACATTCTGATGAAAACTTTGTGTTCACAGGCACTGAACGCCAATGCATTGTAGGGCTTGGGTACTGAGCATGGCAGGCATGGGCCTCCACTCAATTCCACACACCATGAAGCTCACTGGATGAGCTTCAGCCAGTCACTACCTCTGAGCATAGCCTACCTTGCAAGGCCATTGTGAGGATAAAGTGGGTAGAAGGACCATAGATGCTACGCGTGAGTGGGCTGGTGTACAAGCAACAGGGAAGGGCTGTGGCCATCACTCACTTCCCAGATGCATTGGGCTGCCACTGATAGAAGGAGGATACTGGCCTGCAGTAGACCACTCAGTCTGGGCTGTTCCTACATTTCTACATTTCAAGAATAATGATAGAGGCCAACTTTTTCAGCACCTCCCTTTAGTGTCTCCTCTCAAAACATAATCCCTGAACAAAACGCAACTATTTACATTCAAAACAAGCTTTGGAAAGGGTTGGGATGCCCAGTTTTGCAATATCTATGACAATCCAAAGACTATTCTCAGATGGGCCCTGAGGCAACGCCCTGGGACGTTCTACTTCCTTGAGGTCACAGTGGAGCTGGCTTTGCTCCCACATGGAAAGCTTAAGGCCTTAAATTGAGAGCAAGGGCTTCAGCAGTGACAATGCAAGCTCTGTTTACTGGTTTCTCTACAGGGGCATTGTGGATGTAACCTTGTTCAGGCAATTAGCAAAAATACAGAAATGAGGGCTCTGGCTCATTCCAAGAACCCACATGCATTCATGTCCACAGGTGAATGCAGATCTCCCCCTTTGCCGTCACCCACCTATGGCAAGAGCCCGTCTCTCCTCACTAAAGATATTGGCATTATTTAATCCTCAACAAACATGCTTCCCGAACTGCTAGTTCCTGTCGTCTGTTAGAATTTGCATCAGATGAAAATTCATGCTTGGCAGAGGGAGAAGAGAGCCATCCTGTTTGGCTGGTAGATCAACATTGTTAGTTCAAGACGGAGGGGGAAAGATGAGGAAACTTAGCAAAAAAACAAAACCCATGGTGGCTGACCTTGTTTTGGTCAAAAACGAACCATACTATTTTATTTGATTGGACTTGCAGCTCCATCCACCCCCCAGGTCCCACTCAGAAGTGTAACTAACAGAGGGGGAATGGGGTGGGCAGCTTCAGTGAACTAAGAACATAGGAATGCAAGAAGAGGCCAACAGCTGCATTAGGCAAAGGAGCACCCATCATAGTCCAGCATTCTGTTCTCACGGTGGCCATCCTGATACCCTGATCTCACAGTGGCTAAACAGGTGCGTCTGGGAAGCCCACAAACATGGCATAAAGACAGGAGCCCCTCTCCTGAAGCTGGAACAGGCCCATCTCATATCCTCCAACATTCCTCAGGTGAAAATAGGGACATTTCACACTCCTCTCAGCTGACCCTGTTTGATCCCCATTTTTTGGTCGTCCACCCCACACCCCTGCACAATGCAGAGCATTTCCTTGAGAAAACCCCTTAATCCTGATTTCATTTCATTCTATTCTTTGGTAGATTAAAAAAACCCACACACCAATAAAAAACTTTTAGAAAGGGGTAGGTTTAGACGTGGACACAAACTTTTTTTAAAACTGGACTCCTTGTGCACCACTCTTCTTCCTCATTCTTCCCACCCAGGGCAGCCCTGCCCTCTGCCTGCCCCTCGGAGCTGGAGTGTCACATAGGGCTGGGCCTTGGCGGTGGCCGCCTCTCCTCCTTCTCCTCACCCGCTCTTCAGCATCCACTAGGAGCTTCCCAAGGGAGGGGGCTGGCAGCAGTGGTTGTGGAGATGCCATGGAAAGGCAACAGGATGCTCCCTCACCGCTGTTGCCGCTGCTGCTGCTCGGGCAAAGCGCCGACTCACCCTCTTTTCTGAGCTCAGCGGCAACAGCACTAGCAGGGGAAATAGGGACATTCGGGGATCAAATTAGAAGCCATGGTGGTTTTTTTAATAACAATAATAATTTTTATTTATACCCCACCCTCCCCAGCCAAGACCGGGCTCAGGGCGGCTAACACCAGATATAAAAACAATTGATTGAAATACAACTTAAAAAACAAGATTAAAATACAACATTAAAGCATTAAAACATTAAAATACAGCCTCATTTCAGTGGAAACTCAAATCAAAAACTTTTTTGGGGGTGAAAACGTCAAGTCTTCACCAAGGCTAACTATCCAGACTGGTCCTACATGGGCCAGAAAAAAACCAGGGAAGTTCCCAAATAGGAGTTCCATCACAGAAGGAGAAAGGAAAAAAGAAAGAGGGGGAGGGAATCAAGTTGATTCCAAGCCAAAGGCCAGGCGGAACAACTCTGTCTTACAGGCCCTGCAGAAATTTTGTAATTCCAGGACTGTCCCTGGAAAATCGGGACACTTGAAGGGTATGCCATCTAGTCCAGGAGTCTGTTCTCACAGTGGCCAACCAGAGGTCGATCTATGGGACGCCCACAAGCAGGACCTGAGTGCAACAGCAACTCTCCCCACATGCAGTACCCAACAACTGGAATTCAGGGGCATTCACTGGCTGTGACAGCGGAGGTGGAATATAGCCTACCAAAGCTTTAAATGGAGCAGTATGCCCACTCTGAAACATTTGCAGGCACACAGTCTTGAAAGCGGGATTACACACGAACTCCCGGATAGCATAATGAGCACAAATAATCATGAATGCACAATCCAAAAGATGTATGAAGGGGCCATGGCCAGACTGCCACGAAACCTTTGTGCAAAGAGATCTAGAGGTATTCCCAATGAAAAGGGCTTCTTGAAGAGCCCCTTGGCTTCTTCATTAATGGCCTGGCCATGTCTTGCCAAGGGAGAACATCGTCATATTGCCCAACATGGCAGAATGATTCACAACATTACTATCTTCCAGTCTAACCTACAGGGATGAAGCCACACTGAATCAGATGAGAAGTTGTGGGACATAGAAAATTGCTGTTGAAATGATTCATCTCTGCAATATTGTTCTGGATGCCTGTGGGCTGTGCACGAGCTATTAAGTCTACCCATGTCCTACCACTGCGGAGCTGTATCAGATCATAGCCGGGGAAAGTATCAGAGGGTGTGAAAGTTATAAACGGTGTCTGGAGGACCTGGGATATTTCAGTAGGGGTGAGGAGAGTCCTCCATCACACCCTCACTCCCCCTCCAGAAACACCAGTCAGGAAAGGGCTCTCTCAAAGAAAAGCAAAGGGTAGTTGTGACTAAGGATGTCAGAAATGAAGCAGGAAAAGAAATGTGAGTAGAAATTCCCACTATTCGCACGCTTGTCAGAGGTCGGGAGCGGAAACCAGGCAAACCATCACAAGCAGGATTTGCTGTTGCTTGTTGCTGCAAATGTTACATCAATAATTATGTCTCTTATTAAGTTGATTTTGACATTTCCCTCCCATTTGAATTAATTATGTAATTAGGTAAGTTTCATCTGTAGCAGATAACGAGGCAAATAATGTAGTCCAGGGGTCAGCAAACTTTTTTCAGCAGGGGGCCGGTCCACTGTCCCTCAGGCCTTGTGGGGGGCCAGACTGTATTTTGGAGAAAAAATTAAACAAATTCCTATGCCCCACAAATAACCCAGAGGTGCATTTTAAATAAAAGCACACATTCTACTCATGTAAAAACACGCTGATTCCTGGGCCATCCGCAGGCCGGATTTAGAAGGTGATTGGGCCAGATCCGGCTCCTGGGCCTTAGTTTGCCTATCCATGTTGTAGGTGTTAGCTGAAGCCAAACTGAATCGGAAGGGAAACAGCACTGATTGGGGCAAACCCAGGGCGAGATGGAAATAGATTCTCAAGACACAAGTCCTTCATGTAGCACAGGGACGTCCAACAGGTAGATTGTGATCTACCAGTAGATCCCTGGATGTCTGTGGTAGATCACTGGTAGATCACTGGCTCCCCCCAAAGCAGCTCAATATTCTAGCCCTGCAGCCCATAAAACAGTGCTGTCCTCTTCCTTCAACAACTTTGATCACTGCCAGTTCTTAACTCTGTGAGTAGATCGCAGTTTCTTGGGAGTTGGCCACCCCTGATTCTAGTTAAATTTTCTTGCACAGGAGGCAGAGAGAGCCACTGACTTGGATGGCTTTAAAGGAGGACAAATTCATGGAGGAGAAAGCTATCAGTGGCTATTAGCCATGACAGCTATGACTTGCTTCCACAAACAGTCAGCAATGATTCTGAATACCAGTTGCTGAAAACTGCTCAGGAGGGTTTCCCACAGACACCCGGCTGGCCATTGGGAGAAGAGGATGCTGGTCTAGACACTTGAGCCAGCAGAGCTCCTCTTATGTTTTTGTCTTTCTACAGTTGGCTTTTTATACACATTCACACCCATCCTTCTCTGTCCTCCATGCAGTCAAGCAAGAGACGTTATCAGAGAATGCTGGACTAAAGGGGTCATTGGCCTGATCCTGCAGGTTCATCTTATGACTGCTGCCCTCTTACAACCCTAGCTGTGACATCAGCGGTCAAAAGATGAAATGTTTCATTCTGCCCCCCCCCCACGTGCACCTCTGGAAACCCCAAGTGCTAGTATACCCATGCTGTAGATTTTAGACCTCCCCCCCCCCAGCCATTTGGGGAGCATTTTTCTAGGAATAACTATTATTCGCTCGCTAGAAAGATCAAAGGAAGAGCTCCAGATCATTGTGCTAAAGAAAGGCATTTTCTTTTCTTCTTGCTCTTTGACTCTTGAAAAGTGTTTGGCTTCCCATAAAACGAAGCAGACAAACAGAAGTTGATTATGTGTTTAGCGCTGCTATTGTCACATTCCAATAACACAATGCAGACCCTTTTCTCTATTTTTTAATGTACAGGGGTGAAATGCTCAAAGTAGGGGAAGCACAGAGTGCAGTCAGAGAGTGGCTATTTTTTTTAAAGCTGCATGGTGGGAGTTTCCATCCCCTAGGGGGGGGGGGAGTGAAAATTCAGCAGAAGGTAAGTCTTTGTTGGGGAGAGAAAGGTGGGTCAGGAGATTCCTTAGCATGGCACCTTCCAAATTAGACACAAAAGCACCTCTGTATCCAGTTAGGTTTTGCAAAGCAGACCTATTTACATTAAGATTACCAGATTATTTTTTTTCAAAGAATCTGGGGACACTTTTTTTAAAAAAAAGAGAAAAAAAGTTATTTTAATTCTTTTTTTTAAAGAAGTAATCTCGTCTGTGGTCTCCTCTGTCACACAGCCTTCCCCTGGGGCCCCGGCCTGCTCTCTTGGAGTGCTAGCCGCCATGGAGTAGGCTCTGGTCAGACCTGGGCTCAGTCGCGTGTCCTTGCCCTCCCAGTGCTCTCCTACCTCTCCTCCTCAGCAGCGACAGCAGTGCGGCAAGGTTGGGGTTCCCCTCTTTTTTCTCTTTCCTCTCTCTCTTCCTTCTCCTTCTCCTCTCCTCCTTCTCCCTGTGTCGGCTCCAGGGTTTTCCTGAGTAACAAGGGGGTCAGCGGTTCCCCAGTTGATGCACCAGGCATCCCCAGTTGCCCTTTGGCAGCAGCGGTGGCGGCAGCAGTCTCAGCAGCCCGGAGCCAGCCTGGTAGCGCAGTTGGCTCTGGCTGGCTTCAGGAGCTGCTCGCTGCCATGGCGCCCGCCATTTTGCCTCGCCAGAAGTCCCCATATGATGTGTCTTGTGCCGTTGAACCAATCACACAACATTCATTCCCTCCTAATAAATCTACAACACTTAAAATACAAATTTATTGTATTTTAATCCGGGGACGTTAAATGAAATCCGGGGACATTCCAGGGACGAATTTTGTCTGGGGACAGATTTGTAAATCCGAGGACCGTCCCCAGAAAACGGGGACATCTGGTAACCATAATTTACATAAATGAGTCTCAGTTAGTCGTGTCCATTCATTTCAATGTGTCTACTTAGATTAGGACTACCATTGGCTACCGTCTAAGAATGGCCTTCTGCCAGATCTGGGATTTGGAGTTGCAATATGCCCCAGTGAAAGCCACTACTACACAGTGGATAAGAGTGTCATACTAGGACGTGGGAGACCAGAGTTTAAATCCACACTCAGGCATGCGAAGCCCACAGGGTCATCACCTCGCACCAGTCTCTCAGCCTAACCTACCTTGCAGGGATGTTTAGAAGATTGAGTGGAGGGGCAGGAGAAGCATATACAGCACCAAGAGGTCATTGTAGGAAAGATGGGATACAAAAGGAAGAAATGAATGAATGAGGACACCACCCATGTTCAGTGGATTCAGGCCATTACTGAAGAAAGTAATAATCCAGCACACCAAGTGCCACACCAGCAACTGTAAAGGATTGCTGTGTGTCATCAGCATATTGTATATTACATGGGTCAATATTAGCAGCATCTCCCAATCCAGTTTCCTAGGGCAGAGGTTTTCAACCTTTTTGAGTCCACAGCTCCCTTGACCAACTACATTCTTTCTGTGCCAACACTGTGGGGCTCTGGAGCCCAGTTATGTCACCCCTTGCCTGCAGAGCTGGCAGCCCCTCACCCCTTTTCAAACACCCTCCCTTGTGGAGTGTTCCCTCAGCCTCCTCTCCTTGAGAGTCCTCTGGGCAGCCGCTGCTGCCGCCCCTGGTCTCTGAGCTGCCCCAAAGAAAGGTGCCTCCTCACATTGCCCCACAGGGGCCTGGGACTTGTCCGTCCAGTCCAGTCCGTCCAGTCCACTTGCTTGCTTACTCCAAGGCCGCCTCAGCTCCTGGCAACCAGCACCCCCTGGCCAGCCCCAGAGGCACCATTCACCTGGGTAGCTTGTAGCCACGGCTGCTGCAAGAAACAGCTATACAAGCCCTTGAGAGGTAGAGACGCAGGAGGAGGGAGGGAAGGAAAGAGGGACAGAGGCCAGTGTTGCCCGCAGCACCCCTGAACATCATTCAAGGCACCCCAGGGTGTCATGGAACACTGGCTGAAAACCAGTGTCCTAGGGCCTGCATGAGAACTAGAGGAGCTAGTAAACTCCCTTAAGGATTACACTGTAACCACATCCTATATCAGTGGTGGTGCACCTATGGCATGCGTGCTAGAGGGGGCACTCAGACCCCTCTCTGTGGACACGCGCGCCGTTGCCCCAGCACAGAGCCGGCAGAAGGCAGCACATTGAGTCCTCAACTCAACTTGTGTCCGAGTAGAAGCGCCTCAGATGGAGCATCGGGTGTGTGTGTGTGCAAAATGGAGCCACAACCTCCATGGCACACATTTTCCCTTGAAGAGCCTCCACTGTGGGAGGGGAGGGCGCAGCGCTCTGCACGCACTCAGAAGCATGCTGCCGCCTTGGTGGGCTGCTGAGAGTTTTGAGTAGCTGGCTTCCTCCTGCTGCTGCTGTGAGGTTGAGGCTTTACACACCCTCTGGCCGGGGCCAATGGGAGTGGAGTCAGAAGTGGAGTGGAGGCTTCGCGCTCCCCCGCTGAGCTGCCCGATCCTACTCTTACTTGCGTGCAAGCATTTCCGGGTTTGAAGTGTTCGGGTTCCAAGTAGTTTGAGAACTAAGCTGTTCGAAAACCAAGGCAACACTGTATTGCTCCACATGGAAGCGCCAACCTCCCCTTCTAAACTAAAACCTCAGTACAGTGGTACCTCGGGTTAAGTACTTAATTCGTTCTGGAGGTCCGTTCTTAACCTGAAACTGTCTTAACCTGAAGCACCACTTTAGCTAATGGGGACTCCCACTGCCGCCACGCTGCCGGAGCATGATTTTTGTTCTCACCGTGAAGCAAAGTTCTTAACCCGAGGTACTATTTCTGGGTTAGTGGAGTCTGTAACCTGAAGCGCATGTAACCTGAAGCGTAGGTAACCCGAGGTACCACTGTATTCAGGTTAAATTGTCGTGTTGGCACTTTGCGATAAATAATTGGGTTTGGGGTTGCAGTTTGGGCACTCGGTCTCTAAAAAGTTTGCCATCACTGTCCTATATTGTTATTATTATTTCTTAGAAATCCTGGGCAGCGGTGGGTACAAGGCTGGTAGTGTTTTATAGTCCCTAATGCCCACATGTTGTGCTTATCTTGCTTCTGATAAGATAGAAGACAGTGAGAAAATATCGTTAAATGTAGAGATTGGCGTGTGTGCCATTAACGAATCTGCCCTTCATAGGATGGTTAGCAAATAGAGGAAGCCATAATGAGCTGACAACTGAGGTCTGTGACCTTTGGCCTTTCTTGGTCCCAACTGTTAAAAGTATCTTTATTTTATTTTTTGGAAAAAAAATATGTTATTTTTGCAGTGCATCTGTCTCTGTTGAACTAGCCTTTTGGCTGGTGTGATATATACCAGGGATTGTTAACACTTTTGAATTGATGACAAAGTGCTGTCAGAATCAACCAAGACTTGAAAAAATCTTTCTGGATTAGACCAGAAAGTTTCAAATTTTGCCCTCCTTAACAGTAGCTCTGGGGCAAAGGAGCCCCAGGCTCAAGCAGGCTCCTCCCCGTCCTGCCAGGTGCCATCTTCTGCTCCAATCAGGCATCAGTAGGCTATTAGTCCCACCCCCTGATCCACTAGGCACCACCCCTTGGCTCCCAGGCTCCACCCCCAACTGCTCAAGGTCTGAGCTTCAGGACTGCTAGCCCTCTTAACCACATGCAGTTGGAGACTGGGCCCCCTGGTGCTGAGCTCATACCCTCCAACATTTCTCCAATGAAAACAGGGACATCCCATTCCATAATGATAATTGTACTCCTGATATCCCACACATCTTATTGGGTTGCCCCAGCCCTCTGAGCAGCTTCCAACATATATAAAAACATAATAAAAACTTAAACATTAAAAGAAAACCTTCCCCATACAGGATTGCCTTCAGATTGCTCGGGGATCAGATAACTCCATGTTGTCGTTTAGTCGTGCCCGACTGTTCGTGACCCCATGGACCAGAGCACGCCAGGCACTCCTGTCTTCCACTGCCTCCCGCAGTTTGGTCAAACTCATGTTTGTAGCTTTGAGAACACTGTCCAACCATCTCGTCCTCTGTCGTCCCCTTCTCCTTGTGCCCTCCATCTTTCCCAACATCAGGGTCTTTTCCAGGGAGTCTTCTCTTCTTATGAGTTGGCCAAAGTATTGGAGCCTCAGCTTCACAATCTGTCCTTCCAGTGAGCACTCAGGGCTGATATCCTTAAGAATGGATGTGTTTGATCTTCTTGCAGTCCATGGGACTCTCAAGAGTCTCCTCCAGCACCATAATTCAAAAGCACCAATTGTTCGGCGATCAGCCTTCTTGATGGTCCAGCTTTCACTTCCATACATCACTACTGGGAAAACCATGGCTTTCACTATACGGACCTTTGTTGGCAAGGTGATGTCTCTGCTTTTTAAGATGCTGTCTAGGTTTGCCATCGCCTTTCTCCCAAGGAGGAGGCGTCTTTTAATTTCGTGGCTGCTGTCACCATCTGCAGTGATCATGGACCCCAAGAAGGTAAAATCTCTCACTGCCTCCATTTCTTCCCCTTCTATTTGCCAGGAGGTGATGGGCCCAGTGGCCATGATCTTCGTTTTTTTGATGTTGAGCTTCAGACCATATTTTGCACTCTCCTTTTTCACCCTCATTAAAAGGTTCTTTAATTCCTCCTCACTTTCTGTCATCAAGGTTGTGTCATCTGCATATCTGAGGTTGCTGATATTTCTTCCGGTGTTCTTAATTCCGGCTTGGGATTCATCCAGCCCAGCCTTTCGCATGATGAATTCTGCATATAAGTTAAATAAGCAGGGAGACAAAATACAGCCTTGCTCTACTCCTTTCCCAATTTTGAACTAATCAGTTGTTCCATATTCAGTTCTAACTGTAGCTTCTTGTCCCACATAGACATTTCTCAGGATAACTCCATACCCTCCAACATTTCTCTGATGAAAATAGGGACATCCTAAGGAAAAGCAGGACATCCCGGGATCAAAGCAGAAACTGGGACGGCTTTGCTAAATCAGGGACATCCCTGGAAAATAGGGACACTTGGAGGGTCTGTGAGTTCTTCACAGGAAGCAGTGTTGTCCGCTTCAGACAGCCCAGATGTTCTCCTTAATATACACTAGCTATTAGGGAGAAGCTGGAACTGTCAATTTTGGTCACTCTCCACTTCTCATTTTCCAATTCTAAGTTTGGTTCTCCACATAAACACAACTTTGTATGCAGTATTTCCCACTATACACATTTTTGCAAAGCAATTTTCCTTTTAGCACATTATTTTCACTCATACATGCATTTTCCCGCTCACTATATACCGAGGGGTGCATTTCTGCACACCTTACTTGTGTGGAAAGCTGGAGTGCAAAGTTCAGAGAAGTGAGAATTTTGAAAGATGGTTGTGCTTTGGTCTGTGTCCTGTTTCAGAAAGCGCAAATGAAGTAGATTCATATTTAAATACAAAGTGGGTTGGCTTTTTCTCTCATCCTTTGGACTATATATTCTCACAGGTCAGGCCTGTGTGATTCCTTCCAGTGTGACCTTCCCTGTCCAGCAAGTAACTATATCCTACTATTCAAACAAAATCTCCCCTTCCTATTGCTTATGTGCATTATTTACTTACCACATTCCTAGCCCACATTTTTGCTCCAGGAAGCTTAAGATGGTGTACATGGCTCTTCGCCTCCTCACTTAATCCCCACAACAACCCTGTGAGGTAGACGAGACTGAGAGGCAGTGACTGATCCAAGGTTACCTGGTGAGCCAAGTGGGGATTTGAACCCTTGTCACCCAGGTTCTTGGTCCAACGCTCTAACCACAACCACAGCATATATGAAATGCTTGAGAACCCCAAATCTGCAGTATAATTACAGTGGTACCTCAGGTTAAGTACTTAATTCGTTCCGCAGGTCCGTACTTAACCTAAAACTGTTCTTAACCTGAAGCACCACTTTAGGTAATGGGGCCTCCTACTGCTGCCGCACCACCGGAGCACGATTTCTGTTCTCATCCTGAAGCAAAGTTCTTAACCTGAAGCACTATTTCTGGGTTAGCGGAGTCTGTAACTTGAAGCATATGTAACCTGAAGCGTATGTAACCCGAGGTACCACTGTACTAAGCATTGCAGTATTTATCGGGCTCTCCCTTGCATTCAACTTTCTTTTCTTTTCTACTAAGGCAAAAGTGCTCTGCACTCTAGCGCCCCCAGGTGTGCAGTTGTGCATCCTGAACCTCCACAGGTGTGGATGTGGAGACTATCCAAGGAAGTCATTATGGGGAGGGGGAATGGAATGGGAACCTTTGATAGCTGACCTCTGCGGAGTGTCAGGAGGGCAGCAATTGACCCAGCAACATGAAAGCACACAGGCCCTCGAGGGAATACAGGCCATGTCATGGTTCGTTGGCCTCCTCCCATCAGCTGACAAAGATAAAGCAAACGACTCTCGGAAGCGCTCGGCGTGGGATCAAATCCATCCGCCAAAGCTACGCTTGAGTGTTCCCCCCGGAGGGCCATTACTGTCCAGCGGCATCAAGCTCCTTTGCAGATGATGAAGCCACAGTAAGCAAGACGAGTGCAGGAGCACAGGAAGATGGCTTAAACAGACCACATGTCCCTCTAGCTCAATATTTCGCGCACTGAATGGCAGCAGCACTCCTGGGTTTCAGGTGCCAGAGGTGGAATCTGGGACATTCTACTTAACCATCCAGGGATCCTTTACCTTTTACCTTTACTCTGACTGGTAAAAACAGAAATAGGGAACCCGTGACTCTTCTTCTTTTTATAATATTCTATTCTTTCTTCCATATAGAAAGTTACTTTTGTTACTCAACCATTATATTCCAATTCAACAAAACTAGCGACTTCCCAGCATCAATGTCTATAAACCAAATTACAAACAATTGCACTTTAACGTTCCGTCTTATCTAATTTCATCCTCTCTAACATGTTTCTTAATATATTCTGCTGTTTTCTTACACTTCAAACCCCGCGGTGGTCTTCGCATATGGGGAATAAATTTTTATATAACTAGAAAGTGTTTCCAGACTTCTTTAAAAGATTCTAAATTTGTATTTATTATCAGTGTCGTTAATTTTGCCATGTCTGCATATTGTAAGATTTTCATCAACCCATTCTTCCTTTGAGGATGTTCTCTCCTCCTTCCATTTCTGAGTGTAGAGAATCCTTGCTGCTGAAGTCACATAAATACTGTTGAGATTGTCTTTAGGATCTTGCTGGGATGTGGGTGGCGCTGTGGGTTAAACCACAGAGCCTAGGACTTGCTGATCAGAAGGTCAGCAGTTTGAACCCCCATGACAGGGTGAGCTCCTGTTGCTCGGTCCCTGCTCCTGCCAACCTAGCAGTTCGAAAGCACGTCAAAGTGCAAGTAGCTAAATAGGTACCGCTCCGGCGGGAAGGCAAACGGTGTTTCCATATGCTGCTCTGGTTTGCCAGAAGTGGCTTAGTCATGCTGGCCACATGACCTGGAAGCTGTATGCCGGCTCCCTCGGCCAATAAAGCGAGATGAGCACCGCAACCCCAGAGTCAGTCACGACTGGACCTAATGGTCAGGGGTCCCTTTACCTTTACCTATCCTTGCCAACAAAGGTCCGTATAGTTAAAGCTATGGTTTTCCCAGTAGTGATGTATGGAAGTGAGCGCTGGACCATAAAGAAGGCTGATTGCCGAAGAATTGATGCTTTTGAATTCTGGTGCTGGAGGAGACTCTTGAGAGTCCCATGGACTGCAAGAAGATCAAACGCATCCATTCTGAAGGAAATCAGCTCTGAGTGCTCACTGGAAGGACAGATCCTGAAGCTGAGGCTCCAATACTTTGGTCACCTCATGAGAAGAGAAGACTCCCTGGAAAAGACCCTGATGTTGGGAAAGATGGAGGGCACAAGGAGAAGGGGATGACAGAGGACGAGATGGTTGGACAGTGTTCTCGAAGCTACCAGCATGAGTTTGACCAAACTGCAGGAGGCAGTGGAAGACAGGAACGCCTGGGGTGCTCTGGTCTATGGAGTCACGAAGAGTCAGACACAACTAAACGACTAAACAACAACAATCCCCAGCAAAAAGGATTCTGGCCTTTTGGGGGAAAGTCACTTAATTTTTTGTCTTAATGTCATGATTTATCATGTCCTGTGGCTCTTCTGATATTGTTGGACTCCAAACAAATCAGGACGAATGTTCAATGAACAGGTGCCATCCTTCCATTAAGTTAGTTTCCTCCCCTCCCCCCCCCCCGGCTTTTTAAGGTGATCCGCCCCCTTTATATATACTGTAGTTTCAAAAGAAATAGAGGGGGGAGAGGAAGCAGGAAGGAGATAGTATTTTGCCTGATGGAAAAGAGGGAGTTTCCTCTATACTTTTCAATTTGATCTTGCAATCTTCCAGAGTCTACAGGATTGAGAGATCAAATGTGATTGAACACAGGAAATCCAGGCTTTGGGTCAGCTTAGCTTTCGTTTCCAGCACCTACTGATGTTTCCGCTTCTTTCTTCCCTTTTATTCTCATATTTGCCTTCTCTCTCCCACACACACTTTCAACCAACCCTTGTGGGGAGGGGGGGTCTAGCATGTGTTGAGCCAACTAGATAAGTAACTTTTCTTAGATCAATTTGCCTGAATAACCTGACAACCTGCAGCAATTAAAACCCAGAAATCTCTCTCCCTTCTTCCAGCTTTTAGCCCAATTTAGAGGGTAAATATTTGTCTCTCAGAATAAGGACATTTAGTCTGAAAGAAAGCTAACAAGGAACAGCTTTTTTTTTCAAGCAAAGAATAACATGCCACTGTAAGTTATTAATAATGTTTTTAATGACATTTTTAAAATGAAACAAAACACATCTGTCCTCTAAGAAGCTCAGAGCAACGTACAAATTTATCTGCCCCTTGTTCTTTGTTTTATCTTCAAAGCAACACTGTGAGGTGGAGTTAAAAAAAATAAAAAATACATGCATTTTCATTCCACTCTGCGGTAAAAGGCAGTGGGCTTCTAGAGTGATTGGTGTATGATCGAGGAAAAAGAAACCAGTCTGTGCCTGCAAACTTACAGATGTAAGACACTAAAGGAAAAGGTGGTGAGGAGGGAAGAGGAAAATGAGCACAAACAGATTTGTAACCCTAGATTTAAGGAAAGCCTACAACGGGTTAAGAACTTAATTCTTTCCGGAGTTCCGTTCTTAAACTGAAACTGTTCTTAACCTGAAGCACCACTTTAGCTAATGGGGCCTCCTGCTACCACTGCGCCACTGGTGCACAATTTCTGTTCTCATCCTGAAGCAAAGTTCTTAACCCGAGGTAATATTTCTGGGTTAGCGGAGTCTGTAACCTGAAGCGTATGTAACCTGAAGCATATGTAACCCGAGGTACCACTGTACTTTGATCTTCCAGAGATGCTGTACTTGTGTCCTGCACTGTGGTACTGGATTCAACAGCAGTACTGTCCTCTTTGGCTCCCCAGCGACTGGTATTCAGAGGCATGCTGCCTTGATCCCAGAGGTGGTATGTACTAGTCATCAGAATATGAGCTTGTTTAATCCTCTTTTCAAACCATCACTGCACATTGAGGTTGTGGATTCTCTGCCCTGTGTGAACTCCTTCCTTTTGGTTATCCTGAATGTTCCAGCCTTCATTTCAATGGATGACCTCACTGGGTTCTAGTATTTTGAGAGAAAACCTCTCTCTATGCACTTTCTTGACGCTGCACAATTTTAGAAACCTCTATCACGTCCCCCACAAGGACGTAGGTGGCGCTGTGGGTTAAACCACAGAGCCTAGGACTTGCCGATCAGAAGGTCAGCAGTTTGAACCCCCACAACAGGGTGAGCTCCCATTGCTCGGTCCCTGCTCCTGCCAACCTAGCAGTTCGAAAGCACGTCAAAGTGCAAGTAGATAAATAGGTACTGCTACATTGGGAAGGTAAACGGTGTTTCTGTGCGCTGCTCTGGTTCGCCAGAAGTGGCTTAGTCATGCTGGCCACATGACCTGGAAGCTGTACACCAGCTCCCTCAGCCAATAAAGCGAGATGAGCGCCGCAACCCCAGTTGGTCACGACTGGACCTAATGGTCAGGGGTCCCTTTAACTTTACAGTACCTATCACGTCCCCCACACTATTCACCTTTTCCTCTGCATTAAAAAGCTCCCCCCTCCATTTCTTCTTTGCAGTTGCTCCATTTCCTTAATCATGATCACTAATGAGAAAACAGATGCCCACAATGGGGCAGCAGCTCAAAAAACTCAAAAGCTAAAGTAAAAAATAATAATAAGAAGGCTGATAGCAGAAGAAACTATCTGCCAGTCCTCAGATGGTATAAACCTTCCAGAATCAACCAGATAAATAGTAAGAAATGCAGGAAATTGGAAATCTAAGTACAGTAGTACCTCAGGTTAAGAACTTAATTCATTCTGGAGGCCCGTTCTTAACCTGAAACTGTTCTTAACCTGAGGTACCACTTTAGCTAATGGGGCCTCCCACTGCCACTGTGCCACCACCACGCGATTTCTGTTCTCATCCTGAGGTAAAGTTCTTAACCTGAGGTACTATTTCTGGGTTAGCAGAGTCTGTAACCTGAAGCGTCTGTAACCCGAGGTACCACTGTGTAATACAAGCAATTATATGAACTTTTGTTAATTATATTAGTTGCTATTGGGGTAGAGCTAGTGGTGGTGTAGTGATTAGAGTGTCGGACTAGGACTTTGGAGACCAGGGTTCGAATCCCCACTCAGCCATGGAGCTCACCGGGTGAGCTTGGGCGAGTAACTGCCTCTCAGCCTTACCTACCTCACAAGGCTGTTGTGGGGATTAAATGAGAAGCGGGGAGAGAACCATGTACACTATCACGAGCTTCTTGGAGGAGAAAGGTGGGATATACAGTGGTACCTCAGGTACTTAATTCGTTCCGGAGGTCCATTCTTAACCTGAAACTGTTCTTAACCTGAAGCACCACTTTAGCTAATGGGGCCTCCTGCTGCCACCGCACCACCGGAGCCCGATTTCTGTTCTCAACCTGAAGCAAAGTTCTTAACCTGAAGCACTATTTCTGGGTTAGCGGAGTCTGTAACCTGAAGCGTATGTAACCTGAGGTACCACTGTACTCTAAATGTAAAAATGTATTAACTGTTATTTTTGTGATATTTATTTTTGTAATTGCAAGTTTTAAAATGATTTCTTTAATGTATTTTAAATGGGTGTGACCCTCCCTGGGACCTTAGGGGGAAGGGCAGGTAGTTCAGCACCCTCATCCTCCTCATCATCACAGAATTGTAAAGCTGGAAAGGACCATCTGGGTCGTCTAGTTTTACCCCCAGCAATGCAGAACTCTTTTTGCCCAGCGTGACCCTGAAATTAAGAGTCTCATGCTTTACAGACCAGGCATCATCATCACCATCATTTGGGTTGCCCTTTTCTGAACCTTTTCCAGGTTTTTGAGGTGTAATGACCAGAATTGTACGCAGCATTCAAAGGGTAGTTGAACCACAAATGACAATTGGGGGAGGGGAACCGCAAGTATCTTCAAATCTGTTTCTCAACATGTTTTCAAGACCCATACTTGTGTGGTTAGGTGTTGGGTTTTGATGGGATCTCTTCACATCCTGTTACCCTGCAGCATCCCCAGCAAAGTCCTGCCTTTCTCAACCTTTGCCTTCCAGAAAGAACTCGGTGAACTACTGTTTTGGCTGGAATTCAAGAGAACTCTCATGTCAGTCGGAAAGAGTGCAAAGGGTGTGTGCTGGCAGCCCTCAATCCTCAGTTGCCAAGAAGCAGTTGGGGGCAGAAGGAGAAATTAGTCATTCAACGGGGATCAAAAGTGAGGTGCAAATACTGTGATTAAGAAAGCAGAGATTTAATTTTGGCTGCAAAATGCTTCCTAATCTGCCTTTGTCAGATGGCCTGGTGGCAGATGCAGAGTTTTGAGGGTGGGATGTTCAGAAAGGTCTCATTTGCTGAAGCCATGTGGCATTAATGTGTTCAGGGTGTACACCCAGAAGCTCTCCCTCTTTGCAATTCTACTCCAGCGGGTGCAGAATGCCGCGGCGAGACTCCTTACGTGGTCCTCGCCACGGGATCACATTCACCCGGTGCTATACCAGCTGCACTGGCTCCCGGTGGAGTACAGGATCAGGTTCAAGGTGCTGGTTTCAACCTTTAAAGCCCTATACAGTACCTACGGGACCGCCTCTCCTGGTATGTCCCATGGAGGACCTTACGGTCTTCAAACAAAAACACCTTGGAGGTCCTGGGCCACAGAGAGGTTAGGCTGGCCTCAACCAGAGCCAGGGCTTTTTCGGCTGTGGCCCCAATCTGGTGGAACGCTCTGTCACAAGAGACGAGGGCCCTGCAGGACTTGACATCTTTCCGCAGGGCCTGCAAGACAGAGCTGTTCCACAAGGCCTTTGGCCAAGGCACAGCCTGACCCCCTCCTTTGGTAATTCTTCACAGAACTCTAGCTCAGTGGTTGCCATTAATTTGATTTGAACTGATTTTATAATGAATTGATTTTAGTATGCTACATTATTTTACTGTTGTTAGCCGCTCTGAGCCAGGCTTTGGCTGGGGAGGGCGGGATATAAATAAAAATTTATTTTTATTTTTATTTTATTTATTTATTTATTAATTATTATTATTATTATTATTATTATTGTTATTATTATTACTGCAGTGATTGATAAATCTGCCAAGTTGTGGTTCTCTGAACTGAAATGCTCAGTAACTGGTCACTCCTCATTTTGCAGATATCCTAAATCCTGTGCGTAGGTCACTTGCTGTTTTACCTACATATGACATCCTGGTTGTTTGAACATACAGTGGTACCTCAGGTTACAGACGCTTCAGGTTACAGACTCTGCTAACCCAGAAATAGTACCTCGGGTTAAGAACTCTGCTTCAGGATGAGAACAGAAATTGCGCGGCAGTGGCACAGCAACAGTGGGAGGGCCCATTAGCTAAAGTGGTGCCTCAGGTTAAGAACAGGTTCAGGTTAAGAACGGACCTCCAGAACGATTAAGTTCTTAACCTGAGGTACCATTGTATATATTATATGCTTATATGCTAATTAGACTGCAGTCCTAAACCTACTTATTTGTGGGAACAAGACCTGCTGGACACCATAGTACTTACTTTTGAGTAAACATGAATATCAATGTGTGCTCTCTCTCTCTCTTTTTTCTAAAGGAATTATTTTAAAGATTCAGGTGTCATCCTTCGAAGGCAGCTTATGAAAGAAAGATCAAAGCCAAGATAAAAAATAAAGCAGAAGAAATTGTAGCACTGTTTATAAAGCACCATCAGTGTGCAGGATGCTCTAACAAAGTACAGTGGCACCTTGGTTGTTGAATCTAATCCATTCCGGGAGTCCATTCGACTCCCGGAATCAATCGAAAACCAAGGCGCAGCTTCTGATTGGCTGCAGGAGCTTCCTACATTCAAGTGGAAGCTGCATCGGACATTCGGCTTCCAAAAAAGCGTTCGGAAACCAGAACACTTACTTCCGGGTTTGGGGCATTTGGGAGCTGATTTGTTCGGAAACCAAGCCATTCAACTATGAAGGTACCACTGTACGAGGAGATAAGTCCCTGTAGAAATGACTTCAATATACAGGCAGGGTGAAATGGAAAGGAGTGGGTGTAAGTTATGGAAGTGGCCTCCAGTTTGCAAAAAGGGTGAAACAGCAGAGACGGGTGGTGGCGGCTGTTGCTTTGGCAAAGTGGTTATGGTTTCGGAAGGTCGCGCTATCTAGCAACTCACATTTAGCAGAGCCACTGCCAAATTCACAACCCAAAAGAGCCTGGGTTTTGCAAAGCTTGCAGAGGAGCCGGCTCCTCATGCTCTTTACTAGAATGTAGGAAGTTTATCTATTGTGAAACTGTTACTTGCCTGGCCTGAAGAACTTGCATAGCCAAAGACTGCTTGGGTGAATGAGCCCTACCTCCTTCCCAGTCAGAGGCAGTGTTGTCACAGGGCGGGCTTTGCAGATCGGAAGCGGTAAAGCCCACTCAGTTCATGGCTACCCAGTAAGGACCTGGCACTAAGACTATTGAAAACTCCAAGGTGAGAACTTGAAAGTCCATGGATCTGCTGCCTTGGATGGTGGCTAGAAGAAGTCAGAGTTTTCACTAGCGTTCCTGAGATATTCTGCGCGCACTAGCTGGCTAGTAGTTCCTTGACCAGGAACTGGGGATGTTGCAGAAATCTAATGGAAACGGAAGAGGAAATTGCTGCAGTTTGCATGTTCATCTGCAGTCAGGAATGGAAACCAGTCAGGCACTCATGACTGGTAGTCATTCACATTACTGCTGTGGATTTTTTTCAAGTCCTAAAACAATACATCATTAGTTACCTTTGTTTACATTGTTTTGACATTTCCTTCGCATGTTGTGTAACTCACATGACCATTTACATAAGTTATGGAACACAGTTACAAACGCTACATCACTAAGGTTAAACAGTAGACAGCAACATGGATAGCATGCTATTTGGTGGAAACTGAACTGCAGCAAAATGGAAACAGCACTGGTTGTGATGAATACAAGTTGGAAATGAAACAGTTGCCTTCTTACAAGCCCTTCCAGGAACATACGAATGTAAAGAAAGCCTTGCTGGATCAGACCAAAGGCTCATCTAACCTAGGGCTTCCCTCCCTTTTTTTCCCTTTTTCATTTTTTGCATTTCGGGGTGTCGTGGTTTTTACTTTTTGAAATATGGCAACCA
Organism: Podarcis melisellensis; assembly: GCF_964234715.1. Lineage (NCBI taxonomy): Eukaryota > Metazoa > Chordata > Lepidosauria > Squamata > Lacertidae > Podarcis > Podarcis melisellensis. The sequence goes on along the minus strand of NC_138540.1, from coordinate 20,108,771 downwards.
TATCTAACCCAGGATCCTGTTCTCACCGTGGCCAATCAGATGCCTCTGGCAAGCCCACAAGCAGGACCTGAATCCAACAGAAACTCTGCCTACCTGTGATTCCCAGGTACAGTGGTACCTCGGGTTAAGTACTTAATTCGTTCCAGAGGTCTGTTCATAACCTGAAACTGTTCTTAACCTGAAGCACCACTTTAGCTAATGGGGCCTGCTGCTGCTGCCGTACCGCCGGAGCACCATTTCTGTTCTCATCCTGAAGCAAAGTTCTTAACCTGAAGCACTATTTCTGGGTTAGTGGAGTCTGTAACCTGAAGCCACTGTATTCAAAAGCATACTGCCTCCAACAGTGGAGATGAAGTACAGCCATCATGGGTAGTAGTCACTGATAGCCTTATCCTCCATGAATGCATCTAAATCTTCTTTCAAAACCATCCAAGCCAAGGCAGTGGCCATCGCACCATCTTGTGCTAGTGTAGTCCATTGTTTAGCTATGCACTGTGTGGCCCATTTTACATGATGAGTTGCTTGCATATACATTTCCTCTTCAACAGACTCAATGACCTTCATAGGAGGGAACATAGAAAGACCCCGGCTGGATCAGGCCTAAGGCCCACCATGTCCAGCATCCCATTCTCACAGTGGCCAAGCAGATATCTGCGAGAAGCCCCCAGACAGGACCTGAGCACAAGAGCACTATCTTTACTTGGGATTCTAAGCAACTACTATCCAGAGGCATCCTGCCTCCAACAGTGGAGGGAGGAAACAGAAAACCAACCAAAGAAAGTGGGGTAGCACCACTGAGAAGCAGGGAGTGCAAACTCCAGGTGCAAAAAATGTGGTTTAATTCTACGTCCAATCATTTTTTGGGGGGAGGATCCTTCCTTGGGGGCGTGTTTTTAGCAACAATTCTCAGCTGCAAGGGACACCACAGTCACTACAGCATCCCTCTGTGGTTGAAAATTGATGCCAGAGAAATATGCCCCTGAGAAAGAATTTCCTGCAAAAATGTGTCGGGCCTGATATAAACCATGTGTGCTTCCAGATGGAGGCTTTAATATTTTAAGTGGGTCATTAAGATATCACAAACGAGTTGTTGGACACAGTTTTTTTGCTTTTTGCGGAACTGATTTTTTTTCTCTTGCAGAAAGGGTATTTCTGAATATACATGCATGGTGGACGTGTGTCAAGATATGGGTACTCTGGCATCAAGTTCTCAATGAAATGGGGGAAAATCTATCAGGAAGACACCACAGAGCTTGCTCTGCTAAATTTATTTAAAGTTGATAATATAGACTTGATTGAGAAATATCCTGGTAGGGTATTTATGGAGAGCTGTGTGGATGACTATTGTCATTTTGGAAGGATCTTCAAGGAACTCATTTAACAGCACAGTAGCAGAAAAGCATGCATGAAAACCAAGAACAGCTAGGGGAAATAAACACAGAGGCACATTTGTGGGAAACTGTTGGAGCTTTATTGCTTACACAAATATTTCAGACAACAAAAGAAAAGTCCCTGGGGCGCATTCAAATATATGGATTTGTTAAGTGTTTTGCTTCCGCTCTTGATTAAATTAAATACTGTATATCTCTGCATTCATTAAATTTTTTCTGCAGGGTCTGCACACAGAAGCCTCTTGGTATTTTTGTTTGTTTGTTTCTGATTTCATTCAGTTGGTTAACCTCTAGATTTTGTACTGTTCTTTCCTCCTCTGATTCTCCTTGATGAGAAAGAAAAAAGGAAGGTTCCTTTTCAGATTAGAGGTTCTGCCTGGTCAACAGCAACACCCTCTATTGCCAGGATCATGACCACAGCTTGTGATTTCCAAGCTAGAGCAGTGCAGTGGGGGAGAGAAAGAGACATTGTCGCCAGGGTGTTGCTGAACGGATTTAGTAACTAGTCTCCAAGCAATCATGCATTTCTCAAGCGTTGTTCCATTCTTCTGGGTGAAATGCTGGGGTGGGAGATTTAGTCAGCGGCTTCGCCAGGAGCAAAGCCAGGGCTTTGCAACAGGGTGGAAAAGATTGCATCATTGAGTCTGACTTCACACACCTGAGGGTCGGAGAGACAGGGGGAAACAGGCCAAGATCAGGAGCAGGGATGGGGCAGGGGCAGCCCTGGAACAGAGGATGCTGCCTTAGACCAAGTCAGTGCTTGGCAGCGCAGGAAAGAATCTATTCCCCAGCCCTACCTGAAACTGCCTGGGACTGAACCCAAGACCTTCTGTATGCAAATCACTGAGCTACACCTCTTCCCTTAAGTCATAGGAAGCTGCCCTATACTGTCAAGCCATTAGCCTATCTAGCTCAGCTGCAGTTCTGCAGTTCAGGCAGGAATCCTTTACCCAATCACATCTTGAGAGGTCAGGGATTGAACCAGGGATTGCTTCCGCAAGCAAAGCAGGTGCTCAAACCTATGAGCTATGGCCCTTCCCTGAAGATACACGGGGAGCTGCCTTCTACTGAGCCAGGCCACTGGTATATCTAGCTCAGTATTGTCTACACTGACTGGCAGCAGCACTCCAGAGGGGAGTTTTCCAGCCCTTCCTGGAGATGCCGTTGGGGATTGACCCTGGGACCTTCTACATGCAAAGCAGATGCCCTACTGCTGAGCTATAAATCTCCCCCCAGCTGGTTTTGTTTTTGTTTTGCTGTCCTGACAACTGGCATCTTTTATTTTTCACCGCCAAGGAGCTTGCATTAGGAGTTACAATGCTACACCAGCGAGGACATTTATTCCAGGAGGCCCAAATGAAGCAGAACCCCCGCAAAAAAAAAGAGAAATAAAAGCATCTCCCAAATGAGGAAACATTGGGGCTTTAAAATTTATAAATATATGACAGCAGTGCATAAAATTATTCAGGGTGTAGAGGAAGTCGAAAAGGAGAAGCTATTCACCCTCTCTAATAATCCTAATACAGTGGTATCTTGGGTTACATACGCTTCAGGTTACAGACTTCTAACCCAGAAATATTACCTCAGGTTAAGAACTTTGCTTCAGGATGAGAACAGAAATTGTGTGGCAGCAGCACAGCGGCAGCAGGAGGCCCCATTAGCTAAAGTGGTGCTTCAGGTTAAGAACAGTTTCAGGTTAATAACGGACCTCCAGAACGAATTAAGTACAAAACCAGAGGTACCACTGTACCTAGGATCACAAAAAGAACCCTAGCATATCTGAACAAATATAGCACAGAGAGACAAACAGAATTTTGCCAAACCTTTAGAAAAAAACCCTTTCTTGATTTGTCCCTGACCCAGACACATTTTATTTGTTTTATATGAAATGCGTTCTTAAATTGTGACCATGCATTTTGCTTAGATGGATGCATAGATGGGATGTGTGGGCAGAATTCGCCAACTTTTGCATTCACTGCCTGCTAAACAGACATAAAGAGTCGCTTCTGTTGCTCTGTCCACTTCTACCTCTGGCTCCGCCCACTTCTACCTCTGGCCCCGCCCACCACTGGCAGGCAGGCCCTAGAAGGCCATCCACAAAAGCAGAAGTCACCCTTGAGCCAGGAAAGGTTCCCCTTCCGTGACTTAGATGGGCCTTGAGTTTGATCAAGTCTTCTTATCATAAGGTTCTTTAATCTGAACTCTTGAAAAGGGAATGCTATCCAAATGGGCTCATCCTGAGTGTCAGCAATCAGCAGCGCACGTCTGTTGTCCAGGGGAAAGATGGCTGAAACCTGCGTTTTCACTCTTCTCCTTTTCATATTGGCCCCATTCTGTATTTTCCTTTATGAAGCCAACCGGCTCAGATAAAGGATATTGTACCTCCCCACTCCTGCAAAAAAAATAGCCCTGGGTGCATGATCAGATGGTGAGAGAATCAAGCCTGAGATGCAAAATATGTTTACACCCAACTTGATATGCAGGGAAGGCATGATTTGATCTTCGCCCAGAGGTTACAAAATGTAAACATGATAATTAAGGCGCTCGTTCTTAATTGCAGGCTGCTAATTGCGCCGGATGATGCCTGGTTTTGCCGCCTCTGCCCCTCCCCTGAGCCAGAAATCTGAAGCCCCAAAGTCATCACGAGAGCTTATTTGAGAAGTGCTCAGGTATCCCCTCACCTGTTCATTAACTGGTCTTCTAGGAGCTTCCAGCACAATGGATTTGTTTTCCATAACCCTTTTTGAGAGCCGTGGACCTTTGCTGGGTCTCTGATTTCATAAGTTTCCAGTCCTCAGCGTCTGCTGCAGCTGCGGCTCAGGAGAGCTCCCTGTTGCTTGGTGAGAGGGGGAAAGGCTTTTCCCCATGGATGCAGCCATGACACCCATCTTTCAGGGTTTCAGAACATCAAGGCTAGACGACTGCAGAGTCCTTTCACGTAGGGCTGCCCTCGAACTGGAGTTTTCCCTATGCGCTGTGTTGCTTTGTGAAAACACTGACGCAGCTGCGGCAGCTGGAGGGGGAACTGTTTTGTGCTAGAGACTGTTAGGAAATAAAGCTGCTAATATCCTAATGCCTTTTATGCAAATCACACTCGGAACGCCATGTTCAGATGCTGCATCTCGAAAAAGATATTGTAGCGCTGGGAGGGGGGCAGAAAAGAGCACTCAAAAGAATGAGGGGGCAGAGCAAATCCCTAATGAGGAAACATTTGGGGCTTTTTAATTTAGGGCAGGCATGGCCAAACTCGGCCCTCCAGCTGTTTTGGGACTACAACTCCCATCATCCCTAGCTAACAGGACCAGTGGTCAGGGATGATGGGAATTGTAGTCCCAAAACAGCTGGAGGGCCAAGTTTGGCCCATGATTTAGGGGGAAGGGAAAGTAAGGATGGTGGAGTTTTATGAAATCACAAGAGCAACACCTAGCATTATGTAGGGTATGGAGGAAGTGGCTGAGGAGAAGCTTTTCTCCCTCTCCGATGATCCAAGAACCCAGGGTCACATGCTGAACCTGGATGGCTGAAGATTCTGGGCAGAACAAGGGAGAAATGTCATACTGAGCTAGGGGTGGTGAGAGAGAAATTGGACCCTGTCTGAACAGAAAGGCAAACCTTCCTCCATTTGCACTTCCGGGGGGGGGGGGACACAAGAGCCAAAACACAGCCAACCTTCAAAACTCATGGTTCTCCATCTAAGGAATGTGTACAAAAAGAATGCATGCACTGAACAGAAACACATATATTTGTGAAAATAATGTGCAAAAGAAAAAAAGGCACATGGTTAAAATTATGGGATTTGCTTCCTTGCAGTACGGTGATGGCCAACCTAAATGGCTTTAAAAGGGCATCAGACAGGTTCATGGAGGAAATTGCAAGGAAGAAATATGGATGCTCTCATTCCATAAGTGCCTTTCCTTAACAATATTATATGCTATCAAGATCTTAAAGGCTGTAGAACTGAAGCACCGTAGCCTGTATTTCAACATGCTCACATTTTGAAGCTTTCGTTGATCACAGCCTATGAAGTTTCATCTCTCCAGAGAGCTCTGTGAACAAGACAAGCTGAATGCTAATTTTGAAATAAAGATCTCTTTCCTCCCACCACCACCACAAAAAAATCTATGATATATTATTGAATATAGAAAATCTAGAAAGTTCCCCTCTACCGGGTGAATAAATTTGTCCAGCAGTGACTCTCCAGGATCTAAGGTAAGGATGAAGGAGAAATTCATTCAGTGGTCATCTTAATGCAAATCTATCTAATTCACCCTGCTCTGAAGAATATACAAAGTGTTAACAAGTCATCATAATTTTTATACACACATTCCCAAAATCGTTATATTTAGTCATACGCAGCCTGGGCATAAAAGCAACCCGTTCCTATGTTGCAAAAGTTATATCTTCTATCCACTGATCAAAGGGAGCCATAATATTCCAATGAATCAAAATCAATCTTTTGGCCAAAGTAAGAGTGCAAAGAGTTCATCTATGTCAGTGTTTTCCAACCTTTGGTCTCCAGCTGTTTTTGGAATACAATTCCCATCATCCCTGACCCCTGGTCCTGCCAGCTAAGGATGATAGGAGTTGTAGTCCAAAAACAGCTGGAGACCCAAGTTTAGGAAACACTGATCTACGCAGACCAGCTGCCAGCCCTATATAATTGGTATGTGGTTTAGGATAACTGTGTACTCATTGGAATAATAGCATTATTTGTACATCTATATATTGTATTGTACAGTTCTGAGCACTTCTTTTTCTCTCTCTCTCTTTCTTTCTTTTGTTTCATTTCCTTCACGCTATTTGTACACTGTACATCTTCAACAAAATATAAAAAGAATAAAAAAGAATATGCAAGCTGGAACAAGGTTAGTCTTCAGAATTTGCACTTCTCTGAATTTTGTGATGCAGTTCTCTAACTGTTAAACTTAAGGAGAGCTCTGCTGGATCAGGCCAATGGCCCATCTAGTCTAGCATCCTTTCCCAACCAGATGCCCTGATGCAAAGTCCTTAAGCTGGACTTGAGCATAACATCAACATCATAACATCAGCATAACATCAATTGCAACTCTCCCCACTTGCAATTCACAGCAACTGGTGTTCAGAACCATACTGCCTCCAACAATAGAAGGAGAAATTAGCCGTTGTGGTGATGAGCCATTGATAGGCTTATCCTCCATTAATTAGTCTAATTCTCTTTTAAAGCCATCCAGCTTGTTGCCAACAAAAAAAGGCATACAAAAGGGTGTTTATTAGGAGGAAATGCATGCAAAAAATGCTTCTTTTTTGAGAAAGTAATGTACAAAAATGCATTATATCAGGGGAAACAGCTTTAGAAAAACATATATATTAGGCTAAATTGTGTGCAAATTGTGTATATTAATTGCAATGCACACAAAATGTGTGTGGATTTTTATTGAGGAGTGTTAAAAAGAAAGCTTATACAGTGATATAGCAACTGGGAGATCTAAACGGAAGGTTGGGAGAAACGAGAAACTGAGAGGAACTGAAATTTGCCCATCTCTTGTTCCAGGCAGTCTAAATTCATTACTGAAATGATTTTAAATCACTGTTGAAAGTTTAGCCCAGACTTAAGAGGAGCAGGGGCAAAAATGGGGAGAAACCACTTCTCCTCTTTGACATTTTTATGAGGGGTGAATTGGTAGCTGCCCTCTGGAATACCTTTTGGACTAGGGCATTTTGGGGTGCGGAATATATGGCAGTTGACCAAAGCTGCAAGGCGATGCTGGCAACTCCCCTGCCTGGGAATCACAAATTCCTGCCCCCCAAAATTTCATAGCCCAATTTCATAGCCTGAAAATGGGGCGATGAAATGAAGGGTTTTGTGAGGAATTTAAATTGTTCTAAGCTGCTCTGGTAGCAAATCCTGGGCTGATAAAGCACGCTACAAATAGAAGAAGATAACAAACTACTCATCCTGGCCTTAGGTGCATCCCTAAAATTAATAATAATAATAATAATAATAATAATAATAATAATAATAATAATAATAATAATTCCAATGCGATCAACCCTCGGGCTAAAAGCCTGATGTAGCTGTTCACCGCCAAGAGACATCTGACAGGGATGCACGTGCTTTGAAAACTGCATTCTGCAGGCTGAGAGACACCATTAAAGAATGACATTAAACATTCACTCTCTCATAAAAATGTAATTACTTCAGGCCCTGCATACGGAGAGCTAATTTCAAGTCTATCTGTGTTTTGTACAGCTTCGGCGGCGACATTGTCAGTTTTATGTTTTCCTCAGCCCGGCGGTCGGCGTTTGAAGAGCAGGAAACTCTACTAGCCATTAACCAAATGGTTCTCTAATCTCAATTTAGCCCGCTCAATAACTCTGCGCCCTGTTTCTCAATTCGGAGCGGAAGACGCCGTCGTGCAGAGGAAGGTCACGGCGTGACGAAGGTTCTGGCGCTGTGGAGAAGGGCAACCCATCAGAGCAGCGTGGATCCCACGACGCTGCTCTTGGCATTCCGCACAAATATATCAGTCCTCATCACGTGTTAGCCATGCGAAGGGAAAACACGTAGGGATGTTGGAAAATTCAAACACAAAACGGAAACCAGAGCGTAAATTTCTGATGTTCGCTTATTCGTCTTGTGTCCCAAATGGAAATCAATCCAGGAAATACAATAACCATTCACTATTGTTGTTTTCATTCTGGAAACGATAGGTAATGATATAAAATGGATTGCTTTCCCTCCAGTTTCTGTTTTCTTTGCATTGCACGGTGTGGGATAACATAATGATAACATAGTGAATCATGTAAAATTTTGCCACAGCAGACAGTGAAATGGATAACATCGTTTTTGTCAGAAGCCGAACTGCAGCAGAACAGAAACAGTGCTACATACGATGAAAACACATTGGAAGGGAAACTGATACCTTGTTACATCTTACTAGCACGTGGATAACGGGGAGTAGGGCTGAACTTCTAGCCCATGGGTAGGCAAACTAAGGCCTGGGGGCCGAATCCGGCCCAATGGCCTTCTAAATCTGGCCCGCGGACGGTCCAGGAATCAGCGTGTTTTTACATGAGTAGAATGTGTATTTTTATTTAAAATACATCTCTGGGTTATTTGTGGGGCATAGGAATTTGTTCATTATTATTTTTCAAAATATAGTCCGGCCCCCCACAAGGTCTGAGGGACAGTGGACCAGCCCCTTGCTGAAAAAGTTTGCTGACCCCTGTTCTACCCCAACTCCTGAAATTATGCCAAACTGCCTGGCTCCACCCCTGGAGCTATATGTGTTGGTTGAAGATCTGGAAGTGAAGCTAGCTGATTTCATGTATGTTCTTCCACTTGATCAGGCCTCAACACCACATGGAAACAGCTGGTACCCCTGTCAGATCTTCTCTTAATGCACAGGTGGTGGTGGTGTTGCTGTTTTTTGTTTGTTTATAACCCACCTTTTTCCCTGACAGAACTCAAGGCCACTTACAGATAAAAATAGTAAAGGTAAAGGGACCCCTGACCATTAGGTCCAGTCGTGACCAACTCTGGGGTTGCGGCGCTCATCTCGATTTATTGGGCGAGGGAGCCGGTGTACAGCTTCCGGGTCATGTGGCCAGCATGACTAAGCCGCTTCTGGCGAACCAGAGCAGCGCACGGAAATGCTGTTTACCTTCCCGCCAGAGTGGTACCTATTTATCTACTCGCACTTTGACGTGCTTTCGAACTGCTAGGTTGGCAGGAGCAGGGGCCGAGCAACAGGAGCTCACCCTGTCATGGAGATTCGAACCGCCGACCTTCTGATCGGCAAGTCCTAGGCTCTGTGGTTTAACCCACAGCACCACCCGCGTCCCTTCAGATAAAAATAAGAACAGCTAAAAAGTGGTGTTGGGAGTGGAGTCCGGCTGTTGCATGACTCGATCCCTCTATGCATCAACCCCTTTCTTGGAGAGCAAATGGCTGAAAGGAGGCTAAAGACTACTGAGTACCAGTAAGACAACTGGTGGTGTGAACTGGGGCTCCTTGTGTTCTGTGCCACAAAAGTCAGGTTCCTACCACCAGCTTTGCAGACCAAACCACATTCCTCAAGAGTGCAATCGAAGGTCGCACCGATGCCATGCATTCAAGAAGAAGAAGAAGAGAAGGAGGAGAAGGAGGAGCACGAGTTTGGATTTGATATCCCGCTTTATCACTACCCGAAGAGTCTCAAAGCAGCTAACATTCTCCTTTCCCTTCCTTCCCCACAACAAACACTCTGTGAAGTGAGTGAGGCTGAGAGATTTCAGAGAAGTGTGTCTAGCCCAAGGTCACCCAGCAGCTGCATGTGGAGGAGCGAGGAAGCGAGCCCAGATTACGAGCCCACTGCTCTTAACCACTACCCCACGCTGGCTCTCATAGCATATGGTTTCCCTAAAATACAGTGGTGCCTCGCAAGACGAAATTAATCCGTTCCGTGAGGCTCTTCGTATAGCGGTTTTTTCGTCTTGCGAAGCAAGCCCATTGACAGCTTAGCGGATTAGCGCTACAGCTGTCAAGCGGCTTCCAGCGATCAGCTGTTAAGCGGCTTATCAGCGGAACAGCTGATAAGCGGCTTAGCGGCTTAAAAAAAGGAAGAAAAAAGCGGAAAAACCCGCGGGGGGATGCAAGATTTTTTTCGTCTTGCGAAGCAACCCCATAGGGGAATTTGTTTTACAAAGCGCCTCCAAAACGGAAAACCCTTTCGTCTAGCGGGTTTTTCGTCTTGCGAGGCGTTCGTCTTGCGGGGCACGACTGTAATTCTGAGAAATGTGGCTTGTCAAGGGAGCTGGGAATTTTAGATATGTGACAAGTAAACTACAGTTCCCCCGATCCTTTGGGGCAGCTGTAATTGTTAAAGCGGTATAAATGTGCTTTAAATGTAGGATTTGGATGTGACCCGGGAGGCTGCGGTACCAGTTCAGTAGACTGGAATTTTCACAGTTTTGGTGTGTTTTTTTAATACAAATTGCTTCAGAAATGTGGAGGTCTGAATTTAAGACTGAAGAAATGAAAAACTGAAAGAAGCAAAACTGATAGGTTTCTGCGTCCTTGCACCTAAATATTCACATGCCAGAAGGCAATGAGAAGACAATTTAGGGGAGTGAAGTGGGCCTCTTTCTTTGGAGAGAAGTAGGCATCAGTCGCCAGTTTATGTTTGCCCCTGGTGAACTGATGACTCTGTTTGGGGACCCCTGGTTAGTTGCTTGCTTTGAGGTAAAAGAAAGCTGCTATTTTCATTAACTCTGCTCTGACATAGACGGGGAAAAAAACCACCTCCTATTCTCAGCAAACCATCTTCACAAGAGCTGGTTTGGAGAAACGAGGAGGGAGGGAAGAAAAAAATATGAGAAGCATACACAGTGAAGGATTTCCTGGGCCACAGAAGTTCACTGACATTTTCCCTTTCATTGTGGGCGATCAGAAGAATGCAGCTTCTCATACTGGCTCTGGAGCGGAAATGTGGATAATGCAGGAAATTACATGCACCATTCATCTTCATTGCGCCGCACCTATGAAAAGGGTATTTACCTGTGCCACTAGATTATCTCTGACTGCGTTATCGGAGGACAGCAGGTGCATTCAATTAGATTCTCAAATAATATTCCAACCCCCTCCCTTCTGCGTGCGCGCGCACACACACACACACACCTCTTTATCCCTTCCCGAAACAGAATTTAGGACTGAAAGCCGGAGTTAATTGCAGCATGAGATCTATTCCTCTTCTGGCTCCATTATTCTAATACAAGACCCAGCTCCCATCAATGCTGTGGATAATAGGTTTCTATTTATGACATTTGTGATCACCCGGAAATAAATTCCCTTTGCTAAGATTGCATTGTTGGGGCGGGGGCGAAGGAGACCATCTGCAAGGAGTTGCAAGGGGTGTTTGTGCCTGTGTATTGTGGGGGGGGGGAGTAGACAGATGATAGCAAAGCTTGCTTATTTGTTACATCTGGGGGCTTGCATATTAGAATTATTCAGAAACCTAGCCAATTAACATTTCAAATGCTTGCTCGTGCCGAATTAATTCTTGATCAGCTAAAAAAAACAACAACCCAGCAGTTGCAGGCACCTAATCAAAAGGCTGGGTCCTCTGCCCCCAATACATTTTGATGGCTGATACCTTGCATGTTCATGCTGTCTTCACTGCAGGGTGCAAAGGGACCCTGGTTCAGAAAGGAATATTTATCGAAAGCATCTCACGTATCAAAAGAGCTTGATTTGCCTGCTCGGTTGTGGTTTTTTTAACATATATATGCTTGAAATTCTATGAGCTTCATTCTTTGTGATGCACAGTGGCACAAAAGGAATAGATAGTAACTTCACTGCTTCACACACACACACACACATGCACGCACGCACACACCACTCTTCCCCCATTCTTCATCACACGCACAAAAATCAATTTGAATGGGAGGTATTTATTCCAGAATTCAGGTTGTAGGGGGAGGAGAAGGACTCAGTCGCACCAAACATCCAGAAGCTTTAAAGGAATTTCTCAGATGAGAAATCAGGACTTGACTGGGGTTGTCAATCAAAAGCTGGGCCGCTAGGTGGCACTCTGTCACTGTCCCCCTTCTCTGGTTTGCCTCTGCAGAATGAATCATTACATAGCTATAGGTTATAGGACAAAGTTTTGACTGCCTAACAGAGGTTTTATGCAGAGATAAGTCCGAGTGAGTTCAGTGGGGCTTATTCCCAAGCAACCATGTGCTCAACTACAGCCTAAGAATATGCGCCACACTGCTATTTTTTTTATTCTGAGCATGCCTGATGCTGGAATGCACATTGTTTGACTGCTATAAACGCCACAAGAATGGCTGTTGGCCTATATCAAGGTTTCCAAAATACTCATTGACCCCCCCTTGGTGAGCTCATAAAACTGTCATCGGCCCCAACCCAAATTCTTAGGAAGGTATTATAGAACCATAGAACTGTTGTCACCATTACTAGCAATCTGAAAAGAAAAGAAGGGCTGATATTGTTGTCCAGTGGAATCATCTTATTAAATGCAGAAGTTTCGCATTGGCAAGGAAGGTGCACTCTGTACATGCCCTTTCTTTCGGAGGCTCGTCGTTTCCTAATTGATTTTCTCGCACTTTACTGCATAAACCTTTTTCCTGCCCCTTGCCCTTTCTAAACCCCCTTTCAACCCCCTAACTCTTCATTCGCCCCCTGTACATTCCTACCAACCCCAGGGGAGGGGTTCAGTATCAACCTGTTTCCAAAATTGTAGCCTATCTTATTATGCGGTGGTGCCCATTGAGACGGAGCGTGGGAAGGCAAGGAGCCCAACAGTAGGCGGAGCCAGAACTGGTGATTGGCAGAGCCAGAGCCAATGACAAACAGTGCCAATGCATTCTAGGTTTGCCTTCCTCCTCCCTGCCAAGTTCTACAAGGGGCAGCACTGAGACAAAAGAGGAGGAAGGGCCACCACCGCCACCTCTTGCATTGGTGGTAAGTAGGGAGGAAGACAGGCAAGTGCCAAGTGGGGACAAACTGAGGTTGGTTTGGCAATGCCCCATTTGCCCAACCAGGTAGAAACAATGACGAGAATCAGGAGGAGTCTGGATGTCATCAAGCCTAACCCTTCTGGACTTGTGTCAGGGGTCACCAGGCAGCTCCAGCATCTCCTTTCCATGCTAGGGAATGTGCAGAGTGAGGGTATGTTAGGCTGAGCGTGAGTGACTGGTCCAAGGTCACCCAAGTAGTTCCATGGCTGAATGGGGATTTGAACCCGGGTCTCCCAAGTTCTTGTCTGACACTCTAACTGTTAGAATTCCTGCTCCGTGATTGAAGTCATGGGATTTTTGTCTATCATATGACGGTGTATGTTTTGACTCCACAAAGTGGGAAGTGACGGAGACAGGATGTTCATGTTACTGTGTTCTGTGAAGTGGGACTATTGTCCTTTGTTCCTTCTCTTTGCTGTCTGATGCTAGAGAGAGAGGGAGCCATGTTGCAGTGCTCCGTGAGTGTTTATATGTAAATAAAGTAGATTAGCCGAAATGCTGAGTTGCTGAGGTCTGTTACGCAAGCTGCGAACACTCTGCGGATCCCTAAGTGTGCCGGTGTCTGTTGGCATCGGTCGCTGTGATGTTCGGGCAGAAGAAAGCTTTTGAAGCTCCCAAACGGTCAACCAGAAGGGAGAGAACATGCCAGTCGGGCATGTGTCTCTGCCAGGGTCCTACTCGAGTGTAGGATGAGCTCCTGACACTAACCACTACTCCACACTGTTTGTGTTTCCATACAGATATGGAACTCGTTGCCTCTTCCACTTGAAAACAAACCACGGAGAAGATTCCCATGTATGTCCTCTAGTATACAGTGTTGGACTCTTGCCAAGTCTGGACCATGGGCAGCAAGGTGAGCCGGGAGGCCAGCCAGTAGACAGGACCTGAGAGCCAACCAGGTCAAGAAGCAAGCTGTAAGTTGGGTCTGGAGCATAAATCAAGTATAAGGACATAAAAAGAGCCCTGCTGGGCCATATCAAAAGGCCAATCTGGCCCAGTATTCTGTTCTTGCAGTGGCCAGTCAGATCCCTCTTCTGGGAAGGCCACCTGCAGGACCCGAGTGCTGCAGCGCTCCCTCCACTTCGGATACTTGGCAACTGGTGCTCAGAGTCATGCTGCCTCTGACAGAGGAGGGAGAGCATTGCAGGGACATGCCAGACTTCAGGAAGACATTGCCAGCTGAACAACACTCAACTGGAGCTGCAAGCCCCCTTCTATATCCCAGGGAGTCCAATGGCCAACCTGGGTTGACAGGCCTGAAGGTGCTTCACTGAGAAGGATGCCTCCTGTAGTTCAGAGGTCTACTGTATGGAGTGCTGCATGGCAACCCGGCAGATCCTGAAGCTCATTTTGGATGGGCCACCCAACAAAGAGAGAATGTGGGGAAATACTCAAGTTTGCATGCCCTGAATCTTCTAACTTAACAGGCCCTGCTGAAATTTCCTTGCTTCAAAATCCAGGCACTCGACTGGAGCCTATGCAAAACTTAACTACAGGTGTTTTCTTCCATTTGCAGCCTGTTTCAGAGCTGAAGGCAACCTGGTGCCAAGTATAATCAGACTGTCTCGCCGCGAGAAAGTAGGGCGCCAGAACAACTCGACCTGGCCAGCCATTGTTTTCTAAAAGGACCATTGTTAGTGGAAAACAGAGCAAGTTGTGGGAAACAATGTGGCGGTGAGTTCGAGATGCGCTCCACCGCGGCTTGTCAGAAGCAACGTATGCAAAGGGTTAAAGCTGGCCAAAAGGAATGACCGTCCTTTCACGGGGGAAATGTTCTCCTTTACAATAAACACTATTCACCCGTGAGGATTGTCTTCCCAGAGGAAGCTGGAGAGGCTCGCTCTCTGAGTTGCCTGCTATTGTGTGCCACGGGGCAAAGCGCTCCAGGAGCTGCTTAGCTGGAGAGAGTTTCATTTTATTTTCTGGAGCTGAAGGTGTTTTGAAAGAGAATGGACTTGTTGCAACTGTGGAACAAGGGCCTGGAATTCAAAGCCGGAAGCCAGTCTGCTGAAGTCAGAAGCTGGTTGCTGCCCAGGAAGCCGCACACAGTAGATAATGTTAAAACAATAAAAGGGAGTGTCTAATTTATTGAAGTTCATGGACATTATTAACATGGCCCATTCATTTCTGTGAGTGTAGGACTTAGGTAGTTGAAAATGACCCAGTGAGCTTTGTACAGCATCTGAAAGACTTTCAAATTTATCAGGGTATCAGCTATCGTGAATGTGAGACCACGTCTCTTCCCCACGAAATCATCTCTGCCAAAGAAAGACGGTGCTGTTTCCACGACAGTCTTGGGCCAGCACACAGGATCCGTTTTTCAAGCCCCACGACTTTGTCACAATGGGGAAATGGCTGCTTCTCGTTGTTGTTTTGCTCTCAAATCCCCTAGATTACTTTAAACACACGCACATACTCACATTGTTCTTTCTTTCCCTTTTCTTCACATCATTGCCCCGAGTCGCTGCCTGCAGAGATGCTGGATGGGCCAGAAATCCTGCAAGTATATAGCGGACTCTGGCATTTTTACGGGCTGCAATATACAGTGGGAGTATTTTTGTTTTGTGGCCCTCCCATTTCTGAAATACCACTTGAGCCGGTCTTCAGTTGGCCGGAAGAGGGTGGAAGCTATTTCATGGGTGACGTTTTGGGTTACTGCCGGCACATAACTCAAGCAAATCCACTCCTCTGCCTTCCAGTAATTATGCCTGCACAACCCTCCATTCGGCTTCCTTTATTGTCCAGTATTCCATTTACAGGCAGATAATGCTGCTTATGGCTTGGGCTGGTTCTGCCAGTGGCTTGTTTTATGCCCCTTGCTTTCTGGAGCTGTGCAAAGTTTTGGTAGGAAAGGAAGGGAAAGCCTTCTAAAGATTCTCTTTCCTGAAGCACTTGAGACTTAAGGAGTCAATATTTATTTGCAGACATATATGTTATGCAAGAGGGTGGCAGACAAGCATGTATTCCTGCCCCCTCCAAAAAACCCACACAATGTCATATTCGGGTTCCTTCTTGCTAGCAAACCCTTCTCTCCTACATCCCAACAGCCTACCCTATTTTTTAGTCTTCAGCTAGGGTTGCAATATTTCAAAAAGTGAAAACCTGAAAACAAAAGTTGTTGAGCTTCCAATATGGGCTGACATACACCCGGGTTTTCCGGACATTTTAGCCACTTCCTGAAAATTCCACCTGGATGCCTTTTGCGATGGATGAATCCTGGCTATGCCCGGGAAATTCCGGACATATGGCAGCCCTACTTCAGCCCATATTCATGGAAGCAGGGAGTGTCCGCTAGCAAGCAGCCACCAGACATCAAAAGCCATCAAAGCAAGCACCTCCTTAGCCTAGCCTGGACACAGCATAGAACAGGCATAGGTAAACTCGGCCCTCCAGAGGTTTTTTGGGACTACAACTCCCATCATCCCTGACCACTGGTCCTGTTAGCTAGGGATCATGGGACTTATACAGTAGTCCCAAAAGATCTGGAGGCCGAGTTTGCCTATGCCTGGCATAGAACAATCTTTCATGCAGCTAACAAGAAGCCTAGAGGTGGTTTATCAATCTTCACTTACTTATTTGTTTCACATTTATTACATTTATATCCCGCTCTTCCTCCCAAATTAGTCCAGGGCGGCAAATGTACAAATGATAAAACATCTAAGTGCATCTTTAAAATATTTCCAATACAGATGAAGATGGGGGAAAGATCTCTGCTTAAAAGGTTTGTTGGAAGAGAAGTGTCTTCAGCAGGTGTTGGAAACCCAACAGAGACGGTGCCTGCCTAATATTCAAGGGGAAGGAATTCCAAAGAGTAGGTACCACAACACTGGGGTGTGATGCCTACATTGTGCAGAACAAAGGTATCTGCAGGAGGCCCTCACCTGCAGAGCATAGTGATTGGTTGGGCATATAAGGGGTGAGACAATCTTGAAGATATCCTGGTCCCAAGTTGTTCAAGGGCTTTATACACTAAAACCAGCACATTTCACGCAGCCCAACAGTGCTCCCGTTGCAGCGGTGGAGAAAACATCGGAGATATGTATGCGCGTGCAGTGGCAAGCTTTGCCTCCATTTCCCAGATTTTTGCCTGAGTGACAGAAAATCACAGCATCCTAATCTAGGCTCATCATAAACATATTAAGGGCCTCGGCACGATAAATTCTGCTCCAACGAGATGCTTGGGGGGGGGGGGATTTATAGAACCAAGCAATCAATGGTGGCACAAGGGTAAGATGTCCTTGGGTGCATGTCAGCTAATTTACTGCCATTACTCAGATATGTAGCTATAAAAAGGACATCAGGATGCTTTTCTATGCCTTCATAAAAGCTTAATTTATAACTTCATCTCCAGAGTCAGGCTCTGCCCGCAAACGGTTTCTGACACACGGATCTCTTTCGGAAGGAAGGCTCGCCCAGGTGCTGACAATCATCCGTTCAGTTAATGAGACAAAGGGAGAAGAATTGCCTGCAGTGACGGCAGCGTCATCTACTCCCCCCCCCACCGCCGTGCAAATTTATTAGGCTACTTGGGATTATTAGGGTAACTAAGTATTTTGTGGCTGTGAACATAGGAAGCTGCCTTTAGGCTGAGTTCGTCTAGACTAGTGGTGTCTTCTCTGACTGGCAGCAGCCCTCCGGGGTCTCAGGACCTAGCGAAGAACTGCTTGCAGCCATGTCAGGCATTTTTGTATCTTCCATCTTAAACATGGGTGGAGATTTCCATGGAGGTTGTGGCATGCAGAGAAGGGAACGGTAAACTTTCCCCTGCCTTCATCCTGATGAAAGAAGCCTCCACTCACTGTCACACGTAAATGAGTTAAAATTTATGATGGAGGGGAACGCTCCCATTGAGTGATCCCTGCAAGCAATGGCTACTAGCTATGATGGCTATGTTCTCCACTGCCAAAGGCAGCAATGCTTCTGAATGCCAGTTTCTTGGAACTGCAAGTCAGGAAAGGGCTGTTGCACTCAGGTCCTGCTTATGGGCTTCCCATTGCAGAATCTGGTTGGCCACTGTGAGAACAGGGTGCTGGAGCATATTCTTTGGTTCTTATGTTCTTAGCAGGGATTCTGATGTCAAGGAGTGGATTATAAAAGGATTCCTTCTAACAAGGAAATTTCTCTTTCTTCCTCCGTTTAAAATATCATCATTGTCAGTTTTCCCCTGCAAGTTTCTGGGGGGCTTGGCCCCTGTGGGAGCGAGTTCCTTAGGTTAACTATGCGCTGCGTGAAGACGTCTTTCCTTTTCTCTGTCCTGAATCTTCCAACATTCAGCTTCCTAGGATTTCCACAAGTTCTAGTGTTAAACCACAACGGGGCAGTTTGTCCTCCTAGGGAGTCCTCCAGCTCCAAACCTTCTCTGGGAAAAAGAAACAGGAACTGCACGCCAAGCAGGCAAACCGTGTGTGTGTTTATGCAAAGGCATTTTCCCACCCCCTGCGCGCACACGCACACACACACACTTGATTATTTATTCCATGCAAATTTGCATGCAAAATTCCAAATGCCTTTCTTCCTTCAGAAGCATTATGCACTTCTTAATTGCAAGAGAAATGAAGTCGGCTTCTCCCTTCTGCGTTTGCAAGATGCGGAGCTCGTCGTCGGTACTCAATAAATAATCAAGGTTTGTTTTTTCTTCAAAACCTTCCTTGCCACTTTTGCTAATGATCCATGATGTTTGCGATAAACAAGCCATTTCCCTCCGAGAAGCTTCAATCAGCTTCTTGTCTCCTGGGAGCCCTTCTCTCTCTCTCTCTCTCTCTCTCTCTCCTTCTGTTTCTCTTATCGCCAACCATGGTGTCTTATCAGTTCCTAGTGCTGTGAGCAGACTAAGCCAAGCTTAGCTCAGCCTCTTCTGGAAAAATGAGTACTGCACATGGGCAGGTGTTGATGGAGACTGAACTTGGAAGTATGTTAGGCATCTGATGGGAGCAGCGGAGAATTCTTGTGGGTTTGGGCCACCACAAAGGTCGAGAGAAAGTGAGGAAATGAGAATCATTGGGTTGTGTTCAACTGTGTTCTATACAAATTGGACCCATTGACATTAACAGACATAACTTATTCATAGTCAATAGTCTACTCCAAGTATGGCTACAGAACTTTAGAGTTGGACAGGATCTTGGGCGTCAGCAGGTCCAACCTGTCTGCTCAAATTGGTGGGTGGGTGTTCCTGCATCCATCTTTGTTGCTGGAGGCTCAGGTAGCCTTAGTGGCTAGGAGTGCCTTTTACCAGCTGTGGCTGGTATGCCTATAGCAGTCCTTGGACAGAGTTAGTCTGACCACAGTGAGCCATGTATTGGTAACCTCAAGACTTGCAACACACTCTATATGGAACTCTCAATTGGGCCTGGTTTGGAGGCTCCAGCTGCTGCAAAATACAGTGTTCCTCAGGTTAAGGACTTAATTCGTTCTGGAGGTCCATTCTTAACATGAAACTGTTCTTAATCTGAAGCACCACTTTAACTAATGGGGCCTCCCACTGCCGTCACGCCGCTGCTGCATGATTTCTGTTCTCATCCTGAAGCAAAGTTCTTAACCCGAGGTACTATTTCTGGGTTAGCAGAGTCTGTAACCTGAGGCGTCTGTAACCTGAGGTACCACTGTACTGTGGATAGAGTGTTGATGGGGACAGACTATTGATATGCTACCAGGTCAGGGTCAAGGTTATTGTAATAATTTTCAAGGCCCTTAGGTTTTTAGGTCAAGGAGACCTCAGGTACTGCCTGAACCTTTCAATCCTTGCCCAATCATTGAAGTCACTCTTAGTGATACCCCCTGGCTCGGATGCACGGCTCATATTCACCAGGAGCTGTGTGTTCAGTGTTGTGAGCCCAGTTTTATGCAACTCCCAGTTGAGGTCAGAAAGGCCCTCTTCCTGTTGACCTTCCAGGACCTACAGAAGACTTCTTTATTCCTGCAGGCATTTCAAATGAATTCTGGTTTCCTGGTTTTAACTAACTGCACTGAGTTTCTTTGCACACCGCCTAGAGACATTTGTAATTAAGCACTTAGAAATTGCTGAAATCAATCTTGAATGAAGAAATATTGAAACTACAAAATGTTGTAATATACAGCTACTGACTCACGCCTGAGTGCATGAACCCTGAATTGCCCATGGGGGTGGAGCTTAGCAGACTCCCTGCAACCTTTTAGTTTCCTGCTATTCTCCTTTTTTCCTATGCTTCCCAGAGCAAGGAGACATGTGGTCAATGGCTCCCAGTTGCAAAAAAAAAAAAAAAACCAAGTGAACTGAATCTCTCCAAAATGGAGATTTTAAAGCCTGCACCTTTGCTAACCCAGAGATTATGTGGTGTTTTTTGTAAGGAAACCAAGTTCTTTTCCTTTTAAGTCATTTGGAACCTTTTTGATCTTCATTTTACTGCCAATGGAGACTTGCTTACTGTAACTTCTGGAAAATCCGTGAATAAAACATTCACTTATTTGCAAAGTTAAGTGTCTGTGATTTCTTCTAGCCTAAGTATTTTTGTAGGCAACATTTGTTTATGGATGGATGAAGGCAGATGCAAATCTAAGCCCCCCACCAGAATTACACATAACAACAATTATTATTTTAGTTGCCTTTGTGGCCAAAAAAAAAAAGCCCTCCCCCTCCAAATTTCCTTCCTTGAGATCTTTCTGCCTTGTCAGCTTTGGTAATTGAGAATTCAACAGCAAAAAGCAATGTAACGAGCCTTCAGTTTTTACTGTCAGCCTGGCTGTCCACATATTTCAACTTTATGAGGCATATTCTTGCAGCGAGACAAATTGTATACAAGGCCCTCATTCCGCCAATATTTCCTTGGCTTGACATTTCATCTTCTCCACGGGAGTGGGAGCCCAGTCACGATGCCAAGCTGAGGACAAGGCCCAGATGAAAGGAGGAGGAGGCTTCTGCTGGACCACATCTGGGAAGGACAAAAGAGCAAGGGGAGCAGATCCGGCTTGAGGATGGAGCACCTGCTTGGCGTGCAGAAGGCCTCAGATTCAATCTCTGGCATCTTCAGGAAAAGCTGCTGGAGACTCCCTATGTTCCTGTGTCTTAAGAGGAGGGCCACAGCTCAGTGGCAGAGTATCTGCTTTGCATGCAGAAGGCCACAGGTTCAATCCCCATCATCTCTGGTTAGGGCTGGGGCAGATCCCCTGCCTGAAACCCTGGAGAGCCACAGCCAATTAGTGTACTGAGCCAGAGGGACCATCTAAGGTAGCATCCTATGTTCCTATCAGCCCAAGGCAGCATGAACAGCCATTATGGGTGATGGAGGTGGTAGTCTATTATCATTTGGAGGGCCACAAGTTCCCCTTCCTCTGCTCTAGGAAAACTAGGTGCTGACCAAGGATCAGTGTAAGGAAGCTTCCTATGTTCCTATATAACCTCCCTTCAAACTAGGTGAGCCAAGTCAGAAGTTGAGATCAAAAGGTGCAACAAAACGCAATGTGGGTGACTGCAACTCCCATCTTCCCCAGCCACCTTAGCCAATGTTGAGGGATCATGGGAGTTGTAGTCCAGCAACATCTGGGGACCCAAGGGGATGAATTCTTATCAGGACTGCTTTGTGTGTAGAAGGCCCAGGTTCAATCCCTGGCTTCGCCAGGTATGGGCTAGGAGAGACCCCCGTCTAAAACCCTGGAGAGCTGTTGCCACTCAGTGTAGACAGTCCTGAGCTAAATGGACCAATGGTCTGGGCTCAGCAGAAGGCAGCTTCCGATACAATGTTGGCGAGGATGGTACAGGAGTAGTTGGGAAACAAGAAAATGTAAGAAAACTGAAATAACTGAACAAGACTGCGCTACGGCAACAACAAAAAAAGAGATCACAAGCTGTTTTCCAACAGCTTGGATTTCACGCTGAGAGATGTAGTTAAACGGGCTCGCTTTCCCTATCGGTGGGCGATGCTGTGCGCCCGCCTTAAGAGTACAAGGCATGGATCAGAGATAAGAAAATGTGCTCAGTGGGAGGTAACCGGCTTCTGCTGGGCATCCTAAATCCATTTAGGCCTTTAGGTGGGACCGTGATATTAGTGTAATCTCTCTGGTTTCCCTGCAAACGGCCTCCTGACACGGCACTTTGGTCTCTACTTAATGAAACGAGAACGGCAACCCAACTGCGCCCCCCCTTTCGCAGAAAGCACCAGGCTCCCCACCGTTACTACCTTACAAAAGGCACCGCAGTTTTCTGGCAAATTAACCACAGCCCAGAAATAATTAACCCCACTGCGGCGAGGATTTTTACAATGGCTATATATCAAGCTCAGCTAACTTAGGCCCCCTCAGATAATTGCTTCGATCTCAATTGTTTCCCCCACAAACGCAGAGAGCCCCCCCTTCTTTCTACCAACCGTTGTAAAATCAGCTGTTGTTTATGTGCCATGCAGGGTGACTTTAGAAGATGTATGTTGAATGCCGCATCTCAGTACGCCGTCCCTTTAGGGAGGGACTGCTGCTCAGCGGTAAAGCACATGCATTGCATACAGAAGGGCCCGAGTTTGATTCACGGCATCTTCAAAAGGATCAAGAAGCAGATGATGGAGTCCCTATTTCTGCCTGAGAGCCTAAAGTGCTGCTGTCAGGCATGGAAGCAATACTGGGCTAGATAGGGACAGCTAAAGGGGGCTCACATTTCCGATTTAGAGTGCAGTGAAGTCATGTGGAGTTGTTCCAGTGCGTTAACAGCTTTCTCCCCAGCTGTTCACATCCACAGGACTTCATTAGTGTCAGATTCATATCTGTCTGTATATGCACAGGGCAGGCATGTCTTTACCCTTATGAGAGGGTGTTTGCACCTTGGCTAGAGACAAAATAGGAATAGCTGGAGGACTCCAACTGGTGTGAAACTGGTTTGAGAAACAAAGTATCCAACAGCAGTATTTTAAAGCAAAGCACAGGCTACATAAGCATTTGGAAGAATGTCGTGCAGACACGGGTTAAAAAACCCAGAAATGGAAACTCTGCGAGTGTGAACACTCCCTGTGTGTGGCTCCCTGTGTTCTTTTAGCAGAAGGGTGGGGGCTTTTCCAGGCAAATTAATAGGTGCTGCCCCATTTCACAGACACTTCCCAGCCAGACAAAAGCACTCAAGGAAGCAGAGCAGAGGGGAAGGAGTGTGGCCCAGGGAGAATTCCAAGGGCCAGGTAGAGAGGTCCATAGGGCCACATTTGTTCCCAGGGCCTGAGGTTCCTTACTCCTGTGCTAACATTTAGGAGGCAAATAAGAGGCTTGAATGAAGAAGGTGTGCATCAGCCTAGCCATAGGGAGCTACTAGGAATTGTGTGTTTAAGTCATTTCAGTGGATCTACTCTGAACAGGAAGGGACGCAGGTGGCGCTGTGGGTTAAACCACAGAGCCTAGGACTTGCCGATTAGAAGGTTGGCGGTTTGAATCCCCACGACGGGGTGAGATCCCGTTGCTCAGTCCCTGCTCCTGCCAACCTAGCAGTTCGAAAGCACGTCAAAGTGCAAGTAGATAAATAGGTACCACTCCGGCGGGAAGGTAAACGGCGTTTCTGTGCGCTGCTCTGGTTCGCCAGAAGTGGCTTAGTCATGCTGGCCACATGACCTGGAAGCTGTACGCCAGCTCCCTCAGCCAATAAAGCGAGATGAGCGCCACAACCCCGGAATCGGCCACGACTGGACCTAATGTTCAGGGGTCCCTTTACCTTTACCTTACTCTCAGCAGAACTTAGTTGGAGACAACCTTCTGCAGTTTCCTTGGGCCTGCCTCCCTGGTTACATTCCCCGCCTGTCTCGCTGCTGAGTTGCCCTTCCCTTCCTGCCAACAGGCTCTTATATGGCCACAGCGAGGGAATGGACACATACCGCAGCCAGCTTCCACTGCGTCTCTCCAAACCTCTACGCTCCAGTGTTTACTTCCAGCTGAGCCAAGGCTGGAGAAATGCAAGGACGTGCCACACCCTTGCTGCCTTCCTGTTTCTAAGCTATGGCTGGGTGACCAGCTATCTGGATGCTGACGCAACAGGGTTTGGGGTTTGTTTGTTTTTGTACTGTTATGTACTGAGTTGAATAGGATCCAAATTGCAGCAGTCTGATTGGTCCTAGAACAATAGGATCCAGAATGCAGTACTCTGATTGGTCCACAGGAGCCACGCAATCTAACTCCAGGTGGAAGTGAAGCCACAACCTGATTGGCCTACAGGAGAATCCTGGAATTAGCCAATCACATGGCGCCCATTGTATAAATAATGTATATAAAGCAGACATTTCAGGGGAACTTGCATTCCTCACTACTATGAGCTGAATAAAGAGCATGAAATTCACACTCGACTCCAAGTATATTTCATGCACTATGGAGGCAGGGTTAGACTACATGACCACCAAGTTCCCTTCTAATGCTGCGGTTCAATGATATAAGGCCTTTAAAAGATTGAGCTTTTGAAGTTGAGCCTTTAAAAGTTTGCTGGATTAGCCATCTATCTGCTGTCCCTGAAAGGTCTCTCCAACTTGCTATAGATCTTCCCCTTCTTCTGGTTACATTCCACTTCCCACTGCCAGATCTCTCCTCAAAACCCATCCCACCCCATCAATAGTGTCTTAGTTTGCACTGCACTGCCCCACTTTACCTTCCAAATCCACTGTGCAGCTACGGGTTGCAACTGAAGCCGTCAAACACGGGGCATGGCCGAAACAGTTAAAATTGCTTTTAAGCAAAAATTAAAACCAAATGCCACAAAGGGAAAACTAATATAGGAATAATCTTCATCAGACTTAATTAGCAACTCAGGCTGTTACCAAGACACACAATTAAATCTATAGGTAAAACGACAAGCCAATACAATTTGTGCACAGAGCTTTAATCTGCAAGCGGGTGCACAAATCTATAAGGAGGAAAAACAATCATTAATTTTAATAATGCCTAGAATTACTATGTGCCGAGATGAGTTTTCAGCATCAAGACAACAGCTTCACCTCTTGGGAGGCATCAAAGAAGAATTAAACTTTCTTTCCTTAAATATGAATGGGGAGAGCCAGCTTGTCTGGATCCTTAAAATGCAGCGGATGTTCGCACCAGGTAATGGAATATCGTACACACTCGCAGCAATGTCTCTCTCAGTGGACTAAACTGGTTATTTCCATATCCATCTTTTCAATCTGTGTCCGGTTGCACAATACCATTTGGGGCTTAAGATAAACCTGTTTAGATTTTCTTCTTCTTCTCCTCCTTCTTCTAACGGATGCTTTGCATCAAGGGATGCTTTTGTTCCTGGAAGTTTATGGCTGTCTAAAACTTTGTAAGCTGAGAAACGGGGCCAGTGTCTCCAGCAGAGTTGTCAGCGAATCAATTTCTATGCACTTTCAAAGTATGTAGTGTTATTGTTATGATTGGGGGGGGGGCAGTCAGTCTGGATGGAACCCTAGGTTCTCTTCCAAACCTTCAACCTATGAGAAGAGAAGACTCCCTGGAAAAGACCCTGATGTTGGGAAAGATGGAGGGCACAAGGAGAAGGGGACAACAGAGGACGAGATGGTTGGACAGTGTTCTTGAAGCTACCAGCATGAGTGTGACTAAACTGCAGGAGGCAGTGGAAGACCGGAGTGCCTGGCATGCTCTGGTCCATGGGGTCACGAAGAGTCGGACACGACTAAACGACTAAACAACAACAACAAAATACCTGTGGGGGCAGAATATGTAAGAGGAAGCCTGCCAAACTAGTCCCTTTGTCAAGGAAGTGCCAAAGAAAGGGGGGGGGAGACATTCCACCCCATTGTGTTCATCCAGCTAGAGGCCATGCAATCCTAGGTAGGGAAAAGAACAATAGCCAGAGTTGGTGGTCGTGTATGTGTGTGTGTGTGTGTGTGTGTGTGAGAGAGAGAGAGAGAGAGAGAGAGAGAGAGAGAGAGAGAGAGAGAGAGATATGAAAAGCTAAATGCTAGAAACTGCAGGCAGAGAGCAATGTTTTTTGTTCTGTGCTGGATCTGTTGAGGTATTAAGACTGAGAGCCCCTCCATCCGATGCTCAGTTTGTATCTACAGTCATACCTGGGGTTACAGACGTTTCGGGTTGCGCGATTTCAGGTTGCGCACCGTGCCAAACTCAGAAGTACTGGAATGAGTTACTGCTGGGTTTCAGCACTTGTGCATGCGCAGAAGCGCTAAATCGCGCTTTGCGCGTGCACAGAGGCGCTGAATTGCAACCGCATGTGCACAAACGTGGCGCTGCGGGTTGAGAACATGCTTCCCTCGTGGATCATGTTCACTACCCGAGCGTCCACTGCATGTGGAAATAAAGTCATAGGCCCTAAAGACACCACACCTTCTGCTAACTTGCATTTCAAGGAAACCAAACCCTGGGTGATGCGATTTAGATCCCTTGCGCCTCTCACTGCTTAGAGGGTGGGGTGGCATGTAACAATATATTTCAGGAATCCCTCTCCGTGACACACACCACAGACGCCACACCACACTGAGGTCCAGCGCCGAGGGCCTTCTGGCGGTTCCCTTGCTGCGAGACCATATAACACTGGTCCTGAAAGACCTACATTGGGTCCTGGTACATTTCCAAGCACAATGCAAAGTGTTGGTGCTCACCTTTAAAGTCCTAAACGGCCTCGGCCCAGTATACCTGAAGGAGCGTCTCCATCCCCATCATTCAGCTTGGACACTGAAGTCCAACTCCAAGAGCCTTCTGGCGGTTCCCTCCCTGTGAGAAGTGGGGTTACAGGGAACCAGGCAGAGGGCCTTCTCGGTAGTGGCGCCCGCCCTGTGGAATGCCCTCCCACCAGATGTCAAAGAGAAAAATAACCACCAAATTTTTAGAAGACATCTAAAGACAGCCCTGTTTAGGGAAGCTTTTAATGTTTAATAGGTTATTGTATTTTAGTGTTTTGTTGGTAGTAGTATCCACCTTAATGGACCAGCCTCCACTGGGTCAGAGACGCCTCTTCCTGCAAGGCTGTTCCTGAGGTCCTTCTCAAATGCTGACACCCACATATGAGCAGTCAGCAGTGTTGGAGGCAGGGTGGGCACACCAGGTGAGCAGGGAAGGAGGGCACTCTCTTGCTTCCTGCTATGCATCTTTAAAACTAATATTATCATTGATTTTTATTGCACATGTTTTATTTTTAAAAATGGGGGGGGAGGAATAACCCTCAGCTTACATTGACAATACATTTAAACATCAACACATCCATCTTAGTTTACACATATAGATCAATATATGCCATCTAAATGTCCAATTATGTATCCAAGAGTTGGTGTTTATATAAAACGTGCTCAATTGTAACAAGAGTGTTAATGTCATCAAACCATCGCAAAAGAAATAGCAGATATTTATCCTTTCAGGCTCAAATAATAAGTCTCTTAGTGATCAGTAGGGCCCACAACATCCGTTCTTGTTGTCCCACAATTAATCTCCATGTGAGAAATACAATTTAAAACTACACAAACATATGAAAATTTCAAGGATCTTGCCAATACAAAATTGATACGGATGACAACTTCTGATGAAAAAGAAGTATCACTGGACATGCTCACATCCTGTGTCTCAGAGAGGTATTTACAGTTTTACACCTCCAGCACCTACCTGAATTGGACAGGGCTTCCTGGTATACATAGCAGGATAGATCTAAGTAAAATGTAACATCTGATCCAGCATACCAGCCCATAGATAAAGAGGAAACCCACCATTTTATGTACCAACTGCTGTGCGGTCTACAGCACTTGAAAAGCATTTTAATAACATTGTAACATCAATGTTACAAGGAGTATGTAAAAAATGGACTTTTAACAGGTGAGAATGTAAAGTTATAATATATTAAGATAAAGGATTATGATAAAAACAAAGAGGGAAAGGATTTGCTGAATTAACTAACTGAACTGGAATACAAAAAAGGGAGGTGTGAGGAGGTCAGGGAAACAAGTAAATGAAAGTTAAGACATGGAAAAACTGATTTATTTTTAATTGTTTTTATTTTTCTGTATTTTGTATCTTTTGTTTTTTTTTTCTTCTCTTTTTCTTATTTTTGTAATCTTTTTTGAAACTTTAATAAATATCATTAAAAAAAGAAAAGAAAAGCATTTTAATAAAAATAGAGACATTGGATTATTATCTCATTATACATGATTTAGCTATTTTTAGCCATATTACCCATTGCTTTTTCCTGTAAGACCAACTGCAGTCGTAAACAGTCGTCAACAGGTTTATCACACCTATCAGCCAATCACCCATTCCCACCACCCTTATGAGTAATACCCCTCCCCACCCTCTCACTATATATAAGGGTCTGGTGACTTCTTTTTCAGTGTATCTGAAGAAGTGTGCATGCACACGAAAGCTCATACCAATAAGGAAGGATTTTTATTTATTTATTTATTTACTATGGCAGACCAACACGGCTACCTACCTGTAACTAGAATGATGTTATTCATTTATGCATAAAATCTTAACACACTGTTCCTCCCAAAGGATCCCAGGGTGGCAAACACACAAATGATAAGACAATGCAATTAAAACATTAAAGAATGAATTTTATATATAAAAACAATTGCACAGCAGATGAAGATTGGGATAAAGATCTCCCCCCAAAATATTTGTCACAAGAGGAAGGTCCTCTAATAGAGCTTCTGAAACAACAAAAGGGCCGGTATCTCTCTAATATACAACATGAGAGCATTCTATAGGGCAGTTGCCAGCATGCTGAAGACCTAATCCCTACATTGTATGGAATGAAAGTCTTGACAAGATGGTATCTGCAGGAGGCCCTCTCCTGCAGAGCGCGGTGATCAGTTGGGCATAAAATGCATGAGACAATCTTTTACTCCAATTTGCATATGAACATTTCCAAAGGCAATGTTTTCCAGAAAACCCACATCGCTGCCTCCGCTTAGGGCTTTCGAAACCAGCACTTTGAATTGCAATCAGAAATAACCAAGCCATCATTGCAGCTGCTACAAAGGTGGCGCTGGGGGAGCAGAGACGTATGAGCCCTATAATCCCACCACTGTAAGAAGTGTGGCAGCAGCATTCAGAAGCGACTGAAGTTTCTGAATGGTCTTTAAAGGCAACCCACACATAGCACATTACAATAATCGAGACAGGAATGAGGCACAGATCACTGTAACCAGATAGGAAGGTTACACTGTTTTGACCTCTTCTGCTAATATCAAACATTAACAGGTGAGCATTTGTTGCTTTCTGATGCCTAGCGGAAAGCCAGCAACATTCAGGCAACTGATCTCAATGCCTTTGTGCAAGCCGCAACACTGTTCACCCTTACCTGCCGCCGTCTTCTGAACTTCTCGAAAGCCTCCTGCATGCTCTCAGTATCTGTTCTTTTCTCCTTCCCTTCATCATCAGATTCCTCAAGAGTTACTGTGAAAGCACAGTAATTGTTCTTCCTTCCCGATGCCATCATTCTTTCATACCTTCCGTACAAAGAAGTTCAAATGGTCATTTGCCAGAAATTCACATTTTAATTCCACCGCAACCAAGTTTTGGAAGACTACTTCCTAGAGTGTTCCACCTCATAAGGAAATGAGAACACAGGGAGGGCTCTGATGGATCAAACCAAAGGCCCATCTAGTCCTGTTTCAGAATGTCAACCAGATGTCTATGGGAAGCTCACAAGCAGGTCCTGAGAGCAAGAGCATTCTCCACACCTGCCATTTCCAGTGACTAATATTCAGAGGTATACAAGCAACCCCCAGTTTGCAGGGGGGTTGCATTCCAGGTCATTGTAACCCCACAATGTTGGAGTGTGTATAAGTTAGCTCTGCACAGTTACGCCCCCTTTTTATGCCTTTTTCTTTGATGTGTTGAAATAAAAAATGAACTTCTAAGTTTTTCCACCAAGAAATTACTCTACCTGTAATTTAAGTGAGATATTCACCTCTAAATGCCAACTTTCCCTACTTCATTCTGTCCAAACAAAAAAAATTCCTTCCAGTAGCACCTTAAAGACCAACTAAGTTAGTTCTTGGTATGAGCTTTCGTGTGCATGCACACTTATGAATTACTATACATGTTTAGGTGGACAAAGACTACTGCATTGGATTCTGTATATTTAAGTATTAGGCACCATCTTTTTCACCTGGATATGAAAGGCAGTCAAGACCCTAATGATCTTTAAAGCATCTGTGGGTTTTAATGAAATCACTACTACATAGAGTAGTAATTCAATAACTATGTAACTATGCTGTATTACAGTATTTTAATATTTTTTTGGAAGCTGCCCAGAGTGGCTGGGGAAGCCTAGCCAGATGGGCGGGGTATAAATAATAATAATTATTATTATTATTATTATTATTATTATTATCATCATCATCATTATCATTATCATTATCATTATCATCATCATCATCATCATGCCAATGACAATGCACACATGCAGTCGTGGTTACTTTGAATGTGCACAGAATGTAATGGCCTGAACTACCTCTGACAGTGGAGGGAGATCATGTTTGTTTTTGGGTAGTGCTGAATGAGAAATTTGACTCAGTGTACAGTTTAAGGTGAAACAACCTAATTCACACTTTCCAAAACAATACACAAACTGAAACACAGCCATCCTTCAAAATTCACGCTTCTCTCCAGCCAAGTAATGGGTACAAAAATGTACACACTGGGGTAAAGTGTTCATAAAAATGCTTATATTAATGAAAGCAACATATGAAAATGCATCCCATTAGGAAAAATCACTTTGCGTGAATGTACACATTAGGGGAAATTACATACTAACGTGTATATTAGGAAAAATTCACACTAATGAATTTTCATGAGGACTTGGGGAAAAAAAGTAACTTGCAAATTGATGCAGAAATGGGGAAGACTCATATTTAGACTGGCAAAGTGAGACACCAAAATGAACAGATTTGCCCTCTCCTACTTTGCAGGGGGGGGGGCATCTCTGGGAAGGAAGAGCCATAATCTGAATCCTATTGAAATGACTACATGATCGGAGCAGAAGTGAAGTCCTTCGCTGCTTGTTAATGCGGGAACAAATGACTACCGTTTTCGAAAAGGCAGGCAGGGAAGCACTTAAATCTGTCCTAGCCTCATTACACAGATAATTAAAATTTCGCTCAGTAGTGCACAAGACCAATAACCTAGTCTATTAAAATATTTGTAAAAATGTCACTGTGTGTGTTCTTCCAAGATTTTAACGGCTTTCTCCAAATGTCTGGCTGGATTACCAAGTAGGCATGAAAGTTGAGCAGCCTTAACAGAGTGGATATGCTGGGCCCCTCCAATTTTTATTTTTATTTATTTATTTCTCTCTCTCTCAGTAAAAGTGAGTCCCAAGTCATTTCATTTACAGAGATGTGACAAAAAAACAAGCAAACAATTTTCAAGCTGATTGCTAAACAAGAAACAAACCAGCTCCCGTGCTCCATGGTTCTGGCTGATGTTTGCAAAGGTGCTTGCAAGTGCTTCCCCCACTCACAACCCAGCCTTTCTGCCCTCAAAACTGGAGACTCCCCTGACCACATCCCTCACTGGCCCTAAGTCCCACCTCAGTTGTTTTTGCCTGCCTGCAACGTGCCCTTCAACTCTGATACTGCCTCTTGGTTGCTGGATACAGGGAAAAGAGGAGTCTGTGAGTGTGCATACAAGCTAGTCAATGGATTACTGCAATGCATTATATGTGGGGCTGCATCTGGAAACAGTTCAGAAACTTCAGCTGGTGCAAAATTTGACAGCCAGGTTGCTCACCGGAACAAGAGAGTTTGAGCATATAACGCTGATACCAGCCCAACTGCACTGGCTGCCAATTAGTTCCCGGGCCCAATTCAAACTGCTGGTGCTGACCTATTAAGTCTTACAAGGCTCAGGACCTCAGGCCTCTCCCAATACAAACTGACCGGGACCCTGTGCTTATCGTCCAAGGTTCTTCTCTATGTCTGCCACTCTCCATGAGAAGTTCAGAGGCTGATAACACGAGAGCAGGCCTTTTTGGTGGTGGCTCCCCATCTGTGGAATGCCCTCCGCAGAGAGGCTCTCCTGGGAGGATCATTGCATGGATTTAGGTGGCAGGTGAAAACATTCCTCTTTACCCAACCATTAAATAATCTATGGCTTGCTAAATGGGGGGCGGGGGGAAAGTTATTACCATTATTTTATCATTATGCTGTGCAAATTATCTTCTTCACTGGACTTGATATTAGCCCAAAGGCTGAGAAATTGTCTTCTTAATGTTGTACATCACCCTGGGATCTTTAGATAAAGTGCTGTACATAAATCGAATAAATAGATAATAGCCTACTATATAATGGTCATATTTATATTCACTTTTACCTCTAGTCTTGCCCATCACTGACATGCGGCCCTTAGAAGGTTGCCCAGAAGAGAATGTGGCCCTCATGCTGAAAAAAAGGCTTCCCACTCCTGATTACTCCCAGCATCAATGTGGTGCTCTGATATTTACAGCGCAGCCACCAGAGATGGCCAGAAGGCAGTAGTGCGGTTACTGACCCACCAAGACTCAGGCACCAATTGTGTATTGGTCTTATATAGTTGCTACTCACTCTGCCCTAGCACCTTAATCTAGGCCAGGGGTCCTCAAACCTCTTCAGCAGGGGGCCGGTCCACTGTCACTCAAACCTTGTGGGGGCAGACTATATTTTTTTGGGGGGGTGAACAAATTCCTATGCACACTGCACATAGGGAGGGACGATGAGCGGTGCACGAAAGGGCTCTGGAAAGGGGCTGCTTTTAATGGTGGCTGCTTGATAGGGGCGCTCAGCCAACCGCGGATCCTGTGTCTTGCGAACGGCAGGGGCTGGTGGTGGCAGTGGAGGGATGATGAGCGGAGCGCGAAAGGGCTCTGGAGAGGGGCTGGCACCAACAAAGCCCAGCCCCTTCCTCCTCTAGGCAGGGTGGGAAGAAGCCAGAAGGAGGGAGGGAGGAGGAGGCGCCACCGCTGTGTGAGGGAGAGGGAGGGAGAGGAGAAGAATGCATGCGCACTGGCGATCCACATGTTGGCAGTCCACGCGGAGATTCCCAGACCATCCGCGGGCCGGATTTACAAGGCAATTGGGCCTCATCCGGCCTGTGGGTCTCAGTTTGACGGCCCATGGTCTAGGCAATGTTGCTGAGGTGCTCACAGAATCCTGTCATTGGCTCAATAGCCAATTAGTTGTCATGTCTCCTGAGGCTCAGAAGTGAGCAGGTGAGGCCTGTGTGGTAGGAACACATCCTAGTAGTGTACGTATGGCAAGATGGTGAGTCAGGAGGGAGAACATGGCTTTACTTTGTGGTTCAGGGGTGCAGCCTGATGAACACAGGGACAGAACTAGTCTCCAAATACTTGAGCCAACTAAAAAGCAGACTGCTCCCTTGTTTCTTACTGGAGACCCTGAGGATCGAGGTTAAAACCAAGAAGGGTGGCAACTTTACCTCCTATTGAACCAGCTGGTGGATCCAAATTGCCAGCCCTCTCAGAAGGTGGCAGTCCAGACCTTTCTCACATTTTGGTCATGCCATATCTTAGTCTCTGTCCCCTTGTCTTCAAAAGAGGGTTGACATTTTGGGGGAGCTGTTTGGTAGCCATGGTTATCATTCTAAAAATAAGGGGCTTCCATTATACTTTACAGAGCCACCTTTTATGGGTGATGAAGAATTGTTATTTCTTTGTCACTTTATTATAACTATTATAATTATTCTTAAAGGGGCATCCATATAGAAATGTTGTCACCTGCCAATTGGCCTTTTCAGAACACCTCTCTTTTCCCCCCAAAAAATGAAAATCAGTGCTGAAAACAGCGAGCTTCAGTAATAACAGTGTAAAGAGCTGCATGTTAAACCCTTTTGTCTTCAGGAGAAGTTGTGTTTTGTTGGACCAAGCTACAGGAAAGAAGGGGATTCCCTATTCTCTCCACTGGCTTTAAGACTCTTCACCTTTTCCCTGCCTCACACCACACCACCCTACAAAAATCAAAGGTATCTATTGAATCAAAGCAGTCTTTGATTCTTCGGTGACATCAAAACACTGTTGTGGTTTCTCTCCACCCCTTCCTGGATATAATAAGAATCAGGGTTTCATGTTGAGATGTCTTTGAGCGGTGCAAAACCAAAGAGGGAGCTTTAGCTGCAAAGCCAGACGGGCAGTGGAATTCTATTTGCTAACCAGCTGATGGAGGATGGGTATTGATTGTGTGTTATGCGATGTATTCAACACCAGTGCTACTCAGGAGTAGACCCACTGAAATTCGTGGTCACGACTAAATTAGGTTCATTAATTTCAATTGGTGTACTCTGAGTAAAACTTTGTGGGGAACATTTTTCACACCAAGGGCCACATTCCCATCTTGGGCAATCTTCCAGGGGCCACTTGACAGCAGTGGGCAGGGCTAGAGTCAACAGTGGGTGGAGCAATAAATGCAAAATTTATCACTGCACTAGTATTACACAGACTGCTTGTATGTTAGTTTGTTTAGACAGGAGTTTGCAGATATGTGAACGGACCAATCTGAGATTTTCAAATACTTTGCAGCTTGGTTCCCCCACCTCTTCTCTCTCTTTTTCTTTTCAGTGTGCTTAAAGGTGAATTAGAACTGTGTTTCATTTCCCTTCTGCCTGAGTTAAGGAAAGGGAACAATCTTCTACGATTCAACTGAATGAGTCTTGTGCTGTAATGTAGAAAAAATTACTCAGTTTATGTTTGCATTATTGCATGGTGAATATTATTGTTAATAATAATGATAAGAATACAGTGCTATTGTTTCTGCTTAACTGCTTAACATGAAATATTGAAAACATAAAAATAATGATTATATATGTCAACATAATTTAGTACTATTATTTTTAATGTAAGAATAGCTTTTTCTATATGGAACGTATGTGCATAGGGATCTTCGTGGACCACCACCCCTAAAAATTAACACCTATTCCCCCATCCTCAAAATAATCTTTCTCTCTCACCTGATCCCTCCTCCTCCAAATACTACCGCCACCTCTTCCAGGGGCGTCTCCGTGTCCTAGCAACGCTCAAGATGGCCTCTCTACCCGGAAGGATTTCTGGTCGTTGTAGTCCAGGGCTGCATTCAACGGCAGCGGCTCATTGTCGCCTGGAAACTACACCTCCCAAGAGGCGCCGCGGTAGAAAGAGGGGAAGTGGGGCAGGCGAAGCGCGTTTACCTGGACGAGGTGAGGCACGGAAGCGCGGTGGCTGATGGGAGGTGTAGTTTCCGAGGAGCAGGAGGCTCCAGCTACGCAGGCGGGCCTAGGGCCCCAGCGGGACTACAAATCCCAGAGAGGAGCGGGAGGGAGCGGGGCAGGGCGCCGCCTCAGGGCGGGGGGTACGAAAGGGAGCCGGTTGGAGTCGGCTGTTGCCAACGGCTGTTGGGTCCGCTCGCTCAGGTGAGGCCGGGAAAGGGGCGCGGGTGGGCGGGGCTTGTCTCCCGTCTTTCCCCCCATTCCTCCTCTCCGAAGGTAGAGCCCCTGAAGAACTGGAGGAGGGTCCCCCGTTGTCCCTCAGCGAGCATGGAAGGCTCAGGCAGTGGCGCCTCCTGCTCGGGGGGTCGGGAGGTGGGGAGGTCGGGTGGAATCTCGCCTTGACGTCACCTGCATTGACCTCCCCCCACATAGGCGTCTGGGGGGATCTAACTTGACCCTTCCACCCCACCTCCCACAGACAAACATTTGTGGGCATCTAGCTTTGCCCCCCTTTCCCTTCCCATATATTTGGGGGAGTCTAGTCTAGACGATTTCCTCCCCTCCCCTATGCATTTGGGCTAATATTTTAAAGTTTCAATATTTTAATGTTGTATTTTAATCTTGTTTTTAAGTTGTATTCATTCAACTTGTTTTTATTATTCTAGTTAGCCGCCCTGAGCCCGGCCTTGGCTGGGGTATAATTAAAAACTATTATTATTATTATCATCTAACCCTGACCTCCACCTACACACACACACACACACACACACACACACACACATATTTGGGGGAGTCTCGTCTTGATACTCCTGTGAACATGCACACGGTTGGGGTTTTTTGGGGAGGAGGGGGGTATTTTGCCAGGAGCATTTTGGCACCTGTATATTTTTAGGGACCAAGGGTGAAGCTTTGCTCTCCCATCCTTATTGACTTGTTAAATATTTGGGACAGAAGGTTCCCATCTGTATTTGTTATGAAACTTGGTTCTTGTTTTCATACGCACCTTGATAGATGCTATGGGGGGTTGGAGAAAGAAGTGGGCTAGTTTTGGGGGTGATTTGAAGGACAGCCTGCAGATGGGTGGGGTGTACATAATAAATCATTGTTATCATCATATGGAGTTTTGCATATACCGCCAACCAGCTGCCCCCTCCCTTTTCCACTGAACTATAGCTTTAACTGGTGCACACCTGTCACCTCATGGACCAAATGAGGAAGTCTGGTGGGCCTAGTTAGACCTGCTGACTGGATACTCTCTGCTGCCAACCTGAGTCAGGGGACCTTCAGTACCTACCCTTAAGGTCAGTTGTGCACAAGAAGTGGGGCCTTCTTGATGGGCACACCTTGCTGTGTCTAGCCTGTTGTTTAGGTCAGCGTTGGAGACCTTCCTCTTCAGTGCTGTATTTAACTTGAGATTCTAATTAGCTTGCGAGTTACAGAGCAACTTGTTAAAAGTTTTATTCTGTGCTTGGCAATGTGGATGCCATATCTTTATAACTTGCCCTGCTCTGGGTTGTATGTTGCTTTGTGAGGACATGGCCTTCAAGAATATATTTAATAAAGGAGTTAGTCTCTCACAAAGAGAATGGCCCAATATTGGATCTCAGGGTTGACCCACCTACTCACCTATCAAAATGAGGAGAAGCTCCCCTCAAAAGGGAGAGTGTTTGAGGCCTCACACCTGTATGTCTGGCTCCCTACAGACACTCTAGACAGAACTATGTGGGTCTGTAAAACAAGCAAGTTCCAATAAGGAGAATTTTTTTTTTTTATAATTCCACTTAATATCCCATCTTCTTCCAAAGCATACAAGGTGAGGTACCTATTGTCCTCAGAATAGCTTTATAATGAAGGTTAGGCTGAGATAGTGACCGGCTCAAGTTCACCATTGTAAGAATAGTTTTGCATGGTATTTGTTGTGGGTTCACTTCCCCCATCTGAATTTAATTTATGATAAATAAGTGGGAATGTCTTTACTTCTTATTGAAGTGGGGCAGGGAGTATCTGGGCTCTGGCATGTGATTTTTACAGAGAGACATATCTTGGGCTCCCTTATTAATTTGACTTTTAAATGATCAGGCGACGGGAAAGTGCCTGAGAGCTGCTGCTGCTAACCAGAGCGGACAATACTGGGCAAGATGGACAGATAGTCTGGCCTAGTATAAAAGAGCATTTTCATGTTTCTTTGTTGCAGAAAAGCAACACATGGCATCTCAAAAGATTAACTGACTCATTTTGGTAGTGTGCTTGTGGAGAAAATTACCTGGTACCATGTGCATGCAGCAGGCAAGGAATGTAATGGATATGCGAGCAACTAGACAATACAGCCTGTACTCTGCATCTATAGATAAAGTTGGCGGCTGTTGCAAATTTTCTCATTCCTTCAATTCAGTAACGCTTTTAGGTGTGTCATGGGAACTCTCACAGTTACTGAGTACTGTTCTGAAAAAGCTTCATGTTCTGAGCTGCATATATACAATTCTTCCTTTTCCTGCTAATTGGGGTGTGTTTGAGGTATGTGTAATAAAAATGGAAACTGCTGCGAAGGTTCCTTAATTTTTGAACTGCTTGATGAGACCCGAGCATCTTACATAGGTGAGTGGAAGCATCTGTGCTTTGGAGTTTTACCCCTGTACCCATGAGGACTATAAACGTGACTTCCTTATTGAGCAGGACAAGCATAAATTATCCAGTGAAAGAAACAACAAAATGACAAACAAAATGAATTTCAATAGGGACAAATGTAAGAGTCTGCATTTAGGCAGGAAGAACCAGCTATAAAAATATAAGATGGGGGGACACCTGGCTTGCCAGTAGTACATGTGAAAACGATCTAGGGGGTCTTAGTAGACTACAAGCTTAACATGAGTCAGTAGTGTGATGTAGCAGCAAAAAAACCTAATGCTATTCTAGGCTGCATCAACAGAAGTATAGTGTCCTGATCAAGGGAAGTAATATTTTAAAATGTGGCTCTTTGGGGGGGGGCGCGTTATTGGATTATTGTTTTGATTTAGATTTTATATAGAGTAATACCTCTGGTTACATACCATCCTCCTTGCGAACGCTTTGGGTAACCAGCTCTGCTAACCCGGAAGTAGGTCTCCTGGAAGCAAACTTTGCCCCGAGATGTGAGTGGAAGTTGCGCGCCAAAGGCGCGCGCGCAGTGGGAGGCCCCATTGGCAA
This sequence comes from Podarcis melisellensis, assembly GCF_964234715.1. Taxonomy (NCBI): domain Eukaryota; kingdom Metazoa; phylum Chordata; class Lepidosauria; order Squamata; family Lacertidae; genus Podarcis; species Podarcis melisellensis. The sequence continues at coordinate 20,070,594 of NC_138540.1, read as the reverse complement.
AAGCGCACCTCATGTTAATAATAGATTCAGGATAAGAACGGACCTTCGGAACAAATTAAGTTCGTAAACGGAGGTACCACTGTATTGTGATCTTTTTTTGTGAACCGCCCTGAGATCTATGGGTATAGGGCAGTTTATAAATTCAATGAATGAATGAATATTACTACTCTATTCTGTTTTGATCAGACCACACCTGGAGCCTTATGAGGAATGGTTGAGGGAACTGGGTATGTTTATGCTGGAAAAGAGGAAACTAAGAGGAGATGTGATAGCCAATGGCTACAAGTTACAAGAAAAGAGATTTCAATTAAACATCAGGAAGAACTTTAAGACAGTAGGAGCTGTTCAACAATGGAACGGACAAGGTGGTGGATTCTCCTTCCTTGGACGTTTTTAAGCGGAGGTTAGATGGTCATCTGTCATGTATGATATAATTGAGATTCCTGCATTGCAGAAGGTTGGACTAGATTCCATCCAACTCTACAATTCTGTGATTCTATGAAAAATGATTGGAGCAGGACTGGGGGTTGCTGTGCCTTGATTCTGTTTCCTTGTTTTGTATGTCTCCATCCCTGGATAGAGAAACCTTTCATATTGGGGATGTCCTGTAGCAAAAGTTTCATCCAGCTATGGCAGCTAGTGGTTTTTTATTATTATTATTATTTAAATGACTATTACACAAAAGACAGCTGTGTAATTTAATACACCAAACTGAAATAAGTCACCATTACTCCTGGAAGCAAGGCTGTCGAAAGGGGAGAGGAATGGGCATGGTGCCTTAAATAATAAATTGGTCAGATTCCTGGAATGGGCAGGGGATGTCATTCAAACTTCTTGAAGGTGTTGATGAAGGAAAATTTGTTTGTATATTTAGCAGACAATGCAAGGCCCAGCAAGAAATAGAGGGGTGGGTGGAGAAGCATTGCATTTCTGGCAGGAAAAGGATTCCAAACTTTGAGTTAAGAGAGGGGCTGTGACAGCCTTGAATTTTCTTGGCTTCTCTGACTGCTGAGCCTTTCTCTGCAATATCCTATTGTCTGATAAGTCCTAGCCAGGCATATTTCAAATAAAGCGTTTCAATCCTTTTAAGAAGGTTGAACTATCTAGATGGGGCTTTAGAGTCTGGTGTTCTCTCTGCGTCCGCAACTCTTGCTGTACTGTGTGCATTTTGTAAGTCTCACATAGTCTTGTGTTTTTCTGGGTTGTGTTTGCACTAATTCCTGCAGCTGTACAAGAATCGTGATGAGTCAAAGTTGGCTAGAGCTACCAGCAGAGCAAGCTGTGCAACTGTTGCCAAACTGTAAAAAAAGTGGAGATGACCCCTTCTCGAGATGGCAGAAATTTCCAAAATGCCAATGGCTGAGTCATCTCACTGTGTTTTGGCAAGTAAAGCCCTGTCAGTCCTTCGTGTTTTCTTGTCTAGAAACTTAGCTGAGAGACCTAGCTGCCCTGAAACAATGGCAGAGCCATGGGAACATTCTTTGAGGAAGGACAGTAGCTCAGTGGTAGGAAATCTGCCTTGCATGCAGAAGGTTCCAAGTTCAATCCCCAGCATCTCCAGTTACTGCTGGGAGAGCCTCCAATCTGAAGCCTGAAGTATTGATGCCAGTCAGTACAGACAGTATTGAGCTGGGTGAATCAATGGTCTCTTGACTCTGTATAAGACAGCTTCCTGTGTTCCTGCTGTGTTCCTGCTGGATGCACCTAGGATATGGTGACCAAATTTCCAACACAGATCATCATTGCTGAGGCACTACACTCTGATCACAACCTTAAGGGTTAGAACTTGGTGAAATAAATGACACTGTTCGCTGTAGACCTTAGCATGAAGTACAGTGGTACCTCGGGTTAAGTACTTAATTCATTCCGGAAGTCCGTTCTTAACCTGAAGCACCACTTTAGCTAATGGGGCTCCTGCTGCCGCTGCACCGCCAGAGCACAATTTCTGTTCTCATCCTGAAGCAAAGTTCTTAACCCGAGGTACTATTTCTGAGTTAGCGTAGTCTGTAACCTGAAGCGTATGTAACCTGAAGCGTATGTAACCCGAGGTACCACTGTAGTTGCTTTAGGCAGTGATTTCTACAGAAAGTCTGACATTCCTCTTTCTGCAGTGTGTGTGTGAGAGAGAGAGAGAGGGAGGGAGAGAACTTTTCCTTTAAGGTACAAAACTGTCTACGGTCAGCCCTGGAAAATTTTGAGAACACATTGACTGTGTGTGTTCGAAAGCTCAGGAATTGAAAAGGGTTTGAGGATCTGCCCTACATTTACTCTATTATTTTGAACCTTTATTTCACACAAAGTGGACCAGGTTCTGCTAATGAGAAAGCCCTGAAGTGCAAAGGTGGTGTTCATGCTCCCAATAGTCAAGCCTTGGGTTTCTATTGTCTGCTGCAATGCTTTCTTCAAGACTTCCGAAACAACCTTACTGCCTGGGCCCCAGAAACCTCATTACTCTGGGCACTATCTTGGATAATGGGGTGGACCTGTACATTCTTCTTTCTTTGACTTTCCTTGCAACTTCTGAACTTTTAAAAATAACTTTAAAAAAAACAAAAACCATTTGCTGCCAATTTTATTGCTTTCTATTCTGCTCTTAGCAGCAGGTTTTATCGACTCCTGCGTGTCACGTTTTACAGCCTAAGATGCTATTCTGTTAGTGACCCTAATTTATATCCGTTTTCCTACTTCCATTTCCCACTCACCCCTATGTGAGGGTGTGCGGGTTTTAAAAAGTGACCCACAAGAGCCTGTGTTTCTCAGATATAGCCAGAAAACCCTTGTGCACGAGAACAGGTTAAAGGCCTATCTAGTCCAGCTTTCTTTTCTCAACGTGATTAACCAGAAGCCCACAAACAGGACACGAGTGTAACTCTGTGACCCTGCTGTGTAAAATGCATGCCATTATTATGCCATCACAGTGCATGGCACTTATACAGATTAATGAACACAGAAAAATCCCTTCCGCAAAGAGCTGAAAATTGAAAAGTCAATGGAGGGGGAGGATATATATATATGCATACTGTTCCGTTACCCATATGTGGTCTTAGTGCCCCCCCCCCCCGCATCTCTTACAAAAACTAAGGGTTTGTGTGGAATGACTTCACAGAGGAGTTGAGCTTTAAAGTGGGAGATAGACTCTGAAGGTAAAATGACAAGTAGGCTGTGTTGGATTTGTGAGTGAAGAGAAGAAAGACGACACAGTTGACATTTAAGGTGAAGCAGAAGCTGGTCTAATTGTCAAAGGTGATGAATTCTGACTAGAAGGACGAAAGTTAAGGAATGACAATGAAAAGTTTGAGAGAAGAAGGTTGCAATGGTCTTGATGATGTGATTTTTCCTCCCTTGTAGGGGCTGAAAGTAGGAGCGGTGGGGCAACCTGAGATGTGAGAGCACAGGACATAGGGGCCAAGGGGGCTTCATTCCCCCAATGAAATATTTAATAGGACTGGGTCCCCCCAAAGTTGATGGGCATTGCCATTCAAATGGTGTGCATGCACCGTGTCATGTGATCAATTTTTGGGGGTGGGGCTTACCTGGCTCTCCCCCCAATATTTTATTCAAGTTGGCACTCCTGGCACAGAATGCTATGAAAAGTATGTGTGAATAAAGTTCCAGGGAGGAATAGGACCTTGAGGTAGGTGGCCCCTTCTTCCTCTCCTGCCAAAGGCACAGGCCAATTAAATATATCTATTTCTAAAATAATTTATATGCTGCTTTTAAACCAGAAGTTAACAATGTGGTGTGCAACAAAACTTGTTTGTTTTTAGAAAAATATTTGGATACTATTTCATAAATGAATCAAAGCAACTTACATCAAAAATACATAAAACCATACCAAAAAAAGTTTAAAACAGACATAAATTCATCATTTTGGAAACATGTACTCTTAATAGCCTACATACTCCTGGCAGAATATAAACCTTTTCAGCAGATGATCCTCTTGTCCAAAACATATGAAACAGCATTACGGTTCTTTAAAATTGCATCTGCGGTATCTAAGGGCCAGTTAAAAACTGGTAAAATGTAACCAAGGCCCAGGAAAATCTAACTGAAGAGGAGTTTTTACTAGTCAATGAAATACTGTATATCTTCTGTCACCTGGATATCGAGAGAGAGTCCATTTTGCAAAGGGGGTGCCAGCAGAGAGAGCCTGTCTCCAAGTGGCCATTAGATAAAGATCAGCAGGCTGATGCAGGACCAAGAGGGCTTCTTCTGATCACTGTGGTGTGCAGGTAGAGCTACACAGGTGGAGCCATTGTTTCAGATAACGTGGTCCTAATCTGTGTATGTCCTTGAAAGTTGTCACCAGTACCTTTAAACTTGGCTCTGGAGCAAATCAGCAGCCAACACCCTTTTCTCAGCTCTGGTGATGTTGGTGTTATATGGTTTCCCACTTAGCAGTCTAGCTGCAGCCTATTGCTTCCAAACTTGCCGCCATCACTGCATCCCAACTGCCCTGTCCCACCTGATTAGGGAAGAGCATGGTTCTTGCATGAGAAGTAGAGACATCACCTTGCCAACAAAGGTTCGTATAGTTAAAGCTATGGTTTTCCCAGTCGTGATGTATGGAAGTGAGAGCTGGACCATCAAGAAGGCTGATCGCCGAAGAATTGATGCTTTTGAATTATGGTGCTGGAGGAGACTCTTGAGAGTCCCATGGACTGCAAGAAGATCAAACCTCTCCATACTGAAGGAAATCAACCCTGAGTGCTCACTGGAAGGACAGATTGTAAAGCTGAGGCTCCAGTACTTTGGCCACCTCATGAGAAGAGAAGACTCCCTGGAGAAGACCCTGATGTTGGGAAAGATGGAGGGCACAAGGAGAAGGGGACGGCAGAGGACGAGATGGTTGGATAGTGTTTTCGAGGTTACCAGCATGAGTTTGACCAAACTGCGGGAGGCAGTGGAGGACAGAGGTGCCTGGCGTTCTCTGGTCCATGGGGTCACGAAGAGTCGGACACGACTAAACGACTAAACAACAACAACATGGTTCTTGCAAGCCTGTTGCTTTATTTTAATGTCTCTCTTTAGGGAGGGTTCAGAAACATCCTGCTCTGTTCCTCTAGTGCCAGTATTGAGATTCATGCCCGGTCCACAAGTCCTGGCTTCCCACAGCTTGTATGGACCTGCCTGTCTGCCAGGATCTCTGCATTGTCACTTGTGGGGAAAGATGTTGGCAGAGGGGCGGGCGAACACAAAAGGTGCAATGAATCATAGAATCGGAAGAGACCACAAGGGCCATTGAGTCCAACCCCCTGCCAAGCAGGAAACACCATCAGAGCACTCCTGACATATGGTTGTCAAGCCTCTGCTTAAAGACCTCCAAAGAAGGAGACTCCACCACACTCCTTGGCAGCAAATTCCACTGTCAAACAGCTCTTACTGTCAGGAAGTTCTTCCTAATGTTTAGGTGGAATCTTCTTTCTTGTAGTTTGGATCCATTGCTCCGTGTCCGCTTCTCTGGAGCAGCAGAAAACAACCTTTCTCCCTCCTCTATGTGACATCCTTTTATATATTTGAACATGGCTATCATATCACCCCTTAACCTCCTCTTCTCCAGGCTAAACATGCCCAGCTCCCTTAGCCGTTCCTCATAAGGCATCGTTTCCAGGCCTTTGACCATTTTGGTTGCCCTCCTCTGGACACGTTCCAGTTTGTCAGTGTCCTTCTTGAACTGTGGTGCCCAGAACTGGACACAGTACTCCAAGTGAGGTCTGACCAGAGCAGAATACCGTGGCACTATTACTTCCCTTGATCTAGATGCTATACTCCTATTGATGCAGCCCAGAATTGCATTGGCTTTTTTAGCTGCCGCGTCACTGAACTCAGGAAACCTCACCCCAAGCTCAAATGGACTGAGAAACACTGAATTACTTGACTAGTGCTCTTCCTGTATGTGGCTTATGGTGTTTTCTTGCACACCGACGTAGCTTGAGCAGATAAGGCTGCAGTTGGATACGACTGGTGATGGGCAGAGTTAGCTCGCTGGTGCTTTTTGTACTGCGTCCAGAAGAAACTCAGCTTATCATGGCATATAGTACCAATTTTGCTGTAAGGTTAGAAGCATGGGTTGGGTGGGTTTGTGGTTTTAATAGTGCCAGTGAGGAAGCAACTTGTGTTGAGTTTCGTTTAAAGGATTGGGAGCAAGCCATAGGCTTGTGAATTTCCCCTTTTTGGTGGACCAGTTTCATTCTCCATTTGCACGTTGCTGTAAGCATAGCTTGCTGTGGTGTCTGAGCAGGGCAAACTGTGGTTAGCATTAACCTCCAAATCATGGTTTTGAAGTGGACTTGCAAACCATTATTGCTGGATCCAGATGTCTCAGCAAAGTGTGGTTAGAGCCACTGAGAATGGGGTGAGAGTGTGTGTGGCGGGGGTGTCAGTGAGGGGAAGGAGCATGCCAGCCCAAGATGCTTTCCTGATGGTCTGAATCGAGATTTGTGCGTAAAGGATTCATTTTCAGCTTAATTCCAGCTAAATAACAAGTTTAAAATCTGGTGGTAATAACAGCTATTTTTCAAGTCAAATGAATTGTGCCTTTTGTCTGCTCCTAATAGATGAGGCTTCAAAGACCATTGTTTGAGCCACAATCCTAGTTAATATCCTGCTTTGACAGTCTTTTCTTTATTTTAATCAGCTTAAATACTGAAGCATTAGATATCTTTACAGCCACTATCACCGAAACCTACTTTAGGAGGGGGAGGAAGGATTGCTTAGCATAGCAGAATAACTGTAACCTTGTGTACGTTGTGTTGGCTTCATGCGTTTTGCTGAACAACTGTAACGTTTGAGGGAGATCCTGCCATTTTTCTCTTGGGGTGAGTAAATAGGCTCAGTTGGGAATGTCCCACCTCTTGCCTGTCTGTTGTGAAAGGCCCCTGGGATAGGTCCCTGAATAACTGGGACAGCATATACACTGTATATATACTGCTCCAGTTTAGAGTGGTGCTGTCTATAAATTAATAAATAATGGCAATGTCTTCTGTCTGCATGGTTCTTGGAGCTTAAACATGGTCCATGAAGTCTCCCATTTCAATCATAAATCTACCATACGTTTATTTGTTGGACTTGGGTACGCTGCTATCTCTTGGCCTCCATAGTCCCTGACTTCTTTGTTGGGTATGGGAACCTGCCTGGGAAGTTGGTGAGTCAAACCAAGATGACAGCCAGCACTAGTGCCAGTCTAGGGATCCCTGTGTGCCAGAGCGCACACAAATTTTTGGTAGGTGTTCAACACCCACACCACGGGGCTCTGATACGACTTCCAGTTTCTACATGCAAAGCCTCAGAAGTGACCACTGGTAGAAACCGGAAGGGGCATCAGAGGTCTCGCGAGGCCTCCAACATGACCTCTGAGGCCCTGGAAGCGCTGCTGTGGGGCCAATGTAACATGATGTCATGAGATCATGTTACATCGCAGGTGTCACTGGGCACCCACAATCAGGGGGCCAAGTCAGCACCCCTGACAGCAAGTAAGAGGACAAACTACCAATGTCAAAACCGCTGGGAAGAAACAGGCTGGATTAGTGGCCAACTGTGGGTTTGGTGACAAAGGAGAAGTTGCTGGCCTGTTTGCAGGTCCTGGAGACCTCATGGAACATCCTGGCTGCTTCCCAAGTAGTATATATAAAGGGGAACCTAGGAAGCTGCCTTATGCTGAGTTGGACCATTGGGCCGTCTAGCTCAGTCTGGTCCATAACCATCTAGTCTGCATTGACTGTTTGCAGCTCTCCAGGCAAGAATTCTCTCCCAGCCCCACCTGGAGATGCTGGGATTGAAAATGCAATCTTCAGCATTCAAGGCAAATGTTCTACCACCGAGCTACAGCCTTTCCCCCAGGAGGTGATGGAGCAGTGGCCCTATCCCTTTGTCAAGATCCCAGGGTTAGCTGGAAGAAGCTGTTTTGGGTGCCATAAAACAGGCTCCTTTTCCTTATCCCAGGCTACAAAGAAATCTGGAATCTGGCTCCATTGGGGGGAAGCTTTAAAAAGGGCATCCGCCCGCTGAGGCACAGAACTGCTGAGAAACTGACTGGACTATTGACTCCATAAGTGTGAGGTAAGAATGACTGAGAATTGTCTATATCATAGCCCTTTGATCACTCTGGAAGTGTTCAATACGTTCTAAGGAGCCCTCTCATTGGATTTATCCAGTGTGATGCTGTGAAGTGAATCTTGAGGCCAAGCTGACATTGAGCAGTTCCAGTAGGCATGCTGGTCCCCCAGCAGTTAACACGTCCCTTAACAAAATATAGGCTCCAACAGAGTGAAAAACACAAAACAGTTCAGTCAAAGAGAGAGGCATATCAGTTCTTCTGCAAATGAAGATAAATCCAGTGTCCTGTCCTTGATGAAACAGCCTTGGGGCAGATATCCTAATTTTCAGTATAATAATTTGCAGCTATGAAAAGCTCCTCGTAAATGCATTGTCTGGTTGATAAGTGCCATTATGAGCATTGGGGCTGGGAAACGGAGGTTCCTAGCTCAAACCAGATTGCTGGCGGTGCATCGGTCATTCCAACAGCAGTTAGTTACATAGAATACACATGCTGTGGCTTCGAGGGATTTTTTTGTTGTACGTTGCTGAAGATAGATGCTTTTGGATGAGTGGTGAGCACGCTTGTTCAAACAATCCTCTTCAGGTTCTCTGCCGCAAATGAAGCAAGGGTCGGTGGCAGCTTGCGCAAAGTAACCACGATGATGATGGATGTGTTAGCAAATGTCTGTAAACAGAGCCGCTCTTCTCTTTGCCGATCTCTTCTTTTTTTAACATCTTGAGGAAACAATCTCCACATTTTTAGTGAAGCCGGATTTGCTTACAGAAAAAGCAACAGTTATTTAATACACTTTGTCACTGGAAGTAAGTAGGTGGGCTGTGGTGTGTTTTGTTGGCATTTCAATTGCAATGTATCGACCCATTTACCAGTTAGGATAGTAGCTGTTGTGAACAAGCATTAATGGTAAAGGTAAAGGGACCTCTGACCATTAGGTCCAGTCACGGATGACTCTGGGGTTGCAGCGCTCATCTCGCTTTACTGGCCAATGGAGCCAGTGTACACCTTCCAGGTCATGTGGCCAGCATGACTAAGCCACTTCTGCCAAACCAGAGCAGCGCATGGAAATGCCTTTTATCTTCTCACCGGAGCGGTACCTATTTATCTACTTGCACTTCGATGTGCTTTAGAACTGCTAGGTTGGCAGAAGCAGGGACCAAGCAACAGGAGCTCACCCCATTGAGGGGATTTGAATCACCGACCTTCTGACCGGCAAGCCCTAGGCTCTGTGGTTTAACCCACAGCGCCACCCAGCTTCAAATACAGATGTTGGCAAAGCACAGGAGCATCGGAAGCTACCTTAAAGCAAGTCAGACTATTTGTGCACCTAGCCCAGAATTACTCTGACTCTTTCTCTCTTGGATCTTGGGCAAAGAGGTCTCTCGCGTCGGCTGCCATCTGGCCAAATTTCTGGCATCTCCTGTAAAGAATGAATCTGGGAGCTGAAAAACACATTCTTTTCTGATCCCATTTCAAGTTCAGTCCCTGTTATCTGTGGGTAGGGCTTGCAGTGTCTGAAACCCTGGAGATCCACTTCCAGTCTCTGTAGTAGACTAGTGGCTTAGCTCAGTATTGGGCAACTTTTAATGTTCCAAGTGTATTTACAACTATTCAGAGCCATCACTTAAATGGCTCACAGGACTTGGTAAGCCATCTGCGGAAGGCTTAATCTTATGTGTTGTTTGCAAGAGGGATCTCATGAACTCCCTGCTATCTTGCCGGGCCTCTTCATTCTCTTCCATCTTGCCCTTGTCTCAGCCCTTTCTTCAATGACTCCCCAGGACCTGCTGGGCATTGTAAGGAAACAGTAGCCACCAAGCAGCCAGTGGGATTCAGCAGCAGTATGGCAGATCACCCAGCCAGTACCTCAGGATTTATTTATTAAATTTATACATTGATTTTTGGGCAAGATTTGGCTTACAACATTTAAAATCCAGCAGCCAGGTACAATAGGGAAATGTAGATAGGTGTTATCTCTCATTTCTGGTCCCTGATGGAACCTGGAACTTGTTAACTATCTCTTCCTTCCAGTGGAAGTGAACAGAATGTGCAATGGGCTTTGTCTGTTTCTGATAGTGAAGAGATCAACCCGCCAACTTGGATCTTCCTTTTATCTGCAGGCGCTTCCGTCCCCCTGGCAATGAAACACTAGCGCAGCAACCATTGTTCACATTTTAAAATGGAAACATTCCAAACTAGGTGCTCTGACTTAAAAGGAATGTGATGAAATCGTCACAAAAGGTTGTTTCTGGGATGCACCATTTATTTGAGTTTATAGATTTGGCTTAACCCCAGGCAGTTAGCTATATCAGGTAACAACAATTTCTTCCTTTCTTCTTTGTGAAAGGAACAAGTCTCCGAAGGGCCCGCAATCTAAACTTGTACATGTCTCCTTTAGACGCTCCAAATGTCAAAAGCATGAAAAGCGTTGGACTTTGATGGAGTACAAGCTTTGATATCTCTGTTTGGTTTAGGCACAAGAACAGTAGCTCTGCACGTCGTCTTTTTTCAGGTTTTCCCATCTCCCTCTTTTTAATATGCCTGTATCACCCCCTTGATGTGTCAGAACTCCTAGAAGTGAGTAGGCAGGGCTGGTTACGAGGAAGATGATGGATGAAGAATGTTTATTCCTTCCTGGAGCTCAGCAAGCTAAATTTAGTGAAGCTTTTGGAGATGAAGGGAATGCTTCATCTTCTAAGGATGAAGACAGGGGCAGAAGAGGGGTGGAAGCATCCAATTATCACTTAAGAGAAGCATTTTTCCCTAATCTTGATTTATCAAAAACCCAATTTGTTCTGTTTAGATGGTGTGGCTTCCTTTTCAGATTTTGTTCCCTCTCCGCCTTCCTTTTGAATCTGGCCAAGATTGCTTTTATGTTACTGGGAGCTTCTCAGTTTGTGAATATAAAATTAGAACTTAATAACAGCCTCATAAATAGGTTCACACAAGTTATTAGCAAACAAAATTTTACTGGATGGCAATTCAGTTTATGTTACTCATGGCACAGGGTGGAAGGGAAAGAATCTTCTTCTTCTTCCTCTTCTTTTAAAAAAGCCTAACAACACAAGAAGAGGCTGCTGGATCAAGCCAATGGCTCAGCATCCTATTCTCACAGTAGCCAGTCAGATGCTTGTTGGAAAACCACAAGGAGGACCTGAGCACAAGAGCTCTCTTCTCTCTTGCCACTTCCAGTATTGGTATTAGAAGCAGTACTGCCTTCAACCATGGAGGCAGAGCAGAGCATTCATGACTTGTAGTCGCCACTGGCCTTCTCCCACGCACCAGAAAGAGGTCACACGGAGAATGGTGACTTCCATCCCTGAGCTGATACACTAGATGTTGATAGTGTCGTAGCGCTTTGCTAAAGTTTTTATTTCCTAGACTTTCGTTCATCATGAACTGAGCGAGTTTCAGCCGCTCAGCCTCCCCACTTCCTTGCCTTGGAGGTTGTCTGTGGGCTCTGCTGCCTAGCAGGCAGAGGTCAAATGTTGAATGAGGGCAAAGAATGAGGGCAGCAAATGCCATCTGAATAATCATGGCACCATAGGGCTGCCATGTTTGTATCTCTTATACCAGACTTTAAAATGTGGCTTTGATTTTATTCCAATAATATTTTGTGGAGCAGCTTTGAGAGCCTTGGGGGAGCTATATAGCAGGATAGAAGCATTCCAAATAAAATCCATACTGGGGTTTTAAAATAACATTGAGCATCTTGCTGGTACAGTAAGGCTTCATTAATGGAATTTTATTTTATCTCGCCCATCATTTAAGAAGCACCTGATAGCATAGTCTTCTCTCTCACAAGCACAGACACACACAATATTATCCTCACATACCTATTATTGCCTCCAAACAAGACTGTAAGGTCAGTTAAGCTAAGAAAGGGCAAAAGCAAAAGTTGACCCAGCCCTCCCAAACCTCCTCTCCCCTTAAGATGCAAAGCCTTTCCAAGTAGTTCAGAAAAAACAGGCATAGCTTACTACCTTGTAAATGCCACGTATTCATGTGCACTGTGCAAAATACTTAATGTGGAACTTTCATTTGGGTTGTCTCTTTATCCTCTGTGTACCCTTGAGAAGTCAGGGTTCCCATGTTCCCTTGATTCAATATCTGCCCGTTGCATCTGAATGCCATTTTCTGGGACTCTTGGGTGGAGAGAGAGCTGTGGTGCTTGGGTCTGGCTTACGGGCTTGTTGTGGGCATCTGGTTGGCCACTGCGAGATCAGGATGATGAACTAGGTGGGCTTCTGGCCTAATCAAGAACCAGGTGCTGCTTCTGATAGATGAATTGCTGAGACTAAGCTGGGAGGTGAATGCATATAATTAGCAAAGTCTAGGGAAACTCTTCTCTCTTGGGTCCTTCAGAGCAATTAACATTTAATTGGTACTGCCTGTGAAAGCAAAGGCAGGGGATTCTCAGGCCTTGTAAACAGCCATTTGCCTGCTTCTTAATGGCAGGTGGAAATTTGCCTTCTGGTCCTGACAACTAGGCTGGCAGGCGTCTGTGAACCAGAAGAGAGTTAGGAGGCCATGGCAGCATCCCAGTTGTCGTGCACCTGTTTTTCATGCGAAAGCTCCCAGTTATCAGTCTCCAGCATCCCCCACCAGTCAGAGCAAACAGTCCAGGGCTGGAAGGACAAAGCTGGACTCGGCATAAGGCAGCTTCTTGTGTTTCCAGGTGTGGCTGACTGAGCTCGCTAAAATCTGCTTAACGTCCATCTTGAGACTTGTGCACCAGCTCAGCAAGGCTGAGCAAAGCTGCTGCAGTTTGTAATCTGAAGTGCAAACTTGTGTAAAGTCTTCAGGTCTGTCTCCTGGCTGGGAGGGAGGACAGGCTGAGTGTGTTGTGTGTGCTGTCTGAAAAGCCATTTCTGTTTTTGGTCATTCTCTCTCCCTGTCTCGTATTGATCTGGTATAGCTGAGTGCTGCACCCAGTTGCTTTCTGCTCCCAATGAGGTTTTTATCGGCGACGGTGCCAGGCAGTTGCTGTTCCCATCTGCAACCTCATTGATTCCGGGTGTGGAACAGGCTCTGATTCGAGCCCAACTGATAAGGCTCCCAGTTTCTTAGCAACCACACATGTCTTGCATGAGCAGAAGCTTGTCCTACTGCAGTAGCAGTGACAATCCTGAATGTCTCCAAATTAGCACCATTTTTTAAAATGAAAAACAAGGTAAGGTGCCTGCTTTTCCCCCACCCCTTGAGATCTTTGGTCCACGATTCTTGTGTGAAGTGGGGATTATGGGAGCTCTTTGTACGTTCTCTGCAGCTGAACTATTTCTCTTTCTTTCTTTCTTTCTTTCTTTCTTTCTTTCTTTCTTTCCTTTAGACTTCCCTCCTTATTTAGTATGGCTGTGCCATGTGTTCTCCTCCTAACTGTTCTTGGGGTGGAAGTAAACAGCAAATCCTCTGACAGTTTGGTATGTATTTTGCAGTGAATTAAAAGCCTCTAAACAAGGCTAGTTCTATCCTTTGAGTCCTGTTGCCTATCCAGAATTTGAGAAACACGGTGACCTCTGCTAGTGTGTGAAAACAGTCAAGATCCAAGGATACCCAGGCATGCAAATCCAGATGATGGAGAAGTCGGGTGCCATCCTGGCACCTGGGCATCGTCACTTGGTCACAAGTGGCCAATAGGCAGGTGCAAAATGTGCCTGGCAAATTTTGAACACCAGTCACAGCAAGCAACATGTTAGAGCCAGGGTGGGGATATCTGTGACATGCCAGTTTTTGATAGGCCAGAACCCTGTCCTTTGGCAGTGATCACTGGGACACATGGGGATTGGAGTCCAACATCTGGAGGGTCAGAGGTTTCCCACCTCTACATTAGAGTAGTCTCTGCTACGTGTAAATGAAGGAGGAGCCCTTCTTTTAAGAATGCACCTCCCAGGCATGCACTTGTAAATATTGGATCATGCGGGGGAATGCCAATTCTTTTTAACCAGGTTGGTATAAGCCATTGATATATGGTTGAAAGCTGGCGAGCATTGCCTGGTAAGTTTCCAGAAGCCAGATGTGAGCTAAGCATGACATCTAGGGTAGGAGGAGCAGGGACTTGGTTTTGTGCATAGCCATCCGTTTGCCTGTTTGCGGTGGTGGCTGGTGTCCATCAGGACGAGGAGGGTGTAAGGTAGGGAACCCAACAGTGGGTGGAGCCAGAACCAATGACAGGTGCAAATGCAGCCAATGGCAGGCAGAGCTACCTGATTCTGATTTTGACCCCATCCTTCCCCTCATGAGTTCTACACAGGTCGCATCTGAGACTGAGGAGGATAAAGCTGACTGCCAGGGCCACCCCTGGACTGGCTGATAGTAAGAAGGCAGGCAGGCGGAGGTTGTCTGAGGTTGGTGGGGCAGTGCCCCCCACATTTGTCCTAATGGGCCAGCGTCTACCATCTCTCCTGCCCCATTACTGGTTAGAAACAGCATTAAACTATTCAACATATGTAGATCTATGCAAATCGGCTGGCTTTGCATGCTATATTCTAGGGGGAACTGACTCTCCAGATGTTGTTTGGCTGCAGCTCCTATAATCCCTGGCCTTGGGCCATACTAGCTGAGGCCGATGGCAGGTGTGGTCTAGCAACGTGGAGGGCAGCACGTTGACTACCACTGCTTTATACAGTTATTGCAGTCCAGATGTCCTTATTACAGGATTCTTTTAATACATACACACACATATATATATATATATATATATATATATATATATATATATATATATATATATATGCTTTCGTAGATTTTCACGGGTACAGGAATGCAGGTTTTGGTGTCCTCGGGTGTCTTCCCGTGTAAAAGTTGGGGTGTCTAGGCGACGTTTCGACGAGGTCTCACTCGTCATCTTCAGGCTGGTGCTTTCGGCTTCTTGTTACTGGAACAGAGCAGGATCTCAGTGTTTGAGTTCCTATAAATACTGTTGAGGGGGTGTGGTGTATAGCCTCCAATGTTCTGGGCAGAGAGGAAGTTCCCAGGCTAGTGTGCCTTTTCTTCTTTTGTTCCTTAATTACTTGAGGGATATCTTGAGTGATTTCTTGAGTGATATCCTGAGTACCACTTAGGTGGGTCATTAGGTGTGGATTAGTTGCTAAAGTCTTTGTGTCTTGACCTCTTGAACTTTGTGAAGAGTTTTTCTGAGAAGATGGCTGTACTGCACTCAAGATATCCCTCAAGTAATTAAGGAACAAAAGAAGAAAAGGCACACTAGCCTGGGAACTTCCTCTCTGCCCAGAACATTGGAGGCTATACACCACACCCCCTCAACAGTATTTATAGGAACTCAAACACTGAGATCCTGCTCTGTTCCAGTAACAAGAAGCCGAAAGCACCAGCCTGAAGATGACGAGTGAGACCTCGTCGAAACGTCGCCTAGACACCCCAACTTTTACACGGGAAGACACCCGAGGACACCAAAACCTGCATTCCTGTACCCGTGAAAATCTACGAAAGCAAATATATATATATATATATATGAATGAATGAGACAGTATTTGCACACTCCTCATTTATAAACTGTGCAAAGTGGGGAATCTTTCTCCTCTGAAGCAGAGCAACCTAGGCCGCACATCTGTAAAAGTAATCCATATTATGCTTTCTGTGTGTGCCGTTCTGTGTCCTCCTCCCCTTCTGTCCTTCCACCAGATGGATGAAGCCTGCCCCAATCATTACAGGTTTGATTTACAAAGCCGATTAAGGCTGAGTGATACACTCTTTCCCCCATGTGTGCTTTTAATCTCCTTTACCTGTTTGTTTGCGGGTGACTCATCATATTCATCTTGATTTAGAGCCTCTAAGGAAGAGGAGGGTGGGTTACTTGTACTGTACAGTAACAGAAGAATTCCCTGAGCTGCAAGCTTGTAGTCTAATTTTAGAAAAACCTGCCCTCTTTCACTGAAGAAAATCCCGTCCCCGGTAAGAGGTTAGCCGTTTGTTGCAATGCCTCACGATCTCACCAGGTTGTTATCGAGTTGCTTCCAGATACAACTCAAAAAGGGTTCGATCTAACCTTTTCTGAAAGCCCTAAACGGTCTGGGTCCAGAATACCTCCTCCTCCCAGACAAACCTGCCTGGCGTGTTAAGATCTTTTACAAATGCCTTTTTCTATCCGGCCACCCATTTCACCTCTGAAGGTCAGGGCTACCAGAGGTGGGGTCTTGGGAGAGGAGCTGCAGCTGAGCAGTTCTTTCCTGCAAGAGATCTAAGGTTCATAATCTGCCTTTGCCTATTTAAACCATGCTGGACTCACGGCTAAGCCAGGAGTGTTTTTCATTGAGGTTGTATTTGGGCCTTAAATTATTTTAAAATCTTGATCTAATTGTTGTCGTGGGGGTGGTGGCTTTTTTAAAGTGGAGTTTAAATGTGCTAGATTATGAATAGGGACTACTTCCCAAGATCTGCTCTACCTTGACTAAGAACCCAGAACAGATTGTTGTCTCCTCCAGACCAGGAGTTTGGAAGCTGAAGTCCTTGGGTTAAAATGCAGTTCTCTCTGTCTGGCCCTGGAGACCCTCCCCAAGCCACGACTCCTTCTCAGGCCACGCCCTCTCTTCCTAGGCCACACCCCTCGCTGGTTCTGATCTGTACCCACCTCAAGTGCTTTTGTGTGGCTAGAATGTGCCCTCGAACTGGGTGATCCCTCTTGTTGACTGCTGGAGAGGTGTGGGTGTAGATGGGGGGGGTGTTGCCTACTCTACAAGTTTCTCATCCCTTGTTATGCCCATGTTTGCCTCTGGTGCCCACCCACCACTGGTATGCCCCCACGCCCGCCCAAGGTTGCCATTTCACCCGTCTGAAGCAAGAGACATTTGAGATAGCAATTTTTTCATTTGTAATTTTTATCCGTGAAACAGGCTATAGTATTTCCGCAAAGCAGCTTAGTCCCCGCTTAAAATTCAACGCACAGTGCCAGTGGCAGGTGCTGTGTCTAAATGAAATTATTATTTATTTAGTCGGCAAATTTCATAGCCTGCTTTTCCGCAATTGTTCTGGCGGCAGGTTACTGTTAAAGTGGGGTTGGGGAAGTACCAATAAAGTTGCAGCGATGGCAATAAAACATTGTCAAGGGAGAGAAGCAAACAAAGAGCTTGGCAATTGGGCAGCACCTTAGTCATAAAAAGGCTTGCCTGAAGAGACCTTGACGGCTCACTTGAAAGGGCCACGTCTCCCGAAGTTGTCTCGCCAAGCTCAGTGGCGGGTTTCTTAGTAATTGGAGTCTCTCATGTCATTGGAAATTTCCTTGGCCCCAGCTCCATAAAGCTACTTAATTAATAATTAGCAAGGATCTTCAGCGGTGGAAGCTTCACTTTTCTGAACCCTTTACAGAACAATTTTATGAAGAGATCTTAGGCCAGTTTCCTGTCAAATAGCAAAAAGGATACATATGGTTTATAGATACTGTCTGTCATGACTGTCTGGGCGCATCTCTGCATATTCCAGAAAGGAGCAGCTCGCTTGCCAACGTGTGTGTGAGTGTGCGTCCGTGCAAACATGCGCCCTCCTCCACAACCTCATCCCTTGCTTCAAAATGTCATGCATGTTGTTGACAAGAAATATATGGCATCCGCCTTCTCGTCACAGCGTTTTTGCCTGAAGAAGAGCTGGCGTGTTGTTGTTTCCCCACCCTATGCTGTGTTGGCACTTTTGCATGCACCCAATGAACATTGGAAAAGCATAATCTTCCACTCGTGCTCTGCTTGCATGTTCTGAAAGTACGCTGAACCCCTTACTCCTGCTTCCTCTGGTTCTCCGCTTGTCTTCAGCTGCCATTTTGGATGGGCCATTTCAGAGCATGTGGACCCTATTTCTATAGCATGGTTAGCCAGTCAAACCCAGTGGCCCAAGCTGGGAGTTTGTGACACTCTGGCACAGGGCTAGGGTTATGCATAGGAAGCTGCCTTCTACCGAGTCAGATCATTGGACCATCAATCTCAGTACTGCCTGCACTGACTGGCAGCCACTCTCAGCGGTTTCAGGCAGGGAGTCTTTCCCAGCCCTACCTAGAGATGCCAGGGATTGACCCTCAGGTCTTCTGCATGCAAAACAGATACTCTACCAATGAATACTACCTTCCCCTGCTCCCCACTTGGCAAACATAGAACAGGGGTAAAAAATGGTCGGTTGGGTTCTGCTGGTAGATCTCTGGATAATTTTCAATAGGCCAGCAAAGGGTTTCTGTCTCCCAATTGGTCTAACAATTGGCACAACAAAAGGGGCTTTTCCTTCTCTCCTGCCCCCTTGTTCCCTCCTGAAATGAATAAACCTGGGGACAGGATTACGAAGGGTAGGTTTGCAGCAGGAAAAGGTGTGGTGTGTGTACACAGCCTGGATCAGCAACACCTGCAGACCCACAACTTCCTCTGGTAAAGGTGAACAGGACTTGAAAGCAAGGCACGCCCATCCTTGAGCATCTATAGATTCTCCTCACCAGTTAGCTGTGACTGCATACAGGAGGAACTGCTTGGTCTTCTTCGTGTGCATAAATGGTTGTGCAAATCTCTGCTGTGAGAACCCAACTTGGGGGGGGGGTTCATTCCAGATGTGAAGATCCGCCCTATGAGAATGAATCTTTCTTGTTTCCTTCCTTTCCTCCTGCTGCTGAATGTTTTTAAAGGCACCCCTTTGGGAAAGCTTGTGCTGTGTACACTTTGCAAGGAATACTAGCCTGTAAGATTTTCCTCCACACACAGTTGTTACTCAACACCCCCCCCCAAAAAAAAAATCCATGTTATTCATGCTTGTGTGTGGGTTGTGAGGCTCCCCTCTACTTATTAGGCAATGTCATGAAACTGGAGTTCAGCTGAGTTTGCGCTCTTGGTGTAAAAGTGAATGGAAATTTTTACATGAACTGAGAATCTGTATTTTCCTCTATTGCTCTAGGAATCGGAGTTGGAATGTTGTATGGATGCAATGGAGACCAATACCACCTGTCTAGCCGAGAACCAGTGCAGTCCAGGTAAGTTATTGGTGGTTGTTACGCACTAATCCAGTGGTTCCCGAACTCCTTTCCCTACAGGCCACTTGAAAATGTCTGAGGGTCTTGCTTGAACCACTTAATGATTTCTCTTCCCACTTTAGCCATTGAATTGCACTCTGTGTGGATTTTAATTGCACTTTTAAGCAGCTGCTTTTATTTATTTTTCTCTATTGTATTTCTCAGGACTACAACATATAAGAAATAAAAGAAGCAATAAAAAGGAGCATTTGTCGTGGTTCTTCCTACACTTTTATCCCCACAACAGCCCTGTGAGGTAGACTAAGCTGAATGTTGGGGATTGGCCCAACGTCAACCTAGGTCTTAAACCAGAGACTCACCAGCCTTAATTGAATAACTTTCACCCTGTGGTGATGTATGTTAGGGCATCAGGAGACCGCTCCCAGACAAAGCTGCAGTAAAGACCCACATATTTAGTGGCAAGCCTCTTCTATCTAGCCTTGCAGACTCTCTTTCTGGGGTAGGGGAAAGCAGAGTACAAACTGATCCTTTAGGTCCTTGTCTGGCTTAATTATATTCTATATCACAGCAATTAATGTCCACACGCTTCTGCGCAACCAACCCCGCGTACAGCTACTTGCCACAGCCCAGAAATACCATTTCCCAAAGAATGAGCTGATAATCTTTGCTGAGCATAGCCTTGCATCTTGGGCACAGTAGGGGAGGTAAGTGGCCTAGGGACTTCCAGGCAAACGACCAAAGAACGTGTCAGAAAATTCTGGTTGGCAAATCAGTGGCCCCTTTTAAAACTAAAAAGTTAATAAATTGCTGGCTCCCCCCTGTCTTGGGTTACATTAATGTTGCAACATAACCTTTTGAGGTTTGGTTGTTGAGAGTGATGTATCGAGGAGGGGAGCTGCTGAACAGTTGCCAATAAATTCCAGATTTCGGTTTTTCATATATTTCAAAAGGTTAATCGATCACAATCTTCAGTGCCACTAAAAGAGCTTTGTTGTCATTTTCTCCTTCCTTTTTTTATATTACTGTCAGATAGCTTTGCCCTCCCAGTAGGTCTGTTTTTATGTTTAGATTAAATGTCAGATGTAATTTATCACCAAGGGTATCTAATGTGCCGCTTCCAGCTGAGGGAAGCGGAACAGCCGTGTTTGTTTCCCAATCAGTGCCTCGCTCGTCATGTGCTTTATGGAATAATTGATCCCCATCGTTGGCTGCGGAGGGCTGGCCTGGTGAGGCTACTAGGCAGCCGGTTTGGGCTCCTGAGATCAAAGCAGCAGCTCTCCACAGCTGATGCACTCCAGCCATTTGTCCAGAAAGGTTGAATGGGGGAAAAATAGCTTTGCCCTCTTCCATGTTGCATTGCAGAGTGCCACGTTAAAGTAAGGACAGAGCCCCCTGAGGAGCTTACAAGTTATGGGCATAGCTGTCAAGGTTTCCTTTTTTTAAGGGAAATTCCCTTATTCCGAATAGGATTCCTAGCAAGAAAAGGGAAAAGTTGACAGCGATGGTTATGGGCATAAGAGCTCCCCTGCATGATTTAATCAAAGACCCACCCAAACCAGAGCTTTGCCTACATTAGGGCAGCTAGATGCTTCTGTGAAGATAACAAGCAGCAGACAAAGGCAGTAAACCTCCCCTGTTTCTTCCTTGCTAACAAGGGATGAATGCTTGGGATGGGTGGAGTTGTTCCAGAACAAGTCCATTTTGGGGGTCTAATCCAGCCCTCTGGTTGATTTTACTTCAGGGTAAAACTTCAATCCCCACGCATCGGCCCTCACACATGTTCATCAAATGTGGCCCTCTTTGAAAAAGGTTTGGGCACCCCTTCTCTCGAACTTGGAACTCTCTCCTTTTTACCCAGCATCCATTCTGACCTGGGGCTTACAGGGCAATAATAGCACACAAATCCATCAGGTTCTGGCAATTCATGGGGCAAGTCTTCAGCCATGTTCCAAAGATGCAGTTGTTATGTTCCCAAGGAGTGTGGTGGACTCACGTGTTTCTCAAAATGAAAGGGGCTTGCCTTCTCCACCCTGCTTTTGCTGCCTGCCTCATCGGCAGTGAAGGCGGAGACATTAGGGCGATTGGCATTGCTCCACCAACCTCAGCCAAACCCCACCTGCCTGCCCTCTTTTTTACAACTGGTGAGGGACGGGTTCTGTCCATGCTTGGCTCTGCCTCCAGCTCCTGCTGACGCCCCTGCTTTCTACACAACGGGCACCAGCAACCACAGCTAACTGCTGTGTTTTCAAGCTGTTTGCAGGGAAAGAACCTGCCGTAGGTGAAAATTCGAAAACATTGCGGGTGTGCCTAAACCTCTCTCCATACCCTGGGTCGGGGCCCTCTTCCTCACAAAACTATTTGAATTCTGTCGCTCATAGAATCATAGAGTTGGAAGAGACCACAAGGGCCATCGAGTCCAACCCCCTGCCAAGCAGGAAACACCATCAGAGCACTCCTGACATATAGTTGTCAAGCCTCTGCTTAAAGACCTCCAAAGAAGGAGACTCCACCGCACTCCTTGGCAGCAAATTCCACTGTCAAACAGCTCTTACTGTCAGGAAGTTCTTCCTAATGTTTAGGTGGAATCTTTTTTCTTGTAGTTTGGATCCATTTCTCCGTGTCCGCTTCTCTGGAGCAGCAGAAAACAACCTTTCTCCCTCCTCTATGTGACATCCTTTTATATATTTGAACATGGCTATCATATCACCCCTTAACCTCCTCTTCTCCAGGCTAAACATGCCCAGCTCCCTTAGCCGTTCCTCATAAGGCATCGTTTCCAGGCCTTTGACCATTTTGGTTGCCCTCCTCTGGACACGTTCCAGTTTGTCAGTGTCCTTCTTGAACTGTGGTGCCCAGAACTGGACACAGTACTCCAGGTGAGGTCTGACCAGAGCAGAATACAGTGGCACTCAGACCTCATGCAAGTGTCTCAGGCGCTATGCAAGGAGCTGTGAGGAAATGGGCCTTTGGGGCAGTCAGACGAATGAAGCGGGTTTCATCCGATGCTTGTTTGTGCATGAAAGGTACTTTTGAGGCTTCTTTTTTTTACTCTTCTCATTCTTCCTTCATCCTTTTGTTCCCCACCCCCTTGCATGCAGGCTGCTACAGGCGGTGGAATGAAGATGGCAGCAGCAGCTGCATCAAATGTGATAACGAAACTGTCGCTGCCACGCCGGCGTACAACCTGACTGACTGCCGAAACAGTAAGCCATCTGTGTGGCGTCTTCTTCCCCGTTTTGTGCCTTTATAGGAAAGGCCTTCATAGGGGTCCTCTTTCTGTGCTTCCCTTAGTTTAGACTTCTACGTTTGGAGAAAAGGTGCAGAATAGGTGACACAGGAGAGGTGTATGAAGTCATGTGTCGCGTGCAGAAAGTGGATAGGAAGACTTTCCCTCCCTCTCCCATAACACGGGAACTTGGAGGCATCCAGTGAAGCTTGGGAGATTCGGGACAGGCAAAAGAAAAAACTTCTTCACACAGCACATGGTTAAACTGTGGAACTCCCTCCCACTGGAGGCAGTGATGGCTGCCAACCTGGATGGCTTTAAAAGAGGATTGGACAGATGAATAGAGGATAAGGCTTATCACTGCAATGGCTGTGTTCTACTTCCACAGCCAGAGGCTGTATTCTTCTGAAGACCCTTTGCTGGGAATTGCAAGAGTGGAGAGAGCTCTTTCACTCAAGCCCTGCCTACAGGCTTCCCAGTGGTTTGCCGCTGTGAGAATAGGATACTGGATCCTGATGGGCCTTTAGGCTGATCCGGCTCCAAGGCTCTTCTTAAATTCCTTCTCAAGCATCCTGTTGATGCCCTTATTCTCTAGATTGCTTCCTCCCAACCATCCAACAGAGGTCACTACAGAGCACTTTTAGGCTTAATTTCCTGAGATACGGTTGTTCGAAGTTGTAATCATTCTTCTCTTAGCCACGCTGCCTATTTCCTATAGTGCCATCCATGCACATGATGCATTATAAAGAGCAGGTGTAACGGATGCTTGGGGGTGTATCCAGAGTCTCTTACTCTGAGTAGGCCCATTGAAATTAGTGAAATGACCATGAGCTGGGAAGCCTCTCAAGTTTATATCCTATCTTATCTGTAGACGGCCTTAAAACAGACAAAGCTTAGCTTCGACCCTCTTTTTCCCACTTCACGTTAGCCGCAGGGGGAAATTACTGGCTGCTTTACACTGGGAGACAATGGGACGTGCTCCCAAATGTTCCAAAGTGACATAGAGAGAGAATTGCACAAGTAAGACCGGTATGAGCTGTGAATACCAAATCAACACTAGTCATGGGGCGGGGGGGGGGGAGAAATGTTTCGTAAATAGCAGTCCAGTGGCTCCTTAGCAGAACATCACCTGCTTTGCATGTCGGAGGTCCCGGGTTCAGTTCCTGAATTATCCAGATATGGTTGGATATCTTGGAGAGTGGCTGTCAGTCAGTGTAGGCAATACTGAGTTGGATGGACCAATGGCTTAAGGCAGCTTCCTTCGTATCTTTCAAGGAGTGGAGTCTCGGCCAGTTGCATTATATGTAAGCACAAAACCTAAAGCAGACTGAAGGGAGGGGTGTGGGTGGGTGTGTAATAGGTAGACCACTTCTGACTTGAACCTAATGTGAATTAGGTAACGCTTTTTGCTCCTCTCCCCCACTGGTTCCCTTGTAGACGGTGGCAGAGGAATGAATTCCCAGATGAATCTAACTACCGTAACCCCGGTTACTCTGGGTGTAGGTGAGTAATTCTGGGCTGCGTATACTGAAGGGGCTTTATCGGAAAGGGCTGCTGACACCCCAGTGTTTGTTCAGGTGGCTATGGCCTTGAACCACCCGCCAGGCTACTTCCATTTTGCCCCACACCTTCGCACCATCTGAGCCAGATCAGCAGCCTCAATTGCTCTGTTTGTGAATTCTCCCTTCTGTTAATACTTCTGTTGCTTTAAGGCATTCATAGCCCCCTCCCATCCCACCTCAGGGAGATTTTCTCCCAGTTTGCTTCCGGAAAAGGAAATGGGATATAGCACCCTCAAAAAGACAAATTTGGAAATGAACAAACCTCCAGAGTCCAGACTGCATCCATCATCTCTGACAGTTCTTTTTTTTTTTTAACCATTAAAGATGAAATTGCTCCTCTTCTAACAAAAGTATGTGTCCTGCTGTTGGAAACCAGTTGCTGCCACCCCCTCAAAAAAAAAACCAACCCTGAAGTTTGTGTCTGACACATAATTTCATTGTGTATATTTGTTGATTTTACCTGGTTTTATAATCTTATTATGCCTTTTAAAAATCTGCTTTAATTGCTTGTTTTTAATGAATACATTGCACCGTTTTATGGAAAGTGGCTTATTTATGTGTGTGTTTGCTTTTGTTTGATGGAGTGGCATATACATTTTTTCTGAATAAATAGTGACAGTTGCGGGGACCCAGTTTTGCCTGTGACGATGCTAGGAAGCCTGTTCAGCCTCTCTCCTGTCTCTCCCTCACAGGGGGCCCAGAAGTAGCTGCTTCTCTTATCTTTGGGACGTTCGTCATCAGCCTCTTCCTCATACTGTGCGTTGCTTCGTTCTTCTACCTCAAACGTGCCAACAAACTTCCAAATCTCTTCTACAGAAGGAGCAAAGGTATGCCGCTTCTGTCGCTTCCACCTTTAGCCAAAAAAAATTTGAGGTGGGGTTGGAATCCAGATCAAGAAAGAAGATTCCACCTAAACATTAGGAAGAACTTCCTGGCAGTAAGAGCTGTTCGACAGTGGAATTTGCTGCCAAGGAGTGTGGTGGAGCCTCCTTCTTTGGAGGTCTTTAAGCAGAGGCTTGACAACCATATGTCGGGAGTGCTCTGATGGTGTTTCCTGCTTGGCAGGGGGTTGGACTCGATGGCCCTTGTGGTCTCTTCCAACTCTATGATTCTATGATTCTATTCTAACCTGTTGGCACATCCCATCTTTCTTCCATCATGGAACTCAGGATGGCTTATGTGGGTCACCCAGGAGGTCTTCCACCTAGGCATTGACCAGATGCAAGCCTGGTTAACTCTCAGCAAGATGCAGCACCATGTGTCCTCAGTCCATGCCCTAGGATAAGTCTTTCCCCAACCTAGTAGTTGAAGTGCAGCTTTCATCATCCCTGGCCATTGGACATCCTGCCCGAGACCGATGGAAGTTGCATTTCATTACACTTCAGTACACCAAAGGAGGCTCAGCTTTCAAGCTAGACTGTTCCACTGCCAAGCAGTGCTTAGTGTTGAGACATTTAGCCAAAGTCTACTTCCTTGCAAACTCCCACCCATCACTTCTAGCTCTGCCATCTGAAACAAGAGAGAGCAAGTTTTGTAGCAGTGAGTTCCATGAGTTAAATACACAGAAGCAACACTTCCTTGTTCCAGTCTTTGGGGATTTGAGCTGACCAGAACTACTTCCAGGTCATTTTGAAACAAGCATCCAGCATAGGGCAGCTTTGTGTGTACAATTCCTGCAACTGACATTGGACCACTTAGATCACTAATACTACTACTCTCTCTTTTCTAACCCTTCCTCTTTAGGGTCTGTTGTACAGTCTGCTGAATCAGTAAGTAAAACTCCAGCCTTTTAATCTTGCTTAACAGGAGTAGCAATAAGTCTGGGTTTCTGGACACAGGCTCCAGGCTCCATAAAAGCTCTGTTTAAGAGCACCGAAACCTACAACAGTTAGTTGATCGCTTCTGTTGAAACCATTCCCAGTTCATCTGTTTTGCGGTGGTGGGTTACTGCTTCAGTCTGATGACTGAATTGTAGCAGAACTGTGTTTCGGGTTTCAAAACCTCTCAAATTTGTGCTTGGTGTGGGGCAGTTAGTTCCAAGAATGCAGTTTCACTGCAATTGGGGAAAGTTAATGCAGCTCTGGGGAGGACTGTACCACCTTAGAGGTGTGCACATATATGTGTGTAGAATTGGCTCTCAGATACACGGGAAAGTTTGGAGGAAGTCATATGAAACTTAGAAGAAAGTTCACTACCCCGAAACTTCTGAAATACCCTAATCTTCATTCTTATCTTTTCAGGCATCAATGTTATCTCCACCGTCCTCAGGTAAGGATTCCACCCCCACCCCATCCCTTTGGTTTTTGCTCAAAGTCCCTTTTGTCAAGTGGTGGCAAGGGAAAGGAAAACTGAGAGCCCTTGCCTGGAAACTTTATTTTTAAAGAGATATACGGCCTCCCCCTTTTAGAGTGCCATTTTTGTTTGCATCTTGATTTGTGGAGAGTTCCTTACAATAATCGCCTAAAAACCAAAACCTTTCTCGATGGCACCTTGCGGCATTAACACTGCTAATCAGGCCCCTCTCCGGTCATAAATGCAAAGCTTATATTGCCTCGTGAAAAGGTTCTTTCCCCCCGCTTTAATAGCATATTTGGTACTTAAGGGGGGGGTGCTTTAAAAGTAGATGGATTTCAGGCAGCGAGGGGTTTTATGGGCGCTTGAGAGAGAATTACTGAGCTGGTCCGGGCTTCTCGCAGCTCAGACTGTCTCCCGGGTTCCCAAGTGGCTCATTCTTAGTCTCGGTGGATTGAAACGTGTTGTACAGCTCAGAATAGATGACAGATGGAACACAAAAAATACAGGGGGTGATTTGAGTTCTTCCCACCCCGCCCACCCATTATTTCTTTTCTTCTACAAAATAATTATAAAAAGCATTTGATGCTCGAAACTATTCCTATTCCCTAGAAGTGCATGTAGTCTAATTGGAATATATTTCTTCTTTAAAGCTTGTTCGTACAAGAAACCCTTGCACATAATGATTTTTCTAAAACAAAAAGTGCACGTGTTTTATTTTTCCATTTATATCCCACCTTTTCTCCTAAGCTGCTCACGGTCTGGCATACATGGTTCTCCCTCTCTTCCAGTTTATCCTCACAGCTTAGGCTGAGAGACAGGGACTGTTTTGTGGCAGTTTTGAACTGGGGATTTGACCCCTAGTCTGATACTCTTAACTGCTATACCACCCTGGCTTTCAGTTTTTTTGGGGGGTGG
This sequence comes from Podarcis melisellensis, assembly GCF_964234715.1. NCBI lineage: Eukaryota > Metazoa > Chordata > Lepidosauria > Squamata > Lacertidae > Podarcis > Podarcis melisellensis. Next base: position 20,043,592 of record NC_138540.1, on the reverse strand, counting down.
CTCTTAATCCAGAAATCCTTTCTCTGCCCCCTCCTTTTATATTATTTTGGGGCCGCGCTTTCTTGTGATGCAGTAATCACAAAATCAAAAAAAGGTGTAGGTGAGTCAGATATTTGGCAATGGAAGCCAATTGTCTTTTCAGTGCCTGCTTGAAGGGCTACTTCATCCAACAAATGCTTTTTGGAGAGATCTTTCCCAGTCTGCCTCTGTATTGGAATTTGTTTTTCAGATGTGTTAATTGTTTTTATTGAGAGCAACAGTCAGTGTAGACCCTACTGAGCCAGACGTACAAATTTGACTGGACACCGTACACTTCCTATGTTCCTAGCAAGCACAGCCAGATATGGATGATGGGAGTTGTAGTATTTCACCCTCTGGTGGGCCACGGGTTCTCCCACCTCTGCTCTAGGAAAACCCGGTGCTGACCAGGGATCTTAAAGAACTTCCAGCCACAAGCGAAGTGACCTAGTTCTCCCCCTCTCAAAAATCAAGAAAAAATTGGGGTGCAAGGAAGCAAAATCAACATCTAAAGCTAATCCCTCCCCCAATTTCCTATCTTAAGCAGTTAAGGTAATAGCATCTCCTTTTCACTTTCCTTTTCTGCAGTCCGCAAACCCCGCTACGTCAGAAGAGAGAGGTCACTGATGACATCCGGTACCAGCACAACTATTTCTGCAGAGACCAGAGTCAGCAATGTGTAGCAGCCAGTCTTTGGAGCCCTGAGGAATTGTAAATACTGGCGTGGGCGGCACGGTGCCCATGCACCCGGTTGCTAGCAAAAGTGCCAGGAAAACAGCTGAGAAAGTGGCCGGCTGGGAAGGGGGGAAAGATGCCAGCAGCTTTGCATCCAACAGGCTTGTGCCAATGTAGCATGGAACGAAGACTCGTGATCAGAGGAGTTCCAGAGAAGGGAGCCAGTTCAGTTAACTGCTCTCAGGCAGGCTGCCAATTCTGTTTTCTTTCCTGGATCGTAGCGAAAGACTCTCCGCTCCCCTTTTGAGACGCTGCGTGTTCACTGCACGGCCGCTCCAGCTCCACCATCGTCTCTCTGACTGTCAGGATTCAGAGGTCTGTTTGGCAGCCTGGCTCCTGCACTGCTGGGCCATTTCTTTTTGAGGAGGTGAACTGGCTTGCGGTGCCCGCTGCTCAGTGCGAAACACAAAAGTGCCATGTTTTTTTAATGCCGGTGGGAAACGTTTGGCATCTCGTAATGCAAAATTTTGCAGCATGCCTTCAGGTTCTGAGATGCGAGCTGGGCTGCTAGCCAGGAACTGCTCTTCCAGCGCACCATGCAAGTTGCTTTCTCTCTCTCTTTTTAAACAAGTGGGTTTTGAACGAGGCCTTAAGCTTATTGCAGTGTTGTCATCGCCGAGCTGCTGGAAGATTTTATTTTATTCTCCCCCTTCCTCTGTATTTCATGATGGTGGGCAGTAGAATTTCCTTCCAGGTTTATCCGCTGAGCACACCCACCTCTAGGAGGCTCTGCTAGTTTTTTGATGTGTGTGCTTGACAGCGCACGGAGGCAAGGGTGGCCAAACCATTGTGGGCAAGAAGCACACTCGGTGGCCTCTCATCTCCAAATGTTTGGAACAGGAGAGGTGGGAATTTGCAAATACTGCAATAGTTGATCCATTCGTTTTGTAATTTTGCACTCTGTTTTCCTACTCCTCAAGCTCTGCATCCATCCTGGGGAACCTGCAGCCCTCCAGACCGCTAGACTACAGTTCCCATCGTCTCTTATGGTTGGTTATGTGTCTTAGGGCTAGCGAGGGCCGGGAACATCCAGCAACATCTGAAAGGCCACAGGTTCCCCACCCCGGCTTTCTGTATCCTTTATATCAGCAGTAGTGAAGTTGGTGCTCTCCAGCTTTGATGGCACTACAACCTCCATCATTTCTGGCTCTTGGCCGTCCTGCTGGGACTGATGGGGGCTGTAGTTAAGCAACATCTGGAGGGCACCGGATTGGCTTCCTTTGTTTTAGATGATGCCTGGTACCTTTCACAGTACCGTTCAGTGGTAGAGACGCAGTGTCAACTGTGCATCCATGTTTCTTGTCTCCCTAAGAGCCAGAAAACCTGCTCCCCACGTCTGGCGTAGATTTCACAACACAGGTGCATTTTTTTGACCCTCACAGACCTAAAGGGTTCTTCCTGCCAGTCCAAGGAGGATACAGGATGCGGTCAGGATAAGTGCAGAAATGTCTCACGGTGGGGGCACTTTAATCTCTTTGGGTTGTATCCTACTCAGAGTAGACCCAGTGAAATTAATCTGAGCCTTGCTCCTTCATATCAGTGGGCCCACTCTGAGTAGGACATCATTGGATGCAACCCTCTTATTTATTTTAATGAGCTAAGATGTAGCTTTGAAATGGTCCTTCCTAAGCTGGGAGCATCCTCATTTCCTTTCGTTTATTCGTTTTTAAACAATGCTTTTGAGCCTCTTCAGGATGAAAGGGGGGGACATCCCCACACCTCCCCCGAGTTTTTAGATTGCTACAAATCCAATGTAGAACCACCCAAGGAGGTATCTCTGACCTGGTCCCCACAGAAGACTCTGCAGTCCAGAACCTTCCTCCAAAGGCAAATGCTTTATTTCTGTATGGGGAGTCCTCAACCTTCACTTGCTTATATTTATATATTTTATTTAAATGCAGGTGCCATTTCTTGAGATCAGAATCCTGAGGGGTTTTTGTATATTAGCTTCTCTTCTTCTCCCCACCCTTTTACAATTTCTCAGATTCCCCGCAAGTGAAAACACGGCTGGGAAGAGACCAGTGGAGATTCCAAAACTACTTCTCCCCCCCCCCCCCGGGTGGACATATTACTATGCAATGATGCCATGCAAGGAAACCGCCTCCCCTTGCTTGGATGCAATCTTCCTTTTTGTAAAGTCAGTACGCTCCCCTTCCTTGTGCATTTAGGCTGGTGGTGCTGCCCTTTCACCCCAGGCACAGTTCTTTCTGCTAGGCTGCCTGATGCCCTGCCTTGACCCCAAAGCACATGCCTCTACTTTCTAATAGATGGTTGAAGTCACTCTGATATGTGTGTGTGTGTGTGTGTGTGTGTGTGTGTGTGATCACACCGTTCAATGCAGGGAAATCTGTTCTTACTTGCCAGTGTAGTTGGGGGGGGGTTGTATCTCCTGTTGTGCCATGGAAAAGAGGCAAGTGTGGGCTGCTTTATTATTATTTTTTTACTCCCACTGTTGTGTCAGATGCAAACTTGTCTTTGTGTACATCTCTCCCCACTCCCTTACTTTTCCCTTTCACTGGCTTTAATAAAAGCACACAAAGTCCTGAGTTCGGCGTATTAATTTTTCAAGCTGGCTGCTTTGGGCACTTGCCCCTAGTTTTGGAAACGAGGTGCTAGGAGTTCTCCCTCTTCAGGTCAGAGGTGGGGACAAATTACCATTCCTATGGCAAATGGGGATTTGATTTTCTGACATGTCTGTCAAGCTTATGCATGCAGATCTGTCTTCATTCCCATCTTGCTCCTTGATCTTGACAATCAGCAAACAATGTGCATCATATATTCTTACGCTTATATTATACATATTTAAATTCCAGGCTTCCTAAAGTAACCAGCACAACCATGAATTATTTTTAACTGCATAGAAACACTTTCTGTATTAATGCGACTATATAATAAGGGTTGTAGCCCGTGCAAGTCCTACTCAAAAGTAGATTTGTTGAAGTTAATGCAAGCAACTGCATTAATTTCTGTGGGTCTGCTCTTAATAGGACTTTGGTTGACTGCAACCTGTTGCACTATGTGGTGCTTGTATATTATATTTAGATAGAAGACTCTTTTGCATATGCTTAGGCTTTCTTTAAAGATCTGCTTGAATAGTTGAATAGCCTGGCCCTAAACCAGTGGTCAGTACGAGAAGCGGTTCCATGCAAAGCTTGATCCGGTCAGATCAGTTAAATCCCATGTATAAAGGTAAAGGGACCCCTGACCGTTAGGTCCAGTCGCGGACGACTCTGGAGTTGTGGCACTCATCTCGCTTTACTGGCTGAGGGAGACGGCGTACAGCTTCTGGGTCATGTGGCCAGCATGACCAAGCCGCTTCTGGCGAACCAGAGCAGCACACAGAAACGCTGTTTACCTTCCCGCCGGAGCGGTACCTATTTATCTACTTGCACTTTGATGGGCTTTCGAACTGCTAGGTTGGCAGGAGCAGGGACCGAGCAACGGGAACTCACCCTGTTGTGGGGATTCGAACCGCAGACCTTCTGATCTGCAAGCCCTAGGCTCTGTGGTTTAGACCACAGTGCGACCCATGTCAAACAGATTACTCCTCCCACCTCAGTGGTGAATCAAAGTTCCTTCATTGTATCGAGGATAGTATACAGCAGGGCCCATCTAAACTTAATCCCTGTGGTGCAGTGGTTAGAGTCCTGGATTAGGATCTGGGAGACCAGGGTTCAAATCCCCATTCAGCCATAAACCAGAAGCTTTCTGAACCAGAAGCTTTCTTATTAGGTATTATAGGACAGGAATTGCCAAAACAACAGAAGAAGCTTTTCATGTACGCTACAACAGCTGCTAGGACTCTGTTAGCCCCAAAATGGAAAGACAACAAGATACTAACAGAACTTAGGAATACGCAGAAATGGCAAAACCTACAAGAAGACTTAGAGATAAAGACAACAGACTTTTAAAAAGACTGGGAATCGTTTATGTTGTATTTACAGAAATATTGTAATGAAATGGACTCACTAGCAGGGTTTGAGTAAACACAATTAAGAAAACATGAACAACGTGAAGAAACAATATGGAAATTAACTAAATGTAAGAGGTAATTTGAAGAAAATTTGGGATGAAGAATATAGTATAGCACTTAATTAAAAGATGGAAAATCAGACAAAAATTAAGCAGAAGCAGCAAATAGTTAATGAACCAGAAATTGGGAGAAGTCATGGGGTGGGGGGAGTTTTGTTTTATTGCATTTCTTTTATATGATAAATGTGTTGAATATCAAAATGTAAACTTAATAAAAATTATTTTTTTAAAAAAAATCCCCACTCAGCCATAAACCTCGCTGGGTATGACCTTGTTGCCTCTCATCCTAACCTCTATTCCACAGAGTTGTTGTGGGGATTAAATGGAGAGGAAGAGAAGTGCATATGCCACTCTCCGCTCCTTGGGATATGGATGTAATAATAATAAACTATTGGAAGTTCTTTAGCAAAAGGGGGTGATCCAATATAGCAGCTGTCTGTAGGCAAACATGAGGCTTACAGACTTGAGGCTGAAGTGCAGAGGTGAGGTGTGTACCAAATCTTGCCAGACTTCTTTCTCATGGCAGTTTTTCTATGCAGGCTGCATGCCTGGGGCATAGCTGTCAAATGTCCCTTATTTGGCGGGAAACTCCCTTATCCCAGCACCGTGTCCCAATACTGTCCCTTATTGATGATGTCCCTTAAATTTCCCAGGTTTCAAAGGAAGCAGCTCCTCTCCCTCCCTCCCTGCCGGCCAGGGAGGAGGGAGGCTCCAACTGTGTTGCTTGGCTGCGTTGCACACCCAATAAGGAGTCGTAAGAATGACTGGGGGTGAAGCTTGCATGCCTTGTGCCGATCAAATCGGCCGCGTTGCCTGGGGACTCACCTTTGCTCAGCGCTTCCCAGCGGAGAGGTGAAGCTGGTTTTCCTTGCTGCATCCCCTTTGCCGGGTTGCTGCGCTGTGGGAACCACCGCTTGAGGCTTCGTTTGGCTGCTGGGGGGCTCAGAAGCTGAACATACCTGTGCTGGGAAAATCCCTTATTTTGGCTGCTGATCCCTTATTTTCAAATCTGTAAGTTGACAGCTATGGCCTGGGGCCACATCCGCACCACACATTTAAAGTGCCGTGATAACACTTTAAGTTTTCGTGGCTTTCGCCCAAAGAATCCTGGAAACTGTAGTTTGCTGTAAAGTTGCAAAGAGACCCCTATTCCTCTCACAAAGGTACAATTCCCAGAATGGTTTAATCATCAGTCCCTCTTCCCAGGGAACTCCTCCAGGAATTGTAGCTTTGTGGGGGGATGAGGGGGGTCTCCTAACAGCTCCCAGCACCCTTAACTAGCTGGGCCTTTCTCCTGAACCTCTTTCCATCCACCAATAACTGCCTTATCCTATGTCATTTTGTGGCATCACAAGCAGTCCAACGCCAATGGCAACAACCGAGGAACCAGTGTCTTCAGACCTCACGGTTGTGGGTGCACCTCAGCAAGTTGACTAAATTGTGTTTTATGAATAAATGATTATAGCTCACTCTTCATCTGTACTGCTAATGGGTGGGGAAACATCATAAAACTGGTGCTGAGGTTTTTTTTGGAACAAGGGCTGCATTCCAAACCTTCCAGAGACACTATTCCAGTGCTGGGAAAGGTCAGAGGCATAGGGAAGTAGAGCAATGAATGTGACTCTTACATTTGCGCCATCTGTGCAAAAATCTTATGCCCCCCAATCTCTCAATCCAGTTAAGCAGGAAATATAACCACAGTTCAGGGAAAATTTTCAACCAGGCAAAATTTCCCAGAGTTCCCTGGGAAGAGGGGATTGAACCATTCTGGAGAATTGTACTTCCGTGAAGGAAATTGGGGCGGGGGGAAGGAAGTTTCCTAACAACTCTCAGCACCTTTAATAAACTGCATCTCCCAGGATTTGAGGTGGGGAGCTATGACTGTTTAAAGTGGCATGATACTGCTTTTAAAAGTATGGTGTGAATGTGACCTTAAAGTTAGTTCCTGGCTCTGGTAGTGGAAGTTGTGGTCCTTGTGGTGTCATGTGCCCTCCTGCCCTCTAGAGGGAGCATTGTCACTGTGGTTAGCTACCTTAGAAAGGACAACCATTCATTTCCAGAGTAGAATGATCGCATCAAATGAGCCCAGCAAGATCTATCATTCTCTTTGCACAACACCCAGTGAGACGATTGATTGATTGATTGATTGATTTTTTAGTTTCTATATCACTTAATATATGAAAGATATCTCTAAGAAAATGAAGCAACAACAGACAGCTTAAACAAAATATAACAAAAATACACAGTTACATATGTGCCCCAGGGGCAATTTCCAAGAGGACACTCAGCTCTTTCCTGCTCGTGGTTGTTGTTGTTTAGTCATTTAGTCGTGTCCGACTCTTCGTGACCCATGGACCAGAGCCCGCCAGGCACTCCTGTCTTCCACTGCCTCCCACAGTTTAGTCAAACTCCTGCTGGTAGCTTCGAGAACACTGTCCAACCATCTCGTCCTCTGTCGTCCCCTTCTCCTTGTGCTCTCCATCTTTCCCAACATCAGGGTCTTTTCCAGGGAGTCTTCTCTTCTCATGAGGTGGCCAAAGTATTGGAGCCTCAGCTTCAGGATCTGTCCTTCCAGTGAGCACTCAGGGCTGATTTCCTTCAGAATGGATAGGTTTGATCTTCTTGCAGTCCATGGGACTCTCAAGAGTCTCCTCCAGCACCATAATTCAAAAGCATCCATTCTTCGGCGATCAGCCTTCTTTATGGTCCGGCTCTCACTTCCTTAGCAAATGGTAATTCAGAGTCAGTTTGGAAAGGAAAGAAGCATTCTTGGAACTCTCTTTGCTGGAGGTGGTGGAGGGGGGTGGGATGTTAATGCTTTTACTGGCTCCCTTATTGGCATCTGCGGGAGAAAATGAAGAGGCTGTCATCCTAACACTTCTAGTTTGTTCATAAAATATTCACAGCGGTGTAGGGAAAGTTGAATGAGCCACACACAGGCAGAAAAAGAAAAACTTGACACACAGCCAAAGCAGCTTGATTTACACAATGGTTAAAATCAATTTTGGGGTTTTTTAAAAACCACCAAAGGTAGTGAGAGAACAGCATGGTGTTGAAAACATCTACTTGAGTGCCCAAAACCCCCCCACACCCTTTCTTTCTTTCTTTCTTTCCACCCTGTAAGGTCTGTCTTGCTGTAAAATATTCGCCGAAAAGCTTTTGAGGGGTGTGTGTGGCCCACTGTGAAAACTGCACTAAGCTGTGTTGTCAAAGCAAGGAGATGATCACGTTCTATTCAAAGTGAAGTGATATCGGGGGAAAAGAAGAATGAAGAGTGGGCGGGGGAGAGAAATCGTTTTTAAAAGCACTTGAAGGCAAATTTGTCAGTTAACCAGCCCCTGACCGAAACAGAATGACCTTCGTCAAGATGACAGGCGCGAAGTCCCAGCTGTTAGGTGTCTGCTTGAAAGAACAGGAATCAAACAACGAGGGTAAGATGTGGGTGACAGCACCCACGGCGTATTCTGCATACCTGAAACAAGTTGTGTCCCCCCCCCCACTCCCCTGCCCCCAATACCATCCCACCAGGAAGGGGAAAAACAGCTGTGACATGAGGCTGCTGTTGCATGCCTCAAAGAGAAAGCGACAGGCAAAATGACTTTAAAAACAATAAGTTGTAAAGGCGCTGTGCGTGCCGGAAGGCTGATGCCCAATTAGGCTTTCTTCAGAATTTCTCCTGCCAGAAACCTGACACTCGGGCTGAAGCAAAACGCAAAGGGAGGGGGGGCAGCAGCAACGGCCTGTGCATCAAATAACCAGCAACATCTGTGCTGCTTTGCAGCGGGAGTTTCTCGCTAGCGACTCAAGAACAAAATGCCACGGTTATTGTCGAGAGGAGAAACGTCCTCTTTAAAAAGAACACACTGCACCGATATTTTTTCCCCTGGGGGGGTTTCAGCTGAAACACTGGCTGGTGTTTTCGCACAGCGTACAGAACTGACCGTTTAAAAAAAGGGAAAAAATACAGTGGTACCTCAGGTTACATACGCTTCAGGTTACATGCGCTTCAGGTTACAGACTCCGCTAACCCAGAAATAGTGCTTCAGGTTAAGAACTTTGCTTCAGGATGAGAACAGAAGTCGTGCTCCGGCGGTGCGGCAGCAGCAGGAGGCCCCATTAGCTAAAGTGGTGCTTCAGGTTAAGAACAGTTTCAGGTTAAGAACAGACCTCCGGAACGAATTAAGTACTTAACCCGAGGTACCACTGTACTGAGTTAGACTACTGGTCCACATAGCTCAATAATGTTCCACGACGTGGGTTGCCAATGTGGTGCCCGTGGGCTCTCCTGTGCCCACGAAAACCTTCCCAGGTGCCCACAGTCTTCTCTCCCACCCTGCTGAAGTCAGGCAGTCTATGGCTGCATTCCCATGGCAGATTATTCCATTTTCACATTTCCCCATTAGTTCCGCATTACATTTCAGCTTCCACAAGATGTAAAAGCCACTTTTGGACCTATAGCGAAAAATACAGCGCTCATTTAGCACTCATTTCCATATTATCTGCAAAGCACTTCTATCCGCACAACTCATAATTGGCTGGCTGAATTTTGTAGCCAAAGAGTTGCCGAAGTCTTCCTGCCTGTTGCGAGATGGAACTTGATGGTGGACATTAGAGCAGGACAGACAAAAGGGGCATAGGAAACTGCCTTTCCATATCTATTAGGAATTCTAGATAAAGATATCCCCAAAGATAAAACTAACTTATTTCTATACGCGACAACAGCGGCAAGAATTTTGATTGCTAGCTATTGGAAAGAAGACAGCATCCCAACAAAAAGAGAATGGTTGGAGAAACTTTGTGAGTACCTGGAACTAGCAAAACTGACGAATATAATAAGGAGAAAATCCAAAACTATGGTTACGAAGCAATGGGAGTTCTTAAATGATTATTTACAAAACCAGGGCTCGACTAAAAAATCTGGTTGTGTTTAGAACAATCTTGTGCGTAATATAAAAAATACAAAGTGAGACATTAAGGAAATCCAAAGGGAAAATATGAAGAACAGAGGTTCTGACGAACAGATTATTAAAAAAGCGTGAGGTAAACGGTGGAAGTCTTTTTTAAAAAAACAAAACAATTTAAGGTAGATAAGGACAAGATGAAATTATACAATTGAATATAAATATAGATGGGAAACGGCTATGTATTGTGAGTACTTATCTACTTTTAAAATTTTTCACCTATGATCTTTTTCTTTTACTTCTTTATTCTTTCTTTGTTCTTTTTTCTGATATCTTTCATTTCACTGCTTTATTGTGAATAGCATTTTATAGAGGTATAAATAACAGTAAATATGAAGAGACAAAGTATTCTCTAATTTTTTTTCCCCTTGGTTAGATGTATTTTCTTTTTCTTTCGTATTTTCTTTTGTTGTGAATATGTATGTTTTCTAATTTGTACTTTATTAAAAAATAAAAAGGAAACTGCGTTTCCCTGAGCCAGGCCATTGTCACACCTAGCTAACTATTGCCTACCCTGGCGGGCAGCCACTCTCCAGAGTTTCAGGCTGGGGGTGGCGCTGGCTATGAGCTTCCTCCTTTTCTCAGCTTTGCCCCTTGGCTCTGCCTGTCCTTGACTCTGGCTCCCTGCCTTCTGATCTATCCTTCCCAAAGAACGGCATTGACCCTCGCCTCATTTTATTCTGGGGATAAAGATGCTTGAGTCGTCTTTTTTTAAAAATGTAGATAAGATCATTGTGTAATCACGAACAACTTGGCATGAAAGCTTGACTGAACAGTTCCAGGAACAGTTTGGTCTGAAGTTCTACCTGGTGGCCTTGGATCTTGGCTCTAGAGAATGTTTCCTGGTGCTTACGAGAATTTCTGGATCTTGGATGAATCTTACCACTTCCTCTTTGGCTTGGGCGGGTCAAAGTCAAAAGAAAATAGCCCTGCAGGGGATTCCATGCATGAAGCAGGAAATGTTGTGAGGAGCAATCTTTTGAGCCCTTTTGAACCCAAGAGTTTAGTAGATATTTCTGTAGTCCACTTTTTAGTTCCAACATCTTGAAGGTCCCAGGCCACAGAGAAGTTAGGCTGGCCTCAACCAGAGCCCAGGGCATTCTCGGCCGTGGCCCCGATCTGGTAGAACGCTCTGTCACAAGAGACTAAGGCCCTGCGGTACTTGACATATTTCCGCAGGGCCTGCAAGACAGAGCTGTTCCACCAGGCCTTTGGCCAGGGCACAGCCTGACTCCCTACTTTGGCAATCCTCACAGAACTCTAGCCCAATGGTTGCCATTAATCTGATTGGAATTAATTTTATAATGAAATGTTTAGAATGTTTTATCATTTTACTGTTGTTAGCCGCTCTGAGCCCAGCTTCGGCTGGGGAGGGTGGGATATAAATGAAAAATATTATTATTATTATTATTATTATTATTATTATTATTATTATTATTATTAGAAAGATGGACTATAAGTCAATGGCTGACACCAGCTGTATGTAGCATTCTTTGCATGCAAAAAAACCTCCCAGGTTCAATTCCTGGTATCTCCAGGTAAAGACTAGGACATGGGTAGGCAAGCTAAGACCCAGGGGCCGGATCCAGCCCAATTGCCTTCTAAATCCGGCCCGCAGACAGTCCAGGAAGCAGCGTGTTTTTACATGAGTAGAATGTGTCCTTTTATTTAAGATGCATCTCTGGGTTATTTGTGGGGCATAGGAATTCTTTCAATTTCCCCCCCCCCCAAAATATGGTCTGCCCCCCCCCACAAGGTCTGAGGGACAGTGGACCGGCCCCTGGAAGAAAAAGTTTGCTGGACTAGGAGATAACTCTGTCTGAAACCCTGGAGAGCCACTGCCAGCCAGTGTAGACATTACTGGTCTGACTTAGTATGATTCCTATGTCCCTATTCTGCTCAGGAACTTCCAAGGATTTGAACATTTGGATTTGAACATTTGACCTACTCTCACCCTCAAAAGCAAATTTAAAAGTGGGTAAAGGTAAAGGTACCCCTGACTCTTAGGTCCAGTAGCGGACAACTCTGGGGTTGCGACTCTCATCTCGCTTTACTGGCTGAGAGCACCGGCGTACAGCTTCCGGGTCATGTGGCCAGCATGACTAAGCTGCTTCTGGCAAACCAGAGCAGCGCACGGAAACGCCGTTTACCTTCCCGCAGGAGCGGTACCTAATTATCTTCTTGCACTTTGACGTGCTTTCAAACTGCTAGGTTGGCAGGTATCAGGGACCGAGCAATGGGAGCTCACCCTGTCGCGGGGATTCGAACCCCCCACCTTCTGATTGGCAAGTCCTAGGCTCTGTGGTTTAACCCACAGCACCACCCGCATCCCTTAAAAGTGGGTAGTTAACTGTTTTTTTAAAAGGAATTGTGATCATGATTCTGAACTTAATGGTATTATTTACTGCATTCAAATTATGGTAAGCCAGGGTTGCTGTTTTTGAAGTGGCGGCCCTCCTGTTCACTCTGGAGAGTGAAGCCCTGGACATCTCCCCATAAGACCTGCCTTCATATGATAAGCACATAGGGAGAGTCAGGGGCCCATTGAGTCTAGCATCGTGTTTCACTGGCCAACCAGAGTCCAGCAGCATGATATGCAATAAGCACCTCCAACTCCCCACGACTTGCATGTCTGTCTATTGCAACACCAGAGGCCTTTGTCACTCAAGTCACTACTAATTTGCTTGCAATTACTGTTTAATCAAAGAGGGCTGAAGGCTAATTGATATTGTGAAATCATGGCCCACATTATGCAATGGGCTTTTTTTCTTTTTTTAAAGGCAGATCACTTGGCCATGACCAGTTCCTGCAGTGTCTCGTCCATCATTTGACTGCAGTCCTTTCTATTTTGCAACCGGAACGGCAAAACTCTTACAAATGGAATCTGCTCTGAGTGGAGGCGGAGAAGATCCAGAGAAAAAAATAAATCAGAAAACAAGGGTGAAGAAAACAGTTTTGTTGTTCTGTCGGGTCCTGGCTGGTGCATCTAGGAATTTGTATCACGTTATGTTTTTTAAAAATCATTTTTATTAGTTTTTGCATATATTTTCCAAACAAAACTTCACATCACATCATCCTCATTTTGACTATTATAGCCTGAGACTTCTGTCAATCCTGTCTAGTGATTTTCAAATTTGTTATCTGATCTTGCATTTTATTATTATAATTAATGCTTTTAAACTTCATTTCCTAATTATTTCCTTCCTAAATCATTTTATAATAATTTATATAGTCCTCCTTACAAAACTTCTTGTAAACCTACGAGTGATGTTATATTAATGCAATTGTCTTTCAAATAAATCATATATTTCTTCCAATCCTTAAGGAAGTCCTGGTCTTTCTGGTTCCGAACCACCTTATGTGTTTTCATTTACTGCTTTTATTAACTTGCATGTGGGTTTTTTTTGCTTTGCAAGTCCTATACACGCTAACAGCAAAATCATGAGCTGAGAGACAATCTTTAAGTAGTCAAAGTGACCAGAAACTGTTTTTGTACGCAACAACAGCGGTGAGGTTATTGCTGGCCCAGGTGTGGAAACAGTAACAATTGCCTACAATAGAAGAGTGGCAGTACAAGGTTATGGAGTATGCAGAAATAGCCAAACTAACAGCAAAAATCCGACATCAGGGTGATGAAACATATCAAAAAGAATGGGGAAAATTTATGTTATAATAGAGAGGAATATGTGAAATAGGGAAGCTAGTAGAACTGAAAGAAACCTCATAACGGGAAAATAAAAAGAATTTTATTGGATAATAATATCAAAATGAATTAAAAATGTATATTATGACCAACAGTATTGTAAATGAATATAGACAGACAACAAGAATATACATATAGAAAGATTTATTTGTTTACAGACATTTCATGGACAAAAATTGAAAAACAACCATATACAAAACGGATAAAGACAATGTGAAAAGTTAAAGACAACACAGAAAAGCCTGAAGAAGTAAGGAGGGAAGTCAGCTCGGGACAGCAAGAACAAATGTAAAATATAATGTAATATGTGTATGTATAGTTAAAGGTAAAGGGACCCCTGACCATTAGATCCAGTTGTGGCCGGCTCTGGGGTTGCGGTGCTCATCTCGCTCTATAGGCCGCTACAGCTTCCAGGTCATGTGGCCAGCATGACTAAGCCACTTCTGGCGAACCAGAGCAGCGCACGGAAACGCCGTTTACCTTCCTGCCGGAGTGGTACCTATTTATCTACTTGCACTTTGACGTGCTTTCGAACTGCTAGGTTGGAAGCAGGGACCGAGCAACGGGAGCTCACCCCGTCACGGGGATTCGAACCACCGACCTTCAGATCGGCAAGTCCTAAGCTCTGTGGTTTAACGCACAGCGCCACCCACGTCCCTTATATAGTATGTAATTTAAAAAATCAATAAAGATCCTCTTAAAAAAAAAAAAGTAGTCCAAGTGTCACCACCCAGGAAGGTATTAGCTGGCTTGGGGCAACAAAAGGACAAAACAAAAACCTCAGTGGCTAGGAATGCCTTCTACCAGCTTCATCTTGTATGCCTACCACAACGAATTTAGATTCTTAACCCGAGGTACCACTGTATTTTATTATTAGGCTGCCTGTCAATAAGCTTTTTATTATGTTTTTATCATGGATGTTCTGTAATGTGTTTTTAATGTTATACACCACCCTGAGATCTATTGATAAAGGACAGTAGAGTGGTAACTTGGGTTACATATGCTTCAGGTTACATACGCTTCAGGTTACAGACTCTGCTAACCCAGAAATAGTGTTTCATGTTAAGAACTTTGCTTCAGGATGAGAACAGAAATTGTGTGGCAGCAGCAGCACGAGGCCCCATTAGCTAAAGTGGTGCTTCAGGTTAAGAACAGTTTCAGGTTAAGTACAGGCCTCCAGAACGAATTAAGTACTTAACCCGAGGTACCACTGTATATTAACAGAAACAATACAACAGTAGTAATATTAATAATATTAATAATAATAATAATATACACGAGTTCTAGCGTTACGAGAGAGAAAAACTTCTCTATCCTCTCTCTCTTTACCATGCATAATTTTATAAACTTCGATCATGTCCCCTCTTCCTTGCCTTTTCACTAAACTAAAAAGCCCCCAGTGCTGCAGTCTTTCCTCCTAGGGAAAATATTCGCTTCCCTTGATCTTTGTGGCTGCTCTTTCAATTCCAAAACTGTCCAAAATAAATGGCAGAAGAGGATGGTGTCTTCCACCTCCCTGAGGACCTGTGGGGTTGAAAGGTGGTTTTCATTTTTAAAAAAATACCTAATAAATAAAACAAAATCAAAACTTATTTTGTGCTCACAGCTGTTGCCCAAGAACTTGGCAATATGACGCCAGGCTCAAAGCTCGCATGATTTGAAATTCTGTTCCATCAGTCACTTGACACGCTGCTCAGTGTGCCCATGTGAGGGCTGCCGGTCTGGGCAACGCCCATTATTTCAGAGTGAGTGTGAACGGGAAGAGAGACTGACACATCAAGCCCTTTTCCATATTCTCCAATAAACGTATAGGTCAATTTGCATACGTGCCTCATCTGCAGTAAGGAGTTGATAATTAATAGCAAAGGTCAAAGCACTCCTCTGCCCTTTTTTTCTAAATCCAGATGGCTTTATAGAAATGTCAAATCCTGGAATGTGACTATTTACCAGCCTGTCTCAATCCAGCTGGAACGAGGCCCAGATCCTGCCCCCCCCCCCCCAAAACGGGCCCAGTTTGACTCAGAATTGGGGCCATGGGCAAATACAGTGCACAGCTCTGGCCTTTCCCTCCAGGGCAACAGAGAATACGTCTGCCCCATCTTGTGTGTGGCAGCCCTTCAGATATTTGAACACTGGTCGCATCACCTCCTGGCAAATAGAAGGGGAAGAAATGGAGGCAGTGAGAAATTTTACTTTCTTGGGCTCCTTGATCACTGCAGATGGTGACAGCAGCCACAAAACTAAAAGACGCCTGCTTCTTGGGAGAAAAGCAATGACAAACCTAGACAGCATCTTAAAAAGCAGAGACATCACCTTGCCAACAAAGGTCCGTATAGTTAAAGCTATGGTTTTCCCAGTAGTGATGTATGGAAGTGAGAGCTGAACCATAAAGAAGGCTGATTGCCGAAGAATTGATGCTTTTGAATTATGGTGCTGGAGGAGACTTTTGAGAGTCCCATGGACTGCAAGAAGATCAAACCTATCCATTCTGAAGGAAATCAGCCCTGAGTGCTCACTGGGTGCTCATCCTGAAGCTGAGACTCCAATACTTTGGCCACCTCATGAGAAGAGAAGACTCCCTGGAAAAGACCCTGATGTTGGGAATGATGGAGGGCACAAGGAGAAGGAGACGACAGAGGACAAGATGGTTGGACAGTGTTCTCGAAGCTACCAATGTGAGTCTGACCAAACTGTGGGAGGCAGTGGAGGACAGGAGCGCCTGGTGTGCTCTGGTCCATGGGGCCACGAAGAGTCGGACACGACTAAACGACTAAACAACAACAACAACATCCAGGATACTCAGCAATAAACCCAGGAAACTAAACCTGTGGCGTACAGATTCACACCGTAGGAAGTGGAGTGCATCACTTTGGATTGCAGAGGGGATGTAGGAGGTTGCCGTATATAGTTGTAATATCCTCCCGAGTTTTAAAAATAAACCTTTCCATGCAGAAAACTAGTGAGAAAGGAACCGAAAGTAGCAGCAAACTGAGCATGCTCAGAAGTAATTTTTAAAATTCCCTTCTATGGGAGAGACTATAGCTCGGTGCCAGAGCACCTGATTTGCTCAGAGAAGGTCCCAGGTCCAATCCCCGGCAACTCCAGATGTAACTGGGAAAGACCCCTGGAGATCTGCTGCCAGTCAGTGTAGACACTACTGAGCTTAATAGACCAATGGTCTGACTCGGTATAAGATATCTTCCTGGTTAAACCAAAGGTCAGGTATAGTAGAACCTGGGCAGATCAAAATTGCAAAACAGAATGAGTGCCATTCTTCCACAGTAATGGTACTCAAAGTACCATATGGCTCCAGCAGGATGAAAAATGCTCAAGAGGTTGCATGTAAAATTAAGTTTAGTAACAGCAGTGATTTCTCCATAAGTGTTGCAGGCTCAGCTCTGGTTTACCTGACAAGAACGCAGAGGACAATTGCACAACAGCTCGTGATGCTATGGTGATTTGGCGCAGCTCCAGAAGAGAGTTGGACTGCACGTAGCACAAATCTCTATTCATTAAATACAGTGGTACCTCGGGTTACAGACGCTTCAGGTTACAGACTCTGCTAACCCAGAAATAGTACCTTGGGTTAAGAACTTTGCTTCAGGATAAGAACAGAAATTGTGTGGCAGCGGGAGGCCCCATTAGCTAAAGTGGTACCTCAGGTTAAGAACGGACCTCCAAAACGAATTAAGTTCTTAACCCGAGGTACCACTGTATGGCTCTTTACACTGGGATTTCTGTAATAGTGATGGGCCTTGGGCTTGTTTTGTTTTTGTTGTTTTTTTAAAAAAGCTAGTTTGGCACTTCAGGGGAGAATCGCTTTCTGAAACAATATGCAAACTGGAAGACAGCCATCCCTCAAAATTTAGACTTATCTGAATTTTGCAATACAATTCTCTGGCCAAGCATGAAAGCATACATTAGTGAAAACTGCATGAAAATGCATTCTATTAGGGAAGTTAGCAAACTGATGTGGGAATGTGGGGAACTCAGTGTAAGATTGGAAAAACGAGAAGCCGAGAGAAACTGAAATTGACAGATTTGCCCATCCCTAAAGTTACCTTGCCCTTGTCAATATTACTCAACTAGTGTCAGAAACGGAGAGATGAAAGCAAGGAGCTAACTGACACCTTAAACCTAGGTTATGGGTGCAACCACGGAATGCCTAGGCATGCTTTTTTTATATAACAATACAAAGCTGAAATGAACTGCAGCTAAAAAATTATGATCATTTTTCACAAGGTCCAGTCCTTCCCCTGCCCACCCCCCTAATATTCTTAAGAGGGTCTCTTCTCCAGTCTTAAGAGAGTAGCTGGAAGTGGGGAGGCGGAAAAAGGTCCTCCTTTCCTTCCACTCTGCAGTTTTAATCTGAAATCTTGGGCACAGTACTGCGCCCGGAGCTCAGAAACTGCTTGCGCTAATAAAATTCCCTGTCGCAAAAAGTGCCTAGAACAATGCAAATTTTGAATACTGCACTCAACCTAATCTACCTTCCAGGGTGATTGCAAGGATAAAACAGGGGAGACCATGGGTGCTACTCAGAGTCCCTTGGGTGAAATAATAATAATAAAATGAAATTAATTGGAATGATAGCTGAACAGAGCATCTTTCCCCACCAGGCTGCTTTTGGGGGGTTCCTCTCTTAGTAGAATGGGACGCGGGTGGCACTGTGGGTTAAACCACAGAGCCTAGGACTTGCCGATCAGAAGGTCAGCGGTTCGAATCCCTGCGATGGGGTGAGCTCCCTTTGCTCAGTCCCTGCTCCAGCCAACCTAGCAGTTTGAAAGCACGTCAAAGTGCAAGTAGATAAATAGGTACCACTCCAGCGGGAAGGTAAACAGCGTTTCCGAGTGCTGCTCTGGTTTGCCAGAAGCAGCTTAGTTATGCTGGCCACATGACCCGGAAGCTGTACGCCGGCTCCCTCGGCCAATAAAGCGAGATGAGCGTCTCAACCCCAGAGTTGGTCAAGACTGGACCTAATGGTCAGGGGTCCCTTTACCTTTATCTTTACTCTTAGTAAAACCTTTTTTATATTTATGTTTTAAAAAAACTTCTGCAAACCTGGGACAACTATGCTCATGCCTGAGGACTGGAAAAAGAAGGGACGGTTATGTAACTTTCAAAGGGTACAAATAAATGTTGTTCTCACTTTTATTTCTATTGCCTTATTGGAGTGTCCACACCAACTCTGTCCCCACTGTCTTTTAAAGGTTCTCAGAAAGCTCAGCAAGGTATCAGAAGTACTGCTCATAAACCTCTATTGCTCTGTCACTGCTGTTTCCCTGCGTCACACATTTTATAAATCTCCATAAAGGAACATTTATGGCCCAAATAACATCTGCCCATCTCCTTTCTTGAGAGCGCTTTGCATGTGCAGGAGCTGGCAGAGGAGGTGGGTGTGGCTGTGTCATTTCTGAGTACAGGCGGGTTTACATACAGCCTGGGATCATCATCTCTTTCGGTTGAATCTGGTACCTAATTCCCAGGACTTGGATATTTAAGAGGCTTTATATAGTTCCTGTGTAAGCTTAAGACTGAAGGAGCGTCTCCACCCCCATCATTCAGCCTGGACACTGAGGTCCAGCGCCGAGGGCCTTCTGGCAGTTCCCTCACTGTGAGAAGCCAAGTTACATGGAACCAGGAAGAGGGCCTTCTCGGGAGTGGCACCCGCCCTGTGGAACACCCTCCCACCAGATGTCAAAGAGAACAACAACTACCAGACTTTTAGACTACATCTGAAGGCAGCCCTGTTTAGGGAAGCTTTTAATGTTTGATGCATTACTGTATTTTAATATTTTGTTGGAAGCCGCCCAGAGTGGCTGGGGAAGCCCAGCCAGATGGGCCGGGTATAAATAATAAATTGTTGTTGTTGTTGCTGCTGCTGCTGCTGCTGCTGCTGTTGCAATGCACTCTATGTGGGGCTATGCTTGTGCCTGTTGGTGTGGTAAATGCTGTGGCTAGACTGTTTATGGGCACAGGATACCACCCGCACATAACTCCATTGCTCAAAAGCTTGCACTGGCTCCCCATATGCTACTGGCCCAGGTTCAAGGTTCTTGTATTAATTTACGAAGCCCTGAACAACTTGGATCCAGGATACCCTTAAGCACAGCCGGCCCGCCCATGAGGCAGACTGAAGCAGCTGCCTCAGGCGGTGGAAATCCCGCAGCGATCCCAATAACACTTCTTGCTCACCCGGATGGAGGGTGGAGAGGAATGCACGAGTGAATTAATGTGTGGCTCCGCCCACATATGCTTCTGGCCCTGCCCACTACTGGCATGTGGCCCCTTGAATGTTGCCTAGAAGGGAAAGTGGCCCTCAGGATGAAAAACATTTCCCTTCCCTGCCTTAGCAGAAGGCACAGAGCCATCTTTCCCATTGGGCTTACTGGCGCGTTGTGCCAGGGCGCTGGCCTCTCAGGGGCGCCCCAGCGAGTGGGGGAGCTGCGTGGCTTTGCCGGAGGCCTCCCCTTTCCCTCCTGCATGCCCACCAGCTGCACCCCATCAACCATATGGCTGGCGGGCATGCAGCTTCCTTCCCAAGCCTCCGCGGGAGGAGAGCAATCCCCGCAGAAGCTTGGGAAAAAGTCGACAACTCTAGGAAACGGGGTGGAGAGCCTGAGGAATCTTTTCACCCCGGCGCCAGACTTGCTTAAGACAGCCCTGAGAAGGCAGAATGGTGACAAAAGTCTGTGAGTCAACCAAACTAGATGTCGGGGATAGGCAGTGGCGTAGCGTGGGTTGTCAGCACCCGGGGCAAGGCAAGTAATTTGCTCCCCCTAACCCATGGATTTGTGCCCCCTAACTCGTGGATTTGCGCCCCCTAACCCTAACCCCCAGATGTTGCGCCCAGTGCGGCCAGCCCCCCCTGCACCCCCCACGCTACGCCACAGGGGATAGGAAATATCCATGCTACACACATGCACACACAGACATGCCCTCTGCTCCCTGTTTGCCTACCATGCATTGGGTCTTAATTGCCCAGAGCTGATTGTAGGTGTTTTGGTTGCTGGAGCAACTGAAGCAGTAACGTGTTTGGCCACAACACGACTCCTGCTTCGTCCTGCTTCGGCTAGTTTCTCGGCTCTATGTTTTGAAGGCGGGAGAAGGAGGGCAGCAGCTGAGTGGCAAAGCACTGGCTTTGTGTGCCAAAGTTCCCTGGTTCAATCCAGGACATCACTAGTTTATCTGGG
Organism: Podarcis melisellensis; assembly: GCF_964234715.1. Taxonomy (NCBI): domain Eukaryota; kingdom Metazoa; phylum Chordata; class Lepidosauria; order Squamata; family Lacertidae; genus Podarcis; species Podarcis melisellensis. Next base: position 20,022,950 of record NC_138540.1, on the reverse strand, counting down.
AGCTTGCGCTGGGAAATGCAGCTGAGACTAGGGCCATATTCACACCATACTTCTAATGCATTTTGATACCACATTAAACTGTCACAGCTGCCCCCAAATAATTCTGGGAAGGGTAGTTTGTTTAGGAGACCCCCATTCCCCTCCCAGAGCTACAATTCCCAGAATTCCCTAGGAAGAGGGATTGATTGTTAAACTACTCTGGGAATTCTGTCTCTGAGAATAGAGGGTTTCCTCCCAAATCTCAGCACCCTTAACAAACTACAATTCTGGGGGGAAAGCCACGGCTATTTAAGTAGCATCATGGTGCTTTAAATGCATGCTGGGAATGTGACCTAGGAAGCGTTGCAAGCCAGGCTAAACAGATGGTACTGTCAGGAGCTCGTTCTACACTCGAGTAGGACCCTGGCAGAGACACATGCCCGACTGGCATGTTCTCTCCCTCCTGGTCGTTTGTTCGGGAGCTTCAAAAGCTTTATTCTGCCCGAAGAAGAAGAAGAAGAAGAGTTTGGATTTGATATCCCGCCTTTCACTCCCTTTAAGGAGTCTCAAAGCGGCTAACATTCTCCTTTCCCTTCCTCCCCCACAACAAACACTCTGTGAGGTGAGTGGGGCTGAGAGACTTCACAGAAGTGTGACTGGCCCAAGGTCACCCAGCAGCTGCATGTGGAGGAGCGGAGACAAGAACCCGGTTCCCCAGATTAGAGACTACCGCTCTTAACCACTACACCACACTGGCTCGAACATCACAGCGACCGAAGCCAACAGACACCGGCACACTTAGGGATCCGCAGAGTGTTCGCAGTTTGCTTAACAGACCTCAGCAACTCAGCATTTTGGCTATTCTACTTTAATTGCCTATAAACAAACACGGAGCACTGCAACATCTCTAGCATCAGACAGCAAAAAGAAAAAACAAAGGACAATAGCCCCACTTCACGGAACACAGTAACACAAACATCCTGTCTCTGTCACTTCCCACTCTGTGGAGTCAAAACATACACCGTCATGTGAAAGACAACAATCCCATGACTGCAGACATGGGGAATGAATCTTCAACAGGTACTTGGCTACCTTCTCAGTGTCCCCAAAGCTCACAATGAGTTTTCAAGCAGAGCTTTGATTGCTAGTCATTATTACACTTCAAAGCTTCATGCAGCTTGGGACTGCACTTACCAAAAGGACCGCCTTTACCCGTATGAACTTCCAAATTGTTAATATCATCCTCATGGGGTCTTATCCAGCTCTCTGACTTTGGTGATGAGGGCCTTTTCCATCATGGCTTCCTGGTTGTCACCCCATCCTCCCTCCCTCCCTCCCTCCCTCCCTCCCTCCCTCCCTCCCTCCCTCCCTCCCTCCCTCTCTCTTTCTTTCTTTCTTTCTTTCTTTCTTTCTTTCTTTCTTTCTTTCTTTCTTTCTTTCTTTCTTTCATTCATTCTTGTTATTCATCATTTTTAATTGAATTTCCCCAAAAGAAACAAACGCAGCCAAGCAATACAATCTAAGTGTTAATGAATCTAGACAGCATGTTCTATGTTTGCAAGTGAGGACCATAGCTGTCAACTGTCCCCTTTTTTAAAGGGAAATTCCCTTATTCTGAATAGGATTCCTCGCAAGAAAAGGGAAAAATTGACAGCTATGGTGAGGAGGAGATGGGGAAGAAGAAGGGAAATGGCTGGTGGTCCAGACCAAGCAAGTGCTCAGACATCCAAGCAAACAGATCTGCAAAAAGAATACATATAGCAAACAAATTCCGATCTTTCTTTTGTTTGCAGATGGTCACCTCCTCATGAACCACCAGTTGAGCCATGTCCTCTGTCCACTATGATCAGGGTGGATTGGTTAGACTTCTCCTTCCAGTATTGAAGCCATGCTGAGTGTCCTTCAAAGCCTGTTAAATTGTCCCTTTGTCAAATAACAGATAGGGAGGAATTCTGGACACCACAGTTTAAGGAGGATTTTGGCAAGCTGGAACGTGTGCAGAGGAGGGCGACCAAGATGATCAAGAGTCTGGAAACTCTTGATTGAGGGAGCTGGGTATGTTTAGCCTGGAGAAGAGAAGACTGAGAGGTGGTATGCTAGCTGTTATGTACTGAAGTTCTCACCCTGGGCCAGCAGAGGGATACTGTAGATAGTTATGCAAATTAAGGATCGAAAGTGACGTTCAGTGATTGGATAGTTTTAGAAAGTTGCTACAGTTACGTTGTTCTGGAGCTCTATATCAGTGTTTCCCAACCGGTGTTCCGCGGCACACTAGTGTGCCGCGAGACGTTGCCTGGTGTGCCGTGGGAGGGAGGCGGGCGAGTCGGGCGGCGGGAGCGCAAGGCTTGCGGGTGGCAGCCGGCAGCACGGAGCACGGGGCGCCCTTCGGAGGCCGCCCCGTGCTCCGCGCTGGTGTTGGCCAGCCTTGCGCACCCGGGGGATCTCCCCCCCGAGAGCGCAAGGCTTGCGGGCGGCAGCTGGCAGCGCGGAGCACGGGGCGCCCTTCGGAGGACGCCCCGTGCTCCGCGCTGGTGTCGGCAAGCCTTGCGCACCCGGGGGATCTCCCCCCGAGAGCGCAAGGCTTGTGGACGGCAGCTGGCAGCGCGGAGCACGGGGCGCCCTTTGGAGGACGCCCCATGCTCCACGCTGGTGTTGGCCAGCCTTGCGCACCCGGGGGATCTCCCCCCCGAGAGCGCAAGGCTTGCGGGCGGCAGCTGGCAGCGCGGAGCACGGGGCGCCCTTCGGAGGACGCCCCGTGCTCCGCGCTGGTGTCGGCAAGCCTTGCGCACCCGGGGGATCTCCCCCCCAGAGCGCAAGGCTTGCGGGCGGCAGCTGGCAGCGCGGAGCACGGGGCGCCCTTCGGAGGACGCCCCGTGCTCCGCGCTGGTGTCGGCAAGCCTTGCGCACCCGGGGGATCTCCCCCCCCAGAGCGCAAGGCTTGCGGGCGGAAGCCGGCAGCATGGAGCACGGGGCGCCCTTCGGAGGACGCCCCGTGCTCCGCGCTGGTGTTGGCCAGCCTTGCGCACCCGGGGGATCTCCCCCCAGGAGCGCAAGGATTGCGGGCGGCAGCTGGCAGCACGGAGCGCCCTTCGGAGGACGCCCCGTGCTCCGCGCTGGTGTTGGCCAGCTTTGCGCACCCGGGGGATCTCCCCCCAGGAGCGAATGCTTGCGGGCGGCAGCTGGCAGCACGGAGCACGGGGCGCCCTTCGGAGGACGCCCCGTGCTCCGCGCTCGTGTTGGCAAGCCTTGCGCACCCGGGGGCGCGTGGGGCGCCCTGAAACAGAGGGTTCCCCATGCTGCCGCCCGACGCGCGGGGCGCCCTGAAGCAGAGCGCCCCTCGCGCCAGGCAGACATGGGCCAGCCCCACAAGCTCGGGGGACAGCGGGGAGGCGCAGCACCGCCATCCCACTGTTCCCCGACCTGGTTTTGGGGGGGGGGAAATAAAGGGAAAAAAATTTTCCTTTATTCCCCCCCCAAAAAAGTAGGTGCGTCCTATTTCATAATAAAGTAATTATAAAATACTTTCTTTGTGTTTATTTGATGCCTATTAAAGAGAGTTACTTTATATATAGTCAATATAGGCACACAGTTAATTTTTTAAACATTTTCTAATGGTGGTGTGCCTCGAGATTTTTTTCATGAAACAAGTGTGCCTTTGTCCAAAAAAGGTTGGGAAACACTGCTCTATATAAGTAGGCTGACTGAGCTCTTCAGTTCAGTTCTGTTTCAGCTTACAAATAAAGATCTGCTTTGGAAGAATCGCTGTGTCGTCTGATATGTTCACCCACAACTTAACACTAGCCACAGTGGAACGAACTAGGTTGGAAGGTGATGGGCTCTCCTTCATTGAAGGTTTTTAAATGGAGGTCAGATGGCCACCTGTCAGAGTCTTCAGCTGTGGTTCCCGCATTGCAGGGGGTTGGACTAGATGCCCCTTTGGGTCCCTTCCGACTTTAGAATTCTATGATTCTACAGTGAAGGCAAAATGTGAGCTCAGCCCTTCCTGCCTCCTAACAGTTGGCTCACTCTGGTAGTGCAGCCATGACATTTCCCTCTCCTTCCCGCATTTTGAAGCAGCGTTGCTCTTGTATCAATAGCTTAATCCTCTTTTTTCCCGTCGGTTGCTCTCTCGAACTCTGTCACGAGCTGGGTGCTTTTTTTCATTTCCCCCTTTCATTTAGAAACAAAAATTCCATAGCGGCAGTTTTTATACAGAACGGCGCTTATCTATAAAGCGGCCAGGCGAGCCGGCTTTCCCTTATCGCAACCCTACTTAGCAACTCGGGCCGTTCGGGAGACGCTGAGGGGAAATTAATGTCGCCAACGCTAACTGCTCTTCCTCACAAGAGACGGGGCCTCTCTGCCGTAGGACGTCTATCGAATGAGCTGTGATACTGGGAAAGAGATTTTTTCCCTTTCTTTCTTTCTCCCTTCTCTCTCAAGGTGAAAAGTAGAGAAGAACAATGAGGCGGAAGAAACTTAACAACAAGACGGAACAATTGCGTTTCTGGAGTAGGCCAAAGCCTACTTCAGGATCGGAACCTAGTGCCCTCCAGAAGTCATTGGACTTCACATGCGAAGTCTTGTAATTTGAGGTGCAATGTCCCCTGAAGAGGGAGGCATTGTGGCTAGAAACCGTTGATAGTTCTGTTCTCTGGAGTGGGGGAAAGATAGGAATCTGCATTGCACTGAGTCAGACTTTGGTCCATCTAGCTCAGTACTGTCTACACTGGCTGGCAGCAGTTTTCCAGTGTTTCACACAGAGGTCTTTCCCAACCCTAATGGGAGGCCTCAGAGATGGAGCCTGGGGCTTTCTGTATGCAAAGGAGGTGCTGTGCCCCTGAGCTAAGTGCAGCTGGATCTCATCCCTTGACCAGCATAGCCTTGACTTGGTGCTAGACACAGATTCCTCAGAGGATGAACCAGGCACTCCACAGGTCCTAGGAGCTTGAGGAGCCGGCAGGGATTCCTGAAACTGTAGCCTTATGAGGCTTTGCCCTTGGGTGGGAAAAATATTGTGCCCGGGAAAGGGAAGTGGGAGTCAACAGACACTCAAGGAATAGTTTCGGAGAAAAGGCTTTTATTTCTACCATCCATGAACTGGATAGAAGGAGCAAGTGTGATAGTTCACAAAAGCATGCACGAAGTTCACAGTCATGTGCACAAGCATATATACCCCTTTCGAGTTCCCTCCGTCTTTCTCCTCAGGAGTCCTGCCCATGAGTTCCTCTGAACATGAACAGAAAGCTGTCTTCGGACTATTGGGACTCTTGGCGCCCTTCCCAGGAAAGGGGGAATGAGAAGCCGAGGAGGTGCGTCGAGGAGCCCTGGTGGTTCAGCATGTCCACGATGTTGCAACGGAATGAAATAAGATTCGTTTCTCAGGCCTGAGTATTCTTGGCAATGACAAAGCCTTCATTAGCCTTTAAAAGTAACATTTTGCCTTTTGCCACAGCATCTTGTGAGAAAAGCAGAGACAAGCAGAGAAAAGCTGTTTGGGATTTTTAGAAGACAAAAGGAGTTTTGGACAGTTTTGAGGCCTGGGGTGATTATTGAAGCCTGGGGTGATTTCAGACAGGATTTGGGTATCCTGTCCCTTCAAAACAAGTGCTGAGGACCCCCTTGCAGGGTCCTTTGGGGAGAGGCCTACTGAAGAACCCTTGGAGATATCAGAGGAGGAGATGCAACCAGCCATCAAGAAAGAAAGCATTTTTTTTTTCCAGGAGTAGCCCAAAGAGCAACAACAAAACTGCAGTCCCAGAGTTGTTGCTCAGCTCGTGAGGGGTCTGCTCTTGAGCAAGGGGTCTACTTGTGAGTAATCAATCGTTGGAACACCTTTACTACCAGCAGCTGGAGTTGGGGAGTGGGCTAGGAGCCCAGAGGGAAATATAAGGACCACATTCAATCCATGCATTTAAAGCATTATGATGTCACTTTAAACAGTCATGGCTCCCCTCCGCCCCAAGGAATTGTGGGAGCTGTAGTTTGTTAAGGGTGCTGAGAGTTGTTAGGAGACTGCCTATTACCCTTGGCAGTGCTACAATTCCCAGAGTTCCCTGGGAAGATGGATTGACCCTTGAACAACTCTGGGAACTGTAGCTCTGTCAGGGGGTTTCCTAACAATGCTCAGCACCTTTAACAAGCTATAGTTCCCAGGATTTTTTTGTGGGAAGCCATGGCAGTTTAAATTGGTATGATCCTACTTTAAGTATGTAATGCAAATGAGGCTTTAATCATGGCCATGAATTTTAGTGGGTCTACTCTGAGTAAGATGTCAACAACAAGGGGAGGCATTATTGGGTTGCTGTTTTTATTTTGATTATATATTTTGTGGTTTTATATTCTGATTTTGCTCTATGAACTGCCTTGAGCCCTCCGGGAGTATAGGGCGGTATATAAATTCAATAAATAATAACTAATATCAACTCTGAGCACAACCCATAAAACACAAAACAGAATGTGCTTGCAGGTGTCCCATTTCCTCTTCCAATCTGGTACTTCATTATCCAAAGTAATCTATCCATTAATTTGTCTTTTATATTTTCTCCCTCTTTTTAATAATGTTATTTATTCATGATACACTCGTGCCATTATCTACAAATCCTATTTATTGCCATATTAATGTTTTATCATTTTCCCTGATTGATTAACGTATTAAGACATCATATTAAGAAATCTATTTTAATTCTCATAAGTTGGTAGATGCATTTTTTGCTTTCGCTGTTAAACTTTTAATGACTTTGTTTTATCACTTTCCTCTGTAATGTTCTTGTTCTATCAGATTGCTTATTTTTTTATTTGAAAAAATAGAGGCACTTCTGTATTTGTGCCACTATATTTCGCACCATGGAACCACACATGGAAAAGGTTTGCTTCACCTAGGTTCCTGCTTGTAAGCTTCATTCAGGCACCTGACTAGACACACTGAAAAGGCGGTCTACAACAGAAATCTGAGTGCGTTGTTTATCTCCTGTCTGGCAGGTTACCTGTTAATGGTCACTTGATTGGATACCCTGGGGAGCCTGGCCAGTCTTTTGTAATGACAAATACTTAGTTCCTGAGCCAGGTCACAGGCTCACCCTATTCATACACAGACATACCCTTGAGACTGGATTTATGAACGAAAAAACAATGGGGAGGCTTTTCCATTTTCCTTTGACCTTGCAGAGGTCAATTTGGGAGGGGCAAAATGGTTTCAGGACGTTTTCTGTGGGGTTTCAGACATGTGGTTTATATATGCAGTTATGAACATTTATCTTTTATATATATGTATAAGACCTAAATAAAATAATTTCAAGAGAAAAAGTGAGGGGCAGATGGGGCCTGTCAAACTGGGAAGGTAGCCCATCTATTCTAGAAGAAGGAAAACTCTGATCCCAACCCCCTGCTGCCTTGCAGGATATCTTTGGGAGGATAAAAGGCTAAGGAGTAAACTTTACACAAATGCAGAGTGGAGTCCCTAAGGTGGTTCGGTGGCACCTTGTATGCCTCCTTCTGGCAACTCCTGCAGCCAAGCTGGCGCCAAATGTATCAAACCGATCCATTCTGAAGGAAATCAGCCCTGAGTGCTCACTGGAAGGACAGATCCTGAAGCTGAGACTCCAACACTTTGGCCACCTCATGAGAAGAGAAGACTCCCTGGAAAAGACCCTGATGCTGGGAAAGAATTGAGGGCACAAGAAGAGGACAACAGAGGACAAGATGGTTGGAAAGTGTTCTCGAAGCTACCGGCATGAGTTTGACCAAACTGCGGGAGGCAGTGAAAGACAGGAGTGCCTGGCGTGTTCTGGTCCATGGGGTCATGAAGAGTCGAACACGACTAAACGCCTAAATAACAAGGAGAAACTGCTTGAGAAAATGTGCGTACAGTATTTGTCAAAACTTCATTCAAAGATATGCTGATTAGGGGAAACCCCTGCTAAAAACTGGAAAAAAATTAATGATTGTTATTTATTTTCTTTAAAAAAAAGGATCTGCAGATTGCTGGGAAATGTGGAGAACCGAATTTTAGATTAGGAAACTAAGAAATGGTGAGAAACCATTTGCCTTTCCCTACCTATAACAAAGTCTAAGCAAATGCTAACTAAAACAGACACATATTCTCTCCCTGTCCACTTACCTTCCTTTCCTTTCTTTCCCTTGTAGTATATTTAAGACTGTAAGCTCCCTGGGGCAGGGATCCATATCTCTTGTGCTCTCTAATGCGGCCTGTGTGTTGACAGCACTGAGTAAATATGCCGGAAGTGAGTTTCGTTGGCGGGGTGTGTGGAATTCTTCTACAGCGCTGCAAGCTCTCAGCCACTAAGCCACAGTACTACAAGTTTAATCCTATTAAACCCTTGCGCCAAAGGAAATTGCTCCAGGCTAAGAGGTTTGCTTTGCTACAATACGCATCTCTGATCACTGAGACAATTTCTGGAGGGCATCAGCACTACTTGAAATTAAGCCTAGTTCAGTGCTTTTTTTTGTTGTTTCATGTGAATCAATTCTCACAAGCTTTCTTCTTCTTTTTAAGTGTTATGTTGGGGGTTTTCGACTTCTTGCAAGCCTGCAAACAGTTTATTGCTCTGCAAGCAGGAATTGAGCTGTCATAGATAGTGCTGGTATTTGTATAAGGAAAGATATATAGCCTCCCTTGGCTTGGAAGCTGAGTTCTCTGGCTAGGGGGCCTGGCTGAAGACAGATAAGGCGAGGGCCTCCTTTTCTTAATGGCCACTAGTTAAGTTAAAACTGAATAAACAAATAAAAAAACCAGCTATTTCCCACCAGGGAAACAAACAGAACTGAAAAAAGGAAGGCACCACCATGGACTGGTGCAGTTCAGTCGTGTTTCATCTGGAACTGGGAGTCTTAAGTTTGCAGAGGAAGGAGAGGATGGTCAAAGTATGCAGATGTCAACACAAGAACCCCCTGCTGGATTGGACCCATGGCCCATCTAGTCCAGCAGCCTGCTCTCAAAGTGACCAAACAGAAGCCTAGGGGAAGCATGCAAGCAAGGCCAGTAGAAGATATTTTGCCACCTGAGGCAAAATAGAAAATGGTGCCTCCCTCCCCTGCTGTTGCTGCCTGAGGCAACCGGAGGCAGCCAAGGGAAGCCCAGGAGCACTGAAGGTGGTGGGAGAAAAAAAGGAGGCCAAAGAAGCAGGCAGCAGCAGGTCTCCCTTCTCTTCCCAGGAGGTGGCCACAGGTGACAAGCACAAGAGAAGGAGGTGATCAGTCAGTGGCATGCAGCGAAATTTTTCATAGGGGAACAGTAAGGGCCAGAGACACTAGCTTGCAAGGGCAATTGGGGGGTTGACATCATACACATGATGTCATGATGTCCTGACATCATGCATGTGAGCATAGTGCTTCCCTCCCTAAGCTGGGCAGAAGCTTAGGGGCACATTTAGGGGACTGGCCTAGTTCCCCTACTCCATTGTGAGCAGTGCAATGCTATGGAGCATGGCTCTGTCGCCTCTCCCTGCTGTGCCCAGCCTGCCACCTGAGGTGGCTAATGAGCAGGCCGGCCCTGACTTGAGCACAACAGCAACTCTTCCCCACTTGCCATTCTCAGCAACAGGTGTTTAGAAACCTACTGCCTCTGGGGGGACATAGCCATTGATACCCTGGGCAGCGCTTGGGGGAGGGAAGAGAAACCCACAGAGCCAATCTAAGTAATCTCATGCAAAGGGAGCCTGGTGGAGGCCCCTGAGTAAACATCTGTGAGCCCTTGGGGGACTGCAGGTGCCAAGCTGAGAACCCCAACTTGGCAGTTATCCAGCCAACATGTTATTGGGGCATGGATAACTGTGACGAGGGAGCCAGTGTGGTGTAGTGGTTAAGAGTGATAGACTCGTATTCTGGGGAACCGGGTTCTCATCTCCACTCCTCCACATGCAGCTGCTGGGTGACCTTGGGCCAGTCACACTTCTCTGAAGTCTCTCAGCCCCGCTCACCTCACAGTGTGTTTGTTGTGGGGGAGGAGGGGAAAGGAGAATGTTAGCCGCTTTGGGACTCCTTCGGGTAGTGATAAAGCGGGATATCAAATCCAAACTCTTCTACTAGATCATCCCTAAGGACACACAGAGAACCGTGCTAGATCTGGCGAAAGGCCCATCTAGTCTAGCCTCCTGTCACCTTCCAGATCCATGTTAGGAATCCCCCATAAAACAGCACTCTCCCTGCTTTCAATTCCCAGCAACTAGCATTCGGAGGCGGACTGTGTCTTCCCAAAAAGAATTATTGGAGGGAGGGTTTTTTTGTTTTTTTTAACCAGGGAGTGATGTGAAACAGAAGATGGGGACAGCTGGAGCAGATGGCCATTACATCGAAACGTCTGCTGCCCAAGCTGAGGTTATGGAAACACTGAGAGCCCAGGGAGTGAGTAAGTACTGGAAGCACAGTCAGAGGGATTTGCAAATAGCCATGTGGCTAATTGATTTGATCTCGGGGCTTGTTGCCTCTTGCCTCCTCCAAATGGTGGTTCTTTAATGAGGCCCGCTGACTAATTGGCACTCGTTAATGGGACCGTGACTGCCAGTTGCTCCAGGCCCTGTTTTGTTGCTCTGCATGATCACGGACGCCTCGCTTATGAATAGGCATCCTTCTGAACATTCCCGCCATACCTGGGGATAACAATTATCCCGAGTTCTCATGCACTGATCAGGTGCTGCCTCTTTACTGTTCTCTGGCTCATCGGTGCGCCTCCCTGGGCCCTGCATAAAAGCAGAGAGGGGCCATTCCATAAGGATAGTGCTGAAGCTCAGCCCTGAGAATGTCCCACACTGTGCTTTACTGAAAGGCCTTACCGTGTGTGGGGAGAGGGGGGAAGGAGCTCATTGGCAGGGATGGAGAGATCTGTCAACTGTGGTTCTCATGCCCACCTCCCAAAAAATCTTAAAATCTTTACGCTCCCACAGAACTCATAATTATAAAATATCTTATGGGAAATCCATCAGTGTGTCAGTTCAAATTTCCCCTACCATACATATTTTTGTATACAGTTTGTTTGTTTTGATTTGTAGACAACCCTTCCTCTGAAGATCACAGAGTGGTTCATTCACAACATAAAACACAATATGAAAAGAAGAAGAAAAAACCTACATAATAATAATACAGTGGTACCTCAGGTTAAGAACTTTATTCTTTCTGGAGGTCCATTCTTAACCTGAAACTGTTCTTAACCTGATATAACACTTTAGCTAACGGGGCCTCCTGCTGCCGCTGCGCGATTTCTGTTCTCATCCTGAAGCAAAGTTCTCAACCCGAGGCACTATTTCTGGGTTAGCAGAGTCTGTAACCTGAAGCGTCTGTAACCTGAAGTGTCTGTAACCCGAGGTACCACTGTAAAAACAAACAAACCAATAGCCCCACTCCCACAGACACATTTAAAAGGCCATAGAACAGGGGCAGGCAACTTAAGGCCCGTGAGCTGGATGCGGCCCGATTGCCTTCTCAATCTGGCCCGCAGACAGTCCAGGAATCAGCATGTTTTTACATGAGTAGAATGTGTGCTTTTATTTAAAATGCATCTCTGGGTTATTTGTGGGGCATAGGAATTTGTTCATTTGTTTTTTTTCAAAATATAGTCCGGCCCACCACATAGTCTGAGGGATGGTGGACCGGCCCACAGCTGGAAAAGGTTGCTGACCCCTGCCATAAAGATACGTAATGAAGGTGCCTGGCAAGCGTCCCTGGGGAAAGCATCCCGTTTTAGAAAAGGCCCATTCTCATGTTTCTGCCCTCTTGACCTCTCATGGAGGATACCTGAAGAAAGGCTTCAGATGATGACTGCGGGGTCTGGGTCAGTTTATAAGGGGAGAGGTGGTCCTTGAGGTTTTGCAGTCCTGAGCCGTATCAGGCTTTATACGTCAAAACCAGCACTTTGAATTGGGCCTGGAAACTACTAGTAACTGGCAGCCAGTGCTGTTGGACCAGGGTTGGTGTTCTGTGCTCAAACCGTCTTGCCTCACTGAGCAACCTGGCCGCTGAATTCTGCACCAGCTGAAGTTTCCGAACTGTCTTCAGTGGCAGCCCTACAAATAACGTGCTGTAGTAATCTAAGCTAGAACACTAAGAATAGCGCAGTATTGTTTGCAAAAGTGTATATTTCCACTCTAATACAGTGGTACCTCGGGTTACATACGCTTCAGGTTACATATGCTTCAGGTTACAGACTCCACTAACCCAGAAATAGTACCTCGGGTTAAGAACTTTGCTTCAGGATGAGAACAGAAATTGTGCTCCTGAGGCGCGGCAGCAGCAGGAGGCCCCATTAGCTAAAGTGGTGCTTCAGGTTAAGAACAATTTCAGGTTAAGAATGGACCTCCGGAACGAATTAAATACTTAACCACTGTATACTTAACCACTGTATACACTGTATACTTAACCACAAGGTACCACTGTATGTGCGTTCTACACACGAGTTGGGGTACTGCTCTGCAAAATTATGAGAAGGGTGAATTTCAACAGATGTTCAGGTTTTGGTTCCAGTATTGTCTCAAGAAATGAGAATTAGGTAAGGTAAAGGTAAAGGGACCCCTGACCATTAGGTCCAGTCGTGGGGTTGTGGCGCTCATCTTGCTTTATTGGCCGAGGGAGCAGGCGTACAGCTTCCGGGTCATGACTACGCCGCATCTGGCGAACCAGAGCAGCGCACGGAAACGCCGTTTACTTTCCCGCCGGAGCGGTACCTATTTATCTGCTCGCACTTTGACGTGCTTTCAAACTGCTAGGTTGGGAGGAGCAGGGATCGAGCAACGGGAGCTCACCCCGTCGCAGGGATTCGAACCGCCGACCTTCTGATCTGCAAGTCCTAGGCTCTGTGGTTGAACCCACAGGGCCGCCCATGTCCCTGAGAGTTAGGTAGCTTCTCATTAAAATGCAAACAAACTCAAATGTTTCTCCCCTATTCATCAGGCATAAAGTCTGTGGTCTCTTTTCCATATGAACATGAGAAGAGTCCTGCAGGATCAGGCCAATGGCCCGTCTAGACCAGCATCCTGTTCTCACGGTGGCCAACCAGATGCCTGTGGGCAGTGGCATAGCGTGGGGGTGCAGGGGGGGCGGCCACACCAGGCGCAACATCTGGGGGGGCGCGCTCGCACTCGCAGCTCTCTGCCCCTACCTGGCTCACTCAGGGTTAGGGGGAGCAAATTACTTGCCTTGCCCCGGGTGCTGACAACCCACGCTATGCCACTGCCTGTGGGAAATCCACAAGCAGGACCCAAATACCATTCTCCCCTCCATTGGCTTCCAGCAACTGGTGTTCTGGAGCATTGCTGCCTCTGCCCATGAAGGCAGAGCGTAGCCATCGTGGCTAGTAGCCACAGATATCCTCTCTGAATTTGTCCAGTCCAACAGTTGCTCTCCAGATCCTCCGAAAGCATGGACAATGACAAAGGATGATGGAAATTGTAGTTCAGCAGCATCTGGAAGGCCTCAGGCTCCTGAAAGCCATTAAATTGTTTTAAAGAGCTTTTAACCTTGAGTTTTAATGTTGCAACCCACCGTGGGACTTTAGGTGAAGGGTGGGTAAATAATAATAATAATAAATAATAATAGGGTTCCTGCCGTGTCTCTGCATGAGGATCTGATCTGAATTTATTTAGACTGATTAGAAAGAGTGAGTTTTAATGATGAAGGAGTTAAAGGAGGTGGTTGCACAGAGTCTGCTTGGAGGGCCGGCAGTTCCCCAACTCCTAAGTTAGATGGATCAGTCCTTTGAAATTCTGTATAAGGCTGCTGCTTCCTTTGCTCTCAAGCTATGCCTCGATCATTGCCTCCTGACCAGTAATTGCGTGGGAAAAGAACCTGACATCCACCCTGGGAGAATGGTTGCTATTCCTGTAATTGGGAAGCAGAGCCGTGACTAATGAGTCACCTGGCTCTGAAGGGTGACATCACTTGCCTTGCACCTTTCAGCCCATTATAATAGTTACATAATCGTTTAGGGCAGTCTCCCCGACCATCAGCAGGAAATGAAGACTGGCCAAAGAGTGTGTAATGGGAGGAGGAGCAGGATCCAAAAGCTGGCATGTGCTCAGATTAACCAAGGCTTGGGAGTCCCCCTGATCTTTAGTGATACCTGCTTGCAGAATCGCTGACTCAAACCTTCTTGACATTGAGCCACATAAGCAGGAAACGAATAAAAGGAAAACAAGCCGCCCTTCAAAGTACAAATACACTGGCTTTTCTTTCAAAGAGTTATATAAGAGTTCCTCTGAACATGGGCAGAATGCCTTTCCCCGGCCTGAGACACTGCAGCATATTCTCACATAATTAGGGACCTAGGGTTTCCTTCCAGGTGTGTTAGTACAGTGGAGTGCAGGACATAATAATAATACAATGGTACCTTGGGTTAAGTACTTAATTCGTTCCACAGGTCCGTACTTAACCTGAAACTGTTCTTAACCTGAAGCACCACTTTAGCTAATGGGGCCTCCTGCTGCTGCTGCTGCCGCGCCCCCGGAGCACAATAATAATAATAATAAATTTATACCCTGCCCACCTGGCTGGGTTTCCCCAGCCATTCTGGGTGGCTTCCAACAAAAGAATAAAAATACATTAAAACATCAGTCATTAAAAACTTCCCTAAGCAGGGCTGCCTTCAGATGTCTTCTAAATGCCAGATAGTTGTTTATTTATTTGACATCTGATGGGAGGGCGTTCCACAGGGCCCTGTTTCATGACAATAAAGCAGCATACAGATTTTAAAAACAGGTTTTAAAAAACGAGATTGATATGCATCTTAATAGGCAGTTTTTCCTTTTCAAAGTAATGCATATTTTGAGCAGTGGAGTTTATGTATACTTGAGTTACCTTCTTAGGTCAACTTGCTTTTAACTCCTGATTTTTACTGAAAATCCTGGTGTGTATTTTATGTTTTGTGTGAACTGATTAGCCGTTTCTAATAATTTAAAAAACAAACAGACATGACCTTCAGCTCCAGGAAGCATGGCCAATGATTAAGAAGGATAGTTTTTGTGGTCTAGTCTCCCCGCCCCCATCCCTGAGCTTTAGTTTTGTATTTTCAGCAGCTCAGCTATGTCTTTACTGGACTACAGCTCCCATCACTGCTGACTATTGGTTATGTGGGCTGGTGCTGAAGGGGTTTTCCAGCAACATCTGGAGGGCCACAGATTCCCCACCATGGCTTTCGACAAACAGCTAGTTTCCTCTAGCCCACACCAGTTCTGAGTCAGCTGTTAGCCACTGGCTGGAAGGCACACAAGATAACCTCAGTAGACGTTAACTCAGGCCCAAATAAACTACAATATAAACAAAGGTGTAGTGTCAGATTTCCTTTTCAGATCACATTTATTATTGTTGCTGTTACTGTATTTATTGGCTAATAATGGTTTCGAAAAATATTAACATGTAGCAGGAAGAGAAAATAAAACAGGACCGAGTAAAATGAATTTATGCAAATCTGAATGAAATCATGTAAACCCTAATTGAATAAAGACGTAAAACGAAATCTTGAATTTCCCTGACAAGGCACAGAAGCCTCTCTTTAAGAACTGAGCTTTCTTTTTAAGAGCTTTCTCCTCTTATCTGTTAAACTGCAGAAAATGCATAGCCTTCACAGTTGAATGTTTATTTTGTCCGCCTGGTAGATAAATTGGAGACTCGTGATCAGATCTCCCCATAAAAATTGCCCTAAGTATTGCTCTACCAATGCATTACGGAGAACTGTTTTGGTTCTCCAACTATATTCATCTCACTGTGTTGTTCTTGTTGGTGTGTGTGTGTGTGTGTGTCGAATTTTTGCATTCTGCAATTTTTGTTTTGAAAACTGTGCTTTGTGGAACATGGGTGGGGGGACAGTTAATGTCCCTGAAAAGTGCTAAAAGCAGGCATGGATAACTCAAAAAAGTTGGCATTGAAATACAATGCAAAAGTTCTACTCTCCTTATACCAGGATATTGGCAAAGACAGAACCTCAGAGGACGGCTTGAATTAGCCAGACAGTTCAGAGTTTCTTCGCTACATTTCTTCTAAGTGACTGGAAGGAGATCTGTGATGAAAGCCAACTCCTGCTCCTCTTTGGAGACTTCCTTGCCTTGCCTGCTGACGAATCACTCCTGGCATTCCTAGAGTGGCTTCTGTGGGAGAGACACGTGCCATCGTGCGTGATATGGATCTGATACTCCCCTCCAGGCAACCAGACCCGGGACCACATCCAGACTTTCCTGCACATGTCATTTGCATATGGATCAGGAGCAGAAAGCCGAAGGATGAACACAGCAGACATGTTTAAAAAGTCCACACACAAGAATAACTTGTGTCTGTTCTTCCAGCCCCTGATCACAGGAAGCAGAAAACCCCTAGTGCATTAAAACAGCTAACATTCCTTTAGTTATTTACTTGCCAGCTTGCTTTATTTTTTATTCAATTGCTTTTTAAATATATGTTTTATTGATTTGTTAGCAACAATAAAAAAGTGCAACCAGGACAAAGAATTAAAAATTTAAACCACACAGCCCGGAAGGACAAAAGTACACAGATGCAGCTCAGCTCCAAAGGGATAACGAAGCATTACCTCAAACGAAGGTTCCCTTTGCAAATAATAAAGATATATCAGAATTATTCTCCACCTGTGGATTCTATCATTATTGAAAGCAGAGGTTCTATATCATCTTAAATGAGCCAGACAGTTGCATATACTGGTGGGACTGAACTGGGTTTGTTTACAACCATTTTACACTTTCAAGCTCTGGAAAGTGGGGTGCAGGGAAGAGAGAGAAAACGTAGCCTAGATCTTCACTTTGGGTTAAACAAATGTGTCCCCAACTGATTTTGCCAAACCTGAGCCGATACAGATGCCGTTTGGAACAAGCTCTGTGCCAACACTCTGGATGGAAGAATCCACAAGACTCCAATGTGTTCTGCAGGACCATCCCAATACACCCCCATCTCGGCCAAGGAAGAATGGGGTGAGTGAAGATTGATATCGAAAACGAGCCGGGAGTGAAGATATACATTGGGAACAAGGTGAAGAATCAGAACAACCTCACTGAAGTAGAAATCTAAGGACATCGCAGGAGGGAAAGGGGCCTGCTCTGAATCATGGCAGGTGGGTGAAGAGTGAAGAAGACGAAGATGAAGAAGAAGAAGAAGAGGAGGAGGAGGAGGAGGACTTTGGACTTGATATCCCGCCTTTCACTTCCCTTAAGGAGTCTCAAAGCAGCTAACAAACTCCTTTCCCTTCCCCCCCAGGAGACACCCAAAGGGCAACCCCCGCCATTTCCTTCCTAGGGGTGGGAGGAGAACAGCAACTCCTCATATTTGCCAAGACACCACTATAGAGGCAGCTTATAAATACATCATCATCATCATTATTAGGGCTGCGTAAGAGGCAGCAGATCTGGCATTCAAGGTGTGTGCTGCCTCAATTCCTGTCACAGCAGCATCAGCTGAGGGCAAGGCATTCCTTGGAGGCCAGATCTGCTGCCTGAGGCAGTCACCTCCCCTTGCCTCATGGGTGGGGCGGCCCTGTTGTTTTGCTGGTGAGACCCTGGGAAACAACAGGGGAGGCTGTTTTCTCCCTTCCCCTCCACACTCCCTGCTCTTCTCCTTCATGGTCCCTGATGTGGTTCAGAGTGAGAAGGAAAGAAGCAAGTGTGAGCAAAGGGGAGAGCGCCCCACCATTTTTTTTGCTCAAATGCTTGTGTCTTCATTTCCCATCCTGTGTGGGGGGAAAAATGAATATGAGGCAGAGCAATGGAAAGCAGG
This sequence comes from Podarcis melisellensis, assembly GCF_964234715.1. Lineage (NCBI taxonomy): Eukaryota > Metazoa > Chordata > Lepidosauria > Squamata > Lacertidae > Podarcis > Podarcis melisellensis. Next base: position 20,005,253 of record NC_138540.1, on the reverse strand, counting down.
ATGAGAGAGGATAATTGAAGGGCCAGGTGAGATTTAAGCTCCAGGCTGCTTGCTGCTTAAACTGTAATCTGTAGCAGGGGGTAGGGAACTTGTGGCCCGGCAGGTGCTATTAGCCTACAATTCCCATCAGCCTCAGCCAGCAAGGCCAATTATCAGGGACCAAGTTCTCCTCCATCCCTGATCCATAAATTTTCAGTGGCTCAGTAATACCAACTACACAGTCCCTGCTTGTCACCATCAGCCACGGGGAGCAGCTGGGAGAAGCAAGTGCGAAGAGTATGGGTAGGCAAACTAAGGCCCGGGGGCCGGATCCGGCCCAATCACCTTCTAAATCCAGCCCACAGATGGTCTGGGAATCAGCATGTTTTTACATGAGTAGAATGTGTGTTTTTACAGTGGTACCTCGGGTTACAGGCGCTTCAGGTTACAGACTCCGCTAACCCAGAAATAGTACCTTGGATTAAGAACTTTGCTTCAGGATGAGAACAGAAATCGCGTGGCAGTGGGAGCAGGAGGCCCCATTAGCTAAAGCGGTACCTCAGGTTAAGAACAGTTTCAGGTTAAGAACGGACCTCCAGAACGAATTAAGTTCTTAACCCAAGGTACCACTGTATTTAAAATGCATCTCTGGGTTATTTGTGGGGCATAGAAATTCGTTCATTTCCCCCAAAAAAATGTAGTCCGGCCCCCCACAAGGTCTGAGGGACAGTGGACCAGCCCACTACTGAAAAAGTTTGCTGACCCCTGGCTAAGAGGAATTACCAAGTTAGGATCACCTGCACAAACACTACTTATTAATTTAGCATCCGATGCAGCCTTGTCTGAAAGGCACGAAGATTTTCATACAAAATGCAGATGATACCACCAAGCAGAAATATATACATGAGGTTGTGTTTTGTGGTTTTTATCCATGTCATTTGCAAAGCCCATGTGCCTATTATGTGCCTCAACAAAGGGGAGACATTTTTTAACAGCTATTGTAAGCGTAAAGCACTTGAGCAGAGTCTTCACTTTCTTCTCCTCCACAATTAATAGAAGAACTCTCAGGGTGCTTTCCTGCAATGGATGTCAGAAGAGCTCTCGAAGGGATGCCTTTTGTGAAATTTGTGCAACATAATATATGTGCATGAAGGGTGGAAAGTAGAAAAGCAAAATACTTCGCTACAGAAAGGTGGCATCTACAACATCAAAGGGACGCAGGTGGTCACAGAGCCACCACAGAGCCTAGGACCTGCTGATCAGAAGGTCGGCGGTTCGAATCCCCACGACGGGGTGAGCTCCCTTTGCTTAGCCCCTGCTCCTGCCAACCTAGCAGTTCGAAAGCACGTCAAGTGCAAGTAGATAAATAGGTAGCGCTCCGGCGGGAAGGTAAACGGCGTTTCCATGCACTGCTCTGGTTCACCAGAAGCAGCTTAGTCATGCTGGCCACATGACCCAGAAGCTGTACGGCGGCTCCTTTGGCCAATAAAGCAAGATGAGCGCTGCAACCCCAGAGTCGGCCACGACTGGACCTAATGGTCAGGGGTTCCTTTACCTTTTTACAACTTCAAAAGATTCTGTGGAATAAGGGAACGTAAGATGATACTATTTAAAAGGTTAAAAAAAGAAATCACTTTTTTTAATTGCAAGTTTCTAGCACTTAAGGGCTGCAAAAATATGCTGGCAAAGCAAAAAAAGTGAAACTGTAGTTCTATGGTATAGCACACATTTTACCCCAGGGTCAATGCTGAGCATCTCCTCCTAAGATAGATCAGGTAAGCAGGTGAGAGAAAAGACTTTTCTTTGCCTGAGATCTTGGGTCGCTGCTGCCAGTCAGAGCAGACAGTGCTGAGCTGGGTGGTCTAATGATTCTGGGTCCACAGACAAACTGCAGGAATGAGGAAGAGCTTTGTTCTTCCCAGCCTCTAAGACAAACTTGTGCAGCAACTTTGGAACTGCCTGGATCATGTGACCTTAGGGCAAATCCTCATATTGCCAGCTCCTTAATGCTAAGGGGTTATCTTTAAATTATAAACTTTCTCATGACAGGTGGACAAACAGACGAGCCCTTAAGTCAGCTTGGTGTGTTCCTAAGCCAGAAAGAACAGAGGATAGAGAGGGGTGTGTAGAGACTAGCCTAAATAAAAATAAAAATAAAGGTAAAGTTTACCTTTATTGTTCCACTCCCTTTTGCCTCTAGCTCTACTCCAGTGTTTCCCAACCTTGGGCCTCCAGATGTTTTTGGCCTACAACTCCCATCATCCCTAGCTAGCAAGACCAGTGGTCAGGGATGATGGGAATTTTAGTTCAAAAACAGCTGGAGGCCCAAGGTTGGGAAACACTGCACTCAGCACCACCCAGAGCGGCTGGGGAAGCCCAGCCAGACGGGCAAGGTATAAATAATCAATTATTCTTATTCTTATTTTTATTATTACTACTACTGCCTAGAAAGGAATGTCGCCGTCTAACTGGAAACAGTTCCCCATCCGTGCTCTAGATCAGCAGACCAAGTGTCCCCATTTTCCAGGGACAGTCTCAGATTTACACAAGCTGTCGCAGTTTCTGATTTGATCCTGGAATGTCCCACTTTGCCTTAGGACGTCCCTATGTTCATCAGAGAAATGTTGGAGGGTATTGAGTTAGGCGAACTCTGAGCCAAGGAGTTAAGTAACTATATCACCTTCAGAAGGCACCTGAAATATTTTTAATGTTGAATGCTTTGTTGTGTTTTTATATCTGTTGGAAGCTGCCCAGAGTGGGTGGGACAACCCAGTCAGATGGGTGGGGAATAATAAGATGATGATTATTACTACTACTATTACAGTGGTACCTCGGGTTACATACGCTTCGGGTTACATACACTTCAGGTTACAGACTCCGCTAACCCAGAAATAGTACCTTGGGTTAAGAACTTTGCTTCAGGATGAGAACAGAAATCGTGCTCCGGTGGCGCGTCAGCAGCAGGAGGCCCTATTAGCTAAAGTGGTGCTTCAGGTTAAGAACAGTTTCAGGTTAAGAACGGACCTCTGGAACAAATTAAGTACTTAGCCCGAGGTACCACTGTATTATGGAATAGGATGTCACTATTTTCATCAGAGAAATGTTGGAAAAGTTCTCTTTTCTTTCTAAATGGTGGCATAGACACAACAGATCTAACTCTGGGCTTGAAAGCACCAGAAAATATATATGCCAGAGGTCTATTGCCTTCGCTGAGCTGCTTGAAACCAGAACAAGAAAGTATTTCCTTTGCCAGATCTCCAAAAGGACAAAACTTCCACAAAGTGGGCAGGGCTCTCGGGAACTTTGAATCTTCTGTTCAGAAGCTGCTCCAGCCGGTCCTGTTTGTCAACACTGGAAGCCCCGCCCTCTGGGCGAAGCCGGCCAATGACAACAGAGGCCTTCCCTGACAATCAGGAGAGACAGGTAATGCTGATCAGGTAAGTCATCCTGCTAGACCAGAAGGTATAAAAGACACCTGAGTAATTGGCCCAGTGGCCAGTGGTGTGGATGGTGTGCTTTGAGAAGGCACCAGGACAAGTTAAGAGCAGCGTATTGGGAAGGTTTATATCAGGGAAGCATACCAGCATGCCGTGAAGAGGAACAGAACTACTTCAAAGATTTTGCACACTCAGACAGGTAAGTTGATGTTTTGTTTTCTCCTAAATTCTGGGTTGACAAAAAAGACCAAACCAACTTCAAGGTTGCCAAGGGAACTTTTAGGGTCAGAGGAGGGGGACCCCCCCAAAAAATCCAAATGGTTCCCCTTTTCCTGGTAATTTATGGGGCCCAATCCACCAGAAGAAAAACGATCACATCCCAGTTCTGTCACAGAGTTTTTAAGGTAGCCTTTGGTGCATTGCCGTTCTTCAGACTGCACCCAGAATTAAGGTTATTATCTAATAATATCCTCAACAGAACTGATGCAAAGTTGTGCGAGAAAGAGCCTGCAATCAGAAATGTTTTCTGCGGTGGATGGGGCAAAAGCTTGAGCTTAAGTAATGAACGGAACCGAGAGAGATGTGTGGGGCTTTGAAATTTCATTTTCCTAACGGTGAACGCTTTCCTGAGGCAACCGGGCCTCTCTTGGGAGCAAGGGTGTGGAATGCAAATTCCGGCGTAGTTTTGCAAAGCAGATAAGATAAAACCACTCCCGGGATATGCTTAGAAGTATAATTTCTGGAAAGGCCTCGGAGGCAGCAACCCAAAAGATACCTCTGAGCGTTGGGCTTTCAGTGACTCCACCTCTGACACTTTTGAGACAAACATCCTGCCATCATCCCAAGTGTGGCAATTGAGTGACATCAGAAGGAGAGAGGAGGATGTTGATGCAGGGAGGCGATGGGTCCATTCGATGGCAAACTACCTGCCAGACTGAGACAGGCCAACAGCCGCCTGCCATGGAGTAGGAATGAAAATGACACATTGAGGATGAAATTGACACATCAGGCACAGGATAGGGAGCAAAGGGTGGGGATATCTTTCGTATTTCATAGGCCTGTCATGCAAAGGAAGATTTATTTTCAAGGAGGGCCGTAGTGAACTCTCAGAGCATCTGCTATGCATGCAGAAGAGCGTAAGGCCAGAAAATTGGTGTGTGTGTGTGTGTGTGTGTGTGTGTGTGTATGTGTGGTGTTCATCTTCCAAACTGGTATTTCGTGTTCTCATTTTGTATTTTTATGTTGTGAACTGCCCTGTGATCTTCGGATGAAGGGTGGTGTACAAATTTCATACTGTCAATAATAAAAAGGTGGTCTCAGATTCTCCAGGCAGGTCTGGGAAAGACTCCCTGTCTAAATCCCTGGAGAGCAACTGCCAGTCAGTGCAGGCAATACTGAACTAGGTGGGCTTTGTAAAGGGAAAGAACTTTCCAGTGTAGATTAAAATGAACCCTGTCCTTGGATAATAGCCATTGCTTTCAATGCAGATGTTTTGTTGAGAGTGCAGAGCAGTGTCTTGCAAACCTGGGTCTCCAGCTGCAAGTCCCATCATCCCTGACCACTGGTCCTGCTAGCGAGGGATGCTGGGAGTTGTAGTCCAACGACAGCTGGAGATCCGAGTTTGGGAAACAGTGGTGCAGAGGGACAACAAAGGGACTGGTGGGAGGTTCTGTCCACCTGCAATACGGATTTGAAGTGGGGCCAGCAGGGGCCAAGTACTTTCACACAGCAGTTTTATTTATTGCATTTGTTTGTTTTACTTATTAAATTTATATCCCTGACTTCCACCCAAAGGAGCCGAGGGCGGCAAGGTTTTGGGGGGCTCTGCGCTGTTCCTGCATGCAGGTTCTGTGCGGCGTCTTCACTGTGTGAAGTCCTTATAGATCTGCAATCAGATTCTGCCCCCCTCCATTTAATGCAGTTGTTGCCATTTCCATATATCAGATCCTCAGCAGAAATGGTAAACTGTTGTTGAGCAAGTGCCCTGCTCCTAATCCCACTCCTAATCCGACATGCTAACCTGTCTACCACACTGGTTTTCTGGGTGTCTGGTGCATGGAGTTTGCAAAACTGGTTCACAGTGTGTTCTGAGCATTCCCAAACTTCTTGCTGGGTCTGCCGCAAGCAAAACAGACACATGCTGGGACTTGGAGCACCCACCTATATTGGGAGTTTCCCTGTTGCTTCTCTTTGTGATTCACTGCTCTGACATTGCCTCTTTCCAATTCTGCTCGTGTGGGGCCACAGCTGATTCTGTCACATGCCTCTGCACTGAGCATGAGATCCATGCACTAATCCCCAGTTCAGAGTTGGAAATTGATTGCGTGCCCTCGGAGAAGGTTCCCTACTGCATCTCTGTATGAGTCACCTAACTGGGCGTGAATCACTGATTAGGCTGAGTCAAACCTGATGTATTGATTCATGCAGACGCAAGAGGGATGAGCTTCTCCAGGATAAATTCTCATATGTTGCACGTACTTTAAAGACATCTGACAGAATCAATATGGTGTCGAGGTAGGAATAGGTGAATCCAGGTTCAAATCTTCACACGGCTGTAAAATCCACCTACCTCACATAATTGTTGCATTGAATAAAATGGGAATACTTGGTGGTGACAAGTCCCATTCATTTACCTCTGTCTCCAGTGTTTAGTAATCGGAGGCACTCTTGCCTTGAAGCTGGATCAGGCCAGAGACCCATCTAGTCCAGCATCCTGTTTGCACAGTGGCCAACCAGATGCCTCAATGGGAAAGCTGCAGGCAGGATTTGAGCAACTCTGCCATCAAGCTTTTAGCCCAAATCTGCCAAGTTACTTAATGTGGGCTAGACTTGAGTGTGTAGGTGTCCTTGCTATTGCTTCTGGGTAAGGTAAAACCTGCCATGCCAGGGGCTATAGTGGCATCTTCTTCCAGGAATTGGCATGTGACTGAGGCACATGAACAGGCAGAAGCAAACGGGTGCAGATTAATTAACCTGGAGCCGCAGCATGCAGCACATTTTGCTTCCATTGAATTGGGGTGACTCAATCCTCTTGGTTGAATTTGAATTATTTCCCAGCTCAGCCTAGCCTCAAAAACAGGTTGAGCTAGTTCCATGAGTACTGTACATGGAAATTAGTGTTCCTCGCTTCAGGGCTCTGAGCATCTCACCTGATCGCAGGGAGCCTGTCCCATTAGACACCTCACTGGATGTTTTTAAAACACAGCCTAATTCTTCCAGATGTCTAAAGAGGATTAGTTGCTGTGACTTGGCACGAGCTTTGTTTAAAGTTTCCTGGATTTGCACAGGGCAAGCCGAGTGCGGGAGCAGGCAAGAGGACCTGGGTTCCAATGAAGCTGCCAGGTGACCTTTGGCCAATCGTAATCTCCCAGCCTTCCATGCTTTGCAGGGTTGCTGTGGGGATAAAAAGGTGGGGAAGGGGGAGACAGAACTATATCGCTCAGCTTCAGCTCCATGGAGGAAAGGCAGCATAAAAACAGTCAGGTAGATCTTCTGAGTGCAAAAGAAAAACAAAGAATTTAATTATTAGGAAGGATGGGAACTACAACTCTCATCAGCCCCAGCAAGCTTAGCAGGTGGGAGTTGTAGTTTAGCAACATATGCAGCCCAAGTTTGAGTTATCAAATTGTTGCAAGAATTTGATTGTCGTTAATTCCCATGTTCCTTTCTGGCCTTCTAGGAAGTGAGATTTAAACGACTCTAGGAGGAAGCCCTCCCAAACCAGACCTTTGGCCCATCTAGCTCATTGATGCCTACACTGACTGACAGCAGCTTTGCAGGGTTTCAGGCAGGGGATATTCCCAGCCCCTACCTGGGATTGAACAGTTCTGCCACCCAGCCATGGTCTTTCCCCAGGAAAAGATCATAGTCTCATCTGGCTTCCTTTTTGGAAGTGCCTAACACTGCAACTTTATTACACCAGGCTTCTAGGAACTGGACTGTTGTCAGAAGACACCCTTTTAATGTTTTGTTGGAAATGGAAGTGTGTGTGTGTATACGTGACAGAAGCTGGTTACGTTAAGGCACAGTCATAATTTTGCCTACGCAAACTCCCACCCTATTAAATAAGGTTTAATTTAGCCGTAAACTAGCGGACGGGGACGGGCTTGCCAGAACTGGGGCTAAGAGCACAAGCAAAACCCTTCCTGCCCCTTAGGATGAGATGAGAACCTTTCCCCAAAGTGCTGCCCAGGCAAGTGGCGTTGAACTACAACTCCCAGAAATTCCAGGCAGCACAGAGATGGGCAAGTCCACAACCAGGGTCAGCTGTTATTTCAAAGACAGAAAATGCCAGACCCCCAAACCCTATTGGCTTCTTCTAGCTGGTGATCCCTGCTGAACAGGCCACTGCAGTACCAGCCTCCACCCACTAGTGGCGCTGTAAGCACCACAGGGATCTGTTGTGGCTTACAAACTATGGGTTCAAGACCCACTGTGTGCCTTCCTGCCCACCTAAATAGTTGAGACCTGTGTTTACTCTCTGGTGCTAGTACTTACCTCCAGCTCTGAATGGACTTGTCTGTCTGTCTTAGGCTCTTGCGCAAGCTGCCCGTCGCCACTTCCTCCTCCTCTTCCACCACCGAGCAGGCTAGATAGCCAACCTTAGAGAGATCCCTTGTGGATTTCATGGAGACGGCAACACTTCTCTCTTCTCAGCTTAGGAGAAGCACCGGCTGGGGTATGTTTTTACACTTTTCTATCGGTGGCTCTGCCCCTGGTGGCTGGTGGAACTGGCAGGGCAGAAGGTGAAGAGGCCAGCAGTGGATGGAGCCAGAGCTAAAGTCAGGCACAGTTACCCCCTGTCCGGCTAGAAGGCAGACAGGCAGGGGACTGGCTGAGGTTGGTTGTAGCAGTGCCCTCCTATTCAGCCAGCCTCCCCTGCTTTGTCTATCCCTAGCTTAAGGGTGGAGGAACTGGAAGTGACGGGAGGTGGTGGCACTAACAGTAGTCTGAGGTGTCTAAGTAAAATAAATAAATGCAAGAGCCTTGCTGGATCAGCCAAAAGCTTCATCTTACCCCAGTATTCTGATTCCAGTAGGGGTCAGCTGGTTGCTTCTGCCCACTAGTCTAATTCCTTAAACAGAATTCCTTAAAGCTAATAATACTTGTCCTAAAACTGGATTGGAGTATCAAGTCATTTCCATTATGGATATATATATATATATATAGTGTGTGTGTAGATGAGGAGTGGGGAATGTCAGTCCTGGGGGCCACATGTGGACCTCCAGGCCTCTCTGTGTGGCCCTTCCAACTTTCCCCCGGGCTCCCCGTCACCCCACCCTGCTTCAAACCCGCCTTGAGTGCTTTTGTGTGGCTGGTTTGTGCCCTTGCGCTTTTCCAACCTGAGGACAGAGAGGAGTGTGTTTGTGTAGAAACTAGCCTACTGTACATAGCTAATTTGCATGTGTCCCCCCCCCCCACAACATGCAAGCTCACGTATCTACCCATCCCATTTTGGTTCTTCCTTGTCTTGCCCTCCCTTAATACAGATTCTCTCTCTCCCTCTCTCTGCAGATTCCGTCATGTCCTGCTTCTCCCACGTGTGGCACACGGAAGTGCCCAACTCTCCTCCCACCAGCCCCACCAGCCCCATCCCGGCTGCCCCGCACGAGATTCCCGTCCCCCTCAGCCCCATCGTGATCACGTCTCCCGCCTCGGAAGGCCGCCCCCGCGTGTGCTCGCCGGTGTGCTCTCCCACCTCCGGGAAGGTTCGGCTGGGCTCCCCCACCTCGCCACAGCCGGGCTCCCCCATCGAGTGCTCCATCTGCTTCAACACCTATGACAACCTCTTCAAGACGCCCAAGGTCCTCCAGTGCCAACACACCTTCTGCCTGGAGTGCCTGGCCCGCCTGACCGCCACCCTCCCCCCTCACCGAGTCGAGGACCAGCTCCCCTGCCCCTTCTGCCGCCAGATCACCGAGATCCCTCTGGAAGGGCCTCCGGGCCTCCAGACGAGCAAGGAACTATTGGCCACCCTGCCTCCCGAGCTACAGAAGGAGAAAATGATCTGGATGGAGGGCACCCGCCTCTGCTGCAGGCAGTCATCTGACCCGGAGAGCGCCGAGCCCTGCATCAGCATCGACGTCGCCCCCAGCAAACCTGAAATCCCTGTGGTGCCCCCAGAGAGCTTCATGAGCAGGCTTGCCCGCTGCGACATGTGCGATGACTGGAAGCGCATCATGCTGCTCTCGGCCTTGATCATCATTCTCTTCTGCATCATCCTGTGGCCGGTCCAGTGTGCCCTGAAGACGGGCAACCTCCGCTGCTTCACCAGGACTTACACGCTGAACAGGCCACACTATGTGCCACCGCCTCCAACCACCACCCCAGCGCCAACAATGAGCGACATTCTTGACCTCCTAGGGTGAGCCCGAGAGAGGGAGGGACTGTGTTTCAGTGGGCAGAGCACATATTTTGCACGCAGGAAGTACGTATTTTGTACCTCCAAGTTGAACAAAACCCTCTTGGCCTGAGACTGTCACAGTGGACAACTCTAGACTCTAGGTGGTCCAACGGTCTGGCTTTCTGAGTTGGGACATTAGTGCTTTCTGCTCTCTCGACATGCTCATGATGCTCTTTTTAGGAACCTCTGGAAACTTTTAAATAAAGACATTGCCGTTCCATACGCCCTGTGGGTTCTGCTCTGTTAACCCAGTTTGTGACTCCCATGGCAATGCAGAGAGCAGAGGTGAACCTTTTTGCAAGGTCAACACCTGCTGCTCTGAAGGATGCCCACCAAAGAGTTACCTGGAATGATGCCTCCCCACACACCTATCATACCAGCAGGAATCAGAGGCCAACTGTTCAAAATTGCACAGTGTTGTCCCCTGGGCCCATTACATGTGAAAGGACAATGGGAAAAAGGACTTTTCCCCAGAGACTGACTCCCTTCACCAACAGCTTGAATGAAGCCTATGCGCAATTATATCTTGGAGTGGGAAGAGAACGTATTTAATTTTATATGTGTTATTAAACATTTCAATTTTATATAGATGGTGTGTGGTATTCTACAAATATGGCAGTTTCTTTAAATTGACTTAAATATGTGTTGGTGTTTTGCAGGATTTTTTTCCCCCCGAAGGGTGGGTAGCCGTGCACAATTGAGAGAGAGAGAAAACAAGCAGAGAATGGTTTTTAAAGAGGTTACGAGGGGCTACCTGCACTTGTGGTCTTCCCATTGGGGGCATATGATTGGCTGCTGTGAGAACAGGAGGCTAGACTAGATGGCCACGCTTTGGCCCAATCCAGCAGGGCTCATCTTGCTAGATGGGTGTCAATGAGGTTCCTTCGTGGTTTATCACTGGTATGACTAGCCTAGGAGAATGCACCGTACAACACACCACACAACACACACTACAAATCCTTTGCCACACACAGAAGGTTCCTCAGCAAGCGACTAACTTTTGTAAAGATTTTCTAGAAGAAATAACTTTTAAAATCTCATGGTTTGATTAGACAATCCCTCCCAACCATAACCACCCAGTGGGTTCTTAAGCCTGATCTGTATTGAGACATCAGCAAACAAATCATGACCCTTTAAGCTAGCAGTGGTCGCTTTTCCCAACTCTGTTTTAAGCACACAAAAACAAAACACACCAGCAAGACATCGCAGCTCTGAAGCAACTCGCAGAGACTCCCCCCATACCTTTTCCAAAGGCAGGGAAACATGGTGTCTTGCAAATGCCGTGACATTTATGTTAGTATTCCTGCTCCGTGATTGCAGTCATGGAATTGTTGTCTTTCACATGGCGGTCTTACTCAAGAGTAGGATGAGCTCCTGACAACTTGAACCCATTGAGTGTTTGCTTACAGCTTTCAGCATGGCCCCTTTGTTTATTGCCAGCATTCAAGGTTTAATTTGGAAGTTTCTCACCTCGAGACTACTCTTTTTAAAAAGACAACTTCTACTAAGATTGGGTTGCCATATCTTGAAGAGCAAAAAAAGAGAGGTCAGAGCCCGAGCTGCTGCCAGCCCAAGATGGGGTGAGTGGTCAGAGGGCTGGTGTGATTTAAGAGTCCAGCAAAATCTGGAATGCCATAGATGTTAGCCATCCCTGGTGTGGAAGAAAAGGTACCCTGTTTAAAAAAACCTCTCGTTAACATAGAGAAGCATTCCTAGTAATCTCAAAATGGTGGCGCAATTTGGCATTTTCCCCATATAAGGGTAAACCAGACAGTGACTACAGATGTGGCATTACTGTAAGGTAGCACAGCCATGTTCAGTCGTAACAGTAAGCCAGAGCTGCTCTGAAGGTGATGGACTTCTCCCTCATTGGAGGTTTTTAGACAGAGGTTGGGGGCGGCTGTCTGCCAGGGATTCTTTAGCTGTGAATCCTGCATGGCAGGGGGTTGGACTAGATGACCCACGGGGTCCCTTCCAACTGATTCTGATTCTGCCATAATGTGGTTTCTCTAAAGCAAGCATCACACTTAAGTGTGACGCCCGATCCACTCCTATTTTGCTCCTCTCCTGGCAGAATAAGACAATAAGGAAGCTTCAACTTCTAGCTGTTTCTGAACAAGGTGTGTGGAAAGATGCCCGTAGCTCCCTAGCAAGCCATGATCAGCATGGATCGTTCTGTTAGCTATCCGATCATAGCCTGCTAGGGAGCCACAATTGGGGGGCATGGGCAAAATGAGCAAAAATCACAAACAAGAGTTGCTGCAACATACTATGGCCTCAGCCCAGTATACCTGAAGGAGCGTCTCCACCCCCATCATTCAGCCCGGACACTGAGGTCCAGCTCCAAGGGCCTTCTGGCGGTTCCCTCACTGCGAGAAGTGACATTACAGGGAACCAGGCAGAGGGCCTTCTCGGTAGTGGCACCTGCCCTGCAGAACGTCCTCCCATCAGATGTCAAGGAAACAAACTAACTGACTTTTAGAAGACATCTGAAGGCAGCCCTGTTTAGGGAAGTTTTTAATGTTTGATCTTTTATCGTGTTTTTAATCTTCTGTTGGGAGCCGCCCAGAGTGGCTGAGGAAACCCAGCCAGGTGGCAGGTGTATCAACAATAAATAATAATAATAATAATAATAATAATAATAATAATAATAATAATAATTAATTATTATTATTATTATTATTATTATTATTTATTACTACTACTACTACAATTCTCTCCTCTGCAGCTCAGTAAACCCAACCCCACTGAGGAGAAAACCGTACCACACTCCATGCACAACGATGTGCTTTTGCCTCCTATTTCTGTGACGTTTTAACAACTTTCCCCTCTCCACCACACCCCACAAAAAAGGACACTCATTAGCTTACTGTGCTTATATATATATCTATATATCTATAAAAAAAACAAGTTAAAAGGAGATTCGTAGGTTCTATTACAGACATCCAGAGGCACTTGCAGATAAACAGCATCAGGGAATTTGTGCACGACGGGGGGGGGGGGGGAGTTTGTCTCTCTCCTGAATAAGTTAGGCCAAGATTTGTTCCTAAAGCATAGACAGCTCCTCCCTTGACAGGTGGCATGCTGGGTCAATCTTTGGTTTTCTGTGCTGAATCCAAGGTTCAAGTGGTGAAAACGAGCAATAGGTGGCGATGGAAGGTTGTGGAGGACGTGCAGGTGCGACTCTCGGCAACCCCTAATATAAGGGCAGGAAAAAAGGGAAGGGGAAAGAGGTATTCACTTTATTTATTTGCTCTGAGCATTTGTACCCCACTGTTCAACCAAAAAACACTCCCAGAGCATCCAGGCTTCTGCTTGCTATCTCTCCCACTGAAGCAGCTGCCCCCTAGATAACAGTGGAGGCGAGAGGAAGCCACAGCAGAACCAATGGAGGTTGCTCTGCCTCCCAGCAATTTGAACATCACAGAATTAACAGAGACAGAATAGCAAGTGTCTCTGTTTTGGTCATGCGCATTGCTTTGTTTTAAGATCATGCCACCAGAGCTGTAGCTAGGTGATCTTCTGCCCCTGGCAGAACCGCCCAGATCGCGCCCCCTAGCCATGGACAAATCAGCTCTTCTTTCCGCCTCTCCTCCAACCGCCCTCCTACAACCATTCAATTTACCCTCTATTTAAAACCATTTCTTACGAGGCAAACAAGAGGCATCATCAGAGTTGCAAGTACACAAAGAAGATGTGGAACAGGGCTGGGGACGGGGTGTGGCCTGTGTGGAGGGGTGTGGCCTGTGTGGAAGGGGGTGTGGTCTGCTGAGAGGGGGCGTTGCCCAGGGGGAATTCTGAGAGCTATGCAAGCAAGTCTGGAAGGGGCACATTTGATCCCATGGCCTGGGGTTCCCCATCCCTGATCTGTGGGCTGCGGTGGATACCATTTCCTTCTGTGCCCTCAAATATACAATGCCTGGGACATTTGGGCAGAGAGCGTGGAAGAGAGGGATTGCAATACGCCCAGAAGCAGTTCTGCTCAAACTGGGTCTCCTTTTTCTTTTTTAAAAAAAGAAGGCTAGACTATGGTACTACCAGTCATAACCTCCAAACCTTTTCAGAGAGTTTTAAAAACAAAACAAAACACCACTGAAAATGACAAGAAAACCTTTCAAAATGCCCCCTGCCTCCTGTGAACGGGGCAGTGAATATTGGGTGATGAGGAGGGGCAGAGGGGAAATCTCTCTTTCTCTACGGAATACGGAACAGGAACATTCCATGCTGAAACATTTTGTAGCAGGTATGCTACAGCAGCAGCAAGAATACTTATTGCAAAGCATTGGAAGACACAAGACCTACCCACTCTGGAAGAATGGCAGATGCAAGTAATGGACTACATGGAAATGGCGGAAATGACTGGCAGAATCTGAGACCAGGGAGAAGAGTTGGTGGAAGAAGATTGGAGGAAATTTAAAATTTGTCTACAGAAACATTGTAAAATTTTTGCATGTTGATGACATTGAAATGAGCTGAAGGAGTTCTAGCAACAAGGTTAAAAATAAGATTGGATTGATAATAGATAAATTAATTGGATATGAATTTGCTGAAATAATTTTTAAAAGGGATACAAAAAAGGGAGATGTGAGGAAGTCAGGAAAATAAGTGAATCAAAGAGGAGAAATTTAAAAAAGGGGATTTTTGTGTTTTTTTCTTTTTCTGCTTTTTTCTATTTTTTTTTTTACAGGTTAAATGTTTGTATTTTTTGTATTTGGTAATTTTATACTTTTCTGTATGTGTTTTTTCTTTTTTCTGTTTGTTGTTATTTCTGAAACTTAATAAAATATTACTAAAAAAATAAGAAAGAAAGAAAGAAACATTTTGTAGCAGATCCCACTGGTCCCTTAAAACAGCGTTAAAGTTAAACAAACAAACCACAGACCTGTTTTATAGCCACCAAGTACACGTCCCTCTCCGAAGCTGCTATCTCCCTGAGCTGCTTAAACCTGAGACCTTTGTGGCTTTAACGCTGAGGTTCTCGTATACGGAGGCAGATTCTTCGTCGACTCTGTAGAAACACATAAACACAGAATTGTAGAGTTGGAAGGGGGCTAGTGGGGCATCTAGCTCAACCCTCATCTTGCGCAAAACAGGAGAAAGGGGGCTGGAACACATCAACCGAGAGCAAACCCCCATCCTCCAACCCCCCTCCCCCCCAAATAAAAGCTTCTGGAAGCAGGGTGTGGAGAAGAGAAGTCTTGCAAAAACTAAGCCAGCCCATATGCCTCCCTGGGGCATCACATTTTGCATTTCTTGGGGGCTTTCGAGTGTTCAAAGCATTTCACATCGATTATCAAGCTCAGTGTTTTTCAACCACTGTTGCCTGGTGTGCCGTGGGAAAAATTGAAAAATTCGAAAGATTTAAAAATAAAGTATTTTATAATTTTTCATATTTCTGTTTACTTACTATTTCATAATAAAGTAATTATAAAATACTTTCTTTGTGTTTATTTGATTCCTATTCAAGAGAATTACTTTATATATAGTCAATATAGGCACAAAGTTAAATTTTTTAACATTTTCTAATGGTGGTGTGCCTCGTGATTTTTTTCATGAAACAAGTGTGCCTTTGCCCAAAAAAGGTTGAAAAACACTGATCTAGCTTGTAACCACATGGCCGTTTTGTTGCTGCTTCCCCTGTCTATGAAAGCATTCTCATCTTGAGAGGCAGTGCGGTGTAATGGGTAGAGTGCTGGAGGACCAGGATTCAAATCCCCCTCTCGGCCACCGTGTGTGTGTGTGTGTGTGTGTGTGTGTGTGTGTGTGTGTGACCTTGGGCCAGTCACTGCCTCTCAGCCTAACCTACCTCACAAGCTTGTTGCAGTGATGGAGAGAGAGGTGAACCAGGTAAGACACCTTTAATTCCTTGGAGGAACGGTGGTATAGAGATGTAAGAACAAAATAAACACTAAATCTTACAAAGAACTGAGGCAATGATTGGGTTCCTTAACAGTAATGTTTGCTGGGAGGCCTTTGGGCATGGAGGTGAACTGTTGGCTTCCCACCCTCCCAACATGCCAATTGGATGCTATGCTGCTCACAACAATTTGTATTTCTGCCCTCTCACAATTTCCTCTGGCATCCCCAGCTCTGAAAAGAATGTTCTCTGTAGCCAAAAATTTGCTCTGAATTCATGTTGGGCCAAGGCTTCACGTCTATGCTGTCTCCCCAACTCCTCCCCGCCCCCCGCTTTGCCCTCAAATAAGGCCCTCTTCCCCACAGCTTCACCTTACCCTGTCTGGACTCTTGGTGACGGGGGACGAGCTTTCATTCTGGGCTGCTCCATCGGCGGGTATCGGATATTCAAGTACTCTCTCTCCTTCCTTGTATTTCTCTGAAACGGACAACCGGACAGAACTGATTGGTTCCACAGCTCCTCCAACCTTTGAGGCCATTTCTAAAATGTGGCCTACTCTTGCTCAGAGTAGACCCACTGAAATTCATGGATGAGACTACCTTGGGTTCACTGGGCAGCATCCCACCTCGTTTTACTCAAGAACAGACTCATGGAAATCACTGTGCCCAAGTTAGCCAATGTCCACCAACTTCCATGGGTCTACTCTGAGTAGGACCAGCACTGGATGCAACTGCGGCTGATGGAGGTTGGAGCCCAGCAACTTCTGAAGAGCCGCAGGTTCCTTATTCTTGCATTTTAAAAAAAGGCAGAGCTGTGATGGAGGTAGCTCAGGGAAATACAGGCAAGTGACAGTCTGGTTCAGGGATGAGGAGCCTACAGCCCTCCAGATGTTACTCTCACCATCCCTGGCCATTGGCCATGCTGGCTGGGGGCTGATGGGAGATGGGAGTCTGGTTCCCCACCCCTGGTTTAAATGCTTTCAGAGTAAACACCTTGGGAGTTGAGCTCAGAAAGCAATTGCTGACAGGAGCAAGCCAGCAGTAAATCACTCCCTGCAAGTTGGAATTAACTCTTTATTGGCAAGAGCATGATGTGCACAGACTTGGCGGAATGTCAGGCCTAATGAGCACAGGTCTTGCCGCATGGATCTGTTGCCAAGACTGAAAGTCCCCACCTCCCCATAGCAGTCTTAAGTCCTCTCCTCTCCAGGGTTTTTCCTAAGCAATCAGAGACTGAATCTGCATGAAGCCAAGGTTTCCTTTACCCATTTCAGCCCTCTTCTGGTTCTGGGAGACCAGGGAGGAGGGGAGCCGGTCGCATCAGGAGTGGGAGACACCTGTGACTCTTCAACAGCTGGACTCATCTCTGCCTCTTGGCATCCCTTCCCCAACATTCCTGATTCAGCTTCTGCCTCCGATTCTGGACTTCTCTCTGCCACAGGCTCTCCCAGCTCACTAAGCCCCGTTACCCCTTCAGCGTCTGACACCTCCTCCTCCTAAACTTCTCTCTCTGACCACTCATGGTCACCCCCAGTCTCTGAGCCTTCTTCCTTTGGGGGTTCCCTAGCTGGTTCCTTCCACCATTCCATTGCATCCAAAACTGTGCAATCCAGTCCCTGGTCCCATCCCTAAGCACTCTTCAGATCAAAACCACCCCTCTTTTGGTGGGCAAATGGGACGCCCCCTACCTGTTCCTCTTCCAGCTCCTTTTGTTCTGTGGCAATGTACTGCTGGACAGCCATGTAGACGAACTTGTACTGCGCTTCTGTTTGCACCATGCCAGAGCGCTGCCTCCGTACCATCTGGATGGTCTTGGGGATATCGATGTCACAGTCCAAACCTATTTATGGGTCAAGAAAGGTGGGGCAGCCTTAGGTCACATCTGCCCTGTACACTTAAAGCATGCGGCTTCTCCCCCAAAGGGTCCTAGGAACTGTCATCCATCAAGAGTGCTGGGAATTGCAGCTCTGTACACTACAATTCCCAGGATCCTTTGGGGCAGGAAGCCATGTGCTTTAAAAGTGTGATGTGGAAAGAGAGCATTTTTCCCTGTGGCAGATTTAGAATTGGGGGTACACCCATACAGCGGGTGGCGCTGTGGGTTAAACCACAGAGCCTAGGACTTGCCGATCAGAAGGTCGGCGGTTTGAATCCCCGTGACGGGGTGAGATCCCGTTGCTCAGTCCCTGCTCCTGCCAACCTAGCAGTTCAAAAGCACATCAAAGTGCAAGTAGATGAATAGGTACCACTCTGGTGGGAAGGTAAACAGTGTTTCTGTGCGCTGCTCTGGTTCGTCAGAAGTGGCTTAGTCATGTTGGCCACATGACCCGGAAGCTGTACGCCGGCTCCCTCAGCCAATAAAGCGAGATGAGCGCCACAACCCCAGAGTCGGTCACAGCTGGACCTAATGGTCAGGGGTTCCTTTACCATACAGCCAAGATGGCTTCATCTTAAAGAAGGTGTAAGAAAACAACTTATCCCAAAATTATTTGGTGGAAACGAATGTTTTAGGGAAGGGCATATGAGGCAAAAAGGAGATTATGGTGGACACACAGGAACCCCAGATGATATATTCATTGAATATTCACTCAGATTTCCTTGCACAATGCTTAATCAGTAGTCAAGGCCAGGGCCGGATTTAGGTTTGATGAGGCCCTAAGCTACTGAAGGTAATGGGGCCCTTTATATGTCCAGCTGTCCTTTGTCAACAACAAATTGTCACTGTTTTTCGTGTTTAATATATGCTATATGGTAATTTATGGACCTAATAGGTACCTAAAATAGGGACCTAAAAGCCATTTGCACATAACAAATAGGAGCCTACACAACACAAAACACTGTTGCTGTACATATGTTTTATTTTATTTGTTTTTTATCTTATATTTTGGAAATGTACATCCAGTTTGTTTTTTCCCTTTAAATTTTTTGAGGGGCCCCAAAAGAGTGCAGCCCTAAGCCATAGCTTGTTTAGCTTATACGCAAATCCAGCACTGGTCAAGACTATGCCCTGTCTTTACTGAGCATTCATCCCAATTTGTTTTGGGGGAGGTTATACAACAGAGGGTTTTCATCCCTTGAATTCAACGTGCAGCCTTAACAGTTACAGTAGATGATCAAATCCCTTCCGTAAAACAGTGACAGTCTGTTGGCGACCACTCTTGTGAGCGGCTCCAAAAGGCCAACTCATGTATAAAACGAGAATCGTGCCCAGGTGGGAAGTGTTAAACTTTCCCATAATGATGTAGTTAAAATTCAAGTTCCTTGTCCCTAGGATCATCCGGAACAATCTTGAAATCCCTTTTGGAACACAAAAAGCTGCTGAATGCCTAACTAACTGCATGGCGGCCAGCAAGATTGAAGGGAAGAGGGCAAGCTCCAGAGGGACAAGAATGGGGGCAAGCTCTGGGGTCAAGTCTATAGTATAAAAGCTCACTGGTCAGGCATCTTCAGAGTTTTCAGCCTTGAAAACACCCAGATAGCCTGTTTGCCCAGAGCAGTTAGTAGTTTATGACCTAAAGCGAAGTTTCTCCGCTAACTGGTCGCCTGGATGCAGTACCAGCTCACTATAGGCGAGTGCCTATTATTTACAAGACTGCATTAAACATTCTGCATGCCCCAGATCCTCCTTAGAATTAAAAGGGGGAGAGAACCTCAAAGTTCTATTGTTTACCTTGCCTGTGAATAGTGTCCACCAAGATGTCTATCACTATGATGGTGCCCGTTCGTCCTATCCCGGCACTGGGGGAAGAAAGAGAGGTGAGGAGGGCAAAGTTGCCACCAGCCCAGCGCAGACATTAGCCCATTGGTCAGCCAAGGTGAGAATGGCTACAACAGGTACAGGAAGGGCTGGGACCCCCAGGAAGTTGGTAGACTCCAGCTCGCATCAGCCAACTTTGACAACATTCAAGGAAGGGGCGGGTGGGAAAATCAATCGCCCAACATTTAAACCCTTTTCTCTAGAGGGTTTAACATTGAGATTACTGCCATTAAGGAGATTACAAGGCAGCCATAAAAACAGCGTTGATGGGATTCCTGATGCAAGAATCATAAGCCTTGTAATTATATGTCCCCCCCCCCCTACCCAGCCCCGCTGATCTCCAACCATCCCAGAATCACTGTTTTCTCCTCCCATCGCCCGTTCTTGACATCTTAAGATGTTCACATTCTCTATGTTGGTTTATAATCTGTAAGGGAGGAGCGTAGAGCCTGGCTAGATAACAGAAAGTCCTTCATGCAGCGTGGAACTATGGAACTCACTCCCACAAGATGGCTTTAAAAGAGTGGGGAGCCTAGAAAATCTAGAGCATACAAACTGAGAGTGCTTTGATATTATTACTTGAGCAATCCACGAAAATTCATTGGCCAATACTGCCAACCTCTGCAGCCAGTTCAGCCAAGCATCGCCCCCTCCTGGCCACTCACCTGCAGTGCACTACGATAGGCCCAGTGTCCGGGACGCTTCTCTGGGCCCTGTTGACTTGATCCAGGAAGCCTAGGACTCCCCCCGGCTCATTGGGGACCCCGTGATCTGGCCAGCTGAAATACTGGAAGTGCTTGATTTGCCTGGGGCGCTCTTCCTGCAACATTGGAGGAGGAGATAGTTTTGTAAGGCTAAATACATATCCCGCTCTGAGTAGTGCAGATCAGGGAAGAGAAACACAGATCTGCCTGGTTTAGGGAAATAGCGGCAGTGGGAATTGTTAAGCGTTATGTTAGGGACGCGGGTGGCGCTGTGGGCTAAACCACAGAGCCTAGGACTTGCCGATCAGAAGGTCGGCGGTTCGAATCCTCGCAACGGGGTGAGCTCCCGTGCTCAGTTCCAGCTCCTGCCCACCTAGCAGTTCGAAAGCACATCAAAGTGCAAGTAGATAAATAGGTACCGCTCCTGCGGGAAGGTAAACGGTGTTTCCGTGTGCTGCTCTGGTTTGCCAGAAGCGGCTTAGTCATGCTGGCCACATAACCTGGAAGCTGTACGCCGGCTCCCTCGGCCAATAAAGCAAGATGAGCGCCGCAACCCCAGAGTCGGCGACAACTGGACCTAATGGTCAGGGGTCCCTTTACCTTTACCTTTATGGGTAATGGGGTGATTTGTCAAGGAACTGGGGGTGGGGGACAAAACTAGGAAAATGTTTGCACAGGTACTGGCACAAAGGAAGTTGTATACCATGATTGCATCTTACACAGGGGTTCAGTCCAAGGGTTCAATGTATATTTAGAAGCGCATATACACTCTCTTGCCCGACACCACTGATTCATGAACATCTGTGAGGTGGGAGAGTAGGGGACAGCAGGAGGCACATGGATTGAGTGGAGAAGATTCTGTCACCTGTGTGCCATATGCAAAACTGAAAACAGCTTGCCTTATACTCCTACTTTGTATTATTTAGCTCGGCGGGGTTCTCTATTTTGCTGGTTGCGGGAGGAACGATCTGCAAGATCTGCAACAGGCACTGGAATCACAATGCAAACTGCTAAAAGATTGCATTGAGCTTGCAGCCAGCTTTGCTGAGACGCACTCTTCTGAAGCTTCATTTTTCTGAAGGCGCTAGAAACTTTATTTTATTTTATTTTTTTAAAGATCAGAGGGATTTCTGAATTCTGCAGAATTTTCCACTTTTCCCACACCCTTGTGGGGCAACAGTGTATACTCATTCCTGGGTCTTTCCAAGCTGGGAGGTGGGGAGTTTATCTACAGGCAGATGATCCAGCGAGATTAGACGAAAATGCCATCTCAAAGCAAACACCATCACATGCAAAAGGTCTATTAAAGAGGTGACCTCTCACCCTGTCCATCCGTGAAATCTCCAGCTCTCGGATGTGATAACCTTGAGCTTCTCGTTCGCCAACATTCCTCACGCTGATGTAACCATATTCCTTGGCACAGTTTTTATCCGGCCAGTAGCGGAAACATTTATTCTGTGGGGAGAGAGAGAGAGATTAAATCTCATTAAAAGCAAAATTCCAGACTGCATCAACAAAAGGATCAAGGGAAACAACAGTGCCACTCTATTCTGCCTTGGTCAGAACCCCACCTGGCGTGCTGTGCCCATTTCTGGGCACCAAAATTTAAGGAGGATATTGGAATGTGTGCAGAGGAGGGAGACTAAGATGATGGAGGGTCCAGAAACGGTGAAGCACGTGAACGTAAGCAGGTATTCGCTTGGTGTTAAATAAGGATCAGGCAGACTCAGCAATGGAGAATAAGAAGGTGAAGTTTATTGTCAGGCAATAAGGACCCAGTTTGGAATCTCTTCCAAAAGGAACTGGGACCCCGATTCACAGAAATCCAGAGGTCTTTATACCTGAGCAGATCACAGCAAATCATAGATCATGAGGCAACCACGAGGCAGTCACGATATTGTCAGCGAAAATTAGCCAATTAGCAAGCTTCTTGCCATGCTACCAGCTCCTGGTCAAGCACTGGTCAAGCACGGAGCTCTAGTTCCGCTTTCCGATGCTCGCAGTGACGCTCTGTCTAACCTCTCCCCTAGTTATGACAGGACAGGGAGTTTGGAGATTTTGTGGTTTTGTCTTCCTGTTCTGTGGATTAATTTAGCCTGTATTTGAGGGGATTTTGTACCAGAATCTCTGATTCATGTCTTCCCCTTGTCCAGGGTACACGGATGTTTGTAGGGGAAAGGTCGGCTCCTAATTTTGCTGTTTCAAGCAGTATGCAATTAGCTAAGGCACGGCTTCCCTTTGATTCAAAATGGATTATAAAATACTGTAAGCCCTGATTATGTGTGAGCATATATGAATATATTGATTACTGTACTGATAACTGATTATATGGATAGCATAGGGGTAGCCCTTCTTCCTTGCCTCAACGGAGCCTTATGAGGAGCGGTTGAGGGAATTGAGTATGTTTAGCCTGGAAAAGAGGAAAGTGAGAGGTGATGGGATGGCCACCTTCAAATATCTCAAGTGCTCTCACATAGAAGAGGGAGCAAATTTGCTTTCCAGCGCCCTAAGAAGCAAGGATGTGAACCAGTGGATTCAAATGACAAGAAAGGAGATTCTAGCTAAGCATTAGGAACATAGCTGTCAACTTACAGATTTGAAAATAAGGGACCAGCAGCCTCGAAAATAAGGGATCTGCAGCCAAAATAAGGGATTTTCCAAGCGCGGGTATGTTCAACCTCTGAGCCCCTCCAAGCCAAAGGCAAAAAGCCCAGCCAGCAGCCTAATGAAGCCTCAAGCGGTGGTTCCCACAGTGCAGAAACCCGGCAAAGGGGATGCAGCAAGGAAAACCACTGTTGCCTCTCCGCTGGGAAGCGCTGAGCAAAGGCGAGTCCCCAGGCAACGCGGCCGATTTGATCGGCACAAGGCATGCAAGCTCCACCCCTCAGTCGTTCTTAGACTCCTTATTGGGTGAGCAATGCAGCCAAGCAACACAGTTGGAGCCTCCCTCCTCCCTGGCCGGCAGGGGGGGAGGGAAAGGAGCTGCTTCCTTTGAAACCCGGGAAATTTAAGGGGCATCATCAATAAGGGACAGCAGCGGGACACAGCGCTGGGATAAGGGACTTTCCGCCAAATAAGGGACGGTTGACAGCTATGATTGGGAAGAACTTTCTGATTGGACAGTGCAAACAGGCTCTCCTTCACAGGAGGTGTTTAAACAGAGGTTGGAAGGCTATCTGTCAGGGGTTCTTCAGCTGTGATTCCTGTATTGTACAGGGATGGTCTAGAATTCAGCGGTTCTCAACCTGTGGGTCCCCAGATGTTGTTGGACTACAACTCCCATCATCCCTGAGCTCTGGCCTTGCTAGCTAGGGGTGATGGGAGTTTGTAGTCCAACAACATCTGGGAACCCTCAGGCAGAGAAAGGCTGGTCTAGATGGCTCTTGGGGTCTCTTCCATCTCTACAATTCTCTGACTCTAATCAATGCAGATCTCCATGTGTTGCCTTTCAGCTAGGTCTACTATTTTCTGTGGGCACATGATTTGGAGTGCTGCAGTATCTCAAAGCTGACGGAAGTTGTGGTTTCCTTTGTACATAACAGAACTTGCACCTCGTTCTCTTGAAATGAAAGCACCTTGTTTTTCCGGTGTTCCCAAATGCTTAGCTTTGGAGCATATGGAACAATTCCTCCTTGGTGTTCTCATGCACACCTTTCCCCAGAACGACTCCAGGAGCCTATTCTCACTGGCTGACTCACTTCCTTACTCTCTCTCTGATTGGCTCCGATCAGCCAAAAAGGGTGAGAATGGCTAAAAATCTTCCCCCTTCCATGCTGTGATTGGACAAGCTCTAGGATGCTGGAGACAGGGGCCCTGCCGCACAAATCGTAAGGGATCTTCAATTCCCACAATCCTGGACTGCTACATCACCGGATAAGACGGTCCCTTAACTATCTGTTATCCACGAAAGAGGAGGAAAAAATACAAGCTTAAAGTGGTTGGTGGATGGGTGGGGGGCAGGCTATGTAAGCATCCTATGACCTATAGGTCAGGATATTAATAGGCAAGATGTTAAATTGTTTTTATATGTAACAACTGTGGCAAGAGTATTATTAGCCCAGAAATGGAAACAAGAAGAAATTCCGATGAAAGAAGAATGGCAGATGAAATTAATGGACTATGCAGAATTGGACAAAATGACAGGAAGGATTCGAAACCTGTGGGACAAGAGATTTAAAGAAGATTGGAAGAAGTATATGAATTATTTGAAGAGCAACTGCAATCAACAAATTACGCTAGTAGGATTACAATAAGTTTTGTAAGGAGAAATATACAAAGTGTTACAAAGTATAAAAAGATAGAGATATTGGTTATGAGTTTGAAATGTAATAGGGAGGATAAGAAATGCATACTGAGAGATTAGACTGGGAAATTTTCAGACAGGATTGATGGAAGTCAAAAATTTGAATAATATGTAAAAGTATGTTTAAGTACTGTTGAAAATGATACGTTAAAAAACTAATAAAAAATTATATTAAAAAAAAATGATAGCATCCTATGAACAAGTTTCCAAACAGAGCTGGAGGGTACCAAGGAAGTGATTACGAACACTGCGATTTCCCTTTCTCGTTGTTGGTAATGAAACCAGCATTTTGAGAGGCAAGGCTGTTAATAAGGCTCTCAGCCAACATGGCAATTACCAGCTGGCTCCCTTTCAAGCCTCCGTTTGAAGAGGCTGTTCAAGCTCATCATCAGCTAATTATAACCCACTTGCTCTTTCTGACATGCAGAGGTGGGGACAAAAATTAAGAATAAGGGAGCCCTGGCCAGCTCATCCGAGCCGTTTCTTCAAACCAAAAAGGTTATGAGCCACAGCACAACTTCTGACACCATCGGAGCACCACTTGACATTTGGCCAGGGGGTGGTGGGAACACGTGTGTGGAAACTAGCCTACTCTGGAAAGGTAAAATTCGCATTTGTTGCTTTGCCGACTTTTGCCTCTGACTCTTTCCCTCCTTGGCAGGTGGCCCTCAGAAGGTTGCTGGGAAGGGAATGTGGCCCTTATGCTGAGAAGAAGCCCCCCCCCCCGCTCCTGCACTACTGATTGGCTCACCCTCCCTCGCTCCACTTCTTTGGTCGTCATGACAATGACATGAGTATTCTCTTGGTAGACCATCGCCCAGAAGTCGTTCACTGTGGTTTGGAGGCAGCCCTGGGTGGCAATGTAGATTTTGCTGTGTTCAGAGCTCTTCCCGTCTTCAAGAACATTCTAGAACAGGGCGGGGGGGAGGGGCAGGGGGTGTTGGAAAGTAAGGGAAATGGGACACCCACACACACAAAAAGAGGTTGGTGAGTATAAGGAAGAACAGAAAGACAAGCACTAATGGATGACTAGCTTCGTTGTGCTCATTTAATTAATTTAAATTTATTAATTTCACCCACTGAAATCAGTGAACATGCCTAAGTGTGGTCCATTAATTTCAGCAGGTCTGCTCTGAGTAAAAATGAGTTGAATGTCACCCTAAATTATCGTTTTCCCCCACCCCATTTTAATGTATTTGTTTAATGATTAAATTTTGACATCCAAAGCTAGATCCTCTTTACTGTACAGACACTTTTAAAAGGGGGAAAAAACCTATGTAAAATAAAATACTAAATGAAAAAGTTTAATCACCTCAGCTAATAAAATAATAATAATAATAATGATGATGATGATGTTAGGGTCACAGAGTTCCCTATACTACATGTGGCTTTACATTGCCTTGCTAGTCCAATAATTCATAAGACTCAATTTTTCCAACAATAATAAAATCATCTGACTGTCTGGCACATTAAACTTTTAAACGAACAGAAACCAAAGTATTAGGCTGACACGATAAAAATGCTTGTACAGTGGTACCTCGTATGTCAAACAGTATCCGTTCCAGAAGTTCGTTCGACTTCCAAAACATTTGGAAACCAAAACATGGCTTCTGATTGGTTGCAGGAAGCTCCTGCAGCCAATCAGAAGCTGCGGAAGCCCCGTCGGACGTTCAGGTTCCAAAGAACGCTCACAAACCGGAACACTCACTTCTGGGTTTGCGGCGTTCAGGAGCCAAAACGTTCGACTTGCAAGGTGTTCAGGATCCAAGGTACAACTGTACACCCACAGCTGAAATGGTACATGTTTAGGTTTAAAAAGTAGAATTTAACTAACTAAAAATAATTCCCATGACCCTCTGGGGGAAGCTAGGACCACTAAGCTGATCTAACTGAGCACCAATGTGGCATAGCAGTAGTTAAAGAAGGAATGGGGAACCTGTCCTCGTCCAGAAGTTGGTGGACTACGACTTCCATCATGCCTTGCTTTTGGCTGTGCAAGTTTGGGCAACTGGGAGTTGGGAGTCCAAAAGCATCAGAGGCAGGGCGGTCCAACACGTGGCCCTCGAGGCCTTTTTGGTGGCCCTTGGCAACATTTGACACACAAACTCTGCAGCCCTCAGCAGCCTTCCTGGAGCCAGGTAAGGGAGGCACTGAACTTTGGGAAGGAGGTGTGAGACTCTGGCAGGGTCCTAGAGTCTCCCCACCTCCTTCCCGAAGCCTAGCTAGTGGCTTCCCAGCACTAATTTCCAATCAAATTTTGGCACTGTGTGGGCTGTGGGTTCCATGTTGAAGTACTCTTGCTGCCCACTTGGTTTGAAAAGCTGGACTGCCCTAAATTAGAGTGCTGAAGTTGGGGGCTGGGAAGACCCAATATCTTATCTCTCTGCCCAGCTTAGAAAAAGAAGAAGAGTTTGGATTTGACATCCCGCTTTATCACTACCCAAAGGAATCTCAAAGCGGCTAACAGTCTCCTTTCCCTTCCTCCCCCACAACAAACACTCTGTGAGGTGAGTGGGGCTGAGAAACTTCAGAGAAGTGTGACTAGTCCAAGGTCACCCAGCAGCTGCATGTGGAGGAGCGGAGATGCGAACCCGGTTCCCCAGATTACGACACTACTGCTTTTAACCACTACACCACACTGGCTCTGTGCACAAAGCAGTGCTGAGAACGAAAGGCCCTTTGTCCATGTTCAGAGACACCTGCTACTTTGCCACCCATTGCTTTGCAGGTTAAGATCAAGTCCTCTGGCCCTCCCCTCCCTGGCCTCAGGCCTTCACTGCTCACCTTAATATAATTGGCATTGATGTAATCGGAACCTGGGACACTCTCATCTACGTCTCGGAGAGCCACTCGCGTCGTGTCAACTACGCGAAGAGAGAAACATGGCATGATATTTTGGGGAGAAAATTGCAGCAATTCCCAGATGTATTTATAGGTTGTCTCCTGGATAACCCTCACAAATGACCATGCAAGGTAGTTTATGGCGATACAAAAAAAGTGCATACACACACACACACACACACACACACGTCACTGTCCCAAGGTGGTTAAGTCCGGGTACAAATCCTAATCGCTCCACCACACCAGACCCATTGCTCTGCCTACTTTTCCTTCTGACTCCGCCCACCACTTGCACGCGGCCCTCGGAAGGTTGCCCTGGACAGGATGCGGCCCTCGGGTGAAAAAGCTGTGATGCTTACAGGGAAGGATGTTTTTGTAGCGGTTCTTCGCTTTGTTCTCTGCACGCTGTCCCTCTTTCCGGGGGTAGAGGAACTTGCACTCCTGCTGCTGCAGCATCTGCGAGGGCAGAAACAAGAAAGGGAGAAAGCTTGAATTTTAAAAAAACACTCCGCACCCGCAAAGTGCTTTCGAAGAGGGAGTGTAAACCTTGAAGTGAAATTTGTACAAGCTACCTCGAAAGCACGTCAAAGCGCAAGTAGATAAATAGGTACCACCCTGGCGGGAAGGTAAACGGCGTTTCCGTGCGCTGCTCTGGTTTCGCCAGAAATGGCTTAGTCATGCTGGCAACATGACCCGGAACCTGTCGGCGGACAAATGCCAGCTCCCTCAGCCAGTAAAGCGAGATGAGCGTGCAACCCCAGAGTTGTCTGCGACTGGACCCAACGGTCAGGGGTACCTTTACCTTTTTTACCTGCAAGGTAGGCCAATATCCCCAGGACTGCAAACAGGGGGCACTGATGTATTAAAAACCACTAGTTGGCAAAGTGTATTATCAGAACTGGATTGGGAATCTGTTGGCACAGAGCGGAGCAGGAGGGGATCTCCTTTGAGTGAGACACAGAGGGGAGCAAATGGCTCACCCAGGTGAGCAATGGGGTGGGAACTGCTGTCAAGGCGATTTGGTTACATTGAAAACTGTTGTCCTCGCTCTTCATTTCCTCTCACTTTCTCTTTCTTCAGGTTTCTCCTTTCCTTGTCTTTTCTTCCTTCTTTTTTCTCTTTTAGGCTAAAGTAGCTGTTTTATCCCAGCATATTATAAAAAGATACTTTGTCATAGGTATGTATTTTTGTGTATCTTTGAATAAGTTTCAATAAATATATTTAATAATAATAATAAAGGGAAACAGTTGGACTCTCAACTGTTTAGTTCAGTTCTATGACGGACTTGTTGATTTATTTGATGGTTTCTTTACTTTTTTATTTGCAAATCTAACAAAATTAAAAAGAAGGAGGAAATATAAAAAGGAAAAGAAATATTTCTATTTTTACTACTGTTGTTATTCTTATTCTTAACCCTCCATGACCTCACATTTGTTTATGGTTAAAACCTTTTTATTTCAGGAGGCCTTTGCAATCAAAAAAATTCTTTCTGATGATGATCTTTGTTCAAATTTCTGACATTCAAAACGTTGCTCTACATTTTGTTTAATGAACATATATCTTATTTCTTGCTATAAGCTGCTTTTAGAGCTAGGTTGGTAAAAAGTAGGATATACATGTTTAAAATAAATAAAAACAGATGTGGTATTTGCCAAACTTGGGGTTTTTGTGTGGAGACTGTAGTTTTTGTTATCTAATTATTGTTTTTTCTGTGTACCTCAAACTCCTCCCAGAAGCCTTGCTTGGCCTTCTCGCTGTGGTCTGCCATTTTGTTCAGTTCCTTTACCCGGTTCTCGATGTTGGCGGCAATGATCCGTGTGGCATTGAAAGGCTGCAAGACAGGGATGAACAGAAGACAACCTCAAAACATGAAGGGCCAAGAAGAGAGAGAGGGGTTGAGTTGGGGTGGCGAGAACCAGAAAAAGGACATCCCTGGAGGACACAGCAAAGGCAGGCCCCTTCCTCGGATGGCTTCTCCAATCAGGGACAACTCAGTCCCACCTAAATAACTGTTGCCATGTTACCTGTTTCAGGTGTACAACTGCCCCAGACTTCTCCACCATGGGGTTTTTCTTGTAGTGCTCCACTAAGTCCGTGAGGGTGTCAAAACGCTCACCACCCCCAACGTCGTATTTTCCATCCAGCTGTGGGGGGAAGGCAGAGTTATGACTGCAGAAACAAACACAGAGAGACTGAGGTAGAGGCAGAACAAGATGTGGACTAGGACAATGTTGACTCAAATCCTCACTCCATACATGATCTCAGATCTCACCTTGGCCTAATTCAAAAGGCTGTGTAGTGCAGCGAAAAGCATGTTAGTCGAGGGAAACCAAAGTTCAGCCTCATCCAAGAGGCTTCGCTAGGCTTTCTGCCTCTTAGATTTGTTGCAAGGATAAGACTTGCTTATTTTTTGAGGGCGGAAGGGGAGAAAGGAACAATTTGTGCCATTATTTATAAATCTAATCTAATCCTATCTATCTATATACATATATGAGAACTGTTGGTTTGCTTGGCATATGAATCTCACTTAAGAAAAATTTTGCATAATGGTTCCTGAGATCAAGAAGCAGGGCTTTCGTCTACGTTTGGGTACAACTGGGTTCCATTTTGAATCAAGATGGCAGACCTCACCTCACAAAAGTGCACTTTTGTGGGGGGTTCTTAGAATCCCCAAGCGACACTGGATACGAGACTACTATTATAAATAAATAATAATTCAGCTCACCGCAATTGCTATTACTGTATTATTATATTTAGTGATGAAGGCAGAGCAGTTATTGCCATTTTACAGTCTTGAGAGTTCATTGGCTCTAAACAGGCAAATGGCAAAACCTTTCACTGTAGCACCAATGCCTGTCCATCAGCACAATGGATTAAAGCTCAGCGACAAGGAGAAACTTCATGTTGGATTCCCACCCCCCGGGTGGATTTAACTAGAAAGCTCTGAGGAATGTCTGACAATCTGCTTTCACAACACCTTACCTGGTACCGGATCATGATGTGAGTCACCCGGGGTTTCCGGTCCCCCGTATCAGCTTTGTCCTCGTTTGTCAGCACCGACAAGACAAAGTCTCCCGGCTTGCTCTGGCTGCCCCTCACCAGGAAGCTCCCAGGCTTGCCCTTCTCAGTGAGGAGCTTCTCAGCTTCTTTGCCCGTCAGGTGGCCATGGTACCATCTAGGAAGGCAAAGAGCTTCAGGGAGAGAGTTTGGGGTGGTGCAGTAGGCCAAGAGATCAGGAGTTATGACCAACTAAGTTCTGGGACTTAGGGATGTGGGTGGCGCTGTGGGTTAAACCACAGAGCTTAGGATTTGCCAATCAGAAGGTCGGCAGTTTGAATCCCCGCGACGGGGTGAGCTCCCATTGCTCAGTCCCTGCTCCTGCCAACCTAGCAGTTCGAAAGCACGTCAAAGTGCAAGTAGATAAATAGGTACCCCTCCAGCGGGAAGGTAAACAGCGTTACCGTGCGCTGCTCTGGTTCGCCAGAAGCGGCTTAGTCATGCTGACCACATGACCCAGAAGCTGTACTCCGGCTGCCTCGGCCAATAAAGCAAGATGAGCACCGCAACTCCAGAGTCGGTCACAACTGGACCTAATGGTCAGGGGCCCCTTTGCCTTTACCCAAATTCTGTCTAGAGCATGATTATTTACTGAATTTATATACTGCCCTATACCCAGGGGTCTCAGGGCAGTTCACAGAATAAAATCAAGATATAAAACCACAAAATACCTAATAAAAATAAAAACAGCAACCCAATAGCTGCCGCTGCCCCCCAGAAATTTTAAAAGGACATAGGATGTAAATCAGATCAACCAACAGCCTAGTTAAAAAGAAACGTTTTTGCCTGGTGCCTAAAGGTGTATAATGAAGGCGCCAGGCGAACTTCCCTGTGGAGAGCATTCCACAGGCGGGGAGCCACTGCAGAGAAGACCCCGTTCTCGTGTTGCCATCCTCCTCTTGAGGAGGAGGCACACAAAGAAGGGCCTCAGAAGATGATCTCAGGGTCCGGGTTGGTTGATATGGAAAGAGGCAGTCCTTGAGGTACTGTGGTCCTGAGCCATTGAAGGCATTATAGGTCAAAACCAGCACTTTGAATTGGGCCCGGAAACTAATTGGTAGCCAGTGCAGTCGGACCAGGATTGGTGTAATATACTTAAACCGTCTTGCTCCGGTGAGCAACCTGGCCACTGAATTCTGCACCATTGAAGTTAATGAGCAGGAACACAGGACACTGGTACAGAATCAGACCCCTGGGTCCATATAGCTCGGTAGTGTCCAAACTGACTGATTGTCCGCCTCTCCAAGGTTCCAGACAACACACCTTTCCCAGTCCTGCCTGGAGATCCCGGGGATTGAACCTGGACTCTTCTGTAGGCATAGCAGATGTTCTGCCATTGAGCTACAGCCCTTTCCTGGACCAAAGACAGTCATGGCTCCTAGCAACAATGGTAATGTTCCACCCTCCACTGTCAGAGGCAGTAGACCTCTAAATACCAGCTGTTGGAACTACATTTAATCACAGCTTAATTTCATATATTTATAGTCGATTTCAACATTGTGAAACAACATGTTTGCTCAAGGACATGTTCCAGGAAGGGGGGGGAATACTAAGGGTATTAGTTAGTATTAATATAGTAAGCCCGCAACTTGTGCACATTTAACTTGTGTGCATTCAGAACTTGGCCATTTTAATTTTTTTTTAAAAAAAGGAAGTGGAAAAGGGGGGCAGATTAAAAAAGACTTTGGCAATCCCACCTGCTATTGCACCCAATGTGTTTTGACTATATGCGATTTTGGCTTTAGGCATGATGCTTGGAATTCAACCTCAGTGTTAAGTTATGGTGTTATTAAGGATACAAAGCGGAGCTGGAGAGGGGTGTGGCCTGGGGAAAGTGGGTGTGGCTTAGTAGGGGTGTGGTCTGGAAAGAACCTCAAGGGCCATCCTGGCCTGCAATTCGCCTCCATGCCTGCTTGTATCATGGGGGTGCAGGTGTATAAGGGAGAGAGAAGACAGTCCTGCAAACTCCACCCCCTTTCCCTTCTAGACCCACCTACAGTTGACCAGTGGGCCTCACAGATGTGATGATACATGAGGGCTTTAGCTTGCCTCTTCATGTAAATTTTTTACACGCATGCCTACTTTATATGTGGTGAACAGATACGGACAATAATAGTGATAGTGATAGTAGTAATATTAATAATAATAATAGCCTGTCCATTCTAAGCATAGGGGAGAAACTGATTATTTGCATTTTAGTGAGAAGATACCCAGTTCACACTTCTTGAACCATTTCACAAGCCAAAACCCAATAATATTTCAAAAATTCTATCTTCCCCGAATTTTGCAATGCAACTCTCCATCCAAATAATGCATATACTGGGAGGGAAAGCGTGCTGGAAAATTGTGTGAAAATAACACAAGGAAAATGCATTACATGAGGAGAGAAGTTGCAGCAAAAATGTATATTATTAGTTAAAACTGGATATAAATAATGCGTCTGTTAGGAGAAACTTGACATGAAAACACTGGTGGATTTTCATGGGGTGGGGAGATCGCCAATTGCTATGGAAGAACTGAATGGAGAACTGGAAAAATGAGAAAACGAGAAAAAGCATGATTGTCAGATTCCTCCATCCTGACTGCACACCTGAGGCAGACACCAGCACTAGGCCTCCAGCTTGCCCCATAAGGAAGACCTCTCTTTCTTGTAAGCTTGAACCTCTACCCCTCCATCCCTAGATGGCGCCATCAGCCTATTTTGAGGAGTGACTCTCTTTCCCCGGCACAGCAAAACAAAGCCCTCAACATGGAGGTACTTTCTGCCTCTGGGTCCTAGAGGTTCCTATCTTTATGTCATCAGCCCTGGCTGTGAAGAAATAAAGGAATCAAGAGATAGGAACAAGAGTTAAGCAAACACGTGGAAACCAAGGCCCCATCTTTAAGCTGTCGTGGCTTCCCCCAAAGAATCCTGGGAGCTGTAGTTTGTGGATTGGCGCTGAGAATTGTTAGGAGACCCCTATTCCCCTTATAGAACTACGATTCCCAGACCTCCCTGAGAAAACAGGTGGATTGTCAAACCACTTTAGGAATTTAAACTAGCTTTTTATTAGTTTTTAGTTAATTTATGTGTAAATCGCCTTGAAACCACGGTTCAGAAAGTAATAAATCAACGATTACGATGCTAATTGTAGCTCTGTGAGGCGACAGAGTCTTCTAACAACTCTCAGCACCCCTAACGAACTACAACTCCCAGAATTCCTTGGAGGAAGTGTGACTGTTTAAAGTGGTACAATACATGTATAATGCAGGTTGGGCAAAAATTTGCCAATAGACCCAGAGCCCAGGTCTGGTATCACCAAGCAGATGCCAGGACCCGCCAGAGACTCCTGCCCTATTCTCCTCCCCATTCCTTAATCTTCTTCCTCAGTGTCAGGAGGCTGCCATTTTAAATCCCCCACAAAGCCCCAGGGTGATTCTACACCAGAGGCATTGTGGGAAATAGACATGGTGCCCACCTGATCAGAAAGTCCTGGGTAAGCCTAACGGAGGTGTCCAACTGGTACAGGAAGGGGCCCTTAACACAGCACCATGCTGAGAGCTGCTTCTATAACAAACATGGAGAACCTGTGGCCCTTCAGATATTGTTGGACACCAACTTCCTTCATCCATGATCAGAGGCTATGCTAGCTAAGGCTGATGGGAGCTGGAGTCTAGCAACCCCTGGGGGGCCACAGGCTCCCCATTCTCTGGAAGCCTGTGACCCTCTAGGTCAGGGTTTCCCAGACCCGGGTCTCTAGCTGTTTTTGGACCACAATTCCCACCATCCCTGGCCACTGGGGTCCAAAAGCAGCTGGAGGGCCACAGATCCCCCATCCCTGATCTAGGAAGCCGCAGCAGAAACTATGATTCTTTGTATTTATACGACACTTGAGGCTCAAAGCAGTTTACACGCATGTTCCGTCTCTCTCACAACCACCCTATAAGGTAGGCCAGGACGGTGCTCAGGGAAGGTCAGTATGAGAACAGAGCATGCAAACAAGGCTCAATCTGGGGCAGGAGCTCCCGGCTCACCTCTCTGAGGTGGGATCCTGGCAGTTGAGAGGAAACTTCAGCTCAATGATGTTGCTGTTCTTTTCCCGCAGGAGACCCTGCTGTTCGGTGTAATACTGGACCAGCTCCGCCAACGTGGCAAACTTCTCCCCGCCATACAGGTCGTAGTAGTCCCCGGAGTTCTGGATTTTGATGTGCGTGACTTCGTCATTCCTCCTGGAGCCGGAAAGCGGTTGCGAGCGGGAGAAAGAAGAGAAGAGGATTTGTAACGCTGGGTATAAAGACAAACCAAAGCATCATATTCAGTGACCTATCAAACAACCACCCCAAGGGCAAATGGTGGGTGGGGGCAAATCCATTTCCCCCCCCCCAACCTTAGGTTCCCTACATTTCCACATCTGTTTGTGAACTTTGTTGTTTTTTTTTGAGGGGGGGAGTTAGGATCATGAAAATTTATCGGCATTTAAGGGCTCATTTTGCACTGCCTAATATACATATTTTTGCAAGGTGGTTTCCTGTGATACAAAGCATTTTTCCATGTTATTTTCACCAATATATGCATTTATTAAATGCACCCTTGACCCCAGTATATACATTTTTGCACATGCTACTTGGCTACTACCCCCAGTGTGGTTTAACTACCAGTCCCCTTCCCAGGGAAACATAATATTGTGAAGGGAACAGAGGTTTCCTAACCGTTCTTGGCACCCTTAACGAACTACAGCTCCCATAATTCTTTGGGGGAAGATGTAACTGTTCCAAGTGACATCGTGATGCTTGAGAGGTATGGTGTGAATGTGGCTTTGGGTTCAAAACCCCACCAAGCCCTGAAGATTATGTGTCACTCGTTGTCACTCTACCAAACAGGGTTCTTGTGTGGGGAGGAAAAGTGGGGTCTAAAAATGAGCTAAAAACTGATTGTAACACCTGTTTGCAAAACAAACCCTGAAAGCCAGAGGCTACATGGGGCAGGGTGGTAGGTTGACATTCAGGTGCAAATCTTCACTTGGCCTTTAAACTCTCTGAGGGACTCTAGCCAGTCTCTCTTCTTGCACACTTGTTACAAAGACAAATTTGGTATGTGTGGGGTAGAATCACGCACGCTGCTCTGAGATTCCTGGATCAAGTGCCAGCACCAGGGACTTCCCCCTTGATGCTGACAGGGCCTTTTCAGTGATGGCTCCCCGGTTGTGGAATGCCCTTCATTAACCTTCAGAAGGAAATGCATTCCTGCTCCCCCTGGCTGAACAACCCTGTTCGTGGCAACCCCAAAATCACTGGACGGAAGACCGTTTCTGACCATAACTGCTTTTAGACGTTTGCAATTGGTTTTTTTGTAGAATGCTTTCTTTTTTTAAATTGAGCATCTGTTTGCCACTCTGGGCTTCCAGGAGAGGAAGGGAAGGATATAAATTCAATAAATAATAACTAAATGAAAAGTGGGATAAACATCAGCATCAGAATATCTGCACAGCCAGGAGGGTCAGAAACCGATGCAAGGTTTTGTTTTATTGTTTAATGTGCATTTTTTTTGTTTTTTAAATAGTATTGGCATTTGTCAGCACTATGAATAAAGACTCTGAATAAAGGTCTAATTCAGTATAATAAGGAAGTTGCCTGTGTTTCTACATGAGCCCAGCTCTTAGCGGAGAGTCCCCTGCTGCCAATCTTACTGGACTCCCACAACTGGGAGTGACCAAATTCACTGGCCCACCAAGCCTTTTAGAAGCAGACAACCCCTCCCGGACTGAACTCATCCATCAGGCGTCTGGAGGCCTAAGGGGGCCAGCTCAGCAGGCAGGCAGGCAGCCTCTTAAGTGCCTTTAAATGCAATTAGCCTCCCTCCTCTTAGGAAAGCCAGGGAGGGGAGAAAAGGCCAGAAAGGGTCCCCAATGGGACTGCGCCTGTGCTCTCAGCACTGCTAATAGCCAAATGGGATTAACCCATTCCGCACTGGAAAGAAGAAGACGAGAGAAAGTTGCTCACAAACTACTGTTTCCATCCTAACTGGTTTGATGAAGTTTTTAAAAAAATGAAAGCATATTATGGGGTGTCCAGCATCCCCCTGGGGTATCAGAGACCGGTGTCTTTCTTTGCATTATTGTTGTCATTGTTAAAGCTTTTTAATGCTATAAAAATTAATCTATATAAAAACAAAAGCGGAAAAAGGAGAGAGAGAGAGAGAGAGAGAGAGAGAGAGAGAGAGAGAGAGAGAGAGAGAGAGAGAGAGAGAGAGAAGCATGCATGGGGGAGAGAAAAAAACAGAAAAGAAAGAAAAAAGAAAAGGTGGGAGGGAAAGGGAAGAATGAAAGGAAAGGAAAGGAAAGGAAAGGAAAGGAAAAGAAAGGAAAAGAAAGGAAAGGAAGGCTTCCAATTCTTTATCTGTCAGTTACATACAAAGAATTATTCAAAACATTTGCTCCACAATAAGATTCTACTTTCCAGAAACCAGTATTTTTTCAATCTTCAAACCCAAATATTGCAGGTTTGCAGACCAGAGTCTCTCCCAGATGCCAGGGAGTGGACTGGGGACTGTCTGCTTGCAAAGCACTGAAACTATGGAACTCACCGCCACAGGAGGCAGTGATGGCACCCCAGCTTGGATGGCTTTATAAGCAGATTCTCTCAGGGAGGAGAGTGCCACTGATGGCTGCAAGCCACAATGGCTCTGCATTGAAACCACAACAGGGGAAAGGGCTTGTGTGCTC
Source organism: Podarcis melisellensis (assembly GCF_964234715.1). Classification (NCBI taxonomy): domain Eukaryota; kingdom Metazoa; phylum Chordata; class Lepidosauria; order Squamata; family Lacertidae; genus Podarcis; species Podarcis melisellensis. The sequence goes on along the minus strand of NC_138540.1, from coordinate 19,968,215 downwards.
AAACCCTGTTTGTGGGTTTTCCCACAGGCATCTGGTCGGCCACTGTGAGAACAGGATGCTGGGCTAGAGGGGCCGTTGGCCTGATCCAGCAACCTCTTCTTTCATTCTGACATCTCGTATGCTCATTGACACGATTGCTCCTGAGTGATCCTGGAGCATTACTGAGCTGTGAATGAATGTGGTAAAAGAAAGGGAAATATTTTTAAATGGGCAAGCTATGCTAACACCTGGAGAAAAGCGTGCAGTTCTAAAACTGGGGTGGGGGGTTGGGGAATAAAAGAGGAAATTACACACAATCCTTTGCAAATGACCAGGCCACCACACAAATGCTTCTCTGCCAGAACCGCCTACATCTAAACGCCCAAGAATGCTTCCGTGGAGTCACGCTCAATTTGTTTGATGCCAAAATCGCTTCTGCACAAAGAAGGGACACCTGTGGCCTCGCCACAGAGGCAGCTATTGAGCGAAGGCGGCAGGGTCCCTCTCCAAACCAGCAGCTGGATTAAATAATTACATGAAAACGGCTGCGGCTGCAAATTTCGCTTCGCGGGAGAAGAACCTCCGTCGCCCTCAGATCCGTCTTGGCGCGGTTTTAGAAAGGAAGACGGCTCTCTTTCCCTCTCTGAAGCACACAGCTGCAGCTGCTAATTACCTCAAAAGCTCTCCGAGATATGAAAGCTGAACCGCCAAGAGTGTCGGGATGGGCTGCCCTTGCCTGCCGATTGGCAATAAATCCGTGCTTCCCTCAAAAACGCACACAGGTGTCTCTATCAATACCGTGTTTGACGGAGGCCAAAACTGTTCCTTGTAAGACTCACAGTGGAGGGAGGTGGGAAATGTGTTCACCTGCCGGTTGGAGCTCAAGACAGCAAGGGGAGCGGGAAAGAGGACTGCAGGGACCCGAGTTCATATCCCGCCCAACCTAACCTACCTCGCAGGATCATCGCAAGGAGAGAGAGACAGAAGTCTAGGAATAAAAGTTTCACAGAATTGGCTGCCAGGTAGGAGAACAGACACCAGAGAGAGGAGCATGAGGCTGGAGATGCAGAGATGTGCTTGCTCTGTGTGGGATCCAGAGCAGCACCTGATGGAGAAGGAAGGTATCTGCGGGTGTTAATGCTGCAAGTACTTCCATCCTAGGCTTAGGCTGTATCTATGTGTAACTAAAACCGTATGTCCTACTACAGGCACCAGAATCTCCACTGGTCCATTCAAAGGAAACCAAATTCTAGGATAGCACTGCAACTCTTGGAGTCTTTAAATACAGTGGTACCTCGGGCTTCAACTTACGTTTTTTGGGTTACGAACGATTGTAACCCGGACGTAAGTTGTCCAAGCTCTCGGAGGCCTCACCGCTGCCTGGAGGGAAACCCGGACATCGGCGGGGCCTACGGAGCTCTCTGAGGCCTCCGCGAATGCAGGGAGCCAAGCCGATTGTGATTGTGGTAGAGGACCCTGAGCCAAACAGTGAGTTTGGAAAGAATTTTTTTTCATCTAAAATACTGTCTTATTTATTTTATAGTACAGTACATTGATTATTGCCTTCATTTTATGGATCAATTGTCTTATGAAACAGTAAAATTTGTGTTAAATTGCTGTTTTAGGGGATGTTTTTTCATCGTCTGGAACGGATCAATCCACTTTACATTACTTTCAATGGGAAAGTCCGCTTCAGGTTAAGAACGCTGCAGGTTAAGTACAGACATCCGGAACGAATTAAGTACTTAACCTGAGGTACCACTGTACTTGGAGCTTTTGGGGCAGGGGGGGGGAGAGTGGGGGAATGTAACAACAACAAAAATATTCCTGTACCTGCTTAGCGTGTAAGCAAATAGGGGCCACTTTCACAAAGGGAAATTTCTGTAGCCGTGTGACAATGTGGAAGAGGAGGCGGAAACACTATTATCTAGCAATATCTCCTCCCCACTCCCCCTGAAATAATCTGCATTATAGCTGCAGCCAAGAACATGAGACCCGCTCTCAGAAAACATCCCCCGTTCTTCATGTTAAATGGATTCCTCATCCAGAGGCTCTTCAAGCTCCCTATCCTTGGCGCTTGCGTTTCCCCGAAGGCTGGCTTGCGGCCCAAACACCTCTTACAGAAATGCACAGAGCACCAATTCCTGCTCCTTAAATTATTTACCGAGATCCAGCTACAGCTGTAAGTGGATGAGCTTATTCCCTGCTCCCCCCCCCCAGCAGCTAAACATTCAGAGGTTTGGAAAGATCAAGAGGGGTTTTTCCAAGCCGGCGGACTCTGCCCTGAGATCACCGGATGGTTTGGCAGCAGCCCCAAGGAAGCTGGCCAACTTGCAGATGCAAGAACACTAGCACCCCATGCAGCGTGTGCCTCTGAGCATGAGCAGAGTGCCTCATTACTCGCACAAGAGTTCTTTTCCACCTGATCAAAACAGTTTTGTTTTGCAGGACCCTCTCATTCTCCTGCAACTTTCAAACAAAAAACTGTTATTCAGATGTGTTTCTGCCTCTGACCATGGAGGCAGAGTATCACCAGTCCTGGCTAGCAGTCACTGATAGCCTTCCCCTCTATTAATTTGTCTAGTCCTCTCTGAAAGCACCCCAAGCTGGTTGCCTGGGGAGGTGAGGCACCAGTTGGCTATCATTGGTCTACACCAATGTTTCCCAAAAGTGGGTCTCTAGCTGTTTGGGGACTACAAATCCCATCATCCCTAGCTAGCAAGACCAGTGGTCAGGTATGATGGGATTTGTAGTCCCAAAACAGCTGGAGACCCCCCCAAGTTTGGGAAACATTGGTCTACACTGACCAGCAAAGTCTCTCCAGGATTTCAGCCCTGCCTGCTTGGATCTTCTGCATGCAGAGTAGCAGCTCTGGCACTGGTCTTTCCATCCTTCTTGTGGGTGAGAAGGAAAACTCTGAATGTCTGTTGTGTACTGAGGGTGAGGGCACAGCAAATGTTTTGATGTTGAATAATAATAATAATTTATTTATACCCCGCTCATCTGGCTGGGCTTCCCCAGCCAATCTGGGCAGCTTCCAACAAAATATTAAAATACAGTAATGCATCAAACATTAAAAGCTTCCCTAAATAGGGCTGCCTTCAGATGTCTTCTAAAAGACTGGTAGTTGTTGTTCTCTTTGACATCTGGTGGGAAGGCGTTCCACAGGGTGGGTGCCATTACTGAGAAGGCCCTCTGCCTGGTTCCCTGTAACTTGCCTTCTCGCAGTGAGGGAACTGCCAGAAGGCCCTTGGTACTGGACCTCAGCATCTGGGCTGAATGATGGGGGTGGAGACTCTCCTTCAGATTTTTTAGGATTCATTCCACTCAGAATTTGTTCCGCTGAGAACATGGCACCATGCTATTGGTTCCAAGCTGGCCCGTCCACCCCAAAGTTGTTGTTTTTGAACATTTCATACCTGACGGATAAGGTGAAGTCTCCCGGGTTGCTTTTACTGGGCCGGGCTAAAAAACTCCCATGGACTCCTCGGGTTAACAGCAACTTCTCCGCTTCAATGCCATTGATGTTTGGGTGAAACCACCTTGAGGTTGGGGGGGGGGAGAGACAGAAGCAGAAGAGAACTACAGCATTAATAAAAAGATGACACAGAGCATTCTTCCAAGGATAGGGATGGATACACACTTAAGAAGAGTCCTGCTAAATCAGGTCAAAGGCCCATCTACTCCAGGATCCTGTTCTTACAGTTGCCAACCAACAACAGCAACTCTCCCTTCTTGCAATTCCCAGGAACTGGTATTGGGCAGTATCCTGCCTCTGATGCTGGCATACATCATAGCCATTTTGGCAAGTAGCCACTGACAAGCCTTATCCTCCATGAATTTATCAACCCCACTTTTAAAGCCATCCAAGTAGAATAGAAGCTGCACCAGGTCAAAAATTCCTCCTAGTCCAGCATGTTGTTCCCAGTGGCCAGCTAGATAACTATGGGAAGCTGGCAAACAGGACAGCAAATATCCCCACGTGTTGTTTTTTTCATTAAAAAAATTGGGAATGGAAAGTTAGATTCCTTGCATCTGTAACAATCGCACCTGAGCATTCTGAGTGGAAAGCTTTCGGAAGTCCCTCTAGGTTGGTATCTGGGCAGAGACTTAAGAGTCTCTGTGTGCATCGGATGAAAACAGGTCATCGTGGCTCACTGCTATCAAATGTGAGCTCACGGGTGGTTCTACGTCTTCTGGGCTTCCCCTAGGCAGATGCAGCCTTAATATAGATCCCACAAATGATTATTTTGCATAGCTCTGTGGCACCTGTGGCCGGCATTGGCTCGGTTCCCCTCCCACACCCTGCCTCCAAAACCCATTTGCTGATTGTTTTATTTCAGAACGCAATAAAATAAGGAGAGCTCTATGTGGTGGGAATGTAAAATTGTTTAAAAAAAACTTTTGGGAAATGATATACAATGAATTGAAAAAAATGTTTAAAACAACATTTGTAAAAAACAACAACAACAGAAGCCTTTTTGCTAGGCATTTCAGGTCAAGAACTGCCAAAAGAAAAATGGAAAATATTTATGTATGCTACAACAGCGGCAAGAATCTTATTAGCTCAAGGGTGGAAGAAAGAAGCAGTACCAACGAAAGAACAATGGCAAGAAAAATTGAGGAACTATCCAGAATTAGCAAAGTTAACAGATAAACTGCATGAAAAGGACAATAGAGACTTTAAAAATGAATGGGAATCTTTCACAATTTATTTACAAAAACAACATACAAGAATTGGACTCACTGGCAGGTTTTGAATAAACACCCACAGTTTTATTTAATTAAAACATGGAGGAAGATAATGCAGGGTGCCGTTCCACTGTCCCTCAGACCTTGTGGGGGGCCGGATTATATTTTGAGGGGGGAAATGAATGAATTCCTATGCCCCACAAATAACCCAGATATGCATTTTAAATAAAAGCACACATTCTCATGTAAAAACACCAGGCAGGCCCCACAAATAACCCAGAGATCCATTTTAAATAAAAGCACACATTCTTCTCATGTAAAAACACGCTGATTCCCGGACTGTCCACGGGCCGGATTTAGAAGGCGATTGGCCGGATCTGGCCCCCGGGCCTTAGTTTGCCTACCCATTACTTAGAGATTTGATTACAAGCAATCACTGTATAAAGGCTGTGAAATAAATAAATCTGCAGTGCTGCTTCCACCCTAATGGACCAGTTTGCCTGACACACAACTTCATCTACAGAGCAGTAGCTAGAGTGTTGAACTAGGACCTTGGAGACCAGAGTTCAAATCCTCACTCGGCCATGAAGTGAACTGGGAGTGGCCGGCCTAATCTACCTCACAGGGTTGTTGTGAGGAGAAAATGGAGAGCAGAAGAACTATGAATACCGCCTTGAACTCCATGAAGGAAAAGGTGGGGATATCAATGCACCCATCAACAAAGAATCCATTGACCAGCCCGCTATCACTCCATTGCAACCGAAAAAGTAGAAAAGGCATCTGACCATCACACAGCGAATGACTCACTTCTCAGCGACGGGAAGATCACCAGGAAGGAAGAGGGAGCCAGCTTAAAATAGCACCAGGCAACCAGTTTTAATGCCATTAGCTCTGAAATAAGGTTGTCAAAAAGGGTCAGGACTCTCCTCCTCTTAATGTCCTGGCTTGCAACAGAGTGAGTGATTACTTTAATAAGAGAAAATAAAAGCAAAGGAAGGTTTTTAAAAAAGAAAAATGTTGCACGGCCCTTTTGATGGAGCCGAAAGGAAGGAGGTTAAGGGGATTGGAAGGTTCTTAGGGTGGTAAACAACTCCAAATTGTATATGTTTTAAGCGGATGCTACAAAAATGGTCCAAATATTTATAGAACCTGCCTCTCCCAAAACACTTGGAGGAAGCTTCCGGCAATCAAACAAAATGTAAGTCGATATAATTAGTGCAGAGTCATTTCGGTGACCGTAAAGAGCCGCCTGCTGGTTGCTGGATCAGGCCAAAGGCCCACCTAGTCCAGCATCCTATTTTCGCAGAAGCCAACCAGGGACCTATATGGGAAGCCCACAAACAGCAACTCGCCTCACAGGGAATGCAAGTGGCGGTTCTGGCACTTTTCCAGATGTAATGTCTTCCATAGAGGTGCTGCTTTGGGGGCAGAGACCCACATACTTTGCATACTTTGGAACCCATTGCCACAACATGTGCGAACTGTTAAGATATAGTTCTGTTCCACCTTAGAAGGAGCAGGCATGACTGTTGTGTATCACATGCCTGTTTACTTCCAGCACAGGCTTGCTGGGAACTTCCGTTTGTATATTGCTTTTGTATTGCTGTTTGCTGGAGACGAAGGGAAGCAGACATGTTTTTCCTTTGTTCCTGAACTATGCTGAATAAACGCCTGTAAATAACGCTTACACATGTCTCTGTCCGCCACTTCCATTGTGAGAAGTTATACACTCTGCTGATAAGAGCGTGCTGAGTCTCTAAATGTATCTGAGGCTCGTGTCGCTGATTGATGCTGTACTGGAGATCGCCCGGCTGCCAGCCGCTGGCTGGAGCCAGCTGGCGCCTGCCAAATGCCCCTTGTCTCCCCGGCAGTATCCCAACAACAGGGTTATGGGCCCAGATCCACAGCGCTTACAGGAGAGTAAGACTGCTGATGTCTGCTGCGAGACCCCGGCAGAGACAGGTATGTGAAGCTGATCGTCCTGGCCGAGGCTAGAAGGCTTTTGAAGTCCGTGCCAAGAAGCGATTAGGCCCTGAAGAGAGGCAGGCCTCGTAATTTTCGAGCACTGAATTTAGGCCACTTCCTGTTTTCAAGTGGGGAGGTGGGGCTCAATCGCATACAAGCAAATGTATGTTGTGCAATGAGAGCAGATCAAGCACACCTACCCCCTTTCCCATTTTATTTTCTCAAATGGATTTTTTGCAGTAAAATGCACAGGGGTACCTGCCCCCCCCCCGAATTCATGCCAGAAAGCCCAGTTCTGAATTTCAGCCCAGATCTCTGAGGCCACGTTTAACGCCATACATTTAAAGCCCTGTGATATCATTTTGAGCAGTCATTAGTTCCCTCCCCCAAAGGATTCTGGGAGCTGCAGTTTGCTCAGGATGTTGAGAGTTTTGAGGAGACCCTTATTCCTCCTCACAGAACTACAATTCCCAGAGTGGTTTAACGGCCAATCCCTCTTCCCAGGGGATTCTGGGAATTGTATTCTGTGTGGGGGAATAGGGACTTCCTAAAATCTATCACCATCCTTCACAAACCACAGGTCCCAGAATCCTTTGGGGGAAGCCACAACTATTTTAAAGTGGTATCATGATGCTTTACATGAGTGGCGTGAATGGGGCCTGATACGATTGGCAGCAGTGGCGCAATGCCCTGCTCTGTAGCCAGGATCCTCTCCAAAAGAGGCAGCTTTCGGCAAGGCAAAACCATCAAGGCTGTACTTATACAGAATTGCCCCCTAAACATTGTTTTGCCACAGCTGAAAGAACCAGATAATGAGGTTTAATGAGACTTAAGGATGAGACAGAGTGGCTGAACCTCACGGATTAATGTTCTAGCACACCAGGAAGAAAAGGCCATAAGGAAGACGGAGTGCAAGGCAGCACCATTAGCTGGTATCAAAGAGATGCAGCCAATTAAGAGCAGCTATGAGGACTCTGAAATGAGATTAAAAGGCTGAATGTGGTCAGATAAAGGAAGTGGTTGACCACATAGCCCAGTTCACTGCTTCCAAGAGTGGTCAGCCAGGTGTTTCTGGATGCTCCTAAGCAGGGGATTTATAGCTGGGTTTGGGGACCTTTTTCCAGCCTGAGGGTCACATTTCCTTCTGGGCAGTATTCCAAGGGCCACATGTCAGCGGTAGGTGGGACCAGGAGCAAACATGGGCAGAGTATAGGACTCAGCAGCTATGCACAATATGCAATTTACTTGGATCAGCATAACTTCAGTCTTATCCATAGCTGCCTAGGAGTAAGTTCCATTGGACTCTATAATAGGTTTCCTGCTGGCTGCCTAGGTTCAACATGCAGAACACATTTGAGCTTTCACAAAAGCTCCTCTGCCAGCTGAAACCCAACCTTTGGCTTTCAGAGAGAAAGGCAGACTATCATGCAAAGAAGTGCTGCTGTCTATACTGGCTAGCATGAAGCAGGGACCCCATCAAAAGAAAGGCAAGAAGTACCCAGCCTCTGCTTGATTCTTTGCCAAATTCCCCAACTTCACCTATCCTAAATCTGCCGCAAGCAAACTTGAAAGCTTCATTGTTGCCTCATTCATTTCCCATATGCTCTTTGTCCTTGCTCTTGCTCTGAAAGAAACAAGGCGGCCTGAAGGTAAACTCTAGTGCAAGCTCCTTCCATTACAGTACTTCCTAGACAAACAGCTCAGATCTACAGTTCTGCAAGTTGCTCTTTCAGGATATATTTTGCTCAAAATGTTTGTGACCAGGGTGGGTACCTATTTCAGCCAGAATGCAAAGCAATCTCGTATGCTTGGGGTAAACTTGCAGCTGTCCTTAGTCCCAAATCAAACTGACTCACTCTCATGCCAATTTCTCCTCCTTGTTTTTTGTTGTTGTTGGTTTTTTTAAGAAAAGCTTACATAGTTCTAAAGGCCAAGTTCTTTCCTCAGCCATTCAGATAGTTTACAAGAGGGATTATCATTCTCTCGCCTCCACATTTTCCGTATGGTTTATCGGCAAACATAAAAGCTAGGTGGTCCTTGCAAATGGAACTGTCCGGATGAGCCCCCTTGTTTTGACATTTCTGGAGGAAGGGAAAGCGTTTCTAAGAAATCATAATCGTAATCATAATAATGTTTCTGCTCTAATTCCGAGCCCCTCCAGAGTTAACTGGGAAGGGGGGTGGGAGTGAAATTAGAAGGAAAGCGGGGGCGGAACGGTGGAGAGACAGGAAACTTTCCCACAAGTTTTGAACTTCAGAAGGTGGCTACATGCAGAACAGGCTGCTGTGCAATCCTGGTCACAGAATTGTGAAGTTGGAAGGCATCTCAACGGCTTATGGAGTCCAACCCCTTCCAATGCAGTAATCTCAACTGAAACCACACATTTAGAGCACAGAGCAACAGGGGTATTAAAGGTAAAGGGACCCCTGACCATTAGGTCCAGTTGCGGATGACTCTGGGGTTGCGGCGCTCATCTCGCTTTATTGGCCGAGGGAGCCGGCGTACAGCTTCCGGGTCATGTGGCCAGCATGACTAAGCCACTTCTGGCGAGCCAGAGCAATGCACGAAAACGCCGTTTACCTTCCCACCGGAGCGGTACCTATTTATCTTCTTGCACTGGCATGCTTTCAAACTGCTAGGTTGGCAGGAGCAGGGACCGAGCAACGGGAGCTCACCCCGTCACGGGGATTTGAACCGCCGACCTTCTGATCGGCAAGCCCTGGGCTCTGTGGTTTAGTATTAGGTAAAGGTACCCCTGCCCGTACAGGCCAGTCTTGACAGACTCTGGGGTTGTGCGCCCATCTCACTTAAGAGGCCAGGGGCCAGCGATATCCGGAGACACTTCCGGGTCACGTGGCCAGCGTGACAAAGCTGCATCTGGCGAGCCAGAGCCGCACACGGAAACGCCGTTTACCTTCCCGCTGGTAAGCGGTCCCTATTTATCTACTTGCACCCGGAGGTGCTTTCGAACTGCTAGGTTGGCAGGCGCTGGGACCGAGCAGCAGGAGCGCACCCCGCCGCAGGGCTTCAAACCGCCGACCTTTCGATCGGCAAGTCCTAGGCGCTGAGGCTTTAACCCACAGCGCCACCTGCGTCCCCTGGTTTAGTATTATCTACTCATAAATCAGAGTGCCAAAGCAAAAGCCATGCTGGGAAATAGCGTGGCACATTTGATTGGTCTGAATTAGGCCCAGTGAGGAACCTAGCTGCACGAGTGGAAGGTTCAGTCCCCAACGGCATTTCCCAGTTCCCAAGGGTTGGTAAAAACAGCTTCCCCAAAATCTTGCAAAGCTGCTGCCCAGCCAGCACCAGCAATACTGAGCTAGAAGGAACAATGGCATGACTCAGCAACTTCCTGCGTTCTGCACCCGGTGCCCTATAACTCCCATCAGTCCCAGCCAGAGTGCTTGGGGTGGGAAGCGCCTGGCTAGCAGAGGCTGATCTAGAGAGCAGGGAACACAGAATCTTCAGAACCTTAAATCCCATGTGTCAAAACTATTTTAGCCTTAACTAAACATATATCAAAGACTTGAAGGTCTAACCCAGAGATGGAGCACCCGTGCTAGGAATGGATGATTTTCATCCATGCCTGCATACGTACAAAAGAAGTCTGTCCCATCCTGATTCCATGCAGATTTTTTGGGGAAATCCTAAAAAAATTCATATGGGGGACAGGACTTTCCAGGGGATCTCATGGGTGTGGGCTTTGTTTGCTGCTAATGAGAAAGGCCTAACAGTATGATGGGATGGGATTTCAACTCAAAGTTAAAATCCCTATGTGGCCCTCTCCAAATGTTGCTGGGCACCAGCCACATGGCTAAGAGAGAGGGATGATGGGAGTTGTAGTCCAGATACATGTGGAGGGGCCAAAGGTTCCCCACGCCCGACGGTGCTGGGTTAGGTGGACCTAATGGTCTGACTCAGTACAAAACAGTTTCCTTTGTTCCCATGTCTTAAGGGAAAGGTCGTTGCTCAGTGCTAGAGCACATGCCTGGCATGTTAGAAGGTCCCGGGGTCAACCTCCAACATTTGCAACTGAAAGGGTAAAGCTAACATGGAATTGGAAAAAGTATGACTTCTCTGCCTGTGACTCTAGGGAGATTTTGCGAGCCAGAGAGGAAAATACTAGGCTCAGTGGCCAAGTACGTCGTCTAACCTGCTTTAGCTTGGAGCTGCCTCTGTGATAGATGATTTGGTGGGGAGGCAGGGAGACCTAATTTTCAGGCCTCAAAAAACAAGTCATGTTTGAGGCTGGGAGAACATCTGTCAGGGATTCTTTAGCTTTGATTGCCAGGGGATGGACTAGATGGCATCCCGGCCAACTCCATAATCCTGATTCTAAGACGTTTGGGTTGCATTTTTACTCTGAGTAGGCCCACTGAAATGAATAGGCCTAAGTGAGTCCTGTCCACCCACTGCATTGGTTCCACTCGTGAGTTAATGTTAGTTGGCTACAACCCATTGTTTGCTCATTCCTAACACACACACACACACACACTTCCCTCCCACCAAACGGATCCGTTTGGTCGATGCGGACTGTCTGGCTTCCGCCCTGAAGGAAAGCGTCTCCATCTTCCTGGGATGTGACACTGCAGCCAGTGACAGACACTACAGCGTGTAAATCTGTCATTGAGGTTTCCCTGATGGGATGCTAAATTTAGAACTCCTACCAAAACCGGGGGGGGGGGGGAGCCACCTCCTCTGTTATGAGTGCCTTGTGCCAGGAATTTGGCCTTTTACAGTGTTTTTCCTACCTTTGTATAGCGGTAAACCCTGCAAGAGAGTTCTTTTCCTCTCCCTAAAAATGACAGGGGGAGAGCGGAATAAGAGAGAAATCCTGCATATTAAGTACAAAATTATATTAATTATTCTCTAAACATGGAACCTGGTGTAGCACAGACAGAACCACTCAAGAAGGAGGTATCGGCAGGAGCGAAGGGTTTTGCAGAAGTGCAGCAAGTCTTGAGAAAATAACACACACACACCCCCCAAAAAAGTACACAGCTCTGAGCATGCTCAGTAGCATACAATGCTGGCTGGTCTTGCATGGGCGGAATGGATAATGGGGAAGAGGGATGGAACAGAGTAACTTGAAAAAAGGGCCTGGCTGGCTCACACCACGATCAGAAACGGGGGAGCAGAGACCTCACAGCTGCTGCTTACTCTCATTATTCTATAAAAGCACACGCACCGGGTGCAAAATAATACATGGAAGAGCACTGAAAAGAAAGAAGAAAAGTTGGCAGCGTACACCGATTCGCCCTTCAGAGAGGGCTTGGGGTGCCCAGGCTGACACACATGTTTTTCAGTCGAGTTGCAGGTGATTAATTTTGCGGGGTAGAGGAGAACAGACACGTATACTGAAAGGGAAAGAGTGGGTGGAGAGGATGAAGGAAACCAAGTCTTTTCTTATCAGCACGAGTCCAGCTGCCGCTAAAATGACTTTTTTTCCTTTTTTGAGAGAGAGAGAGAGAGAGAGAGAGAGAGAGAGAGAGAGAGAGAGAGAGAGAGAGAGAGAAAGACAGGATCTACCCAGTCAAACATTTCCTTCCAACACAGCTGGGGGCGGGGGCAGGAGGAGAAGGGTGTTCATGTTATGAGCGGGGTAGAAATGAACATGGCTCAGTGGTTAAGAGCATCCGCTTGGTGTGCAGAGAGTCCCAGGCTCCATTCCTAATGGCGTCTCCAGGTACAGCTAGGAGGGACACCTGCCTGAAACCGCAGATACCTGCTGCCTGTCAGTAGACAACGCTGAGTTAAGGGGACCAAAGGGACTGACTCTGTTATAAAGGCACCTTCCAATTTCCCCATGTCTGGGGATAAAGGTCGTTGCAGAGCATCTGTAGCTTGGTTAAGACAACTGACTCCCAAAACCCCGACAGAGAAGACCCAGTTTGCAACACCTCCCCACTTAAGCAGAATCTGCACATGCTTTTTAGTGAGAATAACCAAGCATGCACGGAGTAGTTTTGCTTTGCGCCATGGGTGCGGAACAAAATTCTTTTCCCGATATGTCGAGCGGAAGTTGTTGTTTTTTCAAGTGCCCATAAGGCCCAAACAAGAGCCCTGCCGCAGGATCAGGCCAAAGATGCTTCTAAATCCAGCGTCCAGTGGCCAACCAGATGCCCCAAGAGGAAGCCCAAAAGAAGGACCTGAGCTCAAGAGCAATTCTCCCTACTTGTGATGCCCAGGACTGCAATTCAGAGGCACCCTGCCTCTTATAGCAGACCCTCCAAGTGTCCCTATTTTCCAGGGACAGCCTTGGATTTGCAGACACCATCCTAGTTTCTGATTTGATCCTGGAATGTTCCACTTTTCCTTAGGACGTCCCTACATTCATCAGAGAAATGTTAGAGGCTATGGAGTTATCCAACCCACCAGGCCATCTGAACGCAGTCCTGTATTAATGTTTAATGTTTTATATATGTTGGAAGCCACCCAGAGTGGCTGGGGCAATAAACAGTATAAAGCCGGGGAATGATGATGATGATGATGATGATTATTGAATAGGTTGCCCCTATAGTCATCGAATAAATTTTGGAGGGTACATGGCTGCAGAGGCGGAACCCAGTCTTACATCCTCCACAAATTTCTCTAATCCTCTTTTTAAGTCATCCAAGATGGAGGCTGCCACTCCCTCTTGAGGTGGCAAATTTCACAGTTTACCATATTATTCCATGTATAAGACCAGGTTTTTTCCCTTAAAAATAATGCCCAAAATTTGGGGGCGTCTTATACACGAATAGATCTCCCAGCCCACCCCCGTTTTCTTAAATTGGTGTCCCCAAAAATAGGGAGCATCTTATACATGGGGGCGCCTTACAGATGGAAAAATACGGTAACTAGAATCACCTCACACATCAGCTTCTGCAGCCTTGACAAAAACGAGAACCATTCCTCCAGAAGACACTGGTCCGAAAAGGCACATCTTACCTCATGAAGCAAAATTTAAGATGTGGGAAATAAAATCTGGTTAAAGATATTCTCCAGCGCTATGACAGGACACCACTCCGTGCGAATGCCTGAAGCAGTGAGTTCTGGTGCTGCTCAGGACTGGGGTCCCTTATGCCTCAACTGGCTGATGTGATGATGGCTCAAGGCTTCTGGCCACAAGCTCTCTAGAGACCCAACAGTGGGCCTTGCCAGTCAAACCTGGCTATTCTCACCCGTTGGACACTGTCGCTTCAAATATGTCTGAAAGCCCCTCAGAACAGCCTTTCCCCCCTCAATCCAGCAGTGAACTGACTCGGTTGAGTCGGAACCAGGTGGGTTTGTGACATCAGAGTTGTGTTGCAGAATGTAAGGCAGAAAGGGTTCTTTGAACACCCTTCAGGGCAAAATGACCTCCATTGAGTAACAGAGAGCCGGGCTTAGGACCTGAGAGACCTGCTCGGCCATGACACTTGCCAGGTGTGACCTTGGGCTGGTCACAGTCTCTCAGGCTAACCTACCTCACAGGTTCGTTGTGAGGAGGAACGTGTTGTGGGGGAGAACCACCTTGACTTCCTAAGCGCAAAAGGTGGGCTAGAAATGTTATAAATAGGGTGGTGCACTACTACGCTGCAGAGCAGACTCACTGAACATGACTAAGTTAGAGCCGTTAATTTCAACAAGTCTACTCCTAGTCAAACTTAGGACTCTGCTACATTAGTAAAAAGCAGCGTTTTGAATACGTTATGCAACACCAGGAGGTGCTAGAGAGCAAAATATGGGAGGGGCAGGTATATGTTCACATGATGTGGTGAACACACACCATTTGAATTGAGATGCCCATCAACTTTTTGGGGGGGGCAGCCACCTCAAATATTTTATTGGGGGACAAAGACCCTTCAGCCCCTAGGAGTTGGCTCCTATGCTGGGTAGTGAGTACATTCTTCGAACAGAGGTTTCCCCGCCCCCTAAAATAAAATAAATAAAATAAACGAATTGAAAACAACCACCACCAAACGTTACAGGCTTAGTAATGAAGAAACGTTTAAAAACCTCAATTGTTACTTTACACTGACGAGGCAGTTAGGCTCAAGGAAGTGACAACTATTGCTATCCCCTACACACACACACACCCACACACCCATTGCTCAGGTTTATCACCAGCCTCCCAGGGTTTTTAGATAAGACATCATGTACCAGCCTATTCCAGATCAAGGTCTATTTTTGTAGCCAGGGCATGATGACCAGTCAGAAATATAGATTGTGACAAGGCTAATTTCCATCCTTGAAGATATAACAGGGCGTTTATTTTTTAAATGGAACTTTCAGATACAAAAAGGCTCAGAAGGGAAAAAGAGAATGCACCCGCCCACTCAGTTTCTTTTATTCAAATCCGAATAAGTAAGCTGGTTTGCTTGCTTAGGAAAGGACAATGTCAATACAGAACACCTCCCAGGACTTCCAAGCGGCAAGATTGCTACTGACGGTTATTTGGGGTATCGTTTGGGGGGGGGGATCAGGGTACCTTAGCCCAGGAGATGGATCAATCCACTGGTTTATTTCTGCATTAGGTGTACTCTGCTGTCAAGAATGATATTTCATTTCATTTATTTTATAGGCCAATTCCCTTTGGTACTTTTTTCTTTACTGCTAATGCTTCAAGCGGGGATATCCACCATGGAGTTTTAGGTTCGAGCAAATCTTTCTATTTTGCCCAAACCATATAGAGAGATTGCCTTATAATGTGATTTAGAAAGTTTTTATAGATCTTGACTTTATCATAACCTAAGTAGGCTTGCCAGCCATAACGGTTGTCATGTCCTTCTAGGTCCTGAAGGTCTGTATTTTGTAATATACACCATTCCCTGACCTAGGAGAGACAGGCCGCCTCGTAATATTTTATTGCCGTTATATCTCCCTCCCCCCCCCATGCCCCAAGGAGCTCAAGAGGGCAGCCATGGTTCTCTCTGCTCCTCATTTAATCCCCACAACAACCCTGCGAGGCAGGTTAGGCTGAGAGGCGGCTATTGGCACAAAGTCACACCCCCAGTGAGCTTCATAGCTTAGTGGAGGATTTGAATCCTGGTCTCACCCAGGTCCTAGTCTGACACTCTAACCAGTACACCAGACCGCCTCACCTGCTGAATAACTCTGGAGATCATTTTGGCAGAGTGTTGCTCCAGCTTTATTTATACACTTTGCTTTCTTTTGCCTTTTGGCGAAGACCAAGTGCGAACGCGTGCTCATTCACTCATAAAATACGCCTACGTCCAAACCTGCTGACTTCTCGTTTTTGGAAAGATGCAATGAATTTGTGGGTTGCCCTTTACCCCTAGACGATCCAGTGGGAATCTTATTAAATCACTAGGAGGACGGTCCCTTGCCCACAGCCGAGAGTTCTTGCTGTTTTGCTCACAAACCGTAACAAAACACTAGCCTGGCTAATTAAGGGAGATGCTAATGACTTTGCTTCTGAGGCTCAAATGTTAAGCTCAAGGCAGAGACATTTTCTCCCTTTTTCAACGAGAAGTTTATGCGCCCAAGCCTGGTGGGTTTCGCTAAGCGCAAGTCAGAGGTTATTATTACGAGCATTTGGTTCCACCTCTGGCAGGCAGCCCAGACACAAATGTTTCTAATAAACGTGTTGTGGTTTTTTTATCACTGACAAAATTAGGTTAATGACACCTTTCAATGCCTCTCTATAATAACTTCTTTTTTAAAAAGAAAACACCAGTTTTCACTCATGCATTCCCATTGTTGATATTTTCCAGCCGTTCTCAGCAAATAATCATGCCACCCTATTTTTTGCATTTGGGAAATGCCATATATATATATATTCCTGGCGTTCATGCAGAAGCTACCTAACAGAGTCCACTACTTAGCTGATGCCCTGCTCCCTATTGCCCACAGGTTCATATTATTTGAATCAGGGGTCATTTAGCTGCGGTTCCTGCATTGCAGAGAGTTGGACTAGATGACTCTTGAGGTCCCTTCAAATTATGCAAATTATACAGTACACTGAGACTCAGCAGCAGGAGATTCAGAAAGACGTGAGGAGAAAAGAACCAGCTCCCTACATAGGAAGCTGCCTTAGACCAAAGTCAGAGCACACCGACGGGCAGCAGCTCTCCAGGGTTCCAGACTGAGACCTTTCGCAGCCTTACCTGGAGATGCTGAGAGTTGAACCTGGGCCTTCTGCATGCAAGGCAGGTGTTCTACTACTCAGTTATGACTCTTCCCCCAAACACAGCAACATCAGCAGCAGCTGCATCGTGCAGAGTCAAACCATTAGAACACCTAGCTTAGTATTGCGTACACAGGCTGGCAGCAACTGTCCAAGCTCCATGCCCAGCCAACATTTCTCAGGAGAGATCTTTCTACTACAAAACCTTTTGGATAATATTCTGCAATATGCAACCCCCTCACCAGCTCCTATTTTGTCACCTGCACACAGAGAGTTTGCAGGGAGCCATTTTGCCTGGGAGCTAAATAAATCAAGACACGTTACGAAAAACTTATCAACACTCAGCCGCCGTATGCCTGGGCACGGGTGGGAAGGGAAGGCCAGGCAGTAGCTCAGCGGCAGACCATCTGCTTCATATGCAGAAGGTCCCAGGTTCAATCCCCAGCCTCTCCAAGCAGGGCTGGGGCACACTGCTATCTCAAAACCCTGGAGAGCTGCTGCCAGTCAAGGTAGACAACACTAAGCTAAATGGGCCAACCCTCTGACTCGATAGGAAGCAGCTTCCTACCTGAGTAGGAAAGCGTCAAAGTGGTAGCTCAGAAGCACCTGGGGAAACCCAGGTTCAATTCCCTACACATTCACCTCAAACCCCAGAGAGCTGCTGCCAGCCAGTGTAGACAATATGGAGCTAAAGGGAGCAACTGCCTGACTCCGTCTAAAGCTGCTTCCTTCCTATGCCCCTTTATTTGCTCCTATCAACAAGCTTGAAAGACAGAGGGGTTTTGTTCGGGCTAACAGTGTGGGGTTTTTTTCCCATTCAAATTGGCCACTGCCCAGCTCCCAAGACAGGAGGGGTCAGAGCATCACCCTTGTTCCTCCCTGAGGCTTAGCATCCTGCACAGAGGGATCAAGCCTGCCTCCGGGGATGACTGCTTTCCCTTGTTTAGCCTCTGTTTACCAAGGCTACTAAGGGGAACCAGAGCTGGTGAAAGGAGCGAGGGAGAATCTTCCTTTATATTTAGCTCCCCTGCTGCTGGATATAGCAGCCCTGGGTTTATTTAAGAGCAGACTTTCCTATATTAAGAATATCAGAGATTAGCAGGTCAGCCCCTGCAATGTCCCGGCCGGGATTAAATGCCCGTGACTGTGTTCAGGCAACCCAGCAAACACACTTCACAAACGGCCCGTCCTTTTAACCCAACTTCGCTCCCGTGCCTGAAGACAGGCAGAAGGAACTCTAAACAGCAGCCACCAGCCAGGAAAGGTCAGCATAGGATTGCAGAGATCCAAAGGATGATCTAGTCCCCTGCAACGCATCAAAGCCCTCTCAAGCAACCCAAGCGTCTGGAGCAAAGCTGAATGGTTTTTATTTAACTTATTTTAACACTCTGCGCATTTTGTAGGGGTTACATCAGCCCCAAGCAGGATGGCCAATTTATTTATGTATAAAAAATATATGTGCATTCATAAAACAAACCCAGACCAGTTCACAAGAGTCGTATGCAAAACCGCACCATAAAAACCAGGTAGGTGTATTTAAAAAGTGGAGATTATTTTGAATAAACATACACAAATTTATTGATTGATAACATGGTAGATAGAACATGTAAGGATTTGCATAATTTTATAACATGCAGAGAATCATATGTGTTGAGAAATCAGAGAAAGGAGCTGAGGGAAGTCTCTGGGGGAGGGGAGGGAGGGTTTGAGGGGGGAAGGGGGAAAATAATGAATATGATATGTTTTGATAAGTTGTTATGTTGTAATTGCTAATAAAAATATTTTTAAAAATAAAAAGTGGAGATTAACTGTTACGGAAAGGTGCACTTTTAATCACCTGCATAAGCTAGACAGCGTAGAAAGGTTTTCAGCACACATTTCAGAGTTGAAACAGAAAGCGCCTGCTGAACATCTGTCAGCACACTATTCCACAAAATTGGGTGGATGACACTAAATGCTCGGTTTTGTGTTGATGTCAGATGAGCCTCGCCAACTCGTGGGGATGACCAGTGATGCTCCTGTAGGTGCTCTCTCAAGGACTGAGCTAGGATCAGGTGGTCCCTGAGGATGCTCTAGACTTAAGTTGCTTAAGGCTTTCTCAGTTAATTCAAGGGTCTCAAACCTGGTAGATGGGCTAGCCAATACAGATGTTTTAACAATGTATTCAGTCAGATGCCTGCCCCCACCAGCAGTCCGGGAGCTGTATCCTGCACTAGCCGCAGCTTCCAAACCAAGGCCAAGGGCAGCCCCACACAGAGTGCATTGCAGCAATCTAGCCTCAAGGTTACCAGAGCATGGTCCATGGTGATCAGGCTTTCCCAGACGATCCAAGTGTCCTTATTTTCCAGGGAAAGTCTCGGATTTACAGAAGCGGTCCCAGTTTCTGATTTGATCCTGGAATGTCCCACTATTCCTTAGGACATCCCTATTTTCGTCGGAGAAATGTTGGAGGGTATGGAGTTATGTGACACTCCCCTGCCCCGAACCAAAGAGATAAGTACAGTGGTACCTCAGGTTAAGAACTTATTTCATTCTGGAGGTCCGTTCTTAACCTGAAACTGTTCTTAACCTGAAGCACCACTTTAGCTAATGGGGCCTCCCGCTGTTGCTGCTGCACAATTTCTGTTCTCATCCTGAAACAAAGTTCTTAACCCGAGGTACTATTTCTGGGTTAGCGGAGTCTGTAACCTGAAGCGTCTGTAACCTGAAGTGTCTGTAACCCGAGGTACCACTGTAACTCTACAACCTTTAGAAGACATCTGAAGGCAGCCCGGTATAGGCAAGTTTTAAAATGTTTAATATTTTATTATGTTTTTATGTATGTTGGAAGCTGCACAGTATTGAATAGGACATCCCTATTTTCACCAGAGAAATGTTGGAGGGTATGCTATCCCTGTCTATGATTGACCCTAGCTGGAGAACCAGATGAAGATGGTAAAAGGCAGAGAGGATGCTTTGGTCTCTAGTGATACTTTCCAGGAATAACCCCAAACTAGTCACTCATCAGAGCGGTGTGGAGTGGCATCTGGAAGGCCCCAGGTTCTTATATACATTCTTATAACACAGAGAGGATAATGAGACATGTATTAATAATGCAGGTTGTAGTCAATGCCAGCCCTACTCACTGTAGACCCACTGAAGTGAACAGACATGACTAACTTAGGTCCATTCATTTCAATGGGTCTATGCCAAGTGTTACCTTAGCTGAGCAGATACAGCCCTGCACTTGGAATAGGGACTCCGCAGAAACCAGAACTGGCTGCCTTTTGGAGAGACTGCAAGAATAGCTCCCCCCCCCCCACAAAACCCCAACAACAACTCAAAAAGCATTCCTACTGAAAGACATACATGATCCCTGTTTGCTAACTCTAGGTGGGCTGTAGGAACTTCACGACTCAAATTCTAGATCAGCTGCTGCAGTGGTTGTTGTATACAGACATGTTCTCCGGGTGAGAGAGTCCTACCCAAAGCACAAAGGGGAGCAGAGGTTATCAGCAGACATGAGAGGGACACCCAGTTTTGTTGGGCGGGGCAGAATACTTCGGAAAAACAGCCCAATGAGGACTGAGCATGCTCAGTAGCCACAGAAAGCTGACCAGCCGGTGTGCAAAGAAAGGACGGAAAACCAGGAGGGAAGATGGAATATAATATATGGGGGAAATTAACTGTGCGCTGCAACCCATTGTCGCATTTCCCGTTCGTTATGGTGGACCTGCAAAACCCTGCACACATTCACCTGCTTTTAATTAGGACCTTTGGTCCTGCGCTCTGCTCATTGTTCCGCCTGTCAATTGCATGATCCTTGGGTGCAGAGACCTATGCAACTTTTAAGGCGTGATGGCACTGTAATCAGAATACCAACACCACCTGATCTTGGCTTTTTCAACGTGTTGGTATCATGCCTTGCTATTATATAGCACACAATGCATTGTGAGGTTCTATGCACAAAGAACTCAAGCTTCCTACCGAAGAATGATAAAAGGGTTTTTTTTAAATGTGCACATTGCTCTAATGGCTTGCTCCACATTCCCTGGATCTTTGGGGAAAAGGCATCTAATTTGTTTTGTAAATAAATAAGAGATTGCTTTAGCAAATCAGCAGGAACTTGGCCCCGCTGCTTCCTCTCTCCCTCCAACCGTTATAGCTGGTAAAATGTAAAGCCATTAAATGCCACTATTTTACACAAAAGTGGGAGGGGGAATACACACATCCAGGAAATTCTCCATTTCCGGATTACCAGTCCTGTTTTAAAGCAGCAGAGTTTCCGATCTTCCCTTCAGACCAGAGGGCAGGAAGCCCACAGAGCGGACAAGCCCAGCCGCCTGATTAAACAACCATCCTAGACACATTTCCTGGACACGAGCCACCGGGGGGGGGGCGGGGCGGGGGAGAGACAAGGTGCAGGAGGAAACATGCAGACCAAGCCTCACTTGTGGGTTCAGCCCATCTCCCCGCAAAAGAAAAAGGCAAACCACAGACAGAGCCATAACCCACCACACTTTGCCACCAGCACAACCCCACAGACCAGGCTCTTGATTCATAAAATTGGGTCTCTCCAGAGGTCATCTGGTGCAACCCGCTGCAGAAACTCCACGACTACAAAATTCTTGCTTAAAAACCAGTAATAAAGGAGTGGCCACCACTTTCCTACCAGTAACAAGTAGGGCTGCAGGTACATACACCCAGCCCCTATGCAGGGCCTTATGCAGGCGTTTGGATTGGCCCCAGGCAAACTCAGCTGTAGGCCCTGAATCAATTGGGAGAGGGAGTCCTAATGTTTAATTAGGGTTTTAAATGCCTATTAAGCATACAGTCAGGAGCTGGGGGGGGGGAGACCCTCCTCTCAACCACACTGCAGACAGCAGGACTGATCCTTCCACTCACCAGCTTGGGGGGGGGGGCGGCAAAAAGTGCAATCCTGTTATTTGCAGGGGTCTGCTTCCCTTGGAATTACCCAGCTGGGAATGCACTGGTGAGGTAGACCCCTTGCAGCCAGCAGGATTGAACCGTCCTGGCAAAGCAGACCTCTGCAGCCAACAGGGTTGCACTGTTGAGCGGACAGTGTGGTCCTGCTGGGGTCTGCTTTCCATGTGCATTCCTGGGGGGTTGGGGGCGGGGAAGGCAGACGTAAAGCAGACCTCTGCAGAAAGCAGGCCCTCCTCCGTTCACCAGCTGGCCAGGATTCAATCCTGCTCCCTTTCACTCTGAATAGCCCGGTTTTGTTTGTGATGTGGGCTCTGCCTGGCCCCAGTAGCAGGTCCTTGGGAAGAACTACTGCCAAACCATCCCAGATACTGCTGTTGAACCAGCACGTTCTCAGACTGCTCCTGCCACAAGCTGTTGCACCAGACGAAAAGAGAAAATCAGAACATAACACATGTTTGGGCTGCTACAATCCAGTGTCACATGTCTCTCTGCCCCTGACCACCTTGCCAGCAGCTGAATGTGCTGTACTGTGTTAGGAAGCAGACACTGTGCCCAGGGGAGAAGCTGCCTTATCCTGCATCAGACCATTTTTGTTGTTATTGTTTAGTCGTGTCCGACTCTTCGTGACCCATGGACCAGAGCACGCCAGGCACTCCTGTCTTCTACTGCCTCCCGCAGTTTGGTCAAACTCATGCTGGTAGCTTCGAGAACACTGTCCAACCATCTCGTCCTCTGTCGTCCCCTTCTCCTTGTGCCCTCAACCTCTCCCAACATCAGGGTCTTTTCCAGGGAGCCTTCTCTTCTCATGAGGTGGCCAAAGCATTGGAGCCTCAGCTTCAGGATCTGTCCTTCCAGTGAGCACTCAGGGCTGATTTCCTTCAGAATAGATAGGGTTGATCTTCTTGCAGTCCATGGGACTCTCAAGAGTCTCCTCCAGCACCATAATTCAAAAGCATCAATTCTTTGGCGATCAGCCTTCTTGATGGTCCAGCTCTCACTTCCATACATCACTACTGGGAAAACCATCAGACCATTAGCTCAGTACCATCTACACTGGCTGGCAGCAGCAGCTCTCCAGGGGTTCAGGCAGGGGACCTTCCCAGTCCTACCTGGAGATGCCAGGGACTGAACCTAGGGCCTTCTGCATGCAGAGCAAATGACCCACCGCTTGGCTACAGCCCTTCTGTGTTACAATACTGACCAAGAAAACAACACAAAGAGTCAGGACCTGAGCACAAGAGTCTCCTCTCCCCTCCTGTCATTTCCAGCAACTGGTATTCAGAAGCATTGCTGCTTCCAACCATGGAGGCCGAGCCGAGCCATCGTGCTTATCAAAAGCCTTACTTCCCCCCATGAATTTGTCCAATCCTCTTTTCAAGCCATCTGAGTCAGTGGCCATCCTGCAAGAGAGAGTTCCATAGTTTAACTACCGTATTTTTCGCTCTATAAGACGCACCAGACCACAAGGCGCACCTAGTCTTTGGAGGAGGAAAACAAGAAAAAAAAAATTCTGAATCTCAGAAGCCAGAAAAGCAAGAGGGGTCGCTGCACAGTGAAAGCAGCAATCCCTCTTGCTGTTCTGGCTTCTGTGATAGCTGCGCAGCCTGCATTCACTCCATAAGATGCACACACATCTCCCTTTACTTTTTAGGAGGGAGAAAGTGAGTCTTATAGAGCAAAAAATACAGTATGTGCCATGTGAGGAAGCACTTTCTCTTATCTGTCCCGACTCCTCCAACATTCAGACTGGGAGGTGCTCGGCTTGTGACGCATGCAAAAGGGCCTTCCTGCAAGGTGTCAGGATTTCCTGAGTGTCACCTGCCAAGGCCCCAAACCCTCGAGTTTTCCGCCCAGCACAAGCCTTTGGCTCCGGAGATCTTTCTGGCTGTTCAAAGAGAGGCAGCTCAAAGCTTGCTTGGAAAACGACAGTGAATAACAATGAAATCCCTCTGCATTAACAAGCTCCTGTTGCTCCGCCCAATTCCCTCTTTTGCCTTCCACCTCCTTGCTTCACCCTGGAGGCAGGGAAGCCCAGAAAAGCACGAGACACTTTTGCTGCTTGCCTTGAGTTGCACAGCCTGCTCCTGCTGCTGTTTTGCAACACTTCCAGCGTGATCCAGAGTGAATCAGTCGGCCACTCCCCTCCAGGTGCTGCGCAAGGAGGAATGAATGAGATCCAGCTCACAGGAACTGGGGTTTGAGGGAATAGTGAGGAACCTCAGGCCCAGGAGCCAAATATATTTGTCAGCTCGCCTTTCCGCAAATATACACCTAGTTTACCTGCTTCAACCTGCGGCCGTTTTGCTGGTAGGGCGATAGCGCACGTTGAATTTTTCAACTTCCCAAAATGAGGGGTGCTAACTAGTTGCAACATGACATGAGAATTCAAAAGACATTTAAGTTAAATTAATAGGATTTCGTTTTGCTTGGCAAGTGAAATATGTGTAAAATTGCACAGAACTCATTAAAAACAACTACTATACATTTTATTTGCCATTAATACAGTGGTACCTCCGTGCGCTGCTCTGGTTCGCCAGAAGCGCCTTAGTCATGCTGGCCACATGACCCGGAAGCTGTACGCCGGCTCCCTTGGCCAATAAAGCAAGATGAGCGCCGCAACCCCAGAGTCGGTCACGACTGGACCTAATGGTCAGGGGTCCCTTTACCTTACCTTGGGCTACAGACGCTTCAGGTTACAGACTCCACTAACCCAGAAATAGTACCTCGGGTTAAGAACTTTGCTTCAGGACGAGAACAGAAATTGTGCAGCAGTGGCGGAAGGCAGCGGGAGGCCCCATTAGCTAAAGTGGTACCTCAGGTTAAGAACATTTTCAGGTTAAGAACAGTCCTCCGGAACGAATTAAATGTTTAACCTGAGGTACCACTGTAATGTGTTAATGGTTATTTATTAGTATTTTTTATTATTAATTTAGATCCTTGAGCCATATCGTACTGGGACATACCCTCCAACATTTCTCCAACGAAAATAGGGACTTCCAAAGGAAAGGCAGGACATTCCGGGATCCAGTCAGAAACTGAGATGGCTTCCTGGTTTCCTCCAAGGCCTCGTCTCACTCTCAAGGGCAGGTGCCCCCCTCTGTCCTGAGTCAGTGGGAGGCGGGGGGAGTGGGAGGGTGCTGAGTAACGCTCAGGGTGCCCTGTCTCTCCTTTCGAGGAACGTCACGCAGAGGGCATCCAGGATCCAGTAACAGCCCACAAGACATGCAAATCCGTGGCTCCCCACATGTGTTCATCTCATCACGTCACAAGACTCTTAATCTCCGGCCGGCTGGGGGGGGGAGCGTGAGAGCAGGAGGGGGGGCTATTCTTAGCTGACCTCTTGAGCAAGCCAGAGAGTGTGATGGAGCAGAATGCTGCTCTCTCTGTCTCTCTCGCTCACTGCTGTCAGAAGAGATGCACCCGAAGCGTTGGGATTCCAGATGGCGGCACTGTGAAGTTGGAGCAACCTTGCTGTAGCATCAGGCGGTTGGCTAATCTTGGGGGTGGCCCTACCATTAGGCAACGTGATCAGCAGGCACCTCAGGCTGCAGTTGCTGAGAGGTTGGGACTGGGGTTTCCTAAGCAAGCCTGCTGCCCTCGGCTGCCATAGAGGACACCACCAATCTTCATGTAAAGTTCAGTTTGATCAGCTTGCACACATGGATTAGGCTGCAGGTAAGGAGAGGCGCCATCTTCTCCTTTGCCTCAGGCAGCAAAATATATTGGTCCGGCCCCAGCTACTATAAGGAGAGGATGTTGAGATAGATGAGACCCTGGCCTGAACCAGCAGGTTCTTCTGATGATGGTTGATTCCCATGAACCGGTATTCAATGACATACAGCCTCTGAACCCAGAGACTCCATGGATCAGGGGTGGGGACTGCTGCCTCTGCTGGCTATGGATGATGGGAGTTGTAGTCCTTCAATATCTGGCAATCCAAGGTTGAGAAAGGCTGGTCTACACCGACTAGCCAACGTTCTCCAGCATTTTAAAGAGGGGACCTTCCCAGCCTTTCCTGGACATGCCAGGGACTGAACCTGGGACCTTCTACACTCAAAGCACATGCTCCACCACAGAGCTGACATCCTTCCCCATTAGAGGGCAATGCTTTTTCCCCACAACCAAAGCACTGATGATTCAGCTGCCAGAAACTTTCAAGAAAAACAACGCATCAAACTGTTCTACCACCTCTTTTTCCTTGCTCCTTCACCTTCTGTGGAAAAAGTCTGGGCTGCCTCTTTTCCGTCAAGTCAGCTCTCTCTCTCTGCGGAGGAGGAAGCAGCCAGAGAAGACGACAAGGGGAAACAGATTTCAATTCATATATATGTTTTTTAAAAGGTGCTTTCGCCACAGATTGAGCGCATGCAGCCGTGACTCACTCGCACGAGGACAGAGCCGGTCCCACCTACTCGAGAATCAAAAAGGATGAGATGTAAACGGAACAAAGCCCAGGGTGGGTGGATCGGGGGCAGCTCAAAGGGCGACTTTCTGATGTTATGAACTACAACTCCTGAAGCATCCTATTTACCACAGCGGTCAGCAACATGCCACCATCTTGGAAAAGCAAGATTCCACCTGTGCCATTTGTCTCCAGCCTGGAGAGGTTCACCTGAGACCGTCCTCCAGAGGCAGATCTGCTGTGGAACTAATGAGACTTCAGAGCCCCCCAAAATGTAGGTCCGCCACTGCCTTCCTCATATTCCTGATCTGGGGCCTGGATTAAAAGAGACCTTTTTATACCGCAGGCTTTCCATAGCTGTGCACTTTTCATCCATTGAATTTTAGATTTTAGTGATGCTGTGTGAATCACATCATACGCTTTTGCTCTCTGCTGCTCAAACTTTTACAACGTCGTTTCACATTATTTTATTGATTTTTCAATCTCCCCGTTGCAATTTTTGATCTTTTACCATTGCAACCCAGCTACAAAACACCCTGACCATTAGGCATGCTGGCTGCTGGGAGTTGAAGTCCAATCACATCTGGAGCGTCACAGATTTTCCAGACTTGTATTCCTCTGAAACAGCCTGATTTACACTCTTCACCTTCCCAAACCCATTTCTTCATGCAAATCCAGGACTGTGATGTGGCCCTGAAAAGTCCTCCTAAAAGAGCTATATGATGGCAACCTTGCGTTTTTATGTATATAGGAAGAAAAAAAAACTTATTGGGTTGTAGCCAACCAAGTCCTACTCAGAGTAAACCAACTAAAATTAATAGACCTAAGTTAGCCATGCCAATTACTTTCAGTGGGTCTACTCTGAGCAGGACCGAGATGTGAGATTCCTGCCCTACAGAGGTGCGTGGGGCACCTTCGTTTTATAGT
This sequence comes from Podarcis melisellensis, assembly GCF_964234715.1. Taxonomy (NCBI): domain Eukaryota; kingdom Metazoa; phylum Chordata; class Lepidosauria; order Squamata; family Lacertidae; genus Podarcis; species Podarcis melisellensis. The sequence goes on along the minus strand of NC_138540.1, from coordinate 19,941,213 downwards.
TTCAAACATGCGCTAACCTTTGGATACCAGAGATGGCTGTTTTCAGGACCTACCCTATTCCAATGACTGGTCTAACTGTTTCTAATACTGAATTTTAATTTGGTGTAACCCACCCTGGTACCTGCTGGCAAAGGGTGGGTAATAAATTTAATAAGAGAAAGAAGAATGTTAGATGCACCCCATAAAACAAACAAACCATAACTGGGTAGACAGATATAGAGACACAGATACAGAAGTAGAAGGAAAATGCACCATCAGCATTTGTGGTCATGTGCAAGACTTAACATGCATGTGCAACCAGAGTCAAGATACAGTTGCCTCTGACTCAAGGCAAGAGGACTTAAATCTGCAGTGTTATACTACTCCTGTCCAAACCCCTACATCAGGGTTTCCCAAACTTGGGTCTCCGGTTGTTTTCAGACAACAATTCCCATCATCCCTGACCTGTCTTGCTAGCTAAGGATGATGGAGACCCAAGCATGGGAAACATACTACATGGATGTCCTGTCTGCTCTCAGGTTCAACACAAGTTCCTCCCCTTTCCGCAAGAACCCAAAATGAGCCCTATAGCTGGACCGGGTCCAAAGGCCCATCTAGTCTGGCATCCTCTCCTCCCAGGGGTTCACTGGATGCCCCAGTGGGAAGCCCCACAGCAGGACCTGAGTGCGAGAACTGCTTGCAATTCCCAGCAACTGGTATTCAGAGGTGCATTGCCTCTGACAGAGGAGGTAGAACACAGCCACCAGGCCACCACAAACCATAGCTAGAAGCTCTGACAGCCTCAGATATCCCAAGGCCTCTGCTCCCTCCAAAAACTCCCTCCTTTCTCCCTCGCTGCCCCATATGCTTGGAGCAGCCTTCCAGGACACCTGGGCCTCCTGCCTTTGTCACACAAACTCCCTGGTCCCATCAGAAACTTGAGCACTTGCTTCTCAAACAGCCACAGGCTGGACTAGCCCACACCGAAGCAAAAAGTGGATTCTCATCAGTCATCTGCACTTTAATGTTTGGGTGCCCATAGAGCATCCTCCCCTCTCTGGTGTTAGCCTGGACCTTTCCCCCTTTAAATACATTTCCCCCAAACCTTGGAAAGTCCAAAATGGCCAGTACTGAAAACCCCTGCATTTAAAGTGGGGGGAAGGTCCAGGAGAAGACTGTGTTGGGGTTCATGTTTTGTTTGCTCCCACAATGGACCAAGTCACTATTTCCTCCTGCCACAAATTCGTCTCCTTTGCTCTTTTTCTCTGTGCCAGAACCTTATAGATTGCCATCTCCTCGGGGCAGGGACCATCTGCTCCTGCTCTGTGGAATACAAGGCTCACGGATGGCATCAAATGCTGGCTAACAAAGGAAGACCCTGATGGAGAGGAAACAGGGAACACCCGAAGCAAACAAGGACAGCTGCCCCATAGCAGTTCCGCTGCTATGGATGTTTTCTAGCTTAAATCAAAGAAAGGGCTTGTTTATATTTTTGCAGGGGGTGGAATGGGCGATTACAGAATATATACCGGTGTGTGTGTGTGTATGTGTGTGTGTATATATATATATATATATATATATATGCTTTCGTAGATTTTCACGGGTACAGGAATGCAGGTTTTGGTGTCCTCGGGTGTCTTCCCGTGTAAAAGTTGGGGTGTCTAGGCGACGTTTCGACGAGGTCTCACTCGTCATCTTCAGGCTGGTGCTTTCGGCTTCTTGTTACTGGAACAGAGCAGGATCTCAGTGTTTGAGTTCCTATAAATACTGTTGAGGGGGTGTGGTGTATAGCCTCCAATGTTCTGGGCAGAGAGGAAGTTCCCAGGCTAGTGTGCCTTTTCTTCTTTTGTTCCTTAATTACTTGAGGGATATCTTGAGTGATTTCTTGAGTGATATCCTGAGTACCACTTAGGTGGGTCATTAGGTGTGGATTAGTTGCTAAAGTCTTTGTGTCTTGACCTCTTGAACTTTGTGAAGAGTTTTTCTGAGAAGATGGCTGTACTGCACTTAGTTGTGCTCTGGCTTGGCTTCGTGTATAGGGGCGAGCTGTGGTTTTGTGGCCTGTGTCAGCCAGATCTGTGTAGGGATTGCAGGGGGGTGCAGCATCTGGAGGTGCCACCATGGTTTGGCTACTGGATGGTGTCTGTAATTTATCTGTGGAGAGGGTCTGGGTTTGGGTCTGGTGTGGTTGATTGGTGATGGCGTTCTGTGTGCCTCTGGATCTGGTGTCAGTTTTTGTGGGGAGGGCTAATTTCCAAACGCCTGGCTGACAAAGACCACTTGACAACTGAGTTACAGAATCTCTCAAATGTGTTAATTGCCAATGGATACCAGCAAAACAGGGTTACGAAGCTAATCCAAAAAGAAACACCCCCCAAAAACCAAGACACAGAAGAAAACAATGGCATGGCCCTCCTTCCTTATATCAAGGGCACTACAGATAAAATTAGCAAAATCCTCCATAAACACAATATCAAAACAGCCTTTTGCACCAACGAAAAAATAGCCAATATCCTCAGAAACCCCAAGGATAAAATCCAGTTGGAAAACCAAGGGGTCTATGAAATACCCTGCAAAGTCTGCCCAGCCACGTACATTGGACAAACAAACAGACGAATAAATGCACGTATCGCAGAACACAAGAATGCCGTCAAAAAAGAAGAAAAAACTTCCTCTCTTTTCCAACACATGAAAGAAACAGGACACGAAATTAATTTTGCAGATTCCAAATTGCTCTTTAACATGGAACATCACCACAAGAGAATAATCATGGAAGCCATCGAGATAGAGAAACACCCTCACAACATGAACAAGCGTGACGACACATCCCGCTTGCCAGACATCTGGAAATTAGCCCTCCCCACAAAAACTGACACCAGATCCAGAGGCACACAGAACGCCATCACCAATCAACCACACCAGACCCAAACCCAGACCCTCTCCACAGATAAATTACAGACACCATCCAGTAGCCAAACCATGGTGGCACCTCCGGATGCTGCACCCCCCTGCAATCCCTACACAGATCTGGCTGACACAGGCCACAAAACCACAGCTCGCCCCTATACACGAAGCCAAGCCAGAGCACAACTAAGTGCAGTACAGCCATCTTCTCAGAAAAACTCTTCACAAAGTTCAAGAGGTCAAGACACAAAGACTTTAGCAACTAATCCACACCTAATGACCCACCTAAGTGGTACTCAGGATATCACTCAAGAAATCACTCAAGATATCCCTCAAGTAATTAAGGAACAAAAGAAGAAAAGGCACACTAGCCTGGGAACTTCCTCTCTGCCCAGAACATTGGAGGCTATACACCACACCCCCTCAACAGTATTTATAGGAACTCAAACACTGAGATCCTGCTCTGTTCCAGTAACAAGAAGCCGAAAGCACCAGCCTGAAGATGACGAGTGAGACCTCGTCGAAACGTCGCCTAGACACCCCAACTTTTACACGGGAAGACACCCGAGGACACCAAAACCTGCATTCCTGTACCCGTGAAAATCTACGAAAGCAAATATATACACATGCACACACACATTTTATATATATATATATATATATATATATATATATATATATATATATTCTTAAGAGAACGTGGACAGCCTGCTGGCCTACCGGCAGGACAGCCCATTTTAAAATAGATCATTAAAATAAGAAATTCCTCTGGAGTGACTCTGCAAGCAATATCTGTTTCCTACGTTTTTATCTCTGCCCTTTCTGCAAAAAGCTTAGGCCAATGTCTACAACAGCATCCCCCAACCTGTCACCCTCTCTGGATGCTTTGGGTTACAACTCCCATCAGCTCCATGGGGTCCCACTCAACTCCCATCAGCTCCAAGGTCACTCATTGGAGTTTGGACCTGTGTGGTAATTGGAGATTAGGCTCAACATTTTAACCTGTCCTAGGTGGGGCTGATGGGGGTTAAGAGTTCAAAACACCTGGTTGGCCAAGACTGCTCTAACCATTATACCATGCTCCCAGCAAAATGAAGCTTTAAGTTACAGAACATTCAGCACAAACCTCTAATCAAGCTTGGCAGACGTCAGTCTAGGCCTCCCCAAATGTTGCAATGGCCATAGAGTACCAACAACAATCAAAAGGCTTTTGGGTTCCAAGAATTCAGAGTTCCTTTTTTGGGTTCCGAGATTTTGGGTTTGAGCAGAAGGAACATGAGGTCAAACAGGGTGACGTCAGTGGCGGGGGGGGGAGATGCTACCTGACAAGCTGTTCCAAACTATTTTAACCATAAACATGTTCATTTGCATTCATGGTTGCTAAACCGAAAGGAAGTCATGCTTTAAAAAAAATAATGATGCTCCAGGGTTAAAGCTTGCAAGAGGGCACTTTTCTGATTTGGACATTATTTGCATTGAGGTATGTGTGTGAATCTATAGCTACCGAGCTGTGAGTAAGGAAGTCAGTGGCTCAGAGGTGCGCCTGTCATTTACACAATCGCAGTTACACAACTGCAGAAATTGCAGATTCTGCACTCTGCACATCCTCAGGCGCACCCACGCTGAAGGGCAGCTTTCAAAGCAAAGCTGTGAGCTTACCTCCCGACTGCAGAATTAAATATTTAGTAGGAAGAGGGGAAAGGAAGCAAATTGCACCACAAAAACCTGTTATCTGCATTATAACCACGAAAGAAAATGGAAAGGAAAAGAGGTTAATCTGGGTGTGGGTAGGAGGAGAATGAAAGGATAGGTCTTCCATGACAGTTTTTTTTTTTGTTTTTGTTTCTTAAAGATTTTAATTTAAACAAGGCAAACAAAAGGAAAAAGATTACACTGATATCAACACAGTACAATGCAGAATATCAGTTGATATCCATTAGAGGGATTCAGAGTTCAATAAACATTAAAAACTACAACCAGCCTCCAGAGCTTGGAAAAAGAAAATTGGGGCGGGTTGGAGGGAGAGATTAAAATCTGGAAATGACCAAAGGAAGTTGTTGATGAGGCAGAAGGAAACTTTTCTCTTTCACCCAATTCAGTCTGACTTAAGACTTCCCTCCCACATGATGCAGGAATGACCAGAGCAGCTAAATCGTTCCTCTTTGCCCTGGATTTCGAGACCAGATAATGTATAGTTTTAAGACAAATATTGGTCCCGTGATTGTATGTTGTTTTTAACTGTTTCTAATATCATGCTTTAAATATAATCAACTCCGGGGCCTTCGAATGGGCAGGTTAACAACAACAACAAATAAGATGGGTCTGTTGTAAAGTATTCTACACAACAGGTACATGGTACGCCCCTGTATAAGAGCAGTCTACCTCCAAGTACCGAAAACAGGAGGCAGAGGGGACGGGACAAAAAGGCGGTTGCTGCTGCTTTCCATTTAATTAATTCAACAAAGTCTGATCAGTTTAGAGCCACGGAAATTAACATACCTAAAGTAGCAAGGTCCATTAATTTAAATGGGTCTACTCAGTGTAGATTGGCTACAAATGTTTGCTTTTCACACAGACACTGAGCTTTTTAAATTTATTTTAAAGGTAAACTAGTCAGAACAACTAAGAATGAAGAAATTAGAAACTGAAAATAACAGCCCCACAGTGCAAACAGTGTACTGCCCGGTCTGATGGGAGTTGTTGTCCAAAACATTGCAAAGCGCGGGGGGGGGGGGTGTGGAATCGCATCAGCTTGGCAAAGGCTGACCTAAAGACAGGCCTCCATGCTCAGGGACAGTCTATCTGCAAATATTAGGTATGCCCAACTCTCCCTCCTCCTCGCCATATACTGTCTGGAGCGGGTTGGGAGCTCTGACGGGAGTTGTAGTCCGGAACATTTAGAGGAGGACAGCAAACGTGGGGGGGGGGGAGGCTGAGCTAAAGATAGAGACCCTCCACGATCAGGGGGAGTCTACCTCCAAATAACAACAGATAAGGGGGTGGGGCTGAAGGGAGGGTAGAGACCTGTGCCTTGTTTACAAACTCAAAAACACACTGGCTGGCTGGGAGGGGGGTGCGGACGGGAGCTGTAGCCCAAAAACATCTGGAGAAGCCTGGGGTGGGTGGGAAGGATGATCTAAATAAATATTAAGGGATTATTTCCACACACACCCCACGCTGGCGGAGGGCTGGCGGGAGCTGTAGTGCAAAACAGAAAGAAGTACACCGCCTTTTTTGCGGGGGGGGGGGAGAAGGAGGTTGTTTTAAATCCTCCATGTTCAGGGGCGGTCTACCTGCAAGTATTAGATACGGAGCGGTGTGGGGAAGCAAAGGAAGAACGGGGTGGGGACGGAGGCTGTCCACTGCCCCGTTTCCGAGCTCCACGCCGCACCACCACCGAAGGCAAACAAAAACCCCAAATTGCAAAACTCCGCACATTTCGGACGCGCCGCAGGAGATTAAGCGGATCTTACCTGCGGGAGGTCATCGCAGCTCCAGCCCCGGGAGGGACACGCCCCCCCCACCAAAAGGGGACAAAAAAGTTGCGTGTATTTCCCTAGTTCACAGCGCGGTCCGCTCCTCTCGCAGCATCAGCCCCAGTTCAGGCGAAGGAGCCAAAGGGAGCGGCTTCCCTAAAGACTGAGAGAGGGAGAGAGGGAGGGGCGACACTCCCGGGCCACGCCCCTCGCCCACCTCCATATATGGGCGCCCAGTCCCGCCCTCTCTTCCGACGCCGAAGCCGCTCATTGGCCGGAGGGTGGAAGCAGCCCAGGACACGCCCCCGCCCCGCGCTTCTCCAGCTGGGGCTCTGGCAAACCCACGTGTCGGCCAAGGGGAAAGCCCTCCCTGCAGAGAGAGATGTGTGAGAGGGGAATCCCCGATCCGCCAATCAACGCCGCCTGGCAACAGGCACCGCCTGGCAACGGAGGAGCTGCGCTTAAAGAGACAGCCCTTGAAAGATTTTGTAGGGGGTGTGAAGTTTATTTTAACTAAGAGGGATTTATTTATTTTTGAGGGGAGGAGGTGTTTTTAAGTGAGGGGCGATAATTGGTCTTGTGGGTGGGTTGGTTGGTTGGTTCCCGAACAAAAATTTGTCCTGTTTTTTGCAGCCGCCTCTGCAAAAGCTTCAACATTTTATTATTATTTATTACTTAACAAATTTGTATTCCCCGCTTCACCCGTAGATCTGTGGGCTGTTCGCAGCATAAAAATGCAAGATAAAAAAGCAAAATACATAATAAGAACATGAACAAAACAAAACGAAACGAAACAATAACTTCACACAAACACTTATTGTTGTTTAGTCGTTTAGTCGTGTCCAACTCTTCGTGACCCCATGGACCAGAGCACACCAGGCACTCCTGTCTTCCACTGCCTCCCGCAGTTTGGTCAGACTCATGTTAGTAGCTTCGAGAACACTGTCCAACCATCTCCTCCTCTGTCGTCCGCTTCTCCTTGGGCCCTCCATCTTTCCCAGCATCAGGGTCTTCACACAAACACTACCCTTTTGCATTTATTCATTGCCTTTCCCCCCCAAAGAGTTCAAAGTGGTGATATAGAAGACATACGTGGTTCTCCCTTGCCCTCTTCATTTAATCCCCACGACAAACCCCATGAGGGAGGTTAGGCAGAGAGGCGGTGACTGGCCCAAAGTCACCCAGTGGGTTTTGTGATGAAGTGGAGAATTTGAACCTTGGTCTCCCAAATCCTAGTCCTAATCTCTAACCACTACGCCATGCTGCTTCACTGTGGCTTTATTATCTATCTGGCTGTTTATTTTGTAGGTTTAAGCTGTTTTTCTGCTTTGAACTATTTGAAAGCATTGGTTCATGTTTCAAAAATCTCTAAGGGTGTAAAAAAATTTTTTTAAAAGGTTTTCTATTAATTTTTCTGCTTTAAATGTGGGCCTTTCGTTTCTGTTTTCATTTGTGATTGTTTGTTTTGATAGTTTGCAATGCTCTGTTTTACATTTTAAGGCAGGTTGTAAACCACTTAAGAGATTTACTATTTTTATTTCTTTGGGAAGCGTAAAACGGTGTAGTGTTTTCTTAAATAAAGACATCTGTGTACGCACTGGGCTGTTATATTATTTATATATTCACGATTAAATAATGTTATTTATACTATTAACGCAGCATGTCCTTGCTGGGGTGGGAGAGATCCAAAACTGAGCGATGAAGCAAACGACTTTGCAGCCAGAAAATGTTATTTCCTTGCCCTTTTCCTAGTTGAAAGGAGCTGAGATCCTGAAGCTAGGAAAGGCCTCTTTCTCCCTGCTCAAATTCTTTGGCTGTTTCTGCCAGGCGCCTATCAGGACTAGTGGGGCAGAAGATGATTGGCTGAGCCAGAGCTAATGACAGACCTTCCAAGTGTCCCTATTTCCCAGGGACAGTCCCTGATTTAGAGAAGCCCTCCCGGTTTCTTATTTGATCCCAGAATGTCCCACTTTTCCTCAGGACGTCCCTATTTTCATGGGAGAAATGTCGGAGGGTAGGTTGGCATTGTGGGTTAAACCACAGAGCCTAGGACTTGCCGATCAGAAGGTCGACGGTTCGAATCCCTGCGACGGGGTGAGTTCCCATTGCTCGGTCGCCCTGCTCCTGCCAACCTAGCAGTTCAAAAGCACCTCAAAGTGCAAGTAGATAAATAGGTACCACTCCGATGGGAAGGTAAACAGCGTTTCCGTGCGCTGCTCTGGTTTGCCAGAAGCGGCTTAGTCATGCTGGCCACATGACCCGGAAGCTGTCTGTGGACAAACGCCAGCTCCCTCAGCCAATAAAGCGAGGAGCGCCGCAACCCCTTTACCTGAGAGGAGGAGCCAACTCATTCTAGATTTGTCCTCCTCCTCCTCCTGTTCTCCTAATGGACCAGCCTCCATGACTGAACCCTATCAATTGTCAGCTTCAGATGATAGGAAAATAAATCCTCCTACTTTTTTCAAAAAAAGGTGTTTAGCAAAAATCCAAAGAAGGGTAGTGTTACAGATCTGCAGTAACAGAGTTTTGGAGTGCAAGGGCACCCGTAACTGCTAAGGTGTGTTCAAAAATTAATAAATGATGGGATTTAGATAGCATTTGAAGGGAAGATGCCAGGCCAGTGAAAAATACAGGGAAAGCTTTTTATCCCTCAGGCCAGGAAGCAAATCATTAACCCATCAATGGAAACCATCCAGTTGTCAAAGTGACAGGGGGGGGGCATGATGTCACACAGGAAAAATGCTCTTAAAAACCCCCCAACAGTTCTGGATACGGTGGGGCAGGCAGACAGATGGGGAGGAGTTGCTTGGAGCAGGCGTTTTTGGGAAGAAGAAGAAAAGAAGTGGGCAGAACTTCAGGAGCTGCTGTGAGGGCCAGAACTATCTTGGCAGGATGGGGCAGAGGCAATGAGATGGCGGTCAGGATGCCTTGGAAATCCAGCGCTGGGGAAACACACCGCTCTTGAGATGTGATGCTCTGAACTCTCTCCAGTCTACCTGAAGGAGTAGACTTCTCCACCTCCATCGTTCTGCCTGGACACTGAGGTCCAGCACCGAGGGCCTTCTGGCGGTTCCCTCATTGTGAGAAGCCAAGTTACAGGGAACCAGGCAGAGGGCCTTCTCGGCAGTGGCACCCGCCCTGTGGAACGCCCTCCCACCAGATGTCAAAGAGAACAACAACTACCAAATTTTTAGGAGACATCTGAAGGCAGCCCTGTTTAGGGAAGCTTTTAATGTTTAATAGGTTATTGTATTTTAGTGTTTTGTTGGAAGCCGCCCAGAGTGGCTGGGGAAACCCAGCCAGATGGGCGGTGTATAAATAATAAGTTGTTGTTGTTGTTGTTAGGCTTTGGGTGTAAATATGTGCAAATTAACCCTATTTCTTAGTCTCAATTTCCCAATGGCAGCACAACCCTGGGAGAGAACCTTGAATTCCCTGGAATATTGCTCCTGCTCAGTAGAGATTGGGGGTGCTGGCATGCAACGTTTGTTAACAGCAGCAAAACAATGGAATAAAATGACCCTACCAGCCACTGAGATTCACAAGATGGTGTGTGAGCTTTCAACCAACACAGAACTCTGCACGGGGCAGGATGTTCTAAAAATATGAATGTAACGTGAGGTCCACCAGGTCCAGTATTCTATCCTCACAGTGACCAGCCAGGTGTCTCAATGGGAAGTCCCAAAGCACCTGAGCACAGCAGCATCTTCCTTGCTTCCGATTCGTAGGAACTTGGTATTCGGAAGCATCCTGATTCCAAAAGTGGAGGCAATGTTTAGACACCCTAATGAGCAGCCACTGCTGGCCTTATCCTCTCTCTGTGTGTCTCTTACACACACACACAGAGAGAGAGAGAGAGAGAGAGAGAGAGAGAGAGAGAGAGAGAGAGAGAGAGAGAACACAGTTCTTGCATCCCCCTGAGGTTGTTGGGGAGCCAGTGCGGCACAGTGGTTAGACCAGGACCTGGGAGAGACCACAGTTCAAGTCTCCAGTCCACAAGAAAGCTCCCTGGGTGACCTAGGGGCCATCACTGTCTCCTCTCAGCCTAACCTACCTCACAGGGATGTTGTGAGGATTAAATGAGTGGTAGAACCATGGACCTGAGCTCTTTGGAGAAGAAGGCGAGGGTATAAACGCAATAAATAATGCCCAGTTAGAGACCCCTTAGAGTTGCCTGGGGTGAGGAGATGCCTGTGTGTTAAGACAGTTCAATTGTGTGTGTGCATGCATGTGCACACACCTTTGGTTCAATGGGGCCTCTGAAGAGTTGTTCTAGTGAGTTATATCCACCTGGCCACTAGAGGGCAAGGGAGTTCAAAGTGAAGAAAACTGCAGGCCTAGGCAGATTTATTTACCTGTGTGTAAGCCCCAAGCAAGGGATGCGGGTGGTGCTGTGGGTTAAACCACAGAGTCTAGGACTTGCCGATAGGAGGTCGGTGGTTTGAATTCCCTCGATGGGGTGAGTTCCCGTTGCTCCTGCCAACCTAGCAGTTCAAAAGCACGTCAAAGTGCAAGTAGATAAATAGGTTCCGCTCCGGCGGGAAGGTAAACGGTGTTTCCGTGCGCTGCTCTGGTTTGCCAGAAGCGGCTTAGTCATGCTGGCCACATGACCTGGAAGCTGTACACAGGCTCCCTCGGCCAATAAAGTGAGATGAGCGCCGCAACCCCAGAGTCGTCCGTGACTGGACCTAATGGTCAGGGGTCCCTTTACCTTTAAGCCCCACCCAACATGCTGAGACAGGTAGGTAGGGGAAACATGTAGCCCTCCAGATATTGTTGGATTCCAACTGCTGGCTTGCTCTTGACAATAACCAAGGATGGGAGCTGGAGTTTTGCAACATGTCTTCTAGAAGTGAGCCTCAACTCCCTCATTTGATTGTGGACAAACATGTGAGCCTTACAGCAGCTGCCCTCTGGGTCTGACAATTGGAACTGGTTACTTTTAGCTTTGTGATGTGAGAGCCTTTTAACTAGAGATGCCAGAGACTGAACATGGGCCCTTCAGCCTGCCAAGCAGCTGCTCTAATAGTGAGCCACAACCCGTAAGACAGAGTTAGCTGCCTTATTCTGAATTGGATCATAAGTCCAGCTAACCCAGCATTGTCTGCACTGACTGGGAGCATCTAGGAGCATCTGACCGGTATCTCTCCTAGGCCTACCTGGAGATACCCCGGGGGATTGAGCCACAGACCTTCTACATGCAAAGCAGCTGCACTCTGTCACAGCTCCTGCCTTTTGTTTTGGCGCTGGAGAAGGGCAGGAAATCTGCATTGCTGCAAGTGCGCCTGAACGCCATTTGAAGAACGGATGTTTTTGCGATAAATTAGGTTCCGCCTGGAGCTGCCGTCAAGACAATTGGTTTTGTCGTTCTGTAATGTTATCCTTTTGTAATTATTTGCCAGATTTACGGGTTGTTGTCGTTTCGCCACGGCTTATGATCAAACAAATAACATTATTACCTTCCCGCCGCAGCGCAAAGCTGATCTGATGGATAGTACTTAACTGTGACTGTAGGAGCGTAGGACGGTATTCCGCAAAGTTTTGCCCAAAGCAGACCCCATAGGAATGAATGGACCTAGCTGAGTTGTGTGTTCATTCATTTCAATGGGCTTGCTGTGAGACAAGCTTTGTGGAATGCCACTCATAGGAAGCTGCCTTCTAGCAAGTCCCAGGCTTTTTGCCGCCTGAGGAATCTGCCTCACTCGGCTTAATAGTAGGGAGAGATCTACTGGATCCAGATGGGCAAACTGTGGGGGGGGGCGCGCTGCGGCAGGAGAGGCAGCTCCTCTGTGTGTGAGAGGGAGTGACGCTGCAAATAAATGTGCAGTTGGAGAGCTGATAATGTGCAGTTTGAAAAATGGTGTGTGGGAGAGAGAAATGAGACCTGTTAGGCGTATGTGTTTATTCAGTGCTTAAATGACAGGCCACGTCAGGGACAGCCTGTGCACAAATTATATAAAGGGCAGAATGAGCTCAGTTTCCATTCTTGAAACAAATGGCCCAAAGCATATCAAAACGCCTTCCTCTTGAGGGCCTGATCCTCCTCTTTTTCACCTACATCTCTGGGCAGGCGGCACTTTGTCACATCCCTTTAAATAGCCTTAAAAGTACTTTCTTGTGCCTATTAGTTGCTCAGCTGTGGCACGTTCATAAATGCTGCTGTGCGGGAGGTAAGAACGATGGGCTCCTTTGGAGAAACTGCAACTGGTACAGGGAGCAAGCGAAGAGCAAGTTTCTTTCACTTGTTTAATAGGGTGCGGTGTCTGATGGGAACATAGGAAGCTGCCTTATATTGAATTGGTCCATCTTAGGTCAGTGTTGTCTACACTGAGTGGCAGAAGCTCTCCAGGGTTTCAGGCAGAAAATCTCTCCCAGCCCTACTTGGAGGTCCTGGAAATTAGACCTGGGACCTTCTGCCAGCAATGCAGCTCTTGCACTGAGCTGGGTGCATTTCCCAACTGGGGAATTTGCAGAGATGGAAAAACCTGCTTCAAAGCATCTCTTTTGGACCACATTGTTGGGAGGGATAACATTCAAGCGGCCAGTCCACTTGCCACATGCTTAGCCCCAACCTGGTGCTGGGCATGGAGTCCTCAGAGAACAGGCAGCCCCCTGCCCCCAAATACAATGCTGAGGGTCACTTTGAGGGTCCCTCTGGTTTGATACCTGGTGACAAAGCCCTGGAGCCACCAGAGCAGGAGGGAGAGATGCCCCCTCAGTCCCTGAGAGCATCAGTGCCAGCGGTTTCGGGGTCCAGGTCAAAGACTGACAACAGAGTGTGTTTCTACAGACCCAGAGTGATTGGTTTACTCATGAGTAAGCACTCCCTGGTGCTCTTTCGGGGCCAGCAGCGGTGGTTAGGGAGGCTGTTTTTGGATATAAGGCCTCACTCTTAAGCCCTCCTGTTGCTGGAAGCCACATAGGTTGACGTTGAGAACAGGATGCCCAAGTAGATGGGCCCCTGGCCTGATCCTGCAGGGCTCTTGTTATACGTTACTGTCTTCTTAATATAATGACCAGCGACTGGGTTTGGGAGAGGAGAGTGTGGGAGAGGAAGGCGACCGAGCAACGCCGCAATGCCACCCACAAGTCCCACGGAGCTATGCAGAATAATCATTTGAGGGATCTATATTAAGGCTACATCTGCTTAGGGGAAATCCAGGGGATGTGGATCCACTCATGAGCTCATCACATTTGATAGCAATGGCCCACCGCAGCCATGACCTGGTTTCATCTGACCCACAGAGAGAGACTTTTAAGCCTGTGTTTCTGCCCGAGACCAACCCTGAGGGACCTCTGTTGTCACTCCAAAAGCTTTCCACTGAGACTACTGAGGTGCCATTGTTAGCGGAAGCTAGGAGTCAAAATTTCCATCCCCAGTTTTTTTATATTTAAAAAAGAAGTCCCCAGAGGAGGGAAAAGAGAGAACAAAACAGCCTCTTCTCTCTCCCTCTCTCCCCAGGGCATTCAAGACTATGCCAGACAGTTCGAACAGACCATGTCTGTCCTCAGCTGCAGATTGTCCATTAGGGGGTTGGCTAAGCCCCCCAGGGCCATTTCCTGCCGAACAGTAGCCCATTAGGATGCTGTTTTGGGTAGCAAGATATATCGGGCCACTTTTTGTATTAATCCTGAGCACAATCAACTGGGATTGCAAAGCCCAGTCTAGCAAATAGGATGCAGCCTGCAATTCTGCACAGGGACCCACTGGGTGAGAGAACATCTCAGGCAGCTGTGGTGGGAAATGGACCTTTGGGGGCAATCCAGCCTGCAGTCCGGGGCTCCCCACCCCCCACCCCACTCCTGATTCAGATGGTTCACTTGCTTCAACATGCAGTAAGTCAGCCCTGCTGCTAAGGTGGCCTCCTGTTCATTCTGCTTGAGGGACCCTTGATGTCTGCCCTTAAAATCCTGCCCTGATGGTGCCACGACAGGGGGAGCAAGAGGGCTCTTCAAGTGTGGCTTGCTTAGATATTTTATTTTGCTTGTTGCTTTCTGGACCAGGTGGTGGAAATAAAACTCCCTCCAAACGTAATCCAAAATTGCACCGCTGACCGAAAAAGGGGACCCAATGCACAGAGTGAAACTGAATCTCAAGGTCTGGGCAGAGAAGAGGAAGAGAGAGAGAGAAGAGTGGAAGAGAAGCTGCACAGCTTGGCACCGTCTGTATGTTTTTGCCAGCGCCCGGCCCTCTTGCAGCAGCAGTTTCCCAACAATGGCCTTGTTGTACGGGCGGCTCGTAACATCCATGCCTCTTTTGCGGGGTCTGACGCAAAGCGAGCCTCGGGGGAGGCGGCGGCTGGTGTCTGCTGGCAGGGGATGAAAACATCTGGCTTGTGCCAACTACAAGCTGGAGAGGCAGGCCAGGGGAGGAAGTCAAGAGGCCCATCCGGATTTCTGCCGCGCCCAGTGCAGCCAAAGGGTCGGGGCCTGCCTGGTACTGAGTCAGAAACATGGTCCATCTAGCTCAGTATTGTCTACACTGGCAGGCAGCAGCTCGCCAGGATTCCGGGTTGGGGGTCTATTACTCTCTCATCCTTGGAGATCCTGGGATTCCATCTGGGAACTTCCAAATGCAAGGCAGATGCTCTAACACTGAACTCTTTCGTTCCTTTAAGACAGTTCAGTGACATATTCCTGTCTAGCAAATGCATTCGAGGTGAATGTAGAGCAGGGCCAGTGATGGGTTTGGCCTGAAGTGCGATTGTGGCCCAAGGAGAGGACCCTGGGCCAAACAGAGGCCTGGGGGGCTGCCTTTGCCCCCCAGGCCTGAGATTCCCCCACTACTGCCTTACATCCATTAAAAGCACCTAACTTGCCCAACTGTGCAGCTCACACTAGAAGAGAACCTAGTATCACTTAATAAACTTTAGGGGTAATGATTAATGCTGCTTGGCATTTTTTTACAGGGGGCACAAGTGAAGACAGAGGCAACACTTTATAGCTGAAGACAGATGCAACAAATGCGGTTTGAACAGTTTTCCTGCTTTCAACAAAAAGCATTTTGCCTATGTTATCTTGGTCTTTCCCCACCAGATGTTTTGGACTACAACTCCCACCATCCCTTGCCAGCACCTCATGTGTCTTCACATGCACACCCTGTCCACAACAGTGATGCTAAAACCAACTGGCCAAACAAATGGACACACAACCAAAGGCCTATCTAGCGCCGTATCTTGTTTCTCACCATGGTGCTTCTTGGCAGCAGCTGGTAGGAAGTGAACTACCCCTCCTTTACTTGTGATTCCCAATACTTTATTCAAAGATATACTGCCTCTGAGGGATGCGGGTGGTGCTGTGGGTAAAATCTCAGTGCCTAGGACTTGCCGATCGCATAGTCGGCAGTTCGAATCCCCGCGGCGGGGTGAGCTCCCGTCATTCGGTCCCTGCCCCTGCCCACCTAGCAGTTCAAAAGCACCCTTAAGTGCAAGTAGATAAATAGGTACCGCTTTCTAGTGGGAAGGTAAACGGCGTTCCGTGTGCTGCGCTGGTGCTGGCTTGACAGAGCAGCTTCGTCACGCTGGCCACGTGACCCGGAAGTATCTCCAGACAGCGCTGGCCCCCGGCCTCTTAAGTGAGATGTGCGCACAACCCTAGAGTCTGGCAAGACTGGCCCGTAAGGGCAGGGGTACCTTTACCTTTACCTTATTGCCTCTGAACTTGGGAGAGAATATCTAACTATCAGAGAATATCTAGCTATCGGTGGTGGATCTGTCCTGAAACTACTGCCCACCAGTTTCAAAAAGAAAAGGAAGGGAAAGATGGACCACACCCTCTTTTAAATGTATGGAAGGGTTTCCATTTTAAAAAAGAAAGAAAAGAAAAAAACCATTTCTGGGGGACTGACATAAAAACTCAATAATTAATGGTTATTAAACCAGGCTCCCTAACCCAAGTTGAGTCAGGACTGCCATACAATTGCATGATAGAAAATTAAGGAGTGGATCCCCAAATGCATATTTTGGTTAAAAGTGGGAGCACAACTGCCCTAGAGTGCATCGCTAGAGCATCATCAGCCCACGGAATTCATACAGCAGGCCGTAAGTCATTTGTTTACCCTAAGAAGCTAACAAACCAAAACAGATGCCAGATGGACATTAAAAAATCAAAACCCTTGTTAAAAAGAAGACCCAAGTGAACAGATCCAAACCTCTACCATTAATCTTTCCTTTTGTAAAAATAGCAGTATTTGGGGATGTATAAAACATTGCTGAACAGAAAGCCAAAGCTTAATAAATCTTGTTTAGGATGAACCTTATGCCAGATTTTTTTTTTTTAAAAAACATTTTAAAAACCCTGGTTCTTCAGTAATCAGGCTATCGACTGCCAACAACACATTTTGTGCATTTAAATCTGGTGAGGCCAATGGGGGAAACTCCAAATGGTTCTAATAAACATGGCACAAGCCATGCGGCTGTCCCACCAATCTGGACCCAAATTCATGCTGAATAGTATCTAAAGAACATTCCTCAGTCACCACCTGAAGACTGAAACAGAAGGCAGGATGGGCTTCTCCTCTCTTAAAATGTTATTTCAAAACACTGTTTTGTGTTGCTTTTTAATTGGTAATCCAAATAAAAGTTAGGAAGGTGCTCTTCCAGCTTGGATTCCCCTATCCCTAAGGACCACTGGGGCTGCCCTCATCCCCATCTCATCCCCTACTTCTTTCCCTAGCATTATAGGTACATGCTACACCAAACACGTCACCATAAATGGGAGATTCATGTACCAAAATACCTCAGGTAGTGGGGGCCCTCACTGGTAGGGGGGCATGAATCTGTCCATTTCATCTTATCACCATCTCACTTTTCCAATCTTAAAATTCCATTTCCCTCATCAGTTTGTGATACTTATTTTTTAAAGTCCTCATGAGAATTCCATCAGCCTTTTAGTGTGGATCTTCTCCTAATAGATACATCTTTGTATGCAGTTTTACCTTCGTGTACCTATTTCTGCAAAGCTGCTTTCCCCCTTGCATGTTGCTTTTCACTGGCAGATGCATTTTCAAATGGCCACTTTATCCCAATATATTCATTTTCGCGCAACTGGCTCATTGTTGGGAGAGCTGCGTTGCAAAATCCGAAGCAGCACAGACTTTGAAAGAGGGGCTTCTTTTGGTCCGTGTACTATTTTTGGAAGGTGCCGACAAGGCAAGTTTACCTTTAAATGCCAAGTGAATTGAATTTCTTACTGCATCCAGCCACATCTCCCATGCATAGAGCACACCTAACACCAATCTACCTGTGGAGGTGCATGAAGAAACTCCCAACCTGCCTGCATTCTTGTGTAGGCACCACTTGCTATGAATGAAGCCCATTTCATGGTCAGAGATTCCAGTATTACCTGGGAGGTTCGCCATAGACGCTACCCAGCCCGGACTGGCGATGGATGCCCCACCATCCTTCTGATGATCCCCTTTTCACAAATCCATCGCACCAACTCAAAAGCCACCAGAAATGACCCAGCACAACTTATTTCTGTATTTTGTCCTCAGAGACCAAGAGTCCAAACACAACCACCCCTTTCCAGCAGTCTGGTCTGCTGCACATACATTCCTGCAGCAGCATTTTGGGCAGTTTCCCTTTCACAAAGAAATCCGGCGCACGTATGCCAATGTGGGGAAGCACAAATAGGGAGGCATACATACGGCCCGGGAGTATTTGCATTTATCTGGAAAACAGGGAGATGGCAGGCAGGAGCTTACTAAGCCATAGCCCAAAGCACAAGGGTCCCTTGAGCTGGAGCCAGGACCATCACATGCCCTCCCCAACAGTACATTGCCAGTGCAATGATGCTAAATACTAAGGCTACAAAGCAGAAGAGAAATGCCTTTCTTCAGGCCAGAGAGGTGGCCTTTTAAGAGTACAGTGGTACCTCGGGTTAAGTACTTAATTCGTTCTGGAGGTCCATTCTTAACCTGAAACTGTTCTTAACCTGAAGCACCACTTTAGCTATAGGGGCCTCCTGCTGAGGCCGCGCTGCCAGAGCCGATTTCTGTTCTCATCCTGAAGCAAAGTTCTTAACCCAAGGTACTATTTCTGGGTTAGCGGAGTCTGTAACCTGAAGCGTGTGTAACCCAAGGTACCACTGTATGCAGTTCTCCAACAAGGTGGAGTGTAAGAGAGAAACAGAAGCAGCTCAAAAGGGCTTGGTTTGCCTCCAGCCTGCTTTAGAGGAATAGGAGCTATCCTTGGTGCTGAGACCACCTCTTTGGGACCAGACCAGGCATTGCATGATTAGGGGCAATGGGGGGGGGGGGATGTTCTAGCCACTCACCCTGGGTGGGAATATAGGAAGCTTTATCCCCCCCCCATACACTCTAAGGGGAACCCAGATCAGATGCCATTGGTGGGCCTGGCTGGGGTGTTTTGGTCCCTGTCAGCTGCTCAAGAATAGCACCTGCTCACGCAGCAGGCCAGGTGCTGTACATGCAGTGTGACTGCCCTCAGCTCATGAAAACGTTGAGCTGTGCTATTCCGGACTTCTAGCCATAAATTCTGCTAGCCCTACAGCTACAACCCTTCTGAAACCTGGCAATTCCAAAGCCCATGTTGCATGAGGTAGGGGCATATAAATACCACAATCTGAGCGTGGCAGATAGCTGGAAAGCAATCCAGAATATTCTATTTAAGGGCCTGGTTGACACTTGCAGCGAGGGCTCCTGGGAGTTGTTCTTTTGGGGGATGGCCACACATACACATACACACAGAGAACATCTCCAAGGATCATTTTCCCACAGTAAGTCTGAGGCCTCAGACCTATTCCTGTCGGTGGGTTGTTGTAAACAACAAAGAGTGGCGAGGCCGCACAGCGTCGAGACATGTCTGGATAAAAATAACGTGTGGAAATAGGTTTCACAGCTGCTCCTGTGCAAGTCCAAGGGGTGGGTGTGTGTGCATAGGGTGGGGGGGGGGAGTTATTTAAAAAACAAAAGCCAGGTTGCCAACTTGTTAACTCCTCTTTGGGCGGTTCTCTGTGCAGGCCTGTCTTGGGGTGAGGGGTACGTTATCTGCACAGGCTACCCAAACTGTTAGGCAGGATGGCGGCATTCTTTCTTCCCATTTGTGAAGCACCATGAAAAGCCAGGAAAATCTCAGTTATTTAGTCTTTTTTTATTACATTATTTATCACCAAAGGGGGTGGGCGGAGGGTGCCATTTGAATTTTCTGCCGCAGGCACCCAAAAGGCTTGGGGCCACCTCTGAGGCGACTGTGTTTGGAATGTTCCAGAGAGGCCTTTGGGGTTCGCCGTCCCTCCCAATCTGCCTTTAACATGCACACCTTAGAAATAAGACTCCCTCCCCTCCTCATCCGTCAACAGGCTGGCATCCATAAAACACAGCCATGGGGGGGGGGAGTTTGGGAGGGAGACCCAAAGTTAGGCAAGTGGAGTAGAGCACCGTAGAGATCTGGGAGGGGCTGGTGGGCAGAGTGGCTCCCGCTTGCCCTGTGCTCTGACCCCGCATATGGCGGTTTCCATCGGAAGTGCAGGGCGGTGTATGACCAGAACACAAACTAGATCAGGAACTCAACTGACAGATCTATGAGGTGATCTGGGCAGCAGAATGGCGAGGTTTTCTGACTCCCAATTTTTTTAACCACGGCAAACATCAAAGCTTTCCCCACCAAGGTTAGGTTGCTAAATTGCAGAAAGGGGACTTCTTGTTTGTTGAAAGGGCTTTTTGAGCTCAATGTAGTTCTGGAACTCAGAACAAATCCCTAGGCTTTGTCTTTGAGATATTGGGATTTTAGGGGAGGGGACCCCAAAAGCGGATCTTTATGCCTCCATACAAGTATCTGTGTTATAGAGCACATGGAGACAGGCTATCATCCACAGCCTTTCCAATGGGGGTCCTTTCAAGGCCCTCCAGATGTTGGAACCCTCACCTCCCACCACTCCCCATTGGCATGGCCAAAAGACAGGAGCTGTCATCCAACCACATCTGAAGAGACACAGAAGTCTCCCCACCTCCTTCACTAGAGTGTTAAAGCACCCACTTGACCCACAGTTATCAGTTCCAGCATCTTTTTGGGGGGGTGGGGTGGGAGAGAGGACCCAATCTCAGCTAATGAAGTATAACCAAAGGAAGACTGCTGCTCTTCTCAGTGGTCAACAAAGAATGGATTGGGAAACTCAAGAAGAAGTCACCTACCAGCCACTGGGAGGACTTGGGTGCTGCCCAGGAGTACTGCCATCCCGTCTCCTCTCTAATCTCTCTAGCCCCCTAATGCAAGATCATAACTCCAGACATTCTTGCAGGAGAGAGGAGAATCCTGCCCCCCCCCCCAAGTTCACGTATATGCATTGGAAGTACGTTGAAAGAAAAAAATGAGAGCGTGTGAGCGAGAGGGCTTTCCAACTTTTTGTCCACCCTATTTGTGGTTACAAGAAGATAATAGCACACCTCTTTAAGACTAAAGATAAGGCAAAGACCAGCAGGTGGGTGCCTTGGTTTGAAGGTTTTTGTTCCAACTTTCTTGGACCTCGTCAGCAGGCACCCCGTTTCCCCCCACCCACCGAGCGGCCTTCCCCACATGCCCCCTTGCTTGCCCCTCCCTCCAATTGTCCACCCGGCTGTTGCTTCTTTTGTTCAAAGCTGTTATGAAAGAGGACTTCTGGTTTCTGCTCCTTTGAGGGCTTCAGTTCGTCGCCTGGGGTCCGGGAGGAATTGTCAAGATTTCCTCCTTGTGGGTGTTAACTTCCAAAGCTGATGTTTTTTAAGAAAAAGTTTCAAGTATGTACGGCATTTACAGCAGAGGATGACGCCTGAAGGCGGGATATAGAAGGTGGGAGCATGTTTGCTCCTTGGTCATTGCCTGGAAGGATTTCTTCTTCTTTTTCTAAATAATAATAATTAAAAAAAAAAAACACCCCACAGGGAGGCTTGGCTCCTGCTCAAGAGTCCAACCAGCTTGGATGAGAGAGAACAGTGCACCAGAAAAGTAACCAAAAATGACTCCCCCCAACCCAAAGTTTTATCTTCCGTCTCTTCTTCTTCTTCCTCCTCTTCTTCCTCTTCTTCTTCTCTGCCTCCTCGCTTTCCCCCCTCCCTTCCCCCACAAAAATATAAAAAGCAATAAGTTTACAAAAATAGAAAATAATTACAGCAATAGCCAGAAGGATGAGGGGGGAGGGGGGAGGAAGGGTGGGAGGGAAGGGAGGAGAGAGGGAGGGAGGGCCGCAGGCCATATTATTTGGCTGAGCAGTGTAATATGGTGGGGTTGTTTAAAGCGTCCTCCACCAAGTGCAGTTCTTGACGGTCGACAGTGACATCTCTTATGCAGCCAACGTAGCCGGTGCTGTAGGCTTTGGGGAGTTTGTGGGCCACGCTGAGCTTCTCTAGTCCTCCTGCAAAAGAGGGCGCAGGTGGGGAAGGGAGAGCAAAGGAGAGGGTTAAGGTGGACTCTCACCTGGCAACACACCTCTTTCGCTCTGTTCACTCACATCTCCATCTTCCTCCCCCTTCTGTATCGCTCTCCCCATGCCAAATGTACTATGTATTCCTTGGGGCAGAGACCCGACTCTGTGAAGTGCACATGACAGTAACGTCGTTTTCGAAGGAGATCTTCCTTATGGGAAACACAGGACTGCCTTGGAAAGTGGTGGGCTCTCATTCCTTGGGGGCTTTTGAAACAGAGGCTGGATGGCCATCCGCCTGGGATTCTTTAGCTGTCATTCCTGCATTTCAGGGAGTTGCAATAAATGATCCTTGGGGAGTCATTTCCAACCTTTCAGCTATAGGGTTCTATAACTCTCTTGCTCTGCACACTCCAAATCATGATGGTGAACCATTTACAAAAGATTATTTGGAGAGTGTTAGAAGACAGAAATAAAACTATGTTTCCTCTGAGGAAGATCTTCTTCAAAATGCACTGGGGACAAATGCTCTTAGAACCGAGGCCATCCCTCTTTTTCTTGCTCTGACTACTACCCAGTGATGGTTTTACTCAGGGTAAACCTGTTCCAATTAATAGACATGGCTAACTAAGTTAGGATTTAACTAAGTTCTACTCAGAGTTAGACCCACTGAAAAGAACAGGCCTAAGTTAGTTGCGTCTGTGAACTTCGACGGGTCTACTCTGAGTGGGACCTATTTGGTCACAATCCCTTCTCTTTAAAATGCTATGTGCTTTGATGGCGTAACAGTAGCAGCAATTTGGGCCTTTAGTGTGGAGTGTTTTCTTCCACAGTCTATTCTGGAAGCTACCAGGCTACCTGGAGGAAGGGTTTCGCCAGCCAACGCCCTGTGTGGCAGGCAAGTACACAACCTGGGTTAAGTGGGGTTCAACTCACCCAGCCAAAGAGCCCCGTCTGTGTCCAACTGAGTTGCTCCGAGAGGCGAGGAGCCTGTGATGGGGGACTCATTGCCGACCTGCAAGGATCCATCTCGATGCACTCTGCAGAAAGAGGGGGAACACAAGCAGTTGCTAAAAGGCTCAGGGTTCTGCATGTGTGGAACGTTGGTTCGTACCAGGTGGAGGAAATTTTGCTTTGCTCTCCTTCTTCTAGAGGGATTTGGTTACCTTGGTGGTAATTGTTCGCCACTCGGTTTCACAGAGACAATCTACCCCCAGTACCTATGACATTTTTCTTTCCTAAGCACCCCGCAAACCTTGTAAAAATGAAAACAGTAAACATTGTTTGAACAGCCATTTTCCTAAAAATGTTGAAATATTTAGCAACATATTCATTTCGACGGCTTTGCTGAGAGACCAGTTTACCTTTGGGCTCTGTCTCAGCTGTCATTTAGCAGCAGCCATTCTCATGCTGCAGTAGAGAGAAGGGATGCAAGGCTACTCCATCGGCCTTGTTTAAAAAACCAGCTGCTTTTGGCTTTTCTTCCTATTTATCTATAACTGAGTGGCAGACATCCCATTAGACTATCCGAACTGCTCCCATCCCAGCTGCTTGTTACAAAGATCTGTAACTTTAAGAACTGTTGCCTGGATTTGCTCCACCCCCCCAAAAAAATCTCTTTTTCCTTGTGGGTCATATCTTTTAGACACTAAGCCTGAGAGCTGGGACTGTTTGGGTTTCCTTAGCCTGCAAGCAGCTCTGTGAACCTTTTCGACTGAAGAGTGGAGTTAAAAAAAAGTGAAGAATGATTGACTAAGATTGTGTCCTGGTTTTCCTCCCTAATTTCATATATTTCTCATACAAGTGCTTATAAAAATTGCCAATAGCAAGTGGCATGGTTAAAGAGGTGTTTCCTTTCTCTCTCACACACAGCCGTGGGACAGAATGTGTCTTCTAAAATTATTCTTGCCATTAGGAATTTTAAGAACTAAGACAATTGGGGTGGGGGGAAATTCTGCTACCTGATTAACTGGGGCATCTATTTCCGAGATGTTTTTGAAGGAGCGCCTCTTCTAAGATTATTCTGTGATGTTATGTGTGCATTTCCTGAAAACAAAGTAAAGCCTGCTCTTTGCTTCTGAAATGTTTTTACGCTCCTGGAAATCTAAGAGCACTTGATGAATCAATTACTTGGTTCAAAAAAGCTCGCATGACTCATCAATTAGTATCTTGTTCACTGAATGACAGCCCAGGAAACAAGCCTTCATTTGCATGATTAGTTTCAAGGTTTCAGCTCCCTTCAAAGCACCATTTGGGCCCCCTGGATTGAAGGTGGGGAAGACGGTTCTAATATCTACAAGCCCCATTGCAGGCTCCTCCCCAATCTAGCCAATTCATGGACCCTCCTTGCCTTCTAAATGGAGCAGCTAAGGCATGGGTAGACAAACTAAGGCCCAAGGTCCAGATCTGGCCCAATCGCCTTCTAAATCCGGCCAGCGGACGGTCCAGGAATCAGCGTGTTTTTCCATGAGTAGAATGTGTTCTTTTATTTAAAATGCATCTCTGGGTTATTTGTGGGGCATAGGAATTTGTTCATTTCCCCAAAAAAATATAGTCTGGCCCCCCACAAGGTCCCCCCTGCATAGTGAACCGGCCCCCTGCTGAAAAGGTTTGCTGACCCCTGAGCTAAGGAGAGGGTGCCACATAAGGTCAGAGGATAAGCTCCTCTCTCTCCCTTGCCCCATGTTATTCAAGCACACACACACCCATCACCCCATCCTGGACCTCAAAAGGCAGCTGCAGAACCCACCCCCTCCGCTTTAGGTATCCCAGCCACACATCCGAGATAAAAATAAAAACCCAGAGGTGGGCGGGGGAAATAAGATGTTCATGAGGGTGGACTGCCAAAGCCATAGGCATTACAACGCAGTGGAAGGGACTTTTTGCTTGACCCTTTGGGACCTCTTCCTAGAGCCCAGGGTGGACAAGTCTAGGCACGATCTGCCCAAAGGCAGTCTGAGTCACCCGAGGATTATTTTTGTATGCGTGTGCATGACCTGCCAAGCTCTAGGGGTGACCCTTTGCTTCCTTAGCCTCACATGGTGCAGAGGAAAGGAGGAACATTATCTGGGATCGGGAACACCATAGCAGGAAAGGACAAGGGCTGTGGGCTCAGTGGCAGAGCTCCTGCTTTGTATGCAGAAGGTCCCAGGTTCGATCCCTGGCATCTCCAGATAGGACTGGAGAGCGATTGCTAGTCATCTGGACTACTTGAAATAGGCTGGACAAAGGACTTTCAGAATTTGCTTTAAAAGAATGGCAATTCCATTTCAGGCAATGTTGCCAGTGCAGACTATATTGAGCTAGATGGATTAATGGTCTGACTTGGCATAAAGCAGCTTATGTTGCCATTGTTTTCACTACTACTATATCCCATCCTTCTTAGAATAACAGAACTCTAGAGTTGGAGGGTTCCCCAAGGGTCATCTAGTCCAACCCCTGCAATGCAGGAATCACAGCTCAATCAGGCAGAGCCCAGGATGGCTGACTAGTTGCCAGTTTGTTACTGGTTTCTGTAAAGCTGCTCACACTAGTGTTTAAAGCCCTAGATGACTCAGGCCACAAACAGCTGAAAGATCTCCGTCCCGACTCAAACTACCGAATTTCCATTCTTCACATAACTTCTGAAGTTACAGCAACTTACCCTGAGTCAGATCATAGGTTCTATCTAGCTCAGTATTCTCTACACCGACTGGCAGCAGCTCTTAAGAAGTTTCAGACAGGGAACCTTTCCCAGTCCTAACTTGGCATGCCCAGGACTGAACGTGTGATGCTCGACATTCAAAACCAATGCTCAGCAGGGATGTCCAACAGGTCGATCGCGATCTACTGGTCGGTTGTGGGGTGTCCCTGGTCGATTGCAGGACCCTGACGCCCCCGCAAACAACTTTGGCTCCCTAAGAAAATTCAATAACTCTGGTCAATACAATGGGCAAGTCACTGCCAATGTCTTTTTACTGGGAGTAAATAGCAGTTTCTCAGAAGTTGGACATCCCTGGCTGAAGCAGCTTATGAAGGTTGAAGGAAGAGGCTGACAAATGAT
Source organism: Podarcis melisellensis (assembly GCF_964234715.1). Taxonomy (NCBI): domain Eukaryota; kingdom Metazoa; phylum Chordata; class Lepidosauria; order Squamata; family Lacertidae; genus Podarcis; species Podarcis melisellensis. The sequence continues at coordinate 19,915,455 of NC_138540.1, read as the reverse complement.
ACGGTGAGCAAGCATTCTCCCCAAGTGTCCCTCACCTGTATGCTTTGATTTGGATCCACTGGTTCGTGTTGACTGGGACAGTGGAACGCAGGACCATAGGCTTGGAGCCAAGGTCATAGGTCATCTGTACGCGGCCGTCCACAATGGCCAAAGCAATGTAATCTGAACGCTCCAGTCCTTTCCCGCTCCAGAGGATGAGGCCTTGCGTGGCTTCAGTCTTGATGCTCAGCTCAAAGTGGTTCGACTGCAAGGCCTTCTCACTGCATGGAGATAAAGTGGGGTGTCAGATTCTGAGATGGGGGGAGGGATCTCCCCGGGGGGGGGAGGGATCTCCTCACTCCTTGTAACGCCCACATAATGACACAAGGAGGGAGAGCTGCATTCTCAGTGGATGAGTGGCTGGTGCTGAGTCCCAGTTCTCAGCGTTGTTTCAACGGCGTACGCCAATTTGAGGTGGAAGCATCACCAGGTGACAACATCCTTTCGGAAACGGGATGGAGTTTGCGTTCTGAAGAACGCTACAAAAGGACACCCCGTTTCACCTTGCAGACTACTGAGGCAACCAAACCACGGAGAAAGTCCCATTTTTTTCTAGCTCAGGCCTAGCTTGGCCCCGGGCCTCATATCTGAGAAGGAAATAAGGTTGCTTTGACAAGCATATAGAAGGCCTATAGGCCTTAGAAGAAAGGGCTTTTTCAAGCTTCAACTGCCACAAAGACGCACATGTACCACGCACGTACCACACAACACGAGACACACAACAGCATGGGAAAGAAGAGTGTTTCATCCCCCAACAGACACAGGATAGAAATAGGTGGCCAGTGGCTGTTGGTGAATTCCACATTGAAACAAATTCAGAAGCTTTTAGAAAAGTGGGGGAGAATTTACTGAATTGCGAGGTGAGTTCTAGAAAATTATGGGTTCTAGCCAACTACTTTTTACTCCCAGGAGACCCATTGAAATTAATGGAGCTTAGCTAGCCATCTTTATTCATTTCAATGGGTTTGCTCCACGTAGGACCAATTTTGGATAGGACCAAATGTTGAGGTGCTCATTGTTCAGTGGGGTGGGGCAGGATTCCTCCTTTTTTATAATATTGGAGAATGACCACTTCTAGTAGATAATGTTTTATTATTTTGATGTTTCGTTTTAAACTTTTGCATTTGCATTTCTTTAAAAAGACAACAACATTTAAGTCACTCTGATACATTTCATGTAGTGAGTGACAAATAAATGTAATAAATAATAGTAGGTTAACTGTGTGTTAACTCAAGAGTATAGCCACTGAAATTAATGGACCTACATCGGTCATGTCCACGGATTCAAACAGGTCTATTCTGAGTAGGATTAACACCAGCTATGACCCAATAATACCAAACGACCTGAAAGGAGTTCTAACACCCTTTATAAATACAGCCACTAAAAATGTGTGCAATGCTTCAAGTATTTTTAATGAGGAGGACACTAGCCCATAAAGAAGTCTGTCAACGGCTCTTAGCTAAATGGAGCTTGTGTGTCCAGAAGCTGTTAACTAAATAGCCAAGATGGGCAGCCAACAGGTCTTAAAGCCATTCATGTGAGCTACCCAGGGGGCAGTGGAGGGAAGTGGTGGCTGCTGTGCTCAGGTTTTCCTCTCAGGCTCCCCAGGCTGGCCACTGTGGGAAGAGGAGGCTGGACTAGGTGAGCCTTTGGCCTGTCCCAGCTAGCTCGACTTATGTTCTTTTTGAGTCAGGTAGGGTGAAGGACAGGATGCCCTGAGCCAGAGCCAATGGCAGGCTGAACTGGCTAATTCTAGGTTTGTCCCAATCCTATTCCTCCTCCCTGCTAAGTGCTACAAGGGTGACACTGAAGCTAAGGAGGTGAAAGCTGACAGGCAGGGCCACCCCCAGGACTGGAGGGATGCAAGAAGGCAGGATGCTGGCATCTGGATGAGGTCAGGGCAGTGCCAGCCTCAACTGTCAGGGATGCCCAGTTGTATTCAAATAACTCCTACTCAGAGTATATCCACTGGAAGTAATGAACCCAAGTTAGCCACTCGCATTAACTTCAATGGGTCTACTTTGAGTAGGGCTGGCACTGGATACAACCACGGATGCTGTTCTAGATTGTGGTCTGATTCATCAGGGCCCTTCTTCTGTTCTTAAAACAGCACCTGGGAATAAGGCAAGAGGAAAACCTGAATGGCATCTCTGACTCTGCTGCCAGCTAGTCCAGGAAGGAGTGGCTACTATGTCATACTCAGATCCTCACTTGGCTGTTTTCTGTTTGAGATGGATGCTCGCTTTAATTTATTCGTTGCGTGAATGGAATTGAGAACCTCTTAATTTGATTCTTCTCATTAGTTCTGGCCTCGGCAGATAACAGCTTTATTAAGGATGATTGGATGCACATTGCTGGTCCCCACCCCCCAGCCTTTCCATTCTTAATTAATTAATTATTATTATTTTGCAAGTTATCTGGATTAGCTTGTTATGGCAATCTAGTAATCGAAACCAAGCTCCCAAATGTTGCTAAGATGTTTGGGTTGTCAACTGCCAAGTCCCACTCAGCCAGAGAGCAGGCCCGCTGAAATTAATGGCCCTGAGTTCATCACCTCCATTAATTTTAAAGGGTCTACGCTGAGTAGGACTAGCGTCGGTCCCAACCCTTTTATCTTTTTGAGAGGGGAGTTCTGCAGCAGTGCACCATGTGACAGCAACTGGTCTGCAATTGTGACTGCGCACAACCTCATTTTACCGGGTAAGCTTCGGACCTGTAAAACCTGCAGAGATTAAGACTAGCAATGGCTGATCCAATAGGGCTCTTCTTACACCCTTTAGTGGAATATTTAGATTTTTAGAGCAGGTATGGGGAACTGGTGGCCCTCCAGATGTTGCTGGACTACAACTCCCACCATCCCTGGCTACCAGCTGTGTAGCTGGGGCTCTTGGGATCTGGAGTCCACAATATCTGGAAGGCCACAGGTACCCCCCCCATCCCCACCACACAACTGCTTTAGAGATATGGAAGGTTGGGGTGTCTATTCAATGGACCGGCTGTTCCCTCTGCCTCGGTGGAACGTAGGAAGCAAAGTACCCAGGTTCCCTCCACCAGAGTCTCTGGCTCGAGATCCCTGGTGCTTTTCAATAACTGGGAAATTTGGATCACGTCAGCTCTTGTTACTCTGAATCAGGTAAACCGTTCTGTGCAAACTCTGCTCTCAAAGCTCAGAAATGAAAGACATGAACATCTGATTATTTTTTCCTCCTCCTTGTTTTGAACATGATGACCATGTTCAAAACAAGGGGGGAGGAACGTGGAAAAAGGGCGTCTCAAAATGAGCTCATGGGTAAAGCGCTCTTGCTGAGCTGGGCTCGGTTGTGTGCTCTGTGATTTATTCATTTTTAGGCCCTTGGTAATTATTATTATTATTATTATTATTAAGATGTAGCAATGCAGCAATCATGCATAAGAGCAAAGCGGAATGCAGAGGAGATTTTTAAAAGGTGAAGAAATGGTGGCAGCGGAAGCAAACATCTGGACACCAGAGCAGAAGCCTTGCTGACACTCACCTGATATCCAGAGGGTAGTCCAGAGCATCAGGACTTAGAAGCAGGAAGAAAGGGGAGGCATGCAATAAGCGCCCAAGGCAAACAGTGAGAAGTGGCCAGTCCCTGCGAAACCTCTGAGAGATCCCAGCAGCTCTTTCTAAATGCAGGGCTGTGTCCAGCCTTAGCCCTCCTCATTGGAATTAATGGAGACCGCTAACCTAGGTCCATTAATTTCAACGGGGTCTGCACTGAGCAGGACTTTAAAGTTTGGATGTGACCCAGCGATGTGAGATCTTTGCGAATGAGAAATGTGGTACCACCGGGCAACGCAATGGGTTTCTGCACATCCTGAAATAATAGCCCCTTAAGCTTGTTTACAACAGCTAAGGGATAATCATCGGAGGCAGAAGTGAGAGGCGAGGAATTGAGGCTCTGTAAAGACCACCCTTTCAACTCACTTCTGCCCTGGATTTGTTTACATGATCAAGTGGTTGGAACATGATGAAGAATTAAGGGCCTCTATCTCTTTGTTAAATAAAGGCTCTTGACATAGCTTCATTATGTTTGTTCACACGATCAGTTATGAGATAACAAACCCTTGAAGTCACTTTAGTCTGGGGTTAGTTGGGGGGGGGGAAGAGTCGCAAGAGGTTAAACCAAGGCAGGGAGTGGAAAGCAAAGGAAAGAGCCTCAAACCCCACCCCCCATTAATTAGGTGGTCCATTTCATATCAGAGTAAGTGACCACATGTACAGCAGCATATTATTATCTCAGGTATGCAGAAGGGGGTTTCTTTCAAACCAATGCAAGCATGCGGTGGCTTCAGAGTGATTCGACATTCCAAGTAAAAGGGATGGACCAGAGTTGCCTGCCCATGTAAAACAACAAAGCTTGTTTCAGGGAAAAAAAACAACCCCAAACCAGCCGTTTTTTAAACAACCTGTGATGTCTCTGATTATGTAAGGCAACCTCAGCAACTATATCTACCTGCTGGTCCCACTTTTTAACCAGAACACAAGGGCACCTTGAGGGTTTTTGATTTTTTTGGAAAACACATTTTCAATTCCAGAGATATAACAGAGATCTGTTATTTTTTCCTTTCTGGAATGGGATCTGAGGTCCACCATGGTAGTTTTCATCTGCAAAGATTGTACAGAGACCCTTAACCCCTGCTAAAGCTGGGTCACAGCTGTCAAGTCATCTCGTTCAATGTGATTTGGTGAACAATTTCTTTCTTCTTCTTCTTAATGTTGTAGAGGAGCAGCGAGGTGGGGGGGGGAGCATGATGGATTGTCAACATACTGAAAATCTTTCACTCACTTCTCTCTTTATATGTATTTGAAGTGTTTCTATATATAAAGGAATAAAGTAACATTCCACTGAATTTGTTCTGGATCCAATTTTCAACAATTGGTTAGACTTTGTGTGTGTGCCTCTCTTTTAAAAAGTCCTTTAGATGTCGCAGATGTAGAAAAGCAACTGTGTGATTACTTGGGAGATCCACAGAGGCCCCAACCTATATACGTGTATAATGCCATGATTCTGAAACAAGGTTAGTTTTAATTCAGGTCACTAGTCCTCATGGGGAAACTGCCACAACAAGATAATAAGGCCCATTGTTAAGGGGTGGCATTTCAGATTTGGTGTTTTAGTGCATGAAGAGTTGGAAGACCTCACCCCAGCCTGTTAGGCCCTTGCATGGATCTGAAGTCCTCACAGAAGGTGTCCAGCTAAACAGTTCTGCTACTGCAATGAGTTTTAGGTGTGCAATGGAGCTTCCCCCCTCCCTTCTGCCCCCCCCTTTGCAGGCCCTGTAAATTTGCTGCAGATTTACAGGGCACACAGGAGAGGCTGGGGAAGCACCACGGCACAGCTAAAACTCCTGGAAGGATTAAACACTCACCATCTCTTATGCAATGGTCAGAAGACCTTAATGTCTCGTTTACTGATTTTCAGTGTACAGTGGTACCTCGAGTTATAAATGCCTCAGGTTACAAACGCTTCAGGTTACAAACTCCGCTAACTTGGAAGAGTTACCTCGAGTTGAGAACTTTGCCCCAGGATGAGAACACAAATTGTGTGCTGGCGGCGCAGTGGCAGCAAGAGGCCCCATTAGCGAAAGCACGCCTCTAGTTAAGAACAGTTTCAGGTTAAGAATGGACCTCCAGAATGAATTAAGTTTGTAACTAGAGGTACCACTGTATTGTGAACGTGAGCTGACAAACCCAGCGGTTGTTTCGTTTTCCCTTTTTTGTGCATTTCCCCCCTTTCCACCAATAAATTCTCACTAAGAAACAAATGTTTTAAAACTCCTTGTGTTAGTGGAACCGTTTAGCTGAGATAACTCCCCCCCCCCCTTTGTTTTTTTGCTCAGTGAGCTGCTGAAAAAAATCTCTTTTGCATAACCTATGACTTGGCATATTTCCTGGGTGCTGGGAATGGGGTAAGGATGACAGGCAGCTCTGGTGCTGTGGCTTAAGTCTAATACAGTGCACACATCTGTGTAAAGTGAAGGTGTGGGTGCTCCCCCTGTAGGACCACCTGTCCCCTGTCCCCCCACTCCAAGAAGGCTCACTTTCAGTTCTTATTCCCAAGTGAACGGTGGTGGTGACTGAGTGACGTGGTTGGGGTTGGGGTTGGTAGGCGGCAGGATGGTTGATGTGAGATGGTGATTACAGAGGGTGGGAGGGCGAGGAAGGAGATCTACTTACGCTGGGATCTCATTGGTCAGTTGGCTTGAAAACAAAGAAACAAACACATTCAGGACGCAGAGAGCGAGAGAGAAAGTGAGGTGACAGACAAGACAAGAGAGCACAAGTAAGAAAGAAACATAGGGTTGTATCCAACTGTAGTCCTAATCCAAGTATTATTGCTGTGACAATGACTGTGTTTGTTAATCATCCTTCACCCAAACGCCCTAGGGCAAACTCCTTTAAAAACGAACTGCAACCACAACTAGAGTGGGCTGTACACACACACACACACACACACACACACCCCTTAGGTGTCAAAGGCCAGGATAAGGAGATGCACCTTTAAAGGTAAAGGTAAAGGGACCCCTGACCATTAGGTCCAGTCGCGGACAACTCTGGGGTTGTGGCACTCATCTCGCTTTACTGGCCAGCTTCCGGGTCATGTGGTCAGCATGACAAAGCCGCTTCTGGCAAACCAGAGCAGCACATGGAAACGCCATTTACCTTCCTGCCAGAGCCGTACCTATTTATCTACTTGCACTGCTTGCTTTTGAACTGCTAGGTTGGCAGGAGCAGGGACCAAGCAACGGGAGCTCACCCCGTCGCAGGGATTCAAACCGCCGACCTTTTGATCAGCAAGCCCTATTCTCTGTGGTTTAGACCACAGCGCCACCCATCTTTAGCATATGGCAAAACTCCATAATAGGAACGAGAGACACTTCTGCAGGGTGGAGTTCCACAGCCTAGGGGCTGCCACAGAGAAGGCCCTCTCCCGTGCTGCCACCCCTTATGCTTCCAAGGGCAGGGCAACTACCAAGAGGGCCTTCTCTGCTGATCCTGAGAGGGTCTATAGGGAAGGAGGCAGTGTTTCTGATAGACTCATTGAAATTTACTATTTTATTTTATTTGTACCCTTCCTTTCCCCCCAAAGCAGCCCAGGGGGGCAAACAAGAAGACATAAAAATATTAAAATGCCTTAAAAACAATTCCAGTTCAGATACAGACTGGGAAAGATCTCTTGCCTAAAAGGCTTGTTGGAAGGGGAAGGTCTTTCATAGGTGCCCAAAGGGCAACAGAAACGACGCCTGTCTCATATTTAAGAGGAGGGAATTTTAAAGGGTATGTGCCACCACACTATTCATGGGCATGAGGAGCATAGGCCCATTAAGTTCAGCGGTTAGGAGTAAAACTTAGTTGGATACAACCCATCGCAGTCTCCAAAGGGGTGACCAAAAACCAGAGGTGGGGAAGAGGTGGGTCCAATGCCCAGAGCATCTGAGCAACGCCTACACACAGAATAAACACACATAAAAGAAGCCCCTGCCCCCAAATGGGTTGCAGAGATGTGTGGTACAGGAGCCAAGATTAAAGACATACAAAAATGTTATTCATGAGACAAGAGAATACACACACACGAAGGTGGGCAGACAGGAGGGCTGGGATTAGGAGGGGATCTTATTGTGCTGCTTTCTTCTGCCACAGCTGAATGAAACTTCCATGTAATGCTGGGGATAAAGAACTATCAGGGACCAGTAGTCAGATTCCTCTTCCATCAGATGAACCTGAAGGGCACACAGAGGCACTGCTGCCAGAAGAACCTGTAGGGCCAGTGCCCCACTCCTCCCTGGCCTGAGGATGTGGCGCTGCCACCCTCTGACTCCACTGTAGAAGATCCTGGGGTTCTTCCCCGCCCCTCCAGATGGTTAATTGTTAAGCTCTGAGTTCAGTTCCTGCCAACAGGCTTGTTTTTCTACCCCTTCTTTGTTAGTCCAAAGAAAAGGCATTACCTTTTGGTCACAGCATTGTGGTACTCTATGTAGGTCCTGCCATCGAAAGCAATGGCCTCCGCGTCTCCTGCCGCCTTCTCAGTGATGACTGGGGGAGGAAGAAGAAGATGAAGAAGGCAGATTGGTTATGATCGACCAACATTCAGCTCCACTGAATGACTCCCACTGGCAACTGCTGCTGCTTCTAGTAAGATTTTATTAAAGCTTTTTTCATAACACAGTAAAAGACAAAAGAAACTAATCTAAATACAAACAAAAACAGAGCAAGAAAAGGGGGGGGGGAGGAAAACACAGAATCCTCTATCAAAAGTAGCTCTTAACCCTTGTCACGCACAGAAAGTGGTGGACCCTCCCAGCTCTCACCTGGGAGCTTCCTTTCTCCTTCCCAGTCTCTTACTCTGGGAGATCTTCACTTCCCTGCCTCTCACTCAGGGTTCTTCCAAGAACCATCCACCAGACCCCAATAACGGCCCAGGGCAGAGGACACAAAGAAGAATAAAGAAAAGAAAGGAAAGAGAGGGAAAACGGCTTCTGATTTTCTGTTTGTCAAAGAAATTACAGTCGCACCTTGGTTCTCGAACCGAATCCGTTCCGGAAGTCCATTCGACTTCTGAAAACATTTGAAAGCCAAGGCACGGCTTCCGATTGGCTGCAGGAGTTTCCTGCACTCAATCAGAAGCCGTGGAAGCCGCATCGGACATTCAGTTCGCAAACCAGAACACTCACTTCCGGGTTTGTGGCATTTGGGAGCCAAAATGTTTAAGTCGCAATGCATTTGAGAACCAAGGTACGACTCTAGGATGACATCCAATTATTCTACTTTCTGCTAAGCAGCGTTTTTCTGGTCTTCACCGGCAACTTGTAGCATGAGTGAGAGAGCCGCACCTTTCTCGCAGTGCACCCCGAAGGAGCCCCTCTGGCATGTGCACTCGTAGCTTTCCATGCGAGGACTACACATCCCCCCATTCTGGCAAGGGCTGGGCTTCTGGATGCACGGATGGGAGCGGAAGGAAGAGATCTCGACGGCACCACGGATGTTCTCTTCCTTCAGAATTGGGACGCCTTTTATAGAAATCTGAGTGGGTGGGGAGGAAAAAAGAAGAAACAAAAGAATCAGGGTGGGTTTTATTTTATTTTTTAAATTAAAAGCCAGGGACACCTTGCCAGAGAAGGAGGAAACCCAGTAATTTCTGCAGGCTTGTTACTTTATTTCGTTTATGATTCGCTTCCCACATCTCGCAGCAATCTAACAATAAAAGGATATTTGCGAAGAGTTTCTGGTCCAATGCAGACTGAGGTGTGGATCTCCCTTTTAAAAGGCTTGCTGAGAAACGAAGGTCTTCAGTAGCCATCAGGAAGACAACAGATTCTGTGTCTGTCTGACATCTCCAAATGGGAGGGAGGTAGGTGTCTCCAACCTGAAGGGCTGGCTTGTACCAAGTATGGATTAGACCTTCTGATGAGATGGTGTCTGCAGGGGCCCCCCTCCTGCAGAGCACAGTGATGGGTTGGATATATAAGGGTTGGGACAGTCTTTTAGGCATCCTTTTAGGCACCCAGATGTATTGGGCTTTGGACACATGTGCAGGTTAACCAAGTCTTAGCACCGCAGAGACAGAATAGGCCTTAGAGGTCAGTTCAGAGATTGCAATAATGTCTCCCCTTAATCTTCTCTTCTCCAAGTTAAGGAGATTTCGTTTCTTTAAACTATTTCTCGCAGGACTTACTTTCCATAATTCTGCCCATCTTTGTTGCCCTCCTATGAACCTGCTCCAATTGGTTTACGCTCTTCTTGGAAAGGGTTCAGAGGAGGGCAAGGAAGACTGCCAGGTCCTGCAAATGAGCCCCTAAGGAGATGAAAAAAAGGTGTTTATTTTTAATGGATGGTATCTCTAGTAAAAATGGATTGTGAGCATTTTCCACCAAGCAATAGAGCCAGGGATCCTCTTATAGGTGTTTAGGAGATTTCACTGTGAAACAGTAACTTTTTTGACACACAACAAGCGTGGGGAGTCTCAGCCCCCCCCCCCAGGTCTCTCTGTCTGACATTTGAGACTCTCCCCAGGGCACACCCCTGCACCAACTCTGCTTCACACCCTCCCTGAGTGTTTTTGCCAGGCTGTGATGTGTCCTTGAGCTCCGGTAATACATTTTACTTGCCTGGATGGAGAACAGAGAGGGGTGTGGGGGGGGGGTAGAAACTAGCTTCCTGAACACATATATTACATTCATTGCTCCATCCACTTTTGCCTCTGGCATGTGGCCCTATGAAAGTTGTTCAGAAGGGAATGTGGCCCTCAAGTTCAAAAAAAGGTTTCCTTATCTCTGAGGTACAATAATATCTTATTAAATGAAGCACACACACCACAAGTGGCCGCAAACACAAACTACATAGCCCTGATCTCATCCCATGAAGAGCACTGCCGATTGACAGAGATCATATATGCCTCACCCTCTGGATGGCGCCATCAAAGCTGGTGGAAATAGCCGCAGCACGGGCAAGCTTGCTGAAGTCGGGTGCTCCCCCAACGTAGAGGGGTTCTTTCAGGTTAAGGGAGGTGTGAGGAAGCTGGATGGGTGGGGAGAAGGGGAAAGAAAAACACACAGTGAGAAAGGAGAAGACCCAGGCTGTTACTCATATCCCTAGCTGTCCTGGGACAGAGAAGGAAGCAAGAACCAGAGCTGGGGAACCTCAGGCCTGGAGGCCAAATGTGGCTCCTACCTGGCCCCTGGAACTCTCCTCCAAGCCAGATCTCAATTCCCCTCCCACAGTGGTTTGGCAATCAATTCCTCTTCCCAGGAAACTCTGGGAATTGTAGCTCTGTGAGGGGAAATGTGGTCTCTGAGCAACTCTCAGCACCCTTAATGAACTACAGCCCCAGGATCCATCCAGAGGGGGACTCAGACATGAAGCCACAGGGGAAAGGCACCCACCCCCCAGCCCTTTCCTTCCAGGTTCCTACTGTCCCCGTTGCGAGTCATGGCATCAAAGCCACCTCTGGTTGCGTTAAAAAGGCTAAATCTAATGCACAATAATATTAAAAAATGGAGAAATGGCCAAACTTTCTGGGGGAAATGTAGGGCGAGGGGGTGAGTGGAGAGGAGAAAGAAACAAACAAAATAGTTAATGAACTTAATGACTCCTTAAAAATAAAAAAGGGAGAAGGAGGAGGAGGAGGAGAAGCTATTCTAACGAAATGAAAAACCAACAGGTGATTTTTGTAAGATGGAAGAACAGGCAGGCAGGCGATGATAAATTACTGGCGGCTGGATGGAGAAGTGAAGAGAGCGGCAGGGTTTGGGCGGAGGGATGAGCCAGTGTCAGGTGAGATGGTAATGAGGACCGTCATACTTATCTTTACCTTACGGGATTTCTGAAATCCAGACAGCAGGGAGGAGAAAGGGGTGGGTGGGGAAGAAGGAAGAAACACAAACAAAAATCAAAAAGAAAGATGGAGAGAGAAAGAGACAAAAGAAAAGATCAGTGCAATAACATCACCAGGCAGAAAAGAGTCACACAAGATACAAGCGGCAACCCTGTCCCCTGGTTAGCGGGCCGTTGGTAGAGTAAAAGGTACAGAGCAGAGCAGGGGGCACAGGGAAGGAGCAGGTGCAGCTCTGATAAGACACGAGGCAGCAGCTCTTTCAAAAAGGAAGCTTTAAAGCTGGGAAGAGGAGAAAAAGGAGCATGTGTAAAAGATCAGGCACAAGCCACAGGCCTATCGGTTTGCTGTTCTGCACAGTTTTATTCTGCAGCTTCCCCTTTTGGAGGTATGTTTCCTTCCCAGAATTAAAAGGAAGGGTGGGGAGGAACCATTGTGTTTCAGATAACTAGGCTAAGCTTGGAGACAGGGATCAAAGGCTGGTGTTTTGAAAGTAGAAATGGGCATGGTGTATACCTTGGTCTGTTCAACAACGACAACAAAAACCACCTTATGTACAGGGGACCTTTTTCATTACAAATTCTTCTTGCGTACCGCAGAGGATTCTGGGAAGGTTCTAGGGCATGTGCTTAGTATGCGGAGTGGGTGTGCCAGACAGCTGGAAATACTTAGCTGGACGGAGCGATGCAAACAGCACTAGTGATTTCAGATGCGTAGGGAGAAAATTGAGATTGAGCGCAGGTGGCATAAAGGAGACGACCAAAATGATGAAAGCATGAGAGGATCTTTCTTACATGGAAAACTTACAATTTTGGGGAGGGATTGAGTGAAGATGGGAAGTGGCAGGACAGGATTCAGTTATATATATTTATGATTGGTTCACAGGCTCTCTCACCAGACGTCAGGAGTCAACCAGTGAAATGAACAGTCAGTAGATTACGGATGGGCAAGAGAAAATGTCCCCTCTCATGATGTAATTTACTTATGCCATGTGCTGATAATGACCACTGGTTTAGCTAGCTTCAAAGGAGGGATCAAACAAATTCTTGGAGGAATGATCTATAGATTGTGACAGCTATGAAGCCACCTTGTTCACGTCTAAATAAGAATACAGTAGGGAGGAAATGTTGAAGTGCTGTTGCCATCGTCTCCTGCTTGTGACAATTTCTAGCTGGATGCTGTTGGAGACAGAATGCTGGGCTAGATGTTGGGGTCCGCTTCATATCACACAACCCCTATGTGTTAAAAACAGAGGTTGCAGGTCTATGACTCCCATCATCCCTGACCACTGGCCTTGCTGACCAGGGCTGTTGGAAGCTGGAGTCCAGACATATCAGGATGGAATTATTCTTTGATGTCTTCTAAAGCTAGGGACAGGGAACCCAGATGTTGCCAGGCTGCAGCTCCCATCATCCTTGACCACTGGGCCAGGGCAACACCATCTGGAGGGGCCACAGGTTCCCTGTCCCTCTAGTAACCATTTGGAACCCCAAACTGATTTGTGTGTGGACAATCTTATGCCCCTCGTCTGAACTGAAGGGAGAACACCACTGACTGCTGGCTTCTTGATGCTGGACTCCGTTTGTTCAGCCAAGTCAGAGGGGCTGCCACAAACCATTTCAGCTCATTGGACCAACGCTTAGGGCTCACTCACTTACCGGAGACTCTCCCATGATCCGTTCGCCGTTATTGATCCTCATCACCCCTTTGCGTGCGTTCCTCTCTAGTGATACACTGATCCAGGTGTTTAACGGGATTGGTTCCTTGCTCCTAGAAAGGACGTGGCAAGTGTATGACAGGGAGAGAGGGGGGAAAGGGGGGGGATTGAAAAAGGGAACAGAAAGTTTGTTTACTCAGGTCTGATTAAAGACGCAGTTCCAGGCACACTTGCCTTGGAGTTAGTCCCTCCGACTCCAGTGAGACTTACTTTTAAGCAAACCTGCACAGGATTCTGCTCCTAGAGGATATTATAACCCAGGGTTAACAACCACTGAAAGAATGAGCATGGGATTCCATTTTTGTTTTGTGTTTTAGGCAAGCCTACCCAGACCTGTAGAATGATGGAATGTGTTTTAATCGCTTTTTTGCTTACTGTTGATTTTTAATTCATTTCGGTGTGTTTTAAAATACCTGTTCTGTCTCTCTCTCTCACACACACACACCGGTGTGTGTGTGTGTATGAGCTATCTTTCCATCTCTCTATTTCTCCATCTGCAAACCACTTACGAGGTAATGATATACAAATAAATACATTTTCGCAATGTGATCAAATACACACAACACAGAGTTAACCTCACCTAAACCTGCCCTACATTAGTCCATCTTTTGACATTTGAGGTGTATATTTTTAAGACCCACTTTATTTCTGTGATTATATGTTGTTTTAGATTGTTTTTAATATTTTGTATTAATTATTATAACTTGCCCCAGAATGAAGGGTGGGTAATCAACAACAACTACTACTGCTACATCTCTCTCCACCCCCACTCTTACCCCTACCCTCAGAAGGAAGTTGATCGTACTTGATTACTGCTGCTCCTTTGCCCAGGTCATATCTATATTCCAGGTAGCCGTCATGAAGAGCCAGGGAGATGAAATCCCCTTTGCCGTCTGTCTTCTGCCCATTGTAGAAGATCATGCCGCTTGGGTTCTTCGCTAGGAACACGACTTCCATGGCCATCTTCTCCCTGAGGAATAGCGTAAGCCCAAGTCTCAACTTTCAGGTCTTTCTCCCCATAGAAAAAAGGGTAGCAGGAGCCTCACTAATGCTTACCACCCACAATACGTCCTTGTGTTCCTAACCAGGTGTCCCTGAAGACTTCATAAGTGACTTTGGTTGAATACATGCCTTACGTTTAAAGCACATTGCTTCCATCAAAGAATCCATGGAAATGTCATTTGGTAAGGGAGGTGTGAATTGCAGTTCTGTGAGGGTTAAGCTACAGTTCTCATGAGTCTTGTGGGGGGAGACATGGTTTAAATGTATGGTGTGTATGCAGCCAAATTCTCTTGCAATACTCAGGGTTAAGGTGTAGAAACAGCAGTTGGGAATAAGACAGCAACTGATATCTCACCTCCGATGTCCCAATATTCTATATTCTACCTATGATCTTTGAGATCCTGGGCAGCTGCTGCTATCGGTTAATACTGGGTAAGATGAACAAATAATCTGACCCGACCTGAGGCAGCTTCCTATGAATACTGCTGGAGTTGGTGGGTGGGTGGAGATGTGACTTTAAATAGCAGCAAAAAACAGAGGTTTTTTCATGCAGGAGAGGCCAAGGCCAAGTTTAAACCCTGACATCTCTGGAGAGGGATGGGAAAGACTCACTCTGTGAAACCCCGGAGAGTGGCTGCCAGTCAATGTAGACAATACACTGGTCTGCCTTGGTATAAGGCAAGTTTCCAATGCTCCCATGATATGTATGCCCCATTAAACTGAATCACTTTTGCACAGGCAAAAGGGAGGTGAGAAAGCAGAGGGAACAGAACTTACTGCAGCTCTGGCACGAAGGCTTGGAGACCGTTCAGCTCTAGATAGGAGAACCCATTAAATTCTGGCAGGAAGGGAACTGTCTGGTCCAGCTCTGTGACTAAAGGAGAGGAAGAAATGGAGGGAACAAACAGCAGAAACGTCAGATTAAGTGGCCAGCGGGGATGGTCCCAGACAGAGAGAGAGGGACGCTGACAGCTCAATCCTATACATCTCCACTCAAATTTAAGTCCCACTGGGTAAGTCCCAATGGAGCTTACACCCAAGTAAGTGGTCATGCTGGCTGGGGCTGTTGAGAGAACATCTGGAGGGCTGTAAGTTCACCATCCCTGGAGTAAAGGTTTGCAGCCTCAACTGCTGCCTCCCACCCCAGTGTAAGTAGCAACAATGTGGGTTTTCTGAAGAAATTTGAACCACAAAATTTTCTGCCCTAAGTTGATGCTGATTTAGCATGCTTATTTAACTTACATTTAGTAAACAAACAAACAAACAAAAACAAACAAGGCACGCCACATGCTTGCATAAATATCTGAATTTTTTTTTGCCAGTAGTCGAAAGTAGTTGAACTATAATATTAAGCAGGAAAGTGAAATTCATTCAAGTGCACTTACAGGGAAATCCTGTATCTACACTTAAGCCCACTAAATAGGATCTACTCCCTAACAAGTGTACTCAGGATTGCAGCCTTTCAGAACCTCCTGTCGACGTCTGCACATTAGTAGTTCCCACTGAGTTCATGGGCAGTCACTGACAAGTAAGTGGGTATAATGCAGCAGCATTTTAAATGTTGTATCAAAACAATTTCAAAGCTTTCACTGGAATCTGGAATATTTTAATACATGACAACTCAACAGCATGCACACTTCTTACCCAGCTAACTTTCACTCAGGATTTCACCCACTGAAATTAAGGGTCCTAAGTTAACTAAGTTTATTAGTTTCACTGGGTCCACTGCGAGACTGATTAGCACTGGATGCAACATTATTTAAATGTTAAAGGGAGGGGGTGGAAACAAGGTGGAAACACACAAAATGTTGCTAAAATTATATACGGGTTGCTTGTCAAATATATACTGATTTTAGCATGCTGGAAGAGGAACACACATAAATGTAGGTGATCCTAGGAATAATCACTTGAACAAAGTTAATTTTATGTTTGATTGGTCCTGTATCTCATTGCATTCGTCCAATTTGACCTATATCTAAAAGTGTTCTCTCTGTCTCCATATCTCAGCCCTGCAGTGTTTTTCACTCCACACCAACCAATGTGTATCAGACCAAGCACCACTTACCTGTCTGACAGAACTCTCCCTCCCGCCCCATGGGGCATTCACACTTGGCGCCCCCTTCTGGCAGCACCAAGCAGGTGGCAGAGATGTGGCATGGGTTGGGGTCACAGGGGTTCCTCTCGTCAGCACAGGTTGGCCCTGAAGGAAGAGGAGAGAAAGGTCAGCTAAGTCAGCCACCGTGTTGTTTCGATACAATTGTGTTTATCCTGGTATGTTCCTGTTAGCTGGTTTGGGGTTTTCTCTTGGGTACAAAGATATAACATCATTTATAGAAAGCCAGCATGTGAGGGAGAAAGATTTCGGCTGTCATCTCACCACTCTGCAACTCAGAAAGATGGTATCCTTCCCTACAGACCCTCCTCGAGGCTGAGATCAGCAGCGGAGGTCCTCTTGGTAGTTCCTCCACCCTCTGAGGCTCAGTGAGCATGGCAGCCCAGGATAGGGCCTTCTCTGTGGCAGCCCCTAGGTTGTGGAACGCTCTTCCCACAGAGATGCACCTGGCGCCTTTCGGAGAATGCTGAAGACACACTTCTTTACCTCACCTTTTGAGGTACATATTTTAAGAACTGCCTTATTTTTGTGACTGTTAAGATGCGGCCCAATCGCCTTCTAAATCTGGCCTGCGGACGGTCAGGAAATAAGTGTGTTTTTACATGAGAGTGTGTCCTTTTATTTAAAATGCATCTCAGGGTTATTTGTGGGGCATAGGAATTTGTTCATTCCCCCACCCCCATATAGTCCAGCCCCCAACAAGGTCTGAGGGACAGTGGACCGGCCCCCCTGCTGAAATAGTTTGCTGACCCCTGCTTTAATTGCCACAACCTGCTCTAGGGCCTCAGGGCGGGTAAGTAACAACTCTGCACCCGGAAAGCTATCATGTCAAGCAGAAAGGTTCAAATCACCCTTCCCACCACACCTTGCACTGAGAAAATGAGCCTATGAGAGGCAAAAGCATCCAGGCAACTCCCTTCCCATTCCACACCCTGCTAGGCCAACCTGTGTAACCGTTGAGGCACTCGCAGTGGAACATCTCCGCCTCTTTGACGTGGCAGAGGCCGCCGTGGTGGCAGGGGTTGGGGTGGCAGGGGTTGTTGCCACACTCGCCCACTCCGCTGCCGTACAGCACATCGCTGCCCTTCTCCCTCAGGTCGTACATCTGGTTGTTGACGTCCAGGAGGCGGATGCAGCCCTTCAGGCCAGTTGTGACTGATGTGCGCTCTGCCACCCTGAGAGGAAGGCAGAAGAACAAGGCCGAAGTTCAGGAGGGGTGGCTGGATGGGCAATGCTGGAAGGGCAGCTACAGCGAAATCCCATGTCCAGGAGGGATATGTGGGGGAGGGACCAAGGCACATGCTATAACTCTGGAAGGTCCAGGGTCAATCTCTGGCATCTTATAGGGACAAAAGAATTACTAGCTCAGGAAAGTCTACAACAGCCTCCCCCAATCTGGTGCTCCCCAGTCCACACATCCTGGAAATACAATTCCCATCGGTCTCAGCTAGCGAGGGCTGAAGGGAGTTGTAGTTCAACACATCGGGAGGACACCAGGCTGGGGAAGGTTGGTCTCCACTGACTGGCAGTGGCCCTCCAGAGTTTCACAGGAAGCTGCCTTATACCATAGTCAGAGCACTGGCCCACCTAGCTCAGTACTGCCTGCACAGACTGGCAGTGGCACTCCAGGGTCCCAGCTCCAAACCTGGGACCTTCTGCATGCAAAGCGCCTGCTCTCCCACTAAGCAATGGCCCTTCCCTATGCTGCAGGGAAAGATTCGCCAGACAGTGTATACATTATATTTCAGAGAAAAATAACTATTAAGGCTCTTTTTCAGAGTGGGGCGAGTGGTTTGCACTCAGAGAGGTTCAACTGTCAATCTCAGAGGCTTTTAACGATTCTCAGGGCAGCTTAACAGTCAATCCCTCTTCCCAGGGAACTCTGGGAATTGTAGCTCTGTGAATGGAACAGAGGCCTCCTACCAGCTTTCAGCATCTTCAAAGAATTACAGCTCCCAGATTTCTTTGGGCAAAGCCATGGATGCTTGAAGTGGTATCCTAATGCTTTAAATGTATGACCTCAGTGTCTGCTCAGGATACCCTTACTGCCAATCTCAGATGCTTATAGCCTGGTCTACACGTGTAGCAGAATAAGGTGGCAGAATCCTGGTTTGGCATTATGGTGAGCTGTCCTAGTCATCCTCCCGGACGTGGGCTAAATCTGAGATTCCGTTTTTCAATTTCAGCTTTCAGCTGTGCATTTTAACGTTGTCACTGCACCTGTCTTAACACTGACATTGAAATTTAATCTGTATTTGTTTTTGTTGCTGATGCTGTGCATCTTCTCCTTTTTTTTGCTAGCATGGAGAAGCAGATTGCGACTTGCTCTTCGCGGGTGTCATCATTCTATCATTGTTAGTTCTTCTATAAGGCATTGTTCTTAGAACGTCAGCCCTTGTTGAGTTGCTTATTTGAATCGTTTGTTCCTGCAGTTCTGCCAGTTTTGATGATCCATTTTTATAACCAGCGCCATTGTTATGGAATATTGATGTATCTTCTAGGTACAGTGCAGAATGAGACTCAGGAAGTGAGGTATATAAGGAAACCAGGATTGACTGATTTTGATTGCTCGTCCAATTATTGGAGGGGTGGATTTGTTTTTGTTCTTACTTTTGTTATGTATTTTGTGTTTTTTATATTGTAATTTTAAGTTGTGAACCACTGTGAGATCTACGGATGAAGGGTGGAATACAAATTTAAATAACAACAACAGCAGCAGCAGCAGTAGCAATTACTAAAATAGCATGCTGGAGAGAAGGGCTCTAAACCGCCTCTCCCTCCTGCTGCACTACTTTTCTACATGCAGGGAGTTTCTTTCTTTTTAATCAGCGCTTTTCCCCACAAAGACAAAAGCATTCAACCTCTACTTGTCATGGGGTTCTAGAACAACCCTGCAAACAAAATGGGAAGATTCCCCGCCCGCCCACTACTCACGCTGCTATTTGATCTTCTGGGGCTCCTCCAACAAAGAGATCCGTGTCGAGATTCAGCCCATCCGTGCCGCTGGGGCTCTCACCGTTGACATGTGGCTCCCCGTCCACGGAGAGCATGCCGTTCCTTCGATTGCGGTTGACAACCAGCTGGTGCCATCTGCCAGGCTCGACGGGCACCCTGCTGGTGATGATGCCTGTCCCAGAGCCCGTGTTGAACCTGGAAAAGAGGAAGCAGAGGAGTGGAAGGGAGAGTTTTACTTGGCTGCTGGAGAAGGGAAGGCACAAAAGGATGCAGTTTTTGAAAGAATGAGAGCACAGAGGATAACATGGGGAATACTTTAGCAGCAGCCTTTTTGCATTCCATGCTGAATCAGGGGGCTATATTCTACCACCGACCTCTCGGAACCAATGTGGGAAGAAGTGAGACTTCCTGGGAAGAAGACTCGGCCACCTACAGAGTTCAATGTGGTGGTTGGTGGACAAAACCTGTGAAAATCAGGTGGCTAACCCTCTGCCCAAGAGGCCTGATCCGGACCTTCAGGCAGACTTTTATGGCCTATCAATATGGGTGGCAGTGGCACAAAGACAAGAAAAGAAAAAGCGTTGTACGCAACCAAGTTTCACTCAAGAGTAGGCCCATTGAAATTAACAGACCTGAGTTAGTCATGTCCATAACTTTCAATGGGTCTACTCTGAGTAGGACTAGCAATGGATGCAGCCCCACCCCCCAACAAGCTCAGCACCCAACTCTTCTCTGCAGCTGATTTGCATGGATCAACTCAGGTAAGTGTGCATATGTGTTGTATGAAGTGCCCCCCCCCACTGCTGTTTGACAGCCCTCAGAGAATTGATCTAGGACAAATGTGGCCCTTGGGTCATGAAAGGTTGGTACCCTCTACTGTATGATATAGCACTTCCCACCAATTCTTGACACCGCCACCTGGGAAGATGCCCAGATTGAGGAAGGACACACTTTAAGGTGTCCCAGTGCACCCTGACTGATGTTTAGATGCCCCCAGCTCCAAACTCTCCAAGGGCTACATGGAGAGGACCATACTGCCCCCAGGCCTGAGGTTCCCCACACCTGCTATAGGTCTGTTGCTGAGCACTCTGGGAAATGCTGGACTAGGTGGGGCTTTGCTTTGGCACAGCCGGGGCTCTTCTGATAAGTTGTCTCTCTCAGCCTCCCCTCCGTTCCTGCAGCTGGCATGGTCCCTGAGCCACAACAAAGCCCACTCACCTGAGCTCCACAAAGCCGTTGACCAGCGCCAGGGAGATGAAATCCTTGCCACGGTTCTGCCCATTGTACAAGAGCAGCCCGCTGAGGTCAGAAGCCCGGAACTCCATGGCAATGCGCACGGTGTGGTACGCCTTCATCATTTTGAAGGCCAGGTAGGATTTTCCTCCAAAACTGGGGATGAAGTACCTGATCGCTGCAGAGGGCAGGCAGAGATGGTAGAGTGTAAAAGGTGAAGCGTTTTTTTTTTATTATTAAAAAAAGGCAAGCAGAATGGGAGAAAAGAAACAGCACAAAAACCTTATTATATATCTGCTGTCTTTGATATTTGAGATAGAAAGCATCCCATTTCAATTCAAGCAAGGGCGCAGCAATGATCTGCAACTGACAAGGCTATAGCAAATGCCCTTGAGACTTGCAGATTCACTTGCTGTGCTGAGACAAAGGACGTTTTCAAAATGCTGGCCTGCTCCCTGGGCAAACAGAGGTGTGAGGCTTATCCTCTGCTACAGTGGTACCTCGGGTTACATATGCTTCAGGTTACACACTCCGCTAACCCAGAAATAGTACCTCGGGTTAAGAACTTTGCTTCAGGATAAGAACAGAAATCGGGTTCCGGCAGTGCGGCAGCAGAAGGAGGCCCCATTAGCTAAAACGGTGCTTCAGGTTAAGAACAGTTTCAGGTTAAGAACGGACCTCCAGAACGAATTAAGTACTTAACCTGAGGTACCACTGTACTTCTCACTAGCTTTGGGCAGTCAATTTTTTTCAAACCTGGTACCACTCCTTTTTTTTGCATAAGCAACCG
Source organism: Podarcis melisellensis (assembly GCF_964234715.1). Lineage (NCBI taxonomy): Eukaryota > Metazoa > Chordata > Lepidosauria > Squamata > Lacertidae > Podarcis > Podarcis melisellensis. The sequence continues at coordinate 19,894,252 of NC_138540.1, read as the reverse complement.
TATCTGCTAGGCTATTTTAAAAGGGCTCCGCTGTGTGTCCCCCCCCCCCAACAAACACAGTACCACCTCACCAAGACACTTACATTTTTCACAAACTGCCCCTCCTTTTCCAGCCGGGCAACTGCAGGTGAATTCCCGGCCATCATCCTCACAGGTGCCGCCGTGCAGGCAGGGGTGGGAATCGCAGGGCCGTGCCGGCTTCTTTGGGGTTGGGGTCAGGCGCAGGGGCTTCTTCCTGGCGGTGGTGGCTGGAGCGGTGGTGACAGGCCTCTTGGTGGTGACTGCCCCGGTTGCTTTACCATTGGACCTCCCTGGGTACAGGGCCCGGGGGACAGCAGTGGTGGTGAAGTGGCGGGTGGTGGCAGCAGCCGGTGCCATGGTGCTGGCCGTGGTGGTGGTGGTGGTGGTGGTGAAAAGCTGGGGGATCCAGTCTAGGGAAAGCCAGTAAAGGAGAAGTGAGTTTTGGGGGCACTGCTTAAAGAGGTCCCTTTCTTCTGGGGAAAGGAGAGTTTGGATTTGATATCCCGCTTTATCACTACCCGAAGGAGTCTCAAAGCGGCTAACATTCTCCTTTCCCTTCCTCCCCCACAACAAACACTCCGTGAGGTGAGTGGGGCTGAGAGACTTCAAAGAAGTGTGACTGGCCCAAGGTCACCCAGCAGCTGCATGTGGAGGAGCGGGGATGCAAACCCGGTTCCCCAGATTACGAGACTACCACTGTTAACCACTACACACTGGCTCTCAACACCACACTGGCTCTCAAAAGGATGTGGCTCAGTGGTAGAGCACTTGCTTTGAATGCAGAAGGTCCCAAGTTCAATCCCTGGCATCTCCATGTAGGGCTGGGAGAGATCCCTGCCTGAACTCCGAGGGAGACAGTACCAAGTCAGTGCAGGCAATGCTGAGTTGAAGGGAGCTATGGTCTGACTCCGTATAAGATTGCTTTCTATGTTGCTATATGTTGCTAGCACCAAGCTTTTGGAGACCTCTAGGAAAGGCTACATGCACGATCTCAACTTGGACGAGGAAAAGCAAAAATTCTCTTTTGCTGACTCTGATTTTCTTTTGGGGGGGGTGTTCAACACAAAGCATCAGGCTGTTTGCCAACCCTTGTCGCCACACCTGGGCCTGAGCATTCGTGCTCAAAAACGAATCTTGCAATCTGCAGTTATTGTCACACCTGAAACACTCCCAGCTCTCAGATTGCAAAGGGTGCTTTTTACATATCAAGCACTTCTTTCTGCATTAAGAGAGCCCATCAATTGCAATGCGAACATTGTTCCTCCGCGCTTTTGCTGGGGACACAGCAGAGGATCAAAAGTGCGGGGGAGATCTCATGCTCATTAACTGTGGTAAAGCTCCCGTCTTTCCAAAAGGAACCAAGGAGGGCTTTGAGGCTGGAAAAAGGCAGATCTCACCCCCCCATCCCCCCACACAGGGGAGTCCAAATGAATCTCTGCGGCTCACAACTCAACCGCACAGAAACTTACCTGTGTTTCAAAACGAAAGTGGAAAGGAAGGGGGGACAATATGCCAGTAGGCACTTTTTGATAGGCTCCAGGCATGAAAGCAGCCAAGTGGAGACATCTTTTGAAAGGGAAAAAAGCACGACCCAGGCAGAGAGGGAAGGAAAAGGCAGGAGGGGGGAATGCAGATGAGGATTGGCCTGGGGGGAGGAACTCACCAAAGTCCATGAATTTGATGTTCTCCTGCTGGGGCCTTTTCACGAGGATGGTTTTCTTCTTGGAGGCTTTGATCTGCTTCAGAAGGGCCCTCTGGATGTCGGCAGCTGTGTAGGTGGTGGCTGCAAGGACCCAGGAAAGGGAAGGAGGGAGAATGAGGCATTGGAAGGTTTGAAACATCCTTTTCACGCCACCCTTGGAAACCATCCCCTTTCATTTCCCCCCAACTCCCACGGAAAAGAGTTTGGAGGGCCAGCACGCAGTCAGTTCCAGCCACAGACCTCCCCTGTTGGTCCTTGCTGCAGGCCAAAAGGCACATCTTAGGAGGAGGTATTTTTTGCCCTCTGGCTCAGACGTGCTTTGAGCTTACAAATGACCTTCTTATAGGCAAGAGCCTCCCTTTCTCTCTGCCTGGTTAAATATAGGGCTGTGTGTCGACTCTGTACTTATTATTATTTTATTCATTCCTTTTAAATGGACATTCTGCACCATGTTAATCCTACGGGTAAGAGATAGGGTTGGATCCAATGCTAGTCTTACCCAGAGTAGACCCAATGAAGTATGACTAACATGTCCATTAATTTCAATAGGTTTACTCTGAGCAGAACTTAGCTAGGGACAAGCCAGAGCTTTGCTCTAACTGGAATCATGTTTGGAACACAAGTACAAAACCATTTCCATGACCTAAGGCAAATTTATGCTTGTTAAGCCACCCTTCTGGCATCTGAGGCTTTGTCAGGCATCACTCACACATTTTCAAGTGTATCTTCACAATCATAAGTCCTAAAAACCTGCTATTATTTTTTTTAATGGAAGTTCGGGAGTATGATGACATCATATGCTAAGATGATGGAATAATCCATCTGCTCTGACCTTCCACCTCCCTTCTTAGCAATTTTAAGAGTCTCAAAGCTTGGGGACATCCTAATAAAGGTAAAGGTAAAGGTACCCCTGCCCGTACGGGCCAGTCTTGACAGACTCTGGGGTTGTGCGCCCATCTCACTTAAGAGGCCAGGGGCCAGCGCTGTCCGGAGACACTTCCGGGTCACATGGCCAGTGTGACATCGCTGCTCTGGTGAGCCAGAGCTGCACACGGAAACGCCGTTTACCTTCCCGCTGGTAAGCGGTCCCTATTTATCTACTTGTACCCGGAGGTGCTTTCGAACTGCTAGGTTGGCAGGCGCTGGGACCGAGCAGCGGGAGCGCACCCTGCAGCAGGGATTCGAACCGCCGACCTTTCGATCAGCAAGTCCTAGGCGCTGAGGCTTTAACCCACAGCGCCACCTGTGTCCGGGGACATCCTAATAATTACTGGCAAATCAAGGGTTGTGCTCTCCTCCTCTCAGGGAGTAAAAGAAAAATAACTGAGCAGTTACTTTAATCTCAAGGACAGCACTGGAAACTCAACCACAACAGATTAAGAAATGGACCCTACCATGGCCTGGAAATCTGTGCAATTTTCCAAACAGGATTATGAGCTCTTTCAAGACAGTTTAAAGCAATTTTGAAAAGATCTTAAAGAGCAATAGAACACGGCATTCACAGATTTTAAAAGTGAAATTAAGATGGAACTTAAAGGCTCTATCTGCAAAACGTACAGATTTGTCATCCGCAGCCAGTGAAGCGTTGGAACTCAGAATGAGACATAAATCTGCCATTAAGAAATTAATCAAAACTACAACAAATCTCCAATCACACACAGAATCATGGGAGAGTTAAAGCAGGAGGAGCAATTTTAGATTGAGGGGAGGGGTGCTGAACAGGTTGAGGGGACTGAAGGTCTGAAAAGAAAGCATTTTCATTGAATGGCTTAACAAGCAATTTCCAGCCTTAAAAGTAGTCCTGAGTGATGTGGAAAGAGCGCACAGGGCCCTCACTCCTTAGCTGCCTGCAGGGCAACAACCGAGAGACTTCACAGCCAAAATGGTGTGATTTTATTTAAAGGACTAAATCATGAAAGCAGCCTGAGATGCCTTGGATCTATCTGTATAGGGACAAAAAGTCTCAATCTTCAATTACTTGTGTGCTGAAACGCAACTGAAAAGAAGAGTTTTTCAAAAAAATACACGGCTTTGCTCTGTGACTCTAGGATACAATACAAATGGGGCTACTCATTTAAACTAATTGGACTCAAAAATAATAATGCCATTGTCAGGCAAATTAGAATTCCAAGAAGATAGCTGTAGGAAGAAGAGGAAGAACAAGCAAATGAGGATCTATACAAATGGCAATGTAAATAAAAGAAAAACAGTATAAAAATCCTATGGGAAAGCAAATACAATGAATGGAACACTTGAATGGAATTTTATTCTCATAATTTAGTCCTAGAATATAGTTTGGAACCTTCATTTAATAGCTGTGCATGAGATCCTAAGAAATAATACCTGGGGGACCTGTTAATTTGCTGTGTATTAAGTTGTATGTTTGATATTCAGGAAGAGCAGTAGAAGTAGTGTTTAACTCATTCCCTAATCCATGCACCTTTTCCATGGATTCACCAGTTGAATCCATATGGTGTCTCTACCAAGGAGACTCTATGAAGGGTAGTGGTTTATTAATGGTTAAGCTGCAGTGCTGTATTTGGCTGGAAGGGAGCAGGAGGGAAATAGAACAGAAGAACAAGGATGAATGTCAGTGCTATCATATCTCAACCAAAGGAAAATACGATTGTCTTGCTTTTAAAATACCATCGTGAGTGTAAAAATGTGTTCCTGGACTCTTAATGATTTAGGTAATACAATAAAAAGAAGGAGGGTCTGGAGGGCATTAAAACAAAATTTTGTTTCGCTGCAAGAAACACATATTAAAAATCAGCTGGAATCCAAAGCACTTATAAAGCACTTATCTAAAAGGTCTTAGTACTGTACTCAGCCGTGTGTGTGTGTGTGTGTACACACACACACACACACACACACAGAGGAAATGGTATCTGGTGGAACTCTATACCAGACACCACTTCCCATGTCTGCGTTTTCCCCACCACTTCCCACATATTGTCTGTGTTCTCACAGAATAAGGGCATGCACCTGTTGGGTCAGCCCAGTGAAAGTGATCCCTGTTCTGCCCTGTGGAACACCCTCCCATCAGATGTCAAGGAAATAAACAACTATCTGACTTTTAGAAGACATCTAAAGGCATTCCTGTTCAGGGAAGTTTTGAATGTTTGATGTTGTATCGTGTTTTTAATATTCTGTTGGGAGCCGCCCAGAGTGGTTGAGGAAACCCAGCCAGATGGGTGGGGTATAAATAATAAATTATTATTATCCAGCAGAAACCGGAGTGTGGCACTCACCTGGGTCAAAATGAGACTCGACGATGACACGCACGGCATTGCTCTGGCCCAAGTCTCGTACCCGGATGCTCTTGAAATCCTTCTTGACGTCAGAGTTGCGGAAAAGTTCGTCCAGCTAAAGGTCCAGCAGGTGGGGCAGTGAGAAAGCAAAATCAAAGCAAGAAGGGTTATGCTACCATTTCACATGACTTCTGTCTTTCAGTAAATATATAACACAGGTACGTGAATGGTTTTGAATAATATACTGTAATCTCATCTGTTTCTGATGTTCATGCTATGAACCACCAGAGAAGAAGTATCAGCAGGCTTGGTGAAGCCCTGAGATATGTGAAAGAAAAATCTTTAGAAACATTTGCAGAGGGACCTTTCAGGTAGACTGAGCTTGCTCAACAGCTGCAGCTCATTGGGAAAGGGAATGCAAAACCAGAGGCACGGGGGGTAGGAGGAAGATCTCAATGGAGTATCTGGAATCCTGAACAAAGACCATCCACATGGTAGCATTTTGTTGCAGGTCTCGTTGGTTGCTCCTTTGGGGTCCACTTAACGAGAGGAAGACAACCTCAAGAGAGAGAATTCCACAAGTGTGGAGGCTACCACTGAAGAGGCCTACCCTTAATGCACACTAACCAAATCGTAGGCCAAAGTGGAGGCCTTCTGGGGCTGATGTTAGGGCCTCAGCATAGTCCCATTCCTATTCATTTGTGCTCACCGCGCTTTCGATGCTCCTGGCGGTCTCTCCAAAGAGCTCTGATTTGGGGTCAGCCATCTCTGGCGTGTAGAAAAGCTCTTGGCCTTCCACCTCTTCCAAGATGAGAACCCCCTGGAACACTTTTGTTGCTGAAGGGAAGGGGTGGGAAGTCAGAGGAGGAGACACAAATCTGTTAGCTCAACAGAGAAGCAAACAGCATTAATGAACAGCAACAACAACAACAGAGTATTCACAGCAAAGCAACCATAAAGAGTGTTCAGTCCCTTGGCGGGGAGGGGAAGCGAGAAGATGGCAGTATATGGGTAGTGCCAGAGTCTGGGGTTAGTCTGGATGGGTTGGGGGTGGGGGTGTTCAGCGCTATGGAGGTTAGTATTTTGAGAATGCTGGGTCAATAAGGCGAAGGCTCCAAGTGTTTTAGAATCGGCAGAGTTTACCATACAGGTTCCTCCAAGCTCCACCCTGGATGGTGGCTGTCCTGGACTGGCTGAGTAATAAGAGAACAAGACGGTTAGCTGGAAGAAGGAATACATGTCACATAACAAAGGCTGGGGGAGTGTGGGGCTCACATGCAGAAAACGTGGGCTTCTGGGAAACTCCCAAAGGGACGGAGAGAAAGGAAAGAGGAGGCAGAAACAGCTGCCGCATGGTATTCTCTAATAAACCACAGGAGCAAGGACCGAAGGGACCCGGGAAAGGACAAGGGTGAAAGTGAGTGGCTACGGTCAGGTAAGGGTAAGGTTTAGTGGCAGCATGAGAGTACTGCCATAAACCTGTGTTTTAAAAATTTTAAAATTTGAGGGTTGTATCCAATGCCAGTTCTACTTTTAAGATTCATTTAAGATTATGGATATAACTAACTTAGGTGCATTGGTTTAAGTGGGTCTATTCTGAAAAGGGCGTGGCTGGATACAACCCTATTCAATTATTTCTGTTGCAGAAATGTGACGCCCCCTTTGTCAACGCCAGCATTTTGTTATACATACAGATTATTTTTGACACATTAACACAGCAATACACCTTTAAAAGCAGAAGAGAATTTGAGTACTCTGTATCCTTAATACACAAATGAAGGAGAAAAAGGAGACACATGTGATGAAAGCAATTCAAACATTTTACCAGCCTAATCCTCAATGTGACTTAGTGGGATCCCTATGTTTGATGTCATCTCAGTCCAGCTATATGTGGTCAGCATCCTATTTCTTTCACAATATTGGGGAGGGGGATGTATTGATAATGATGCCTCCTTTCCCTTCTGACTTCATGTGCATGTTGAATTATGAATATATTAATTTTAAACAAGTCTTGATGGAAGACACTTATTTTCCCGGTTTTACTGATGCAACTTCCTTTTATTTTCTACCGCATTTCTACTACATTTTCAAAAAGACAAAAGTAAAGATTGTTTGTCAGAAAAAGCTGTCAATGCCGGGGACAGAATTTAATTTCTCAAAAAGAGAGGTGGTGGGGATTTAGACCCAGCTTAGTCCTGCTTAGAGTAGACCCACTGATTCATGACCATTAATTTCAGCAGGTCGACTCTGAGTAGGAGTAGCATTGGATACAACCCTAAATATCTGGCTATTTGCTATGCTTTTCTATTCTGAGAGTTATAATGAGAGAGAAAAAGGGATGCTGACATTCTCCTCTGTAGCAATAGGGACTAGAAACTTACTTTTTCTGAAAGTAAAATACACCAGTCCTCAAATAAAGCCATGCAGGTTTGCTGCTTCAGAGGCTCTATCCAAATGCATTATTTGGTTACATCTGTTCTTAAATTTGTGTTAGACTTTTTTGGGTTGTTTTTTTACATTCTGAAATGCTCCAACGTGGTTTTGTTTTGTTTTCAATTGTGATTTTTATTAGGCTCCTTTGGGAGGAAGGGCAGCATACACTTCCCTTCAGTAAAGATAAAGCCACTTCATGTGTCCACAGGGAAATCAGGACACTCTCACCTGGGAAACATTCTGATTATGAAGCTTAACCCACAGCTCAGTGGTAGCTGAGCAAAAAGTGTCCTGCCTGCTGAAGTCCCAGGCTCAAGTTCCAGAGGCGTCAGCCATCTCTGCTTGTCTTTCAGCAAAAACAGCCAAGGGTCTTTAAGGTGAGACATTTTGCTGTAATTGCTACTGCTGAGGAACAGAGCTGGACTCGAGAAGCAGCTTAGGCAGATTGCTCTAGTTTTGGTATCAGGCAGAGTCAAATCTACTCAGCCCATTAGGTTGCTGTTTGCAGCCCTGTTTTCATTCCCTCTGCAGTCTCTAGGAGGGTCTGAAGCAACCTTCTTCCTCAGACGCATTGATGTTTCCATGGACTTCAAAAGAACGCCCACTCAACTCCAGGAAAAACAGGCAATGAGCAGTAGTATCACAATGGGCATGGTCAGGACTGCATCCTTTCAAAAGAATGGGGAAACACAAAGCAACTAGGCCAGCCTCCTAGAAGACATCAGTGGGATGTCTGTAGCTGTCAGTCCTGCAAAGTCTAGTGCTACGAGAGAGGCATTTCCCCCCCCCTCTCCATCCACTTCCTCCATAATTTTATAAATTATGATGTCGCCTTTGAATCTAACCTTTTCTCTAAACTAAAAAGCCCCAGATGGCATAATCTTTCTTCCTAGGGAAGTTGCCCCACCCCCTTGATAATTTTGCTTGCTCTTTTCCAGCTCTACCACATCCTTTTTGAAGTGTGGTGACCAGAATCGTGCACAATATTCCAAATGCTGTCACACCAAAGACTGGTACAACACCGTTATAAACGGTTACGAAATCAGCTCCTTCCCTAATGTTCCCTTTACACCATGGTCAGACCTTCAGGAGCCTTTGGACCCAGACATTCCAGCCACCATACTGGATTCTCCCTCTTCTGCTGCCTTGGCCCTCAAACCCCTCATTGTTATCCCCAAGGCCACAACAGCAGAGCAGTCAAGGAGCCAGGCAGGAGCTTCAGGGCAGCTGGCAAAGTGGCCCTCCAGATGTTGATGAGCTACAACTTACCTCAGCCCCGACCAAACTAGGCCAGGAGGATTTGGGCTGATCAGAAATCAGTCCAGCAACCTCTGAAGGGCTGTGGTTTCCCCATCCCTGGTCCAAGGGAATGTTTACATTGTCAACATTGAACGTAGGCTGAAACAGGGTTGACTGCCATGGTTCGCCTCCTAGAAAGATCTGAAGTTTTGTGAGGGAACTTAAGGCCTGGTCCCTAAAACAGAATTACTTGACCCAGGGTTTACTGACAGTGGAGAAGTAGGTCAGGAAAAACAGGTTTGAAATGAGCTAGTCTTCAAGCGTCGCCAAGGACAGAGTAACAATGCTGACCAAATTTCACCAAGGTGCATGGCCGTCATAACCCTGGAGTCTGAATCCGCAACTCCAGCGGATGAGGGCAAGGACTCTGAAGCAGAAGAGGGCATGCAGGATCAGCCCCAGAAGGGCTTTCGGCCCCCACTCCCAGCCCGAGGATGTGATTCAGAGGACTCCCAGGAAAACGTGAGGCTCCCCTGCTCTGTCACAGCAGGAGGTTACTGGAAAAGACTGGGTCCTTGAAGTAGAACAGCCTCTTGAAATGCAGCTGGTGCTACCAGTAAGGCTGTTCCTTCTGCTACTATATAAGGGCTCCGTTATAGCTTGTTCCTTCCCAGAACAGCTTCAGAGCTCTGTGTCCCTGGACCTTGCCTTGCATCCAATCCAAACATGTGCCTTGCATTCCAGCCTGAACCTTGTCCCACACCCTGGCTGGGCCATGCTGTACCTCAGAGCACAACAGTACCCTCTTTTGCAAAACTACAATTTGCAGAGTCCCCGGGCCGACAGTTTAATGGATTTTAAGCAGAGCTGGGATTCTGTTCCCAACTAAGGCGAGTTACAGACCACTTTGCCCATGGAAGTCAGGCTACAATTGAACAAAACTATATTTACCTGGGCAGTTGCTTCCCTCTGCATCGGCAGCAGCTGTCTTGCCATCAGAGCAGCATCCCAAAGGGGTGTTATAACACGTGGCCCTCTCTATAACTGGGGTGCTCGTGACCCTCGCTTCTTCCATCTCCTCGTCCCCTGCATAACAACAGGAAGAAGGCTTTAAATCTTTTTGGGGGGAGAGGAAGAACTCTTAGGATTCTAAAGTTCCTATCACGAGAGGTTTCTTTGTGGGCATCCTGTTGTTTTCCTCGATCAGATTCCTGCAGGACAGGTCTGTGAAAAAGGGCTACGACATTTACTGTGAGGAAAATATTAGCAAATTTGCCTCTGAGAAGAGGCTTGCTGGGTCAGTTCAAAGGGGCGCATCTAGTCCAGCAGCCTTTTCTCACAGGGGCCAACAAGATGCCCCAACGGGAAGGCCACAAGAAGGACACAAGCACAACAGCAAATCTCCCACCTTGTGGTTCCCACCAACTGGCATTCAGAGGCATGGCTAGTAGTCATTGAGAGCTTTCTCCTCCGTGAATTTGCCTAGTCCACTTTTTAAAGCCATCCCAAGAGAATACAATGAATAGGAACGAAAGGAGAGCCTTCCTGGAACAGGCCAATGGCCCATCATAGTCCACCCTCCTCTTCTCACAGTGACCAACCATGATGGGAAACTTGCTAGGTGGACAATGAGAACAACTCTCCCCACTAATGTTTCCCAGCAATTGGTATACAGGGGCATTCTGCCTCCAACGTTGGAGGGGGAATATAGCCTTAAGTGGCTAGTAGCCAATGAGAGTCTTACACTCCAAAGCCACACGGACAAAAAACTTGCTATGTAGGGTCCAACCAGACCCCAGTAGTCACAATTTTTTTAAAAGAAAAACTTGATCAGCAAAGCCAGCCTAAAAATGTGGTTCCCCCCTTCCAGAGACATGGCCTTCTCCACAATGGCACCCAGATTACAACATGCCATTTTAGGTATAAAATGCCTGGGAGAATGCATTGCCAGGCCAATACGACCCCTTTGCATGGTCCTCCGGCAACAAAGAACTGACATCAAAACGGCGCAGCCAGCTCACCGGTGGAGCTTGCGCCACTGCCTTCTTGGTCTCCACTGATGCCCATCTCTGGGTCCCCACTGCCTTCTGCGCTGCCTGGCTCAATGTAAGCTGGCTGGCTGGTGACTGGGACAACCGGGGCAGTCGACAGAGGTCGGATTGTGGTCTGGCGGACACCATGCGTGGTCCAAGCAGTTGTGGCTGGGCGAGGGGAGGTGCTGATCCGTCGCGTGACTGGGTGGCTCTGTGGGGAAGCCTTGACTTCAAAGTGCTGGGAGCTGCCTGGCGTCCTGGGCAGCTCAGGAACCTGGGGGGTGGCTTGAGGGGTTGGAGGGAGAAGCGATCCCAAGGTTGCAGGTGGTGTAGCGTGGCTGGCATGAGTGATGGATTCTGCAGGGAAAGCAAAAGGAAGGCAGTGGTTAAGAGGCAGGCCAGGACCAGTCAGGCCTGCAGAACACATCACCTGCCAAAGCTGGCTCAGCCCACAAGTCACATATGGGGACAGAGAAGTGGGTGAATAAACCTCATGGGTCTGTAGTTTGCAAAGCACTTAGAAGGCTATCATAAGAATGATCTCCATTGAGTGGCTCTCCAGGGTTCCAGAGTTTCATAGCATCACCTGGAGATCTCAGGGACAAAACACGTGACCTCTTGCATGCAAAGCAGGCACTCTACCACTGAATGAGGGGCCTTCCCTACTTTTCAGATTGGTGACAAGTTTGCATGTGTGACACATAGTGCTTCTTCATCGCCATGTTAAAACTGGAGCAAAATAGTTCTTTTAGTGGTGGTGCCATCAAGACTTTGGGGCACCTGTCCAGAGCCCCACTGGGCAGAAGGGAGCAGGAGGGACCTCAAATACAGTAGGATGTGCTGACTGCATGTTGGAGTGGGTGAAGTAATGCACTTTATTATTTAAAGACATACACACATACCCTGATACACAAAAAATGGCCACGGAGTCAAGAGTCTAAAATGACTTAGCTCCACTGCTGATTGTGAGATAACAGATTTCCAAAGCACGCCTTTGGAATTTGAGACCTGCTCCCATACCAATTTGTTTGCAACTCAAGTGAGTACATCAGATTGGCTTGCATATCACATGCCAAAATCAATAACCTCTCATCAGGCACCAAGGCTCAAAAGAGTGTATATATTTGCTCTCTTTTGTTTCAGAACAAATCTGATATCTGGCTTTTTGACAATTACAGGGTCGAAAAACCTGAAAGCTCGTCATTAAGATTTGAGCCCTGCTTATTACATTCACACAACATCGGAAGGCTGAATAGCTCCCAGACCTTAACTCAGACCTTGACGGCAGCTTTTGACATTTGGATCTTTCCACTGGTGTTTTTTTAAAATGGACATTTTTAGCTGTGGATCTGTCTCCTGTCAGCCCCAACCAGCATTGCCAATGGGCAGCGATGATGGGAGTTGTAGCCCAACATCAGAAAGGTCACAGTATCCCCATTCATGTTTTGTGAGGACCGACTGGGACTATAAGGCAGGTTACAAAGGTAAAAATAAATATATAGTCCTGTGTCCATTTTAGCTGGTCCATAACCCCACAATTGCATCCCCAGCACCCCTGGTAATCATAACTGATTGTCAGTAGTAGTTAAAAAGAGCTGTTTAAGATTTGATGCCTGAGTTTGATCCCCACCCCCACCCTCCCTGTCCCTTTCCCCTTGTGTGTCATTTTTTTAAAAGTACAGTGGTACCTCGGGTTAAGTACTTAATTCGTTCTGGAGGTCCGTTCTTAACCTGAAACTGTTCTTAACCTGAAGCACCACTTTAGCTAATGGGGCCTCCTGTTGCTGCCGCACCGCCGGAGCACGATTTCTGTTCTCATCCTGAAGCAAAGTTCTTAACCTGAGGTAATATTTCTGGGTTAGCGGAGTCTGTAACCTGAAGCGTCTGTAACCCGAGGTACCACTGTATAGACTGTAAGCCTATAGGCAGGGAATGTCTTGTTTTTACCTGGCTACATATAAACCACTGTGGGACCCTTTTTGGCTAAAGAGCAAAGTGCAAATGAAATCAATCAACCAGTTGTCCCCAAGTTCCTCTCTCTCTCTCTCTCTCAATGAATTAAATTTATATGCCAACTTTTCTTCCAAGGAACTCAAGGTGGTATACATGGTTTCTCCCTCCCCATTCTCTGCTCACAACATCCCCATGAGGTAGGTTTGGTTTTGAGATGGTGACTGGCCCAAGGTTACCCAGGAAGCTTTGTGGCTATATGGGAATTTGAACCCTGGCGCCCCAAGTCCTGGTTCAACACTCTACAACCATAACGCCACTGCCCAAACACGAAGCTTGACATGGTGCTCGTGTATTTACCTTGGCACTGGCCGAAGTGCTTCACCTCTATGACCTGCCCTTGCCGGCAAGCAATGGTCCTCAGCTGGCACTGGTCACCATAGGTCACTCCGTCCGAGCCGCAGACCTAGGATATTTGATCAGATTTAGTATTTGTAATTCCACTTTTCCACAGCAACTGTGTTGAGATCAAAGCAGCACTCAGTAATAATAGGATTACAATTAAAAGGGGGCCATCACAGTCATTATAGCCATATCAAAAACACAATAAGGCAGAAAGCAAAACAATTAATCAAAACAATTAATGCAGTGGCTGCTGAGCATCAGCCCTGAGCCTGTTGACGTGTGTGTGTGTGTGTGTGTGTGTGTGTGTGTGTGTGAATGAGTGAGAGTGAAACAGATAATGGCAGTTCAGACGCATAGAGATGGAAGGGACCCTGAGGATCATCCGGTCCACTGCAGGAATATGCAGCTGTTCCTTACAGGGATCTAACCTGCAACCTTGGCGTTATCAGCACTGTGCACTAACCAACTGAGCTATCCAGGTTCTCCAGTGGAGAGGCAATAGGGATGCTCCTCTGCTGATACAACAGGGACAGAGATCAAAGACCAGTAGGATTTGGGGGGGAGGTAGGAACATAAAAGTGTAAGAACATTAAGAAAAACTTGCTGGATCAGTCCATTGGTTCATCTCATCCAACATCTTGTTCCCACAGTAGCCAACCAGGTGCCTGCAGGAACCCTCAAGCAGGGCCCAAGCGCCTCCTGTGGTTTCTAGCAACCGATATTCAAAAACAATACAGCCTCCGACTGTGAAGGCAGAGTATAGCCACTGTGGCTAATAGCCACTGACAGCCTTTCCCGACATGAATTTGTCCAGTTGTCTTTTAAAGCCATCCAAGTTGATGGCGAGAGGGAGCAGGTTTCATGATTTAACTGTGCATTGAATGAAGAAGTACCGTATTTTTTGCACCATAACACTCACTATTTTCCTCCTAGAAAGTAAGGGGAAATGCCTGTGCGTGTTATGGAGGGAATGCCTACGGGTGGCATGCCTACAGATTTTCCTCCTCTAAAAACTACGTGCGTGTTATGGACGGGTGCGTGTTATAGAGCGAAAAATACGGTACTTTCTTGGCAACAGCTAACACGAGAAGAGAGGGCAGTGGAAGGTGAAGCAAGGTCAGGTTGTAGTAAGACCACAGGTGACTCGAGTTCAGCTGTAAACAAGCTCATCTGTTCCCCCAATTTGTAAAATGGGAACAATAAATTCTAGGAGTTGTCTCCTGTATTATGTCCTAGTCAGAAGAGACTCAATGAAATTAATGACATGACTAGCTTAGATCTACTAATGCTGTGTGTGTGTGTGTGTGTGTGTGTGTGTGTGTGTGTCCCCTACATTGAGTAGGGCTGACAATGGACACAATTGTGTCTACTTACCTTGGTCATGTTGGCGTCCGTGCAGAGTGGAGATGGGCACTCACAGTGTGCAAAGCCATTTACTTCCACGCAGGATGCCCCAAACTCACACACCATTTCAGTGCAGGACGAGGGTGCAGATGGGTCTGAGTAGGGTAGGATAAATAACAGTAGAGGCACAGCATGAAAACTCATACACCTGGATTTTGCCTAACAGTTGGTAGGTCTTCCTTTGCAGATGATGGAGGCGGCATGCACACCACACATCTAAGCAGTGGGGAAGTGTTCTGGGGTCACGGGAGGTCACTGTTTCTGCAGCAGGGTCCCTGTCTCTAGCATCCTAGAGCTGCCCAATCTGCACGAAAGGGGAGCTTCTTAGCCACTGTATGCCCCCATGCTAAGCATTTAGGAACACTGAAAACACAAGGTGCTTCTGTTTCAAGAGAGTGGTGTGCAAGTTCTGTTATGTAGGATGGGGCTACATGGGAAGCACAACTTAAGCCCCCCACCCCCGAAAGAAGATCCTTTGTCCATGTACGTGCACATGCTGAAATAGTAGATCTAGCTGAAAAGCAATACATGGAGACTTGCATTAATTGCTGCAATACACCCCTAATTAATATTGTATAATCTTAGAAGGAAGGGAAGTGGGTGGAACTGTGGGTTAAACCACAGAGCCTAGGACTTGCTGATCAGAAGGTTGGAGGTTCGAATCCCCGCAACGGGGTGAGCTCCCATTGCTCGGTCCCTGCTCCTGCCAACCTAGCAGTTTGAAAGCACATCAAAGTGCAAGTAGATAAATAGGTACCGCTCCAGCGGGAAGGTAAACGACGTTTCCGTGCGCTGCTCTGGTTTGCCAGAAGCGGCTTAGTCATGCTGGCCACATGACCCGGAAGCTGTACTCTGGCTCCCTCGGCCAGTAAAGCGAGATGAGCACCGCAACCCCAGAGTCAGTCACGACTGGACCTAATGGTCAAGGGTCCCTTTACCTTTAATCTTAGAAGGGTGTGGTTGTGACTACTATGAAGGGACCATGCACTTCTGATTTTGCCATTACACTGCTGCATTTTAAAACACATTTAAAGCGCATGACTTCCCCCCAAAGAGCTGTAGTTTGTTAATAGAGCCAGGAACCCTAGGATTCTCTGGGGGAAGCAATGTGCTTTAGGATGTGTGGGGCGCACACAGCCAGAGAGGTGTTAAAGCCATATTCACAAACAGTTGTATTATGCAGCAATCTTGGCTTCTCCAAAGCAATGTGGGAGAGGAAAGCCCACGAAGAAAGCAGCCCCTCCCCGCTCACCTTTCTCGCAGCCAGACATTCCCAGCTTGCTTCCGTTGGGACACTGGTTGCATTTCATGCCGGTGATGCCAGTTTTGCAGGAACACAAGCCTGTCATCTGCTCACAGTCATCGCGCACCGAGCCCACGGGATCACAGTGGCAAGCTTCACAGGAAGGCAACAGGATGGGAAGGAACAAACTGAATATATGACACAGAAATTCCCCCCTCTCCCTCTGGCCCTATCCAGTTAAAGCTCTATGATACTACTTTAAACAGCCATGGCTACTCCCCTGGGAACTGTAGTTTGCTAAAGGTGCTGAGAATTGTTAGGAGGCACACACACACACACACCCATTCACCAAGCTATAATTCTCGAGTGGTTTAAAAATCACTCTCCCTCTTCCCAGGGAAGTCTGGGAATTGTAGCTCTGTGAAGAGAATGGAGGGGTGTTTGAGTCCCCTAACAACCCTTAGCGCACTGTCATAACAATGCATCATTTAACTTATAGATTTCACTGCCATACGAAAGTTTTAAAGGGAAATGGTAACAAATGCCAGTGGGGGAAAGTACATCAAATGCCAACAGATCATTCCCTCTTGCTATGTGCTCCACTCCACCACCGACTGAAAATATCAGGCAGTAACAATGAGAGGGAGCTACTGTCTTCCTGCCCCACTTGTGGGCTTCCCAGAAGCACATGATGGACCCACTGTGAGAGAAAAAGGACTCTGGACTAAATGGCTTTTGTTCTGCTCCAGCAGGGCTCTTCTTGTTCTTTTATGTATTCAAGATATCCTTTTATTTATTAAATATAATATCTTTATTAATCCTGCCCTTTCTCCCAAAAGAGCCCAGAGTGGGGGCGAGGGCAAACATTTCTGTGATTTTTAAAAAAATAACCATTTAAAATAATACAAAAACTTATTTAAAAACCTCTAAAACACAATAAAAAATTAAGAACAGATGCAGCCAAACATGCAGAGTTTTCATCAGGCCACTAAAAGGGTACAGTGATGACGCCTGCCTTATATCAATGGGCAGGGAGTTCCACAAAGCACAGGTGCTGCCACACTAAAGGAGTCATTCCTAAAGCATCACAACAGTGCTTCAAATGTGTGGTTCGGATGTGACCACCATTTGTCATGACTGGACATGAACTGCCATCTGTGTGGCATTTGTGGAAGTGCAAACCTCAAAAATGTTTACGTATGAGTTAAGGCCACCTCTTACGTTCTTAATCGACTGCATGGATAGTTGAGGTCAACATGGAGGGCCATATATATAGCTGGGTGCAGATCAACAATAACTCACAAGGTGTCAGCGAAGTTAACTCTTTATTCAAAGAAACAAAACAGCTCAGGCCTAGTAAGAACAGCAACTCCCCAGTAGTTCTCGCCCCAATGAGGCAGTTGCAACCTGAGACCTCTCTGCCTAATCTGTCTTTGCTCTGCCCTCTTCATACTCCTTCAGGTTCTAGGAGACCAAGGGGGAGGGGAGCTGATTACATCTGGAGGGGGAGACTCCTTCTATTCATCATTAGCCTGCCTCATCTCTGCCTCTTGGCCCTCCTTCTCTTCAACCTCCACTTCTGCCTCTGATTCCGGACTGCTCTCTGCCACAGCCTCTTCCTGATCACTTAATCCTGTTGCCTCTTCAGCTTCTAACACCTCCTCCTGCTAATCTGCTCCCTCTTCTCGCTCTGACCACTCATCGTCATCCCATCACCAATCTCCTGGCTCTGAGTCTTCTTTCCTTGGGGGTTCACCAGCTGGTGCCTCCCACCATTCCTCTGCACCCAGCCAGTCTTGTAAAACTCCCAATCATGACTCCAAATCAAAGGGCATATGAGCACAAATGCAGATGTTCTTGGCTCTATTCTCTAGGCACACCAGACAGGCAAATCCTGACTGCAACCCCGAACCCACCCCCAATGAATTTCCCAGCTCTCTGTTGAGAGTTTAAGAAGGGAATGGGAGGGAGAGGGGCATAAAGTTATAAGACAAAACCACTTATTGTCTGAAAACTCTCAACGGAAAACAAAACTCTCTGGTTCATTTTGCAGACAGCGGGTTCCTTTTGAGAAGGGACACCTGGGTTTGGGATGGTGGAGGATTCATCAATCCCCTTCCAGTCGTCAGTTCCAGTGGTTAATGAGTGATGCCATTAGATGCACACATCCCAATTCCCAGCGTGATCTTATTAGCTCTTAAGCCTACTGTGAGCGTGGGCTTTTATAACTTTAATGAGGTAACACTTGTTCTCAGCACCCAGGATGGAACCCAAGAGTCTCAACTCCCAGTTCAGTGCTGAACTCTGAGGAAGGGCTTGTTGTTTTTAATCGCTGGGATGGATAAAGCCATCTCCATTTGAGGAATGACTGTTTCAGAACAATTCAGATCCATCGCCCAAGAGAGAAAGAAAGAGGGGGATGGTATCACTATAATAATTTCTCTCTCTCTCTCTCTCTCTCACACACACACACACACACACACACACACAATTCTTTGTTGTTTGCTATCCTTTCCAAATAACTCTTCTTCCCATGATAATTCCGCCCTCTCCCCGTTCACCACCTTATCGATTCCTTTGCTTTTGTCTCCAATGGAGCTTGAAATTAACACAGCCTTCCCCTGCCTCCACTTCTCTCTCTCTCTCTCTCTCTCTCTCTCTCTCTCTCTCTCCCCTAACCCCCACCACCACTTGCCCTATCGCAGTTCACTTCCTTATTTGCACAGAGGAATAGTCTCAATACAGATCTGGGGAAAGTGATCAAGATTGGGCTGTATCCCTTGCCCCAATTTCTCAACAGAAATATAAGGGGCCATCTGGGGTGTCAAAATGGAGGGGGGGAATGGAAGACACTGGTGTGGGGAAACAGAGAGCTGGGTTTTTAGCTAGGGGTGAGCAGAAGGAAAACTGCATTCCACCAGCAAACTACTAGCCTATTGGCCTGGAGTCTAAATTAACCCAACCAAAAGCCTGCATTTTTTTTACTCCTAAGAATGAACAGTATATGTCATTGGCTCCAGAGTCCAGCAACAACCAGGATTCAGAGTTAGGTGCTAAGGAGCTAGACTGGGTTCTTAGCCCTGAAATGGAATATGCAGACCAGGAGCCCTCTGAACCCAAGGCCGCAGCACTAGTGCCCATAGAACTGGAAGCCAATAAATCCTCAGTTCACTTCCATGTTGGAGCACAAGTTGCATTGCTTACTAGGAGCTCTCCTTGGTGCTGAAGCAGCCTATCTACCTTGCTGTTTTGCACTGTGGGCTCCTACAGTGGACAAGGATAGGAGAGAGCACTGCTTGCTGCTGAGTGGAGGAGGTAGAACACCCTTCTCCTCTGCACCTAGCAAAGGAATGCAGAGGGCTGCCAGAGGAGGGGTAGAATGCTGTCTGCCTCTTCTGCACCCCACTCACCTAGTGACCTATGATGACCAGAGTTAGGCAAGTGGCGACCTTTTAAGTTGTGGTACCCGGTCAAGAAAGCTTACCTGGTACCTCCTTTCATAACCACTAGGTGGAGCCTTTTTAATTCCCCCTCTTCTTTTTAAGGCACTACTTAACTTGGGTTTTACTATGCTGTTGTGCTTATATAGTGTTTAGTGTGTCAGACTGGAAAGTTGTAGCAATTTGAATCCCCCCTCACCCATGAAGCTTTGGGACAGCCATCATATCACTTAACCTAAGCTATCTCACAGGGATGTTGTTAGGATAAAGTGGAGAGGAAGGGGGCAAGAACCACATAAGCTTCCTTTAGCTCCTTAGAGTAAAGACAAGGATATAAATGTAAGAAATAAAATTAAATAAAACATTGATATAGTTATTTGTATGTGTGAATCTGTTCTTTTTGTTTTATTGTTTTTAATTTCGTATCACTGCAAGTTGCACTGGAAGTAGATACTCTGAAAGATATTTGTTGTTGTTTCACATTAATAAATGTAAATGTAGCATGGTGGATGGTTCATCAATTTTACTGAGCCTTCAGCCACGTGTCACCTCAGGAATAAGAACTAAAAGCTTATGAAGTGGAAGGCTGAAGTCTGCAGGAAAACCTAACACCTTCAAGCTAGGAACAAAATGTAGGTTGATTCCTATTCAGTCAGCTGGCAAAATATTCATTTCTACAGCTGGAGACAACAGGCGGGATTAAATTTGGGGCTTCTGCTAACATCTGGAAGAGAGCAAGAATACATTTCTCATGGGGACTACTACTAACATCTGGCTAAGTGAAACCCAAAATGGTTATTACTAGCATCTGGAAAAGAGAGTGTCGGGTTTCTCCCATGGCCAGCATCTGGAAGGCATCAGAACAAATTTCTCTACCATCTGGAGGAAAGGAAAGGTATGTTTTTGCAGAACATTATTATTAGAAGGGGATTGGAGGGGAAAAGCTTCCTCTTAACATCTGGAGTTTTCAACTCCCGTGAACTAACAAGACGGAATTGGTCAGATCAGCTTCCTCCAGCCTGTTGACAGGGCTTTGCGATCTCCCTTGCCGCAAGGCCTGCTCCACATCTTACAAGCACAGGCTCATCTGTTTCAAATTAACGCACAAGTTGAACCTAAGGCAGACCTTTTGTAAATCTGGCTACGTGCTGCAACTCTTTGAAAAACGACTTCATGCCACATACAGTGGATGTGACCTGACCTCCAGACCTGGACGTTGTTATTGCTCACAGATTTGGTCTTGCATGGCGAGGGCATGGAGTCTGCGAGCTTCCAAGGAGGGTTTGCTCCTTGTATGACTGCCAAGGCCAAAACAGTCTGAAAATGAGCAGACCTCAGACAAAGAGCATGGGAGTCTGCTGATGAAAGCAGTAGTCCAAAACATCTGGAGGGCACCAGGTTGGAGGAGGCTGTTCTAAGGTCTTAGGCAGGTCTTCCCCAGCCCAACAGGGAGATAACCTTCTGCATGCGAAAGACAATTGGATATGTGAAACTGCCTTATATCAAGTCTCATGGATCCAATTAGCTTCGTATTTTAAAGCACCTAATGGCCTGCCACATGGAAAATAGAGCAAGCTTGTTTTCTGCTACTCCACACGGCAGGACCCAAACTAATGAATTCAAATTACACGAAAAGAGATTTCTGCATTTCCGTGGATTGGCCAAGATGACCCTCAGGGTCCCTTCTAATGCTACAATTCTATGATTCTGTGAATCGTTAGGAATAACTTTCTGACAGTAAGAGCTGCTTGACAGTCAAACGGACCCCCTCAAAAGGTGGTGGACTCTCTTTCACTGTTTTAAAAATAGTCATCTGCCAGGGATTCTTCAGCTGTGATTCCTAAAATTGGACTAAACGACCCTTGGGGTACCTTCCAACTCTAAAATTCTATGATTTACCATCAGACCCTTTTTTTTATATGGAGGTGCTGGAAAACAAATGAACCTGGGATCTTCTGCATGCAAAGGGCCTGATTTACTATTGATCTACTGCACCTTCCCAAGAGCATGCGATAAAAATGCAACGTCAACATTCACTCTGCCACCAAACAGCTTTGCTGATGCTGGGCAGGAGTCGTGCAAACCTCCAGGATCTCCTGGCAAAAATTTCCCCTTCGTGGTTGAGACTGCAATACTCACGGGTACAGCCACTCTTGCTGTCGGTGACAATGCCACGGAAGTTCCAGAAGCCCGGCTCACAGCGGTCGCACTTCAGGCCCCCCACGCCAGGTTTGCAGGAGCACTGCCCTGTGGCAGGGTCACAACTGCCTCCATAGGAACCGTAGGGGTTACAGTGGCAGGTACCTGCAAAAGACGGGTAGGAGGTCAGATATGTTTAATAACATAAAAGGGGCCCTGCTGGGTCAGAGCAATAGCCCATCTAGTTATAAGAACGTCCAGTTTCTCAGTAGCCAGCTGGATGCCTGTGGGAAACCCACAAGCAGGACCCAAGCACAAGAGCACTCTCTCCTCCTGAAGCTTCCAGCAATTGGTATTCACAGGCCTTGCTGCCTCCGACTGTGGAGGCGTGGCATAGCCATTGTTGCTGGTCCAGCATCCTGTTCTCACAGTGGCCATCAAGATGCTTCTGGGAAGCCTCAAGTCAGGATCTGACGTCAAATGGGATCTCCCCACTTATGATTCCCAGCACCTGGCATTCAGAGAAACGCTGCCTGGAGATACAACATAGCCATCTCAGCTAGTAGCCGCTGCCTTGTATTCTACAAATCTACTTGCCAAGGACAAGCACCCAAAGCAAAACACTTAAGCAGCACACAGATCCCGTCCCCCAAGTTCTGCAGAAGCTGAAGTGAAGATCAGAAAACAGCAGAAACTCTCTCAAATGGCTTGGAAGAGACCCTGCTATTTCCTCGAAACCCTGGCACATGTGAAAGTAAGCTTTGCCTCCCTCCTGAGCCCTTTAGAGGAAGAGAGGGATTTGTGCAGATCACAAATAACAAATAGCTAGTATATCATGCCAACCTTTGGAAGCCCTCAAACATAGTGGTTGAGAAGAAAGAAATGGAGGTGGGAAAGAACAGTGGTAGCTGTGGAAATGTTTTGTATATGCTTGCAAATCAACAAAGGACACAGAAAAGCCACAGGATTCTGGTTCCTAAGAATCTGAGCCTTCTTTCATATTTTTAAAAAATGAACCAGTTTCCGTGACCTATCTAAATTATGCAGGATTGTGTGATTGTCTTATTTTATACAGCATCCTACTTTTATTTGCTTTTCATAATTTATAATGGGGGGTTGGAGAGCAATGGAGGTATGCCGTTGTGCTTTATTCAGTCTCTTCTCTAGCTGGAAGCTCAGCCAGATGGGTGGGGTAGAATAATAATAATAATAATAATAATAATAATAATAATAATAATAATAATGAAATCTGCCTGGTTCTGAGTGAGAGCACTAGTCCATCTAGCTCAGGATTGTCTACAATGACTGGCAGGGGAACCCCAGCATTTCAGACAAGGAGTCTTTCTCATGACATACTGCCTGATCCTTCTATTGGAGGTGCTGGAGATTGAATCCTGGACTTTCTGTATGCAAAGGAGATGCTGTATCATTGAGCTAAGGCAACACTGAGTTGCCTCCCAACACTTTCTTTGCCGCGATAAGCACTGAAAACTGGTGGAGGAGGAACAGGAGGAGGAGAAGGACAAAGAAGCTAATAATAACAACAACCTGGGATTCTCAGAAAGCTGAGTTCTATGTCCACTATCACATTCCATATTTCTCCTGTGAAATTGTTTCTTGAGAAATGCTAGCAATTGAAACAAAACAGTACATGGTTTTTAAGGAACTCTACTTTTCAAGCTGTACGGTTTTGTAGGGCTTTCCCTCTTCCATCCTTGTTTACTTTCTGCCCCGCTATGTGGAGCTGCTCTCTCGCACAATGTCAAAAAGAGATTGTTCTCAGATTTTATCGGCTTATTGGCATGCAAAACTTCCCAGCCAAGGTCCATCTGCTCCTTGCTGTCTGCATGCAAATTCCCAGCTGTTGGGAATCAAATGTGGATGCACCCACGGTCCAACCCTCTGTCTGTTCCTCTATGGGAGCAGGTACAAGTACATTGGTTCCTGGGCAGATATAGGCAGATAATCTATTCCCCTTGAAGCTGCTCACTCTTGGGGCAGTCCAGAAAGAGATTCTTGGACAAACCAAAGTGGCTTATGTGACGCTGAATGTTTTCCTTCCATTGCAGGAAAACACTAGAGGGGGGGAAATTATTGCAGAAGCTGGCCGCAGGGAATAAATCCTGCAGCACAGTTTTCAGGCCGGTGATTACATCTTGATTTATACCCCCTGCTGTGGACGCAAGGGCATGAGCGAGACACAAGTTAAAGAGAGGTTTGATTCAAGACACAGCAGATAAACTTTAGGAAGGGGGCGCAAATGGAGCTGGCTTGACAAACAGGGAAGTGATGCCTAACGCCATGAGCAATAGGTATGAGTGACTGAAAACTGGGTTGCTCTGAACCTGATGATCATTGCTTTTCCTCTTGTCCTTTCTAGGGCTCTAAGATCTCACAACACAACACCTGGATGTTTTTAAGCTCACCTTCACAGCTGTGGGAATTCCAAGCCTAGAGGACTGTCAATGCCCCTTTCCCCACACTCCATCCCACCTTCCATGAAGGCAGAAGATCTCAAGGTGGGGAAGTCCTATGCTAGTTTCTGCAAACAGGAAAATAGGAAGATGTCTTATACTGAATCAGACTATTGGCCCATCTAGCTCAGTACTGTCTACACTGACTGACAGTGGCTGTCTAGGGTTTTAAGAAAAGGAATCATTCTCAGCCCTACCTGGAGATGATGGTGTCTGAGTGTGGGACTTTCTGCACCCAAAGCAGGTGCTGTACCATAGACCTATGGATACTTGTATGGTTAGGGACCTGCCTTATGCTGTGTCAGATTTTTGGGCAATCTAGCTCAGTACTGTCTACACTAACTGGCAGCAGCTCTGCAGGGTTTCAGACAGGGTCCTCTCCCAGCCCTACCTGGAGATGCCAAGGATTGAACCTGGGACCTTCTGCACAAGAAGCAGATGCTCTAACCACTAAGCTATGGCCTTTCTGTGTAATATGCAAACCACGGGGACACAGAAGAAATGCACAGGCCTGATGGCATGTAGCACTACACACTGGCCATTACAAGGACCATCATCACCTAAAAAACCAGTAATAATTAATAAAAATTATGAAATAGAGCAGGGACAGCCAGCTTGTTGACCTCCAGGTGTTGCTGGAGCTATAGTTCCCATCATACTTGACCTCTGGTTATGCCGACTGGGGCAGATGGAAGTCAGAGTCAAGCAACAAGCAGAGGGCATTGCACTGGCTATCCCTGATCAAGAGCAATGGCTTTCGAACGGTGTCCTGCAGACGCCTGGGATTCTGTGGATGTTCCTCAATTAAGTGATCAATTACAGCAGAAAAGCTTCCTTGAAAAAGAACTCTCACCCTCCTACTGCCAATCATCTCCTAAGCCACGTTGCTAATCCTTATTATGTTCTGGGCACGTTCTAGTTCATGCAGGGTGAAAAGTGAGGCTTGACAATCCTGGCCGGAGTCTGATGTCAACTGAGTCTGCAGCCTGGAACACTCCCCACAATGCCTCTGCCATACCCTGCACTTTTTGTGGCAGGTTATGGTGAAGGCTTCTTAGAGCCAACAAGTTTTTAAATGGCTGCTTCACAGACACCTAGCTTTGCAACTCTCACAGAGAAATGCTGTATAAGGAAGGTGTCAGGAGTGTGTGCAGGAGCCGGGCCCTGTGACCAGTAGGGCTTCGCAGGACTGGGGCCTTCCAAAGTTTGTTCTGGAGAGGCAAGGCGCGGCCACACAGGTGAGGCCGCTTGGTAACTCACTGCACCTGGTGGCAAGAGCCGGGAAGGGATATAAGGTCAGCATTTCCCTTCCGCTCTTTGCCACAGCAACACGTTTCCTGCCTTGCTGCATCTGGCTTCTTGCTTCCTGATCCTCGGACCTTGGCTTCCTGACTCCCCACTTCCTGGCTTCTGGACTCTTGCTCCTGCTCCCACCCTGCCATCTTGCCCCAGTCCCGACATCCTCAGCCAGGACTTCAATCGCCCATAGACCGGACCATGACAGTAGGTCTGCCTTATTATCCCAATATTGCACATTAAGGTGGGTGGCATGGTATGGAGCGGTGCAAGATAATGCATTGCTGGAACCCATCTGGTGCATCAGAACATAACGAGAGCTAGCTGGATCAGGTCAGCGGCCCGCCTGGTCCTCTCCTCGCAATGGCCAACTAGATACTCATTATGGGAGACCTGCAAGCAGGACTTGAGAGCAAGAGTCCTCTCTCCTCCCTTGCAATTCCCAGCGACTGGCATTCAGAAGCATATTGCTTCTGACAGGGGAGGTAGAATGAAGCCATCATGGTTAGCAGCTACTGACAGCCTTGTCCTCCATGAATTTATATAATCCTCTTTTAAAGCCATCCAAGTTTGTGGCCATCACTGCCACTCATGGCAGCGAATTCCAAAGGGGAAAGGACTTTCTTTGGTCTTTCCTGAAATCTTCCAACGTTCTGCTTCATTCCCTGAATTCTAGTGTTATATGAGGGGGGGGGAACCTTTTCTCTCTCTGTCTCTCTCTCTCTCTATATATATTTATAAAATTTTCTGTTTCACAATTTAAAGTACTCATTTTTACATCCTTAAGATATCGATGACTTCCTTTCTTCTCTTTCCATGGTTCATTTTACATATCATACTATAAACTATACCATTCAGTATTCCATTATTACATCCATCGTAACTTATTTACACTGTTGAATTTATCTTAATGCTGCCAGCGTTTTCAGCTGTACACAGTTATTTCCCTTTTATTTAATAAACATTTTCCAATCTTCTCTAAACGTATGTTCTTCTTGTTCTCTTATTCTATATGTTAAGTCTGAAAGCTGTGTATATTCTGTCAACTTAAGTTGCCACTCTTCTTTGGTTGGGACCTCGCTCGTTTTCCATTTTGGGGCTAACAAAACATGGGCCGCAGTAGTGGCATACGTAAATAACCTTCTTTTTGGGGGGGACACCAGGGACTTTCAGTCTGAATTATCCCCAACAGAAAGTACTCTGGTTTTTTTGGGGAGGGAGGGGAAGTACTTTTAAACTTTTTTTTCCAATTCATTATGGATCATTTCCCAATACTCGTTTACTCTTTTTACAAGTCCACCACATATGAAAGAACGTTCCCTGAACCTCTTTGCATCTCCTGGAGATGCAAACAGGGAAAACCTTTTCTCTATCCACTTTCTCCGTGCCATGCAGAATTCTGCACATCTCTATCTTCATGTCTTCTCATACAGATCTTTGCTCTAAACCAAAAATAGGAGAAGCAGCTCCAAATGTCATAACCTTTCTTTGTAGAGGAGTTTCTCCACTCCGCGGATCATTCTGCTTGCCCTTTTCTGAACCTTAATAGCAGAGATGAGGCCCAAATCATGGCTCAGTCTCTTAGTGGCTACATTGCATAAGCAGTCAGTGTGGCACCATGAGAGAAGCCAGCCATCCCCTCCCCGCCCGCCCACCCTTACTGGTGACCTCTGTGACTCCACAGCCCAGGAGCTCCCGAGCGATTAAAGCTGCTTTCAGAACGCTTCCTCTTATTAAATTATATGGCGCATGAAATGATTCTACATCCCCAATCAAGACTGCCTCATCTCGGCACGCTCGCCTACGATGGCCACAGACCAGCCGATGCCCTAATGGATACCCGTGAACCAGCTGGCTGTCAGCCTCAGCTGTTAAAAATGTTGCTAATGCTTTCTCATCTCGTTAGGTTAAAGAGCCGTCTCCGGCTAATTATTTTATAAAATATTAATAAAACCTTCGCGGATGTGGCCGGCTGCGGCGAAGAGGAAGGGGGCCCTGAAACTGGGATGCACACAGTTTAAAACGCTGGGCACATTCTGAGGTTATAGGAAAGGGAGGGGGCCAAGGGAATGAATGCACACATCACCCCCTCTAATGGCAAACTCAGACAATGAGCGCCTGCAGGAATGTGCTCAGAATGGGACTACAAATCCAGAGTTCTCCCTCTGTGCCTGCCATCTTCAGGCACAAGAGGCGAGCAGGTTGTGCTCAGCATCATCCCCCGGGGTTGGCAGATCTCTGGACTGGACAGGCTTGATGTAAATATCAGGATCTAGTCTCCTGCTTTTGCCTGAGCTCCAAGCAAGATCTTCTGCCTCCTGCAATCAGTTCCTTCTGCATTAGAGGTGCTACTTTTGAATTATGATGCTGGATGCTTGAAAGTCCCATGGACTGCAAGAAGATCAAACCTCTCCATTCTGAAGGAAATCAGCCCTGAGTGCTCACTGGAAGGACAGATCCTGAAGCTGAGGCTCCAATACTTTGGCCACCTCATGAGAAGAGAAGACTCCATGGAAAAGACCCTGATGTTGGGAAAGATGGAGGGCACAAGGAGAAGGGGATGACAGAGGACGAGATGGTTGGACAGTGTTCTCGAAGCTACTAATATGAGTTTGACCAAACTGCGGGAGGCAGTGGAAGACAGGAGTGCCTGGCGTGCCCTGGTCCATGGGGTCACGAAGAGTCGGACATGACCAAACGACTAAACAACAACAACAACTTCAGATCCAGCTCTAGGTATGACTGCCTGTGATCACTCCCTGGCCTTAGAAAGCTATTTCTTCAGCTCTGGGAAGTCCCATGGCATCGGTGTTTAACATCCCCACTGTCACAAGACAAAAGAAGAAAATGAAGTACATATTTAACTCACTGGGGCAGCCTGCAGAGCCAACACCAAGAGCCAAGGTCACATTGTCTGGGCAGCATCCATAAACGGTCTGGCTGCAGTGGAGGAGTGGAGGAGGTAGGATTGTGGTTCCTATGGAGAAAACAAAAAACAAAAATACACAGGTTAGAAATGACAGGAGTTGGGAGTCCAACAACTCATGGAGGGCCATGGGTTTCCCATCCCTGATCTAGGGAGGTGGGCGGGGAGTAAACAAGAGGATGAGATGTCAGCGCAGGACAAAGGGATGTGGGTTGACTGAAAGCCTTGCCAGACCCCCATGAGAGGTTTACCTCGGCAGCCGCCCTGACCCGTCACATAGATATCCTGTCGCTTTTCGCAGCGTGTCTTTTTGAGTTCGCACTCATTAGCGTAGGTCACACCATCAGAGCCACATACCTGCAGGGAAGAGAAAGAGGAGGTAACTCCATCTCCTTCTGTTGTACACACAAGCAGTGGCGTAGCGTGGGTTGTCAGCACCCGGGGCAAGGCAAGTAATTTGCGCCCCCTAACCCGTGGGTTTTAGTAGGGGCAGAGAGCTGTGAGTGCAAGCGCCCCCCCCAGATGTTGCGCCCGGTGCGTTCGGCCCCCTCTGCACCCCCCCACGCTACGCCACTGCACACAAGACAGGCTTAGAAATTACCAAGGGCAGAGGGTGTGCCTTGGAAGGAAGCATCACTTTATGCTTAGGCTTGCGCCCACACCTGATCATATTTTTTTTTTAAAAAAAACATTTTTATTTATAATGTAATCCATACCGCTTGACCATTCCTAGAGAAATACAAGGCACCAAACGCGCCCACCCCTCTCAACAAAGGTACAACTCAGTACAAATAAACACAGCACATATTACAGGTAGAAGGAAAACAGCCGATCTTCCAATAAAATGGAAGAGGAAAAAAAGTACTGTATTTTTCATTCTATAGGACGCACCGGAACATAGGATGCACCTTGTTTTAGAGGGGGAGAACAAGGGGGAAAAATTCTCCCCCTCTCCGCTCAGCGCCCCTTCAGCGAAGCGGCAGGAGAAATGGAGCCCCTTCCATTTCTCCTCCCACTTGGCTGAAGGGGCGCTGTGCAGCTCTCCCTCTCTGCTGAAGCCAGGAGAGTCTTGCTCTCCTGGCTTCAGTGAAAGGAACCTGAAGTCTGCGGAGCGCAGCGGGAACTCGCGTTGCGCTCTGAAGGCTTCAGGCGGCTATCCCTGAAGCCTGGAGAGCGAGAGGGGACGGTGCACACCGACCCCTCTGGCTCTCCAGGCTTCAGTGAAAGCAACGCGAAGCCTCCGGAGCGCGGAGGGAGCACTCCCTCTGCACTTCAGAGGCTTCACGTTGCTATCGCTGAAGCCAAGGAGCCTGCATTCGCTCCATAGGACACGCACACATTTCCCCTAAATTTTTGGAGGGGGAAAAGTGCACCCTATAGAGCGAAAAATACGGTATGTAATCGAACCAACTTGAAAATGTTGCTGCTGTAAGACCATCTTGAAAAGCTGCTGTAAGACCATCACTGTCCGCTGTATTCACATATGCAATAAAAGAAAATCAATCTGCTGCAAATGTGCCCTTTCACACACCAACCCTTGTCTCTTGCCACCTTCAGCTTCTTCCATGATTCTACCATGTTACCTTTTCACTTGCCTTTTCTACAAACTAAGTAGCCCCAAATGCTGCAATAATACCCCGAGTTGTTTACAAAAACCCTGCCATGGGTGATTAGCTAGGCTTAAGGACAGCATGGGCTCTCAACACCTACTGGATTCCTTGGCACAGCTCCACAGGTATAGTCACACACACAGCGGTCATCTTCCACATCCTCATCCCACGAGCCACCGTATTGTCGGCAGCTGTCCCAGTCACACTCGTTGGAGTCCCCAGAGCCAGATCCTCCTGACCCACATTCTGCCCAAGGAAAGAAAAGCAGAGTAAAAAAATACAGTTCCCTACATAAACGCTGCCTTAATCAGGACTGTGTTGTCCTCATTTATGTGGTCCCACCACACGTGTGTGGAATTTTGCACTCAGTGAACTTATAGTCTTATTCTTATTATATTTAAGCACTGGAGCAATCGCAGGAGATTAATTGCATGTGTTTCCGTTGGTAAATCAATTAACTTAGTGGTTAGGTACTGGCGGCGCAGGTTTCAGTCATGCATCATTGTTCTGTAGCTGTTGTTGTGGGTGGAATTGTTTTTAAACGTTTGTATTGTTTTTATATGTGGAATTGTTTTCCCACTGCTTTCCCAAATGGAACTGGTTCCCCCCCCCCCCACCTTTCTTATTTTACACTTGTTAATTGTTCTGTTTCGTTCTGCTGTTGAAACCCAGCTTGGGATATTATAGTAATCTAAAAGAAATATGTGGAATTTGGTGCTGAAATTCCAGTGCTCATTTAAAACTATAATCAAGTCTTATAGGTATAATACCACTATTGCTCATTTTATTAATTATATTTTAGAACTCAAGCATCCTTAGCCAGTTAATTGAACCTTCAGGGAGGAGGCATGTCTATATAGGTAAGAAAGGAACTGTAGCTCCCTGACAGAGATTCCATTCCTGAAACCTTGAAGAGCTGCTGCCAGTCAGTGCAGACAATACTGAGCTAGGTGAACCAATGATCAGACTCACCACAAAGCAGCATCCTATGTCTGGACTTGGCTAGAACCTTAGAGGCCTGCTACCAGTCAGAGCAAGAGGTCACTGGGTTGGATAAGCAAGTAATCTTATTATAAGGTAGCATCTCATGCTCTGCGTAGTTCTTTGCTCCTCCTCATGATCCGCAGAGCAGGTTATGCTGAATTTGCAGGGGAAGAGGCATGCAGGAGGTCCCAAGTTCAATCCCAGCTAAAAGGTAGAGGCAGCAGCTAATGGGAAAGAAAGACTTATCTCTGCCTGAGATGCTGGAGAACCACCAACATCCAGGGTATACAATTCTGGAGTAAATGGGTCAATGGGCTGGTACAAGGCAGGCTCAAATGATTAATTGGCCCAGGGATGGGAGTGGTAATATCTCATTAACAGCTCACCTGTTTTGCATGCAGAAGGGCTCAGTTCGTGGGATGCAAAAAGGTCTCTTTCTGCCTGGAACCCTGGAGAGCTGCTGCCACTCAAGAGTTGCTAAGACTGCTCTAGAATGATCATGGGTAGGCAAACTAAGGCCTGGGGGCCGGCCCCGGCCCAATTGCCTTCTAAATCTGGCCCATGAACGGTCCGGGAAACAGCGCGTTTTTACATGAGCAGAATGTGTCCTTTTATTTAAAATGCATCTCTGGGTTATTTGTGGGGCATAGGAATTTGTTCATTTCTCTCCCCCCCCCCCATATAGTCCAGCCCCCCACAAGGTCTGAGGGACAGTGGACCGGCCCTCTGCTGAAAAAGTTTGCTGACCCCTGGTGTAACTGGACAACAGGTTAGACCTGGGGCAAGGCAGCTTCCTAACCAAACTGAATACCTTTGGAAAATATGGGGCTATGAAATTGTGGTGAAACGTTGGGCATTTTTTACCACTTGTGGTAGTCTTGCAAATAAACATTTTGGTTAGAAGTTTTCAATGAAATCAGCAAGATTACTGGTCAAAACGTAAAGCCAAACCTGACTAAAGCATTATTATAATCCATCTTTTAGTGTGGTGGAACCTGCACTTTGGGTCTCCATTTCTAATGGCATCAGTCAGTGTCTTCACTGCACTATTTTCAGTGCCTGCTAAGAACACTTTTTTTTAGATAACCCTGCCCAATTATCAGTGTTTACTTTATCTCTGGTTTTAATTTTCTGAATGTTTTTTAATTTTTTTTACTAATAATATTATTGTTTTATGCTTTTTGCAAACTGCTTTGAGGCTTTTTTTAAATAAAAAAATAAACTCGTATATAAATTTCATGGAATAATTAATAAAATAATAAATAATTATTATTAATGAGCTTTGAAGGTTCAGTGAAGAATACACACTTAAAGGATTTAATAATTATGCTAACAGCAGCTGCTGCTAGACTAGTAATTGCAAAACACTGGAAGACTTCTCATCTTAATCTCCTAGGATTCCGATATCAAGAACAATGGCAAATTGTTTTAATGGAAAACCTCACCTACCAGGTCAGTGCACAAAGGTATGTATCGATGACAGATAAATGGCATATGGTTTGTTACAAATTTATTGAATGTGTGCCATTGTCAAAAGGCACATATTACCCACCCTCCCCGTACATAGGGCTCTATAGAAAACAGTACTTTAGATGAACAGAATTGTCCCAATAAATACTGCTTCGAACATCAATGAGACTGATACATTGCAAACTCTGTGTAATTGGCCATTTGTTTTCTCAACATTGTTATCATATTTAAACTCAATAAAAATACATTTAAAAATCATAAAATTGACTTGCTTTCAAACACTAGCCTGGTAGCCATACGTGACAAGGAATTGCATGCAGTAGGCTACTGGAGAAGTGAGCTAGTCAAGTATCCAAGTGAGCTAGTCAAGGAGAAAAGCACATTGCCCCCCCCCCTCCTCCACAGCCAGCATAGAAAGACATGGGGCTTTTCCAGGGGGAACGCACAGGAACTCAGTTCCGGCACCTTCAGGTGGGTGCCACTGCTATTCTAAGAGAAAGCGGGGAAAATAGCACTGGGAATACAGGAGGTTACAGCAGGAAGGGTGAAGCTTTTCACTTGCCATCTGCCAAGTTAGTCAAACTACTTTTAACTTTTGCGGACTATAACTCCCACCCACTCCTTTATCCTAGGCCAGGTATCCCCAAACTCAGTCCTCCAGATATTATGGGACTACAATTCCCATCATCCCTGACCACTGGTCCTGTTAGCTAGGGATTGTGGGAGTTGTAGTCCCAAAACAGCTGGGGGTGCCTTTTCTAGGCCATGCTGGCTGGAGCAGATGGGAGTTGGGAGTCACAACACCTGGAGGGAATTTGGGTTTAATTACTAGGCTAGGCCATCATCCATGTATGATTTGGTTGCTCTGCCACGATTCCTTATATCCTTCTGCAGACTTTCTGGCTATGGATTTGGAATCCACGCTCAACCATTCTCATTGACACTGGTTGCAGAATTTAACTTTTACATTTCCCTAGGCACAGAGAAATGGACGAATTGCTTTGTTTATTAACTGCAACCACATCCCCACACAGAGCTATTTCAGTATCAAATTCCAAACTTGCACGGTGTAAGGGAGCATCTCCCTAATAAGAGGTCACACAGAGCTGAGTTCCAACTGGTTTCCTCAGCCTTACATGCATTACTCTTAATTTGCGCCAAATGAAATGCTATTTATTTATTTAAATTTTTTTCAAAGTGTCCCCTCTTCATACTTTTCCCCCTCTTCCTTTTTTTCCTTTTTATTGAGCGATCAAAGACAGGAAGTTGGCGTTAACACAGAGAATTATTCAAGTGCTTCTCCCAGAGGGACAGCAACTTGGAATTCCATGAGGAGGCCTCTTTGATTAAATGCCATCTTCTGCTGCCTGCTCCCTTCCTCAGCCTTTGCCCAACTCTTGGTGAAGTCCCGCCCCGGCTAAATCGCATGCGCAGCATGGTAGAGGCGGCTTTGGAACAAGAGTCAAGACTCCCAGAGAGAGCAGATTCTCTTCACTGGCATGGAGAGACACAAAGGCAAGGACTTATCTCTGGGATGGAGAGATGTTGAAACCAACATCACGGACTCAGGCCCCACCTGCACCTTAAAGCAGCTTTAAACAGTTGTACCTTCCCCCAAAGAATTCTGGGAACTGTAGTTTGTTAAGGAGTGCTGAGAGTTGTTAAGAGACCCCTTTCCCCCCTCCCAGAGCTACAATTCCCAGAGTGGTTTGACAATCAACCTCTCTTTCCAGGAAACTGTAGGGTCCAGTTTGCCTGGATTCAAACATTTCTAGCAATGACATTTTTGGATCTGCAAGGTCTGGCACAGGGGTCAGCAAACTTTTTTAGCAAGGGGCCGGTCCACTGTCCCCCAGACCTTGGGGGGACGGACTATATTTTTTGGGGGGAAAATGAACGAATTCCTATGCCCCACAAATAACCCAGAGATGCATTTTAAATAAAAGCACACATTCTACTCATGTAAAAACACGCCGATTCCCAGACTGTCTGTGGGCCAGATTTAGAAGGCGATTGGGCCGGATCCGGCCCCCGGGCCTTAGTTTGCCTACCCACGGACTCTGGCATCTCAAATCTCAGATTTATTTCTTTATTCGCTGGGCTTCCCCATTAACACCCAGCACTCATAGAGATACACTCGTTCTGTCAATGGGTGGGGAAAACTTTTTCAGCCCAAGGGTGACATTTCCTTCTAGGCAACTTTCGGGGCAATAAACCAGTGGTGTGTGTGTGTGTGTGTGTGTGTGTGTGGCCAGAAGCAAAAGTGAGTGTGGAGCGGATTGATAACTATAGGTTGAATCCGGTGCTAGTCCTACTCAGAGTAGACCCATGGGAATTAATGAGCCTTAGTGAGGCGTATCTATTATTATACTCCGCGTAGGGCTAACACTGAATACAACTAAGCAGCAGCAACAAAAAGAAATTATTTATTTAATTTAAATAAAATGATATGCAATTTTACCTCTGTATAGGCTTGTTTCCACACACCCACACCCACACGCCCTTCTCCAGCCTCCATCCAGGCAAACAAGAAGCATTGTCAGAGTTGTAGGACACATTCTAGCAGGCAAAAACGTTCAAGGAGGGAGTGTGTGTTTAGGGAAGCTTTTAATGTTTAACAGATCACTGTATTTTAATGCTTTGTTGGAAGCCACCAAGGGTGGCTGGGGAGACCCAGCCAGATGAGTGGGGTATAAATAAATTATTATTATTATTATTATTATTATTAATCTGAGGGCAAGACAGCCCTGGAGTGGGGACATATATGGTACAGGGGTCTGAGGTTCCTTATCCCTGCCTTCTGCTCTCAAAGTCTCACCTTTCTCCTTCCTTCACATGCTTTAAAGAGACAGGCTTGAGCTCTTGGCAGTGCCATTCTGGAGCCGAGGCTTGGCCAAATAAGGGCCCTGCCTTGTCCTCTTTTCGTCCTAACTTCCTCCCACGGTGATAGGAAAGTGAGAGAGGAACGAGAAAGAGAAGGGGAGAGAACAGCAGCCGGGTGCTTTCTCCACCCACCTCCCTCCACTCTTTGAAGTGTGAAATTAAAGCACTGATAAACCTCTTTGCCGAGGCCTATTACGTGCCGTCACCTTTCATTATTGGCAGATAAAAAGACAATGAGAAGGAGGGTTATGGGAGGGAAAGGGGGGGTGGAAGAGCAGCTTGTGACAGAACCAGGAGGCAGGGAAGCTTAATGAACAGAGAAGCAAAGCAGCTTCCACACGCGCACAGAGTGCACACGCGAGCACACGCACCCCAAACTCAGAGGTGTGCAAGGGGTTGCTAGGCAACAGGAGGAGAGCACACCTGGCCTAAAATAGGGCTCAGGTGCAACGAGGGAGGAAGTGAGGGGGTGGGCACAAAGGGAGGGTCAGAACCTCCTTCACAGGCCACACTGTGCGTAAGAATAAAGAGGCAAAAACCTGAGGCCAAAAAATATATATGCCAAGTTTCTAAAAACAGATGGGAGAACATTTTGAATTCCTCAGGGACACCTTTGCTGCTGACCGTAAAGCCATCGTTTTTTCAGCAAAAGACTTTCAAAGGGAGGCCACAGAAGGAAGCCAGGGACCTGGAATCTATCAGAAAGATTCATTCTATTCCCACAGTGCTCGGTCTTTTGCTACAAATGCTAAACTGGCAAGGCAAAATTTGGAGTTTATGATCAGTAAGTTTTGTTGTGGGGTGAGGGGACATGTGACAGCCTGCATGGGACAGTATCAATATTTGACCAAGATGACTTGTCTCAGGAATTTAGTAAGGATTTAGTTTCATTTATTCATTCATTCAGCAGATCAAAAGAGAACAATTTCAAGGTCAAATTTAGATTCCAAAGCTCAAGTTTTGAAAATTCAGTCATTTTTCTGAATTTTTGTTTCAGTATTAAACAAGTTCTGGGGCTATGCTTTTCAGAAATGAAAGGAAAATGGATCTACTGGAAAATGTTTTACTTTGAGGTGGGGAACCTCTGGCTTGTGGGTCAAATGAGGCCTGGAACGCATCTCAATTTGGTCCATGATGTCATTTCTCCCAAACCATGCCCACCTGCCCCACACCTGATGATATATGTGATGTCAGGTGCCGAGCAGGAAAGGATGTGGTTACAAAGGAAGATGCAGCTTAAAGTGAGCTCCTGGTTGTTCCTTTGCAAGAAGCGCTTGCTGTCAGTGCCAATCAGCTCATCGGCACTGATAGCAACCCCTACTGGGATCAGCTGCATAAAGCTGCCCCTGTAAAGGGACTTCAAAGGAGCCTACTACCACCACCACTGATCAGCAGTTATAATAAGCCTCATTGAATTTGGAGAGATGGGTGGGCCCTGATCACATCTCAAAGCTGGTCCATGGGTGTAGGATCTGCCATGCCAGCCAGATCCAGTTCTCCGCTCCTGCTTACCATCCTGCTGCTGGGAGGAGGGAGAGAAGACTTACCATCCTCGCAAGGGCCCGTCCTTGATATCTCAATGTCCTTTTTCTGCTGACAAGCCGCCACCCGCACCTCGCACGCATTGTCGTAGGTGACGCCATTGCTCCCGCACACTCGGGCCAAAGGTTGCTTCTCGCAGCGTGGGCAGATGCACTGCCCACCCACACATATGGCCCCAAAGGAGCATGTCGTAGTCCCACAGGTTTCTAGAGGTGGGAAAAGCCGGGCGGGGTGGGGGGAGAGGAGGAAGAAAAGCAGCTGCATTAGATACTAAGAGAATCATTAGCCCGTGGGGCAAACATGGGAATACAGGAAGCTAGCTGAGTTACACTGTGTCAGACCATTGGCCCATCTAGATTAGTATTGTTTCCACCAATGGGCAATATCTCCCCAAAGTCAGGGGTCCGTTGCAGCCTTGAACATAACATAACATAAAACATAACATAACATAACATAACATAACATAACATAACACCTAACATAACCTAACATAACCTAACATAACCTAACATAACATGGAGATGGCAGGTTTTGAACCCAAACCTTCTGTAGACGAATGCGAAACAGATGCTCTACCACTAAGCTTTGTGCTTTGAACTAGTGGGGAAATAGAAAAGGGATTCTCTTTGGCCCAGCAGCTTAGAGGTTAAATCTACTGCCATCTATGGCATCCTTAGAGCTTGTTTAGGTACTTCCAACAGTCCTATCACCACATGCTCAGAAAGTATAAAAGGGGTACCTGAAAGGCGAACATTAATCTGGGAGAGTTGCACCACCTCCTACTTGGTGGGTGCTGGCCGCCTCTGCCCCAGGCCTGGCTTCAGGACTGGGTAACTGCTGTAGTTCAAATGCCCACTGCTGATACTCGTCTTGGGCTTAAAAACATGGGAACATGGGTAGCTGCTTTATACAAAGTCAGACCACTAGTCCATCTAGCCTGGTATTGTCTACATTGACTGGCAACAACTTCCCAGGTTTCCAGACAGGGGACGTTCCCAGCCCTGTCTGAGAGATGCCAGGGATTGAATCGGGGGCCTTCTGCTTCCCTTGCAAAAAAACAAACAACAAGCAACAACATTGTTCTGGCATGCTGATGATGCTAGGGAGGACCCCCCCCCCCCCGCCCGAGGCTGTTTGCAAAAGGCAATTAAAACCATAAAGCAACTTTTAAAAAACATAAACAATCCAATTACACGTAGAGATCCCCTTATAAATCTCTTAACTATCTCTGAAGAAATCTTTGCCTTGAGTTTTTTCCAGCCTGCAAACTCTGCGAGGCAAAAGTCCTTGAGAAATCAAGCTGCTTGTTATCTCGTGCTGACGAGGTGGATATTCAAGTACCCAATCACCCAGCGGCGGCGCTGAGAGTTCGCCGTTCGCTTTATCTGGGAAACCCAAATGAGGTTCCTCTGTTCCTGAGGCCTCACAAACCGAGTGCTGCCCCTTAAGGAACTGGTTTAGAGGAGTGTTGTGTTCTCACTGGCGGGATCTCAGTGGCTCTTGCCACTTTAGGGAAAGGGACACAGATCGGTGGCAGAGCATCTGCTTTGCATGCAGAAGGTCTCAGGTTCAATCCCCAGCATCTCCACATAGGGCTGGGGATGTCCTTTGCCCCAAACTCTGGAGGACAATTGCCCGTTAGCATGGACGATACTGATTATCATCATTATTATTATTTGTTGCTGTTATAACACTATTTTTAATTTTATTATTCACTTGTATACTGCTTCAATGACAAAGGGACTTTTATAGTCTTATTCAGTATAAGGGCAGCTTCCTAGGTTCCTAGAATGCAAGAGTAGGCTGATTGAATGGAAAACTCCTCCATACCAAAAATAACCCCCCAAAATATACATCCACACACAGAAAAGTAGCACTGCAGGGAGAAGGCTGTGTGCAAACCATTTTCCTTGACACACTTGCTTTCGGTGCGTTTTAATTTCCAGTGGCTTTTGTGAAGGCAGGAGTGTTCCATTAGGTGAGACCATGCCTACAGTCTTAAGTGCTGCGACCCAGGGGTAGGCTGATCACCTCAATGAGAACTAGAGCAAAGAGAGGCAGGGACTCACTGCAGTTGCCTTGTGCCGCCACCTCGATGTTGGTCTGCTGGGTGCAGGCCCGCACGTGGAGTTCGCACTCGTTTCCGTAGGTGTTTCCGTCCGTGCCGCAGACCGGCTGAGCAGAGGGGACGCACTCAGTGGGGCAAATGCACCTCCCAGTCTCTGCCTCGCAGATGGCGCCAAACTGACATTTCCCACAATGGTCTAAAAATAAAGGAGAGGGAACTCACTGGTTAAGGAAGGAAGCGTGATGGTCATCCAAACTGTACAGGTCAGTCTCAAGTTATGTGAGGGAATGTCCTATGAAACTCCTACGTAGAAGGCACTGCAAATTGCCCATATGACTGACTGGTAAAATATCCCCCAGAATCTTTCTCATCACCTGCTAACAGAGATCTTTTTAAACTGGGGTGCCAGGGAATGAACCTGGGACCTTCTCAGGTGCTCTACCTGAGTTGTGGTCCCTTCAGCTTAGTGTCTCAACAATAAAACCAGCAGAGGGCAGTTCAGTTCCCACAAGAGGCAGCACCCCCTTCTTCAACAGCCTCCGTCAAAGCCTCCAGCTGACCCTGAGCACTGTCTTGGCTGGGGATGGAATATGGTAATGGGAGAGCCAGGCAAGCGTCTCTTTTTCTTCTCCGTCTTAATGAAGTGTCAGGGCGGTCGTAAAATCCTGCTACAATCTCCCACCCCCACCCCTACCCCCCTCTTCAGCTCAGTTCAGTGCAGCCGGCACAGAGGGAGGTTGACCCCCAAGGAAGGGGAAGAGAGGGGCGCTCAGAGACAGAGGGGTGACAACCAGCCATTAAATCTGTCAAATCCAAGAGCCAGAGCCACAAAATGTCATGCGAGCTCCGTGTGCTGTTGTAAGCTTCTAAACAGGGGAGGCAGGAGGGAGTGCCAGGTCGGGCACACTTATAAAGCTGTATTAAGCCACAAGCTTGTATCAAGAAGAAAGCACAACTGCAAATCAGCAGCTGTGGAAGGGACCTTCCAGATTTACTAGAGAAATGTGGAGATTTGCAATTTGCTGGTACTCACGGGGTCCTCTCTCATGTGGTTCTGTCATTAAAGCAGGTCCTTGCAATCTGTCTGGCCCACCTTGCAAATCTTCACACACACACACACACACACACACACACACACACACACACACTCAGCCTTCTAACTTGATTGGGAGCTGCAGAAGTGACCAAGGGGGTGGGGGCAGGGTTGTAAAGGCCATGGCAAATGCCTATGGGTCATGAATAAAAATGCCATATTTCCTACTGGGAAAACACAAGTCTTGGATTTTTGATGCTTACTTCAAAGACAAATATCAGTTTGGGTTGGGTTGGCTTAGATTAAAGGGAGCCGTGTTAGTTTGTGGAGGAGGGAGAGCTTGGCTTGATTTGAGCCTCACCCAACACTAGCCATGGGATAGCTCAGCCGATAGAGCATGAGACTCTTAATCTCAGGGTCATGGGTCCAAGGGTGTTGGACTAGATGACCCTGGTGGTCCCTTCTAACTCTACAATTCTCTGATTCTTAGATGGCTGGTGTTCACTGGGCAGGAGACAGGCAGTCCAAACAGTGGTTGAAGCCAGAGTCAATGCCAATGATAGGTGGAATCAACTAATTCTAGGTTTGTCCCCATCCTTTTCCTCCCAGCTGAGTTCTACAAGGGCAACACTGAGACTAAGGTGTATATAAGCCATTCATCTGAGACATGGGGTACCACTAACTGTGATTCCCACAAATACCACAGTGATCAGGCAGGGTTATAATGGATTAGGTGGTCCTTGAGGTATCCTGGACCCAAATTGTTAAGGGCCTTGTAAATTAACTCAAGAACCTTGAAGCTGGCCAGGTAGCATACGGACAGCCAATGCATGTTTTTTGAGCATGGGAGTTATGTGCTGGCAATGGTCTGTCCCTATCAACCATCTAGCCCCAGAATTTTGCACTAGCTGGAGTCTCCAGACCCTGCCCAAGGGTAGCCCCACATAGATTGCACTGCAATAATCAAATCTTGAGGTTACCAATGCATTAATCACAATGGCCAGACTCATTAGCAGGGCTTCAAGCATACCCTGGTTATATTGATGATTGGTGCTGTGAATGCAATATGTAGAACAGAGAGATGCCCTCCCCCCCCAAACCATCATGGACACGAACTGGCAAGCTATGGTTTGTCTGCCATGCATACCGAGGCAGGTGCCTTCTCTTCACGTTGTCGGGGCTGAGCCATAAGTCACTGGTAAGCCTAGTGAGAGCCAGAAGTTTGCTTCAGGAACCAGGCCATGTGTTACTGTCATGGGTCAAGAGTGTCACCACCCCGGTGAAAAGTTATAGTCTGAATGGGAAGCCCTTCCTAGTCCTTCCTGCTGAGATGTCAGGAGCCACACTGAGGCTAAAACCAGGAACCTTGAGCTCTCTGTGAAATTGCCCCTTGGGGCGAGTCACTCAAACCACAGCTTGGAGCCTCCTTTGGGCAGGAGAAGTAGCTGGAAGTTTCCTGTTTGTGGAGGAATGCCTTCCCCCTGCCCCGGTGAGGTTTGTCTCCCTCCCACATTATTAACCATCAGGAGGAATATCTGAAAGCATCCCTGAAATACCCCATTCTGGAAAACCTTTACATTATTAGGATATGTGATGGCTTTAGATGCTCTCACATTACGATATGTGATGGTGTTTAGATGCTCTTACAAGTGTTGAAATGTTTTTACACATTCTTGTTTTATTTCTTCTATTTTTAATTGTGCTGTTTTACTGCTTTGCTGCTTGACACCCTCAGCTCCTTTAGAGAGGAAGGACAGCATAGAAATTTAATAAGTAAAGTAATTATCAGGCTGTAGTTCACCGTAAATTGCCTAACCCTGTATGTCCCAAATCAGTCGCCAAAATCATCTGGAGAAGTGGCCCCCCCACATAGACAAGAAACACAACTCCTGTCAACAAGGAGCTGTGTCTTCAATGCCATGGGCCCAACACTGTGGAACTCCCTCCCACTAGATGTCAAGATAGTGGAAGCTTCAGTGCCTGGCTGAAATCATTTTATTTTAGAAGGTCTCTGCATCATGAAAGCTTCTCGGGTGTTTTAACACCCACCCACCCCCGATTTCTGGGATTAAAATTTTAAAGACTTCTAAATTTTGAGGTTTAATTT
This sequence comes from Podarcis melisellensis, assembly GCF_964234715.1. Taxonomy (NCBI): domain Eukaryota; kingdom Metazoa; phylum Chordata; class Lepidosauria; order Squamata; family Lacertidae; genus Podarcis; species Podarcis melisellensis. Next base: position 19,852,599 of record NC_138540.1, on the reverse strand, counting down.
ATGTGTCAAATTGTGTACATGGTAGATTTTTATCACTGCAAGCCTCTTTAAGGCCTAGATGGTGAAAAGTGGGATATACATTCTCAAAATAAATAAATGATGAAAATAATGGTTAGGCGCAGAATGCTGAACTAGACAAGGCTATTGCCTTGATCCAGCAAAGCTCATTTTTTCCACTATAGCACCCCTTCCCACACCCCTCCTCCTCCTCCTCTGCATCGAGAGGCATTCACAGACTGCCATTCAAGAGCATTAGTCGGAAAGTGCTTTCGGGACAGAGCGCAGCCAAAGGAGAGTAGTCCACGCCGGGCCCATTAAATCCATGGCGGAGGGTGATGAACACTTTGTGTCTCTCTAAACAGGCTCTACAACCCTGCGGGCTTCTTTCTCTCATTTTAATAGCTTCGCCTTCCTGGGAGCGGATGTATTTACAACATGACACCAATAATTCACGGCTCCTGCCATCTCCTTCTCCCCATCTCCTCGAGCCAATGTGCGTTCACAGCATGGGGCGGACCGGGAAGGGGGAAAGAGGGGTTTGGGAAGGGTAGTTCGTCTTCATAATTCATTCGCCAAGCCGTACTTCTTTTTAGTGCCCAGAGAAAGAGGAAGAAGGGGAGGGTGGGAGGAGGAATGGATCGCCTGGTTGTTTCTTTGTGAGGTCTCTAACTGGAGCTCCGCTCAGTGGTTTTGCTATTTGGGTTTGGATGGTTGGAGCTTTTATACCTGTTGGCACCTGTCTGACTCAAGAGACAATGGAGTACATTTCCGGGGGTGAAGTCAAACCTCTGTGTTAGCAGCACTGAAGTGATCACCCCAGGGTACAAGTCTGGGCAGAGTATATGGAGATCCTGAGCTGTCCAGATGACACAATCTCCCTTTCAGCCTAACGGATGAGGTCCGAAGGAAAGCAGAGTAATATGTTTGGCACCAGCTTGGCTGCAGGAGTTGGCAGAAGGAGACATAGAAGGCACCATGAAACTGTCTTAGGGACTCCAGATTAGTGTGGGGCTTGTTCCTGAGCCTTTTCTCCTTCTGAAGATACCCCACAAGGCAGCAGGGTCTTTATAGAGAAACTAAATTCCTCGCAGTGCCTTGGCTTTAGGCGGCTTCTGATGTTCCAAAGTCGGCCCAGATTCATTATTGCCAGAGCAACACTGATGCAAAGCTGAGATGGTGACATGCACAGCTCCTGCACACTTCCACGAGGGCTCGTGTGGGACACACCCCCAGCGCACCGTGCCCAGCATGTTAACCTGCGCTCTGTGTGTCGCCTGCCAATTTAATTACAGCTTCAAATTAGGAATGTGCTGTCAGCTGCTTCGCATCATCGTACAAGGGCACAACTCAAATGGATGCTCTGGCATGAGGACTACTCCCCCGCCTTCCGCAAATCTCCCTGCCGCACAGATAGTTCACGCTTGGGAAACGGCCTGCTTCCACCGCACATAATCACATGCCATTGCTAGGGCATCAGTGGGAAGCAAATAACATTTCCGAGGGATACAAATTCACCTGCACATCCAGCTCGCCTGCTAAGTAACCATAGCCGCTTTGACTAGCAGCCAAAAAAGCAAGCCATTCTGTAACCGCCGCTCAAAGCAGCAGGGCTTTGTTCTGCCTCCCTGTCCACCCCACCGCTTTCTGCTCTTCTAGGATTTAATGCAGTTTGGTTACTGAATGCAAGAGGACACCGGCACAAACGGTTAAGCCAAGGAGTGTCTTTCTGCCAAGGTAAGAGTTTTGAGACATGAAGGCTCCCCTTCTGATGCTTCCCCCCAGCAAATGAGCTCAGCATATCGCTTTTGGAAGGTTTTTCATGTTGGAATGTAACCAAGGCAGATCATTGGTACTGCCTACTCAGATCTCCAAAGGCAGTTATCTTTCCTGGTTCTACCTGGAGATGCCACTAGGGGTTGAACCTGGCGCCTTCTACTGTACCCCCAGCGCTTTTTTTGCTCTTCAGGGGGTACTCAAGGGTACAGAGTACCGGTACCTTTTTTGTTTAAAAGTGTGGCACTTACTGTAACAACTTCATGGTGAGTATTTTTCTATTTAAAAAGCACTGTCTGCTACTGAGCTACAGCCCTTCCCTTAAGGCAAAGGAATCTGCTGTACACCAAGTCAAACCATTAGCCTATCTAACTCGGTACTGGCTACGACAACTGGCAGCAGCTCTCCGGAGTTTCAGAGAGGGAGTTTTTCCCAGCCTGACCTGGAGGATCAAGCTCTCCCCCCACTGAGTTATAGCCCTTCCCTATATTGCATGGTTAGTTCAGTCACACATGGTACGCATAATATTGAGGAGGGAGAAACCTCTCAAGGCTCTTTTTCTCAAGGGTGGAAGGACCTAAGGGAGAAATGGACAATGAATGAGGAGCATGGCAATAGGTGGGATTCCCCCCTGTCAAACCAGTCTCTTTGGGCTCTTGTGGCAGTTTACTACTACTACTACTACTAATTTTAACCACAACTTTAAAAATACAACAAAATCATAGTAAGTACAAACAGTCAAGTAAAACCTCAAGCGGTTTAAGAAGGCAGCATCATTACCTATACCTTTTCAACCTGATGTGCCAAGGACCCTGAAGGTACATCGTCCTGGATCAGGACGTATCCTCACCCAGCTTTTATAACAGGGATGGGGGAAACCTGTTTTGCTCTTGATGCTGCTGGGAGACCACTCCCAGTGCCAGCACTGTCTCTGTTGTCTTTTTGATTGACTACCGACTTCCAACAAGCCTTTAAAGTTGAGAACACCCCCATGCTGCCTCTGTATTAGACTTGTTTTTAATTGTTTTATCACTTGTGCTATTTTATGCATTGTGACCTGCTGTTATTTTTATTGATTACAGTTTAGTAATTATTTATTATCAATGTTAAGAGTGAATTTCCGTTTAATTATTGTTTGATGATATTTAATTAATCTGTGTCCTATTTTATTATGATGGATTATTCAACATAACTTAATTAGATATAGGTAATTTTAAGGTTATGTTTTTATTATAACCTTTTTGTATCGGATTAGATTTCTACAAGGTGTGTGATGTTTGTTGTTGCTTCTTCAACTTGTAAACTGCCTTGTATATAGTTATAGAGAAAGGCTGTATACAAAATAAAAGTGAAATGAAAAGGATAGAAATTTGATCATCATAATCATCCCTGGCCACTGGCTGTGCTGCCTGGGGCAAAAAATTTGAGAAACCAGCAGGCACCACCAGAGACTGAGGACCACTATTAATTTTTTATCCATTCTTAGCGGGTGACCTTAGGCCAATGACTGTAGGGCTGTATTAGTATTATCATAATCACTGTTGTTGTTACTATTATTAACCTTGAAGTTAGATTACTGCAATGCACTCTATGTGGGACCGTCCTTGGGTGGTTTTTTTATGTTGAGTGGTATATAAGTAAGCAAATAGATACAACAATGTATAAAAACACATATTAAAAACAGTTATATAAAAAACAGTAAAAACCAACTGCACACATAAAAAACTATTTCATATGTAAAAACGATTTCAAATCCAATACACATACAGATCAGGATGAAAATCTCCCACTCTGGAGGCTAAAAAACCCATCCCCTGGTTATAAACTCACCACAAGAGCCCTTGTGTTTCACCCTAATCTCCTTCCGGAGGGCGCAAGCCATGGCGTCGAGCTCACAGGGGTTGCCATAGGTGAGGCCATCACTGCCACAGACCGGGTCGTAGATGCTCTGGCACACTTGCTGGCATTCGCACACCGCTTCCTGGTTCTTCACCACGCAGGTAGCCCCGAAAGTGCACTCAACACTCAGGCAGGGGCTAGGCGTGCCAAGATCTGGATTGAGAAGTAGGGAGAGAAAGCAAAGCTTGCTAAGTGTTTCGCTCACCTACAAATCTTCTGCTCGGACGCAGTAGGTGAGGGAGGGTCTCCATCTCCAAGTGTACGGATTGAATGGGCGGAATATGGTTTGCATCCAATGCAGCACTCAGTTAAAAATTACCGTATTTTTCACTCTATAGGACGCACTTTTCCCCCTCCAAAAATTAATGGGAAATGTGTGTGCGTCCTATGGAGCGAATGCAGGCTCCTTGGCTTCAGCAATAGCATCGCGAAGCCTCCGAAGCGCAGAGGGAGCGCTTCCTCCGCACTCCGGAGGCTTTGCGTTGCTTTCGCTGATGCCTGGAGAGCGAGAGGGGTTGGTCTCCAGGCTTCAGGGATAGCCACCTGAAGCCTTCAGATCGCAGTGCAAGTTCCCGCTGCGCTCTGTAGCCTTCAGGTTCCTTTTGCTGAAGCTAGGAGAGCAAAACTCTCCTGGCTTCAGCAAAAGGAACCTGAAGCCTGCAGAGCGCAGCGGGAACTCGCACTGCGCTCCGAAGGCTTCAGGGATCTTTGAGGCTGGCGGTGGTGGAAAGCAGCGCTTCCCCCCACTGCTAGCCCCACAAGCTCGGGGAGCACTGAGCAGAGAGGGGGAGAATTTTTTTTCTTGTTCTCCCCCTCTTAAACAAGGTGCGTCCTATGGTCGTGTGCGTCCTATAGAGCGAAAAATACGGTACTTAGCTTATAACTTGTGCTACTGGCGAAACGTTTATGTCAGAGGAACATCGCTGTGCGAAAATGCCTAAGCAAGTCGATGGTAACTTTGCTGCACAACAGATCATGCAATCTTGTTGCACAACACATTTCCACCGGCACAGCTATTGTGTTCGATTCCTCTGGTATGCAACATTAGAACTCCCCTGTCCACTAGTGCAAGTGGTTTTGAGCTAGTGGATAAACAAATGACCCCCTGTATTCATGCTCCTGTCATCTAACTATATGAAGGTTTCAAGGCATAGATGCTATCATTTACCCCTTACCATGCCAGAAACCTCAAAACATGGAAATAAGTCTAGCATGTGTTTGCCAACCCTTCATTATAGGTTCCACAGTTCACTATTTGGCAGGGAGCGATAAATCTATCTGACTGAAGAAAAATCTCCTGGAGTGCAGCCAAGAAGCTTCTGCTCTTCCTTTTAGTCAGTCAGCACAATATTGCTCCTTCTTTTTGGGGAAGTAGAAGACAGTTTAGCCAAGATATTCAGAATTCTGAAATCCTGAACACTGGTTTTTGGGAGAGGAAAACAAAATTTGGAAGCACGTGACTAACCCAAATGTCAAAAGGGTGTTTCCTGGATTTGTAAAGGAAAAGCGTATTTTGAAATTCACATTTCCAAAATTTTGCAGCAAGGCATGTAGCTAGATCTCATGAGTGATGGCTTGGTTATTTTATCAGGACTCCTGCATGCTTTGAGGCCTCTTGTCAGTGTAAAAGAAAACCAGGGTACCTCATTTGTCCTCTGTTCACAGTTAGGAGGGTTTCCTTGGTTTAGAGGGGTCAAAGGGCAAGTTAAAAAAACAATGACCTCCCCCAAACCAAACACTGCCTCCTGGTGGAAGAAATATTCAAGACAGTATATTTGAAGAATTCTGACCCCTTTACATATATTTTTTTTTTTAACTATTTCATCATGAGTAATCAAACCCAGCTTCTGACATGATGCCACCTTTGAGAATCAGCATAGTCCAGCACCTAGAAATTTGGAATTAGGACTGGGAATCCTGGGTCTGCATCCTTAACTGTTCCTAACTTTCATTATGAACACAAAAGCATCTTCAATGTGCCATCTAAAAGTAGTACTGTTTTATTTCCTGACACAGCTGCTCAGGACCACAGATTTCACTACGCAGCTAGTCCTTGTTGATAACATCTGATGTCAGCCAAAGGAATTTCTGAAGCCCATTCATTCCCTTTTCAACCACGACTAGGCGAAAGCCACCCTTTATTGTTCATACATGGCAGAAGCACATAGCTGACAGCGGGTCAGGGAGAGGATTATCTCTCTTTTTCACACATCCAAAAATCCTTTGCCACTTTAAATCTCTTATCCCAACTCACTCCCCACCCCCTTGTCTTCCACCAAGAGGCACAGTGTGGCAGATACACACATCCCCAATAAAATCAAGACCACTACCACCCTGCTTCAGATTTGCAAGAGACCCACCCTAAACACAGTCCTAAGTGGGGAGCAAGGGAGACTGCTTTTGCCAGCAAAGAAAACTTCTTCCAGTAAAAGAGGCTGTCCCTATAGAACCACTTCCATGTTTTCTAAGCCAGGTGTAGGGAACCTTTGGCCTTCCAGATGTTGCAGGACTACAGTTCCCATCACCACTAGCCCACATCTGGAGGGCTCAATGTTCTGCACACCTGTCCTAAGCATCCATCTTAAGCATGAAAAGTTAACACAAATCCTTCAGGGTATTAACTTCTGGCTTCTTTTTACGCTGAGGCATAAGTTAAAGCAAGGAGGGAGCACCAACTCCCCAGCAAAGAGGATTTTATTCCCCTATTCCAATTTTGTGGGGGTTCCATATAGATATGCTACCATAGAACTACCTACACCAGGGTGCCTGTGGTGTTAGCTAAGGATTAAGGGATAATAATGCATTAAAAGGGCAGCAAACGGCCAATTAATTAAACGATTAAAACACTTCTGCCAGGGGGTGGGTTGTTTATCTGCCTCTGGCACTTCACTATTTTGAGCCACCTCTGAGGGGGGCCTTCTCCCCTCCATAGGGAGAATGGTTCCCACAGGTTTTGTTCCCGCACTGTGTCATTTCTGAACTACAGTTGACAAAAGGGTAAGGACTCCTGGGAGCCAGTGTCACCAAACAATTAAAGTGTCACCCTCAAAGAATCATGGGAACTGTAGTTTGTTAAGGGCGCTGAGAATTGTAGAAATCTGCTTTCAATGTGTGGTATGTGGCCTAAGTGTCTGATTAGGAGCATGAAGACCTGAGTTGAAATCCCTCCTAGCTGGGTGATCTTGGGCCAGAAGGGCTGTACATATTACCCTACTCACATGTTCACCACACGTTTCTCATTAAAACCCATCTTCAGCTAACATGCATGTGTGAACAGTTAGGTTCTGTGCAATACATTTTGCCAGTGGAAAATTGTGCCATCTCCTGAGTCAAGGTGCATGGTATTCAAGGCTGGCCGAGTTATTTTTGCCCTGGAGGTCACCCTCTCACCATACATTTGAAGAGCATAGCTTCCCCTGAAAAATCATGGGAACCAGGATGCTGGGAATTGAAACTCTGCAAAGGGTGGGATAACAAGAGTTCCTGGCATTCTCTTGGGGAAAGCCATGTGCTTTAAATATACGGAAAGAAAGTAACAATTGGCTGACCTTCTGTGACACCCAATATCAGCTGCTTGAGGCGGCCATCTCACTCAGCCTAATTATAGCTTGTATATTTACCTCACAAGGTTGTTGTGAGGATAAAATGGTGGGAGGAGAGCCATCCATGTACACTGCCTTGAACTCCTTGGATGGAAGGTAGGACAAATAAATTAACAAACAAATGTCTACTAAATCTTCTGTGTGTGTGTGTGTGTGTGTGTGTGTGTGTGTGTGTGTGTATCTCCCAACTTTCATTTCAGGCCCACACCCCACTTTGCTAGGGCGATTCCCCCTCACACAGCATTATTTACGAGCATGAATGCCTCATTGTCCCTTCCAAGGGTAATCTATTCCCTCAACAGAACCTGCTCTGTAATGGGGCTCCTTTATCAACGTCACCTGGGCAGGTACGCCCCCTCCTGCTCCCCTTTCCCAGTTCCATTTTGGAGCTTCTAAGCAAACAGGACGAAGGGGCAGAGGGAAGGCCCATCATGGCTACACAGTTGACTCCTGTTGTCGCAGCCGCAATGGTGCCATTAATTGTGAGTGTGAGGGGAGGGACAGTGGAAGTATTCTGCCGCCCTACCACCCTCACATCAGAAAGATATGTGAGGTAATATAGGAATCTATTCAGGAATCTATTTGTCTTTTGGGCACATGCTTACTCAACCTACTCGGGGCAGAAAGCTTGGTGGAGACTTTCTTGGTTTCAAAATGGAGAAAAGGAGATGGGGGGGGGGGAGAGAGTGGCCGCCCATTCCTTATAAGCAAATTACCCCAAGCTGACAGAGCACAAACACCTACCTACTGGTCTGAATTAGAGTCTATTCCAACATGCTTTCCTGCCCCCTCCCCTGAAGTCTACATCTTTTAAAATAAGATAAAAGTAAACTAGCTATCTCAAAGTAAACCAAATTTCTTTGCCATGAAAAGCTAAACGCTCTAACTGGTACTAATGATGCCCATGAAACAAACTTGTGGGTGTATTTATGCACACACCTGCATTTTTCCATTTATTTTGTCGCTGCTGCTTGCAGTGGGAGGCAAGGAGCTATAGGGCACTGAGGCCCTCCCCTGCTGAGGGTGAGAGTGAATGTTGTTGTTGACGATGATGATAATAATAATAATGCATTTGTATTATTATTCCAAGGAGTTCAGGTCCCACTACTCCCCATTTTATCCTCACAACAGTCCTGTGAAGTAGGCTAGGCTGAGAGAGAGTGACTGCCCCTCAGTTACTCAGTGGGCTTCGAAGCTATGTGACGATTTGCTCAGCCCTATCTGCACCTTCCATGACATCACCTCCCACAAGTTTCATGAGGGCTGGAAGCTTTGCTGCTTCTAAGTAATGGTAGCGAAGAAGCAGCTCTGGTTCTCAGGATGCCTAGTTCTGTGCTTGCCTATAAAATTGCGGACGGGAAAGTGCTTTGCCCCCCATCAATCCACAGGCAAGACCCTCCCGCCGCAGCCAAGTCTTAAGTTGGAATTCCTCCTCGCTGCAGGAGTTCTCCTCAGCCTCAAGGTCACCCTAAGCCGCGCAGGAGGTTGTTCGGTGTTTCAAAAGCAGTCTCTCTTGCTTAAGAGTTTTCACTGGATTCATAATCTTCATGCAACCGGCAGGCAACAGGATCAAAGGGTGGGCGGGTGAATGCAGGGGTGGGGAGGGGGAGGAACCTGCTGTTGCTCTGCCAAAGGCCATATGCTGGTACTATGCAGTCTCAGGATGCTTACAGGCCAAAAGAGGAAAGCCAAAGGCAGGGATGAGGGATTACAGGGGCGGTATGTGCGTGTGGCTGGGGGAGGAGAGACCACATTCCATGGGGTTCAGACAACAGCCCTGAACAAGTAGAGAAAGGAGGAGACAGACAGAAAGAAGGTGGGAGACATGGAAGACAGACAGACAGACAGACAGACAGACAGACAGACAGACAGGAGGGTGTGATGCATGGACAGCGCAATGGATAGACAATTACTACTCTTAGGCCTCAGTGAAGCGGAAACCTTGTGTCAGGGCTATACCTCTTCAGACTGTAGATGGGAACTCATTTGGTTGAATGCTCCTTGCAGAGATAGATATCTTATTTGTTTGCCTTATAGCACAGCATTACTTGCCCTAGCAACCAAGATGCTCAAGGTTCTGACAGATGTAACTAACTGAGCCCGTGGCATTAATGGGCTTCCCCTGCAGTGTATGCAAACTGGAACCTTCTTTTGGAAGAATTTGTGATGAGCCACCGTTGATGCAAATAAACTAAACTTGACTCTACAAACGGGGAATTTATTCCGGCATGCGTATAGAGTTAAGGGTTTTCCATGCCCAGCAGGTGGCATGGCGTAGGAACACAGGAACGAAGAAAGGAGCCCACCGGATCAGGCCAATGGCTCATTATAGCGCACAGCATCCTGTTCTCACAGTGGCCAAGCACATGCCCTGATGGGATAGGCACAAGCAAGAGCTGAGCACAACCGCACTCTCCCCACCTGCGACTCCCATTCAGAAGCATGACTGCATTAGGCAGTGAAGGCAAAGAACAGCCATTGGGCTAGTTAGTGGACACTGATAACCTTCTCCCCCATGAATTTGTCTAATCCTTTTTTTTAAAGCCATCCAAATTGGTGGCCATTGCTGCCTCCTGTGGGAATGTGTTCCATAGTTTTAGCTTAAGTGCTGTGAGAAGTACTTCCTGTCTGTCCTGAATCTTCCAGTGTTCTGCTCTTCAAGATCCCAGGGCAGCATATATGGTGTCCCATCCCAGCTTTTATCCACATTGAAGCCTACATCTAATCGGGTCCTAATGCAATTTCCTAACTACTTCTTCTTCTTCTTCTTCAATAACTCGTAGACGAGTAAGATTGTCTTCCATAAACACAGTTTTAACAATGAGTCCGTAAGTGACTGCGGAGGCCAGTTCTGGATCCACACATCCTTCCACAGTGGGGACACTGGTTCCGGGCATACTGGCTCTCAAGTTGTTAAGAGCTGGGACTGGGGGATTGGTGTATGGCATGCAGAAGATCCTACTCCTGGTATTTATAATAGGCCCAGTCAATCCAAAGGCTTCTTGCTGCCTGCTAGTCAAGGAAGATGACATTGGACATTGCTATTCCTTCCTGTGCCTGAAGTGAGTGTGTTGTCATGAGAGAACATTGTCCCCAGGTATACCCCGCCCCCAAGAGTGGCTGCTTTCATGCATGTACACACACACACACAGAGAGAGAGAGAGAGAGAGAGAGAGAGAGAGAGAGAGAGAGAGAGCAAAGATGGAAGAAAGGGTCTGAAGACAGCATGATAAGAAGCCAGGCAAAGGGTTATCATAAAAACCAACCAGGAGCAGCCCAAATCACCTCATTCGCAGGGAACAGGAGAACCACACAGTGCGTGCTGGAGAGAAGGGACACCGTTCAGGGTGGGTGGGTGGCAGTGGCCTCTTGCAATGACAGCAACCATGAAAAGCAAATGCTGGTGGCATAACTGCGTGCATAACCCGTCTTGGGGAAGGGGAAGTGCAAAGCATTTTACAAGGCTCAAAAACTTCCATTCCAAGTGGGGAAGGGGTTGCTTAGTCCTTTGGACTAAGGGCACCAAGAGAAGAGGATGGATCATCTTGGGCAGAGCTAAGGAAGGGCGATGAGCGGGGGGGGGGGGGCAGGAAGGGTGGAAAGCCGACCTCGGAGCAGAGACATCCTGGTGGGGTGCGGCGGGGCACTGTGCGGACGGGCCTCCTTTCTCCAAACAGGCAACGCTGGAAGACACAAGACACACAACGGAAAGAAAGAAAGAAAGAAAGAAAGAAAGAAAGAAAGAAAGAAAGAAAGAAAGAAAGAAAGAAAGAAAGAAAGAAAGAAAGAAAGAAAGAAAGAAAGAAAGAAAGAAGAGAGAGAGAGCAGGAGGGAGGGAGAAGACAGACAAAGCTATGGACAACCTCCCTCTTCTGCCCCCTTCAGACATACCCTGTTTAATTCCTCCCCTCCTCTTACAATGAAGAGCCCAGCACCCAAGACCCAGGGATGGGACTAATCGACAAGAGGTAACTCCGGCAAGTTGCAAACTTTCATTGGCAGTCCAATCAGCTAAAGGTTTTGTGAACTTATCATCGTGGAAGTGGGGACAGTTCTGAGTGGAAAGCGGGGTGGGGGGGGAATTAAGCTCTAAGGCAGAGCTTCAATTGCAAGAGTGTTTTAGCATGTTAGAATAGTAGGATGGGGGAAACAAAAGTCATCAAAAGTTGGCATTTTCACGTGATAAAGAATGGCAGCTTATCTTCTTCTTTTTATTAAATGCTGCAAAGTACAGTCGTACCTTGGATCCCAAACACCTTGCAAGTCAAACGTTTTGGCTCCCGAACGCTGCAAAGCCAGAACTGAGTGTTCCAGTTTGTGAACGTTCTCATCTGCAGTTGGGAATGTGGGCTGAACATGTGTGCGTTTATGGAGTAGGGTGTGGGTGTGTGTCACTGTAGTCTAAACTGCTCCCAAGTATTGTTGTCCTGGAATATTCACCCAAGCTAAACCTGGGTCCTGTTAGCATCCCACTTTTTAATCATTCAGTTAACAACAACAAGGGAGAAATCTGCATCCTACTAAACACATGACACTGCCTCATACAGAGTCAGAATGTCTGCCCATCTTTGTTTAGCGCCACCTACTCTGAATGGCAGCTGCCCTACAGGGTCCCTGCCTCCTTATTAGCTGGTGAGTCAACCTGGGACAGCCTGCATGCAATGCGTGTGCTTTGCCTCCAAGCCTCGCTGTGAGCAGCACAAGCAGAACATCACCTTCAGCTGGACTTGGGACCCATGACTTGTGAGCAATATATATATATAAAGCCTCTCTATCTCCAGAGGGTCCGCATCAAATGGGAGGAGGAGGCTCACTTTGCATGACAGAGGGCATGCCTTGCTGGTTAGAGGCCAACTGTCAAGCGCAGCTGCCTTGGGGAGGGAAGCATCTCTCAAGTCCTGGCTGATGGCATATCCCAGGAAAGGTTTCATTTATTCCCTAGCTGTTTGATGGGGGGGATCATGTTGTGTCCACTGGGGTTGGCAAAGTACAATGCCCTGGAGAGAGGAGGAGGAAGAGGAGAAGGGGCAGAAGGCCACCCAGGCCACACAAGAACAGCCTGCCCTCTAAAAATCTAAAACAAGGCGGGTTAGGTGGGGGAAGAGAACACAGAAATGCCTCCAAGCGTTTCCTGTCCTGGATCTAGCAAGGAACAGCTGAGTCAGGCGCTCTCTGTGCCCCTGAAGAGCCTTTGGCCTCCTCTGCCAGGTACGGATAAAAGCTAGGAGCAAACCTTGAAGCTCTGCCAAGCTCTGTGCCGTGATTTCAGGCTTCGGGGGCCTTTGGCTTCAAAGGTAGTTGCGTTCCATTTGCCTTTGATTGGCTTTGCCTAGCGCACTTTCAAAATTAATCCCTGGGCTTTGCTAACAACATCATGACTCCCACGGGGTGGGTTTTGGGGGTGTGTGTGTGTGTGTGTGTGTGTGTGAAGAGACAGACTTCCCACTCCTCAGCTCTCTCCCCTTCCTAGGAGGAGGAAACTGTGAGGTCTGAAAATGATGCTAAAGATACAGGTGGATACTCTCCCCACTCCTTTCCAAAGGGACATACACAGAATTATGTGCTCACAAACAGCCACAACTGCTGGATCGTTCAGTTTGCTGCTGTTTCTGGGGGACAGGGTGTTACATCAAATATCAGTCCCTCACGGAGTACACTCCAGCAGTTCCTTGTTGGATATACTCTGAGGCCTCCTCACCCTGTGGACTTTCCTCCCCTCAAGTTCCTTGCCAGCACCTTCTCCTTGCTAGGCTTTGTCTCAACTGAAGTTCCCACCAGGTCTTCCCTGCACCTTTGATTGGGCAGTGAATCAATCCCTTGAGCCAATCCTGTTGGGCAGCTGGGACAACGGGCTCTTCTCAGTGGTGGCCTCACAACTTTGGCGCTCCCTCCCCCAAGGGGCTCTGTTGGGCCTGCTCACTTCAGAACTGCAAGTCTACTCTAGGGAAATCAATACCTGTTTCACGTGTATCGGGCTCTCTCCCTCTCGACAGATTTGAGACAGACAAGAAAAGACGAAGGCGAGAAGCATGGCCTACAGATCACACCTGTAAACTGAGAAAGGTTTGTAGGGCAGAATGGAGATGGGGAGAAGGCAAAAGCTGCGGAGAGCATCGCAGGAGCTGCCCCGAAGTGGCGTTACCTGGGGGGAAAGGAATCACCTGTGGTGCAAAAGGACAGCAATGGGAGCTGCTTCTGAATGGCATGGCAGGCAGAGCGAGTTGGTGGGTGGACGTCACAAACGGATGGACAGACAGATGGAAGGGAGGAAGGCTGGGTGGGAGGGAGACACGGACTGAACACTCCAGACACCGTTATTCAAACATTCCCCATTACAGAGAGGGAGCGAGCAAAGGAGGGAGATGACCGGAAGGCAAAATCCCAAGACAACCTTAGCCAGAAGTAACAGAGCAGGCGCAGGGCCACAACCACTTCAGAGGAGATGAGCCGGCAGATCAGACCTGCCACCAGTGGCCCATTAAAATGGCAAAACGAGCAGCGACTTACCTTTGAAAATTGGGTTCGCGGGGACTCATCAAACGGATGATACAGGGAGAGAGAAGGGCTTGGGCCTCTTCCACTCTCAACAGCTAGGGAGACAGGGAGAAGCTGTCGCCCCCAGCAGTTTCGCACCACTTACCACAAGGGCCCTGGTGCTTGACCGGGATGGCGGCTCTTTGCTGGCACTCAGCTTTCTGCCGCTCGCAGTCGTTGGCGTAGGTCCGGCTGTCCCTGCCACAGAGAGGCCGGTAGGAGCCATCACAAGCGATACGCTCGCACGAGCAGCGGGCAGCCCCCCGGCGGTTCAGGCACACGCCGTTAAAGCGACACTCGTCCTTGCACTTGTCTGGAAAAGAACCGGGCAGGAGAAAGCAGTGAAATTTGGGAGCAGCACTGGAGGGTGGGTCAGTGGCCACTTTAAATTAAGAGGCACGTCCAATCTGTCCCTTCTGTTACTGACTATTGAAGAGGGCTGGGCTAGATGGGCTCTTGTGTTCCTTCCAACTCTATGATTCTGTGACAGAGTAAATCCTGGGGCCCAGGATGAATAAATGGTAGGCATTTTGCAAACTGAGAGCTCTCTCGTGCTACAATATATTTTATTTATTTGAATATTTATAAACCGCACTTCTGTGCAAAATATCACAAGGAGCTGTACAGGCTAAAAATGCAACAGAAACATCAAACATGTCAATAAGAGCAAATGGCAAAGTGTCTCAGCTTTGAAAGGCCCGTCTTAAATAATATGGTTTTCACAGGAAGCTCCTGCAGAACCTCTGGTGGCACTAAAGCCCCAGCCCCCGAGAAAAGCCAGCTGACCCTCAGGGGCATGTGTGGGACTGCCAATGGTTCCTTCAGCTATTGCGGTAGAGCATAAGGAATTAGGTGGTCCTGAAGGTACTCTGGTTCCAAGATTTTTAAGTCTTTGTGAATTAACACAGGAATTTCGAACCTGGTCCAGCAGCAAATTGGCAACCACTGCAGCCCTCTCAGCAGCAAAGTGACATGCTGCCAGTAAACTATCTGACCACCACATTCTACACTAATTGCATCTTCCTGGCCAGAGACAAGGGCAGCCTGACATACAGTGCATTATGGTAATCGAGTCCTGAGGGTTACCAATGTATTGACCACTGTGGCTAGGCTGCGTGTGTGTGTGTGTGTGAATATACATATACATATACATATACACACACATGCACACATGTCTGGATCAATGGCAGTTGAAAGGAGAAGGTGCCTAAGAACCAGCCCCTGCACAGATCTCAAGCCATTGTGGAGAAAGATGTGCATATTAAAATGGTGAACGGAGTACTGCAGAAACTGGGTGGTAAACAAAATCTCTAAGTCACATTTTGTGGTGTATTGTACACATTGGCCTGTGAATGTGCAAAGTCTCCAAGAGGAGAATATGCATTCTGACCAGTGGAAGATGGTTGATGGTTGGGTGCTTTGAGCATTCTCCACCATCTTCCACAGAGCATGAACGCCGACAAGTCACGTCAGAAGCAATAGGGTTCTGATTCTGTTGATTTTTTTGCCCCTTCAACCATACTCCTCCTCACTGCCTACAGGACTTGCTTTTCTCCTCTAGAAGAAAACAGTCCTAATACTTTTGTATGGGGAAATGTAAATGAAACCTATCATGATTCATTCTAAGGACAGGGCCTTTCCAGTGCTGGCCACCCTCTCCAACTGCGGAAATCTGTCCCTAGAGGTTTTTGTTTCAGACACCCTTCACGTCAACCTGTAACAACTTGGAATTTAGACTCTCTTACCCTGAAGCAGGCACTGTCCTGACCGCACTTTCTGGATCTCGATCCCCCGAATGGCGCCCGACCTCAGCATGACACAGTCGTTGTCATAGGTTACCCCCTCATCGCTACACACTGGATCCCGCTTCAGCGGGCAGCTCTCAGGCCGGAGCAGGAGCTCAGCACGCCGAGTGCGAGGGTTGACCCGGCAAACTCTGTTCATGTCGTTGTGGGTGCTCTTGCAAGGGTCTGGGGAAAAGTAGGTGAGGAATGATGTGAGCGTATGGAAAAAGCTTGCAGCCATCCCAGGAATTGAATCTGGGACGTTCGGTGTGTAACACTGCTTGTCTAGCACTGAGCTATGGACTCAACACTGCAGATATAGTTTCTCCACAGAAGTTGCCTTTGATTTATCTAGTCCAACACTGTAGAAGTGAAAGCAGTTCTCTAGGGTCTCAGGATGGGGGTCTTTCCCTGGCACAAGTGCTGGTGGATGGATGGTGCTCTATTCCCCTTTCCAGAGCTACAATTCCCAGAGTTCCCTGGGAAAAGGGACTGACTGTTACACCACTCAGAACTGTAGCTCTGCAATGGGAAGGGGGGGGTCCCTAATCTCAGCACCCTTGAAAAGTGATGGTGCCCATGATTCTTTGGGTGGGGGGAGCCATGATAGGATGGGCATAACTCACAACACCGCATCACACACACAATTTCAAAAAAACATCCCTTCAATGGCTACCTGATAGATCTCCATGATTCTCCATGGAAATCTACCCACTTGCTGGAGGCTAGAGAGCCTTGCAAGAGTTCACACCTACAGACGTATTGCAAGGTGCAAGAAAGGT
Source organism: Podarcis melisellensis (assembly GCF_964234715.1). NCBI lineage: Eukaryota > Metazoa > Chordata > Lepidosauria > Squamata > Lacertidae > Podarcis > Podarcis melisellensis. The sequence goes on along the minus strand of NC_138540.1, from coordinate 19,836,225 downwards.
GAGTCAAGGGTCCCAGAAGGATACTGACCACTTAGAAAAGACAGACTTTCCAGGTGGTCGGGACATGGGCCACGTCAAAAGGAGATGTGCAGAACCAATGTGCATGAGCAGCCATCACACACACCCCAGGTATCTGAGCACAGGTGGAGATCATTGGCCTTCCAGCTCCCTCCCACCTAATCTGGGTTTATCGAAATCGCTTTCCATTCACCCCTTGGGCACTTTTATAGAAACACCGAAGATACAGGACTACTTATTGGCTAATCCTCCTTCTCTGTCTCTCCACAGGGGCATTTTCAGCGCCCAGCTAATACCTGGGAGGAACCAACTTGATTCAACACATATGCACAAAAGGGCATTATTTCCTAACAAACATAACCCACAAGTTCTGAGAAATAAAATAAAATCCGAAGACTCTGAAATATCTACATTCCTATCCTGCCCCTCCCGAGAGAGAGAGAAACCCAAAAGGGAGGATGGAGGATTAACACATCACCATGGAGACTAGAAGAGCCACACATGTATATACTGGGTTGGGAGAGAGAGGACTCTTTAACCTCAAAAACACACAGCAGAGCACAACGGAAGCTGGTTACAAATTTTGGTGGGTACTTGGGCAAGAGGCTGTTTTACCCGAGTGGGGAAAAACAAAGCAGAAAACAATTCCCTTGAGAATGTACAAAGCATTTTTGTTTCAGCTTTTAGCGATGCACAGCCTCACAGTACTTTCATACTAAGACAGCCTTTCCCAAACTTTTGAGTCCCCAGGTATGGTTGGACTGCAACTCCTACCACCCCCAGATGGTATGGAGATGATGGGAGATGTAGTCCCAAACCATCTAGGGAACCAAGGTTGTGGGAAGGTGCTTCCCAAACTTGGGCCTCCAGCTGTTTTTTTGACTACGACTCCCATCATCCCTAGCTAGCAGGACCAGTAGTCAGGGATGATGGGAATTGTAGTCCAGAAACAGGTGGAGACCCAAGTTTGGAAAACACTGCTCTAAAGCAGAGGTGGGCAAGCAGTTGCTCACTGCATGTTTGCTGGACTCCAACTCCCATCAGCCCCAGCCTGCATGGCCAATGGTCAGGGATGCTGGGAGTCATAATTCAACAATACTGGAAGGCCCATAGTTTCCCCATCCCTAGATTAAAGGTGAGATGGGAACACCATTTAGAAAGGAGGTTCTCTGCTGTGCCTCTGCATCAGTGGCTGCTCTGGCTTTTATTAAGACACTGAAACAAAGGTGGGGAACTCGCATTAGCCTCAGCCAGCATTGAGGGAAGATGGGAGCAGCAGCCTGAGGGAAGATGGGTGTGGCAGCCCAGCAACATCTGGAGGGCCAAAGAGAGAACAGCGAGGCAGCCGGAAGCCCCAGAAAACTCACCACAAGGCCCGTCAAACTTCTTGAAAAGGTTCTCTTGCTTGTCGCAGGCGTGCCTGTTGAGGTGGCACTCGCTGCGGTAGTCCTTGCCGTCGCTGCCGCACACCACGTTCTCAGGCACGCCGCTGCATGAAGACGGGCATATGCACTTAGCCGACAGCCCATCCGTGGAGCGGGCACAGGTGCTTCCAAAGCTGCAGGTCACCTCTGCGCAGGGGTCCTTTGAACCTGGGGAAAGAAGAGGAGGCGCAGGGCCTGGACTGATGAGCATGCAAAAGCATGACTGAACAAGGGAACTGATGGGAGGTGCAATGTTTGTCAAGTGTGCATGGTGGGGGAGATCTTGCTTAGGAATGGCCCTTAACAACTTGGGTCCAGGATATCTCAGGGATCACTTGATCCCTTATAACCTTGCCATATCACTAAGGTCTTCAGGGGAGTCACTGTTAGTGGTTTCCATACTGTGGGTCCAATTTTATGGAACCCCCTTCCAGCTGAAGCCAGAGAGGCCTCATCTCCCTGTTGAACTTCCAACAATTATTGAAGACTCCCCCCTCCCCAAGGCTTTTAAACTGAATTCTCATTTTATAGTTATATCTCATTTTTTAGTCTTATTGCATTGGGGGTTTTTGTACACTGCTTAGAGATAGCTGTGGTTATTGCTGAAACAATAAATGATAATGTTTGGTGGGAATCCCCACCAAATGGTGAGAAATAGACCTTACAGAACTACAACTCCCAGAGTTCCCTGGGAAGAGGGATTGTCAAGCCATTCTAGGAATTGTAGTTCTGTGAGGGGAATGGGGCCATCACCTAGTAAATCTCGGCACCCTTAAAAAACTACAGATCCCAGGAGTCTCGGGGGGGGGGGGGGAGAGCCATGGCTGTTTAAAGTGGTATGATACTGCTTTAAATGTGCAGACAGGGCCTCTATGTGGGTATAATGTTGACATGATTGGCACTGCATATTGTAAAGTAACCTCTTAGCATGCTTAATGCTCATTTAAACTTTCAATGTTTTAAATTAAACAGTAATTGTTGAGTTCTCAGAGGTATACGGTAGCATACTTTGACTCGTTACGGCTATTGTGCTCCCGTGCTTAAATTGTCTCTTACATGGATGGCTCTGAGTACAACGTTATTTGCAGGAAGTTAGGGATATGAAATGACTGATACTAAAAGGAAATGGAGAGGATAAAAGACTTGAAGGAGTTTGCGGTAGTCTTGTTATATTATATGAGCTAGGCCAGGAACAGGGAACCTTCTACAGACCACATTCTCTTTTGGGCAGTCTTTCTGAAGGCGGCATTCCCATGGAGGGGGGGGAGTGGTCAGAAGCCAAAGAAACCCCAAACTGTGCCAGCCACAGGACATCTCTTAACGCACCATGAGCAAAATGTAATGAGGGAAGGAAAGAGACATCAAGAAGCTGCTCTACATTTGACCGGGATGGGCCAAATGTTATTTATAGGCCCCGGCTACAGCCTCATTTATTTAATTATTTATTTACAACCCCCCCCCCCTTTCATTTGTCACTCTCCTCCCTCCCTCCTCCTTTCCCAATCCCCCATTATTATTTTAAATAAATCACTCTGGCACTTGCATAGTCCTCCCTTCTCTGCTTCCAGGAGAGCCCCCAGCGGGAGGCGAGAAGCTCAGATTTATGGAGAGAGGGAGAGGGATCCTCATCAGGGGAGGGCACTGAGAATGGAGGGAGGGAAGGTCAACTTAATTTACTTGGAGACATGCAGGCTGGGGGGTGGGGGGGAGGTGTTCATTTGCACAATTCTTCGCTAGCAGCTGGTGCGTGCCACGTTACCAAGGAGGGTCCATTAGCCTCACTTACGGCCGGGCCTCTCCAGGAAATAAGCTGCTCTGGGGCACAAGCCACACTTAGGCACATCAGACTCTGCGTGCATGCACAAAGTGCTTCTGTCGCAGGTAGACCCGAGGCATAAGGAAGCAGGCCTGTTTGTCATTGAGAAGGCTGAGGTGGCGGCAAGAAGGGGAGCAGGAATTCTGGCCGTGGGATTCTACTCAGGACTCAGAGAGAAAGTGCCCCCAACTTTCCCTCTCCTCCTTCCCCAGCTCAGCTTTCATGTATCCCTACAGGCTATCAGGCGATCTCCCTTACCCTCATTCTCCCTAGACTGCCCCCAGCTAATTTCTGCTTCCAATTTCCCCCCTACTTCCCGTTTCCAGCTAAAGCTCACTTCCTGTTTGCACCCCACCAGGTACCCACTTCCCATTTCATCTGCACCCAGAAACCCACTTCCTGTTTCCTCCCCACCAGACATTCACATAAAACTAAAGGAGACCCCTGACCATTAAGTCCAGTCGTGGCCGATTCTGGGGTTGCGGCGCTCATCTTGCTTTATTGGCCAAGGGAGCCGGCGTACAGCTTCCGGGTCATGTGGCCAGCATGACTAAGCCGCTTCTGACTAACCAGAGCAGCGCATGGAAACGCCGTTTACCTTCCCGCTGGAGCGGTACCTATTTATCTACTTGCACTTTGACGTGCTTTCGAACTGCTAGGTTGGCAGGAGCAGGGACCGAGCAACGGGAGCTCACCCCATCATGGGGATTCGAACCATCGACCTTCTGATCGGCAAGTCCTAGGCTCTGTGGTTTAACCCACAGCGCCACCCGCATCCCTGACATATTTCAAAAAGTGAAAATTCTATCAGCTTTTTTTTTTTTTTGCCAAAGTTGTTGAGCTATTTTTAAGGGAAATTGGCAAAAAATGATACAGCTGACATTGATTGCCATGCATCCAGATTTTCCCAGACATTTAGCCGATTTCCTCCCAGACACTGCTTTCGACTGCAGTATTCCGGGTATTTATTTCCAGGAAAATCCAGACATGTGGCAACCCTACCTGTTAAGTGACAGAGGTGAGATTTAAAGAAGGGTGGCAGTGTTCAAACATGCCCAGAGGTTTAGAGAGTGGTGAGAAGAGAACAGGTCTGGTCTGCAGTGGCTCCCTGTCTACAGAATGCTCTCCCCAGGAAGGCCTGCCTGGCACCAACCCTGTCATTTGGGTGCCAATCAAACACATTTTTGTTTTCCTGGCCTCTTGTGCAACACCAGCTAAAGGACACTGTACTGTTTAACAGGTTAGTGTACTGTTGAATGCATTTTTAGTAACGTTTTTGCAATTTTATTATAGCATCTTTTTTCCTTTGCTTGTAAATTGCTTCCTTCAATAGGAAGTAATGTATGCAGTTAATAAACATAACCCTAAACCTTCCTGAACTAGGGAATTAGATGCTAGGCAAGGAGGCTCATCCTGACCCAAGTGAGTCAAGGCCCAGCTCAGTTACTCACCACAAGCCCCTTTGCTGATGACTTTGATCCGGCGCTGTTGGTTGCATTGAGCCTTCTCCAGCTCGCATTCGTTGCTGTAGGTAGAATAATCCGAGCCACAGACAGGGGCCACCACTGAGGGGCACGTGGTCTTCTTGCACACACATAGTCCCTGGGAGGGGCCCGTTGCACTCCTCTCGCACACGGCGCCAAACCCACACAGCACACCTCGGCACACTGGATGGGAGGGCAAAGAAGAAAAAGATAATTAAGCAATGAATGAGGGATGGTTTGTCAAAAGAGGGAAAACTGAGCATCAATCTCAACTTTAATATAGTGTGTGTGTTTCCAGCTCAAGTTTCTAGTCCTTATGCCTATGGGGGAAAAGCCTGGAAAAAAACTATGGCCAATAAGCCTGTGTAGACAATGAACTGGGATCTCAGAAACTCACATGCAAGGTACAGTAGTAGCTTAAGAGCACGGACTTCCTGAAGTCACTCTCAGCCTTAGCATCTGTGAAATGGAAACAGTGGCCTTCCTCACAGAGTTGTCGTGAGGGCACAGCAACTAAAGTCAACGAAGGGCTTTGTGAATTAATATGCGTTGTGCGAATGCTACATCACAGCAGGATGTAGTGAGATCTCGGGTGGTGATAGAAAGAGGAGTAATTGAGGTAAGAATGGCAATTTGGGATTAAGGAAATGATTTTCAAGGTGTGGCACTTTCTGGCTTGGCTCTGCAGAATGCATCCCCAGGGCTTCAGGCAAGGAACATTCCCAGCCTTGAACCTTCTGCATGCAAAACAGATGCTCTACCTCTTATCTGCACCCCTTTCCTTAATAGGAAGGTGGGAAGCTCTTTTATACTGATTCCAGAACTACAGAATCATAGGACTCTGTAGGGTTGGAAGGATGCCATGCAGGAATCACAGGAGCCCCCAGAGTCTGAGAAAAATAAGCTGGGAAGCCCCAGCATGGAAGGCGGCCACTGGCGGGCTGCTCACTCTGCGCCCTCAGATCCCCCTGTCCCCGTGCTACATCCACCGCTGAGCCACAGCCCTTTCTCTGAAAATAAAGGACGATTCTAGTCCTCATGGCTCTCAATAAAGGACTGAAACGGGAACATAGGAAGCTGCCTTATGCTGAATCAGAAGTTTGGTCCACCAACCTCAGTGTTGTCTACACTGACTGGCAGCGGCTCTCCAGGGTTTCACGCAGGAGTCTCTCCCCTGCTGCCAGGATGCCCAGAGGGAAGGCCAGGAGCCCTTTGGCCACCACTTGTCCAACTAGCTCAGTACTGTCTGTACTGACTGGCAGCATTCCTTCAATTTTCCAGGTAAAGGGACATTCCCAGCTCTACCTGGAGATGCTGGGGGCTGAACCTGAATCTTCTGCACCAAAGCCAATGCTCTACCATGGAGCTATGGCCTTTTCCCAAAGGAGGAGGCAGCACCAAGCTAGATGGACCCCCCCCCCTTACTAAATCCTAGCACTCCAGGTGATGGTTATCGCTGCATACTTCCTCAAAAGATAGATAGTTCCCTTGGCATGCTTTTTCTCAAATTTATCTATTTAGGAACAGATGCCTGCTTTTTTCTCTCTCTGCGCCCTGAGGCAGATAATGACAAGATAAACATAACCAAACGCATGAAGCCTCCGCTCAATAATCAATGAACAACTCAATTAGCACCCCCCCAAAAAAAGTCCAGTGACTCAACTCAATAAAGCCATAAAATCAACATTAATCAAAATAGTCTACTCATCACAGATAGTTTTGCAAATAAAATGTGTGTTTGGCGAGCAAGAGAGCTGTAGTGGCATAGCAACCAGGATGCTAGAATGGGAGACCGAGGACCTGGGAGACCGGGGTGCAAATCGCCCACTTGGCCATGACGCCGACCACGGTGACCTTGGGCCGGCCAGTCACTGCCACCCAGCCTAACCTACTTCTCAGGGTTGTTGTGGGAATGAGATGAGGGCGGGGGGAGAGAGAGAATCATGGATGCTAGCTTGAGCTCCCTGGAGGAAATGGTGGGATATAAGCGCAATAAAGAAATAAAACAGAGGTGTGGGGGAGGCTGCAGGGGGAGGGGTTGAGCCTGTTGCAAGATTGTTTTGGGTGTGAGTTTCAGAATCTGAGGAACAGGTTACCTAGGGTTGCCATATCTCAAAAAGTAAAATTCCTGACACCCGCAAAGACCCCAAAACTGTTGAGACTTAAAAAAAAAAACCCACCAAAACCTACCCCCAAAATAGTGACTTTAAGCTTTTTGAGCTGTTTTCGCTGCTTTTTCCATTGCGTTCCCATACATCTGGGTTTCCCATCACATTTTGCCAAATTTTGCAAAATTCCCTCCTGACGGATGAGAAGGTTACCAGACAATTTGGGAGCAAAAGTCAGCAGCAAGGTTAGTAGGTATGTGTGAACAGCACACCCCAGTGTGGGAGAACTTCAGACCAGGGCGGGATGGCTGAATGTGACCGTTAAGACTGCTCTGTTTGGCCCTCAGGAATCCCCCCATCCCATGCCCCTCACAAGCCTTGCCATCTTGCGTGTTTTTGCCTAGCTGGAATATGTCCTAAGAATATAAGAAGAGTCCTTCTGGATCAGGCCAAGGGCCCACCTAGTCCAGCATCCTGTTCTCACAGTGGCCCATCAGATGCTTCTGGGAACCTGGCAAGCCACTCCCCCCACCATGAACACCTCTTACTTGCCTGGGAAGAAGACGGCACAGAGATGTGCATCACATCCTTTGCTTTACGTTCTTTAGCTTAACTCCGCCTCCTTTTGCACCTGGCCCCGCCCACTGCTGGCACACGGCCCTTGGGAGGATGCAGGTACCTCACACAGTTTTGTTTTCAAAAAGAAATCATGCTTTGTTTTGTTTCTGAAAGTCCGCGAGGCAAAAGAGAGAGGACAGACACATCATAAATCAATCCCTGGTTGCAGAGGCCCTCTCAAGCCAATATACCTGGCAGTTCTCCAAACAAAACTGTTGAATTGCTGTTTTCATTTCTGAGTACACAGTGTGATGTTGTATTGTCCTTTTACTATTTTTTGTTGGGAGCAAAGGTGGCTGGGACAACCCAGTTGGATGAGCAGCATATTATTATTATTATTATTATTATTATTATTATTATTATTATTATTATTATTATTAAATAATTTGGCTCTTCTGTTTTTAAATCTGCTTGTTCATTGTATGCTTGCTTTGATCTCATTTTTGTTATATTTGCTGCATAAATTCAAACTCTTTTAAAACATTCTGTTTGATTTTTTTATTATTTTTGTTTTAAAATATGGAGTTTCTAGGGGAACTTTCAAGGCTTCGAGCCTCAAAACCACCAACTTGATAGACACACAATAATTACAGATTGCAATTAGGAATGTGGCGGGAGGGTGGGTCGCCTTCCTAATAAGAGATGCACTATTCTTGTTATCGCGCATGCTAATCAGAGGAGCCAGCACCAGCCAGTTCCCCATCTAAATTGCAAATGAAGGAGAGGTGTTTGGCTGTTCTTTTTTAATTTGGGAGGTGGGTGGTGGTGGTGGGAGGAATGCCAGGTACGGGAAGCTGAGAAGTGTACACACACACACACACACACACACACACACACACAGAGAGTGTGTGTGTAGCGTGTGACTTTTCATGTCGTCTCCAAAGAGAGGCGTTATCTACAGCATCAGCCTCAGATCTTGGACACCAGGGTAGCAAATCCTCATTTGGCCCCCAACAGCCTTCGGCAACTTGCTCTTAGCTGAGATGATTCTGTGCATCTTTCTTCTCGCACACACATACTCATCCTTACAACCAAATTTCAGGTTGTTTTTTTAAGCTGCAGTCATTGCGCTTTGGAAAGCGTTGCGTAAATGGAGATGTTCTGGCACCTTCCGTAGGTCTGCAGTCTTTTTCCTCTCAGGGCAGAATGTGGGCCCTTCTGGGTAGAAAGAGGGAGGCAGGAAGTGGCCTAAAGACACAAGGGCCCCCTCCAAACACCTGTTACGTCCACACCGCCCATTTAAAGAACATTTAAATCACGTTTCTCCCTTTCTCAAAGAATCCTGGGAACTGCAGTTTGTCAAGGGTGCTGGGAGTTGTAGCTCTGGGGATGAACTGCAGTTCCCATGATTCTTTGGGAAGGGGGAGATGTGCTTTAAATGTACAAAGCCATAGTACATTTTTTGCAAATGTAAAAAGCCAGCCCTTTATCACACATTTTGTGATGATTTGTGCTCTTGATGTGATGATTTGTGCAGAGCCTCTCCAATTCAGGCAGGATTTCCTGATCCACAGGCTCTAAGGCTGCAATCCAAACCCCTGGCAGGCAGCTGCGGGCTTAATGGAGAGGTGGTGCCGCCGTGACACTCACAGTCCTGCCACTCATGCTGTCTACCCATTAGGTGGAAAGTGTTCAGCAGAGTGATGCTGTAATTTCTGTCTCCTTCCTCACCTGACTTACAGTTAAAGGCCAAAACTCAGAAGGCATGCAGAAGGTTCCAGAGAGGTGCTGCCAGCCTATGTAGACAATATTGGGAGACATGGACTGGGTATAAAGCAGTTTCTCCATTCCTCCGATCTTCACCCCTTGACCTCCCCAAGCTGACAAGTTCTTCCATCTCTCCTTGCTGCTCCTTTTACAATCACTTCTTCCTCTCTCTCCCTTCCCCTCCCCTCCCTATTTGTAGCAAAATTCCTACTCAGCCATGAAGCTTTTGGGCTAGCCAGGGGTCAGAAACTTTTTCAGCAGGGGGCCGGTCCACTGTCCCTCAGAGCTTGTGGTGGACCGGACTATATTTTGAAAAAATAATAATGAATTCCTATGCCCCACAAATAACCCAGATATGGGTTATTTTAAATAAAAGCACATATTCTACTCATGTAAAAACACCAGGCAGGCCCCACAAATAACTCAGAGATGCATTTTAAATAAAAGGACACATCCTACTCATGTAAGAACACGCTGATTCCCAGGCCATCGGTGGGCCGGATTTAGAAGGCGATTGGCCTGCATCCGGCCCCTGGGCCTTAAGTTTGCCTCCCCATGGGCTAGCCTTTGTCTCTCAGCCTACTTCACAGGGTTGTTGTCAGGATAACCTGGGGATAGAGTAGGAATGCCATCCTGAGCTCCTTGGAGTAAAGGTGGGATATTAAAAGAGGAAGAAAGGAAGGAGAATTGGCATAATTAATTATTGCCCTCAATAATTCTGTTGATTTATTGCTGCTTCTGTGAGGATTGATTTTTGCTTGTTTGCTTGTTTAACTTTGTAAAAATATTGCTGCTTAACTATGTTTCAGATTATTTATATATATATATATATATATATAATACCGTATATAATATACTGCTTGGCCATGAAGCTCACTTGGTGTGGCCTTGCCGCCAGTCACTGCCTCTCTCAGCCTAACAGACTTCACAGGGTTGTTTTAAGGATTAACTGGGGAGAGGGAGAGCCATGCCCCTTGAGCTCCTTGGACAAAACAGGGATATAAACACAATAACAAACAAATCTCTTTCACCATTGCCTTGTGGATCCTGGGGGATGGAGAGCTGGGGCAGAAATGTCAAAAACACATAAATGCCCTGGAATGTTTGTGTTAAGAAAAGCTCCCCTCCTCGTGCCCTCTCCACCTTCACAATGCACACACACGCACCTATTATGCATTTCTCCCCGTTACCGATTTAGTTATATGTATATTTTAATTTATAATTGTATAGGGACATCGCAGACCCACACGCAAAGAGCTGCGTTCTACGGACAAAGCGCCCAGCTAAGGAAATGGCCTGGCCTACATAACAGCGGGAGAACGGAAATAAATAAAAAATAAATGAATAAAAAAACATAATGTGTGAGAAAAGAGAAATCATAAAAGGGGAGAGGAATGCTTTTTTTAAAAAAAAAAGCAAAAAGAAAAGAAAAACAGCACGCTTGCCGGCGGTTCATTTATACTTCAATACTTGGGCGCCTGGCTTCAGCTGCCTGGAGAGAGTTTAAGCTCATATGCACAGCAACAATGCACAGCGCTGAGAGACTAATATCGTCAAATAAATAAAGAAGACGAAGAAGAAGAAGAAGCTTTCGTTCGCTCCTGCCCAATATCTAAAAGCAATTTATCATTTTTATGAAGCTCTGTGGATCGTCTCTTTCTCAGCATATATATATATATATATATATATATATATATATATATATATATATATATGAGAGAGAGTCTTTTTCTGGAAACAACCCCCCCCCCCAATTTTCGCACAGTGAGATAAGGGGGTGGGGAAGGGATGCGAGAAAAGCAAAATGGGGGTCTAAAAATGCAGAGCGAGAGAGGGATTGGCTTGATGATTATTTCCTTCCCTTTCTCCACCCTCACATCCAGCCAACCAGCCCACTCCCCCCCCCCTCCGCACCCCGGCTGCCCTCCTCCCCATCCTCCTTGTGCTCCTTCTTCCTGGAGCTGAAGTCTTAAAAGAGTTTGTAGTGCATTATCAAGCTGTCACTCAGAGAGCGAGGAAGGCACAGAAGACAAAGCGTCTCGGTGGCACTGGGAGAAGACATACGTGTTGGGAAAAGGTCCAAAGGCACATAGGCACCTCTTGCCAAGCTGTGGGGGCTGGAGCTCAATGGTCAAGAAAAAAATGAGCTGTAGCTCAGTGGTTAGAGCATCTGTCCGGCATGCAAAAGGTCCCGGGTTCAACCCCACCCCTGGCAACTCCAGGTAGATCTGGGAGAGACTCCCTCCCTGAATCAATGGAAAGCACCTGCTAATCAGTGTATCCCCTAGTGAAGCCATCCCTGCAGATTAAAGCCTTCTAGATGCAAGAGATGTAAGCATCTCCTTTGCATGCAGAAGGTCCTGAGTTCAGCCCCTGGACACTCCCATTCAGAAAAGGGTGATGACATTTTTCCCCCCACCCCAAGGGCAACATTCCCTTATGGGAAAGCTTGGAACGGGGGAGGCACAAGCCAGTAGTGGGTGGAGTCAGAGGCAAAAGTGGGCAGGGCAAAGTGTGTAAATTATTTTTGCACACTAAACTGGTTTCTACTCATGCCCCATGCAGGCAAGAAGCCTGCTTGAGAATTCATTGGTAATCATCATCATCGTCATCAATAGCTCTTATTGTTATTTCATTTTTATGCCACGCATCTGACTGGGTTGCTCCATCACTAAACTGTCATCATGCCAATCATGAGCAGGCAGAGGGCCTTCTTGGTAGTGGCGCCCACCATGTAGAATGTCCTCCTATCAGATGTCAAAGAGATAAGCAATTATACAATATTTAAAAGACTTCTGAAGGCAGCCCTGTAGAGGGAAGTTTTTAATCTTTAATGTTTTATCATTTTTTTTATATGCTGGAAGCCGCCCAGGGTGACAAGGGCAACCCAGTCAGATGGGCAGGGTACAAATAATGAAATTATCATCATCACCAATGTCCACACTGGTTGGCAGTGGCTCTCCAGGGTTTCGGACAGGGAAGATTCCCAGCCCTACCTGGAGATGCCAGGAATTGATCTTCTGCTCTACCAGAGATTCCTGTACACACACAAACCTATCTTCCCATGCTCTATCCAGGTAACAGAGACACATTGTCACAATCCCAAAGCACATCCCTGCCATGCAAAAGCCATTATGGAGGGGACATGGAGTAAGGCTGGGTGAGGGGTGTTGTTTGGGGAAGGGGGATGGCCTAGGGAGACTCAGGAGGGCCAGATAGAGAAGTCTGCAGGGCCGGGTCTGAGTTTTCCCACCCCTGTCTGAGTGCATCCCAAGAGACAGTGAAAAGTCCAAGCCCAAGGCTGTATCAGGCGCCCTGCTTTGCTTCTGTCGCCCATGTTGGTCTGAGACTGAGCCCATCCCCTCGGTTGCGAGATAACTTCCCCTCCTTCCCCTATTTCATTCTGTCAGGGCCAAGGCCTGGTGAATAATTCAGAGCAGGTTCAGCGAGGCTCTCGTGCCTCTGCCTCCCCTGGCAGGGCCGGGAGCGAGCGAGGACGCAGCTGGATGGGGAGGCCATGAAAGATATATGAATGTGGAGTGGATGGCATATGGCTGAGTTGCTTCGCAGTCCTCCCGGCACCCTATTTAGCCCCTCCAGCCGTACCTTGCTCCAGCATCTCTGCCCCAAGCCAGGGCTGCGGCAGGGTTGAGGGCAACCACCGCAACAGTCACACTGCAAGGGGTTACTGCAGAAGGCCCCGGGTTCAATCCACAGATGGAAGATATCTGCCGCAAACTCTGGAGAAATCTTGTGTAGACCCAAGGGCCACATGCCCTTCTTGGCAACCTTTTGAGGGCCACATGCCAGTGGTGAGCGGGGCCAGAGGCAAATTTGAGCAGGGCAACAAATGCAAGTGTTCGCCTTTGTCCAGCAGGCAAGTTGCATATTCGCACACTCCTCTGTGTCCTCCATCCATCTCCTCTCATTCCATGGGCCAACTTTGACAAGGGGGCAGCACAAAGATGACAGGTGATTGACAGGTGAATAATCCCACCCACTTGTCCAATTTGACTCCTGGGAGTGATGGGTGGAGACAGAGCAGGACTGAACTGCCTATCAGGCGACATAACCCACCCATGGGAGCGATATCACCTGACAGGTGGGCGTGGCTTAGCAATCCGAATTGGAACCCATTACAGGCCAAAACTGGCCTGCTGGTTCCCTGTCCTGGTGTACAAAATTATAGAGTAGTGCAAGTACTGTTGAATATCAGCTTATTTCTGGCTCCTTACTGCTGTGATAAGGATGGGGATATAACCCAGGAACATGCTTACATCAGCATGCTTACCTGGGTGCCTGAATACATGAGAGAAAACATCTGAAAGGGCATGGTTCCCTGTCCAGAGAGAATGAAGTGACAATCTTGTACGTAAACAGCACACAAGGAATTCTGTGCTTGTCTGAACTGGGCTGCAGTCAAGAAATTCCAGAGCACTGTCATCCTCGTAACCCTTTGAAGGACGGAGGAGGTTTTCAGACATCCTATTGCCAAACTCCTGAGCGTCTGCTAAGGAATCTTGTGGCTGCCGTTAGTTATCGAAACCAACAAACAGAAAAGCTTAAAAAAAAAACCATCAGCAGTCTATCACCACACCTTCCCTCACCATTGGCTAGGTGCCTGTGATGCCACGGAATGTTTGTGAGCATCCTAGCCACTCAGAGGCAGCTGGTGAGATGCAAGCAACAGAATGTTGACAATCAGAGCAAATCTCTAAAAGGAAGCAAAAGGTCAACGGCCATGGGAGGAGTGGGGGGGGGGGGAGAAAAACAGCCATCTATCTTGCCAGCTGCTCCTTGATTGAACAAAGAGTGATATATTGTGGTGGGCTCAGAAGGAAAGCCACCTCGGTAGGCCCAGGTGTATTCCTTCACCCCCCTCCCCACTTTCGGTTAATTCCAATCACTAAGCTAACGCTTCCTTTGGTCTTTCCCATTAAAAGGATGGTTTGCCGCAGCTGTGCTGTAGATGGATGTTTGCTGGGATGGAAGGGCAGGAAGACAGGGCGGGGAGTCAGGGAAGGAGGAAGGACCGCTCCATTCTTCTAGCCCTTCTGGCTGTACATGAAGATGCTGCTTACTCATACTTGTTACTGAGACAGTAGGAGATAATAATAAAGCTTTTTTTTTTAAAGGCTACAAATTATTTTAGCTGTCAGGGTCAATTAATCAAAAGTGGGCAGCTCAGCTACCCCAAAGGAGTACAGGAATGAAATCTGTTATTAAACCTTCTGCTCCTAAAACACACAGGAGAAAGGGGTTGGGGCGGGTGGGTGGGGGCTTAAGTGGTGGTCTTCTCAAAGAAAGGGCAAGGAGCACTTAGCCCCCTCTGAAGCCTTTTCTTCTTATTAGAGAGGTCCCTAGATCTTCGCAAAAGGTGCTTATTATCGGCCATTATATCTCACTGACTCAGTCGGGGTCCAATCTACTGAGCAAACAAAGAAAGATCCACTTCCTTGTGCATCACAGGGAAAGAAACAAAAGGAATGGTTTTTTTTTTTTAAAAAAAGAAATAATTAATGTAACTGAATTTTTAGCTGGAGGGCTAGCAGCCACCCCCTTTTCACCTCGGCCTTTCCCCTCCTTAACTGCAGCCCCTTGGGGTGATGAGATGCACTGGAAGGCTAGTTTACTGTACCCGCAATACTTCTGCAAAAGAAAGCAATTGGCTGGGGTTACTTCCCACCTCCCCCCGCAAAAAAAAAAATATAGGAGTGACCAGCTGCATCTGCCCCAGTGCTGTTTTCTGATTCAACTGTAAAGGGTGCAGGAGCCTTGAACTCTCTCTCTTATTTTCTCTCTGTCTGCTGCTCCTTCTAGTTAATCAATTACCTTAATGGATGAAGAAAAGCTTAAGCTGACTAAAGAGGTGCCCCACATAATTTAGCAAGACATTTTGCTACGCCTTCTAATAGCAACCTCAGGTAGTGAGCACCAACTGGATTATAGCCAAAACAGGGCTACAGAGAATCCAAGCAGGAGGTAAAAGCATACCCATGGTGGGTAGGGAATGGTGAGGGGCAGATCCTAAGGTTTACAGCAACATACCAAAACCTTACACTCAAATCTTAAGGGGAACCAATTGGGACTGAGTATTGTGTTGATGACCCCCACATTACATTTACATTCAAATCCATCTGGATTTAAGGATGGGCACCCAGGTTTGCTTCCTCTGCCCTTCCTGTCCCATTTTCCTTGTGTGTTGTGTCTTCTGGATTGCATGCCTGTGGACAGGAGCTGTCAACTTTCAATTGATTATATGTAAGCCACTGTGGAGGTCTTTTTGGCTGAAGAACGAAGCACAAACGCACGAAATAATAAAATAAATGAATGCCCTGTGTTTGCAAGGAGGGGGTCTTAATCCGTAGCTTTGGTTCCACCAGCAGGGGGTGGGGGAGATAGATTTCTCTCCAAGACACCTCTAAAAAGCCAGGATGAATAAATGAAACGAAGGCTTTAATGCGCCCAGTGAAATGTTAAAAACATGGAACAGGTTTAAGATAATTGGCTCCATCATTGCAGGCGGAAGTCAGAGGGGGGTGGCGATGGTGGCCTGTGTTTTGAGTCAGAAGGTACTCCCCCCCCCCCCACTGCTGAAATGGGAGTCCTTTATATGCAATCAAAATTCCAGGCGTCTTGGCAGAAATGAGTCTAGTAAAGCAAGGGAAAGGAATAATCAAATGGGAAAACTTACCAGGAAAAATAAAGGATGAATGTTTTAAGGCGCGGACTGAGCAACGCTTTTAAACCCACAGTTAAATTAAATTAAGGCACCGTGGGGGGTTGTCCCATTTATTTCGAGTGTGCCTGGCTAAAAGAGGAACCCAAATTGGATGAGAAAGGGTGGGGAGTGGCGGGGGATCCTCCATACGAAGCGTGATGCGAAATGGTCTTGGGATTCCCACTGTAATAAACGCGACAGCCGATTCCTGATTAAATATCAAACTGCAGGTGGGCTGTTAAGGGATGGGAACATTCTTGTTAGATTATTGCGTCTGAAATGAAATCTCATCTAAAGGTGCCATGGCAATCTTTTATTCCTCCACAGACAAGGGAAGATGCCTTTGTGCACAGCAGGCTGAGCGGGTTCAAGAGAGAGGGAGAGGGGGAGTCAAAGCCAGGCCAGCCAGCATCCCTGTTCCTGCCGCTTAGGGAGTGAGCCTATTTCAGGGATTCCAGGCTGCTGAATACATACAAAACTGACTATGGCTTGTCTTCACACTTGACAGCAGATCTGTGTCAACAGAGCCCGTCAGGTACTTGAAGTGTGATTATCAGTCCTTCTCCTTTCCAGGATAAACACAGCCAGTTCCTTCAAGCTTCCCTTCAATACCACAGCCATCTTCGCTGCTCTCCTCTGAACCTGTTCCAGTTCCTCTGTTTCCTTCTTGCGATGCTCTTCTATGGAGTCAGAGCACTGGTCCATTTACTCCAGGAAGGGGGACCCTCATGCCTGGGGACCAGACGCAGCCTTCCAGGACTATCTGGCCTCCAGAATTCTCCTTGGGTCACAACCCCTTCTCTTCAGGCCACACCTCCTTTCCCAGACCACACCCCTTATCTCCAGGCCACTCCCTTCTCAGGCAACACTGGTGCCCTGCATCCTCCTTGTGTGCTTTTGCCCAGTGATAACATGTGATAACACCTCTTGCTGGCCTGGATGGAGAGAGGGAGGTCTGCAGATAATCGGACTTTAGTGTGGCTGCAATGTAACCTACTGCACAGAGGTTAGAGTCGCATCCATGGCTCCACCCATTTTTGCTTCTGGCCACTCACCGTATGTTTCTTTGCTTTTGCACACAGTAGGTCGCGCTGCATCATGGATTTTGTAGTATTATAGCTCGATAAACAAGTATTGTTGGGAATGGACAATATTACAGGTAGAAGACTTGGTAAGAAAGGTTTGGAACCACTGGAGGGATAATTGTGCTAAAAAAAGTCGGGAGGGTGTCATGATTTGAACTGTGGTCCAACAACAACCACATTGGCTATTCTGGCTGTAGCTGAATAAGCACGCACTGGACTTGAGGGGAAGCTCCTGATTCTAGTAAACCTGCCCCAGCTTAATGCAATTGCAAATTCCAACCCCAATCCTGTTGTGTTTTTTCCCCAGAGTCTGGCAGCAAGCCTATGTATTGGGGAGTGGGGGCAGCAAGAACAAGAGACGTGTTGCAGAAGATCAATTATAGTGTTAGCCTAAAACCTTCAAGAACGGCAGAGACTCCTGGAAAGGATTGGATTAGCAGGTGGAGACCACAGAGGAGGGGGGGCAGAGAGCAGGAGCTGTGTAGCTGACCTTTTCCAGCCCTCACCACCACCACCACCCGTTGCTGTAGGAAAAGAGGGGGGGAGAGAAAGGGGGCAAAGGTTTCTCAAAACAAAATCCACATCCCTAAGGCTTACTCGTCAGTAAGCACATGCAGGGTCTGCAATCTTGCTGGGGAAACAAAGCGTGTGATTGCCTACTACTCCTAATTTGCCTCCCTAACAGTGACGCACCTCCAATTTCCGCATGCTTCCCTTTCCTACTGACTGACCTGTTTCCAGGAGGGTTGTGGGCGGGAAAGAATTAACAAGGGGAATAATTTGAGAAGAGGTATGTTTGGCAAAGGAAGGTGAGATGGTCCCAACCCCAAACATGTGCGGAATGGCGAGGGCAGGATGTTCGCCTGGGCCTGGCTGAGCAACGGGAGGAGGAGGAGGAGATGGATGTCACTGCTCATCCCTTCAAACAGGTAACCCGAGTCACTTTCTGTGGTGTAACAGCTGTCCTGATGGCTGCATTCACTGCCTCCTCTTCCCCCACCCGCTGGGACCAGATGGAGGAGCGGAGTGCCAATGCCAGTTATAACAGCAAATTAACAAGAATGGCTTCCAGACCCCACCCAGACAAGTGGAGACACCCCCAAAAGAATGTAGCCCCCCCCCACTGAAACAGGAGGGGGTGTCCTCGCTTTCCCAGAGCAGTCACACCGACAACATACACAAACCAGGCCACAGCAGAAGTGACCCGTGGAAAGGAGTCTTTATTCCAAGTCAGGCAGAGCCCTGGTAACACGGGCAAAATGGCAGGAATGAAGCAGCTGGAAACCCTATAAATAAAAAAAGCAAGAAAAGGCCCCAGAAGAAAAAGAGAGTGAGCATTGTGGGGGATTTCAGAGTCGCCTTTTTTCCACAATGGGGCGTGTTACCGGAAAAATCCAAGTGCTCCCTTGGACAAAAAGTAAAGACACCAACCAGAGTAAATTGGAGCAAATCAGCAGCCTGTAGGCTTGGTCTTTATTGACTGTTGCAACAGGGTGCTCCCCTCACTTGCAGGTGAGAGGAAAAATGGTGTGCAAGACTTTTGAAATTCCCATCCTCTAGGTCAAGCCCAGCCCCAGAAACGTCTTGCATACATTACAGAAAGGAGGGGTTGAGGGAGGAGTTGTGGTGGTAACCTTAGTGTCCTGTCACCTGGCTGGTTCCCTTCTCCTCCTCCCCATGAGTCATTTTCTGAAGACAAAAGGTAGTCGCAGTTTCCTGCCCCCTGAGGGAAGATCTGATCATTGTCCTTTGTTCCAGTCCATGCTGAATCCATTCCCATATGCAAGTACTTGTGATCTTGATTGTCTTCTGTCTAGGACCATCAGGGTTGGCATAGCAACTGGGCAGGGCTCCTGTGGATGTGCTGGGATGGTGAAGGGATTATGGTGCCCTGTATCAAACCTTCCCCATTTTGTAGTCCTTCCTTCATGGAGTAAATTAAAAGTAGAACAGTGCAAATCCGATGCATGGTTTATTTTTCTATGAATTTATAACAGAAGCGTAGCGTAATTAGTGTGTGAGTGTGAGTGTGTGTGAAGTTTGTACAAACTGAATGATGGGGGGGGAGGGTTTCCTGCTATAGGCGGAGAAACAGGACAAAGGGTTCCAGGGACAACCAGAGCAGGGAGAAGGGGATGGTGTGCCAAGCAATATGAAGGTATGAAGATTAGACAACAAAAGGTGGATAGGAAGCTCCAAAAGCAATGCTGAATCACTAGAGTATCGCCAGAGACTGCCTTCCAGGCCCTTGTGAGATAACTTCACTGTGGTCAGATAAGAGAGATTCTGCGGAAGTTCTCCAGAACCAAAAAAGAGCTTCTTCAGGGTGGCAATGCTGAGCTCAAAGGAATGATCCTGATTTATCTCCATCTCGGATTAAATTCTGAGCCGGGGGGGGGGGGGCAGGGGAATCTTGGCTTGCACGGTCCTAAAACACCTAATGTAACCCAACCCTGGAGACTTTTATGGCAAGAAGTGTTTTCTGGTGCACTTCACCACCCATCCTGAGATGCAATCCTATGTGTTTTTAATTCAAAGTAAGTTCCGCTGCGTTCCATTTATTCATTTATTTCGCAAAATTTGTAGGCCTCTTGGTTGCAAAAAAAACCAAACAACAAGCCCCAAAGCGGTTTGCAAAAAGAATGAAACAATGAAACAAATAGTAAATAAAAAACAGTTAAAAATAACTAATTAAAACAGTAAAAAATAAAAATAAACATAAGATAAGAACAGTTTTTTAAAAGTCTGGATAGGCTGGCCAGACAAAAATGTTTTTAGCAGGCACCAAAAGGTGTGCAGTGAAGGCATCTGCCTGATGTCAATAGGCAGGGAGTTCCAAAGTGTGGAACTCTTACAAATACAGTGGTACCTCGGGTTAAGTACTTAATTCGTTCTGGAAGTCCGTACTTAACCTGAAACTGTTCTTAACCTGAAGCACCACTTTAGCTAATGGGGCCTCCTGCTGCTGCCACACCGCCGGAGCCCGATTTCTGTTCTCATCCTGAAGCAAAGTTCTTAACCTGAAGCACTATTTCTGGGTTAGCAGAGTCTGTAACCTGAAGCGTATGTAACCTGAAGCGTATATAACCTGAGGTACCACTGTACGGAATGAGTATTATGTGGCAATTGTAACAGATCAAAGTAGTCAAGTGTTGTATGTGGGGTCAGACAATCTCGCAGGTAAATTGGTGTTAAATGGGGTTTACTCCCATTTTAAATGAGCATAGGATTCTGGCCTAAGAGCGTAATACTATACATCTCTTCTCAAAAGCAACTGCAGGAAAATCCAAAGTCAGAACACTTGATCGTGACATTGTAGAAAAATTCCCAGCAACTGGTGTCACTTAAGTGGTATATTTGAAATCTCAACACATTTCAACTTACAGATCACCAATTGATGTCTGCAGGGGTTGGAGAGCAGGAGGATATCTTTGTGCAATTTGAATGGGGTTCTGCAGTGTCAGATTAAACCAGGGCAGATTTAATTAGCCACTCTCTCCTGCTTATGTCCTCTGTTTTGGCAGCCTCCCTGTCTGCACTTGTTGCAAAGTGTGGAAAAAAGGCAGGCAAGCAGACCGATTGTTATTTTCAAAAGTGGAGTGGGGGTGGAAATAGCAAGTCTCAACAGCAGAACAAATTTAGCAGCTGGCTAGTTTTCTGCCCAACATGTTTACTCTGAAGTAAGCCTTCCTGATACTTCTGGGTACTTCTGATAAATGCTGCAGTGGGTTGTGGTGTCCTTTAAAATGCTAAAAAATATCCTCCCTGAATCAATTACATTCGTGGGCCAATTTTAACGGGGGGGGGGCATAATGATGTCAGGTGACTGACAGGTAGGTGGCCCTGTCAGAGGTGGTTTGCAGGGGTCGGGGATATAGAGTTGTATCCCATGTTAGCCCTACTAAGAGTAGAGTTATTAAAATTAACCATCATGGCTAACTTGTGGTCCATTATTTACAGTAGGTCTCTTCTAAGCAGATCTTAGTTGGAAAGAGCCCAATGATCACTTCATGGAAGTATAGCATGCCCAATACTTTTTAAGGGTCTGGCGTGAGAATTCTAAGTGGAGAATCTGGTAACATTGAGATAGATTCTTAAACCTGTTTCCCTTTTTTAAAGCAAGCTCTTCACTCAAGAAAACAGGTGCAGGAGTTGTCAGAAGCCAACTTTACAGCCCCAAAGGTGTGTTGCAGGAAGTAAATCCACATCAGTCCTTCTTCCACCAGAAGACCCACATAGGGAGACCCACACAAGGTTGGGGCAAGGGCTTGATTTGAAACTTGGTCCCCAAACCCAGTTTTCTAGAGCCACAGGTCAGCCTTGAGAAGATAGGAAGGAATAATAGAGAGAGTACCCTCAAGCATGTGCAGAGTTCCCTTGAGGTCAGGGGACTTGGCTTCTGGGTAACCCCCAGCAACCTTCTGGTATTGAGCTGACAGCATCTGCCTTGCATACAGAAAATCTTGGGTTCAATTCCTGGCACCTCCAGGTGTGGCTGTGAATGTACCCTGCCTGAAACCCAGGACATTCTCTGCTAGTCAGTGTAGAGAGTAGGCAATGGCCTGACTCCGTTTCCTACGTTGGAAAGAGGGGATCCATTCATGTAAACAATCTTCCTGGCTTTTGTTCCGAATCCCTCTCATTTAAAGCATGATGTCCATTTGCCAGTCTGGAGGGGATCCAGATCACACTCTCACCAAAAGACACACACACACACACACACAAACTCATCCCTTGCCACACAGGATGCGGTAGAAAAAACAATCAGAAAAGCTCAGCAGGAAAGGCGATTAAAACTCCAGGGTGGGAGATAGGAGCGTAGGATTTACCTAGTTTCATAGCTCTTAAAAAGTCTCCGAAGGCAGAAGCACTGGGATGGAAAAATAAACACTCCTCCTGCGTGTACACGAACACAGAGCTCTTCCGTCTGAGTCCAAACATGCAACGAGATGCTTTTTGGAAGGGAAGGGGTGGGAAAAGAGGGAGATGGAGAAAGCCTACAGCACAGGCAGCAAAAGGGACCATCTCCAGCGTTCACATTGAACCAACTAGCAGTTATGCAAAACTATCATATAGTGGTTCGGTTACCATATGTACATATTTGCAAATGATGGTGGAATGCAAGAGCTTGCTGAAGCCCAGTGGAGGCTGGTCCATTAGAATAGCTGGGGAGCAGCCTCACCAACCTTAGAGGGTCCCCAACCAGCCTTCACCTGGAATGGGGATGGAACTAATTAGTTGGCTCTGCCTGTCATTGGTCCTGGCCACGCCTGTCATTAGTTCGGTCTCCGCCTACTGTTGGGCTCCTTGTACTTCTGCCTTGCCAATCTGAATGGGCACAAGCTACCTACTGCAGAAGTCACACCTTAGGGATGATTCTGAGTGGGAGCAGGTCGAGGTTCACCAGAAAACCGACCAGTAAGCTTGGTGCATGTGTTGCAGAAATTCTGCTTTGGTCTACAGTTGAAAGGGTTGAGTTTGTTTTCGAAAGCTCACTGGCAGTAAAAACAAACAAACCCCACCCTGTATGTAGGAATTTATCACATCAGAGGCCATGCTATCCTCTGTGTCTTGATATTTATTTAATAAATTAATTTAAAATATTTCTAAACCTCTTAATATTTTTTTAAAATCTCTTGGCTGGGTACATGGTGTACAGTATATACAACACAATATCCATTAAAACAGAATTACAGTCTCAAACCAATAAAACAGTGTAAAGACATCACATAAACAGCAAATGAAACAGAGCTTCAGGAGACTCATATGCTAGCGAACTCTTTGGAGGGAGGGAGGGGTATACAAGTTTGTAGTCCTTAGGGCTAAAAAATTTTTATCTTTCAGCTTAAGGTCCCCAAATGTGATAGGTAACAAGTTGCACAGGTATGATCCAGTGATGTTCACGGGACACAAGACAAGAAACATTTCCCCATCTCTAGCCTGCCGGCTGCTGAGTAAAAAGGCTACTAAAGCAAAGATGTGTTTATGGAGCAAATAATCAAAATATTAGGTTCATAGTCAGCAACAACTGCTTCAAAGTACTGGGGAGGAGGAGGAATACAGCAGTAGTATATAAGAAAGGAGAAAAATATTTTAGGCCAGTTACACAGTTACACTACGTCCTTCCCCCCCTAACCCAGTTAGACAAAGGGGGA
Organism: Podarcis melisellensis; assembly: GCF_964234715.1. Lineage (NCBI taxonomy): Eukaryota > Metazoa > Chordata > Lepidosauria > Squamata > Lacertidae > Podarcis > Podarcis melisellensis. The sequence continues at coordinate 19,813,089 of NC_138540.1, read as the reverse complement.
GGATTGGCCCCCTTAAAAAAAAGTTACACTGCTAGAGGCTTTGGGGAATATTCTGCAGAGGGCAATTTAGCCTTGGCAGCAGGGGGCCGAAAATAGGCTGCCTAATTGAGTAGGCTGTTCTCTACTTCTAATGGGTATTGATGGGCCACAGAGGCAAGATTTGTCTACAGGTTGTCGTTGTGCATACCTCAAGGATGTATTCCCCAGGTAACTGGTAGGCGTGTGAGGGCAGGAAAGACAAACTCGAAATACACCAGCATGCACATAACAAAGAGTTGCAATAAAGCTTATCTCTCTCTAAGGCAAGGGTGTGGGGGCCTTCTACCTGTCTCCTGCCTTATTCCAGCAGCAGGCGGGTCCAAAGTGGGTGGGCTTCCTGGACCAAACTGCAATTCCTGGAACAGAATTGCAATTATTTGGAGGATGCCATGCCAGTTTCACTTGGGGAAAGGAGGAAATATACATTTTCAGTGTACAGATACCCTCTGTGGTGTTCTTCTTCTTGTTGTTGTTGTTGTTGTTAGTGTTATTCCAAGTGTCATTTGTAAATTGTTCACTGAGATACAGTGGTGCCTCGCAAGACGAAATTAATCCGTTCCGCGAGTCTCTTCGCCTTCGGTTTCTTTCGTCTTGCGAAGCACGGCTATTAGCGGCTATTAACGGCTTAGCGGCTTTAAGAAAAAGGAAAAAAACTCGCAAGAACTCGCAAGACGTTTCGTCTTGCGAAGCAAGCCCATAGAGAAATTTGTCTAGTGAAGCGACGCCAAAACCGAAAAACCCTTTCGTCTTGCGCATTTTTCGTTTTGCGAGGCATTCGTCTTGCGGGGCACCACTGTATCGCAAATGGGTCACTGGAAACAGGTTTTGTTTCCTTCTTGGATGCCCCAATTCCAGAAAGGGCAAATCCAAATGAAATGGGGAGGGAGAATGGCTGGCATTTTAATGCCAACTATGTTGTGTGAATGCTGCAAAAGGCTGGGCACTCATGAGAAGCACCAATCCCAAAATACACACCCATCCAGAAACTCCCTACATTAGAAGAAATAGAAGGCAATGAAAATGCCGACCATTTGTAACATCTTAAAAATAGGGAAATGTGATTTACAGTATTGCAGTGGTAGTATTTCTGGCGTCAATTATTATGGCCTCCGCTGGCGTACACAAATGGCACCCTCTTAATCAAGCAGTGTCCTCTTAATCCTGACTGGGGGTTGCAAAAATATTTTGCATTTCCAGAATCTAGCATTTTAGTTCTAAGCCCTCAACAGGAGCTGAACAATTCCCAGGTTGCTTCCAGATAGCCTGTTTATTGAGCATCTATTCTGATTTGTTTGTGGGGAGGTTAGACAATGCCGAGCAATTGTTATCCTGCACTTTACAGGGCACTTCCCATCATCAACAAACTTTTTTTTGAGGAAAGTGGCTTTGCTGCCCAAGAGCTCCAAATCAACATCAATTGTGCAGCTTGGATTTGCCAGTATGTGTTTCAATCGCATCCGAAATGCTGACAGCCAAAGGGGGGGGGGGTTACAACCTCAACCTTTGGGTGACCCGTGTTCCACCCCTCTTCACTATTATCACCACAAGCCAAGAGTACATTATAAATTTCCCTGATGTCAAACACTGGAGTTGGGGGTGGGGAAGCAAAGAGGCTTTGAAGAACTGCCTTTATTAAGAGTCTGAGGCCCACACTGCGCTCTCTCGCTCTCTCTTCACTCCCCAATTTTTCCTCCTCTTTTGAAGAAAGAAAGACAGGCGAACGGTCATAACTCAATGGCAGAGCATGCATCTGATTTGAATGCAGAAGGTCCCAGGCTTGATCCTTGGCATCTTCTACGAGAGCTGCCACCGAAACCCTGGAGGGTAGCTGCCTGCCCGTGTAGGCAATGCTGAGTTGCGCTCTGACTTGGTACAAGGCAGCTTACTATGAAAACACAAATCATCTCGAGCAAACCTGGAAGTGTCAGGGGCTTCAAAGACAATGGGGTTTTTATTCCTACAGGTATTTTGCAAAGGATAGCCCCCCAAAAGGGGGGGGGGAGGATAAAACCTACACACACACACACACCCCACACATACACAAAAAGTCACTCAGGGATGCCAGTGACGAGTGATGGGGAAGAGAGGAACCATACTGACAGGACAGGAAAGGCCAACATGAATTCTGCATGAGGCTGAGGTGTACGTTGCCATGGAGACCTGTTAGGCCGGAGATCCAACTGAGACAGTGTACAGTCACTCCTCCACTGCAGGCCCTCCCTCCCCTCCATCAATATTAATTATATCACCCCAGGCTTGTTCGAGGAAGGGGGAGGATTCCCGCTAGTTTTTGCAGGCTCCGGTGGAACAGCTGGAGGCCGCCCTATTTAAATACAGCGGAAAGGCTTGGGAAAACAAATACAGGTTGCAGGAGAAACACACTGCGGGCGCGTACAAGGGCGGCGACGGCAAGAGGCTCACACACCCAGCCCTTCCAGACACCTTGCGGCATCATTCGGAGCTTGGGACCAGGGTATGGGTGGTACCCATCGCACAGAATAGACATTGGAGGCTTTCTGGTGGAATCCCGCTGAAGCCACGTGGGCACAGCAATGTGTCGGAAAGTTTCAAAATCCAGACCGCGGAAGTCTATTGCTCATGCATGGATCAGTCTGACAGTAGTCCCCTCTACGACAGGGGGATCTTTTTCTCCCTGAGAGCCGCATTTGCTTCTGGGGGCCGCATGCAAGGCCGGGCAGGGGCAAAGGTAGGCAGGGCAATGAATGCAGATTTAAACTTGGCACATGTACAAGCTGCTCTCTGTCCTCCTTCCATGCATGCAGGAGGCATTATCAGAAGGGCACATTACTTTAAGAACATAAGAGGGCTAGTCCAGCATCCTGTTCACACAGCAGTCCACCAGATGCCTCAATTTGAAGCCCCCAAGCTGGATCTGAGCGCAAGAACACTCTCCTCACATGCAATTCAGAGACATTCTGCTCCAAAAGTGGCCCTCAATAATAACTAGGTGCTGACCAAAGACACAGTGTGTGTGTTTTTCCTGAAGAAAAGATGATTCGAGATTAGACATGGCAGCCAGGGGTGCCAACTTGAATAAAATATTGTGGGTCCCAGGTAAGTCCCACCCCGCATAATCAATCACATGGCGCAGTGCACACAAACCCCATTTGAATGCCAATGCCCATAACTTTGTGGGGCCCTGGTCCCCTCAAATACCTCGGGTTGCATACACTTCAGGTTACATACGCTTCAGGCTAACCCAGAAATAGTACCTCGGGTTAAGAACTTTGCTTCAGGATGAGAACAGAAATTGTGCAGCGGCAGCAGGAGGCCCCATTAGCTAAAGTGGTACCTCAGGTTAAGAACCGTTTCAGGCTAAGAACGGACCTCTGGAACGAATTAAGTACTTAACCCAAGGTACCACTGTATTTTATTGTGGGGGCTGAAACCTCACAGCCCCTAGGAGTTGGCTCCTATGATGGCAGCCATCTCCAACTACCACCTATGTGAAGAGATAAAAAATACATGATGGAGCAAATTAATTTTCTGTTCCAGAGAACAGGAGCCTGAATCAAAGAGGTCTGAAATACAAGGCAGGAAAATTTGATGACCTGTCAGGAAAAAAAACACTCCTGGCAGCACTAGCTGTTTGATAGTGGAAAAGGATGCATTGAAAGGTGGCGGACATTCTTTTGTCATAAGTTTTTTAAAAAGAGGCTGAGCAGCAATCAGCAATCCAACAGCAGCAGATTGCCTGCATGGCTAAGGGGTTAGACTACTTGACCACTGAGATTTCGTCCGACTCTGTTCTACAATTTTATGATACATGCCTCAAAGAAGAGAGCAGAAGCCAAGTCCGTCTTCTAAAATAATAATCCCTATACAAACATTTTAACACAGTTTGTTCACATGAATATAGCCCCAGTCTCTTTCTGCTAGATGCTTTTGTGGAAATGGCAAGAGAAAGTTCACTTTGTGCTTCTGTAAACCAAGAGATTAAGGGAGACCCCCAGGATTACTCTATGACCTCTTAGCTGTGAACAAACTTAATCCTCACTTTATAAAGATCAAATACTGGGAGATTCCACCACAACCACTGACTGGGAGGGCACCCTTTCCCAGTATGTAGCATGAAATGTGATGCAGGGCTATTTTGGTTTTTCAAAACAAGGATGGAAAGGAAAGAAAGGAAGGAAGGAAGGAAGGAAGGAAGGAAGGAAGGAAGGAAGGAAGGAAGGAAGGAAGGAAGGAAGGAAGGAAGAGCTCTTGCACCTTTAATAGTAGTGTAGAAAGAGAAATTTCAGCAGCTGACACCTATATACCTGCTGAAACCCCCTCGTCCATAAGATATTAAAGGTCCAGAAGCCCTGTCTTCTAGCGAAGGGTTTTTAATAGGTTGGCTAGATGCAAAAGAGGGGGCCCATACACTTTTAATAGTTGCGCTGAAGAAGGAATGCTCTGTTCTACAAAACTATTAAAGGTACACAAGCCCTCTTCTCCTCTTTGCAGCTGGCCACCATCACCCAAAGTCAAATAGTATGTCTCAACTCTCTGGTTATTAAAAAAAACCTAATGTAGAAAATAAGGTAGATGTCCAGAGATGTAGTGGTCTGGAGTCACAGAGGGGATCAAAGTCCTGTCACTATTTCTGCAGCAAGGTCCCTGTCTCCATCATTCTAAAGCCACTCATTTGGCATGAAAAGGGAGCTTTGTAGGCCATGAGAAAACATCTCTGCACTCTTTGTGCTGACTGGAGCCAATCAGAGTGAAAGGATGTGCGTCAAGGAGTGAGGATTGGCTCCTAGGGTCCCTTTGGAGAAGGCAAGCAGGAAGAACACCAATAAGTTGTTGTTCTGTATGCTCCCAAGCTCAGCATTTAGGAACACTGAAGACTCAGAAGGCTTTGGTTTCAAGGGAGTGGGGTGTTAAGTTCTGTTACACGCAATGGAACTTCACAGAAAACACAACTCAAGTACCTCTGAAATAAAATATTGGAGTACTCCAAAGCATTTGCCCATGTACGTGCACAGAAAATAGAATACATAGCTGAAAGGCAACACAGTGAGATCTCCATCAATCATTGCAACGTATTCCTAATTATTATTATTGTATAATTATAGGATTATTGTATAAACTTAAAAAGGTTGCATAATCTCAGAAGGTGGCCTGGCTGTGAGGAGGAGTGGCTGTGACAATCACGAAGGGACCCTGCGCTTCTAAATTTGCCACTACCACAGAACTGTAGACATCTCATCTAGGAACACGGCAAACTCCCTCCAGGCCGCCTGCATACACAAGAACTGGACAGCAGGGAGGAATGGGCAAGAAAGGTGGATTATGTAAGATTCAGTAATTAAGGAGGAGGGGGTGAAGAGTTTATCCCCATAAGAAGAGCTCCCACAGGCAAAGCTTAGTTGCAACTGGTGCAATGAGAGCATGGAAGAAGGTTCTGGAGTGTAGGGGTGACGAAGCGCTCAAGAGCAGGCAGCTGTGGCCCAGGTGATGCTTTTTCATTATTAGGAAGTGCCACCATGCCACCTTTGCCAATCAAACAATCCGAACAAGGTGTTCATTCATTTGTCATGATTTGCATCATGACAAAGGCTTCAGGGTTGGTTGGCTAGCGGGCTGGCTCTCAATCACCAGAAGAATTAATCAGCTCTGGGGTGTGGGGTGCAGAGCGTGAGGGGGGGGTAGTGAGGTTAAGATTGGGGAGGGAGTGCTTAAGCAGCACAGGTCAGGAGGCAGGCTGGCTCCATTGTGGTTTGCCACGGCTAAGCCTCCCCTTTTATAAGAACCGGCCTCTGGCATACCTCTGCTCTTTATTTCTTTATTTTTTCTTCTCCTTTTTTTTGCCACCTCTACAACACAGCCTCCCACCCCTTACTGGAAATAAAACACAGCCAAGAGGAGGAATCTGCCCTGGAGGAACGATCAGCCGTGAAAACACAGGAAGCAGCGTGATGCACATTAAGGAATATGCTTTAAATTAAAAGGAGTCGGGGTGTGAGCAGGGGAGGCGTGCGAAAGAGTAGGGAGGTGAGGGAACAGCAACACCAGAATCTCTCTCTTTATAGCTGGTTTTGTGTGTGTGTGTGTGTGTGTGTGTGGCTATCTTTCAGAGATGCTACCCAGAGTCCCAAACTAGGCCCAAAATGCAAGACCTGTGCTCCTCCACGCTCCCTCCCTTATAGTCACTTTTAACCGTTTGTCCTAGTTTCCTATCTTTTTAAGTTATATATGATATATAATCACCTTTTAACTACTAGTTTTTATCCCTTGCCTGTTTTAAGTCTTATGTGTTCAGTTTATCTGTATGTTTTATCTCATGCTTTATTTTGGTCTGTGACCAAAATAAAGTTTGATTTAAAAAAAGGGAAAAAACAGAGCCCCAGGGTGGTTGTAGGTCCAAGTCTTATAAAGGGTCAGGATTTCTGCTTGAGCTGGTAGACTGAACTGGTGGAAAGCCATAGGAACATAGGAAGCTGCCTGATACTGAATCAGGCCATTGGTCCATTTAAGTTCAGTACTGTCTACACAGACTGGCAGCAGCCCTCCAGGACTTCAGGCAGGCGTCTGTCCCAGCCATATCCAAAGACGCCAAGGATTGAGCCAGGGGCTTTCTGCATGCAAAGCAGCTGCTCTACCACTGAACTGCAGCCCTTCCCTTGATGAGGCAAAATATCAGGCTCAATAGTGCTCTGTGGAGGAGCAATCCCCACCCCACCCCACCCCCAACTCCACATTTGGGCAGCCTTTTTAAAAAATAAATAAATAAATAAATAAATAAGAAACTAAAAAAAAATGTGGCGCCTGGAAAACTGCCGTGCAAACTGAGCGGAACAAAGCCGAACCCGGGGGACAGGCAGAGGCAAGCAGGCAATCAGCGTCCGCATTTGGAGAAAGTTGGAGAGCCGGCCAGCCTTTGAGTGAAAACATTGCCCGACGATGCATGAGCCCTCCGCCAGGAATGTGTGCCCTGGACCCCACTGTGCTCTTTAATGTTCCTTCACACACACACACACACTTTTGAAGAGATGCTGGGAGTCCCTGGAAGTTTTCTCAGGCAAAAGCATCCTTTTTTTTCTTTCTCTTTTGGCTCACCATCCATCCATCCTTCCAATCAAGAGCTCAGCTGGGAGGCCATCAGAGTCCCGGACCAGCTGCTGACTCCCTAGGTCACTTCCACTCTCACGTCACCTGCTGGTCCCCCCATCTGTCCCCTTCTGGTGCCACTTGTTCTTTGGTGACTCGCTCTCTCTTCTCTACCCTCCCCTCTCCCTTTCTCCCCCCCTTCACCATGGCAACGCAGTACGGGAGCCCAAGTGCTTCCAAAGGACAGAATGGGAGGATTGTATATTTAGTGCAAAACAGCCAATTCACCTGCAGTTCCAAGCCAGCACCCAAATTCCCATGCACCCACCCCTCCCAGTTGCATCTGCATCACTTAACCCTCTCCCCTCTAATCGGCCGGCCGTCAGCAAAGCTGTTCGCATCTTCTCATTTTGATGGAAGATTTTATTTTTAAAAAAGGACAACACCAGAAGTGGTCGAAAGCGCACAGCATTGTGTTCAACTAAGTTTTAAGCAGAGTAATCCCGCTGAATTTAATGATCCTAAATCAGAGAGCCAATGTAGTGTAGTGGTTGGAGTAGGACCTGGGAAACAGGGTTCAAATCCTTGCTCTGCCATGAAGCTCACTTGGCAACCTTGGGCTAGCCATTGTCTCTCAGCCTAACCCACCTCACAGGGTTGTCATGAGGATAAAATGGGGAGGGGGAGAATAATGTACACCACCTGGAGCTCCTTGGAGGAAAGGTGAGATATAAACATAATAAATAAAGGAATACAATGGGTCTACTCTGAGTAGGACTAGCATTGGCTACAACCCACACATTTCCCCCAGGCTGTCTCTCCCATGCAGCCTGGGGCTGGGGGAGTTTACTAGAGGGGTGGTAGTCTCCTGCTACGTGCTTTCTAATTCAGATTTGCTTGCATAAATTCCAGCATTGCCTTCTCCTGAATGGAATGCTTCCCTCCTGACATTCTCAGTTAGAGATACTGTTGAATTTGAAGGGGTTTTTTTAATGGAGGGTTTTTAGGGGCAGGGCACGAGTGAGGAACCTCTTCCCACCACAAAGGCTGCATTCTCTTCAGGAGAACCTTCCGAGGGCCACATGTTAGTGGTGGGTGGTGCCCATGATGGTATAAATAGTAAGCATTACTAGGCTGATTAGCTTTCCAGGTTTTCAGACAAGGATTCTCTCCTAACCCTACCTGGAGATTGAACCTGGGACAGATGCTCTGCCACTAAGCTAAGGCCACAAGCTGATGACATATCCCTATTTACCAGGGACTGCCTCTAGTAAATGTCTGCCTTGCTTCTAATTTTGCCTTAGGGAGGGGGATGATTTGAGGCAACTGAGGCCTCTCTGCGTAATGAGAATTAAATCTTCTGTGTATAAGATTGCAACCAGCTCAGGCCATGGGGCTGTTTAGTCCCATATCCTATTTCACAGAGTGAACAGCCAGATGTCTCTTTTGGTTAACCTGCAAGCCGAGCACGAAGGCTACTGTCCTCTCCCATCATTATGCCATTCTGCTCTTGGATATGCAGGTTCCATTGAGCCCCTTAAGTATGGGTTGCAACCCACTCACCTTAAGCACACTGAAATTAATTGGCCCAAGGCAGTTATTATACCCATTAACTTCAATGGGTCCCCTCTGAGTAGGAACAGCATTGGAGACAAACCCAGGCTGCCTAGGGGCCCAGATCAAATGCATCCTCAGCCCTGTGAGCTTGAAATAAAAGGGAGCTGTATCTTTTTCTTTCTTTTTTCTGCTAAGGAATGTAAGAAAAGATTGTTGGGTGAAGTCAGTGGCCCATCTAGGCCAGCGTCTTGTCCACCAGATGCCTGTGGAAAGTTTGAAATCAGGATTTGGGCACAACAGCACTTTCCCTTGTGGCAGTTCCCGGCAACTGGTTTTCGGAAACATTGCTGCTTCCATCTATAGCCGTCTCCTCCATGAATTTATCTAATCCTCTTTTATAGCCATCCAAGTTGGTGGCCACCACTGTCTCCTGTGGGAATGAGTTCCCCAGTTTAACTGTAAGCTATAAGCATGGCTTGGTTTTAGAGCAGCCTTCCAGAAGCTGTTGCCTACCAGATGTTTTAGACTACAACTCCCAGCAGTCCCAGCCAGCGCATGGGATTTGTAATCCAAAACAAATGGAAGGCACCACGCTGCAGAAGGCTGCTTTAGGGTATCCAGGAGAGGGTTCTTCTCCTTCTAAAGGATCCTAAGTTGGAGAAAAGGGAGGAAAATATTCACCGCGTGTTCAGAAACCAATGCAATGCTCATGTCAGGAGAGCAAGAGTTTAAAAAATGAGGACTTGAAACAACGTGTAGAGAAAAGGATTAGGGGACTTTGCAGTCCAAGATGAAACCTGAGCAAAGGAGTCATGCCATCAAATCCAAAAACGATTCTCCCACTTTCTCCTTCATTCCCTCCCCAGCGACAGTGACACCTTGCCACGCAGAAAGTGGAGAAGCTGATCCCCAAGAGACTGCTAAAGCTTTGCTTGTGAATACAGGTGAGAAAGAAGATGAAAACGGCGCACACTGCGTCGGTATTCTCAAGAGATCACAAGTGGTACCTAATAACTAACCACCAGCAGCTTTCTTTTTTTCTGCACAGCATTCTTCAAGAGCTATGTTTAGCATTCACTCTCCCTCTCCCTCTGCAGAGTACCACTGAAAGAGCCTCAAATCAGTTCAGACTTAAGCACCCTCAGCTAAGAGCCAAGGCTGGTGGGTGCAGACAAGAGGGAGGGGGGATGAGCCTCTTCACTCACTCATTTCTGCCTTCCCAATCACAGTCTGGTCAGGAAGAGAGAAAAAACATCCCAGCAAGTGAGTAACAGAGGAGAGGAATCTATCGCAGTAATTACTGCACTATGTGCTGAGAAAGACCTGCCAGTACAGTGGTAGCTCGGGTTAGGTACTTAACTCGTTCCGGAGGTGTGTTCTTAACCTGAAACTGTTCTTAACCTGAAGCACCACTTTAGCTTTCCATGTGCCTGAAATAGTCGGGCATCCACCAAGAGAGGTTAACCGCTCTGTCTCTGCATGATGTACTACTCTAGGAATTGGGTCGTGGCTTCAGACCAAGCTATGGGCCTTGGTGGCTATGCTCTGCCCACAGTTGGAGGCCGCAATGCTTCTGAATGCCAGTTCTTGTGCTCAGACCCTCCTTGTGGGTTTCCCATTGAGGCACCTGGTTGGCCACTGCGAGAAGAGGATGCTGGGCTGGATGTGCCACTGGCTTCACCCAACAGGCTCTTCTTATGTTCTTAGCCCTAGGATGTGGAGTCCTTGAGAAACAGTATTTGTTGTTTATTTGCCAGCCCTTCCTGAGCAGATTCACTGCTACTAGAATCCACACCCTGTTCCCTGAGCCTCACCTCTGTTACTGGATTCTGGTGAGCGGGCCGCAAATTCCTCAGCAGATCAAGACATAGACCCTTGAACGTCAAGCCCCACTGCCCAGAAGAAGCTAGTGCTGCATAAACAGCCCAGGGGCTTTAAAGGAGCTTTTGGCCTTGACTCCACAGCCCAGACTAGAAAGCCCTTGACAATTCTTCCAGGCCAAAGCCGAATCAACTGACTCCTTCTGTATCCGCTGCATGATTGCTAACCATGGTCCTGAATGAAAGCTACTGAACACACTGGATCAGCACCTCTGTCCCTGTCCAGGGTGCTGTCTCACCTCAGCACCACCAACTCCAGAATCACAGGCCTGCTCATCTCCAGCTCAAGTTAGGCCAGCACCTCCTCGCAATGGTGGAAGCTGTGATGGATCAGGACCCCTTACCTCGTTCCAACCAACCTCCACTTGGGGCAGGGGATTTTGCTGTCTCTCTACAATGGATGGGATGGGATGATCCAATTGCTCACACAGTAAAGGGCTCAAGGAACCTACCTCTATTTAAACAAAGAGGCTGCACGTCGCATCTCTGCATGGTTGCCTGCTCCCAATCAAAACTCGTGCAGAGACACAGGGGTGTGGGATTCCTTCTGCGGCCAAGTCATTCTCTTACACACTCTCAAAAGAAAACATTTTGGGGTGTGGCCAAGAAAGAGGCATCCAATTTTAATTCAGGAAACACCACCTACGAAACACTGCTCTGTGCTTGACATTAAAGGATAATGTCAACTTCAAGAATATCTGAAGGGACTAGCCGAACACATGCAGATACACAAGACAGTCTTAAAAAACCAAAAACAACCCACATGGAGCTCATGCATATTGGGCAGAATTCTGCGACTGCAGCCAGGGAGAGCAGGGTTGAAATCTCTGCTCAGCCATGAAACTCACCAGTGGTGGCCGTGAGCCGGTCGTTAGCTCTGGGGATAGCCTACCTCACAGGGTTGTTGTGAGGACAAAATAGCAGTGAGGGTGGCAGGGGGAGCTATGATTTCTAGCCTGAGCTTCTTGGGAAGAAGGGTGAGGCTAAAACATAGCAAGAAATAAACAGAAATGTTGGTGTCTGAAGTGGGTAAACCGAAAGGCATCGCTTTTGCACACACCAATTAACAAAAGGTTACCGTCTGCTGGGAAGTTCTTGTGTTCAGACTTTGCTGAAGTCAACAGGAGCTGTGCAAAGTCAAGCCACATGTGCAAAGAAAACCAGGGCACGGTTAAGGACTGTTTTGCAAAGAGCCCTTAAGAGAGTACCCCTTCAATTTTTTTGGGGGGGGGGCATCCCCAGAGACATCATTCTTAATTCTTTGAGGGGGGATTTGTCTCATGCTGCATTCTGGAGGGAGAGAGAGAGAAGAGGAGAAAGAAAGAAGAGAAGGGAAGGGAAGGGAAGGGAAGGGAAGGGAAGGGAAGGGAAGGGAAGGGAAGGGAAGGGAAGGGAAGGGAAGGGAAGGGAAGAGGCAGAGCACCTCAAACACAGTATCTGATTTTGACAAGGAGCCAGGTAAGGCTGCACAGCTAAGGAGGATAATGAGCTCATGGCTTCAAGCAATATTCCATCCAGGACAAGCCTCCTTCACCAGCAACTGTCAAGACTCCGTTCCAGAGGGAACAAAGTTTGCAAACTCACCATCGCGTGGGAGCACAGACTGTTAAGACGGAGGTCATCAGCCTTTTTTAGCCTGTGCCTATTAGTTAGATTTATAGCCCGCCTCTATCCTAAAGGCTCGGGAAAGATAAATTCCTGCCTCTTCCTCCGCCGTCCCCCCAAATGATAATAAAGGCCACATCCGCACCATTCAATTTGGTTTTGATATTTACATTCCACTTTTCTGACAACAATGCTGAGTCCAACGCAGATCACAATAAGGACAGCATTAAAAAAACCAGCAAATGTTACACTCGCCATAATCATATCAAAAACACAACAGCATATAAGTAAGGCCAGTGAGGGGGGAGACCAAATAAACACACCCAACAATTAATACAATCCAATATGAGCTCCTAGTGATCCATAGTGTCAGAAACAGGTGCTGAACACCAGCCCTGTGGCAATGGACATCTTCTCTCTGGGAAAGGGCTTCTTCATCCCCGGAAACAGCAGAATCCCAGGCAAGAAGATCTTTCTTGCTCACCCTCAAAGAGAGAAATCAACCCTTTCTATGTTGTGGTATAATAGTTATACCGCAGTTCCAAGAGTTCCCTGGCCTGGGAAGGGCAGATTGTTAAGTCGTACTGGGAATTGTAGTTCTATGCAGAGTCCCCTAACAGCTCTCAGTACTCTTAACACACTACAGCTCCCAGAATTCTTTGGGGGAAGCTTTGACTGTTTAAAGTGGTATGATATCGTTTTAAAGGTATGGTGGTGGCTGTGCCCAAAATTTCAAGAAATTCACTGGAATTTCCCCCAGGGGCTTTCTTCGCAGAGCTCCTAAGATTAGCTCAAACAGACAGGTTTGCATGACTTCTGGAAGGTTCCCAAGCTAGGACTCTGGGTAAGTTTGCAAGTTACACAGTTGGAAAGCAACACCTGAATGAAGAATGCCCTTGTTATCAGAATCCAGTGTCTGATGTTTTCATTAAGAAGGGGACCCCCTCAGCAGACAGAGGAGACGGTAACAGGCAAAGGAAAAAGGCAGGGCTGTACACAATGATAATCTTACTCAGAGTAGAAACCTTTGAAATTAATAGCAGAAAGAAGGCTGAGGAGCAGATGGTGAGAATGGCAGTAAAGGTAGCCTCATAGGGAGAGGGGGGTTCCCAAAGTAACCCTACTCCCAAATAACACCTGGGATTGTAACCATAAACTGTATGTTCTACGTAGAGTAGAATTAATGGACCTAAGTTGATCATTTCCATTAGCTTTAATGGGTCTACTTGGAATAGGTCTAGTATCAGATATGACTATAGGAGTCAACACTGAACACTTGTAGTTCAGATCGATAATTAAGGAGTGCCTGTGGATGACCTATTGATAAACCTATCATCTAAATAATGCTTCCAAGCTTTGAAAATGACCTGCCACTCAACAGCCATGAAATTTACTAATTAATTAACTAATTAATTAATTTCTTCAAACATTTACACCTGCCTTCGTAATACAACCAAGGTGTCTGATGCTGGAAAATGTCTGGTAATATTTTGGTCCTGGAGGATGATAAATACTGTACCAGGAGAAGGATCTCTCCTCCTAGCCTCATTCTCCAGAGATGATATGCCCTAATTACTACTACTACTACTACTACTTTAAAAAAAAAGATTTCTGTTCATCATAGCTTTTTCCACACATTGCAGAGAGCAGTTTCAAGCATTTAGGTATGGCAGGGAGGTGTAAGGCATTGGCATTGCCTGTTTCAATGGCTTTCCTGCAAACATGAGACTAGAACTGTCTAAATCTGCATGTAAAGCAGGGAATGTGGCCCTCTGGGCCTCTCTACATGGCCCTTGGAACTCTTCCTTAGGCCACACCCCCAGGGCAGGCCACACCCCTGACCAGCCCTACAAATTGCTTTTCAGCCCATCCTTCAACAGCAATCATACCTTGTGCAGAACAAGTAGGGGAACCTTTCTGACCAGTCCACCAGTCAATCACATGACATCATCACAACACATACCGTGGCAGGTGGGTTGTCCTGCCCACCTGTCAAAATCCCTTGTGTGGGGTTTCCAAGTGCCCAACAGCTAGTGCAAGCGAACCACAGAGCAAGGCGTGTTGGCCAGTCTTCTGCTTGGCACTTTGGGCACAGGGTTGGCTGGGTGGTTCTTTCTCCCCTCCTCCTCCTTCTCAGCTGGCGTGGGATGGGGAGAAAGAGACGTGCCTTTTGAAAGCACTGACTACATGTGGGAGAAGACCCTCTCACAGCTGATACATTTTTAAAAAATAATAAATCTCCAGGGTGCTTGCTATAGCTGCACACAGGAAACAGGCAGCACAGTCAAACCGAGCAGGATTTCACACACGCCCACCCCACTCATAAGCTGATGAGCGGGGGCTTAAATCCTGCTGGGAACAGGTGCGTTCAGCCAACGCAGAAGTTTAACCCAGCTCTCCCACCTGTCAGCTGACATCATTCGTGATTTAAAGATGGGTGTGGCTTAGAGGGGGGGGGTAAATGGCCTCACAGGCCAAAGATTAGCCTATTTGGCCAGAGGTTGTCGTCCTCACCCAACAATGTAGAAAGCTCTGCATTTTGTAGCGGATAAAATACAGTGGTACTTCGGGTTAAGAACTTAATTCGTTCTGGAGGTCCGTTCTTAACCTGAAATTGTTCTTAACCTGAGGTACCACTTTAGTTAATGGGGCCTCCTGCTGCCGCTGCGCGATTTATGTTCTCATCCTGAAGCAAAGTTCTTAACCCGAGGTGCTATTTCTGGGTTCTGAGTCTGTAACCTGAAGCGTCTGTAACCCGAAGTACCACTGCTGTACAAAGAAAGGAGTCAGGTATGTGACTCCGCCCACTTCTGATTCTGAACCCGCCCAACACTCATGCGGCCCCTGAAAGGCTGTGAATGAGGGGATGCGGCCCTCAGGGGTGTGGGAGGAAAATGTTCCCTGCTCCTGAGGTAAAACAAGTAAGTGCTTGAATTCAAGGGCTCTTTATCCCAAGATAATGGAGTATCAAAATGGAGGAAGGCTGTAGCCTGGCGCCAGAGCTCCTATAATGCCTGCAGAGGGTTCAAGGGTCAATCCCCAATGGCACCTCCAGGTAGGACTCTGAGAGACTCCTGGAGAGCTTCTGCCAGTCAGGGTATACAATACTGAGCTAGATGGAGCAATGGTCTGACTTGGTATGGTGCGCCTTTCTATGCCGCTCCCCAGTTTGATGGAAAGGCAACCCCGATTAGATTGGCGACCCATTCCTCCGCACATCTCCTTTGGGGACAGCAAGGATCAAAACCCAATCAGTTGAGAGGGAGGCTATTCAAAAGACAAAAAAGAAATCTAACTTTAATAAAAAAAATAGCAGTGTGTGTGTGAGAGAGAGAGAATCAAACATGCAAACTGATCAATCTATTTTCCTCCCGTCGGCTTTGCAGACTAATCCCAGCCTATTTCTTCTCTGACACAGGCGAATGCGATCTGTCGTGTTCTGCCAAGTGAATTCACGGCCAGGGGAAAGGGGGGGGGAGGCGACCGCCGCTGCTGGTTTAATGGAGTGCAGACGCTCCGTGGCCCTTTTTCCTTCTCTGCTGCTCGCCAGCCCTTTTTCTCCATATTCCCAGCGGCAGCCAGCAAACACACACTCACACGCTCAGATATCCACATGGCTTTTGAAGTGTCTGCCGCTGACTTCCAGCAGCTTGAGTGAAGAAATTGATCCACCCCAGCAGTAATCCATCTTGCTAAGGCCTCGGGGCTGCTGTGTCCACCTGCGTCAGTTTTCCACATAACAAATTCTCTCAGACAGACGCGGCTTTGACGATAAGCCAGGCTGATGCTCCTCTCTTTAAGGCCCCAGAGAGGGCCAGCATGACCTCTCCCCTCTGGGGGAAGGAGGTCAGCTGGGAGAGGCTTAATGCGGAGGAAACAGAAGGGTCAGAGCCGAAAATGGTGGCAAGGAAAAGAAAACGGACATCTTGAGGCCGCATGGGAGGGCCTCCTCCTAAACTAAATGGTCCTCCTATCCATCCTGCCTGTTGCATTTCCTCCTTAGGACTCCGGTCACAAGTACAATTGCCACAAAGGAATTTCTCCTCTCGAGGGCACTTTCGGGAAAGGAAAGGTCTTCGCTTCTTAGGCAGGCGTGGGAAGAGAAGGGTTTTGGCTGCTGCTCGGCTGAGCTCCTAATCCTTTAGGATAGCATTGACTCAAATAACCACTCCCATCTCCTGCTCTGTCTCATCAGGACATTCATCTGTCCCACACACCTGCTGTCCTTTGGCCAGGGCAGGTCATCGTCCTGACAGAAGGCACTTTTGCCCTTGTGTGCCTCTAATAATAATAATAATAATAATAAATTTTATTTATATCCCGCCCTCCCCAGCCGAAGCCGGGCTCAGGGCGGCTAACAACAACGGCTCTAGCATTTATATTGCTTTTAATTGTGTGTTTTTAACAGTTTAAGCTTTCAACTGTGTTTTTTTAAAATGATAATTTTATTGTTTTATTCCGTTTGTTAACTGCTTTGAAGTATACAAAATTATGCTTTTCTGGGCAGATGCCCACGCGAAACAGCTCAGGCACAAAACCAACACAAGGACAATAATACAAACTTTGCATTACAAATGATAATGCCAGGGATGGAATCAACTACATTTCTGCATAGCTTTTTCATTGTGCCTGGATTCAACCCTCTACATTGATCCCTTAAAGAGAGCTGACCCAGATGATCAAGGGCTGTTTCTAGCTAAGTTCTACTCAAAGCAGAGCCCTTACCCTCTGAGTAGCATGGGACACAACCCCAAACAACCCCAATCATCCATTTAAAGAAGTATCATGCCACTTCAAGGCCACGGCTTCCCCCAATAAATCCTGGGAGGTGTAGTTTGTTAAGGCTGCAGGGTGCTGTAAGGAGACCCCAGTTCGCCTCACAAAGTTGCTATTTCCAGAGTAGCCTAATGATCAATCCCTCTTCCCAGGAAACTCTGGGAATTGTAGCAATGTAAGGGTAATAGGGGTTTTCTAACAACTCTCAGCACCCTTCACGAACTACAGTTCCCAGGATACTTTGGGGGAGGTCGTGACTGTTTAAAGTAGTATAACAGTACTTTAAATGTGTAGTCCTGATGGGGTGTAGATCTTCATTGCTTAGAAAAATTCACGCTACCTGATTCCCAGCAGCAGCTCACGGGACTGCATTACCATGCATTAGTTGATCACAGACCAGCCTGCAGAAATGTCTGAGGCTGTGGAATTACTACAATCCCTGTTGAAGTTCTGAGCCATTTAAATATAAATGTGATTAAATCGATTTTTCCTCTTCTTTTTTCTTTTTTTAAAGGAACAGCAACGGCGATGAGGAAGCTTAGATAAACATCCCCCATGGACCAAAAGATCTTTGATTAAAATCACAAAAAGGGGGCACAGATTGGTGGGAGAATATCCACTTTGTATGCAGAAGGGCTTGGTTTCGATCCCTGGCATCTCAAGGTAGGAATGGGAATTATCGCCCGTCTGAAATTCTGGACAGATGCTTCCCGTCAGAGAAGAGAACCCTGAACTGGATGGACTTGTGGCCTGGCTCTGCATAAAGCAAATTCCTATGTTTCTGTGTCTTAAGAAAAGGAGACCATAGCTCAGTGGGAGAGAGTCTGCTTTGCATGCAGAAGGTCCCAGGTTCAATCTCTAGCATCTCCTGTTAAAAAAAGAACCAGGTATTAGGTGACAGAAAAGGCACCTTCTCTGCCTGTAACCCAAGGGAGCCACTGCCAGTCAGAGCAGACAACATCAACCTAGATGAGACATATATTTCAGCCTGTATAATAGTCTGGTCTGGCAGCTTCTGAGGTGCCTGTGACAGAAGCAAATAGCAGCAATTTCCAAATGAAGGACTGAGTGCCCAGAAGGAAGAGACCCATTTCTGAGCCCTGGGGGATGGATAAAGGGGAGACCAGGCCCACAGGAGGCAGTATTGATTAGCCCATCCCACAACTGCAATGAGATGCCTACTCAACATGTTGGGAGTCAATCAAGAAATCCCAAGAATACCTTTTGGAGTCTGAGAATGAAGCATGCTTTGAATTTTAAACCCAGAAGGAAAAAAAACTGAGTCCAACTGCATCTAAACTTTGGAAAACACTATAACGACAGTCTCCCACAGGATTTGAAGGACAGTCCCAATCGTTACTCTGCATTTTCACTTCCAGCTTTATCGCCCTGAAGTGTTCCGGCAATTATTAAAACTGCAGACTAGAAACACTTACAGATCCCTTTACGTGTTATTTTGGAGTGTAGATGGGGGGGGAGCGCGGGGAGCCCACAAAATATAGCACCCGACTGAAGCACCGTGGTGTGGGCGCCCAAAGAAGTGGTTAAAGCCTGCTAAGAAGGTCATTAATCTGTATTAAGCAATCTTGCGAGCGCTCATAGAATATTCATGATCATTCCAACTCCTGAGGGGGGAAAGGGGTGGTGAGTGAATGTGGAAGATCAGTGCAGCCACTCTGACGGGAGAGAAATGTTCTGTTTGGCTAAGAGGATGGCTTCATGTGGTGCTGAGGGGAGAGGATGAGCTTCAGTGAACAGAGGTGTTCTGGCAGGGAAGGCATGGGTTCAGAAAGGTGGTATCCCAACATATATCTTGCATGCAAAAGGTCCCAGATTCGGTCCCCAGCATCTTCAGGTAGGGCTAGGAAAGACCTCAGCCTGTTGCCCTTGAGAGCTACAGTCTTCAAATCTAAGGATAAGGCCATCAATGGCTGCTAGCCATCAATGGCTACTTATCTGCCTCCATGGTCAGAGGCAGTAATGCTTCTGAATACCAGTTGCTGGAAACTGCAAGAAAGGAGAGTGCTCTTGTGTTCCAGTCCTGCTGTCAAGATTTCCAGAGGCATCTGGTTGGCCACGATGAGAACAAGATGCTGGACTAGATGGGCCACTGGCCTCATTCAGAAAGGCTCTTCTTATGTCATTATACAAATCTGGGTGCAATGCTGAGCAGAAAAATTGAATTAAAAGCCTCTACCTTTTACACCAGGGTTTGAGAACCGCTGGTGTAAAACCACTGGCACTCCAGATGTTGTTGAACCACATCTCCCATCCTCCCTGAACCCCAAAGTCCAACAAGATCTGGGGGTGCCATAGGTCATCCCCCCACTACAGGGAGTGCATCTCCTAAGATGATACATGTGTGCATCCTTCAACAATAAAAAATATAATGGCCCTTTGGTTCAAACCAATTTTTTTCCACATGCAAATATATGCAGATTTAATCAATTAGCCGATTAGGGCAAAGTAAACACACACACACAACCCCTAGGAAACCAAAGCTCAGCCTGCTAACCTAAGCCCTGATTATACCACTAAAGAAAATGGAAGAAGAAAGCGGGGCAGGGAGAATTTACAATGCTTTCATTTTTAATCAGTTAACTGGTTCTCAATGCGAGAGAGTGAAAAAGAAACCATCTCCCATCCTTGCCCCGGGATGCCCCCAAAGCTAGCAAGTGGCAGACGACAATCCCAGTATTTATGGGGCTGACAAGGAAGAGAGAGTGGTTTTTCCAATATTTAATTTATCAAGTGGTTCTGCTTTACCTCCTACGTCACTGCTGGGAGGAGCAGAGGGTTTATGAGGCTGTAAAGAGGAGGCCTTTCTGCAGAGCCTTCCGACACGCGGTTGTGTGGGCAGGAAAGAAAGTGCCCCCATGATGCTTCCACAGCTTACCCAAGATGGAGTTAGTTAGGGTTGGTGAGGTGCTGCGGCTCAGTGGTTAGAGCACCTGCATTGAAAGAATGTTTCCGCTGAAATCCCTGGCTACTCCAGCAATGCCCACGGGTGTCCCTTCTCTGAAACTCTTAAGAGCCTCTGCCAATCAGTGGGGACAATTCTGAATTAAGACAGGCAATGATTTGACTCAGCGGGCCAGATTCTCACCTGAGAAACCTTGTCAGTGGAAACCTCCAAACAGACCTGCTGCTGGAATTGTGCTTTCACTGCTCCCCTCCCACCACGCTCCCCAAAATTTGCTCAGGGTGTGTGTTTCGTTAGACTCCCCAGAGCAGCACAGGGGGGGGGAAAGAGGGGGTATTGTTTAATCAGCTGCACAAGTTGAAAAGTTTGCATGGACAGAACAGTGTGACGTTGAATTCCACATAGTATACGGCAGCTTCCTATAAAACTGAGGAAGGGCTTTGTGCTTTGCATGAAGAAGCTCCTGGGTTCAATCCCTGGCATCTCCAGGTATGGCTGGAAGTCCCCCTTTCCCCAAACCCTAGAGAGCTACTGACAGCCAGTGTAGACAATACTGAGCTAGATGAATGAACGGTCTAGCAGTGTTACGGCTGTCAAAGGTGCTTCTTTCCCACCCACTCCGCCCCCAAACTGCCAACTTTGGACATCTGTTGAGGGCTGTGCGGCATAGAGAGGTTCAGCTTCCTTTGCGACACGTCTGGCGAACTGCTCTCGGTTGTCGGAAAAGGAAGCACCTTCAGAGCCTAGGTCTCTCAAGTCTGCGGAGAGTCTGGGCCAGGTCTGGTGGCCAAAAGGATTAGGACAGGAAAATGGATGGCATAGCAGCAGGCTGCTGAGACATCAGAGGAGCCCACCCGGGTGTGAAAACAGCCTGGGAAATGAGCGCGGAGGCGTCATTAATTATCGATAACGCCTGCGCACAGTAGATAAACAAGCCAGCACACCCAAGGAAGCAGGTTGATGGAACGATCGCAGCACCTCTCTTTAGAAACCGCTCACACATACATACACACACACACACCCCGCTCAAGTCTTCTGTGGCTGGCTGCACCCCCACTTTCACTAAACTTCTCCGCCGCCAGTAGCTCTACATTTGAAGTGCCCTGAAGGCTCACCCAGAGCTGCAGGGCACGATTAGAGAAGGCATTCGCTGTGCCCCAAGAGAGTTCCTTGCCTTGCAAAGCAGCCGTGCGAGATTCTGCTGAAGCACACTCTGTGTGTGCGCGCGCGCGCATGTGTGTGACCCATATTTTTCGAGCCTGGCTCATTCCTCATTTAGGAGGAAAGCCGGGAAGTGTGTGTGTGTGTGTCACAGAGAGAAAGTGTGCAAACCAACCCTTGGCGTTGGCTTCACCGGCTGTTGATGCTCTCAACTCCAGAGTGCTCCTTAGAATCACTGAAAGGGACCCTTTGAGGCCGTTTAGATCAATCCGCAGCTGAATGAAAGGACCTTGCGGTGGTGGCATCCCAGAGTCAGATGGCTGGCTGGCCTCTGCTTCAAACCCCACAGTGGAGGAAAGCCCATCCCTGCCTGACGCAGAGTCAGTTCCATTTTCTAACACCTCCTAACATTCAGCTGAAATCTGCTTCTTCCATAGTTTCCACCCATAGCTTCTGGTCTCTGGAAGAACAGAGAACATGCCCACTACATTTTCTGCATTGAAGCCCTATGGAATCCACTTCCAACAGGAGACAGTGACGGCCAACCAACATGGATGGTTTGAAAAGAAGATTAGGCAAATCTATAGACTCTCCTTCCTTGGAGGTTTTCAAGTAGAGGTTGGATGGTCACTTGCCATGGATGATTTAGCTGAGATTCCTGCATTGCAGGGAGTTGGACTAGATGACTCATGGGGTCCCTTCCAGCTCTCAAATTCTATGATTCTATGATCCTATGGGAGGACAAGGCTATTGACAGCTACTAGCCATGTTGGCAATGCTTTCCCTCTGTCCGAGGCAATATGCCTCTGAACACCAGTTGTTGGGAATCACAGGTGAAAAAAGGTGATGTTAGATTCAGGTCCTGCTTGTGGGTTTCTTATAATGGACACCTGGTGGCCACTTGGAGCACAGGACACTGGACTAGATGGGCCTTTTGACCAGATCCAGCTGCAGGGCTCTCTTATATTACTGTTGTTGTTGTCACCATTTATTTTTTACATCCCACCTTTCCCCCAGACTTGGGTTCAAGGTGGCTTATTTACCATACTGCCCTTGGGTGGCTTTAAAAGGGGATCGGGACAAATTCACAGCTAGGATAAGGCTAGTAGCAGCTGCTTGTTAAGATTATTTATATAATGCCTCCCCTATTTTTAGAGGCTCATTAAGAAAATAAGGCAGGAGGAGAAAGGCGAGTCCAAAACACCTGGAAGGCATTACAGTGGCTATGCTTGACTTGGGTGATTGACAGATGGAAAGGTTTTGCCTTTCCAGCATCAGATTGGTTGGGATTACCACTTTCAACTTGTAATGGCCAGAGGGGGAACATAGACTGAATCCGGCTGCTGGAGTCAGTTTGCTTCGGAATGCCAGCTTCTGTGAATCACGGGGGGAGAGTGGTTTTTGGGGGTTGTTTCCAAGGCCCTTGTATGGGGTGGGGGAGCACTGTGATCGACACATACACACTGCAAGAGTGGGGCTTGTAGTAGTTTCTCCTCACCTTCCCTGCCAAGGATGGAAAGCAAGAATATCAATGTGGAACCCTTGCCTTCTGCTTCTTTACCAAGCAGGTTGTATGTGGATTGGTTCAAGAGAGGAGGGGCAAGCGAATGGGCATGCCCTGCCTCACCCACTTTCACTTCTGGCCCCGCCCACCATGGTCATGTGGCTCTCAGAAGGTTGCTGAGAAGGGAGGAGAATGCAGCCCATTGGGAATGGTTCCTCGCCTGTGCTCTGGCCACCCCACCACACTTGCCAGCTCAATAAAGCAAATCCTTACACATCCTTACAAATGGGCTGTATCAGCAACAGCTTCCCCAAGCTACCAATTTAGTTCTTCTCAAGGGGCTTCCACCCATGCTTGCTGCTGTCATCCGTTATCATCTATGCAGACAAAAGTCATAAAAACACTTCCTCCCAAAATGTGCAGGCCACTGTGGTCTCCTGGTTTTGTACATCCATTCCCCTTTATTGCTATTATTAGTATTTTTTTAAAAAAGAAGCCCTACTAACAATTATTGCAGTCTTTCAAGTGGATATGGTGCCTTGTTGCCCTTGGTTACACGAAAAAAGGAAGGTAAAAGGGGGGGGGGTGTTCCGTGTCCCACTGGACCAGCTATGTTAACCTGACGTAAATTGTTCTTAACATGTGCCAAGTTGGAGAGAGGAAAAGGCAAGAGCTGAAATTTCACATGATGCAGGATGAGTCCAGTTTGAAGGCAGAGGCTGCAGGCACACCATACATATTAAAGCACATTCTCCCCCATCCTCCAAGAATCCTGGGACCTGTAGTTTACCCATTGCAGAGCTACAATTTGCCACAAATTACAGTTCCTAGGATATGTGGTGCATTTGCAGCCAAAATCTCTGAGCCCGGGGCACTAGAGACTCCACCTGAGACATGGGGAGTTGGGGAGGGCTGCTTCATTGTGCATAATGCACCACCATCCTGGCATTTTGCAACTGGCAGCCTGGTGCAGAATCTGGCTCCCCTGCCAAGGATCTTAGCTTTTAAAAATGTGAACCAAGCTTCTAGCCCTCATGGGTGCTGCTTGGGGAAGAATGCTGCACCTGCGGGGAGTGGGGAAGCAAGTGCTTATTGGGCAGTGCCTGTGATGTCTCTATCTCATGTCCTCTTGTCCCCTTGCCTACACCATATCAGGGCCTCAAATACATGCCAGGCATCTGCACACACAACCCAGCCTTGTAGCATTTCCACATAAGATAAGATCACCCAGCAAATTAAAAGGAACATTGTCCTAAATTTAAAAGGGGAAAGAAAGGGCAATACTGTTGTTTTTCTTCAAGAAGCAAAGCAGCTCCGCAGCAAGCCAAGAGATGTGAGGCACAATATGCTACAGACTCCTCCTCCTCAGAGATTGTGCCTAGTACATAAGGGCAAGATGTGTTGTTGTTTTTTTTAAAAAAATGCAACATGTCATCTGGATAGGCTTGGTTTATTAATATTTCACAGCGTCAAGATGCAAGCTACACCTACGTTCATTTTTATTTTTAAACAAGACACCCTGGGTCCAATTATAGATTAATCACATTTTGTTTATCATGGTATCCGTCGCTTTCCCATTCTGACAAAAGATAAGGAGAGGAATTAATAAACCATTAGTTGATTGCTGCTTTTTAAATTGTTTTGAACACCAGTATGTTTTGAATTGGGGGTAAGAGGACTAATGCATGCAAAGTTACAAACGAGCATTTATTTTACCTATCTGAAAAACAGTGTTCTCAGGTAAAATCATCAGTGGAGTCTAAAAAAACAAGTAAATTGGTATTTCCTGTGATTCCACCCATACCCACCAGGTTCCATTTGGGCTCCGCCCAAAACCTGCCATTTTCCATTCTGGTTCTAGGCTTCTCTTACTGTCATAAATATTCGGGAGGGAACACTTTTTCTCACTCACCCACTGCAGTGATACCCCAATAATCCCCCCCCATTTTGAAATCCTGTCTCCTCAATTGACCTTTGCCCTCATCACTTTTGATTTAATCCCCATTACTTATGGACAGTTTAAGCTGCCCAACAAATGACTCTGGTGGGAACCAAGCAAAACACTTTGCTACAAAAATGTGCCCCATCTGCAAACTGATCTGCACTTTGCAGGGACAGTTCAGTTTCTCTGGAAGGCACCTGCAGAGTGTTTCTCAAACCTTGCTAAGTGATGAAGGTCCTCCACTGCCAGATGACAATAGAGCTTGATTTTTAACAAATCCTCATCTAATTGTTCAAACTGGTACAGGTATACTCTGCTAAAACTGAACTGTTTGATAGCTCAGCTCTGAGCTCTTGCCAAGCACACTTTGCAGGTATTTGAAAGATTCTCCAAATTGGCAGGGACAAGAACTTGAGCAGCTGAAAGTGTGACAGTTTCAAAGTCTGGAACACACTAGTGCAAGGGTCAGCAAACTTACCGTGCCTCGGTAAGCGCCGATCACACGGTGGGCCGAAGGGCGGGGGAGTGTGTGCCCATATGTGCGCACACACGCTATTTCCGGCGCACTTTCGGGTCGGAGGAGCACCAGAAATAGCTTGTGCACATGTGCATGGGCCTCCTCCGACCCGGATGTGCACCGGAAATAACGCTTGCGCATGCGCACAAGCTATTTCCAGTGCTGCTCCGACCCAGAAGTGGGCAGCCACACAGCGCAGCGCTGGTAAGAGCGGGCGGCGGGGGTCACTGTGGGCTGGATAAACGAGTCCCTCAGGCCTTATGCGGCCCACGGGCCTTAGTTTGGGGACCCCTGCACTAGTGTCTTTGCAGTACCTCCTCTTCTGCACCATCATCTAAATTCACCTGGGGGGTGGGGGCTGGGCGGAAATACTTTACAGTTTCAAACCCATCACCATCGCTTCTCCCTCTTTGTCAATTATGACAAGTCTTCTCTATGCTTCTTGGTTTCAAAACTCAAAGACAACATATAATTTTGACAAGGGCTCACAAAACTTCAAAAGTGCTCTCTTTTTCTTCAAGGGGAATACAAGAAACCCATTAACAATCTCTTGCCAGTTCAGTGGGCATGTGGATGCAATTTGCTAAGGCCGTATATATGTATCCTGATATTAGGGAAAAGCTGTATGAATGCAAACCACAGCCTGCTAGGGACCCGCCTGGTGCATTATCTGTGCACAAGGTAGGTTGGCTTTGGCAGTAGCAGTGAATTTAAATGATATTTATATTTAACATATATGTATATATATATACATGGGCTGGCAGAAAAGCTAAGTGCAGAACACAGCCAAGATACCTCACTTACCACATACAGCTTCCTCTTACTGTGCTGCATGGCTTTACAAAGAAGATAGAAAAGCCGGAAAATTCGGCAAACACCGCCACCAAGATTCCATTTTGACTCCGCCCATGCCCCCGCCAAGATTCCATTTTGACTCCGCCCATGCCCCCACCAAGATTCCATTTTGACTCCGCCCATGCCCCCGCCAAGATTCTATTCTGACTCCGCCCATGCCCCCGCCAAGATTCCATTCTGACTCCGCCCATGCTCCTGCCAAGATTCCATTCTGACTCCGCCCATGCTCCAACCAAGATTCCATTCTGATTCCACCCATTCTCCCCCCAAGATTCCATTCTAACTCCACCCATGTTCCCCCCCCCCGCGATTCCATTCTGACTCCGCCCATGCTCCCGCCAAGATTCCATTCTGACTCTGCCCCATACTCCCCCCAAGAATCCATTCTAACTCCGCCCATGCTCCCGTCAAGTTTCCATTCTGACTCCGCCCATGCCCCCCCCCCAAGATTCCATTCTGACTTTGCCCATGCTCCCACAAAAACTCCATGTTGGCTCAGCCCACACTCCCATCAAGATTTCATTCCAGCCTACGTTTCCCCACTTTCCATAGCTGCTTTCCCACTGCATTCCATGGAGGAAATGTACACTCAGTACATGGAATCTACAGACACAGTTTGGTCACAGGAAGATGCGATGAGCGACACTGTATAACGAAAGGAGAGGGAAGGGTGGCATCCTAGACGATGGGAAGGGGAGAAAACTTGGAGGAGAGGGATAAGAGATTACAGTTGCAGACAATGTACCCTAAAATTACTGGGGGGGGGCTCTCCATCCCGCAAACACATGTCTCCTTGCTGCTGTTGCAAATGGACTGTTCACTGTTCTGGTTTGTGGATAAACTGCCAATAATGCCTAAACATAAGTTGAAAAAGTGATGCAATAGCTAGAGAGTTGTTTTCTGTTGGCAAGATTGGGATGGCAGGTCCAAATGCCTTCTTCAGCCCTTGGGAAACGACAGCATCGCATTCATGCACTGCAGAGCGCCTGTGTTTATACAGCAGGCACACAGGGTTGCACACCATCATGTCTGAAGTAGGCATCTTCATCAAACTCACATCCATGCACCGGGGGAATCACCCCAAGAGGATGTGTGCAGCTTCACCAAATGAGACAGCGGGAGAGAGTCATCTTCTGTAAATGTGTGAAGGGCCCTCATCTCTGTCCTCATAGGGTTGCTTATCAAATTGGAATTTCACTGAAAAGTGCTCCAGAAAGGCAGAGAACAGGATGTTTGGCCTTGCAGAGAAAGACAGAAAAGTGGGACACTCACGCATAAAGCAAAAAGAGTATTTTCTTTCCTTTCCTTCTTTTTTCAAAAGGGCTGGGATCTGTGGACTTTTAATTGGTTTAAGGCGGCCTTTGCCAACCTGGCGCCCTCTGGAAGTTTTGGGCGACAGCACTGGCATCTCACAGCTCTGTTGGCTGGGACTGATGGGAGCTGGTGGTGCAAAACATCTGCAGGGCAGCAGCTTAGCCAAGACTGGTTTAAACAGTGTATCATGATACTAATCATTGCCATCAGCACCAGAGTAGCAGAAGCATCAATCAAGACTTTGAAAGACAGATATTTTAAAATATTGGGCGTTTTTTAAAAAAAAAAAACAGGGAGAACCTTAAGCAAAGCCTGAGGCTCTGGTACATAAAGTTTAAATAAATCATTTGATTTTTACATTTGTTTTAAAGCTGTTCTGTCATTCAAGCAGTTGGCGGAGGGTTCAACAGAGTCTTTCCCCTACCACTTTTGAAATCCTCACAACAGCCCTGTGAGGTACACCAGGGCAGGAGAGAATGAGGTCCCCAGAATCACTCAGCGAACAGAGATTTGAACCCAGGCCCCTAGCCCAGTACCTTGTTGATGTCAGCACGCTATTGTATAATCATCAATGTTAACAACATCACACACATTGCAACAAATATAGGTGTTTTTCCTAGATTACCACTACTGGGAAATGTCTTTTCTCTCCAGCTGGCAAAAGCAGTATCAGACAGAACATTGGTGCACGATGCGCTCGCTCCGTGTGGGGAGGAAGGGGGAGGAGTCAGGAGCAACGAGGCAGGGAAATAGATCACTGGGTCAAAGGAGTGTTCTTTTGCGGAAGGTATCAACCCCACCAGATCAGCTTTCAAGAAAACCAAAGGTTAGGGATAAGATCTGGAATTTGCTTTAGTCCCACTACTCACCGTCCTGTGGCGTCGGCAGCGGCTGTGGAAAATAGTACCCTGGTTTGTCTGCAAAACAAAAGATTGGGGGGGTGGCATTAGTTGAGAGATTCAAGAAAACACTTTGAGCCACAGAGCTGTTGGCTCTTATTCCTCACTTGCACATGACACTGTAACAAACCAGTATTCAGAAACATCAAGGTGAACTCCGAATCCCTCTCAACGATCTGCAGATCAACTCAGAAGTAAGTCCCAGTGACTGCAAAGGGACTTACTTCCAGGTGAGCATGCTGTGACTGCAGCTGGAATGGTTTCTCCGAAGCTGGATCCTTCCATACTATCAAACCGTATGCCCTAAACACCAATCTACAAATGAGGGTGCTGGCTGCCTCCCTGAGTGACTACCTGTTCTGGACCTGCTTCCTGCCAATCAGCCATGTCTTTCTAACAGCTGTAATACATGGATTCAATTATCATGTAGAGCAGGGTTAGCCATCCTGGGGGGCCCCCAGCTGCCGTGGGACCACACCTCTCAACAGCGGAGCCTAGCCAGCATGGCCAATGGTCACAGATGCTAGAAGTTGTAGTCCAGAGGCGACCTCCTGATGTATAGCAATGTGGCAAAATATGATTTGCCTTCAAACAGAGGCAAATCTGTCGTGCCTCTGAATGATGCCCCATTCTGGGCTTGATTCCTTCCAATGGGGAAGCCTACCAAGGACGGACACTCATGCAGAGTCAGAGGGGCAGGCTCCCTTGAGAGCAGGTCAATAAGGCTCCAAAAGTAAGCCTTTTTTGGAGCCATGCCCGTCTCCGATGCTAATTCAGAATTTAAAAAACGCACACTGATGCTTAAGGGGACAGTGTTTGTATCCACACACAAAAGCACACACAAAAACCCAATAGTAAATATATTTCTCTTCTAGCACTGGGGGAGGTAAGGGATGTGACAGCAGCTGCCTTGGGCAAGTCAATCTGTCAAGGCCCCTCCTGACCCCAGCTGCGATGCAAATCAAACTATTTATTACCTATCGTGCAAGGGTCTCCCAAGACACTGATCCATCAAAGCCATTTGAGTTGATTGGTGACCTGTGTTTGCAAAGCTGCCGCTTGTTATCCAGTTAGGTTGGGGGAGGCTGGGAGAGGAGGGGGTGTCATAAAAGACAGGAGAGGCATAAGCAGCACTAAAACTGCCACCCCCACAACCCTGACCAAAAGAACCTCTTTTTTTTCGTTCTGCAGAATCAAGGAGTAAAGACCCTCTTCGGGCAGCAAGCGCGGGCCAATTTAAAAGCGGAAAGATGCATGCTCAAATACGGCCCACCCTGTGTGTAGAAAGCTAGCATGTCATGGAGAAACCGGAGTCAAAAATACAACTAGGCAACATCTGGAAAGAACAGCATACTAGTTTGTTAGAAAAACAAAAAGGCTAACATACCCTGTGTCTACCACTGCAATGTTTGGACCCTGTTTTTCAGGGTTTTGTAAGAAATCAAGGTTCTAGTCGTCTTGGCTGTGATATTAGTTGGGTGTGCCCAGCAGTAGTAACTATTTCCAGTGGTTGGAGGGGGGGCTGCATTTAAATCATCATCACAGAGAATGCCCCGCCGTGCCTGTACAGAGCAATCCTATAAAAAGAGATCGCTCTCCAGAAATGTAAAATGAGTACAGCTTTTCCCGGGGTGTGTATGTTTGTCCTCTGCTAACACCCGTTGTCACAATCCAACCACAGCTGTCAAATTTGCACATCTGCTTCTGTATGTCTGTGTCTCTTCTCCCCGACCACACACACTTGCGTACACCCCCCCCCCAGCATTTTGTACAACGCTGGGTATAAAATAGCTGCGTCTCGATAGAAAAGCCACCCACACACTTAACTGCCACACCCCAGTCTGCTTCTATATCCAGCACAAGAAGCACTTTAGGGATTCTCAGAAAATAGAGGCAAGCCCTGAAAATCCAAGCCAAAGGCAGAGCCTGGGACCCCATTTTCTTTGGTAGGATCTCAGCCTTGTGGCATGCGAAGTCAGAATGAAGGACAAAGGTGCCCTGGAGCTTGTGCAGAACGCTGTTCCTTTTCTTATGTAGGTGGGATTGGAGCAAGGGTAATCAACAGGGTGCCCCTCCAAGGTATCGTTGGGACTCAAAATATCCATCACTTCCAGCCAAGCCTGGAAGATGGGAGCTGCCATCCAAAAAGGATTAGGGATTTCCAGGACAAAAGGTGTGAACTCTGGTCAAAAGATATCATTAAGAACTACTGGTGGGTAGCCTGCAGATAACACCAGACGTTTTGGGAGGGAGTTGTTAACTGCAGGTTACACTCAGGGCGGCATTCTCTCCTAGGCAACCTCCCAAAGGCTGCATGCAAGCAGTAGGTGGAGCCAGAGGCTAAAGTGGGCAGGGCAGGGAATGCAAATTTCACCTTTGCATAATAGGCTAGTTTCCACACACACGCAAGGAGGGTTTGGAGCAGGGCCAGTGAGGGGGTGCGGTCTGAAGAGAGTTTCAGGGGCCAATTAGAGGGGCATGGAGTGTCAAATGTGGCCCCCAGGCCTGAGGTCCCCCATCCCTGCTTTACAAACAAAAATAGCAGAGGGTTGCTTGTTGACGGTAAGCAACATTGGGAGAGGACAGCTGAAAAAAGAAGTGATGGGGAGGAGATTTCACCACCCAAAGCCTCCTGGCTCCAAATCCCTGTTTCTGTCACCCACAGAGATTCAGTTTCAAATGCCCCTCCCTGCCCCCCTTGACTACACCCGTGATCTGGGCTATACCTCTATCATGCCATTTTAAGCAACTACAGCTTCCCCCAAAGAGCCCTGTGAGCTGCATTTCAGGGTGCTGAGAGAAGACACTGATTCACCTCACAGAGACACAGTTCTCAAGAGTGGTTTAACAATTGATCCCTCTTCCCAGGAAACTCTGGGAAGTGTAGCTTTGAGAGGGGTAGAGGGGTCTCCTGACAAATCTCAGGACCCTTTACAAAAACAGACTCTCCAGCGTGATTTGGGGGAAGCCGTGGCTGCTGGAAGTTGTGAAATAGCGCTTTAAATTTATGAGGGGAGATGGGGCCAATACAGGATGTTTCTGTCAAAATTGTATGAGAAAATGAAGCAGTGGAAAATGAGGTTTCATACCGGGTAAAATTTAGGTTGGTGGAAAGAGCGGGCCGTCTTTTGAGCATCATTGGGCAGAACTTTATATTGATAACGAGTGCTGTGATTCGCAGAAGTGCTTTGAAATGCAATATTAAAAACGTAAAGAAGGGCCCTGGTGAATGAGACCCATCTAGTCCAGTTTCCTGTTCTCACAGAGGCCAGTGCAAGGGCTCAGGGATGCTCAGAGGCAGGGCACAAAGGCAAGAGCCCTCCCTCACCTTGGCTCGCAAAAGGAGCCCTGATGGATCAGACCCAAAGGCCCACCTAGCAACTGTTTGCTTTGTTTTAGTTTGCTCCTGAGCATCTGGCAATTCAGAAGTACTGTATACTGCATCTGGCCATGGAGGTTCCATCTGGCCATCAGGACTAGTAACTGCCCCTCCCTAACCAGGGCTGTGAGCTACGCACAATGCACCCTCAGCACAGAAAGCACCATGCATTAGGACATGAGATTCAATACCCAGAGAACATCAGCTTTCACACACACACACAACTAAATATAAGCACATTCAGGCTCTAGGGGCTGTAAATGTAGATTCCTCCAAGGAAGTGTTTGAGCAGCGATTCCACTTATCTGGGGATAGGAAAGCAAGATGAATGCCATGCCAGATGAGACCAAAAGGTCCGTCGCCCTGTATCCAACACTGCCAAGTCAGACGCTTCTGGAAAGATCGCAAGCAGTGCACGAAGGCAGCCCCGGTTATCCTCCTACTTGCCCCCAGCATTTGATATTCAGAGATGCACTGGGAAACGCAAGGGGCTGCCTCGTTACCCCAGGTGTTTGTCCCTGTAGCCCAGTACTGTCTACCCTGTCTGGCAGCAGCTCTTGGGGGCTTTGGTAGAGAAGGGTCTTACCCATCGTCTGTACGTGATCCTTCTAACCCTAACCTGGAACGACATCTGCATGTAAGAGGGTGCTTCGCCACTGAGCTACAGGTCTTGTAGGAAACAACACAGGAAGCTGTCTTCTACTGAGTTAGGATTAACATTTGCTTTCCTGGGTTTCAGCAGAGAGTCTCCCCCAGTTCTACCTGGAAATTGAACCCGGGGCCTTCTGCATGCATCGCAATGCTCTACGCCCATCCACACACCGAGCTGCAGCTCTTCCCATATTGTGAACACAGCAATTTGACAAAGACTATGTCCACCTAGCTGATAATGTCTGCATTGACTGGCAGAGCACCTCCCTGGGGTTTAAGACTCCAGCAGCATTCACAGCCCCAAGTAGAAAGGCCGGGAAGTGAACCTGGGACCTTCTGCATGGAAGGCAGCTGCTCTGCCACTGAGCTACAAGGTCTCTCCTCTGAATAACCGTCTCTGCACATGGAGAGTCTGCTTAGCTATGACAGCCAATAGCAAGCAGCAGCCCGACGCGCTCCCCCCCCCATACATTTCAGGTGGGGCATCAATGCCAGGCATAAGGCATATCCCTCCTTGCTCCCATGGAATGGGAATTAGTTCAGAGACACAGCTCAGAGCGAAGAACGCAGCTGTTGTGTGCAAAACAGTTTTTATCGACAGGAGGAAATCAAAGAGGCACGAAGGGGTTGCATCCCATGTCAGTCCTCCTCAGAGCAGGTTACTGAAGATGACAGACTTTGGCTTGCTAATTTCAGCGGGTCTGCTCTGAACAGGACTCAAGTGGAAGCAACCCAAAGTCCTATGGGGCCATCCCTGTTCGTTCAGCCTGCATTTAAGTGTCAGCAATACATTATAGGTTTACTAAGCAAGCAAATTAAGAGAGCCACACCCTCCGAGCCACACCCATGTTGCCTTTAAGCTCCTCCCCCTTGTTTTCCCCCCCGCCACTGCCGCCACGTGCCGAGGGAGACACCTACAGTTGTTGAGGAAAAGCAGGACGGCGAATCCTAGTGTGGAGGTGGCCAAGAGGATCAGGCAGATGTTGCAGGGGATCATGAAATATCGAACCACTAGGGAGACTTTGTGCTGGTACATCCGGTCCCTCTCCAAGGAGCCGGGCCCCATGGGGTACTGGCAAGCGGTCATGCCGCTCACTGGGGCCCAGGCCCCAACCGGGAGATCCAGGATAGCGGTTGCTCTGGGCACAAGGAAGCTTTCGCCCCTCGCTTGCCCGTTTCCAAAATGGTGGCTGCGTTCTAAGTGTTCTCAGGAACCGACATCCTCAGGCTGGCCGGCCGGCATGAGGGGTTCAGAGTTCAGGAGGAAGAACCAAACATCGCGCAGACCATCTTGAGGTTGTAATCCAAATCTAGGCAAAGGGAAACCTAAGCCAAAGGAACTGGTGTCCCGTCAGAAAGCTTCCCCTCTGAGGGATTCGAAGAGTCATCCTCTCAGAACCAGTCAGGAGCGCTGGGGTTCCGTCCTCAACAAGCAATGCCTGCCATGGCAAAAACTGTGAGGGAGACTCTGAAGGGGCCCCCTGACTCTGGAACGCTCCCCAAATCTACCATCCGATTAGGAGAGAGGCCAGCTGGGGAAACAATGCAGGATAACTCCATCCAACGGTAACTCCTTCAGCAGACAGCTTTCGCGGAAATAAAAGGGGTTTAATCCTGGTTTTCAAGACTTGTCAAACCCTCAGACAAGGAGGAGTATGCTATTGTGGAGAAAACTTAGAGGGTGAGCGGGGGGAGATAGATCTTCCAAGAACCGCGAACATTAGTTGAGTCTTTGAGGGGGGGATCCTCACAAGGCGTGGTTCACTATTAAACCGTCGACCCGGTTGTTGGGTGGTCCTCGGGGCTGGAGCGAGTTCCTCCAGCCCATGCGCACCTCTGACAACGCGTGTTGTCAGAGAAACGCATGTTGAAGAGAAACACAGAAGAAGTGAGAATGAAAACAGACCCCTGCATGTGACACACACACACCCCGAAACTTAATCCAGAGCTGATGAATTCTCTTATCGCCAGGAGACGGGGCCAGAATCCCCTTTTCTCTGCTTCCTCTTTCAAAGGGATTCCAAAGTCCACCGAGGGCTCAGCTGCGGTTTCCTCGACAGCAGCTGGCGGCAGGGCTCTCTGGCTGGCGACGGGCTCTCTTGATGGGAGACGGATCCCGAGCTCCTTTCGCCGATGCCGGAACAGCTGCTGAGATGAGCTAAATGCACTGCCACCTTCTCTCCCCGCACACAGCCAGCACACCAGCCCTCGCTACCGATTCCTCACACACCAGAAATAAATAAAATCATCCCAAGAGTAAGAAGCATAAAAAAGGAAACGTGAAACGCAGGCTTGCAAAAGGGAACAGAGCCTCAATTCAAGAGTTCTGGCAACACAGGGTGCCGCTCGCAGCAAAGCTCAGGATCGGAAGCCGCCAGGCGTACAACACACGCCCAAGTTTCTCAAGCCGCCCCCCAACGACTCAGGGTGGCAAGAAAGCCAAGCGAGGAAACGAGACGACTGTCCGTGGCTGTTCCTTGGCTGTCCTTTGCCGTCCCCCGGGCACTGCTGCAGCTTTGCTGTCCTCACCCAGCGTGAGCTGTCCATCTCCGGACATCGGTCAGCGGTTCCATCCTTCCCTGACCCGGGTCTCCCTCAAAGCAAAACCAACAATGCAAGAGTTCAGCTGTGGCAAGGAGGGGTGTTGGAGGCTCTCCTCCGCGGCTCAAGAGGTGGAGAAGCGGTTAAAAACAAAGGAGAGAAGATAGCGGTGTGTTCCGGAGGGAGCTGCTGCCATGCAAAGAGGAGGCAGGACCCCTCGGGCACCACCCCCACTGCTTCCGAAAGATACCTCTGGAGCTACGGACACCTGTCAGCATTTCCAGGGAGATGGGAGGGAGGGGGGGGGAAGGAAGGCTCCGTTCAGCTCTCCCTGCCTCCCTGGAAGAGAGCGAAAGGGAAATTATCTCCCCTCCCTCCGCTCTCTCTCGCTCTCTCCAACCATCCAACCCCCGCCCCCCTCGACAAGCCCCGCGTCTCATTTGTGAACTCAAGATGTTGAAAGGGGCGGAGAAGGCTGTGTCAAAACTCATTATGTGTCTCTTTCTCAGCCACTCTGAGCTTCTCGCCTCTCTGCACACGCACAGACACACACACACACACACAAAAGGCGCACCCTCTGTCAGCAGGCAGGCACATACAGGCTGGGTCGCCTCAAGAGCTGATTTTTTTATTTTGGTATTTTTGAGTGAGTGGAAATGCCAGGGAAGATCCTGGCAGGATGGAGTGTCAAAGGGGCAGGGGGAGGATAGCAATATGGATCACGGTACAAGATGTAATGGAGTGCACGGGGCAGGGTGTGCAGGCGTGGGCAGAGAGAAAGGATGGGAAGACGGAACAGGAGGTCGCTACTTTTTGAAGGAAGGGAATTCCCTCTTTAGAAAAGCAGGGGGAATCGTCCCAGAGTTGTGAGCCGGGTGGATGCGAAAGCAGGGAGGGAATTAAAAACACCCTCCCCCAAGTCTCATAAAATTCTCGCATTGCAAGTGACATTCTTTCTCTCAGCTGCTGCTTCTCAGCTGGGACAAGGCCTGGGATGGC
This sequence comes from Podarcis melisellensis, assembly GCF_964234715.1. Lineage (NCBI taxonomy): Eukaryota > Metazoa > Chordata > Lepidosauria > Squamata > Lacertidae > Podarcis > Podarcis melisellensis. The sequence continues at coordinate 19,777,491 of NC_138540.1, read as the reverse complement.
TTTTTTTTTTTAAGACTGACAAAAATATTCGGAGAAGCCTATCAATAGTTTATCCCCACTCCCCCAGCTAAGTGAAGCATCCAGGCTCCAAAGCAGTATATCTCTGAATAAAGACTTCTAGTGGATAAAGTTTGATGAGAAAGCATTTGCCACCACACAACTGCTAGTGAGTTTCCCAGAAACACTGTCTGCCCACTGTCGGAATTATCAAAATTTTCTGCCTTAGCGCACATGTGCTACGACAGCCCGCACATGCGCACTGATAACAAGAATGGAGTGTGATGTGACCTTCAAAATGGGATTCGAGAGCAGACAAAAGGGGAGGGGGCTTTGCATGCAGAAGGTCCCAGGTTCAGGCCCCAGCATCTCCAGGTAGGGCTGAGAGAGACCTCTGCCAGAAAGCCCAGAGAGCTGCTGCCAGTCAGGGTTGACAATACTGAGCTAGATGGACCACTGGTCTGACTCACTATGTGCCTAGCTGATCACTGTAGGAAGCAGGATGATGGACTAGGTGGACCTTTGGTTTGGTCCAGCAAGGTTCGTCTTAGGTTCTTAAAATTGCCATCTTACACACTGTGAAAGCCTTCACTAACCTAGTGCCCTTCAGATGTTTGGAGACTACAATTCCCATCAGCCCCTGCCAGCACAGCAGCTGCAGGTCAAAACATCTGGAATGCACCAGGCTGGTAACGGCTGCTCTAATGCACCGTGGGAGCTGCTGCTGCTATACAAATTCTAATAAATAATAGTAATAATGAGCATATTTCAATTAACCGCTGCACTAGTGGGAGCTAGTCCAAGGATTCCTGCCAGTGCAATGGAATTTTGCCCCCTTCTTCTGCCCATGAGCACCCCAGCAGTCACCAGATCTGCTCTGAAGGGTGTGTGGAAGCCCTAGAGCAGATTTAGGAAGGAATGTGTTACGGGAAGAGAGGGGTGCATTGTCCCATGAAGAACGTGTGAGTTGTTCTGTGTGCACAGAGCGCTTCTTAGTGCTAGTGTGATGTGTCAGACTAGGACCTGGGAGACCGGAGTTCAAATCATTGAGTGACCTTGGACCCAGTCACTACCTCTCATCCTAACCTACCTCACAGGGCTGCTTGGGGGGGGTGAAACTAGAGAAGGGGAGAGGCATGTATGCCACCCTGTTAGAGGAAAGGTGGAATATAAATGTGATAAACGATGATAAATAGTCAAGTACATTGCATACCACCCAAACTCATTATTGAGAGCATCCAGCCTCCTACAGGGTGGCGGTGGTATGTGACCATTTCAATTTCCCACAATACTTCTGGCACAGCATTTCTCTGGAGCATTCTGGGAAATAAAAAATGGCGGAGGGACCCCACTGTGCCGAAGGCCCTCTCAAATCTAGAACTGGCCCTGCCTCTTATAAATTTTGCTCCTGACAGCAGAACCTCCAGGAATCACACAGAGGACCTGGAGGTGTGATTCAACAAAGGGGGCTGAGCAGCATTTCCACCCCACAGTGCTTTTGACAGGGACCTAAGGGTAAAAATGTGTCCTAAAGGGGAAACAAGGTCTTGCACCAATGAGGCAATGAGTTAAACACACAGAAACGCACCCTAATCAGCCTGTGGGACCGTCTCCATGCCTTAGCCAAGAATGCCTTGGATTTCAAAGCCATACTCTCTTGGAAACAGTTGGACCTAATCCAAAAGCTTTAAATCTCCCATCCCTCTTGCTCACCCCTGGAAGAAACATTGTGGGGAGGGGAGTGGCAAACAATTAATTTGCATGCCTCCATTTGCATGTTTCCATATGCAAAGCAAGCCTAGCAAATCTCATGAGGACGGCAGGAATGTGCCCCTTTGAGACGGCCCCCCACCAAATACGTGCAGGCAGGGTGCAAAGAAGCCTGTCCCTTTCCACGCTCCTTGGCAGCAGAATATGACCCCCCCCTTCCCCTGCACAGACAATGGTCTCGAAAAAGAGAAGGGGAAGGGGAAAGGGAGTAATTCACTGACAGAAGTGGACCTTGTCCAGGCAGACTTTTAACAGAGACCCGAACTGCGATCATCTATCTGTTTCTGGTCTGGCCAAATCAGACTGCAGGCGGAGGGCACAAAAGATGGAACATTCCTTCGTACAATCAATCAATCAATCAATCAATCCCTACACACAGAAATAAAGAGTCTCAAGGAGAAAGTCTCCCCCTGACATGCTAGATCTCTGTCTGCCTGTCTGTCTCTTTAGGGATTGATTGATTGATTGATTGATTGATTGATTGATTGATGTAAGGAGCATTTGAACATCTCCCTCCTGCAACACAGGGACACAGGAAGGTGCCCTATAGTAAGTCATGTCACTGGTCCATCTAACTCAGTATTGTCAGCACTGGTAGGCAGCAGCCTTCCAGAGTTTTAGGCAAGTGTCTTTCCCAGCCCTGCCTAGATATTCCGGTCGTTCTGCACTTAAAATTCATGCTCAACCACTGAGCTACAGCCCTCTCAACTCCAAATGAAATGGCATTAGCCTAGATTGTGGTTAACCACCTCGCTAGAAACCAAGACGATAAAGGGCAGATCTGAGGAATGGAAGCATGGTGAAAAGAACAGATAAGAGATCAGCCAAAAGGAAGAAAGCTGGGTCTCTGTTAAAGAGAGGCACATGCTTGTGGTGGCTCCTATGGCCAGGGAAGGAACCCTCTGTGCATGCTCAGAGGTGATTCCGTCTCACTCCAAACTTGCACAAACAGAGAAATAATCCAGTCATGGCTCTCCCTCCCCTCCAAGACTCCTGGAAAGTGTGCCTGCCTTCTAAAGGGTCCTGTGACTTGTTAGGAGACCCCAAATCCCTTCAGAGTGCTGAAAATACCAGAGTTCTCTGTGAAGAGGAATTGATTGATAAACCTCTCTTAAGTGCTCTGACCGCTGAGCTGCAGCACCCCCTAACCCCTCAAATCATACCACTGAAAATGTAAGACAGGAAGAGTCACAAATCTGTGTGGTCAAAAAGGCACACCAACAATGGCAGAAGAATTCCCTTTCCGCGTATTACTATTGTTATTATTCCTTTTGGCAAATAACATAAACACACCTATTGACATCTTCCCAAGCAGAACACAAGACGAGCCCTTCTGGATCAGGCCAGTGGCTCACCTAGTCCAGCACCCTGTTCTCACAGATGCCTCTGAGGAAACCCTCAGGCAAGACCTGAGCACAAAAGCACTCTTTCTTCCTGCAACTTCCAGCATCTGGCATTCAGAAGCAAACTTCCTCCAGCAGCCTAGCCGCCATGGGTAGTAGCCATATCCTTATCCTTCGTGAATTTGTCCAATCCACTTTTAAGGCCACCAGTTCCATAGTGGGAGTCAGTTCCATAGTTTACGGTAACTATGTGCTGTGCGAAGAACTCTGCTCTGAATTTTCCAACCTTCAAATGTCCCAGAGTTCTGGTGTTAGGAGAGGGAAGAAAAAAAATGGTCTCTATCTATGTTCTCCACGCTACACAATATCCTGGGGCCATTCCTAGGATTCAAATGATTAAATCCTATGGATTTATTGGGAACTGCTGCTGGCATAAAAAAGAGCTTTGCAGAATCAGGGCTAAGGTCTACCTGAGACTCCTCCAAGCTGTCCCAGTCATCATGGTCAATGGTCAGGGATGAGGGGAGTTGGGGGTAAATAACTTCCTGAATCTCCTGTCTCTGTTTGCTCATCAGCAAGCAGCCACCTAATTCCAACAGAGCTGTGTAGTCCAAGACAATTGCCAACGCAGACGGAGAAATTCTCCCCTAGAAACTTGTGATTCTTCAGCGCGAAAGATGCATCTCCTAGGCGCCCTCTGCTGTCCACCACTACAAACTGCGCAGTCTGTTCACTGCATTCCTTCCTACATCTCAGAAGCATGAGGTCATTTTCATACAATCAGAATTGTAGACTTGGAAGGGACCTCAAGGGTCATTTAGTCCAACCCCTTGCAATGCAGGAGTCTTAACATATGATCCCCATCCAGTTTGAAACCATACCGGACCCTGCTTAGCTTTGAATTACTGTATTACATTTGATTTACCCTACTCCAAGATGGGAGGAGAGGGGGGAAGCCGCCAGAACATTGGATCTGAAAGTGAAATTTAAAATTCCCAGAAAGGTAAACCCATTCACGGATAGGGATTTGTTTATAAGAATCGATTTTTTGTTACACTGTATTTTATTACGGCTTTGTTAAAACTTTAAGCTATTTTATTCCTTTTAACTGTATTTACAACTTGTTTAATAATTTATGCCCCTTTGGGAAGTCTTCATTGTTTGGGAGAGCGGGTTAGAAATTCCTAAAGAGAACATATATATATTCTCCTAGTAATGGGTTGCAAAAGAACATGGTGAAATTAAAGTATTGCATCTGCATTTCGTCAAAGCCGCTATCATGTGTTCCTAATGAGATACCGTATTGGCCCGAATAGAAGGCGCACTTTTTTCCAAAATTTGGGCCGTGAGAAGTTAAAGTGCGGGTTATATTCGCGACCTTACGCCGCCGGCAAAGTGGCACCCCCCCCCCGGAAGCAACCCGGGAGCATGGTGCAACGACATGCCACCCACCTGCTGCTCCCAAGTCTCCCCCAGCATCGGCTTAGGGAGGTAGTGCCAGGGAGTGGTAGTATCAGGAGGCAGGCCGCACTCAAATACAGTGGTACCTCAGGTTAAGTACTTAATTCTTCCGGAGGTCCGTATTTAACCTGAAACTGTTCTTACCCTGAGGTATCACTTTAGCTAATGGGGCCTCCTGTTGCCGCTGCACCGTGGGAGCAAGATTTCTGTTCTCATCCTGAAGCAAAGTTCTTAAGCACTATTTCTAGGTTAGCGGAGTCTGTAACCTGAAGCGTATGTAACCTGAAGTGTATGTAACCCGAGGTACCACTGTATTGTATTTTTCTGTGTATAAGACTAGGTTTTCCCCCCTCAAAAATTGGGAGGCGTTTTATACAAGGATATATCTCCCCATTTTCTTAAATCTGAGTCCCCCAAAATAGGGGGTGTCTTATACATGGGGCCATCTTATAGACGGAAAAATATGCTAAGTCTTGAATTTTAAAGGTGTGGCTTATTTGCGGGTGCGTCTTATATTCGGGCCAATACAGTACATATCCAAGATTTACACAAGAAAGATCATGGTTGGAAGAATACAGTGGTACCTCGGGTTACATACACTTCAGGTTACAGACTCCACTAAGGCAGAAATAGTACCTCGGGTTAAGAACTTTGCTTCAGGACGATAAGAGAAATCATGTGGTGGCAGCGGGAGGCCTCATTAGCTAAAGTGGTACCTCAGGTTAAAAACAGTTTCAGGTTAAGAACAGACCTCCGGAACGAATTAAGAGACAACAACAACAACAAATGTTTATTCGGCTTTACGCCCATCATGAAACAACGAATTAAGTTATTAACCTGAGGTACCACTGTACTCGGATGCCCTCCCCAGTGGCATGGGCTCATCCATCACTGGATCAGAAGACTACAGGAAGTTGCCTTATGTTGTGTAAGAGAAGGGGTTGTTACTTGCCACCAAGGCGCCCGTGTCCACAGAACCTCCAAGCTCCCCGCTCCCTTGGTCATGAAGTGGTAAGAGCAGATAACCTTTATCACTCTTGAAAAGTATGCAGAGGTGAAGGAGGAAGTTGGAAGAAGGGAGCTCTATCCCACTTCAGACCTATGTGCTGTTCCAGGGCTCACAAGTGATTCTACAGTGGTACCTCAGGTTAAGAACTTAATTCGTTCTGGAGGTCCGTTCTTAACCTGAAACTGTTCTTAACCTGAGGTACCACTTTAGCTAATGGGGCCTCCCGCTGCCACGCGATTTCTGTTCTCATCCTGAAGCAAAGTTCTTAACCCGAGGTACTATTTCTCGGTTAGCGGAGTCTGTAACCTGAAGCGTCTGTAACCCGAGGTACCACTGTACTGGTCTTTTTACCATGATCCCTTGGTTCACACTTCATCTCTTTTGTGAGAGTGGCATGGCTGATCTGGAGGAGAGACATGACTGGATAGTCCTCACTCAAAAATCTGTGTCCAAGGGCCAGAAAAAAGCTTGGCAACCCCTGAGCCAGGGCACTGGGCCATTCAGCTCAGCATTGTCTACAATGACCGGCAGAGGCTCTCCAGGGTTTCAGGCAGGGGACACTCCCAGCTTTATTTGGAGATATGAGAGATTGAACCTGGGACCTTCTGCAGGCAAAGCATATGCTCTGTCACTGAGCTACAGCCCTTCCCCTATAAATAAAGCTGTGTATGGGGGGGGGGAATCAAAGCCAGAAGGACATCCTTGTTATTGAATTAATTCTTAAGGGTTTAACAGATGGGTATTGTATTACTGTTTAGACGTAAACTTGCTTTATGTTTTGACATATGCTATGTTTTGTTATATTGGTTATTTTGATATCTTGTGTTAATTGAGCCGCTCTCTGCTGGCTGTTTGCTGTTCTGAGCTTCCCCTGGGAAGGAGGGGGAAAGCAAGATATAGGCAATAAGTGAAATGAAAACGAAATATTCAGCAATTGAACTGAACCGCCAGCTGGGAATTTACACTGTACAGATCTAGCACGGTTACCCACCCCCCATCTATGTGCCCACACTCCTTATTGAGCTTTCTGCTTGTTGAGATAGAGTTGGTTGCTAAGCACGCAAATAGATATGAGAGGAGGGCAGGGATAGGTAAGATGGCTATCATTATCACCAATACAAATCAACCTGCACACCCAGGTCCCGTTTTACGAACACTCGCTAAACCTTGCTATACACCCTGCAGATTCAGATATCCAACCAGAGTGCATTTTTTAAGTTCCTGTTTGCCTTCTGCTGGTTGGGATAGAGAGAGGGGGGGCAGGGAGGCAGAGATTCTAGCTCCTTGTGTTCCAGTAAACAGGACCTACGTGTACTTAAAATTAAAATTAAAAACTTAAAAAGTTCTGTTCATCCATCTCAACAAGAAGAAGAAGAAGAGAGAGGAGAATGAGCAGGGAAGCCATTGCTATGTTATTTAAAGGGGAAAGAATAGGGGCAAATCTCTGCTGCTTCCCCCACCCTCACCTTCTCTCTCTCCCCCCCCCCATCTCCCTGCCCTGCCCCTAACTTCACACATCCCCCCACAGCTTTATGAACCAGAGCATCTAAATACATTAAAGCCACTGTGTGGCCAAGCAGCCCCAGGGGGTTGCTAATGGGTTTGTTAGGAAAATGCTAGCAATGGGGGGACCACAGCTGCTCGCCTGCCACCAGAGACACCCCAAAGGATGTATGGGGAGGGTGGACTGAGGGACAGGAGAGAACCAGGATGGGGAAGGAGGTCGCAGAAAGTTGGTCCCCACCCACCTGTTCTCTTAACCATCTTTGGCCTCTCACCTCAACAGCATTCACTAGCCTCTGCCATTAAACCGATGACTGATGGCAGCTTTGTAAAGCTCTGTGCAGTGCAGAGAAAGTGGAGAGGGGCTGGTTGCTCTGGTCTGGCTTTTGTCTAAACAGAAGCCCCAACCCAGAAACAGGAGCAGAACAGAGGGAGCATAATGAAAAATCTGACTCTGAAGTCAGATTTTCACTCTTCCTCCCTTTTATCTATCAGCCTGGCAGCCAAGGGTGTGGTTTCACAAGTTCTACGTCAGAATAGACCCAATGAAGCAAAGTACACTGCGTCTGTTGATGTCAATGGGCCTGCTCTGAGCAGGGCCAGTGTTGGGTACAACCCATGTCCACCCATTAAGAAGCCATTGAAAAAGGAGGATCTGCAGCTAAATGTGGTGGTATGGAGTCCTCCATGTTCAGGTTTTTAAGGAAGGGGTGCCAGGGGCCCTCACCCAGTAGACTCCTTTCCATTCCCCCAATGCTGCATTGCTCAGTCCCACTGGATGCTGGTCCATTTGGGGCAAATGAGGGCACTGCCCCACCAACCTCTGGAATCTCCCACCTACTTGCCTTCTTCCTTACAAGCTGCAGGGGCTGTCAGCTTCCTCCTCCTCAGTCTCAATATTGTTCACTGGAAGAACTCAGCTGGGAAGAGGATGAAGACAAAACTAGAATGTGTCGGCTCTGACTGTCGTTAACACTGACTCTGCTCTGGCACCACCTACTGATAAGCTCCCTGCTTTCTGCCCTACCAGTCCCAATGACCGCTTCACACTACTGCTCAGTCCTCATTAATCACTTAGAGCAGGGGTCAGCAAAAATTTTCAGCACGGGGGCCGGTCCACTGTCCCTCAGACCTTGTGGGGGGCCGGTCTATATTTTGAAAGAAAGAAAGAAAAAATAACGAATTCCTATGCCCCACAAATAACCCGGAGATGCATTTTAAATAAAAGCACACATTCTACTCATGTAAAAACATGCTGATTCCCGGATTGTCCGCGGGCCGGATTTAGAAGGCGATTGGGCCGGATCCAGCCCCTGGGCCTTAGTTTGCCTACCAGTGACATAGAGATTTTTTGTTTGGGTTGTTTTGTTTTTTACACGTAAGCAGCATATAAATCTTATGGGATAAACAAAGTCCTTGTTGAAAGCTCCCCGCTTACTTTTTAAAAAACAACCTGTTTAGATTATGAGTTTTTTATATCTTATAAAAAAGATATTTGGTGCTGAGCTTTGTTACTCTTTTTCAAATGTTAATAAAATCTATTTAAAAAAATAATAATAAATCACCACCACCAAAAATCCTGCCTTTTAGCTTATAGAAACCCCTCTGCTGGTCTCCTGCTGCCTCAGCAAAGCCCCTTCCCTCTCATTACGAGAACTTCCCAGTGTGAGATTTCTGCAAACGTTTGAGGTTCCCAGGGGTCTGCTGACCACCCCCTCCTGCACACGGAAACTAGCAACTTGGCTGCAGAAGCACCCGCTCTCAGAAAATGAGTTTTGTTATTAGTATATGTGCTTAGGAAATCCAATTCAGCAGCCACGCTCTCCGACGGCAGGCCAGTGAGCCTGAGAGAATGGCAGTAATATCCCTGATTCCTTTCCAGTTGTGCACTGGGGTCTTTTAAAATCCAGTTTGGCTAGAGAGCTAATTGGTATTTATCCCGCAGCCCAGGCGGGCAGCATAAACAGGTTTTATGATGCCCCTTCTATCCAATCTCCCTCCCTCAAGGAGCCCTGTCTGAAGTGCTAATGGGTTAACACAGACACAGAGACACTGCACACCCTTCCTTTGCTTTTACAAGCTAATTAGCAGCATTAATGAGAAAAACAACCAAAAGGAGGTGAGGGTGGGGGAAGAGTCCGTTCCTGCCCCCTTTTAGCCTGCAGGGATTTTAATGATGTCATCTAATACTGTGGCAGCAGAAAAAGGGGGCATGGGGGTGTGGGAATCAGGAAGAGACAGACACTGAAGGAAGGAGAAAGGATAGCAGAGGTTGAGTCTAAATTCTGGGGGGAAAGTCTTCTCTGTTGGCAATTGTTTTTGTGCATTCTCTGTGGAAGCCCCTAAGCAGCTGAATTCCCTCTCCACAGATGGGCATCTGGCACCTTCATGACATAGCCTTGCTTCCCTGGCTTTTGATACCTGAGATACATGTTGTTGTGTGCCACCCCAATCTCTGAGTGGTGCAAGATTTCAGCGGTAGCAGGCGCTCACCCCAGGTGATTTCTTGAACATGGGAAGCTGGGTCCAGGGATTTAGGAGTTTGCCATCCAGGTTGGCTCTCCCAGCCTTGGTTAAATTCTAACACCTACTAGACCCAAGAATGCATGGGAGCCTGCCACCCACAAACTCATAACAATATATTATAAAAAGGTAAAGGGACCCCTGACCATTAGGTCCAGTCGTGGCTGAACCTGGGGTTGTGGCGCTCATCTCGCTTTATTGGCTGAGGGAGCCGGCGTACAGCTTCCGGGTCATGTGGCCAGCATGACTAAGCCGCTTCTGGCAAACCAGAGCAGCGCACGGAAACGCTGTTTACCTCCCCACCAGAGCGGTACCTCTTTATCTACTTGCACTTTGACGTGCTTTAGAACTGCTAGGTGTGCAGGTGCAGGGACCAAGCAACAGGAGCTCACCCCGTCGTGGGAATTCGAACCGCCGACCTTCAGATCGGCAAGTCCTAGGCTCTGTGGTTTAACACACAGCGCCACCCTAACATTATAAGTACAGTATAGCTAGATTAGGACTCACCCTATTTGTGATTGTCATTTGGTTCAAACTGTTTTTACTGTTGTATTTGGCACTGCTGTGACTTGCCCTGGGACTTTCTGGAGAAGAGCAGTTGATGATGATAAATTACTATTGTTAACAGCGACGATGATAATAAAATTGTAGACTCCCTCAGTTAAACAGCCCCTTCCCCACCACCAAAAACCAAAGGAAATCTAGCAGGGCTGGGGAACCTGTGGACTACAACTCCCCTAATCCCCAGTAGCTAGCAGGGCTGTTGGTCAGGGATGATGGGAACTGTAGTCCGCAACATCTGGAGAGCACAATATTGGCTACAGTAGCAGGCAGATAAAAGTCTTTCTTTTACGCTCTTCCGTCTCTTCTGGCAGAGTAACACTGCCACCTACTGGCCTGTCAGAGATAAGACGCACCTGGATTCAACTTCAGAAAAGAGATCAGCCAATTATTTTCAAGCCAATAAATTTTGGGAGATGAGTCTTGCCCCCCCCCCCCATCCACCAATCCTGCAGCTCAGGGAAGCCAACATGTGAGTTAAGTTTTCTCACAGCCCCTTCCTTGACCGCAGAGGCCGGGATGGTGGCCAACTCAAACCAGACACTTTCCATTTAAAGCACACAGACCTCCTTCCTGGCTGGAGGATTTTAGAGGCTTCTTGTTAATGGCATAAAGGAGAAACAAGCCACAGAGGAGGCCAAGGGAGTGGAAGTGGGATTGGTCCCTTGGGGGTGCTTAGAATTAACAACAGCCTTACCATGATGGGCTGGGTGTTTAAGCAGGGAACAGAATGGTGAACAATTGCCGTATATCAGGACCCTCAAGAGACAGGGTAATATAGCAGACCTAGAGTCTGAGAAAGGAATCCGAAAGCTGTATGAGCATAGAAAGCTGCCTGAGACTGAGTCAGATACATAAGTCCATCTTCCTCAGTACTGCCTATGCCAGGCATAGGCAAACTCGGCCCTCCAGATGATTTGGGACTACAACTCCCATCATTCCTGACCACTGGTCCTGTTAGCTAGGGATGATGGGAGTTGTAGTCCCAAGACATCTGGAGGGCTGAGTTTGCCTATGCCTGGCCAACGCTCACTGACAGTGGCTCTCCAGGGTTTCCGGTGGGAGACGCTCATTGGAGGATTGAACCTGGGGCCTTCTGCATGCCAAACAGCTAGTCTGCCACTGAGCTATGACCCTTCCTCCCCTGGCTAGAATCATAGCTGTCAACCTTTCCCTTTTCTTGTGAGGAATCCTATTCAGAATAAGGGAATTTCCCTTTAAAAAGGGAAACGTTGACAGCTATAGCTAGAATGCTGACCATTATTTATCCTCCCTTTCTATTTCTGATGTTCATGGCGCAAGCACCATTCCTTATGCAGCCTAAAAAACAGCGCCATCCATGCAAAAAGAGGGAGGCATCAGCAGGTTTCACGGAAACCCTAAGCACTTGCAGAAGTTCACAAAATCTTCTTAAAGAGAAAATGCTAAAAAGGAAGGGTAACACCCCCCACTGGCAAAAAACCAGCCCAATGAAGATTGAGCAGGATGGGGGTGTGAGGACAGGAAATTGGGGAGCAAAGGATAGAATGAACAGAAGAAGGCATGGCTGGCTGCGAATGTGAACAGAAACCATCCACAATAGTATTAATATTAATAAAGCAGTGCTAGAAACTGAGATATGAAAGCTAGGAGCTAAATGGCACCTTAAATCTAGATTACGGGCGCAACAAGAGAATGTCTAGGTACGCTTTTTTATAACAAGAACACAAAGCTGAAAACGAATGAACTGCAGCTAAAATATTACGTTCATTTTTCACAGGGTCTAGTCCTTCCCCTGCCCACCCCCTTAATATTCTTAAGAGGGTCTCTTTTCCAGTCTTCAGAGAGTAGCTGGAAGTGGGGAGGCAGAAAAAGGTCATCCTTTCCTTCCACTCTGCAGTTTTAATCTGAAATCCTAGGTGCAGTACTGCACCCAGAACTCAGAAACTACTCGCGCCAATGAAATTCCCTGTCGCAAAATGCGCCTAGAACAATAGAAGTTTCGAACACTGTAATAAAGCAGTGTGACTCTCCATGGTCTTCAGCAGAGAAAGGTCTTCTTCATATCACCTCCTAAAGTGAAATAGCTCAGTTGGTAGAGCATGAGACTCTTAATCTCAGGGCAGTCTGTCCAAGCCCTACACTGGGCAAAGGATTCCTGAATGGCAGAGGACTGGACTAGGTGGGGGTTTTTCGGGGTCCCTTCCATCTCTAAAATTCTACAATTCTATGATTCCTACCTGATCCCTTTTAACTTCAGGTGCTTTTCCACTAAGCTTCCTTTAAGGAAATGGTTCTCAAACTTTCTTCTCCGGGCCACATTTTCAGAATGAAAATTTGTTTGTGCCATACCGAATTTTTTTATTATTATAAGAAATACATTGGAAAACAAAAAGAAACAACTAGCTGTTCTTGATTTATAACCTAGAATACAACTGCTTTAGAATATGATCATGGGACATCCAGGAAGTATAAAACAATGCACCTACATTAAGAACAAGAATCATTCCCAAAATATAATTATAAACAAGCCTCTTACATAGGTATATATACCTTAAGTATGTATACAAACTCAATGAGAGGTGTGAGCTTGCTTTTGCCAGGTAATCTCCTTTATATTAGGTCTAATTTGGGACTAACAGACTCTCATCTCCTCAACAAGACAAAGAAGCCTTTCTCTTATCTGATCTTTTATTTGTCAGAGCTGAAAATCTCTGTTCCCAACAATATGTGGGCCACTGGCCTGATCCAGCAGGTTCTTCTTAAATAATAATAACAATCAACAAACCACAAGCCACCGGCAAAAAGCAATGAAGAAAAAGAGAAGCATTCTGTCCTTCAACCAGAAGAGAGTGCTATTGAATTCCACTACACTTTCTCGCATAGACATGTATTCAGCTAAGGGAAAGTTACTTCCAAATGTGCAGGATTTCAAGGTTGGCTGGGTGGAATGAAACTTTCCAGTCTCCTGGAGAAAACAGGAGGCTTAGTGATGCAACTGAGGAGGCATAGGGAGTGGTCTTTACAGGAGAGGGGCTTCATGCACACAATACACTTAAAGCACCCACACTCAAAATCATGGTAACTGTAGTTTCTTAAGAGTGCTAGAAGCTGTAGCTCTGTGAGGGCATAAACTGCAATTCCCAAGATTCTTTGCCAGGGGGGCTGGGCAGGTGGGGGCTGAATGACCTTTAAATGTATGGTTTGCACACAGACTAGGAAGTTAGAACACACAAACGACTTCTTATAGTCTGGAGGTCAAGGCCCTAACTCTGGAAAATAGTAATCTGCTTAGTGCATGAGTGAGAAGGCTCTGCTCTTAGGCTAAAATGTGGCCCTTGAACTAGAATACAAAAAAGGGAGGTGTGAGGAGGTCAAGGAAACAAGTAAATGAAAGACAAGACATGAAAAGATGGATTTCTTTTTGTTTTTACTTTTTCTGTATTTCGTATTTTCTGTTTTTCTTTTTCTTTCTTTTTGTAATTTTTTGAAACTTAAATATTATTTAAAATGTGGCCCTTCAAACCTTTGCATATGGCCCTGGGCTGACGCTCTCCCTGGGCCACACACCCAGCACTGCTCTGTGCTTTTGCCAAGCCAGAAAATGTCCTTGACTTGTGAGGATCCCTGGTTGCCGCCTCTGGAGAGGGTGTGTGTGTGTGTGTGTGTGTGTGTGTGTGTACAACACTGGCTTTTTCATAGTTAGAATGGAGCCTCCTGTACAATGCTAAAGAATCCAATCTATTCTTCTATCCCCTTTTGCCTTGGCCCCAGCCATGCAGCCCCCAGAAGACTAACCACCAGGGAATATGGCCTGTAGCGATGCTCCCAGATCCCCCAGGTGTTAAATTAGCTTAACGCTGCTCTCTTCCAACTGGCTGATACATATACAGTGGTATCTCGGGTTACATACACTTCAGGTTACATACGCTTCAGGTTACAGACTCCGCTAACCCAGAAATATTACTTTGGGTTAAGAACTTTGCTTCAGGATGAGAACAGAAATTGTGCTCCGGCGGCAGCAGGAGGCCCCATTAGCTAAAGTGGTGCTTCAGGTTAAGAACAGTTTCAGGTTAAGAACGGACCTCCGGAACGGATTAAGTACTTAACCCGAGGTACCACTGTATAAGCCCTTCTGGATCGGGGGAATCCCCATCAAAGATGGTGTGGCATGGAATCGAACCCTGTCAGAAGTGTTCACTGTGCCAAACTGAGCAGTGGAGTTTGGTCCTTTAGGCGAAATGGGGAGGGCACTGCCCTACAGACCTCAGTCTGCCCTCAGCCAGACACCCCACCTGCATGCTTTTTTTACTTACAACCAGTCTAATGGCATGGCCTTGAATGTGTTGCACATGAAGGTGCAGTTGGGGTAACTTCCTGGCACTCTGCACTAAATCCTGAAGAACTTCGTCTTTCACTCTGAAAAGCTTAAGTTACCGGCCATCATGGATGCAGAAATAGTCTTGAAAATTGGGTAGGACAATTCTGGGTTCAATGCAGTGAGTAGCGCACTGCCCCCTCCCTGCATCAAGCAGAGCCAGAGTTTTAAGCATTTTCTGCATGTATTTGCATTATTTGCAAAATTCCAGCAGGTTGCTGAGTTTGACGATTTTTAGAACTTGGATCTCAGTGCAGAATCCCTCCCCACCCCCCGCGCTTTCAAGCACAGGCTATGCATCACCCTTGGCTTCCTTGCTGGCATAACACCCAAATACCAAGCAAGGAATTAAAAGCATTAAAAAGACAAATTGGAATGGCTTGCCTCCGGGGGTGAGCTCAGAGCACCAGCAGCAATGCAGCATCTAGCAATCCAGAAAGCAAAGAGTATTTTGATTGTGGCAACCTCAGAAAGGGCTGCAAATCTGGGATACAGTGGTACCTCGGGTTAAGAACTTAATTCGTTCTGGAGATCCGTTCTTAACCTGAAATTGTTCTTAACCTGAGGTACCACTTTAGCTAATGGGGCCTCCTGCTGCCGCGCAATTTCTGTTCTCATCCTGAAGCAAAGTTCTTAACCCGAGGTGCTATTTCTGGGTTAGCGGAGTCTGTAACCTGAAGCATCTGTAATCCGAGGTACCACTGTATAGCATGGAGGTCAGCAAGGCTTACCGGGCATGGGCCAGATCACTCCCACAGAGATCCTCCGTGGGCCGGGCCGGCACAGCACAACACCAGAAATCGCTTCTGCGCATGCCCAGGCACTGAAAATTGTGCCTGTGCAGAAGCGATTTTCAGCGTCTGGCCATGTGCAGAAGCAATTTCCAGAGCCACAGAAGATAGTCGCTGCACCACGCTGTGCCAGTTTAGTGCAGCGTACGGGGACTCAACGAACAGGCGGCTCAGTTCGGGGGCAGCTCGGGGGCCGGTTAAACGGCCTCCGTGGGCCACTTACGGCCCATGGGCACTAGGTTGTCGACCCCTGGTATAGCATCTGCTTTGCATGCAGGTCTTGGGTTCAATCTCTAGGGAGGGCTGGGAAAGTTCCCTGCCCGAAACCCCAAAGAGCTTTTGTCAGGCAGTGTAGACAATACTGAACTAGATGGTGAAGGTAAAAGACCCCTGGATGGTTAAGTCCAGTCAAAGGTGATTATGAGGTTGCAGCGTTCATCTCACTTCAGGCCGAGGGAGCCGGCGTTTGTCCACAGAAAGCTTTCCGGGTCATGTGGCCAGAATGACTAAACCACTTCTGGCACAACAGAATACTGTGATGGAAACCAGAGTGCATGGAAATGCCATTTACCTTTCCACAGCAGCGGTACCTATTTGTCTACTTGCACTGGTGTGCTTTCGAACTGCTAGGTTGGCAGAAGCTGGGACAAAACGGGAGCTCATCCCGCTGCGGGGATTCAAACCGCCAACCCTCCAATCGGCAAGCCCAAGAGGCTCACTACCCGCATTCCTACTGAACTAGATGGACTTACACAGTATACTGGTCCACTTTGCAGTATGGTCTACATTGACTAGCAGGAACCCTTCAGACTTTTAGGTCCTACCAAGAGATTGAACCTGGGACCTTCTGCATGCTGAAAAAATATTTTAACCCTGAGCTATGGGGCACATGTTTTGCTGGAGGGATAGTCTGCCTTGCTGCAGACACTAGGAGGCACTGTTTCATGTACCAGCCTGGTCCACCTGCCTGGCGTCCCTTATCGGGAGGGTGTGTGTGTGTGTGTGTGTGTGTGTGTGTGTGTTGGAAACCCTGCAAGCTGCAGTCGCCCACCGGATAAAAGCAAAGGCATGTGAAACGCTTTGCAGAGGAGCAAGACATAACTTGGCAGAGCCGGTCAGATTCCAAATTCCAGTCCTCGCATGCCAGCCATATCTGCAGCGGCTGAACAAAGGGACCGACAGTTTATTCCTTCTCTTCAAAGCCAGTTGCTCCACCACACACACACACACACTCCCTTGGCATCCTGGGATTCCCAGAGCTGGGGTTCCCGGGATGAACGGGCCACGGTCCAGGTTTGGGCCGACAGTGTGTCACACCCTCCCACTTGCCCTCTGTGCCTCCTGCCCTCTTGTTCCAAGAGCTCGGATATCCTGGTTTTAAAGACTGTGTTAGAGCAACAACCTCTCACACTGTTTGGGTAGGCTGGGGGGGGGGGGACTGTAAATAAGAGGGGAGTAATTCAACAGGAAAAAGCCCAGACGTTGGCATGTGGGGAATCTAAAAGGGCTAACTTCCAGTTCAGGGCAGGGAACCTTTTCCGTGCCAAGGGCCGGATTTCATTCTCAGCAACCTTCAGGGGGCCAAGTGGGTGGAGCAATGGATGTAAATCTCACCTCTGCAGTAGGCTAGTTTCTACACACACCCTTCTCTATCCTATCAAGGGCTGCATCAAGCTAAGCAAAAGCACCCAAGAGCAGGGCTGGTGAGGGATGTGACTTGGGGAAGAGTCGTGAGAGCCAGATAAAGAGGCCCATGAGGTTCCACTGTTCTAGTCCTTATGGATGGAAAGACAGGGAGCAGGGGCATAGAAAGCAGGATGCAGCCAGCCCCGGGTGTCATCCCTGAGGGGGTAACAAAATGGAATACTGCCGGGAGGGTGGCATGGGGCCTGGCCTGTAGCATGCCTGAGCCACACATCTCTCCAGGGAGTGACGTGGTGGCTCGGGGCCCTGCCCTGCCCGAAATGGCAGCATGGGGCTTGCGTCTGCCCGGTAGACTCTGTGGGCAGCTCGCCACAGCACCCCCCTGGTCGGATCACCACAGCGCCCCCATGCGTGGATGGCGGCTCGCCCCCGCCACTCCGGGTGCCGGAGCAGCTAGCTGACAGGGTGTCTCATCCCCGTTCTACCTGGAGATGCTGTTGGGGATTGAATCTGTATCCTTCTGCACCCAAAGCAGATGCTCCACCCTTGGGCAGCAAGACCTTCCATCTACACCACGTCTGCTATGCTGCCTCCCCTTCATCTAATTTTTCTTCTCCAAGTATACATTCCCAAATTGTTCAAAACATTCCTTATCGGTTTCCAGAGGCCCTCGTCATCCGAAGTTACCACCGTTAAGGATGAAAACAAATGCAAAAAAAACAACTTTCATTTCTGCATATAATAAGCAAACAGCAGCAGATTAAGAATTCTGCCTTCTCCAGAAAGCAAGCTGTAGAGAAAGGAGAGACAAGCTGTCCACTGTCAGAGGAAGGAGGCCTTTGAATGCCAGCGGCTGGGAATCACATGGGGGGGGGGCGCTTTCACACTCTGGGTTTTCCAGAAGAGCATTTGGATGTCCACTGTGGGGGAAAAGGATGCTGGACAAGATGGGCCTGATCCTGCAGGGCCCTTCTGGAGGTCTTAAGCATTTCAAACATTACAAATCAGTGTTTATTTTGTTCTTTCATATTAGGCCCGCAACATTTACTCATTAATTTATTTTAAAATATATCAAAAAAGTTCCCACAATCAATTCCACCAATCCCTCCCCACTTAAATGTGTTATAATTTCTAAGACCAATACTTATTAAAACGACAGCAACCAGGTCACAAGCAATTAAAAATAAAATACCCTGCCCACTAATTTGGTTGCCCTAATGAAGATGGTTCCTTAAGATGGGTTTTGGAACTCATCTTGAAAAAGGCATTTTTATCCTATGGTTGACAAAAAGAGCAATACCTCCTTCAGTAGCTGCTGTAAGTATCAAATGAAAACAAAGTAGACCTCTCTTCTTCAGACAAACCGTTTCTCATAATCAATGTACTCAATTTATTAACCAGCAAGTGGACTAAGAGCGCAGCCCTATGCTTGCCTACTCAAATATAAGCCCATTGAGTTCAATGGGGCTTAATCTCAGGTTAAGAGTAGACATAGTTGCAGTCTTAAGACTCATAAAATCAACCGAACCAAGGTTTTTGGTTGCCCAAGAGCCCTCTTTCATGCCCATTAGTTCACTAGGCTTTATAATAACCTCGCAAGGTAGGCCAGAATTATATTCTCCGCACTGCAAATGGAGAGGTAGAAAGCTAAGCGGGGAGAGAGAGATGAATTTTGAAGTGAGAGTCTCTTGGATCAGAGCCCAGTCTCTTTATGTCATTAGTTGAACAAGTCTGGAAAAAGAGCTATGAGCTGATACCCCATTAAAGGACAAATGGATTGACTAATAAAGGAGTCTGAGAACAATGCCAGCACTTACCAGCAAGAAGTCTCTTATGTTCTTTAGATAGCAGGGGAAGGGAGAAAGGGAAGAAGAAAAAGGAGAAAATAAGGCATTAGAATGGAAAGGACCAATGACAGCCATTCCAAACATGCATACAAACAAAAGAGCCCGACAGAGCATGCCAAAGATCTATCAAGAACAGTACCCAGTTTCCAACAGAGGACAGCCAGAGAGATGCCTGTAGGAAGCTATTTGTCTCCTCACAAATGCCCACCCTTGCCCAAAGGCTTTTTAAAAAAGACACTTGATTATTAGGATAAAGACAAAATACAAACAACAGCAAACATACTGATACAAAAAGAGAAAAAAGGAAAACTGAGACGAATAAAAGGGAACGGGGAGGAGGAAAAGAATACCCTCCATTAATCCTTGTGATGCATCTTTTATAATCACAATCCAAGGAATTGAGAAAACGCTTTATCTGCAAACTTAATTGGACCATTGTGGCTCTATGTTCCATCTCTGTTGTATATCAAACAGCATTAGGAAGCTGGACCAGGTCTTTTGACCTGAACCAGCAGTCAGTCTCTTATGTTCTTTGTGTGCAATAACGAGGAAAGAAGAGATCTGGAGTTCTCAGAAACGAAAGCAACCCGTTCCTAGTAACTCACTGTGTTAAAAAAAAAACACAACATGTGAAACTCATGACAAAATGCTCCAGTTCAGGGTTCCAGCCAGCCATGCCTGCTTCCTCTTCACTCCATTCCATCTCCTCCCTCTCCACGCCCCGCAATAATCACTCAGCATTCTGTGACCACTGAACCTGCTCAGTTAGGCTGCTTTCGGGGTGTCTCATTCATTGGGGGGTTCCCCTGCTTTAAATATTTTTTGAACTTTTGCAAACCTCAGAGTTTCTCTTAACCCTGATGATGAGACCTCTCAGGTTGGGTTGGGTTTGGGTGGTACAGTTTCGGCTACATAACAATCCACAATTAGAGAATGAGTTCTCTATTTGTATATGTAGCCTTCTCAGAGCTGAACCTGGGACCTTCTGCAAGCAATGCTGATGGCTCTAACATCATTTAGACTAGCTTCAACCAGAGCCAGGGCCTTTTCAACTCTGGCTCCGGCCTGGTGGAATGCTCTGCCTCATGAGACCAGGGCCCTGCAGGATCTGATTTCTTTCCGCAGGGCCTGTAAGACAGAGTTGTTCCGCCTGGCCTTTGGCTTGGAGCCAATTTGATTCCCTCCCTCCCTCTCTTTCTTTTTTCTTTTTCCTTTCTCCTCCTGTGATGAAGCTGCATTTTAATATTTTAATGTTTCAATATTTTAATTGTTGTATTTTAATCTTGTTTTTAAGTTGTATTCATTCAACTTGTTTTTATTATTGCTTGTTAGCCGCCCTGAGCCTGGCCTTGGCTGGGGAGGGCAGGGTATTTTTTATTATTATTATTATTATTATTATTATTATTATTATTATTATTACCACTGAGCTACAGTCCTTGCAATCAGAAGGCCTTAATATGCAGGTATTGTTTCACTCCGTATTGCACTTATTACCAGATACTTTCCAGAGTGTCAGGCAGAATCTCTCCCAGCTCCACCTGAGAGATGCCATGGATGAGACCTACTGCAAGCAAAGCAGATGTTCTGCCACTGCACTCCAACTCCCATCCTCCCATTTTTTTAAAAAAATAATAATCCAGCCATTTAATCAGGAGCAGCTTTTTAGTTAACTGTGAGAGCTGTGCATTGCAAGCCCTGCTTTACGCCCCTGGTTGCCATCTTCCAATCTGGATTGCAAATCTCCTGGGGTCAAGAAGTTTCTGCACGCCATCCTATCCCTGACAGGATGAAAGAAAAAATCGAATTCAGAGCAGACGGCCGCTGAAGTATTGAGCCCGCAGTTCCAACAGCCCAGCTTCTAAAAGACTGCCTGGGTAGACTTCGGAGCTCAAATGCAGATTTTCATTTTTATTTTTAGTGGGATGGTATTCCCTAGTTCCTGAGGTATTGGCATTATGTATGCTGGAGCAGTTGCTACAGGAAATGCGGGGGTGGGGTGGCAACCCTCTGGCCAGGGGGTGCTGCACCCTCCCGGGCGCCAGGCGGATAACGCCAGCAGCCTCCCAGACAAGCGGCTGAGCAAATGGGCGAACGTGACTTTGGAAGAGTCACAAACCGATGATGAGCGAAGGGAGGAGAACCTCCCAAATTGACCTTCCAAGCCTCCAATGAGGACGCCTGCCAAGTCAATGATGCAATGCTGCTGGCAACCCGTGCCACTTCCCGTGCCATGGGCTTTGGGCTAGGATTATGGTGGCTTAAAATATCCCAGACCAGTAGGGTTATTTTTGGGATGGGGTGGAAGAATGAATAGGTTCTTTTGAGAGTTTGTGTGTGTGCGTGTGAGAGAGGAGAAGGACGCTGTTTCATGAGCACATACAAAAGATGAGTGATTTAAAAACAGACCAGAACCGTCACCGGATTAACATAATGACCAGCGAGCTACCGGCAATGGCCCATGGGCAGCAAGGCCAACAAAGGAAGCTGATACTGAGTCAGACCACTGGGTCCCTCTAGCAACTCACAGAGAACCCCCAAGAAAAGAGAAGCAAAAGCTTCAGCAGAAACAGCTCAGAGAAAACTTGCAGATTGTTGGGAGAGATTCCAGCCCGCCCTGTCCCCCGTCCTTGCTCTGAATCAAAGGAGATTGTGATCTTGGTCTTAAAATCTGAGCTGTTTTGAGCATCTCTGGCTGGACAGGATCCTTCTAAACCAAACAAGGGAGGCAGATCAAAGGCCTATGTCCATCCCAAACACAGGACGCATTGCAGGTGGCCCTTTCTCAGGGGTTCCCAAACTCTCCCCCCCCCACCTACCACTTGAAACTTGCTAAGGGTCTTGGCAGACCACTTAATGACTTTCCTGCCTCTTGTAGGAAATCTAATGGGCTGCAATTGTGTGTGATTTTTAAATCACACTATAATTGCTTTGTTTCTGTCTTCTGTTGCTCCGCCCACCAACCCCAATGTGATTCCCCCCACATTAACCCACTCGGAGCAGCAATTCATAAAGAGGGCAGTGCCAACACCTGGGGCAGTGGGATTATTTAGGGGGGAACTAAGAGGCAAGGGAGATGAAGGTGTAAATGAATATCAGACTTTGAAAAGCTGGTATGACTGGATCAAGTTCATAAATTTTGTTGAATTAATTAAACTAAACAGTTTTAATTGGATTTTGAATAAAGGCGCAATTAATTGTTACTGCGTTTATTTTGCCATTATCTTCCTTAGTGGGTTGTACAAACCGCTATTTCTCTTTTTATGGGGAAAGGCGGGAGCACTGGAAATAAGTTCATGAAACCAAAGGGGCAGTGGCCAGAAAATGTTTGGCTCTTCACCTTCCCAGCCCCATTTTTTCATGCAAATAGAGGATTGCAATGCGGCACTACAAATCCTCCAGCGCGGACTGTGTAGAGTTTCAGGCAGGGGACATGCCCAACTCTACTGGACATTGGACCTGGGACCCTCTGCATGCAAAGCGGGTGCTCTAACCACTGAGCAACAGCCCTTCCCCACAGATCCTTGCCCCCGCCTCATCCTGGCCCATCTCTATCCAAGCCTGAAAAAAGCAAGTCTCAAAGTCAATGCACTTGCCCTTGAAACAGAAGCACAATTCTCTCCCTATGTAATTCTCTTTCTTTTTAATTGCATTTATCTATATTGCACACATTAAAACAAAAAATACTTTCCTTGCAGTCTCTTTATCTTGACACCTGCGCTTTCTGAGCAGAATAGCAATGAAAGCAGGGGGGGCATGGGGGGGGAGGCAGAATCAAAGGGGAGTTTAGATCTACCAGCACTCAAAGGAGGTTCAGATGCTGCCAGGGTTGAATTCTGTCTGGACTGCACTTCTGTTCTAAAGGAAGTGGGAGAAGACATGGGAAGGAGATGAAACAAGTGCAAAATCAGAGAGAACATAAGAAGAGCCTCCCTGCTGGATCCGGGCAAAGGTCCGTCCAGTTCAGCATCCTGTTCTCACAGTGGCCAACCACAGTTACCCCAAGGGGAAGCCTGAAAGCTGGACCACTTGTGATTCCCTGCGACTGGTGTTAGAGGCACTGTTAGAGAACAGTGAAGGCAGAAGATTAATCCTTGGGATAGCTCAAGGAGCATGAGACTTACCATATTTTTTTGCTCTATAAGACTCACTTTTTCCCTCCTAAAAAGGGGAAATGTGTGTGCGTCTTATGGGGGCGAATGCAGGCTGCGCAGCTATCCCAGAAGCCAGAACAGCAAGAGGGATTGCTGCTTTCACTGCGCAGCGATCCCTCTTGCTGTTCTGGCTTCTGAGATTCAGAATATATTTTTTTTCTTGTTTTCCTCCTCCAAAAACTAGGTGCGTCTTATGGTCCGGTGCATCTTATAGAGCGAGAAATACGGTAATCTCAGGTTCAAACCCCATGTCGGTCATAAGATTCCCGTACTGCAGGAGTTGAACCAAATGACCCTCTTGGTCCCTTCCAACCCTACAATTCTACGATCCTATAGCCATTGTGACTAGTAGCCAATGATAGCCTGGTCCCCTAGGAATTTGTCAAATTCCTTTTAAAGCCAGTCAAAGAAAGTATGAAACAGGAATGGAATTTACAACATGCTATGGCTTAAAAGAAAACTATTACAAGATGAGATAGGAGATGGCATTTAACCCCAAAGAAGCTAGCTCAAATGTACAAAAAAAGTGTAAACACTTGAAATCTTCGACAGGCTTTGAATAACTCTTCCAATATTATAAAGACTATGGATATTTTGGAGGACTACAATATGCAGTTGATTTAAGACATTTTAAGGACCCACAGAGGGGAGGATGGAAGTCCTAAGATTCGGAAGAATCTTGTTTTTATTTTAAAATCTTATGTGTGTTGAGTGTGTGACTTAATTTGTAAAATCAATAAAAATTATTTTAAAAAACAACAACAAATGTACAAAAGTGTGCCAAACAAGGGATGGAAATGTAAGGACTCTGAGGGGTCATTGTATCATAGGTGGTGGACCAGCAGGAAGGCAGAGGCCTTTTGGGACAGATATATAATGAAATTAATAGAAGTTTTAAAGTGATATTTCCCCAAGAGGCCAGAATCCTTCCTGCTGTGTATACTAGACAGCGAAATCCGAAAGAAATCCTCAACGCCTATTTATGTACAGTATGTGACTTCAGCAGCAAGGATTCTCTATGCTCAGAAATGGAAGGAGGAGAGAACACCTTCAAAGGAAGACTGGGTTGATGAAAATCTTGGAATATGCAGAGATGGCAAAATTGACAGCACTGATAAAAGATACAAATTTAGAATCTTTTAAAGAAGACGGGAAACCCTTTCTAGTTATATAAAAAGTCATTTCTCTTATGCAAAGACCTAGGTAAAGGTAAAAAAGGTAAAGGACCCCTAGACAGTTAAGTCCAGTCAATGGTGACTATGGGGTTGTGGTGCTCATCTTGCTTTCAGGCCGAGGGAGCCGGCGTTTTGTCCCCAGACAGCTTTCCAGGTCATGTGGCCAACATGACTAAACCACTTCTGGCACAACGGGACACTGTGATGGAAACCAGAGCGCACAGAAACACTGTTTACCTTCCTGCCACAGCAGTACCTATTTCTCTACTTGCAATGGCATGCTTTTCAACTGCTAGGTGATCCAGCAGGGCTTTCCTTACGGTCTTATTCATTGCAATCTCTTTGGATGTCTTCAAAAGGGGATTAAAAAGGTAAAGGTAAAAGGACCCCTGACCATTAGGTCCAGTCATGGCCGACTCTGGGGTTGCGGTGCTCATCTCGCTTTATTGGCCGAGGGAGCCAGTGTACAGCTTCCGGGTCATGTGGCCAGCATGACTAAGGCACTTCTGGCGAACCAGAACAACACACAGAAACACCGTTTACCTTCCCGCCAGAGCGCTACCTATTTATCTAGTTGCACTTTGACGTGCTTTCAAACCGCTAGGTTGGCAGGAGCAGGGACCGAGCAACGGGAGCTCAGCCCATTGCAGGGATTTGAACCACCAACCTTCTAATTGGCAAGTCCTAGGGTAAGGCTACCAATGGCTGCTGGTCATGGTGGCTGCCCACTATCTACAGTGTCAGAGGCAGTCAGCCTCTCAAAACTGGGAATCACAAGTAGGAAGAGAGTTGCTCTTGTATTCGGGTCCTGCTGGCAGGTTTTCCACAGGCATCTGGTTGGCCACTGTGAGAACAAGATGCTGGAGGTGGTAGACCTTTTGACTTGATCCAGCAGCCAGACTCTTCTGACTGTCTCAAAGCCCTCCAAAACATTCTCTTTTGTTTTCTCTGCTCCAGACTGGTTCCTTATAACACATGCACACCCTTTCCCCTCAAACAACCAGAAGGCAGGCAAAAGCCCTCTCCTTCTTGTAAAACTACAGAGCAATTAGACCCATTCCACCTGCTAGCATACGCATATCAATCAACTGGCAAGCGATCAACATAGGCCTATAAATCACAACCCCTCTCTGGAGGAGAGTGCGATTTTTGGGGAAAGGTTGGAAGGGAGGGGAGTGTTGACGAATTGCTTTGTCTTGGAGGGTTAAGGTGTGCTCCCTTCCGAAGAGAAAAACCTGCTCGCTTCTCCTGACGGCCAAAACCAACTGCAGGCAAAACATTCAGCGCTGTAACAGAGCCGCCTCTGAAGGCCTCCAGAATTGGAAACAGACTTGTCGGAAGTGTCTCGTTAGGCATAATTGCTTTGCAAGGATTTGAGGTTTCCCTTCTGAGCCATCGACACCAGGACGTCCCGTCCCACCCCTGAATTGAGCATGAGCCCCTGTCTACTTTGGGGGGGGCAGGCAAACCATCTACCTAGCCAGTGGGGAGGGGGGCAGAAACAAGAGGGACACGGTCGCTTTAAAATACTAGGCTGTCCAAATACCCGGGCGCAATATTTTCCCCGGATTCAACAGCTGAGTTCTGAGCCACAAATTCTTCAAAGGGAATTTCCAGCTTCATTAGGGGTGTCGGCAAAAGTGGGGGTGGGGAGAAAGAAGACCAGCCACCCAAATTTGTGGAACTCAAATGGGTCCGTCAGTCCTGTGTGTGTGTGTGTGTGTGTGTGTGTGTGTGTGTGTGTGTGTTTAGGAAATCACAGCCTTCAGCAGAAGCCCTGGGCAACAAGAGGTGGGTTTCACACACCTACCCTCTTTTGCTAGCCCTCTCCCTATTTTTGTTTTTTAAGCAATCAGCTAAACAAACAAGCAAGCCCACACACATTTTCACACCCAGCAAATGAGGCTGTGAAAGTGTGGGGGATGGATTTTTGTTGCTCGGTGCTAATTAATACTGAGGCTCCTGTGCTAAAAAAAGGAGAGGTAAGGAGAGGTGGTCTCAGGTGTGTCCCATCTGCAAACACTCCCCTCCATCAGGCAGGCATCCAAGATAACCCAGTTAAGATTTGCCACTTGTAGTTCGCTTCACCCCATCAAGGCGCAGGCATAGGATTGTTCATTCAAGGCAATAGACACCCACAGTGGCACAAGTGGGCAAGAATCACCCCCTGCTTTTTGTGTCCATTTAGAGATACATTTAGAGATACACTGCATCTGAACATGGCATCTCCATTTAGCTATGACGGTGGTTGAAAGCCCTCTCCCCCTCTAAGCAAAGGGCTGTGACACAGCCTGCATATGTAGTGATTAGTGGGCGAGTCAAGTCAGGGACTGGCATGAAATTATGTTTTAGGTGCTCACAAAATTGTGGCTTTACACTAGATACACATCTCCAAGAGGTCTGCAGGGTGGCAACAAGAGAACAGGGCCTTTTCTGTGGTGGCGCCCCACTTCTGGAGTGCTCTCCCCAGGGGGAGAGAACCACCTGGCACCTTTGTTATAGATCTTTAGGCACCAGGCAAACTAAACAAACTATGGGCTTTTAAATTGAGGGGATTGTTGTTTTCATTTGTTATTATTGCATGTACTGTTGTATGTCACCCAAGCGATGTGAGATTCCAGAGGTTCCAAGCGCTTACCTAGGGTTTGGCTTCCTTCGGAATGAGAGACAGTGGAGATTGTGGTGTCTATATGATATATGGTTTATTTACACATATATACAGCCTGAGATGGAGGGGTTCACAGCATTAGCACCCCAAGAGGGCCACAACCTTGGTTTCCAATAGAAATCAGGCATGACTCTGTCTATCAGCTGCCCAGCCTGCAATCTGACAGCTTCTAGCTTCTAGCTCACACAACTCAACTCTGGCCTTTGTTGTTCTAACTACCAGATAATTGAGGCTCAGGCTACTACCTCACCAGGAACCTAGCTATTCCAGGAATTTGAATCCTTGCTTAGATTTTTTAAATACTTGCTAGATCCAGGAATTAGAAGGTTTCAGCATATAGCCTACCTCCCAAAAAACCACATAACAGCATGCTTGTGTTTTTATGTTGTAAGCTGCCCTGTATAGAAATTTTAATAATGATGATGATGTTGACTCAGACTGGGACCAGGGTTCAAATCCCCATTCAGCTGTGGAGCTCACCAAGTGAGTCAGTCACAATCTTTCAGCCTAAGCTCTCTCTTCATAAGACTAGAATCCCAGGCCATCCAAAGATGACTGCTGGGAGATTCACAACAGACAAAAGGAAGTCCTTCACAGGGCGCATAGTTAAACTATGGAACTCAATCCCACAGGAGGGCAGTGATGGCCATCAACTTGGATGGCTTCCCCACCACCACCACCACCACCAATAAAAACCTAGACAAATTCATGAAGGAGAAGGCTATTTCTCCCCCTCCCAATTATATCATCACAGCAACCCTGTGAAGTAGGTTAGGCTAAGAGGCAGTGGGAATTTGAACCCTGGTCTCCCAGATCCTAGCCCAGCCCCCTTAACCACTACATCACACTAGATCTTAGCAATATCTTGCAGCAGGTAGTTCCGCATATCCCATAAGGGCACAAGCGATGAGGCCGAATCCTGTTGAGTGCTACGCACCGCCTTGGAAACATCATCCCTCATCCAAAGGGTGAAGTGAGGTCAGCGATCCTTGAGGACCACCGTCCCCAACCACAGAGCGCATGCCGAACCTGTGTAGGAAGTTCATTTTGAGCCGCCGCGCTTTCAGGCAGTTTAAGTGTGGAGCGGAAGGAATCACCTTCTGCTCCTTTCAGCCTCTTTTCCCTCCCCAGAGCCCTTTCCGATTGAGGGTAAATGAGTCGTGAAATGGCCATAACAACAAATATGTGGGCTGCAGCTTCCGCTTGTCAGGGAGCCCAGCAAAGCACCTCTGCCAGGGCCCTTCCCTCCTGAGGGCTTCCCACACTAAGAGAAAGGAACCACGAGTCAATAAGGGGTCAAGTTTTTTAAGGAAATGATCAAAGTAGCACAGTGCTTTCCATGCAGAAGACCTCAGTTTGATCCCTGGTGTCTCCAGTTAGAGCTGGGAGAGATCCCTGCCTGGAACCCTGGAGAGCCACTGCCAGTCAGTGTAGACAATATTGAGATAAATCATGGGTAGACAAACTAAGGCCCAGGGGCCGGATCCGGCCCAATCGCCTTCTAAATCCTGCCTGCAGGCAGTCCGGAATCAGTGTATTTTTACATGAGTAGAATGTGTGCTTTTATTTAAAATGCATCTCTGGCTTATCTGTGGGGCATAGGAATTCGTTCATATATTTTTTCAAAATATAGTCCAGCCCCCCACAAGGTGTGAGGGACAGTGGACCGGCCCCCTGCTGATAAAGTCTGTTGACCCCTAAATGGACCAGTGGCCTGACTCAGTACAAGAAAACTTTGCATGCCCCCGAATTCACTTATTTGATCGGCATCTGTTCTCATGGCAACGGACAACTTTTCTGCAGGAAAACAAGCATAGGCTCCTGGCTTCCTCTCTTTCATTTATCACATTCACCTTCCGCCTTCCTCCCAAGGAGCTCAAGGGGGCACGCACGGTTCTCCCCATCTCGATTTTACCCGCACAACCACTCTGTGAGGCAGGTGAGGCTGAGAGAGACTGGCCTGAGTTCACACACGCAGAAAGCTTCATGGCTGAGCGGGGATTTGAACCCGGGTCTTGAAGGTCTTAGTCTTGATACTCTTAACCACCAAACCAACGTCTTTTGCAGGAGGAGCAGAGAAGTGTTGCAGCAGAATCAAAGAGAACTGTGGCACTTAAAGGCTGTGTACACATATTGTGCATTTAAAGCACATCTGAAGCACATTCAAATTCCCTCAAAGATTTCTGGCCACTGTAGTTTTACCCCTCACAGAGTTACAGTTCCCCCAGCAACCTCTTATCGGACTACAGTACGCAAAACACTTTGAAAGGAAAGAATGTGCATTAAAGGTACATTGTGCAGTTTAACAAAATGTACTATAGCATCCGCTTTCTTCAACAGGAATGCACTTTGCCAGATGCACAAGGGGAACCTTTTTTTGCACTCAGGGGCCACATCCTATTGTGTAGAACCTTCTGAGGGCCATGTGTCAGTGATGGGCAAGGCCCAAGGCAGACGTGGATGAGGCAACAGGTGCACAGCTAGATACATTCCAGCCAAGCAAAGCCAGAGGTTTCTACACACATGGACATCTCTGCGTCCCTCTTTCCAGGCAAGTAAGAGGCATCGTCACAGTTCAAGGATATACTCCAGCCAGGCTGAAGCATGTGCAGAGGGTACTAAGCAGGGCCGATAAGGTCTGAGGAGAATCCTGAGATATCTAGCCAAGATCCTGGGGAGCGGCTGCCGCACAAGGGAGACAATACTGTGTTCAATGGAGCAACCACATGGTTTAATCCTGGGACAGCATCATATGGTCCTAATATGGACTTTCCCCCACCCATGTCCCATTTCTCATTATTTACTAGCCCCAGTGGTTATGTTCTAGCTCTACTAATGAAGTAGGTACAGTGGTACCTCGGGTTACATACGCTTCAGGTTACAGACTCTGCTAACCCAGAAATAGTACCTTGGGTTAATAACTTTGCTTCAGGATGAGAACAGAAATTGTGTGGCCACAGCGGGAGGCCCCATTAACTAAAGTGGTACCTCAGGTTAAGAACAGACCTCCAGAATGAATTAAGTTCTTAACCCGAGGTACCACTGTATGTGTCTGAGTCCCAGTTGCTGTGAATAACAAGTGTGGGGTGGTGTTTCTGGTGCTCTTGGGTCCTCCCCACTAAGACATCTTGTTAGCCACAGTGAGAACAGGATACTGGACTAGACAGGCCATTGGCCTGATCCAGCAGCCAGGGCTCCCTTCTGTTTATAGCATCCTCCCAACAAGGCTTTGTAGCTCAGATCGTTTTCCAAGATAGCACCTCTCTGCCCCAGGAGAATCAGCCTCATTAGCCAAAGTTTCAGCCATGTTCCTTTTGACAAAGACACCACTCTTCAAGAGAGAGTGAAAGAGCAAGAGAGAGGGAGGAAGAGGGAACCACCCTTGGGGGGTTGGGGACCCACAAGGGAATCAAAGTGAAACAGAGGACTGCAGCTTTATTTTTTGGTGAAACTAATGAAATTAAGAGCCTCCACTCTCCCGCTTTTATTCCTGATGTTCCTTTCTCAGAGCCAGCCTCTCCCCCCACAACCCCACTCCCTATTTTGAGCAAAGGATCCCTCTCTCCCCGCCCCCTCCAGCGGGAGCTCCCGTAACAAAGTCCCCAGCAGGGAGACAATAGGCGCTTATGTTCTCCAAACGCAGCTCTCTGTTTACTGGGAAGAGCGCCAGGGCTGGCAGCCCTCAGCCACAGAGAATAAAAGACGCGTTTGTCCTGCGGAGTTACCCAGGGCCGAAGAGGCACTTTGCAAAAAAAGGGAATGGCCGCACACACCACAACTTGTTGGCGCCCGGGAAACAGAGGTGCGCACAGCTGCTGCGCCGGGTTGCATTTAAGAGGAGGGTGCAAAGAACCACATTGGATTGAGGAAATGATTCCTTCCTGCTCGTTGGGGGAGTGCCAAATGAAATTTCTTTATAAAAAAGAATCCAAATCCAGTATCCTTATTCCAGGGATCAATCATGGCCCCCAGGCCTCTCTGTCTGGTACTTGGAATTCTCCACCAGGCCACACCCCCTCTCCTTAGGCCACACCCCTCACTGGCCAAGTTTCATACCCTGCTTATTCCTGGCTTTAAGCTATGGTCATGCCTGTTTGATTGGATGAAGGGTGTGTGTGTGTGTGTGTGTGTGTGTGTGTGTTTAAACTAGCCTACTTTACACAGGCAAATTTCACATCCGGTGCTTCATTTTCTTTTGCCTCTGGCCCCGCCCACCCCTGGATGTGACTCCAGGGGTGACAGGAGAACAGAACAGAAAGCGGCCCTTAAGCTATAAAGGGTTCTCCCACCCTGTGATGAACAAAAAAATGCCGCCCAAAGTGTGTCCAGCTTTCAGGTTCTTCATCAGACGAGAAGGTACATGAATCTGGGAGGAAGGGGGAAGGAGGAACGGGGAAATAAAATTGAGAAGCCCTTGTAAGGGAATTGCTGAGCTGTAGATCCTGCATCTAATTTCCGTCTTTCTGAGAGATAGAAGTGTAGACTGAACCTCAGTGGACTGAGTCTGGGGCAGAGCTAGCATGATGGAGAGAACTGGGAAAGGGCCCTAGCACCTGCCCTGCATGCAGAACGTCCCCGGCTCCTCCAGTTAAAAGGATTGAGAGGTCTTCCAGATGACCTGCTTACTGAACATGCATTCTGATTTCTTTCCACAAAACTTGCACAGAGGTTATAGGACGACATCGCCGCTGATTGAGCATTATATCCCGTTTGAGTCAATCCACACCTCCTGGCACATCTACCTGTTGCTTTCTTTCCTGGCATTCAAAGTCACTGCCTCCAACCATGTTACTTCCCCCTGACACATTATGAACCTGCTCTCACACCTTAAGGGCTACAAGCTTCCAAATTCTGAACCAGATGCCAAATGACAAAGGGGCACAACAGCTGTTGCAGGTGATGGTATTTTACCTAACAGATTCATTTGCTACTGTTGGGATTTTCAGAACTTGGCCACCCATCCCTAGCAGGACACACACCTCTCCATCATGCCGCAATATATACGTAGCATCTAGCTCCACCCTCCATTCATGCCCTCTTCTCTGGAATAAAATAAAATAAATGAACTAGTTTGATCTCTTCCCCCACCCTCCTTATCAAGCATGCAGTGTGCCATTGCTGGAGGCTACAAAAAGAAAATCGAGTGGGCCTTTTCAAAGGCTATCCTTGTTAAACTCAAGCAGAACCAAACAGAATCCGATTCATCTAAAAATGTGTGGGGGACCCTCCCTTAAAGAAAATAAAGAGGGCCCCCTATTCTCTTCTCCACCCACCCACCCAATTTCCGCCTTCCCACATGAAGCTTGGAAGTTCCTCTCCAAAAAGTCTTGAATAATTGAAGTTGAACATGAAATTTTAAAGTCTTTCAAGATTTTCATTAAAATTCATTTGCTCTTCCCCTTTGGGAGGATTGTCACTGCTAAGAGTGCCACAGAGGGCAGATGGCAGGCTGCTCTTTTTAACTCCATTCTCACCGGCTTGAGAAGGAGGCAGCTTTGCCAGAGTTTTTAAATCATCTAGGAAATAAATAAAAAAGTGGCACACGTAGGTAGGCACCAAGGCCACCCACAACAAAAGGCGGGGCCCAATTTCATTCTTATTTTTCACATTTCTACCTGTGATTCACATCTCAAAGAAACCCCAAGTGGCTGCCACCACTCCTCCTAATACTAAACTCTCGAGTGGCGAGGGCCAATGCAACTGTGATCCAAAAAAACCTACCATGCAAGTAGACTACTCCAGAAACAGCTCCCCAGCAAGAACAGAGGATGCTCAGCAGCTACAGAATGTAAAACAGGGGTGGAGGTGGGCACCTGTAGCCCCAGGTGTGGCTGGATTCCCATCACAGCCAATGGGCAGGGGACACTGTAATGCAACAGTGTAAAAACGCAAGAAGAGTCCCGCAGATGGATCAGGCCAGCAGCCCAACTTAGCCAAGCTAAGCCCATTCCTCACTGTGGCCAACCAGATGCCCCAATGGGAAGCCCAAAAGCAGGACCTAAGCACAACAGCACTCTTCTCTCCTGCAGCTTCCAGCAACTGATATGCAGACCCATGCTATCTCCAACAGTGGAGGTGTCTAAATCTCTTTTAAAGCCAACTACGTTGGTGACCCTCACTGTCTATCGTGGGAGCAAGTTCCAGAGCTTAGCTATTCTGTTGGCATCCGTCTGTCTCAGGAGAAGATGGAGGACTTTGGGGGTGATGTCAAACTGATGGAAGACTTCAGCGCCTGCTGTGGCTGTAGAGACCGATACAGGAAAGACATGTTTTGTTGCAGCTGGGGCAAATGAAGGTGTCCGGTTGTGCTGCTGCAGATACACCACAGCTTTTCTTCTCTCTGCTCTTCTTTCAGCGGTCATTCATCCTCTGGCCATTGCTATGGATGCACAACCTGATTGTCTCCAGGCACTGCAGTCATCTGTAAGGGCAGGGTTGATGCTGCCAGCCTTCAGGTCAAGTTGGCCAACATATTTGTAACATAGTGTTGGTCTGCCAATGGGCCTGGTGTCTGAAGCCAAATCCCTTGGGGATCCTGCCATCTTCACACATGCATAGCTAAACATCTAGGGTAGGTCTAGTTGCTCAGTCTTATGTGTAAAGAAGAGACAGTGTGGCATAGTGGTTAGGACTCAGGACCTGGGAGAGACAATGTTTCCCAGCACTGGTTTTGAGGCTTCACCACTTTCTTCTTCTTCCTATGGGGCTTGTGGTACAAACCATTTGCAGGGCACCAGTTTGACAAAGGCTGCCATACAACAACCCTGGAAGGTAGGTCAGCAGTGCCCTCACGCCAGCACTACAGGGGAGAGGCTAAACAAAAACCATCTTAGGATGGGGGCAAGATCAGAATCGGTCTCTTAGCTTGTTCTGTATTGATTTCCAAGCAGCGGTTTTTGCAAGAGGAGCTGAGAGAGCAAAAAGTCCTGGAAACCCTCGATAGTTCATTTGCTAATGCAATGCAATTTAATCAAGTCAATGGACTGTGGGCAATGTGCCAATAGATGAGGACGATGGGGGAATGAGGGACAGGTGATGGCTATGCCTTAGTGCAGATATGTACGTGTGTGTCATGAGCCAGCGCTGCTGGGATCGAACTTGGGATGACAGGCTCTGATGGAAGAGGAGGAGGAAAGTACAGGCAGGGGGTGATTTACGGGAACCTGGGTTGGAAGGAGCGGATCTGGTCGTGGAGGGCTAGCTATAGGTTTGAGGGGGGATCTGGGTAAAGGCGTCTCATGGGCTCACTCATCTGTCAGTGCCTCTGAATGGGCCAGGCTGTGGCAATAATATTTCAAGAAGGAATTTCCCACAATTCCTCAGAGCATCGATACTTCTGGGAAACTTAAAGGAGTTGCTTAGAGCTGCTCAGAGCATCTGGACAGAAAATAACCTTGGACCAGGTTGACCTTGGACCAGTTATTCTCTCAGAGCCTAGCCTACTTCGCAGGGTTGTTGTGAGAACAAAACAGAAAGGGAGAGGAACATGCATGTCAGCTTGAACTCCTTGGATATAGTGGCATAAAAAAAATTTATGATATAAAATAAACTCCAATATCTTTGCTTGTACAGTGGTACCTCAGGTTAAGTACTTAATTCGTTCTGGAGGTCCGTTCTTAACCTGAAGCTGTTCTTAACCTGAAGCATCACTTTAGCTAATGGGACCTCCTGCTTGCTGCTACTGTGCCGCCAGAGCACGATTTCTGTTCTCATCCTGAAGCAAAGTTCTTAACCCAAGGTAATATTTCTGTGTTAGCAGAGTCTATAACCTGACGCGTATGTAACCTGAAGCGTATGTAACCCGAGGTACCACTGTACAAATATAAAGTCACCGTCAGTCTTGTGTCTGAAACCCGCTGTGTCAACCACGCAGTATACGAATGCTGCAGCATTTGAAGAGTCTGACGGTTCTGTTCTGTTACTCTATCAGCTTTCCAGACAAAGGCGTGTTGCAGCTAATTCTTGGGTTGTGGGGGTGAGAGATGCTGGGCTTCTGAACAGGCATGGCGGCAGCGTTGGGAAAATCCACCCACCCAGCCTGCTCTCTCCCCGCCCCCACCTCCACTGCCACCCCTGGCAGCCCAGCTCCCTCCAAACATGTGTTTCTTTGAGGGGGTTCAGCCAGCTGTTTTCGCTTACAGCTGTAATTCCTTCCAGATGCTCTGCCTGGGAGCCGCCGCTATGTCTGTTCACGGTGCAAGAAAAGAAAAGCAAAAAGCACCCTAGGACTTAACAGGTGCATCGCTTGAATCTCCAGAGGGCAAAGCTTCAAACACTGCTCCCCACCCCAAAACAGACGGGGGGTTTTTTATTTCTTACTCTGGCACAGGTGACAATGAGAGAAAGCCGTCAAGTGGAGGGCAGCTCTTTAGTCAGGGCGGAAGATCAAAAACACTGAAATACAAATGTTTCCAAGTTCAGGAGCTTCTGAAGTCCTGAGCTTGTGGTGCAGCAGGAAAAAAGCAACTGGATCCCATCTAGCGAAACCCAGCATCAAATCTCCAACCCACCCATGAAGCTTAGGACTTATACTGAATCAAGCCACTGGTCTATCTAGCTGGGTGTCCTCTATGCTGACTGGCAATGGTTCTCTGGGGTTTTAGGCAGCAGCCTCCCCAGTCCCACCCGGAGATGCCAGGGACTGAACCTACAACCTTCTGCATGCCAAGGAGATGCTCTGCCACTGAGCTACAGTCCTTGACTGCAGATATCATCTCTCAGTTTTACTTTCCAGGGTTGTTTTGAGGTTGAGTATGGCATAAGGTAAAGGTAAAGGGACCCCTGACCATTAGGTCCAGTCGTGACCAACTCTGGGTTGCGGCGCTCATCTCGCTTTACTGGCCGAGGGAGCCGGCGTACAGCTTCCGGGTCATGTGGCCAGCATGACTAAGCCGCTTCTGGCGAACCAGAGCAGGGCACGGAAACACCGTTTACCTTCCCACTGCTTTCAAACTGCTAGGTTGGCAGGAGTAGGGACCAAGCAATGGGAGCTCACCTCGTCGCGGGGATTCAAACCGCCAACCTTCTGATCGGCAAGTCCTAGGCTCAGTGGTTTAACCCACAGTGCCACCCACGTCCCATGAGTATGGCATAACACCTACCTAAATGTTCCACCCAAGCTGAAAGAGGAGTGTCAGCATCCAGTTTGTTAACAACTAAAAATAACAAGGATGACAAAGGGAAAGAATGGTTGAGACAGTTGTCTTGGTGTTTACAGATTAATAATGGTTATGGCCAATGCTTTTGTCCCTTTTTCTAGTTAAAAGTGTGGCACTTACTTAACAACCTCACGGTGAATACCAGCACCATTTTTTCCTAGAAGAAAAGCACTGGTTATGGCCACCTTTAGCCACTGGTCTGGGGTTCCCCATCCACAATCTACACAAAGACTATGTTCTACCACCAGTATTGGAGGCAAGATGCCCCTTAATACCAGTTGCTGGAGATACAAGTGGGGAGAGTTGCTGTTCCTCTCAGGTCCTGCTTGGCAGCACCTGGTTGGCTACTGTAAGAGCAGGACGCTAGACTTGGTTTCACCTGATCTACGTTCTTAGTGTACAAAAACAAGGACGAAGAAAATCTGGAAATCTCAGAAGAGAAAACATTTCTAGGAACTCCTTGTACCAAAACAAACAAACAAAAAACAACAACGTATGGAACCTGCAAAAGATGTCACGGAATGGAGTGCTCCAGTTAAGGGTTCCAGCCAGCCATTCTCCTATTCCATTCCACTCTATTCCATACTACCCTTTCCCCCACAACTCAGCATTCTGTGACCACTGAACATGCTCAGTTGAGCTGCTTAGGGGATGCACTATCCATTAGTGATTGGTTTTCTCCTCTGAAGTTTTTTTTTTGAACTTTTGCAATTCTTGGGGCTCCTCTAAATCCTGCTGATACCTCCCCTATTGAGTTTGGATTTAAGGTAGGAATTACCCACCTGGAGATTCCAGGAACTGGATATGGGAACTTCAACCTGTGAAGCATAGGCTGCAGCCTCTTCCTGACCCCAAAAGGACTGTTTATTAAGTTAATAAAGTACCATTTGCTTTTACATTCTGACCATCACCGCCCGCCCTGCAAGTTACTATGTTTCCTTCCTTTCCAAGGATGTTCATTCCACTTAGGAACAAACACAGTCAGTTAACTTTTCTCCCTCCAGTGGGCCATTGCTCTTGGAGACCTTCCAAACGAGACGTTTTGATGTAATTCTCCCAGGGTTAAACAAGCTAAAAAAAAATTAATAAAAAAAAACTCTCATCCATTTTCTTTTCTCATCGTGTCCTCTGGGCTTTTCTACAAAGATCACACTTGGCGGGGCGGAGAGGAATTATATGCAGGTCAAGGCTGTGTTTACATCTTTGAGGTGGTGAAGTCTGAATTTTCTCAAAGGCAATTACTTTTCCATTTCCCCCCACACACACTTTCTCCTCTTTGCAAAGGCTATTTCACACAAATTTGTGTTCTGCAATTCAGTGCAAGTGTAGAATTTTAAGAGGAGCAAAGAACTCAACACCTGGACAATTTTGGCTTTCATTTAAAAAAAAAAAACAAGCAAGTTTCTAATCCTTATTGATGTAGGAAAAGGCCTGAAAGTGTGTCGGGGAGGGGGTGTGGAGTGGAAAACGCACCTGGTGGAATCCCAAAATCCAGCAGTGGGTTTGAGCAGGATTTTGCAGAAGGGAAGAGAAAGCTTTTTTGTCCCTTTTCCATGTCAAGATGAATAAAGCTATGCAACATACACACACCTGTTCCAATGTGATAAAACCCCCAAACTTTACCAAAGGATCCCCAGATGGCAAAAGTGGGGTGCGGCATGGATTTACCAAGAATATATCAAGGAAAGCAAGCAGGAAACAGGGGCCTCTTCCTGGTCAATAGAGCAATAGGGGCAGTTAAGAGTG
Organism: Podarcis melisellensis; assembly: GCF_964234715.1. Taxonomy (NCBI): domain Eukaryota; kingdom Metazoa; phylum Chordata; class Lepidosauria; order Squamata; family Lacertidae; genus Podarcis; species Podarcis melisellensis. Next base: position 19,739,787 of record NC_138540.1, on the reverse strand, counting down.
CATGGATACATCAGCACAGCTTGGAACATTCCTCTTTGCCCAGAGAAGCCACAACAGAGCTAGACAGCTGGTGCCCGTGTTCAAAGCAGGTTGCCAGGCTGCAGGGCTTTGTGTACTGAACAACAAAACCTTTTTAGCCAATCATTCCCATGAGCTGGAGTGGCACAAGGACACTTTTGTCTACCGGGCTGCACACCTCACCTTTCCCTTCCTCTCTCGTTATTTAGCAAGTCCACTCCCCAGTGCCTGCCTGTAGGGCCACACATCCTCAGAATCAAGTCTGACCGCCCTGCCTGGATTGTACACCTCTAGACTACAGGGGGCTGTTGCTGGGTCTTGGAAATCTCCCTGCACCTAGAGAGCCAGCATGTAAGGGAGTAAAGGTTCTCTGCAGACTTCTTGCTGGCATGTTATTTTTCTAGATGCAGGGAGTTCTCTCTGCATACAAAGCTTAAACCTCTTGAATCTACAGCCTGGGGCGGTAACAGCAAAAGCTTTGCCACTTCAATGATGCGGACTGATTTAACCGCTACGCCAAAGTGGCTCATAAAATGCCACCAATATCAGTGTAGGAATGTGGATCAGAACAAATACAACGGTATTAGCTTGACACAGGTCAAGAGGTGGAGTTTCCAAGGGCCAGTGGGAGGAGCCTAAACCACAGCACTACAAATTTCATGGCTCGAGACACTGGCAAGGCGTTCTCAAAAGCAGCGCTTCTCTTCACAAACACAGCAGCACTTAGCCCTCCTTCTCTGTTTGAATGGCTAAGCCAGGTGGGGATGCACAGAAAAAACCCGAAGGAACAAATACTCCACAGCCCCTTTTCACAGGCTAGCGAAGCACAGGACGGGACCCTGACCACAGAGCCTCTCATTGTGACTGGGGTTAGATGGACACGACCCTTGACCCCCTCCCCTCGCCCCTCCGCAAAGGAAAAGCAGCCGTCCGTTTTCTCCAGGGAAAAAGGAAAGAGCAGCTGCTTGATGAGAAATGACGAAGGAGGAGCTCCTGGGGAAGATGCTGGAGGAGGAGGAGGAGGAGGAGGAGGAGGAGGAGAGAGGCAGGATCCTCTGCTGCTCAGTCCTTCTCTTAAAAACAATAAAGAGAAATATGTCACATGAAGGTCTGGATATCCTTTCTCAGGCATGGCTAGAAGTTTCATTGCAACAGAAGTGTCTCTGCATTCCTCCCTTCTGCTGGTTGAAGGAGGGGGCTAGGAGAGAGACAGAGAAAGAAAGAACGAAAGAAAGAAAGAAAGAAAGAAAGAGAGAGAGAGAGAGAGAGAGAGAGAGAGAGAGGGAGAGAGAGAAAGAAAGAAAGAAAGAAAGAAAGAAAGAAAGAAAGAAAGAAAGAAAGAAAGAGAGAGAAAGAAAGCATCCGCAATATCTCCCCCTCCACAGTCCTGATAGGAATGGTATGTGAGCTTATTAACAATGCGATTTGGGCCTGGCACATGGCCACAGCTGACTACAGTGAGGCAGGCGAGAATGCGCCTTCTCCAGCTGTGCATTCCTGCTGTGGGTCTCTCCTACCACCACCACCAGGTCCCTACACTCCAAAATGAGTCCATTTGATGGTAGTTTTATCTTATCTCCTGGAAATGGAGGACTGTGGCCAACTAAGGCCACATTCACAAAATGCACTGAAAGCACTTTAAAGCGGAATCAAACAGTCACGGCTTCCACCAAAGAATTATGGGAGCTGTAGTTTGATGAAAGTGCTAGGAGTTGTTAGGCGACCTCCCTAAGCTACTATTCCTAGAGTTCCTTGCAAAAAGGGGTTGGTTGTTAAAGCACTCTGGGAATCAGTGCGATTTTTCTAGAAAAGGAGGTGCCGGAACTCACCATGAACGCCTTCCTCGTTCTCTTAGAATGACAATGGCACCCACCTGAGAGGTGCCAGAACTATGTTCCAGCTGGAAAAAAGCCTTGCTGGGAAATGTAGTTCTGCAAGGGGTCTCCAACTACCTCTCAGCATCATTAATAAACTACAACTCCCAGGACTCCTTAGAGGAAGCAGAGACTGGTTAAAGTGGTCAAATGGTGCTTTAAAGGCATGGTGTGAATGTAGCTTAAGTCGTAATCAGAGTGGACCCATTGTAATTAATGGGTCTAAGTTACACATGCTCATTCATTTCAATAGGTCTACTCTATGTAGAGCTAACATTGTAGACAACCAGGGACAAATATAATAAATGAACATGGTCCCCATCAACTGAGGTTGTCACTTTGTGCATTGTCTGAAGAAGCCTTTGCCAAACTGGTTCTGCCCAGCTCAGAACTGTGGGTCTCCCACCCAACAACCCCCCCCCCAAAAAAATGACCTCCCCATTTAGACCAGCCTACCCCAACCTGAAGCCCACCAGAAGTTGTGGACTCCAGCGCCTATCATCCCATGCTGCTTGGGGCTGATGGGAAGTTACAGTCCATAACTTCTGGAGGGCACCAGGTTGGGGAAAGGTCTGGTGTAAAGCACCTTGGACAGGAATCAGGAGCTCCAGTGCTGATCCACTGGTGCTGTAGGTCAGAATGCGCCCTGGCCAGTAAAGGGTTCCTAGACTCTAGGTTGACTCCACCCACATAAGAAGCTGTCATATACTAAGTCAAACCAATGGTCCATCTAGCTCAATACTGCCTACACTGACTGGCAGCAGCCCTCCAGCATTTCAGGCAGGGGACATTCCTACACTTCAGGAAATGCCAGGAACTGAACCTGGGACCTTCCTGCATGCAAAGCAGAGAAGCCCTGCCACTGAGCTAAGGCCAGCCAGTGGCTCCTGCTGATCTGGAATGGCTATACAGTGGTACCTCGGGTTACATACGCTTCAAGTTACAGACTCCGCTAACCCAGAAATAGTGCTTCAGGTTAAGAACTTTGCTTCAGGGTACATTCTTTCACCTCTGGTGGACATGCCCAAAGATTAAGGCTTTCTGGGAAATGATATATAATGAAATGAAAAAGGTATTTAAATATACCTTCCTGAAGAAACCAGAGGCCTTTCTCCTGGGTATGGTCGGCCAATTGGTGCCAAAGAAGGATAGAACATTCTTTATGTATGCTACAACAGCAGCAAGAATACTCATTGCAAAGTATTGGAAGACACAAGATCTACCCACCTTGGAAGAATGGCAGATGAAGGTGATAGGCTATATGGGATTGGCAGAAATGACTGGCAGAATCCAAGACCAGGGAAAAGAGCCGGCGGAAGAAGATTGGAGGAAATTTAAAGACTATTTACAGAAATATTGTAAAATTAATGAATGTTAGAATGATGTTGGATAGAAATTAAATGGTTACCAGCTGTAATATAAAGGTGGAATAATAATTCAAAATAAGCTATACTAAGTCGTAACAAGGATTTGCTGAATTAAGAATTTGAATTGGAATACAAAAGGGGGAGGTGAGAGGAGGTCTGGGACATAAGGTAATGGAAATAAGAAATGGGAATTATATTTGTTTTGTTTTAAATGTGTATTTTTGCTCTTTTGTCTGTTGTTTTTCTTTTTGTATTAAATTGGAAAATTTCAATAAATATCTATTAAAAAAAAAAAGAAGAACTTTGCTTCAGGATGAGAACAGAAATCGTGCAGCGGCAGCAGGCCCGATTAGCTAAAGTGGTGCTTCAGGTTCAGAACAGTTTCAGGTTAAGAACGGACCTCCGAAACGAATTAAGTATGTAACCAGAGGTACCACTGTATAGAGTTTCCTGTTCAGACTGGGACTTTGCTTGGGTGGTAACAGTAATGCTAAAAATATATACGATCAGTGGCGGAGCTACCTGCTCCAGCACCGGGCGCGGCGTACATCCGGGCGCGTGGCTGGTGTGTGTCCCAGGGGGCATGGCGTGTGTCCCGGGGTGTGCGTGGCAAGCGCTGAGTGTCCCGGGGGGGTGGGAGCAGGTGCAATGTCAAACACCCCCCTGGATGGCACCCAGGTCAGACCACTCCCCCCGCCCCCACCTTTGTCCGCCTGTGTATACGATGTTCAGCTCCCAATTCTATGGTCTACTGCAGATATTGGTAATTGCCCCATGAAGCCTTATTATATGTCTGTTAGCCTTAAACGGGTTACTAGGCTTTTTATTGCATTTCACAGCCAGAATGTCCATATTCCCTAATGAAACACCTTTCACACATTTAACTGCCCATAGATGCAAATGCCAACAGATCCCAAGGGTAAGAAATATCTGAGTAAACCAACTGATGCTAAATGGTCTGCAAACCACACCTTTTGATTCTACCATTATTAGAACTTATTATTTGTTTCTGATATCAAGCAGAAGGCAGACAATGGGGCTGCAAGTCACCCCCACAGCCAAATAACTTGCCCTCGTGCCCAAAGAAATGCCACCCAATTGCTGGGTCCCTGAGGCTTCCTTAAGGCAAAGTACTTTCCAAAATACAAATTATATTTTTAACTGCGGCTATATCTGAATTGTCTCTGTTATACCCAATTGCAATTCAGTGTATTCCTGTTGTGTTTTATGATTTTCCTGATATTGTAAGTGAGCCGGAACTGGTCTGTGACCGTAATAATAAAATTCATTCACAAATTATAACCGGTTAAATAAGGCAGCAAGCCTCAGTGTGCTCACTAGAAAGTTAACCACCAAAATTAATAGGACTTCAAAGACAACATGTTTAGGATGGGAAGCATAATGCAAAACAAGCCATTATTCCTCTTTTAGAAATCAAACATCTTTGCCCCTTATGTTCTCTTGCTCCAGTATTTTTTAATTTATTTTTCTGCAAAAAAAAAAAAAAGTTTCATTTTTTCGGTTTTTCTGCTATATCTCAGAACTCCTTTTACACAGGCGGGGTGGGGGGTGGGGGGAGAGATTTTAGCAAATAGGAAATTTTAGCAAATAGGAACACCATGCAGGGCTCTGCCTGTTCCTCAGGAATTCTAATCCTCCTCAGTATGCAAGATTAGGAAACAGATCAGGAGGGAGGGAGCGGAAGGGCGGAGGAAACTCTGAAATGCGCACATGAGTACGTGCTGGTGGGTAAGCAGAGTCTTCACCTCCCACAGAGCTGCCTGGTGGGATTCTGTATTTGGTGGGATTGTGGTATTTAGGATCCTGAATGCGGGATTTAACATCTTAAATGTTCAAGAATGTCCCAAAACAATGGGACCCAGCAGTCTGAGACTGTGCTAAAATGAAAAATATCTGCAGCAAGCAACCTTGAAGAGCTGTACCCTGCGTACATTATGCAAAATGTGCATTATTTCTCCTGATTTGAATAGCAATTCTCACTATTTATTTATTGTAATTTTGCAAACCTTGGGGAAGGGGCTCTAACACCTCTACCCTGACCTTTGGGAATCAGATCCTGCCATTCTGGCTTCTGAGGTTTCAACAGGCGTTGCCCATAAAAAACGGTAAATGAACCCTAGACAGTTAAGTCAAGTCAAAGGCGACTATAGGGTTGCAGCGCTCATCTCGCTTCAGGCCAAGGGAGCCAACATTTGTCCACAGACAGCTTTCCGGGCCATGTGGCCAGCATGATTAAACCGCTTCTGGCACAACAGAACACTGTGATGGAAACCAGAGTGCATGGAAACGCCATTTACCTTTCTACCGCAATGGTACCTATTTGTCTACTTGAACTGGCATGCTTTCGAACTGCTAGGTTGGCAGGAGCTGGGACAGAGCAACAGAAGCTCATCCCGTCGCTGGGATTTGAACTGCTGACCTTCCAATCAAAAAGCCCAAGAGGCTTGGTGGTTTAGACCACAGCACCACCCGCTCCTCCATATACAGGTACTTGCAAATATATATTCACATACATAAGGGCTGGAACCTTGGAGTTTGCTTTCCTTCATTTTTAAAAGCCATAAGAGCCTTGGGGTTTCAATCAACATCTAGCATTTGATCAATAATCTAGCATCCTGTTCCCAACAGTGGCACAGTCAGAATCCCATGGGCAGGAAGCATGAATGGAAAAGCTCTCATAAGAAGAGTCCTGCTGGATCAGGCCAAGGGCTAGTTTGGCATCCTGTTCTCTCACAGTAGCCAACCAGATGCCACAACAGGAAACCTGCAAACAGGACCTGAATGCAACAGCAACTCTCCCCACTTGTGATTCCCAGCACTGAAGAGGCAAAAGGGGAGGTGGAACTTAACCATCATGGCTAGTAGCCATTGATAGCCTTATCTTCCATGCATGTGTCTGATCCTCTTTTAAAGCCATCCAAGTGGGTGGCCGTCGATATAGTGGTACCTCGGGTTAAGTACTTTTTTCGTTCTGGAGGTCTGTTCTTAACCTGAAACTGTTCTTAACCTGAAGCACCACTTTAGCTAATGGAGCCTCCTGCTGCCGCAGCGCCATCAGAGCACGATTTCTGTTCTCATCCTGAAGCAAAGTTTTTATCCCGAGGTAATATTTCTGGGTTAGTGGAGTCTGTAACCTGAAGCGTATGTAACCCGAGGTACCACTGTACATCTTTGAGGAGCTGAGATCTGAAAAGGCAAAATGACAGTGTGTACACACAGAGAGAGAGGGGGGGGGAGAGAGAGAATGAATCCCAATAAAGTTGTAAGTCTAATGTTTGGCTCAAATGAAGCCTTGCAATGCCAACTGGGTGATGGAGAGAGGGGTGAGGAGCAGCACCTGAGAGCTGCCGTAATCTACAGCACAGAAGGCTTGAGACAGAAGAGTCAACATGGAAGGCTCCATTGATCAGCGGTCAAGTATTCCACGCTCGGAGGTGACCAAGAGAGAGAGGCTTTCGAGAGTGGTGCACTCTTCAACATTCCACAGATAAAAACACACACATAATCCCCTCTATTTCTGATGCTACGTGTGAGGGCGGCAGTCCATATGACAGTCAAAACAGCAGGACCCACGCACAGGAAAGTTGGCAAAAATAAAACAAATCTTCAAGAAGAAAACTAAGTATGACCCACCCCCACCCTGAATAAAAAAACAACAACAGCTCAGGAGAATGAATTTGCTCAGCAGGCATGGAATGCTGACTGCTGAGGAGGAAACATGGAATATATGGGACAAGAAGCCGTCACCCTATGAGTTAAAGCTCCCGAAATGTTAAAAGCCATATAGAGCACCCGACACCTGCCAGTAATAGGAGCAGCGACTGACTGGCATGAGGATAGACAGCAGCAACATTCACCACTGCCAGGAAGGCAGCAAAGCAGATTAGGTCCAAGGGAACCAGCACAAGGGCAGCTGGAGAAATTGCCATGTCCTTTGAATGTGATGCCCTTGAGATGCTTTTGGACTCCAACTCCCATTTGGCCTCAGCCAGCATGAACATCTGAGGGCACAAGTTTGGGGAAGGCCAAGTTGGATTTCAGGGACCCAAATTCAAGGCCATATCTACACCGCGCATTTAAAGCACTACTATATCACTTTAACAGTCATGGCAAAGTATCCTGGGAGCTGCAGTGAGAGTAAAGAAGAGTAAGCCTCTAGGGGAGTAAGCGCATCAGCATGAGGATTAAATAGTAAAGAATCTGGGGGCAGTTGGGCTATGTTGTTGTAAAAAGTGGAGGGTGTTTTGAGAGTGGAGAGGTTTTTTGGGACAGGGGGGAACCCTATTTGCCCAATTGCCTGTCGCTTGCCCCATTAAGCTATCCAAAGCGATCTATTAAACAGAAGCCAGGAGCGGGTCATTATCATTTGGGAGCACAACAAAAGCCAACTCTGCTTCCAGGGTGCCTGCCAAAAAAGCACGACATTTTTCAAGCGAGGGATCTGGGTTCTCAGGAAATCAAAAAAGGGGAATGCCGGCCAACTTACCAAACCAGGCCAAATGACGATTAGTGAAACCCAAAACACAGGCCTCAAGCAGTTGACTAAGGGCCAACCAGATGTGACAGGAGGGCAGCCATATTTGTTGTTCATGTGCTTTTTCTGTTCACATCTAAAACAGTGGGTAGGGGGGTTATTATTATTTTTTACACAAGGCAAGAGCTTAGCTCCAGCCTTTGAAACGTGTCCAAGGCCAGAGGCCCTGGTGTATATATCCTGTCTCAATTTAAGCTGCACAAGGCCCAAACTAGATATGCCAAGGCCAGCCCTGTTGTTCATGTTCTGCAGCACTCACATAGAAAACAATGGGGCAGGGGGCCCATTTCCTACAGACACACATGGGGAGAGAGAGATTGTACATTCTGAGGGCTTAACTTTGGCCTCTGAAGTGTATCCAAAGCCTAAATATTTCTACCAGCCTGGGTTCAACATGAGAACTGGGTCCAGCTAAGGAGAAAAGCATGTGAAATCATAGAATCATAGGTATAGTATATATGGTCCAGTGTGAGGGAGCACTCAGCTCCTCTTGCCCTTGTGCACATTCTGCTGTAAAAATTTGATTTTCCCTGCCAACTCTTTATTCACCTGCCTGCCCTTTTCGTTTGCACACAAAAAAAGAGACTTACACTTGCCTTATTCGTTTGCAAACTCTCCTTAAGAAAAAGTGACTTCAAAAAGACTGAGTTAAGGTAAAATGCACAATTGTAGTTTATACAAACATAAAAATAAAACTGAATTGTTCCATGAGATAAAATGGACACTACCGACAAATATTAAAAATGCTCTCCTATATTCTGCTTATAGGCCAAATACCAATTAACAGTGAGCACTCCCTTAGATCAGGGGTTCCCAAACTGTGGTCCGCAAACAACTAACAGACTTCATTCAGGTTGTGTGGCATGTCTGCGGGTGTGTGGCTGAAGACAGAGGACAGCAGATCTCCCCTTGCGTTCATACTGATTTTTAATGGGAATCTTACCGCTTCTTTTATTTACACTTAAGATTGAGTGTATTCATGCATTCACAAATGTATACCACAAACAAGGTGGCCCCCATGGAATGTAGTTTGGCCCTCAGATATTGAGCTGAGACAGGGTTTTGGGCCATAGTCACATTTTGAAGGCCAAAATGAAGCCTATGGACGTGTGAAAAATTAAACACCCAACGTCTGTATTATATGTGAACAAACCAACATGGCTGACCCAGCCACGGCATATCTAGTTTGTCTTAAATTTAAAAAGGATCCACCAAGGTCTCTGGACACGTTTCAAAGGCCAAAGCTAAGCCCTTGAACATGGGACTTGCGTAAGCATGACTGCCTCCACAACATCTAGTTTGGGCCTCAAACAGCTTTGACTGAGACAGGATTCACCAGGCCTGACACAGAGATAAGCTGTCAACTATGTGGCCGGAGCATGATTTTTTCTTGCACTGGTGGGCAGTAGATTCTGATCTGGCATGAGCAAGAGAGAGACTCCTTCAAACAATGTGTTGGATTTACTTATGGAATTCACTGCCACAAGATGTTTCAATGGCCTTCAATGGTTTAAGGCGGCATGAAAGAGGGATTTAGATGAGTCAGGGAGAAGGAAAAGTGTGTCAAAGGTTATTAGCTTCTCCATTCAGAGGGGTTTCTGTTGTTCATTGAGAGAAACAAGATGTTGGGCTAGGTAGCTCTTTTGGTTCTTCTTATAAGCACCAGCTTAGGCATGTAAGAAGTTGCTTTATACCAAGTCTGACCATTGATCGATCTAGCTCAGTATTGTCTACACTGACTGGCAGGCTTAGACAGAGAAAGTTCCTGGAGATGTTGCGGATTGAACCTGGGGCCTTCTGCATGCAAAGCAGGTGCTCTTATCACTCAGCATTGGCCCCTTTGAAATAAATGTGCTCACAGAAATTTAAATCTGGATGCTAGGTTTTGTTTTCTAAAAAATAAAATAAAAAGGTACTTAAAATATTGAACATTTTGAACACCGATCCTTGGCATTTGTGGGCTAACAATGCGTCCATGCTGTCTGCTGAACAATGTTATCACTTTGGGTGCACAATGTGTAGCGACGACTATGTCTGCTGCCCACAGAGTTCCCATACCCTTAAATATTTCACAGATGAAAATACAGACACTCTTGTGTACTTGAAACACCCCTATCTCCATTCCAAAGAGCTGTGCCCAAGCAACCGCCCCTCCCCACTATTACACATTGCTCAAAGTTTTTTTCCCATTTGCAGAATGCTCTATTCATTACTTTCATTTACCCTTCGACTGTCTGTCTTGCACATATTTAAAAGCAAAAAGAGGGTGTCTGTTCTTTTGCTAAAAGACCTTCCGGAGGATTAAAAGAAAAGAGCACCATAATTGTTCTGAAATATGTGCATATGTGGTTTGACAGCAGTCCATCTCAAAAGGATCTAGGGGTTTTAGTTGACCACAAGCTAGACTTCCAAATCAGGGGTGTGTGATGTGCTGGCAGAAATGTTTAATGCACTTCTCAGTCACATCAACAGATGTATAGTGTCCAGATCGCAAGACATAAAGGGATCACTCTATTCTAATTTAGTAAGGCCTCTGGGCTTTACAGTTTAAGAAGGCAATCAACAAACTGGAACATGCACATAGGAAGTTGGCAACGATGGCAAGGGGCAAGTGTTGCTTTCTGTTGCTCTAGACCAGTGGCAGCCAACATGGTGCCTACAGATGTTGTAGAGCTGCAACTCCCACCATACTTGACCACTAGCCACACTTGCTGAGACTGAAGGGAGCTAAGAGTCCAATAATATTTGAGGGGCACACTGCTAGCTATCCCTGCTCTAGAGCAGTGTTTCCCAACCGGGGCCATATCACCACCACACTCTAACCAACAGAGCTATCTATTAGGGGCACCTGTGCCTGTATCAAAATCCCTATGCAATGCACTCAAGATGCAGCCACTCTCCAGCTAGCACAGGCATAGGCAAACTCGGCCCTCCAGATGTTTTGGGACTACAATTCACATCATCCCTGACCACTGGTCCTGTTAGCTAGGGATGATGGGAATTGTAGTCCCAAAACATCTGGAGGGCTGAGTTTGCCTATGCCTGAACTAGCATGACAATCTTATGCACATCTACTCGACAGCAAGTCCCACTTCTAAGTAATGGAATCAGGCTACATATAAAATTAACTTCTCAAGGCCCAGAAGGGCAGTTTGAAACTAATTAAAGAATAAGAGGAAACACCCCAGAAGAAAAAATTAGGACAATTTAGCACAGGGAACCAGAAAACTAGAACTGTTTCTGCAAAACAGGGACAAAGTGAGGGCTATGACTAAGGAAGTTACTAGTCCATATTAATATTTTGAATCACATTGGGCTGAATTCAAAAGAGCACTTTGTGAGTGCAGAAAAACTTCTGCCTGTGTGACCAGACTTTCCCCCTCCTGCCCCCATGCACCCCTTAAATCTGTTCAGGGTTTCCCCCCAACCCTTTGGAGCAGATGTAGGACAGAACATGTGTGGAGGAAGTAAAGTCCTATCATGCAATCAGAAATCATTCCACTTGCACATTTATTTGAATATCATTGAATACCACCCACTGACAGAAAATAACCAAGTTCAAATTTATGGGGGGGGGGAGATTCCTGCTTGGTCACCTGGAGCGGTGCTTACTCACCACAGGCGACTAGGAAAGGAGCTTGTAATTGCAAGTACAGCAGTAGCTGTGATTACGAAGCACTTGTTTTAACCACTTTAAGGAGTAGCCATGGGAGGTGAGGGGAGAGCAGGTGGATGGGTGGCGTTACACGTAGGATAATTAAGCAGAAAACACTTCCTTGGAATTCACGAAGACACTTTTGTGGCAGACCTGAGGGTTAAGGGAAGGAAGAGGGCTCAGAGTCATTGGAATTCTGTGCCATTTTCTTGCAGAAAGACAGCGAGACAAATCGTCTGGGGTTTGAGGAAGGAAGAGGATAACATACTGTGTGAGAGAGAGCAATGAACGGAAAGGATTTAAAGTTTGTGCGTGCACAAATTTACCGAGGTGCAAAGCAGACAGCTGCCAATAATTACAAGGGGAAATATACCACATCCAATGCCCCACCCCTTCTCTTCTGATCCACCCGGCTGCATTTTACATAATCTCAAGAAAGAAAGCACTCATGCACACACATCTTTAAAATGTTTGACAAAGCAATTTTGTTTCCATGGGGCAGGGGCAACCTTTCCCAAAGATTTGTGAGCCGCTCTTCTTTGACATAACGGTTCTACACCAGTGCTTTTCGAGTTTTGTTCTTAGGTACCTGGGGATTCCTCCAGACAACCTGTCGAGCTCCTTCACTTGGGAGAGTGGCAACGGCAGGAAAAGCTTCCCAGGGGTGGTGGGCGGGGGAGAGAAAGAGCTTGTCTACCACTAGCCTGATCTAAGCCTTAGGAGTGCTCCACAAAATTGTTTTTGCCTTCATTATGCATCCCAGAATCCTTTGCAAGGCAGACAAAAAAAATTGGTGTGGCAAGGATTCCCTCAAGGCAATATATCTGGAAAAAGTCACTGTTGCACATCATTTCTTTTTGAAGCTGGAAAGGAGCTGCAGAGACGCACAGCAGTCGTATACTGTACTGTAAGAAATAAGTTAATTAGAGGTGCCTTTGAGCTGGCCATCCATTCACAGGAGAGGCTGCCTGCAGAGTCTCTGTATGATTCACTCTTCTGGTTTTGCTACCCTCTAGCCAGCTCCGGCAAGGGACAAATGAATCGGCTGTCTACTGAATCATTCAAACTGTTCCTGTTGCAGAGACACAGCAAAGCTACCCAACATCAGAGGATGTGGCCCGCTGTATCACTGCATGAACCATTGTCCTGGGTTGATCTCCTTCCAAACTGGTGGCATAATCCAGAACACTGACTCACACAGAAACAAAGGGAGCTCCTTCCAACGGAAAGTTAAATTTCTGCATCAAGAGTGATCTAATGGGGCATAGCAGCATAGTTTGCTGTCTTGCACCAAGTCATATCATTCGTCCATCATCAAGCTCAGCATTGTCCAAATCAACCAGCAAGGTTACAAACAAGGAGAAACAGAATGACCCATTCCAACAAAGGGAGACTGGGAAAAAAGGAACTACCTCAGAGTAGTGACTCATACAGAGACACAACAGGCAACCTCCTTGTGGAATCAGTTAGTCCTCCAATCTGTTTCACATGGTGGAATTGCAGTTCTGTTTGTGAATGCCTAGTTTACGGAGACAAGGGCATAACGTTTCACCCCACCTGAGAAACACCTCCTTCCAACCCACTGCAAATGGAGTTGGGCTCACAGGTCGAGACAGGCCCAACAAGGCAGCCATGAACTTGTGCATCTGGTTTCTCTGGCCTTACCATAGAAGCTGAGGCGGGGGGTGAGGACTGCAGAGGAGAGCAGAAAGAGGGAAAACCAGAGGCAGCAGGTAACCAGGAGCAGTGAGCACACCCAAAAGAAGAAAAGAATAGCCCGCAGCTACAGAGAAAAGATGAGCACACAGGCAGGCTTTGTGGAACTTGTTTGCATTGCCCGCTGTGGCACCCCTCGCCCCCGCTCAAGGCCGCGGGCTTCGATTAGGATCGGCATGCAAGCCAGCATCCGGTGCACAGCGCCACCCCCTCTCCAGGGCAGGGGACGGGGTGGGAACACTCACAGAAGGAAAGAGGAGTGCAAAAAATGGAAATTCACCACCGTGGGCCTATAAAATGCTGCTTTTACAAGCTTGCTACTCTACTCCCCCCCCCCCATTATTGCTGGTTTCCTGTAAAAGCACAGCCTATGGTAAGATGAGTTAACCGCCATGGGGTCACTTTCCCATTTGAAGATGGCTTAGGTTAGGGAGGAAGCCCCTTCCAAGCTCAGCTCCTGCTGTATTCCAAGCAGAGGGCAGGGGCTGCTTTTCACCACAGCTGGCTACCCATTGAACCTAAAGAAGGCCCTGCAAGTTGTATGTGCAAACACACACACATTCCCCACCCCACCCCCTCACAGACCCAGGCGCCTCTCCCCCAGCTGTACTGCCCCCGTTTTCTGAACAGCTGGGATAAGACTGCAGGTCTGGCACCAGAGGTAAGCAAGGTGGGGCACTTGCTGGTGACCCCAGGAGCTTAAGAGGGCCCCTCACTGGCCAGACCTGGTCATGCTACCATTCTCTGAACTCCACACCAGGCCTCTGGATGCTGATTCAAGGGCTCGCCCAAATCTGGCACCAGCCCTGTACGGCTACCCTACTGATGAGTTCTGGCTGCCCGCCATTTTAAGTTTCCCAAAATGCCATGCCCTGTCCTACAGATGCATGACATGTATTGATGAGATGAAGAAGAGTTTGGATTTGATATCCCACTTTACCACTACCCAAAGGAGTCTCAAAGCAGCTAACATTCTCCTTTCCCTTCCTCCCCCACAACAAACACTCTGTGAGGTGAGTGGGGCTGAGGGACTTCAGAGAAATGTGACTAGCCCAAGGTCACCCAGCAGCTGCATGTGGAGGAGCGGAGACGCGAACCCAGTTCACCAGATTACGAGTCCACTGCTCTTAACCACTACACCTGGTCTATAGCCCAGGTAAGACCACAGCTCCCCCTGGTTTGGGGGTGCTGTATGAAGGCCCATCAACAGCACTGCTTCAAGGACCCACCCAAGTCTGGCACCAGCCATGAATGGCCACCGATACTGGCTCAATCATCGTAGCAATGGGCACCAGGCTGGGCCCACACAAATGACACCATCCTGGTATGCCGTTGCCCAGATTTTGCGCTGCAGTGCAATTTCCTGGACATTTTTGAATTCAGGGGTTTCAAGTTTTAACAAGCTGGGGCTCCTAACAGTTCATCATTTCATACCGTATTTATATCCCCACTTTTCTTCTCCAAGGAAAAGCCGGCGCAACGGAAAAAGTGGAACACAACAAAAATTGTAGTGGCCCATATCAAAACCAACAATCGATTTGAATAGCAACACTGAGACAAGCAGCTTTCGAAAGGCACACGGCAAGCTGCCTTTTGAGGCTAGCGGCTGAAATTTCCATCTCTCTGAAATGACAAAAGACATTCCTGTCATCCCTTCTTTCTGTCTTTTGGGCCAGACTTGTAAAGAGCCCCTTGTCTTGGCAGTGGCAGGTAGGCGGGTGTGAGTAAAAATGCATTCTATATGGATTATTAGGAAAGGGGCTGAAAATAAAGAGAGCTGGTATAGTCATGTCTTTATGTATAACTCTACAGTAAAGCCACATTTGGGTGCACTTCCAGCCGCCACCTCTCAAAAAGGGTACCTTGGATCTGGAAAAGGTGGGTGAGGGGGCAAGAAAAATGATCTGGGGAGTGGGGTGCTGCTGCAGCAACTCCTGTGTGAAGAAATGGGGTAAAATATTTGGGCCTTTGTGGTTAAAGATCACTAAGAGTGGGGAAAGGAGAGAGCTTTATAAAATGATGTGTGGTGCAGAGAAAACAGAATCGTGCTCCCCTCACCCAAGAGAATGGATTGGCGGGAGAACTGGGGGTAGAAAACATATAACATAATGAAATTTCTGGATTGTAAGGAGGGGCGTTAGTGGTGGAGCATCTGCTTTGCATGCAAAAAGGTCCTCGGCTCAATCATCTGCAAGTCAGATTGGAACACGCCCTGCCTGCAATCCTAGACAGCTGCTGCCAGTCAGTGTGGGCATGACTGAGAGCCAGATGGACCATTTTTAAAAGCAGACAGGACTGGCAAACACATGGAATGGATGCAGCAACACGGAAGATTTCCATCCTCCCAACAGCAACTTCAAAAAGAGAGAGGATGGGAAGGAGACAAAGCAAGCTGCTCAATAGGGAACATCCTATTTAAACAGTGGGGAAACTATCGTCAGATCCGTGGGAAAAGTTTTGTTTTGTTTACCACCAACAAGGGCAGAGGGTCCACAGATGGCTTCCACTCTTGCCGGAAACACCCAGAGGAAGTTCCTGCAGACCTCTCCCATGATCTTCACCTTATCCCAACCAACATCACCCTGCTGGTTTTTCTTCCTAGCACACTCTGTGGGTGGTATTTTCCCCATGATATGGGCGATTTCCTCTCTAGCCTTATCACATTCCTGCAATCTGGCATTGTTCTGGTGGAGATGAGAGCACATTCACACACAGGCCCCAAAGCCCTCTGGGTTAAAGGTGGTGGACAACTCACAAAGAACATCAGACAAGGTCTGCTGGATCAGGCCAAAGATCCATCTAGTTTCCCAGAGTAGCTGACCAGATATTCCCACAAGAGGCCCAAAAAGAGGCTGTGAATACAGCATTTATTATTAATGTATATTATTATTATTATTATTATTATTATTATTATTATTATTATTATTATCATCATCCATATTTATTAAGCACTTTCCTAACAAAAGTGGCCCAAAGCGACTTACAAAAAACAGTGTCAGTCTGAGCAAATATCTGTACATGAGACTTTCCAGGTCCGTTCTCTTAATCTCAATATAACTTATATTCAGGTAGATATTTGAGGTCTGTGACCTAAAAAAAAAAAAAATGTTCTGGCTGCCATTTCCAATTCTACCGCTCTTAAAAAACACCAGTTAAATTCATCAGCAATTATTTTATATAAAGATATTCTTGAATAATCAGAAATGTTAGAAAGTACTCGGTTTTTGTCTCTAACAGTTCAAGACACCTCACAAAATAAGATAGGCAGTATTTACCTGTTCCCAGTATTTGCCATTACACAGCTAGTATACCTGAGGATACGCTACCTCTTAAAACTTGGGGTAGTTCCATTTTGCTGTCATGACTAATAGCCCTTGATCAACCTCTCCATTAATTTGCCTAATCCCCTGTGAAAGGCATCTCTGTTAAGTCTTGAGATCATCACCAGAGGCGCATGCCAGTGGTGGGTGGGGCAAGAGGCAGAGGTGGGTGGAGCAGCAGACATGATTCTTACCTTGGTATATACCAGGTTACATACCAGCCGCGCAAGACAGAAATTTACCAACACACACACACACACACACACACACACTTCCATTCAGGCAAATACATTCCAGGATGCAATCCAGCCAGGAAAAAGGACTTGAGAAGGATGTGAAAAAGAAGGAGTGGTGGGTTTAGTATTGAGCGATGCACCCCAAAAGCCAGACAGGGCATCCTTCTTTCTCGGCAGACAATGGAGGAGTGCGCCTTTTGGGGGTGAAGTCAAACCATTGGAAGGTTGCAGCGCCTGTGGTGGCTGTACAGACCAATACAGGAGAGACATGTTTTGTTGCCGCTAGTGCAGATAGAGGTATCAGATGCTAGGAAGCCGACTTGTTCAGAGTCAGGCCACTGGCCCACGGAGTCCTGTACTATCTACAGTGGTACCTCAGGTTACATACGCTTCAGGTTACAGACTCCGCTAACCCAGAAATAGTGCTTCCTGTTAAGAACTTTGCTTCAGGATGAGAACAGAAATCGTGCTCCGGCGGTGCAGCAGGAGGCCCCATTAGCTAAAGTGGTGCTTCAGGTTAAGAACAGTTTCAGGTTGAGAACGGACCTCCGGAACGAATTAAGTACTTAACCCAAGGTACCACTGTACTATGACTCGCAGCAGCACTCTAGAGTGTCAGGCAGAGAGAGAGCGGCCTTTCCTGTCATCTGCTGCCCTTCCATTTAGAGTTCGTATAACCCCTGTTTCTGGGCCCACTTCAAGGTGCCCACTCATGTTAGTGTTTAATGCCCTAAACAGCCCACGCCCCAAACACCTGAGAGAACACCTGCTGTTTTAAATTGCTTTTAACATTGCACTTAATTTGCTCTAACCTGCCCTGGAACCTTAGAGTGATGGGCAGGTAATTAATAATAATAATAGTAATTATAAAATGGAGATGGCAGGGATTGAACCTGGGGCCTTATCTTCCATGAATTTGCCCAATGGCCTTTTAAAGTCATGACAGCTCCACACCATCCTTTGCAGCTGGAAATCCTATGAATATAAAATACACATTGTCTTCCTCTTTCTCTCTCCCACTATAGTTGTTTAACCAGATACAGCAGTGTTGTGGGACTTTATGAACACCAAGGGCCACATTCCCTTTCGAGCAAGATTCCAAGGGCCGCATGCCAAGGGTAGGCAGGGCCAGAGACAAAGGCTGGTTGAGCAGCCAATGCAAATTACTCTCAGGTAAGCAGAGTTGAGATTGCTACCTTCCTCATGTACATTAATGCCACTATGTCTACTCTGCATATAACTTCACTGAAGACAGCCCTTTTTTAAAATTTCATTGTTAAAGCCTCTGGTTTCAAAAGCAAAACAGATGAATTGCCTCTTAAGACAATAACTGTGTTGCAGTGGAGATATGATTTCAAACTCTCAAATGTGACAAATTGACAATGCAAGAGGTACAAAAGCCAGACAGAGTCAAGTAATAAGACCAGATTTGGTGGAGGGGAGCAGAGTTTTGGATTATTCTTAATAGGATTTTAAAAGTTTCATCCTTTTCGTTTCCTGTACAGAACAATGTTGCTCTGTGCTGGGTGCGACTCAGCCCAGGTGTAAATGGGAAAATGATTGGCCTCTCTTTCAACAAAGAGATTAAAACTTTTAAAAAAATAATAATTGAACAAGCCTGCTTTTCCTCTCCAAGCAATTTAGGAGCAGCGACGACATAGCAGAGGGCCGGGGGTGCTCAAGCTTTGATTTATTTGCTTATAAGGGATTTGTTTTACAATGGGGATCTCCACTGATTGTAAAGTCACAAAACTGTAAAGAAGGCAAACATTCCTGCCCGGCCAGAAAAATTAAACACTGTCAATTATACAAAGGAGGCAGATGTTAATTTGCAGAACCAAATTCAATTCAAAACATGTGCCAATCAACTGTGGGGCCTGGCTCCAGGATTTGAAGAGCCCACAAGCAAGATTGGGATGTTTGCTAAAACATTCGGTCGTTTTGATTTTGCACTGTTCACAGAGCAGAGATTTTGGCCCCCACCCCAAACACACATACACAGATTTGGGTTAAGATTCACCTCTTTTAAGGCTGAGTGGCTCCATCATTCTCCTTAGCTACTCTTCCCACCTCCCTGTCATGTTCCCCCACCACCACCCTGGCTGCTGTGACTTCCTCCTTCTTGAATTAACCCCATGAATGATTTCACCCAACCAGAGATCACACAGAAAACTGTTTTGATAATAAGCCTGGGTGCAGAACCTCCGATTCACAGGCCTATTTAAACCCAAGCACAGGTCCCAATTTAGGCAGCCTCCCAATGAGAGCCCTAAAGAACCGGGATGGAGTGAAGACGAAGTGGCTTCTTTCCATGCAGGGTAAGCCATCTTTGAGGTGAGCAGGGACCACCTTTGCAGTGAGTCCTGCAAGACCTGTTCCCTGCTTGGCTGGCCTAGGTCCACCTGGGCCCTGGAGGACCTGATACCTAGGAGGCCTAGAGACTATCAGGGTGGGCTACTGTTTCCGAGTTTTTGTTGGGAGTCAAGAATTTAAATTGGTAGACTGCTATTGTTACAATGTTCCAGTGGCTTTGCTGATAGATCTGGTTGCTGAGATTGCATGAGAACAGAAAAGGAGCCTGCTGGATCAGCCAATTAATTTTGTTTAATTTTAGTGTATACCTGTTGAGACATTTTAATCCAATGTTTATGATGTCAATTGTCTGATGTTGTAAGCTGCCTTGAGCATGATTTAACTATGGAGCATAATAGCACGAGAAAAGCCAATGGCCCATCTAGTCCAGCAGGATGTGCAGGAAGATTGGATACAGAAGAGAGACCTGTGCACCACCAAAAGAGAGTAAAAGTAACCGCTAAACCTGTCGGTTAGCAGAGGAAGAAGCAAGAGAAAAATGAAACGGAGCAACATGCATGTTTCTAAAGGAAAAGAGGGTGAGGGGAAGAATGGGAGGTCCTTAACTTCTTTCCTTGGTTCCTTGGTGCCTGATTGTATCCGAGCTCTACACACACACACACACACACACACACACACACACACACAGACAAAAACTGCCTTCCACCCCCAAGCACAAGAGGCCACCCATTTCTTGAGAAACACAAAGACTCCTGTTACTATCTAACTCAGAAGAGTTACATAGCTGGCATTCCAGCCTGGCAGACTTTCTACCTCAGTTAATCCACCTGACCCACAGCGCATGCCAGAACAGGTTAAAGAAAGGAGCTCCCGCTGGGAGAAAGAGGGAGAGGTTTCAAGGGCCCTTTAGGGAAGGAAGGAAGAGAGAGAGAATGAACTAAGTCTCAGCTACTTGTATTTATGAAGTCTAAAAAAGGAAGGATGCAAGATGGATCAAATCTGGTCTGTCAAGATGCTTGGCCACTTGTGGAAGAGAAAATTTGTTTGTTTCATGTTCCACCTTTCCTCCAAGGAGCTCTAGATGGGCATACATCTGAACAACAACTCCCAAGGTGAGGGATGATGGGAGATGTAGTCCTGCAGCATAGGTAAAGGTAAAGGTACCCCTGCCCGTACGGGCCAGTCTTGACAGACTCTGGGGTTGTGCGCCCATCTCACTTAAGAGGCCAGGGGCCAGCGCTGTCCGGAGACACTTCCGGGTCACATGGCCAGTGTGACATTGCCGCTCTGGCGAGCCAGAGCTGCACACGGAAACGCCGTTTACCTTCCCGCTGGTAAGCGGTCCCTATTTATCTACTTGCACCCGGAGGTGCTTTCGAACTGCTAGGTTAGCAGGCGCTGGGACCGAGCAGCGAGAGCGCACCCCGCAGCAGGGATTCGAACCGCCGACCTTTCGATCAGCAAGTCCTAGGTGCTGAGGCTTTAACCCACAGCGCCACCTGTGTCCCGTCCTGCAGCATACGAAGGGCCAAATGTTCCCCACAGCTGCGCTAGGCCTAGCTCCCACTGGTGGTAATTTGTGTCTAGGTCACACCCTTTCAGGGAACAGACTCATTGTTCCTTAGTATTTCCAATGTTCAGGTTGTGAGCGCCATTCCTTATGTAGCCTAGGCTGTGTACAACCATCATATATGGAAAGCACATTGCCCCCACCCACCCAAGGATTTTATAAACTGTAGTTTGTTAAGGGTGCTGGGAACTATAACTCGGGGGGGGGGGTAAACTACAGTTCTAAATATTCTTTGGGGAAAGTCACGTGCTTAAAACAGACTTTAACTTCTGCCTTCCTGTTGATGTCCTAAAAACAAAACTAAGCGGTTTTCATTGCTTTTGAATATTTTAAGTATTATTTCTGTAATTTTTTTAATTGTAAACAGTCTGTGTTGATGTTTGCCACTCTGAAGAAAGGGTGGGACACCAAATTTAATAAGCAAACAAACAAACAAACAGATCTGTTATCCTTCCCTGATTTGTAAATGTCTGGTGCATACACAACTTACGATGTTTCAGTAAGCTTGGGGAAAACTCTAACATTTCCAGTACAAGAATCTATTTAAAGGGAGAAAAAAACCAAGTGGAGAGGAGAAAGAACCCCCTCCCCCCAAAAAAGCAGCCGAAAATAGAGTGGGTGTGCTCAGTGGCCATGGAATGAGTTTGGGAGCAGAAAACCAGGGCTTGAGGGGAAATAGAACCCTGAACTGCAACACTCCACACACTGCAATATTTGCATTTGTTTGTACAATATAAATTACACACACAGATAAAGCACTATGTTGAAAGCTCTCTCCCTGACACACTTATTTTCTCTGTGCAGGGAGTGTTAGTGTAGTGCAGCCTCCCACAACATAGCTCCTTCCAGATATATTCTGGACTACAACTCCCATCATCCTGGACCACTGGCCATGCTGGCTGGGACAAAGAGAGTTGGGGGTTCAACAGTATTTGGATAGCGGTGCCTCTCCACTTTGACCTTTATGAAATACATATGCATACGCATTTTTGGACACACACTATTCTTGTGGGGGGGGGGAATTAAAGCACTGTATTTTCAAATTCCTTAAATTGAAGATTTAGTGCATGGGCAGGGGACTGTACGCTTCAGTCCCAAACACAGCCCCCACCCCCACCCCATCCACACTACCCATTTAAAGCAGAACCATGCCACTTTAAAAAGCCATGGCTTCCCTCAAAGAATCCTGGGAACTGTACTTTGCTAAGATGGCGGTAGTTGCTTACAATCCCTCCAACCAGGGAACTTTGGGAACTGTGGCTCTGTGAAGGGAATAAGGTATCTCCTAACAAGTCTCAGGACCCCTTATATATTATATATATTATATGGAAACAGATGGTAACCTGAGGACTGCCATTTGTTGAGTTTAATTTTAATTTATTTGTGATGCATTTTAATCAATTGATTGCTTGTTTTTATGCATATTGTGTTATTAATATGATGTTAGCCGCTCTGAGCCCAGCTCCGGCAGGGGAGGGCGGGATACAAATAAAAATGTATTATTATTATTATTATTATTATTATTATTATTATTATTATTATTATTAGAAAATAATAGTTTCCCAGGATTCTTTGGGGAAAACCATGACTGTTTTAAAGTGATTTAAATGTGCTTTAGATGTATAGGGCAGTTGGGGCCTTTAGGGCACAGGACTGCTAAGAAATCAAATAAAGCAATTGATAAATAATAATTGCAATGTAGAAGTCTGAAGCACAACCACCCAGGCGTGTCCTCAGCTGAAACCTCCCCACCCTGCAAATCAGCCTTGATATGCCTGGAATCAGCCTAGAGTTGCATCCACTTCTCCAAGAAAAGGGATCTAGGATCTTGGCAGCCCCTCTCGTCTCTGAAGCTGCTTGGAAAATCCCGCAATCTCTAACAATAATAGGAGCTCTAATGCATAACTCCTGCAGGTTATGCAGGAAACCCCCAAGCATTACAATGGCCCCTTCCTCACAAAAAGAAAAGCATACTACCTTGTGCTAGTATTATTCCTGCTCACCTATCACAATTACAGTTTACCTTCCTACAGGGGTGGGTAACAACAGTTGCCAAATTTATTTGCCTGCCAGAAGGGGCTTGGCTAAAGACCTGAAAAGAGAAGAAAAGGCTCAGGAGTAAACCCTACACAAGTCTGGAGCAGAGTCCCTAAGATAGCACCTTGAATGTCTACTTCTGGCAACTCCTGCAGTCAAGCTAGGGCCAAACGTATTGCTCTGCTTTGCTTTCAGCCACACCAGGGAAGCCGAACGGGAGATATTTTTGTCTGGGCAGCCCAGGACCTACATACACACTGCCTGGATTTCTGCCCTGAGGCAGGCAACTGCAGTGCTGCTAATGCGGCAGTTGGAATTCACCCCCGGAGGCGCACTCCATTGTCTCTCGAGGCAGACGAATGCCAACAATATGGTTAAATATACAGGTAATGAATTATTGTGAATTTTTACTGAAATCTGTCCCTGCTACAGTTCTCCAGATTCTTTGTGGGGCTCAGGGGTCAAATGTGGCCCTCCAGGCTTTTCTCTCAGGCCCCTGAAACTCTCCACAGGCCACAACCCCTGCTCTGCTCACTGGCCTTCCTTTGCACTCCCTCCTGGAGTGTTTCTTTCTGCTGGAATGTGTCCTTCAACTCCCACAAAGCCTCTCGCTTGCCTGGATGGAGGATACAGGATGGGAAGGGGGAGGTGAGAATCTAGAAACCAGCCTACAGTACAAATGTAAACATCATGTTCATTGCTCCACTCGTTTTTGCCTCTGGCCCCGCCCACCCCGGCATACGGCCCCCAGGAGGTTGTTCCCAAGGGAATATGGCCCTCAGGCCACTGAGAGCCAGTGTGGTATAGTGGTTAAGAGCGGTGGACTTGTAATCTGGTGAACTGGGTTCGCTTCCCCGCTCCTCCACATGCAGCTGCTGGGTGACCTTGGGCCAGTCACACTTCTTTGAAGTCTCTCAGCCCCACTCACCTACAGAGTGTTTGTTGTGGGGGAGGAAGGGAAAGGAGAATGTTAGCCGCTTTGAGACTCCTTAAAGGGAGTGAAAGGCGGGATATCAAATCCAAACTCTTCTTCTTCTTTTTCAGGCTGAAAAAGTCCCCCCGCTATGCTTCAGAGGCAGAATACATTGGTACCTCGGGTTACATACGCTTCAGGTTACAGACTCCGCTAACCCAGAAATAGTACCTTGGGTTAAGAACTTTGCTTCAGGATGAGAACAGAAATCGTGCTCTGGGGAACGGCAGCAGCGGGAGGCCCCATTAGCTAAAGTGGTGCTTCAGGTTAAGTACAGTTTCAGGTTAAGAACGGACCTCCAGAATGAGTTAAGTACTTAACCCAAGGTACTACAATTGCTGGAACCTGCAGGAGGGGAAAGTGCGGTAGTGTTTTGTGTCGTCCTTGCAGGCTTCCCGTTGAGGCATCTGGTTGGCCAAGGTGAGAACAGGAAGCTAGACTAGATCTGGCCTTTTGACTAGATCCTCCCTGCAGGGCTCTTCTGATGTTACGTTAAGCCAACCCAAAATTTCCTGGCGCAGCCTCGTGCACACTCTGCAAAGTTTCCCCTCCTCCAGACATTTGGCAGGTATGTGCCAGTCCATGCCACTTGTGCCAAGTGAGCTGTGCCTTTGCTCCAATGGTGGCTTGGGCAGGAACACCCAGAAACATCCATATTCTCTCTTCCTACCTCACCCTCCTTTGCAGAAATCAGGCCCTCATGCGCTGAGCGCCGTCTTTTCCCGAAACATGCATTCCCCAGCTATGAGCGGAATGCTATATTGCCTCTGGACACAGGTCTGGGCATCCCCTCTTCATACATAAAGAGATCAGGAGATATTTAAATATAAGAAGCCAGACACACTATGGGAGAGGGAGGGGGGAGAAATAGGGGGGGAAGGGCTTGGAGAGAGGCAGGGATAATTTCATAACAAAAAGGGAAATCTATGCCAAGAATAAACAGAGCAACCATTAATCAGACTCAGGGACATAGGAAAATGAGTTAGGCCAGTGGTTCCCAATTAGCTCATTACTGAGGACCCCCTATTTTTCAAAAGCCAAGCCACGGACCCCCTACTTTTGAAAATTTAGATAACTCTATGGTAGTTACCTGTCCTCTAATAAGCAAGGGATTTTAGGCACACTGAAAAACAGGGCATAAAATTTGTGATATTACCACAAATTTCCAATCCCAGGACAGTAGGAAAAACTTGTATTCACTGCTCCACTACAACTGAATAAATAAATAAAAAGCAATTGTGTCCCTAACTTGCAAGTGTTCTATATGCAGAAGGATTTTTTATATGAGAGAGTATTCAAACATGCTATTCCTTACTTGCAATCTGAGATGGTACATTTTAGCAAAACTTTACAGCATGTGGTTCTAACTGATGGATCTTGCACCTTCAAGACATAGGTGAAGGCTTGGTCGGGGCTTGATAACGTATTGGTGAAGACTGAGCAGAAAACAGCTGGAATTCTGTAATGTTGGTAACACCAGCAATATACTGCTGAGTAGAGATGGGAAGGCCTAAAAAAAAAACTGGAAAAACCCAGTTTTTTTCCCTTCCTCCCCACCCAAAGCCGTTTTTTTCCAGAAAAAAATGAAAAAAAATTAGTTTGATATAGTTTGAATATTCCACACACTATTTCCCCCCCCCATTTTTTTCGGGGGGGGGAGGCTTTGGAAAAAAACTGAAAAAAACCTGTCGTCGTCCCCCCCAATTTTTCCATTTTTCCCCCCAGGCCTTCCAGCACCCACACTTTGGAGCTCCTTGCCAACTGACACCAGGCAGGTGTTCTCACTGTACTCTTTCCGGCAACTGCTCAAAACATTTTCATTAGAGCCAGCCCATCTGAACACGTAGAAACTGCATGTGATTTACTTCTTTTTAACCACTGCTGGATTTAATCATCTTTTGAATACTTTTAAATAC
The DNA here is from genome assembly GCF_964234715.1 of Podarcis melisellensis. Classification (NCBI taxonomy): domain Eukaryota; kingdom Metazoa; phylum Chordata; class Lepidosauria; order Squamata; family Lacertidae; genus Podarcis; species Podarcis melisellensis. The sequence continues at coordinate 19,714,237 of NC_138540.1, read as the reverse complement.
CTGCTTTTAGCTGTGTTTTATCAATTATTTTAATATTTCTGTTGTATATTTAGAAAGCTCTTACCATCATGTGGTTTATAATATATAATAACCAGTTCAATTAAAAAAACACACACTCCTTTTCCTTTCAAACAGAGTTTGAGCCTTAGTGCAACATACTATTCAGTAACTGGATGTTAGTTACCTCTGGGCCTGGCATGCAAAAAATTGCCTTATGCTTTGCCCCGGCTGTCCTCAAATAGAGATAGAAAGGCCTGGGGGAAAACTGGAAAAATGTTTTTTCCCCAAAGCCGTTTTTTAGAAGTCCATGAGAAAAATGACAAAGAGGAAGAGCAAGAAGAAATGAAAAATGATAGCAGTAGTTCAGAAAATGAGATAGAATAAACTGCATGTATATGTTGTGTCTTCTGTTTTGATTTTAAAAAACCAACACTACTCAAAGGGTAGACCTTATATGGAGCTTACATATCGCAAGAGCCCTAAGAAACTGTGCCAGAGGTTTGTGCCCAATCCTAGCTCACTTGCCATCCAGCAACTCTTTCCCAAATTTTTCCCTGCCAGCAAGCAGGCCCTGGTTATGAGCAGAGGATGGATGATCCGTGGAAGGCTTTCGCTGTGCAAGATAAGTAAGTCCCTGACAGTGGATGGTGCCATGGAGCCCCAGGGGTCCCCGGACCCCTAACTGGGAACCACTGAGTTAGGCCATTGGTCTATCAAGTTCAGTAATGTCTACACTAACTGGCAGCAGCTCTTCAGAGATTCGGGAAGTCTTTCCCAGCCCTTCCTGGAGATACTGGGGGTCAAACCCTGGGGCCCTTCTGCATGCAAGACAGATGCCTTTCCCCTGCAAGGCTACTTACATGAGCAGGTAGGCAGGTGGCTTATTAGGGTCACAGTGGGGGTATATAGGAATCCAGTTTTTGAAGCACGGGGCTTAATCATGAAAGTGTGAAGAACTACAGTGTTAGTTAAACTACAGTGTTAAACTACAGAAATCAGATTATGGGGAGGGAAGGGGGTTGCCAAAGACGAGTATTATTATTTTTTTCAATTTGCAAGAAGGATACAAACACTGAGCTAAACACAGGCTGGTGATTCTTTATCTCTCACAGATATAAAGTTGTCACAGAAATATTAAGCCGAACCTTACGGCAGGCCTTTTCTGTCAGAGGTTTCCAACTGTCCCTGCATATCTGGGATTATGTAGCAGGGCTCAAAAGAGAGCATATTAAATACTGTGGTTTGCAGAGAGGTATGCCACTACCACTTCACTACCTGCCAAAAGGTAACTAGGGAGAGAACTATTTGTACTTCATGAAATAACAGCCAAGAGATTGAGGATCTTGGAGGATCAGCTCCGTAGTGCTGAGGTTAACGGTGCCTGCTGACTTAACCCTGAGAGATAGTAAACAGCTTTGCAACATGGGCACTGAACTCAGTGCTAACCATGGTTCTTGAGCTGAAGAGCCGGTTTGCAAACCTGGGCTTTAAATACATTTAGCAATACCTGTGCGCCCAGCTGAACGCTAACCATGGCTAATTAGTCAAGGTTTTACAATCCTGGATTTAACCAGGGCGAGCCCAGCAGGTGGTACAATGTAGCTCTGGCCCAAAAATTAACTGCTAAAATATTAATAAATAGAGGGAGCATCAGAGGAGGCAGAGAAGAGAGGGGTAGATCTGATGAGGTCACAGGACTTTCCCCAGCTCCTATATAAGCAGCTTCCTGCTGGATCAGGCCAGTGACCCACCTAGTCGAGAAGAATATAGTCATTGTGGATAGTAGGCACTGATCCCCCATGAATAGCATATACCATGTTAGAATAAATTGAGGGTTGCATCAAACTAAGTTCTATTTACAATGCAACAGGAGAGATGTACTGAAATAAACAGATCTAACCATGTCCATAGCAGTGGTTGTAACCCTGAGGGCCAGAGCACTGGGCAGGGGGGAACCGCCCCCCCACCTCAGGAGGGGAAAAAAACCTCTACCTTCATTAGCTGATGCAGCTCCTTTTGAGTACCTGTCTGCTGCACAGGTTCTGTGTTTAAAAACAAAAGAAAAGAAAACAAAAGCCAAACTGGTTCCAGCAGATGAAGGGCTGAAATTAAATCAAATGATCTCACTAGAAGCAAAGCGCCAGCGCGCCTTCCCACCCACCCACAAGAACTGCCCGCTGTTTCCTCCGCAGTGTTTATGATCTTGCCAAGATACAGTCTGCAGAGCTTTATTAATCGCTTTGGATGTTTCTTGGGTCATTTTCTCCCAACTTCCCCGCTTTGAAGATGTAGGGCACTAGGCGCTCCAGTTAAACTATATCGTGTTGCCTGTAATGAGATCCCGCTCAGCCGCTTTATAAAAAAAAGGGAAAGAAATTCAGCACCAGCAAAAACAAAAGGAGACAGAAAGAGAGAAGAGAGCATGAGAAATAGATTAAGGAACCTGTTTGCCGTTTGCTTGGGAGGAGGAAAAATGGCTGGGGGACTAATTTAAAACTCAGCTTAAAACTCCTTTGCCCCCTTCGGCTCTCTCTGAAAAATAAATCATTAGCATTTCTACCATTAGGGAGTTCTCCCCACACACAGACACGCTCGATCATGTGGTTTTTCCCTCTATTACTATAAGCAGCAGAAACTTTATTTTGAAAACAGAAGAGAATGGGACATAGGAAACTGTTTTACACAGAATACAAGCTCAGTGTTGTCTACTCTGACTGGCAGCAGCTCTCCAGGGTTGCAGTCAGGGATGTGTGTGCAGAGCACACTCATAAGAATGGTCATGGCATAGCGGTGAAAAAGGCCCCAGGGTTCAATCCCGAGGATCTCCAAGCAGAGCTGGGAAATCGCTCATGCCTGAAACCACAGAGGGCTGCTGCCAGTCAGTGCAGCCAATGCTGAGCTAGATGGACCAGTGACACTGGCTCACGTTAGGCAGCTTCCTGTGTAATTCTTTAAAATACAGGGGGAAAACCAAGAGCAACCAACAGAAACCACCATACACATTCCATCTGTATGAAACTACCATGCAGGGGCAAGCAGACAACCCTACAATAATCCTGCAAAATCTAAGAGCAGCATGCACTTGCTCACGGCCATCTTATGTTTTCAGACTGAACACAGATCCCAAGTCGGCTGTTTACAGCTCCAGTTGACTTGCACAACTCCATCCACACCAGAAATTGACCCCTTGATGCTCCCTTTAATAGCTTCCAACCAGACGCCCCCGTTTAGGTTTGCTCAGAGCACCCGTGTTTGTCAGCAAAACACACTACTGATTCGTTTGCATCTTCTCTTTAAGCCCCTTCCCCCCCACACTGCCAGAGCTGTGGGTGCCCTTTGTCTGAAACCCCGAAGAGCCGCTGCCAGCCAGTGTACTGAACTAGGGAACCTTGGTAAGAGTTAATACTTATCATCCCTTTGGAGCTGCTCTGGGTTCTTTGTGCTTTTTGTCCCTCCAGCCTGTGAACCTTTGTGGTTTACATTTCTGACTCTCTTGTTTCTTTTCTTTTTGTTATGCTTGCAACTTTTGTTGCTGCTGCTTGTTAATAAATTAATTTAAAAACGAAAAGCAAATACCTAACTAGATAGACAAATGGTCCCAAGTCAGTATAAACAGTGTTGGGTGAAAGGTGGGGAGACCAATCAGCCAGGGCCAATGGTTGGCAGAGCAAACTCACATTAGTTATGCCTCCATCCTCTTATCTGCAGACTTCTTCAAGGGGCAAAACTTAGACTACGGAGGATGACACTGACAGCCAGGACCATACCCTGGACAGGTTGCAAGTAAGAAAGCAGGCAGGTGGGTTTCTGGCTGAGGTCAGACCGAGGTAGGTGAGACAGTGCCCCACTGCCCCAGGCCCTGCCAAGTTGTAAGGGCACCTTTCTATAGGATACCCATGTGAGCTACCAGCAGCTAACCAGGGCATCTTTCCAGTTACAGATAGGTAGCCGTGTTGGTCTGCCATAGTAAAAAAAAAAAAAAAATCCTTCCAGTAGCACCTTAAAGACCAACTAAGTTAGTTCTTGGTATGAGCTTTCGTGTGCATGCACACTTCTTCAGATACACTGAAACAGAAGTATCCAGACCCTTCTATATAGTGAGAAGGTGGGGAGGGGTATTACTCAGAAGGGTGGTGTTCTTCAGCTCTCTATATTGGACAAACAGGCCAAACCTTACGCCAAAGAATAAACGGACATAAATCTGACATCAGGAATCACAAGACAGAGAAACCAGCAGGAGAACACTTCAATCTCCCAGGACATTCTATACAAGATCTCAAAGTAGCTGTTTTACTACAAAGGAATTTCAGAAATAGACTGGAAAGAGAAGCTGCTGAATTGCAACTTATCACCAAACTTAAAACCATGGAGAGTCCTGGTCTGAACAAAGACATTGGATTCTTATCTCATTATACATGACAAAGCCATTTTTCACCTTCTCACCCCTTGCTTTTTCCTGTAAGACCTATTGCAGTCGTTAAGAGTCGTCAACAGGCTCATCACAGCTATCTGCCAATCACCCATTCCCACCACCCTTCTGAGTAATACCCCTCCCCACCTTCTCACTATATAGAAGGGTCTGGAAACTTCTGTTTCAGTGTATCTGAAGAAGTGTGCATGCACACGAAAGCTCATACCAAGAACTAACTTAGTTGGTCTTTAAGGTGCTACTGGAAGGAATTTTTTTTTTTTTTGACCAGGGCATCTTTGATCTTTTAAGATAGTTGAGTTCTCTCCACTAGCTTGGACCTAATGCAGGGTGCCAAACGGTTGCAATAGACATCCACAAAGAAAGGAAAATGTCAAGCAGCTCAAAAATCCCTCAAGGCTGGTGGGAAAGAACAAGGCTCAGGCAACACCCCCCCCCCAACTCTGCTTCTTTATGTCTCTGCACCCCCAGCCCCACCCGACAGACAGACATACACAAACACAGACACAATAAAATCAGCTGCAAATCAAAATAGGCAAAGGCACAGCCAGTCCTCTGGATCACTTTAGGCTAATTAACATCCTCTGCCAAAAATAAAGGGGGGGGGGAATCCAGGCAGACTAATATTAGATGGGAATGAATTTACCGCAAGTCTTGTAGGCATATTTAGAGCCACAATGCCATAGCAGAACAGAGGGGAGGAGGAGGAGGAAGAAAAGAAGGCAGAGAGTGAGAAATGAAGGAAGCTAGAAGGAAAGGGTTTAAGGCAGGGTGGTCCAACACAAGTGGCCCCCACCTTCCCAAAGCCAGGTAAGCGTGCTGGGCTTTGGGAAGGAGTTGTGAAGGCTCTGACAGGGTCCTCCTTCTCAAAGCCTAGTTAGTGCTTTCCCAGCTTTGGGAAGGAGGGCTTTAAAAAGGTAAAGGGACCCCTGACCATTAAGTCCAGACCCTGCCAGAGCCCCATGCCTCCTTGCCAAAGCCCAGCATGTCACTTAGCCATCTTTAGGAAGGCTCGTTCCTGCCCGCCATGCAACAAGGCAGTGTGCAGCCCTCGAGTTCCATGTCAAAGTACTCTTGCGGCCCTCTTGGTATGAAAAGTTGGGCCATCCTGGTTTAAAGTAAACCAGGCATCCCCAGATCTGACTCAAATCTCCTCCCCCACCCCACCCTAAAACCCTTATTCAGCATTTAGGTGTGACCTGGGGAGAGTCCTGAAGGCCAGACAGAGGGACCTGGAGGGTTGTATTTGGCATTTAGACCTGAGGTTCCAAAACCCACACCTATAGAGAACCTAGTTCTTACCAAGCTGATAAAATTGGAGAATAGGATTGGGAGGCAGTTTTGAGTCCCCAGATGATGTTGGACTACAAGACCCATTGTCCACAGTGACTAAGAGACATGTGATTATAGCCAATGGGTCTCCAACTCTTGGTGAATTACAGACTTCCCCTGCATGCGAAGACTGGCTTGAGCAGATAAGACCAATAGTGGGTCCAATGGTCAAGAAGGCAGTTTCTGCCTATGCTGTACTGAGGGGCAGCTGGTGCTCGTCAACCTGGGAAGGAAAAGGTCAACGAGGAAAAGGAAAACTCATCCTAAGCCTCAACTGCCTTCTGGGATATCTTCAGAAGAAAAGGCTAAGGAGGGAACCCTACACAAATCCAGAGTGGTGTCCCTAAGATGCTTGAATGCCTCCTTCAAGCAACTCCTGCAGCCAGGTTGGTGCCAAATATATTGCTCTGTCTTCCTTTGGACCGCCGGGGTGGAGGGTGGGTCTTGTCGTCTGGGCAGCCCAGGGCCTCCATACATACTGCCCAGGGTTGCACCCCGGGGACAGGTCATTTTGGTGCTGCTAACACAGTGGTTTGACTTCACCCCAGGAAGCACACTCCATTGTCTCTTGAGACAGACAGATGCCAAAAACCCAGCGGTGTCGGCTACCTATTGAAACTCTACAGAGCATTTTGGTCTCAGGGTACAATCTGAAAGCAGGTAAGGCCACCACCTTGCCGAAGGTAGCGTTCTTACTGGCGGCCTGGATGAGACAGTGCCCAAGAGGGTCTTAACAATCAAAATGGCAGCCTTGTCTGTAGCAAGAACTTGCCCAGGGTTCTGAAACTGTCACAGTTGAGCCTTCCGTAACTTAACCTAAATGCTAATCTAAATCCTAATGAGAAACTTTAATATGCTTGAACCATAGTCATTTGCATCACATTGTGACATTAAGAATGTATCTCACTTTCCCTCAGAGATAATAAGGCACTACCAGAAAATGCCATTTCAACTGACCTTTCCGAAGAATACACCTTGATTAGCAGGTGTCTATATTTTTCTCTCTAGGTGTGTGCATGTTTTAATCCCCTTCATTCCACTGGGTGTTCCTCCCCCCCCCCCACCCCCAAAGGCTGGGATTCATCATCATCTCCATTTACAAGGAGGAAAAAAAGAAAGAAAGCCAAGCCTACAATTATCGCCCCATCAGCTTGATGAATATCACTGTGGAAAAAAAATCTTATGCAAAACTTGTGCTATGTAGACTGGAAAATAGTGATGAGGTCCCTGTTGAGCTCATGTTCAAACTTTGCTAGATTTTAAAGTCAACAGGGGGTAAAACTGAGTTTTGGGGAAGGGGGAAAGAGAGAAAAGGGAACATTTATTGAAGAGGGGGAGGGAAGAAACACTACCTTCCACATGCTCTTTTAGGTTTTTTTTTTCTTGGGGGGGGGGAATATTAACTGACTTTGTAGTTTGGCGTCAAAAGAGCCCACTCAGGGAATTAACCAAATTGGGCATAAATAATTGAAGCGTCTCGAATCGTATTTCCCCGCTAATCAAAGAGAGTGGCTCAGTGTATAGCTGAAGAGGCAAATATATAGAAAAATTAAAAAGAGAGGCAATTTTGATGAGGGAGGAGAGGAAGTGTGATGTGCCAGCTGAAAAGAGATCAAAATGGATTCTCCGAGACCCTTTTGCTTGGAGAAGGGTCCTCCCCTCAAATTTGTTCCTGGGTGTCCCTGGGAGTCATGTTCAAGGAATGTGGGTTTTTAAACACAGATGCATACGGAACATATAACAAAGGTAAACACACCAAAGCCGAACTCACACTTCAGGGCAAGGCTGTGAGCAAAAACGGCAAGCCCAGGCAAGCTCTGTGGAGGTGCCTGGTTTTCCCCAGGGACTTCAGGACAGCAGTGCGAAGTAAAGAGGACACAGGCTGAAGTTGGAAGAGGAAGACAATCTTTGGCCGAATGTTTTGGTATTTAGCAAAATTTATATGCCGCTCGATTGCAATAAAACCTCTGAGCGGTTTGCAATAAAAAAATTTTAAAAATGCAAACACTGAAATGATCAATAAAAGGTATTTTAAAACATTCAAAAGATAATGGAAATCAGTAGGAAGCTAAAAAGAGATTAAAACACATGCCAGCGTTGTACACATTGCTATAGGCTTGCCTAAACAAAATGTGGTGTCAGTAGGCATAGAGTTCCAAAGTGTAGGTTCTACCACACTAATACTGGTTTCTTACAAGTCCTGAATCAGTATTATGTGACACTTGTAACAATGTCAATTCTGCAGATTATAGCACTCAAGTGGGGTAAGGCGATACAGGAAGTAAGCAGGAATAATAATTAAAAGAAAACTCAAAAGATTCCAGGTTGAACATATCAAAATAGAATTTATCAGAGAAGTGTAGTTTAGGGCTCGAGTGAGACCAGGGTTTCTCTCTTTCACTCCAGATGCTAAAATTTGCACTGGAAAGTTGGAGGTTGGTGTTCTCCTTGCTTTTCGGATATGGTCATCTTGCATGCATTTGCGTCGGAGGGTCCCAGACTTTACCCCTCTAGCATCTCAGATGGTGGGAGGTACTGTGGCTGTTGGGAGTTGCAGTACAAAACAACTGGAGGGCACCAGGTTGGAGAAGAATGCATTAAGCTTAAAGTCCTCGTATAGCCCCCACCCCCCACAAAAAAGAGAGTTGTGATTCTGAAAAGGAGGGCCGGATGTTGCCAAGATCTTCAATAGTGACCCCAAGGCACTGGCCAAGCCAATTGTTAACATTACATGTTTCTTCTCAAAACAGAAGTAGCTCATGGGCCACAGGCCAAAAAGCCTGACAAAAATTGCATCAGGCTACCAGAGCAAGAACGGTTGGGAGTGGGAGTGGAGGCTCGGGGGGTGGGAGAAGAAGAGATGGAAACAGAGGAGTTTAAAAAATAAAAAAGACATCTGGGTCGTTGTCTTTACTGATCCCACACAGGGGAAGGAGAAGAAAATTCCATGTGCAGCGGGTAGGAGGCAACAGCAAGAAGCAGACAAATTTCCTCCTACGCAAGATTAAAACGCAACCCCACTCCACATCCAGCTGTGGTTCACATCGTGCTGCCACAGTCTTTGGTCATAGTGGCCAATAGGCCCATTAATAAGGCAGGCTGTGGAACAAAGTGGTAAAGCCTTAGGTGGACAACAGCAAACAGATGGCTCAGCAGATAGAGCATAAGACTCTTACTCTCAGGGTTGTGGGTTTGCCACGTTGGGCAAAAGATTCCTGCACTAGATGGCCCTCGTGGTCCCTTCCAACTCTACAGTTCTTTGATTCTATTCTATGACACCACTTTGCAGACTGTAGGAGTGTCAGATTCATGAAGTCACGTGAAATAACAAAACCAAGGAGATCCGAGAGAGAAGGTACTAGCCTCACCCACTCAGCACTATATACTGATTTCCTGCTTTGTTTTGGTATTGGTCTCACAGAGAGGTGGAGAACCCATTTCAACCTGAGGGCTGTATCTCCTCCTCAGCAACCTTTCAGGGGCTGCAGACTTGTGGTGGGCGTGGCCAAAGGCCCAAGTAGGTGGGGAGAATAAATGCAAATTTTACCTTTGTACACTAGGCTATTTTCTACATACTGTATTTTTTGCTCTATAAGACTCACTTTTTCCCTCCTAAAAAGTGTGCGTCTTATGGAGCGAATGTGTGTGAGTCTTATGGAGCAAATGCAAGCTGTGCAGCTATCACAGAAGCCAGAACAGCAAGACGGATTGATGCTTTCACTGCGCAGCGATCCCTCTTGCTGTTCTGGCATCTGAGATTCAGATTTTTTTTTCTTGTTTTCCTCCTCCAAAAACTAGGTGTTGTGGTCTGGTGCGTCTTATAGAGCGAAAAACACGGTACATGATCAGAGATCAAGGGCATAGTCCAGATAGGCAAAACCACTCAAAGAAGGTGTAAGGCAGGGTTGGTGAGGGGTGTGGTGAGGGGAGCATTCCAAGGGCCAGATAGAGAGGTCTGGAGGGCCATAGATGGTTATTTCAGTTGCAGAGAGTACACCTGCCTATTATTCTGAAAGAAAACAAACACACAACTTTCCAAATTGAAAAATAAATCTTTCTTGTTCAATGTAGACAGATGCTAATTGTGGGAGGTTTTTTTGAGGAGGGCAAATATTCTAATATATATAACATGCAGCAGGTAGGCATCCAGTGGCCCCCTGAAGCCTCCACAGCTATTTATGCCCCCTCCCCACCCCAGAAACCCCCACCCATAATAATCTGAGCAGCAGGAGTTCCTCATAGTTAAGCTACCATTTTTCACAGCTGTTGGAGGAACTTTCTCAGCCTCTTTCGAAGATGCAGTGGAAGCCCGTTCACGCCAAAAAGAACAACAGAACCCCACATTTTAAGGAAACAAGGCCTCCAAAAGGATTGGTTGGGGGGGGGGAGGAACACCACCACAAAAAAGGCCAAGGAAGGATTAAGAGAGAGAAAAGCAGGAGGCTTTCCAGAGAGAGAGATGCCGCGCTCAGGGGCAGGAGCATGGGAAAGAACGGGACCCCGGATTCACCAACCGCTGGCCTCCATGCCAGCGATTTCCTTGCTCAGAGCCACCCTCCAGGAGACTCTTACAAGCTCTTTTAAGGACTCTGAAAAGGGAATTTTGCACGGGCCGCTTTACAAGAACAAAGCCTCTCAGTATTAAGAGGGAGCCTGTGCAAGGGGAAGAGAAGGAAGAAAAGGAGGATGGAAAGTAATAAAGAACAGGCAGGAAGAGAGCAAATAAATAAAAGTGGAAACATACACACAAACTCATCATGCAGACAAGTCGCAAGGCAGGCTTCTCCAACCGGGTGCCCTCCTCATGTTTTCAACTACAATTCCCATCAGCCCCAGCCAGTGCAGCTGGGGAAGGCTGTTCTAAAAGCTCAAGGTGTTCTCAAGGTGCCCTTAACAGCTTGTGGCCAGTTTACCTGCGAGATCACTTTACCCCATATATTTGTCCACTCAAGCACTTTAATCTGCACAGCTGAGTTGCAGGTGCCATATAATACCTGTAGGAAATTGTAAGCCTGGCAGCACCCACACTTTGGAACTCCCTGCCTATCCACATCAGGCAGACGCCTTCACTGAACTCTTTTCAGCGCTTGCTGAAAACATTTTCATTTAGGCAAGCTTATCCACACACACAGAATGCTGAAATGTGTTTTAATCTTGTTTTTAGTTTATCCTTGATTGAATGTCTTAAATAAGTTGTTTATAAAAATATCTTATATTCTTTTTGTGAACCACTTAAGAAGTTTGCTTGTTTTTTTTTTTACAATCGAGTGTCCTATAAATTCTGTGAAATAAATAAAATAAATGTTTTAAAAAGCCAGCATGATAGGATGGATAGGGTACCAAGACCCCAACTGGCCATGGTGCTCTATGCTAGTTATGAACTCTCAACCTGTCCAACCTCACAGGGTTGTTGGGAGCACAAAATGGCCCCATGTTTTATCCTCCTTGAAGGCTGGGTATTATGAAGTAATCAAGAACACAGAAGTTCTTGGGTAAAAGGTTCTTCTCCTCACAAAAATGGCGAGCGTGGAAGGCAGGCGTTATTTTATTTTATTTTTATCAGATCACTACTGTATTTTGCCAAAAGATGAACACAAGCATCTTAGTCATATTCAGAACCCAGCAGAAATACAGTGGTACCTCGGGTTAAGAACTTAATTCATTCCGGAGGTCTGTTCTTAACCTGAGGTACCACTTTAGCTAATGGGGCCTCCCACTGCCGCGCAATTTCTGTTCTCATCCTGAAGCAAAGTTCTTAACCCGAGGTACTATTTCTGGGTAAGCGGAGTCTGTAACCTGAAGCGTCTGTAACCTGAGGAACAACTGTAATATGCTCCAAGGGCTATAATATAGAAGGGTTAGGAAAATTAAAAGATCTTCACTTGGCACTATCAGGACTTTAATGTAGGGAACACAAGGCAAATATTGCAGGGGAGGGCATTCCATAATTGGGGTGCCACCTCCAAAATGCCATCTTCCTTATGTAACCACATACCTCTTGTCCTTTAGGTAGGGAAAACTGAAAGATGGTCTCCTATGAAAATATGAAGGTCCATGCAAGTATACAGGCAAAAGACATCAAGACACGAAACAGAAGAGCAGCAATCAGAACAGGGGCCGTGTTTCCCCCCAATATATGAACCACACATGACCAGAACACCAAAACTTACCAATCCCATTTGCAGGGTTCATTCCATCAGTGATGCTAAAATACCAGCTCCAACAGGAACTGTTTCTATGCCAGTTGGTCATTATAACAACTGTTTCTGAATCTGGGCTTTCCCCCTCTTCCCGCCACATCTCGTCTCCCTCTTGGGTTGTGTTTTTTAGATTGTAAGCCAGTGGGCATTCTTGCTTCAATTTATTTTATGTAGACCACTCTGGGAAGGGTAAAGAAATTGTTACGTACCTACGAATGCTGCAGATAGCATTTAGAAGAGGCACCCGCCCATCCTCGTGCACAGAAAAGAATGAATGCCTCTTCTCAACACAGGCATGCATCGTCTAAAGACAAATAGAGGCTCTTTGCTCCATAACTGTACTTTTATTGATATACAAGATTTATGCAGATTTAATCAAGCCGCTGATTAAAATTCGCAAAAATCAAACAAGTAATATTTCTTTGATCAGGTTAAGTGCCCTATACAGAGTCCTTCTTCAGGTGTTCAAGATGTTCAAATAAGACGATGTTACATGTAGAGACAGATGTTAACCCAGTAACATTGAGCGATCTGCAAAAATAAAACCAAGGTTTCAGCGGGACCTACCACAGACTGGATTATACTTCAAATGGCATTCTGTATGCCCTCATTTAAATTATTCCCACCACTTCCTCCTCCTCTCCCCTACAAGTACTGATATCTGGAAGCTTGTTTCTAATCATGAGGTAGGGCCGGAATCCTGATTGACCTGAGGTATAATCAGAGTTGGAAGGGACCCCTGCAGGCAATCTAGTCTGACCTCTGGATAAATCCAGAGGCAGAGTTTCCCCAACTGCTGTCCAGCCTCAGCTTAAAGACCCCCTAGGAGAGTCACCCTCCTACTCATCCCTCTAGGAAACTGCTTTCATTCATCAAGAAAAGTCTCCTAGTTTTCAGCTGAAATCTAATATCTGGGCCCACAGTTTATAAAGTTGGCTTGTTTCAGACAAACCATGGTTAAAGATTAACCACAGTCTGTCAGGTTCTGATAGAACAACAAGCCACAGTTAACCAACAACAGAAGTGAAAGCTTCCAAATTTTTCTTCAATGACACGTTGGAAAGGGAGAGGGGAGCATACAAGCTTGAGATCAGGATGGGATTGAGCACATCATGCTAAACCATGGTTCACTGTGATGCAGAAGAGATTAGGAAGGAAGATCAGAACTGATTCAGAAAATTGGATTGCACCGTCTTGTACAGATAGATTCTAGAGGTGCAATGTTTGGAAATTATGTGGGCATATCCACTGATAGATTCTTTTGGCCTGAAGTTGTTTTCAGTGTCAAATTTGTACTGGCAAAACTACTGATTTCTACAGATGTCCATGGGCTTCTAAATTATACTGTATTCCTGCAGCATGGGGATCAATGGCAGGACAACAGAAGTGGATTTTGAAAGCTTTACACTTGGAGCCTGGAAGCAGGAACACCCACCATCTATTATGCAACGATGTGAGGACCTCGCTGCCCTGGCTACACTTGAACACAATTCTTACAAATGTCAGCTTCATGTAAATTCCTATCTGGATGACTTGTAAAGATTTATACATTTAAATTAAGATGCATGTATTGATGATGATTATATTTCTACAGCGTGCTCTCCAGGGCGCTAGAGCCATCCCATCAGCATGAAAGGGGAGCCCTATAGCCACTGAGAAGTAGTCTTCTCACCCTTTATGCTGAATGGAGCCAATCTTGAACAATCACAGATGGCTGTAGCCATCATGAAGAGACCCCACATTTCTGAATCTGCCACTCACATTGCTGTATCCCACAGGTGTGACAGAACATGAGGCACCACCAGCTTGATTGGTGCCTGACCCCAAGCGACACAAAGCTCTGCGGCTTGGTTCAAGGTCCACATGACTAAGAGAGCAACAATTGCAGCTGAGTCAAATCCCCAGGAATGAACCAAGATTGCCCAGCATATAGGAATGTCGACATTTTGCCCTCACGGGGCAATCTGTCTCTCCCCCACACACCTCTTTCTTATCTCCGTTTCCTTCCACAGAAACCTCAACTTGAGAGTCAGCCGCACTTGGGCCGTACACAAAAAATACTCAACTTTCTTTGCAGCCAACAATCGTAAGGAAATAAAGAGACACTCATCCCGATGGGAAATCGGAGAGGGATTAGTCAGGTCGGGTGAGGGGGAAGGACCTTTCAAATGAGTGAAGGAAAAGAAGAGGGAAGCCGATACAGAACATTAGAAATCTCAGCTCTGAACCAAAGAGTCACCAGTTCAAGAATCAAATGCATATGCCAAAGTTTCCCAGACTTCTAATACCTTAGAAGCATAATGGAAGCCCTTGTAAAATCAGATTTGGCCCCTGAGCCTTTTGGGTGCCTGGCCTGGATTTTTCTCTTCCCTCCTCCTCCTCCTCCTCTTGTGTCATATCTCTTGGATTGTAAACCTGTCTTACATTTAATTGTACAGCTTTTTTTTTAACCACTGCAGTTTATTATTGTTGTAGAAATTTATTTATTTTTAAATTAAAAAGGTACAAATTGTATGTAAGCTACTCTGGGAAATTTTCTCAGCTGAAGAGAGGGATAAAAATGTTCTAGTAATACTAATAATAATGGCAAGAAGCTCATTTCAGCCTCAAGTCTTTAGGAGGCTTCCCCCCCCCCTTCTTTCTTGTTTGTTTCAGAGGCCCCAGAAAGAGAGGAGTAGAGGCAAAGACTGACTGGAATGTTTATTTGCTGGCTCAACCAGGATTCCAGCAGCCTTCTGTCTTATTTGCTCACCTGCTCCTTGGGCTGAATTTGTGGGCTCTGCACGAGAAGCGGATTTCTTTGCAAAAAAAAAGAAAGAAACTCACACAGAAAAATCAATACAGCCTTTGGGCAGAAGCATGAAGTCAGGTACATTTCAGAAATGCAAGCCCATATGTTCCTAAGCGACATTGGATTAATCATGGATCATACTGGGGGCCACCTCTTACCAGTAAGAACATCATAAAATCATAAGAAGAGCCTACTGGATCAGGCCAAGGGCCCATCAAGTCCAGCATCCCATTCTCACAGATGCCTGTGAGAAACGCGCAAGCAGGACTTGAACACAAGAGCCCTCCCTCCTCCTGTAGTTTCCAACAATGGGTTTTCAGAAGCAGAAGCACCTCCAGTTGTGGAGGCAAAGTATAGCTAGTAGCCATCGATAGCCCTCTCCTCCAAGAATGCATCTGATCCTCTTAAGCCATCTAAGGTTAGTGGCCATCCCTGCCTCCTGTTCCATGCCATGCATAATTCTATATACTTCTATCATGTCTCCTCTTACTCGCATTTTTTCCAACCTAAAAAGTCCCCAGAATTGCAACCTTCCTTAATAGGGGAGTTGCTCTAGCCCCTTGATCCTTTCAGTTCCTCTTCCAACTCTGCAATATCCTTTTTGAGGTGAGGCGACCAGAACAGTACACCGTATTCCAAATGCGGCCGACACCATAGGTTGGTATAACACAGCATTAGGATATCAGCAATATTATTTTCATCATCAGATGAAACATCGGAGCAGTCAACTAGAGGGGAGCAAAAGTGTGCTTCCTTCTACAACGAGGCTCCCAAATTAAATTGGAAGACAAGGTTCATCTAGTCTAGCAACCTGTTTCCAACAGAGGCTGACCAGAGGCTGAAAGAAAGAAAAAGTATACAAAGGAAATATCAACCCCTTCTTTTAAACCCTGTCCTCCAAAGCAAGTGCTAGCGAGAGGTAAACTGCCTCTGAACATGGAAGCTCCATCTAAAGCCTATGCTCCAATTTGGCACATATTTGGTTTCACCTTGCTTCCCAAGTCAAGATTCCAACTAATGCCCAGCGACATGCAAAACCATTTACAGATGCCGCTTTCAGAACTGCTTCCCATTCCATCAAAAGATTTAGAGTCCAGAAAGCAAAATCCAGCCGAGCCAAAAGTTCATAACACCATAGCCTCATGAGACATGGTAATCGGGTCATATACCACAGCAGCACAAAATGTAGTACCCTGTGCAGAATATTCAGCTGCCTGCCTATGCTGGTTTTTTTAAGAACACGCATCAAGTTCCTAGTCCTTTGTGATTGTGAAATCGCGCTTTAAAGAATGTGAGAGACCTCTGGTGAGATCTCAGAAGTTGGAGAGGTGGCTGAATATGATTTCTAGTGGTTGGGAGGGATCTTCAATGTCCAGCACAGCACTCCTCCACCCACCCCGGACTAACGGAAGCAGAAAAAAACAAAACAAAGCAGCAAAAGTGGTATAGAAATAAGTTATTTGCTTGAGGTATGCAAGACTGCAGAGGGCATTTGCCCAAACAGACCGAAACCTTTCAGCATACACAAAATCTAGCCATGCAGGACAGGCAGGTTGAAATGTGCACACTTTAGGCAAAGTCTGAACAGCAAAAACAACAACAGACCTACCTTCCACACAGTGCTCCACCTCTTCCAAATTGCGCAGTGTAATCCGCATGAGGCTTGAGTTGAGCATCAGTTCGTTCTTGTGAGCAGGCCACATATAGTGCGGGGCAGGGTTGACGAAGAAAATCCGGGTGTCCCCTGTAGACACCTGGTTGTCGCAGATCAAGGGGTCCCCAAATCCCCCAATCATGACTTTGTTTCCACCTTCCAGGAGGATCTCATGAGTCACAACCTCTTTGCCCTTCAGATACCGCCAGACCCTCACCTGGAGAATGAAGAAGAAAGCAGGACATTTATTATTACAAAAGCCCACCAATGCCTGCTAGATGTGGTGGTTGAGAGGGGTGGAGAACCTCAGGCCTGGGGCAGGGGGTGGCTCCAGGCTTTTCTGTCAGGACCTCAGGACTCTTCCCCCACCTCACGTCCCATCCCTGGGGCTTTGCACCCTCCTCAGGTGTTTTTGCCTGGCTGAAATGTGCCCTTGAACTGCCTTTTGCTTGCCTGGACAAAGGAACAGTGTGTGGTGGTTTGTGTGTGAGGAAAAACTGGGCTACTGTGCAATGATGAAATTTGCATTAATTGACCTGCACAATTTTGGCCCTGCCCACTGCTGGTATGTGGCCCCCAGAATGTTGTCTACAAGGAAATGTAGCCTCTGGGCTGAAATAGGTTCAGAATCAGGGCTATGGGAGACCTCACATTCAGAACCAGTGTGCCACCAAACATCAGGAATAGGAGGAGGAGAATCGAAGTGGTCACTCGGGGGGGGGGGGAATGCCTTTCTAGTGAAGCAAAGGCTACCTAAACGTAAGTGAATGCTTGCTCCTATTTATCCATCCCCAACAGTTGAGACTTAAAAGATGGAAAGCTCCTTAGAGAAACAAACATGTCTGCCCCCTTACATTACTTTGTCAAGTGCATGCACTTGAAAAACACAGTAAATACTTCTGTGATGACAAACCTTTGTTAAGTGTTATATCCTTGAAGGGTTGTAGCTCTGCTTTGCATGCAGAAGATGGCAAGTGCAAGCCCCAAGTATGGCTGGGACTATCCCCTACGTGAAACCCTGGACAGCCACTGCCAGCCAGTGCAGGTAATACTGAGCTAGATGGAAACAATGGCCTGACTCTGTAGAAGGCAGCTTCCTATGACCCCACATCCTTGGACAACACCGTAATATTTCAACAGTGACCACCCCTATTGAAAACTGGGCCGGGTCCACGTGCAGCAAATTCCATATACAGTGGTACCTCGGGTTAAGAACTTACCGTATTTTTCGCTCTATAACACACACCCGACCATAACACGCACATAGTTTTTAGAGGAGGAAAACAAGAAAAAATATTCTAAACGAAACAGTGGATGTATGATTTTTGTGGTTCATGCTGTGGCCACAGACATGTGATCTGACGGTGAATTTGGGGTGACCCAGTGCAAAAATCCTTAGGATCCATGTGGATCCGTGCTTTGTGACCACGGTTTAAGTGGGGAGGGAAGGAAAAGCACTCAAGGGACACGCATGGGGTGGGTGGAGAAGGATGCTGTTAATAATGCAGAAGAGGGGTATAAGAGGAGAAGCAAGCAGGCTCTGCTTCTCTCCCTCCTCCCCGGCTCGCTGAAAAGCTTTGCTGCTATTTAGCCAGCTGAGTGGGGAGGTGAGAGAGACAGAGAGCCTGCTTGCTTTAAAGGAGCCAACAGGACAGGAGCCGCTTACACAAGTGTAAGTGGCTCCTCTCCTCTCCCACTTTGCTCCTTTAAAGCAAGCAGGCTGTCTGTCCCTCTTTCCTCCCCACTCAGTGGCTCTTCTCCCGCTTTGCTGTTTCAAAGCGAGCCAATGAGGAGGGAAGGAAGGGGAACCATGGATCCTCTGCTCATGACTGCAGCAGATCCCCCCGCCATCCGTAGGCATTCGCTCCATAACACGCACAGACATTTCCCCTTACTTTCTAGGACGAAAAAAGTGAGTGTTATGGTGCAAAAAATACGGTAATTCATTCTGGAGGTCTGTTCTTAACCTGAAACTGTTCTTAACCTGAAGCACCACTTTAGCTAATGGGGCCTCCCGCTGCCGCTGTGCCGCCACTACACGATTTCGGTTCTGAAGCTAAGTTCTTAACCCGAGGTAATATTTCTGGGTTACCGGAGTCTGTAACCTGAAGCGTATGTAACCTGAGGTACCACTGTACACCAATCCCTCCAAAGTCCCAGCCCCATATTCCTTGGGGTGGCTTTACATCTCTGCTACTGAGGAAAGAGAACCGTTGGCACGGGTGGAGAGGCAAGCTGGAGCACAGGAGGACTTGATCTGATGCCATAACCGAATCCGCAGGCCTTTTTATTTCCTGTCTGGGCACATCTCAAGCATACGTCATTATGGGCATGGATGTTGCAAGGAGGCCACTTGTGATTGCCTATTGCAGTACTCACAGAGAGAGAGAGAGAGAGAACCTCTACGATTCTGAAACAGCAAAGACAAACCATCGACGTTTGCCATATCAGCAGTACAAACCATCGATGCCGGTCATATCGGAACTACTTCCATGAGAGGAAAAAACAGGCACTCATAACAAAAATAGGAAACTCTAAAGCTGAGCTGAGGACCCTTTTTCATCCTGTGGGCCACATTCCCCTCACAGAGACCTTTTGGGGGCCACATGCTGGTGGTGGGCGGGTCCAGAAGTGAAAGTGGGTGGAGCGACAAATGTAAATTTTTCGTTCTTATGGTAGGCTAGTTTCACACACCGCTGTCTACCTTCCATCCAAGCGACATGGTCAGGGTTCAAGGGCACATTCCAGTTGGGCAAAAAACAACAACACTTGAGGAATGTGTGAAGCAAGCTGTGGGGCGCATGGCATGGGGAGAGCCCTGTGAGCCAAGTGGAGAGGCCTGGGGGGTGTCTGCATTTGGCCCCCAAATCTCATGCAAACCCTTGGTCAAGTTACAGCTGCAGGGAGGATGTAACAAAACTCCTCTCCTTCCTCTTGCACTCGATTTTTAAAAAACACAAACAAACAAGGGAAAGCAGTACTCTTTAAATCACAGGAAAAGTGCCAAGCTTCCGTCACCTAAAAGCAAATCTCACCCCCTTTTCAGTGTCAAAAATCCCAACTGCAGGCCTTGTTTTCCTGGCGTGAACATTTTCCACAGACTGGCGAACTGTCAGACCCACTTCAGTGGAGAGGAACAATCACAGACCATAGCTTGTCCATCCCCCTTCTCCCCCACTTCTCATTGTAATCAGCTTGGGGGTTTTGTTTCCATGATTTTAACACCAGCAAAGGTGCCCGTTTCCCCCTGCCTGCGAAAAATCTGGGGCGAGCTCGCTGCCTCTGACAGGGCACAGAGAACGCGGTAATAAACATGCCGAAGCTCAGGTTAAGAGGGGCCACCTGAAGCCGCAGAGAGTTATGGAATGCATCTCTTCCCCGCCGGGAACGGAGCCAGTTCCAAAACCATGCCAAAGGAGGCATGAAAGGCCCTTCGCACCAGCTGCTTGCCAAGGTGCGCCCTGCAGGTACACTTTACCCCAGATTCAAGTCGAGGCAAGGGAAGAGAAAAGGAAAAAAAAAGAAAACCACAGGATGAACCCCACCCATTTTATTTGCAAAGGCACAAGAAAAAGGGATTTGCAGCTCAGCAGCAAAGGCAAAGACTGGCCTCACATCCCAGCTTGAGTGCAAAGAGATGCTTGGGTACGCCATGCACATAGGTAGGGGAACTAAGGAAGCCCAGTACTGTCTACACTGACTGGCAGCAGCACTCCAGGGTCTCAGGAGTCTTTTTCCCAAACCAACATAGAAATGCTGGGGATTGAACCTGGGACCTTTCTGCATGCGAAGCAGATGCTCTAACCTTTGAGCTATGGCCCTCCCCACTAACTCCTGGTCATTCCGACTCCAAGCATAATTTATCTGAGCAGAGTAATTTAGATGGGAGGATCCCTCTCTCTTTTTAGTTGGTACTGTTAATCAATTGCAAGGCGGAATTGTTGCTGATCTACAGCAAATGAGTTATAGATTGACCAGTAGGTCCCCATCAGCCCACCTCTGATAAAGAGAAGTTGCTTTATTTATTTTGTATGAGTACACTGTGGCTCAGTGGTAGAGCATATGCCTTAAAAAGAGGAGGTCGGTCCCCAGGTAAGATGGGGAGAATATCCCCTGTCTCAAACCCTGGAGAGGCACTGCAAATCAATGCAGACGATGCTGAGCTGGGTAGACAAATTGTCTGCCTCAGTAGCGTCCTATGTTTCTATGTTGTAAGCAAAGGGATGTGGCTCCACAGTACAGCAGTGGCTTTGCATGCAGAAGGTCCCAAACTCAACCCCCAACATCTCCAGGAGAGAGCCCTACCCGAAACCATGGAAGGTCACTGCCAGTCAGTGCAGACAATACTGAGCTACATGGATCAAGGGTTTGACTCAGTATAAGGCAAAAAACCCGTGTTCCAGCATCTACAGAGAGTGAGAGAGAGCTGGGTCAAACTCTGCAAGCAGCATTTTCAACCCTCTGCTTCTCATGAGGCGGATGAATGGATGGGATGGGAAGGTCATATAGTATATGCAGAGACACTGAACTCATCAAGGGCAATTAAGACTCCTAGCACAGTGAGTCACCAGGCACGTGAAGAATTTATTTTAAAAGGGGGGGGGGGACTGTGAAGGAGATCAAGCCTGGGAGATAACAGTGGCAGTTAAGACCCTTCCAGCGACAAAAGTGCGCTTTAGAGAGATTTATAAAGACAGCAAGAGCAGGGGCCGTGGAAGACAAAAATGCTTTTACGAAATATCTTGCGTTTAAATTACAGCTGGGAGCATTAATGGGTACATCCAATCAATTAGCTGAGGATGGAGAATTCCTATTAAAAATGTGTGTGGGGTTAATTGGACAGTCATTCCCTTCCTTACACACACACACGCGCGCGCGCGCGCGCACGGAGGGGAGGTCTGCCTTTTAAGGGAGACCAAGGGTTAAGTCCCATTATCTTTTGCCTGCACATCCCCACCCCTCAAACCCGCTCCCATGGGACTGCTGTGACATCACGGAACATTCACCACACATTCCAAATACTCAGGGGGAGAACATCAGCTATGGAAAGCAGGACAGGAAGGAAAGGAACAGAGCTGTCCGCAACATGTGGCAGAGGGATGCAATTTTTTCAGGTGACACATATGAGGAGGGGGTGTGGCGGGAGCAGTTCCCCCACTGCTCCCACTACCGCCAATTCTCCTTTCATGCATCCCCTACCACTGCAATAGAGGACCCTGTCTTGCTGCCAGTTTTGGAGTCAAGATTCAGTGAGTTAGATTGAAAGGCTAGCATACCTGATTCAGAACTGGATTGGCCAACCTCCCTTTTGCACCTGGGTTAAAATAGCAAGCACTAATTGTGGACCTAACACAGGCAGAAATCTCTCTCCCCCCCCCCCACTCCCCAGGCTAATAAAGAGCCCTGTGTGACTCAAAAAGATCAGATACAACATTCCACACAGGAGCTGGTCTGAGCAAAGGGGGAAAGGGGGGGAGCACAGCTCATACACTCAAGTATTTCGTCCACTGGCTTCTGACTCACGAGAGCAGACAATGAACCTGGGTCAACAGCACAGAAGGGCGACACACACACACCTCGATTCTTCTCCTTGCTTAGTCACTCCATCCAGCAAGGGGGAAGCAAGATGAGCAAGTCTCCATCCCAGCATTTGCCCTCTGTCCTTCCTCTCCGCCCCCACCCCACTCAATTCTTAATCAGTTGGCAGGGAAAGCAATGCCTGGAAGCAATCCGCAACTGTTTAAACAGCATTAGCTCTAATTTCTTTCATTGGCTCTATCTCACTCATCTTTTGTGTATATTGGAGGCTTCATCCTGGGAGGGTTAGGATTTAACCAACAGAGACGGAGAAACTTCAGCGGAATGCACAGCACATCTTCAGAGAGCACTTTGACAGCAGACCACCCAGTCCTTATTAAAACATTCCCAACTGGGGGAGAAGCAGAACTGGAGGCGGCAGGTGGGGGAACATCATGACATGAAGCAGCCCGGCCAAAGGCTCTCACTGCAACACCTCAAACAGGTTAAAATCCAGGGTGTTGTATGCAATCCGTTATGCAACCTCCGATCACTGACAGGAAAATTAGGTACAAATTGGCCGATGAAAGATTTGTATTTATTTATTTTAATCAACACACCTATGCTATACATTAAATGCCTGCACAATCTGAATCTTCCCTCCCATGAAGCTGCAATGGGCAAACCAGTTTAATCACCAGCAAAGGCCTAGATCCAGTGGTGGTGGTAGGGCGCCTTAGATATAATGCTGATTCTATGAGATCCTGGTTTTGGCTTCATCTTCTCTCACACCAAAAGGGCTCAGAATGTCATAGATGGGTCCACCACCATCCCCACCGCTTCTCCTCTGCAATATCCTCAGAACAGCCCTGCAAGGCAGGTAAGGTTGAGGACACAACTGTACCTGCCAAGTCCAGCACGGGATTCACAATGACTCACATCACTTATCTGGTAAGTAAAGGCAGGGCACTGGCAGCTCTAGGGCTTATCTCTGCCCTGCCCGCTGATTTACCCATATGAATACAACCTCCCCAAGCCATTTTTAAACAGGTCATCATCCCCCTGCCCAGCTTTTGGAACAGAGACATGCCCTGCTTGTGGGAGGGAGGTCTTTTGCAGGTGCTGGATTAGGCCTCACTCTCACCCTCCAATTTTCCATCTAAAACACATACACACACATCTGTATTTGGCTAATACACATTTGCCAAAGTATAACTTTACCCAGATAGAGAAAGGTGTAGAGCTCTGAAAGGATTTCACCCCAGTTCTCCCTCTTCCAATCTTTATTGGGGTGCGGACAAAAGGGGGCATTTGGGAAGATGGGCTGCAACTGGCCAGTTTTCCTCGCCCTCCCTTGTGGTTTATCCACTCACACACAGTGGAGATTTTGAGTTCCCATTCATGAACAGCAAGACCTCCCTCCCACACACACCATTTACAAAAGCAGTTCTTGGACTACAACATGCTGCCATTCCGAAAATGACTTGATAGAACAGGACCCCCCCCCCAAAAAAAAAGCCTTCCCTCATGCCCTTAAGGTGTGCAGAAGTAGCTTGGCAATCACTGCCATCTGTAGCCAACAACAATTTGAGCAAATGCCGTCTGAAACAGCAGAGCTGCTGTGCCTGGACAATACTGAGCCAGATGGACCATTGGTCTGACTCAGTAGAAGACAGCTTCCTGTGTGCCTCTGTCCATCCCCCGCTCCATGTTCCACACCTTGAAGGAACAGCTGCCATGCAAATTTGGAATCCGCTAGGTTCCTTCCTCCACACAAACATGTGGGGAGAGGCACAGCTCAGCAGGAGGACATCTTTTCTGCATGCCGAAGATCCCAGGGTCAATCCCCATACTTTCCAGGTGGTGCTACCTGAAAACATTTTGTGTGCAAAGCGTGCACACTATCACTGAGCTAATTTCATAAACCTACGGCTTCCATTAGTGATGTATGGAAATGAGAGCTGGACCATAAAGAAGGCTGATCGCCAAAGAATTGATGCTTTTCAATTATGGTGCTGGAGGAGACTCTTGAGAGTCCCATGGACTGCAAGAAGATCAAACCTCTCCATTCTGAAGGAAATCAGCCCTGAGTGCTCACTGGAAGGACAGATCGTGAAGCTGAGGCTCCAATAATTTGGCCACCTCATGAGAAGAGAAGACTCCCTGGAAAAGACCCTGATGTTGGGAAAGATGGAGGGTACAAGGAGAAGGGGACGACAGAGGACGAGATGGTTGGACAGTGTTCTCGAAGCTACCAGCATGAGTTTGACCAAACTGCGGGAGGCAGTGGAAGACAGGTGTGCCTGGCGTGCTCTGGTCTATGGGGTCACGAAGAGTCGGACACAACTAAATGACTAAACAACAACGGCTTCCATTCACTTATACCAGGGGCTGGCTAACCTTTTTTGGCCTGAGGAGCAGATTCAGCCTGGGGAGGGGGGGCACATGCCAATGGTGGATGCAGTCATCCCACACTCTTGCATGCTCACACACAAGCAGACAGTGTCACCCACCCGCCTCAGCAGATCTGGGCTGATTAGCGGAGGACAGAGGCTTACTGCCCGCTCTTCACTCATCAAATGACTGCTCTGATGAGCCAGGAGGGGTTCACTGACATCTCCAACACGGAGCTGGCCTCTGCCTACTCCACTTCTGCATCCCTATTTTTTTCCCATTTTGTCCCCCCACCAAAATCAGTGGGGGTCTCTGGTAGAGGGGGACAGTTCCAGAAAGAAATACTTGAGGGGGCTTGATTAAGGGGTCCCCCTCCCCAAACAGAGCTACCCCTGCTTTATGCCAATGCTTTAATGGTGGGAATGGTTGCCAATCTCTGCAGAATCTACCTTGAAAGCAACTCTTATACAAAAGGTACATTTAAAATTACCCTTTGACTGGTGGCCACTGAAGTGACGGGGCGGAAGCCCGGGGAAGGCCAACAGCAGGTGAAGTCAGAGTCAATGATAGTCAGAGTCAGACCCAATGAGAGATGAAGCCAGCTAATTCCTGGCTTGTCCCCACACTATGTCCTGCCGAATTCTACTAGGGTGGTACGTAGACAGAGTGACAGCAAAGGCTACCCCCTGGACAGGTTGCAAGGAGGAAATCAGGCACATGGACTTGCCCTGTGAGAAACCAACCTCCACTGCTCTCAATACCCTTGATCCTTATAAATAATAGTGTGGTTAATTATTATTTTTAAAGGAAGCTGTGTTGGCCCCTAAGGGCGTGGGGGGGGGGAATTATCATCAGTATGGCCTGTTCAGGTCTTGCTGACCCCAGTTCTCCTGGCATACTTAGAAACAGAAGATCTTCCTGCAGTTAACCAAGATTTCTGTTCCAAGACCAAACACCAGCTATACCTTGTAGCGGCAGGGGTTATTTGCAGTAGTAATAAGCAGTGAGTCTGCAACAACAGGGGTCAATCTTGAGGAACATTTTACAGCATGATGGCGTCCAAACATATTCACCCAGTCGGTGTGACCTTTTCCTTCCCATCAAAATTCCTCCCCTGCCAGAATTTGCATTGCGAGCTCCATGTGGCAGAGGGCTCTCCGGGTTAATCCTACTCTAGAAAAGATCCATGCCTACCAATGCTGCAATATAAATAAAAGAAATTGTCAGCAACCATGCTGGGTCATTCTTGTTTCATTATTATTTTTTAATTACACAGGTTTAGTGGAAGAAGAGGGAACATACTACACTCTTCCAAGCTGGTGGCTTTGAAACTTTCCCAGCCTGGAAGTATAAAGGCAATGTGCTCTACTGCAGACACTTGGAATTGGGTTTGCTTAAAAGCAGTCTTGCAAAGATGTTGCCTGCTCCGGGGTTAGCCGCACTTTTTAAGAAGGCTACTCTCCATCTAAAAATACATAATTATGTACTGAAGCTTTTCAAGTCGCCCAATGAAAAACATGTGTCCTTGCTTTTTTCTTTTAAAAGGAACTTGTTTAGATTTAGAAGAAGGAAGGTTACAAAGAAAAGACCTGCCATCAATCAAAACAGAAATATACTGGTGCAGCGATTCTCAAGATTACATTTCCACTGACTTTGAGATCTAGATGGATTGTGGGGAGGGAGGGAGGGAGGGTGTGCATGTGTGTGTTTGTGTTATCTGCTGGTTTAAAAGTACAAGCAACATGAAGTGAGGGTGGCGCTCACCTTTCCAAATTAATCCACTGTGAAATTGGGGGGGGGGGGAGAGAGAGGGAGAGAGAGAGAGAGAGAGAGAGAGAGAGAGAGAGAGAGAGAGAGAGAGATGGACAGACAGACAGATTTAAATCAATCAAGTTCAAGTAATTGCTCTTCACAGATGGGAGGCTGTCTGCTGTGCCTCCACGTGGGTCAGTGTTCTCAGCTTGCCTCCTTCCATTATGATGGTGGTGGTTCATGCAGAAACCTAAGAGGGTGGGCTTCTCCAATGGTGGGTAATTAACTTCTTAATCTTTACACACCCCCTAAGAAGTCAGGAAGAGACCATAGCTCATTGGCAGGGTGCCTGCTTTTCATGCCAGCTTCAATCCTCAGCATCCCCAGGTAGCGTTGGGAATATTATCCTGCCTGAAATCCTGGGACAGCCGCTGCGAGTCAGTGTAGACAATATTCAGCTAGACAGACCAATGGTCTGACTCAGTATAAAGCAGTTTCCTATAATCCTATTAAACAAAGGGACATATCTCCGTGGTAAAGCATCTGATCTGTAGGACAAAAGGTCTCAAGTTCATTCCCCAGTATCTGCAGGCAGGACTGGGAATATTCCCCTGTTTGAAACCCTGGAGAGACAGCGCAAGTCAAGGTAGCAATACTGAGCCATTTGGACCGGTGGTTTCACTCTGTATCAAGCAGCATCTTATATATCAACTTCCTTGGGTACAAGGATAAAGCATCCCTCCCATCTCAGTGGGCCTAAAGGTTTGGGAAACCCGGTTGGTTAAAGGCAAATGAACTTGGCAGATACTTATCTTAGGACTGCACAGTTTTTAGTGAGTGATTCAAGCTTGCAGGGATGCTATGCCTTACATCAGCACTCCCCAATGTGGCACCTACCAGACACTGCTAGACTACAGCTCCCATCATACGTGTCCATTGGCCACGCTGGCCACAGCTGATGGGATCTGGAGTCCAAAATTATCTGGGGTCGGAGGGAGGTTGCTTTACGTCGCATAAAGTGCTCCATTCTTTGATCTTAGACTTACAGAACGGAGACCCAAACTGAGTGGCTCTGCATGCAGACAGTCCCAGGTTAAATTCCCCCTGGCATCTATGGTTAACAGGATCAGGAAGCAGGTGAAGGAACTGCTGGACTGCAATGAACAAACAGTCTGACATGGTATATAAAGGCAGCTTCCTAAACTTGCAGTTGTTCATAGAGGTGGAAGGAAGCAACCTTCGAAGCGGAACAGAAGAACAT
Organism: Podarcis melisellensis; assembly: GCF_964234715.1. NCBI lineage: Eukaryota > Metazoa > Chordata > Lepidosauria > Squamata > Lacertidae > Podarcis > Podarcis melisellensis. The sequence continues at coordinate 19,686,907 of NC_138540.1, read as the reverse complement.
CAGAAGAGCCCTGCTGGATCAGGGGAAAGGCTCATCCAGCCCAGCATCCTGTTCTCACAGTGGGCAACCAGATGCCACAATGGGAAGCTTGCAAGCAGGACCCGAGCGCAACCACACTCTCCTCTCCTACATTTGCTGGAGAGGCGTACTGCCTCTGACAGTGGACACAGAGCACATAGCCATTGTGGCTAATAACCACTGATAGCCTTTTCCTCCATGAATTTGTCTCACCCTCTTTTAAAACCATCCAGGTTGGTAGTCTTCCTCATGCTGTCCTAAGGTTGAATGCAGTCCAGAATTGAACTGACATCACACCAAGTTCTAGGCAGATTTAGCCACTTGGGCTGTGCATGCACCATAAATCTAAAGTGCCTATTCTCCCCCCCCCCCCAGGGAATCCTGGGAATTGTAGTTTACAGGTGCTTGGAACTGTAGCTCTGTGATTGTTAAACTACAGTTCCCAATATCTCTTTTGGGGGGGTACTTTAAATGTATGGTGTGTACGCACCCTTGGACCAAACTGGATGAAGCCCAAGTGTGTCAGCTTAAATTAAGTTTGCAGATCTTGGGGGGGGGGGTAAGACTCCACAGAGCCCACAAACCTCTTATCTTGTGGTAGGGTACAGATATTCTAGAGGGTGAAGGAAGAAGGCTTCACCACCCAGCGCTTAATGAATTTGCAGACCTCATTGTTGCAAGGATGAAGCGATGGCTTTAACATAGGATCATGGGGAAAAATATTGAAGGTTACATCAGCCTTGCATATTACTATTTAAAGGGTCACTGTGGGCAACAAGGAATTCCACACAGGTGACTTGAACAGGCTGGCAGAACAGGGATGGCTCACTCTACCCCACCGACAGCCATCTATTTCTGCCTTAGTTGCAGAGGATGCTAAATCCTTTCCTCCAAGGATAGCATGAACACCAAGGAGGTTGTTAGACAAGGGTCACTGAGATCCATCCCTCCTTTGCAAGCTAGTTTAATGGAAAGCATTTGTTTTTTACTAGCCTAAGGCTTACAGACAAGGTTGGGTGTGGTAAGGTCTGTTCTGTCAATGGTTATTAGTTGTGAAAACTATAGAACTTCCATGTTCTGAGGCAGCTTATCTAGAAAAACCAGCTGCAAAGTACAACTGCAAGAGGAGGACCTTCATGCCCCTAACACTTACGGAGGTGGGATTGTAGGCTGACCCAGAGCAAAGTCAGTCTTAGATATCTGTGAAACGCAATTACACACTTGGGAGCAAGCTATCTTGCTGGAGTCCACTGGGACTACTCAGAAGGAAGTGGGAAAGTGGGAAATTATTCCAGGCCTGAGCTCCACTGAACTGATATTCGCTCACTTAACAAAGCCAATCCTATGGCCTCAGAAGAAATCCTTGCTGTACCCACTGGTGGTTGCTCTCAGATAAGTATCCATGCATATGGAGATGGGATGCAGCTCACTGGCAGAGCATCTGCTTTGCCTGTGGAAGGTTCCTGGTTCAATCCCCAAGGTAAGTCTGGGAGAGAACACTTGTCTGAAATCCTGGAGAGCTGCCGCCAGTCCGTGTCAATAACACTGAGCAAGATAGACCAGTGGTCTGACTCTCGGTTTAAGGCAGCTTTCTGTGTTCTATAGTATTACAGTGGGTTTTCTTTTTTGGCAGGTGGGATAATACATAGCAATTATTTATCTGGAACTTCAGCCCATTTCAAACTGTTTTGAAATAACTGGTTCAACAAGCCGCTATCCTATTCTGGCTCAAAGTGAGCGTTGTCACCAGCACCAAGAGCACTGTTCTCCTACAACACCTTCCTTGCATTTTCTTTGGGAGCAAATATATATATATATATATTGCACTTTTAAAAACTCCCCGGGAATGTACCAAAAACATAACCGTGAACAAGCAAAAGAAGAACTTCACACCTCAGGGACACCGTTTGTTTTTAAAATGTTCAGTTTCTACTTTTAATTTTTCAAAAGTGAGAAGTCATTCAACTAAAAAGCAACATCACCCTTTAGTTCTAGCAACAGTTGTGAAATGGATGGCAATCGGCGGGTTGTGGGGGGAGGTGCGGGGAGGTGTATTTGTCCATTCACTTATTGAACAGGGGGAAAAATAGCATTTCAGTCCATGCCCGCCCACGCGAAAACTCAACTATTTCTTGCTGGGGGGGGGTGCAATCAATGTAAAGAGGCAGTTCAGGGCCTGGCGTCGGAAATAAAGTTGTTTCTAAGTTGGCCTGTTTCAGCCAGAAATAGCAGCAAAAAAAAAAAAAAAAAGTTCCAGAGATGTCCAGTGGGGCTACTCGGATGTAAGTTGTAAACTAGGAAACAGGAGCGGGTGTGTGGGGAAACAGAATCTTTTCCAAGCCTGATTCCTCCCCAACCCAGTTTGTTCCCATCGGCAGGTTTGCAGTTTAGAGATCGACAAGTTGCGGGGGTGGGGGGTGTTACAAATTATCTTTTTTTAAAAAAAAAGCAGAGACAGAGAAAGTTTTGCAAGAGAGTGAAGATCACAACACAGAGACTTTGGCATGGGGAACAGTGAAGGTTTCAACCCAGCCAGGAAGCGCAGCCCATTGAGTGTGTGAGCCCACCTCCCTCTGCCCCGAATTACCTTGCAAGAGTAGGTCTGATGAACCGGATCCACGTTCACGATTTCCTCCACCGTCCCTGTGAGGACAACGTTAGCTTCTTCCTCCCTCCTCTCCAGTTCCCTCTCGGGACAACTTCCATTGCAACTGCCCAGCCACGATGCCAGCAGCAGTGGCGGCAAGAGGAGGCGCAGGAGGCGAGCGCCAGCGAAGGGGGACCCGGGGGCTCGCTTTTCCCACCCCATCGCGGCACAAAAGCAATCCGGGCGCGGGATGGGTGGGTGGGTGGAGGAGGCTTGCAAAAAAGAGAACGAGAGAGAGCGGAGAAAAGGTAACAGGAGGGAGGCGGAGAGGAGGGGGGGCGGGAAACAGTTTTGCTGGAGAGGGGGCGAAAGGATCAAGCCCCTACAAACTGCACAGTTGCACCCCCAAAATGGGATTTTGCAGAGGGAGGAAAGGAAGCTTACTTTTATTGCAAAAGGGGGTTGAAAGGAAAGCTGGTGAGAGGAGGAGAAAGCTAAAAGAAAGAGGGGAGAAAAGGATGGATTTCTAGCTCTGGTGAGGCAGAGAGAAAGAGAGATTTGCTTCTCCTGGTTTTCCTGCCCCTGCTTCTCTCGCTCGCTCTCTCTCCAGTGTGAGAAAAGGCAAAAGGGGGGTGGGAGGGAATTTGCATGCGATCTGAATTGCTGATAAGGAAAAAGGGGAGGGGGGAAGCGGAGGGGAGGGTTTGCGAAAAGGAAAGGGGGGGAGAGAGAGAAGAAGAAGAGGAGAAAGCCTAGCTTCGCTCCTGGCTGGCTCCCTGCCTGCTGCTCTGCTTCTGTCTTCTTTGCAAAAGCGAAAAGAAAAAGAAAGAAAGAGCTGGAGTAATAAGGGGAGAAACGCCACCCGCAGGAAATACAGCTCACATCAGGTTAATGGATAATCAGGCCGCCAAACGTGATGTGACTTTTAAAGGTGCAGCTTAAGACGGGCAGAAGAGGAAGTGGAGCAGTCTTCTGCTTGGAGAGCTCAACTGGATTTATTTTTATTTATTTATTTTTTAAAAATCACAAGCCTTCTTTCTCAATGTGGTCTCTTGGCTTGCACCTTCTGCTTGGATAATTAGATTTTATTTGTGATATATATATTTAAAACTAGGGTGCAAAAAGTGGGGAGGGCTCTTGCACCTTTAATAGTTTGATAGAAAAGGGCGTTCCCTCTTCGACCCACCAATTAAAGGTGCACGAGCCCCTCATCTTCTTTCCGATCTGACCACCAGCCTAGCTTTTTATTGTTTCAAAAAAAAAAGATGGGACAAATTCATGGACAAGGCTATCAGTGGCTACTAGCCATGTTGACTATGCTTTACCACAACAATCAGAAGCAGTAATGCTTCTAAATGCCATTTGCTGGAAACCGCAGGAGAGGAGGGAATTCGTGTGCTCAGGTTCTGCTTCTGAGTTTCCCACAGGAATCTGGTTTGCCACTGTGAGAACAAGATGCTGAAATAGATGGGCCATTGGCCTGATCCAGCAGGGCTTTTCTTATGTTCTTATTTGGGTACCCTGTTTAAAACCCCTTATTTCTCTTTTCTGGGCTTTTGCCTGCCTCCACCTTCTGTTTGTTTCCAGAAGAGATGTATAATCGGACAGTATAAATTTAAGTCACCCCCATCCTCTGGGTGCTTCCACAGTAGGGTTTGTATTCAGTTGTGTTTTGTTCAGAGCAGACGCTTTGAAATTAATGGACCTAACCTAGTCATGTTCGTTCATTTGAGTGGGTCTCTTCTCTGAGTAAATCTTAGTTGAATACCACCAAGCTTTGGCCTCTTAAAGGAATAAAAATGACCAAAGATGGGGAAAATCAATGCATAAAGTTATTTGCGTTCTTAAAAAGGTAAAGGGACCTCTGACTGTTAGGTCCAGTAGCGGACAACTCTGGGGTTGCGGCGCTCATCTCGCTTTACTGGCCGAGGGAGCCGGCGTACAGCTTCTAGGTCATGTGGCCAGCATGACTAAGCCGCTTCTGGCGAACCAGAGCAACGCACGGAAACGCTGTTTACCTTCCTGCCAGAGCAGTACCTATTTATCTACTTGCACTTTGACGTGCTTTCGAACTGCCAGGTTGGCAGGAGCAGGGACTGAGCAACGGGAGCTCACCCCGTCGTGGGGATTCGAACCGCCAACATTCTGATCAGCAAGCCCTAGGCTCTGGTTTAGACCACAGCGCCACCCGCGTCCCTTTATTTGCGTTCTTATAGCAACTAAAAACATTTTACTTTGTAAACTTATTCATTGTGAGTGGTGCTCTTTGGGTTTTGCTCTTTCTAGTTTGCAAATGTGTTTTAATGGTCGGATTATTGTTCTTTTGACCTCTCCTTTTTTATTGGTAAGCGACTTTGAGCTGCTTTGTGGAGGGCAAAGCAGAGTCTAATTTTTATAATGAATTAATAAATAAGCACAATACTTGCCAAAGGGTGGAAAGTTGAGTAGTTTACTGCGGAAGAACTGCGAGTGTGCAACACTAATGCACAAACTACTTTTATTTATTTAAACAGTTTATATACATCTTAACAAGGACCCTGAAGAGTGCAGAAATGATTGATCTTAGGCATGTGCTGCTGTTGTTTTAAACTGTTTTAATATTTATAATTATTTTTAAATAGTTTGTTTATCTATTTGTCTTATACGGGATGGGTTGAACCTCTCAACTATTGGCAAAAATGTGTTTGTTAAGAATCTCATGAACTGGATCAGAAGAACTTTAAACAAAATCCTGAACAGAAGGGAGACAATTATTACAGACATTATTTGGTTGTCATTTTAATTTTGATTATATATTTTGTGGTTCATATTTTGATTTTGTTCTGTGAACCGCCCTGAGACCTCTGGGTGTAGGGTGCTACAGTGGTACCTTGGTTCTCAAACTTAATCCGTTCTGGAAGTCCATTCCAAAACCAAAGCGTTCCAAAACCAAGGTGCACTTTCCCATAGAAAATAATGCAAAATGGATTAATCCATTCCAGACTTTTAAAAACAACCCCTAAAACAGCAATTTAACATGAAATTTCCTATCTAACAAGACCATTGATCCATAAAGTGAAAGCAATAAACAATGTACTGCAGTCACACAATCAATCAATCAGTAGCTGAACTGGGTTCCACACAGTCACAAAAAAAGAGCCGCAAAAACAAATATGCAAAATAAATAGCAAAAACAGACAGACCTCAGCATAACTCTCAAAACGGAGGTGTGGCAAGTGTGGCACTCAAATTGGAAACGTAATACTCAATTTGGAAGCATAACACTCAAAACGGAGCACGTTCAGCTTCTGAAAAAAGTATGCAAACCGGAACATTTACTTCCGGGTTTGCAGTGTTTGGATTCCAAGTTGTTTGCGTACCAGGGCGTTTGAGAACCAAGGTACCACTGTATATAAATTCAATGAAGAAGAAGAATAAGAACAACAGCAGCAGGGGAACACCTGGTACTGGAGATAATAGCTTCATGGATGCACAGGAAACTGGGGTGGTGCTCCAGAAACCTGCTAAAGGGCAGGCAACTATAAGAAGGCAGAAACTGGAGGGCTGACTTGTAGTTTCAGTTGTCTCTGTACTAATGCACAGAATATGGGAAACAAAACAAAATTGAGCATACAGGATGGCAAATACGACCTAATAGCCATTATTGAAACATGGTGGGATGAAACACATGACTAGAATGTAGAGATTGAGGGGTATAACCTGTTCAAAAGGAATAGACCAAACAGGAAGGGAGGAGGAATAGCATTATATGTAAAGAGATCCATGACCTGGAGCATGGAAGGCAGATAGATGGTATACGGGGAAAATTGTAGGAGAGAGAAACAACAGTGGCCTTATTGTAGGTGTCTGCTATAGACCCCCAAGCCAGACTGAAGACTTGAATGATTCCTTCCTAGATCAGAATACCTACGAAACATTCAAAAAGGAGAGAGATATCAGTCATGGGAGACTTCAGCTACCCTGATATTTGCTGTAACTCAACCTCTGCCAAAAATGTAAGGTCCAACATATTCCTCAGTTGCTTCGCTGGCAATTTCATTTCCCAGAAGGTAGAAAAAGCAACCAGGGCATCACCTATCTTGGATCTGATCCTCACCAACAATGAACTGATAGACAAAGCAGAAGTATTGAGAACCTTGGAAGGAAGTGACCATATCCTCTTGGGTTTCATGATACAGAGATAAGATAAAGCTGAGTGCAATCAGACATGCACTCTGGCCTTTAAGAAAGCCAATTTCAAAAAGCTTGAACAACTACTGGGCAAGATCCCATGGCCAGAAATACTGAAAGCGAAGGGAGTGCAAGGTGGAAGGGAGTTTCTTAAAAGTGAAATATTGAAAGCACAAATGCAGACAATTCCAACAAGAAAGAAAAGTGAGAGGCGTCTAGAGAAACCAGTGTGGCTGCATAAGGAGCTTACAGATGAGCTGAGATTTAAGAAGGGCATGTATAAAAAATGGAAAGAAGGGGAAATCACAAAGGAAGAATATTCACAAGTAGCCAACAGTTGCAGGGAGAAGGTCAGGCGGGCCAAACCTCAGGATGAGCTCAGGCTTGCAAGAGAGGTTGAAAATAATAATAATAAAGACTTATTCAGCTATGTTTGAAGCAAGAGGAAAAACAGGCAAGTAGTAGGTCCTCTGCGAAGGGAAGATGGAGAAATGGTATTCAGTGACAGACAGAAGGCAGAACTGCTCAGCACCTACTTTGCCTCTGTCTTTACTCAAAAGGAAAGCAATGCCCAATCTGGTGATAACAAAATAAACAATGCAAGGAGGGAGCTACAGCCCTATATAGGAAAAGGTGGTAAGGGAACACATAGCTACTTTAAATGAATTCAAACCTCCAGGGCCTGTTGAGCTACACCCAAGGGTACTAAAGGAGCTTGCAGAAGTAATAACTGAGCCTCTGTCTATAACCTTTGAGAATTCTTGGAGAACCAGCTTGGCGTTGATATCAGAATAGACGGTCAGTCTGTGAACACTTAGAAAAGGGTACAGTGGTACCTCAGGTTACATACGCTTCAGGTTACATACGCTTCAGGTTACATACACTTCAGGTTACATACACTTCAGGTTACAGACTCCGCTAACCCAGAAATAGTGCTTCAGGTTAAGAACTTTGCTTCAGGATGAAAACAGAAATTGTGCTTTGGCGGCGCGGCAGCAACAGGAGGCCCCATTAGCTAAAGTGGTGCTTCAGGTTAAGAACAGTTTCAGGTTAAGAACAGACCTCCAGAACGAATTAAGTACTTAACCCGAGGTACCACTGTACTGTGATTACTAAGACCTAGTATGAGTTTCTCAAAAACAAGTCATCCCTGACGAATCTCATCCCCCCCCCCCCCACTGTTAAGTGTTACAGGCTTGGTAGATCAGGGGAATGCTGTGAATGTTGTGTTACCTTGATTTCAGTAAGGCTTTTGACAAAGGTCCCCCATGATATTATTGTGAGGAAGATGGTAAAATGTGGGCTGGGTGAGGTTAACTTAAGTGAACTTGTAGCTGGTAGACTCACTAAACCCAAAAAGCACTCACTAATGGTTCCTCAGCATGTTGGAAAAAAGTGACACACAGGGAGAAAGAGTGGCATATGGGGTGCCACAGGGTTCTGTCCTGGACAGTTGTTGTTCAATGTCTTTATAAATGACTTGGACGAAGGAATTGAGAGGATGTACATCATATTTGCAGATGATACAAAACTGGGAGGGATAGCTTATGCAGAAGACAGAATTGGGATTCAATGCAACCTTAACACAGTGGTTCTCAAACTTTTATCACTGGTCCACGCTTTCAGGGGGGGAAATTGCTTGTGCCACACTGAACTTTTAATTTATAAGAAATGCATGGGGAAATGAAAAGAAACCTGTGCTTGACCTGTGCAGGACACAACTACTTTATAATATGATCATGGGGCATTTAGGAAATATAAAACAATGCAGCTACATAAGAACATGAATTATTCCCAAAATACATGCCAAATTTTCCGTGTATAAGACGTATAAGACGCACCCTATTTTGGGGGGCTCCAAATTAAGAAAACACCCTTCAGCACTACCCGTGTGTAAAAAGAGCCACAATTTTAAACCTAATTTTTTGGTTAAAAAAACCCTAGTCTTATACACGAAAAAATACGGTATGTACCTTAAGTATGCATACAAATTCAATGAGAGATGTGAGCTTGCTTTTGCCAGGTAACCTAATTTATTTCAGATCTACTTTGAGACAAACTCTCATCTCCTCATCAACGCAAAGAAGGTTTTTTCCCCCCTGATCTTTCATATTTTTCAGAACTGAAAATCCCAGTTCACAACAATATGTCGTGGGAAACTGTAGCAGAATAGCTAATGCTTTGCTCTCATTTTGAAAAGACATCAATCCATAGTCTACAAAAATAATTATACTATACTACACTACACTACACTACACTACACTACACTACACTACACTACACTGAATGTTTAAATGTTTCTTTGATTGTCATTGAATCTTCCTGCCACACTTGCAATCCTCTCCTGCCACACCCTTTGAGAACCATTGCAGCAGATTGGAGAACTGGGCCAAAACTAACAAAATGAATTTCAATACGAACAAATGTAAGGTTCTACAATCAGGCAGGAAGAACCAGCTGAGCAAATATAAGATGAGGGACACCTGGCTTGCCAGTAGTACGTGTGAAAAGCATCTAGAGGTCTTAGTAGAATCAACTCTGTGATGCAGCAATAAAAAAAAGCTAATGCTATTCTAGGTTGAATCAACACATGTATAGTGTCCTGATCAAAGGAAGTAATAGTACCAATCTGTTCTGCCTTGGTAAGACCACACATAGAGTACACTGTCCAGTTCTGGGCACCAAAATTTAAGAAGGATATTGGCAAGCTTGAACATGCACAGAGGAGGGTGACCAAGATGATTGAGGGTCTGAAAACCAAGTCTTATGAGAAACAGGTGATGAAGATGGGCATGTTTAGTCTGAAAACAGCCTAAACATCTGTTGTCTATGCTCTGGCAGCCTCTAGGTTAGATTACTGCAATGTGTTATACATGGGGCTGCCTTTGAAGATGGTTCAGAAACTGCAGCTGGTGCAGAATTTGGCAGTCAAGTTGTTCACTGGGGGGAAATGATCTGAGCACATAACAACAATTCTGGCCCCACTGCACAGCTACCAATTAGTTGCTGGGCTCAGTTCAAACTGCTGGTTTTGACCTAAAAGCCTTATGCATATCAGGACCCCAGCACTTCAAAGGACCGCCTCTCCCTACGTGAATCAACAAGGATTCTGCAATCATCGTCTGAGACCTTTTTCCTGTGCCTCCTCCATGGGAGGTCTGGAGGGTGGCCACATAAGAACAGGTTTTTTCAGTGTTGGCACCCTACTTTTGGAATATTCTTCTCAGGGTAACTTCATGACATATTTATAGTTGGTGGGCAAAAAGATTCCTTTTTCATCAGGCCTTTGGCTTTAAATGACTTGTGGCCTCTTTTAGTGGGTGAGATGTTTTAATCCTGCCTTTTAAAAATAGGATATTGTTTTAAGATTTTTCCTTGCTTTGTTTTACGAGGGTTTAAATGTATGCTGTTTGCTCATTGTTGTAAGTCACTTTGAGCTGCGTTGACAAACAAGGTGACTAATAAGTTTAATGAAAAATAAAGGAAAAACAAGGACAGTGAAAGTACAAAGATGGCTGCACACACATACGCAGCAATGCACTCATCCAATCTGGTCCTCGGTAAGTTACTCAGAAGAAAGGCCCGCCACATTCAGCAGGACTTACTTCCTAATAAGATTATAGAATATTAAGAACAAAGTGGAAATACTCAAAAGTTCGATACTCTGGAGAATCCAGCATCACAGGGGGGTTAGTTTGAGAGCAGAATCATATTCAAGTCACGTCTATTATTATTACTGTTATTATTATTTGATTTCATGCCCTGCCTTTCTGCAAAAGTACACAAGATTGCACACACAGAGCTTTTTTCCAGTGGTGAACTGAGTACTGTCCATTCGTTCATTTGTTTTCCTGGGACCTGCAACACTTCACGTCTATCTATTTTGTTCTGTGGTTTGTCCACCCATCTGTTCTCCAAGTTTAGGCATCTCTTGATATGTTGTCGCCAAACCCAGCACTAGGGGGCCCAAGTTGGGGGTCGGAAATCTTAGTCTATGTTTGATGCCATTTTGAATCAAGATGATGTACTCAAATGTGACTTTGTCCCATTTGGTGTAAAAGTTACAGATGAGGTTTCTCAAGCTGGAGGAGGGGGCTGTATACAGTATACATGTTTTAAATAAACAAGAAATCCAGCAAGCAAAGTTTTCCCCATCACCATGGGAAGAGACAGCAAAACCACCTGTTATATTTCCACAATTCATGTCTGTTCTATCCATTTCACAGAATGAGGTTGATAAGTTAGGGCGGTAGGATTCACTTAAGACTGCATGTGAGCTTTTCACTTTTTTGAAGGCTTTCCCAACTTGTGGATATTTTAACCCTAATGCTGCAAATTTGAATGAGCAGTGTGTGTGTGTGTGTGTGTGTGAGTGAGAGAGATTAAACCCATTTATTTTGGAGCAAATAAGGCATTCAGCATTCATTGTTAGAGAGCTATTTTAAGAATAATCAGTTTTCTGTGATTTTATATTACTTTGTTTTCATTGGTTTGTGTTTTCGAAATGATTGTTAACACTGTTACTATTGTTAAGTTTTTGAGGTTGTGTTGCTGTGTAAGCCACCCAAGTCTATACATAACTTATACCCCCTATTTCTCTCTCTCTCTCTCTCTCTCTCTCTCTCACACACACACACACACACACTGAATAAAATATTGTTATGCTTAGCATGCAATTACTTTGCATTCCACCTTCTGATAGCAACCGCCCTCAAAAGCAATTTATAAATCTTTTAATCAATAAATAAGTAAGGATATACAAACACAAGAAAAGTCCTGAAGGACCAGACCAAAAGCCTATCCAGTCCAGTATCCTCTTTCCCATGGTAACCAACTAGATTTTGGGGTGAAAGAAGTGTGTGGGCGGGGGGCAGGGGGGGTAATAAGCCAATGAGCAGGACAGAACTATTCACACTCCATATTCTGGGATTGCAATCTGGGATTAGATTCCCAGGCCTGGTGGATGCATCACTTCTGTATTTGTGAGGCTGTTGTTAAAAGCACAATGGCAGAACCATTAAAGATACTAGAATGATTTTTGTCCTTCTGCATGAACTTGACCTATACACTGCAATCATCAGAAAGGTTGCCTGTTGCACACAGCCGCAGAGAAATCTGGCTGGTCACTGTCTGAATGAAAGGGCTGGACGGAGAGCTTTGGTGTGACCCGCCAGGTCACTTGAACGCTTCTAGCAAAGCATGGCTAGTTGGGATCATTTTAGACATCTAGCCTTTTAAGTGCTAGCTGTTATCCCATTAAATTATTTTGTCCTGTTGACCCACACATTTCCATTCCTCTGGGCCTCAGAAGTATATAAAACTATATATGCACAGAGGTTCTATTTCTTAAACGTTTCATGTGCATGTTTAATAAGTAAATATTTGATTTGGTATATTTAAACTTCAGTTCTAATCATAGTTATACATTATTGGAATTGATTGGTACCAAAACCCTCCTTTTCTAATATAATTCTAATTAACAGGGAGCCAGGTTTGAACTGGGATTTTAAAAGGGACCTGGTGTTTATGGTAAAGGTTTTATATATTTGTGTTTACGGTACAAGGGCTATTTATATATGGGAAAGGGTTATATAATCTGACCCAGAGATTGCTTAAGGTACGGTCAACATACCCCTTATATGGGATACGTTGAAAAGGGAGTCCAATCTCACATTAGGCCTCATTCACACCGTATTTAAAGTACTATGATACCACTTTAAACAATTGTCGCTACTCCCAAAGAGCCCAGGGAGCTGTATGTAGTTTGTTATGGCTGCTGAGAATTGTTAGGAGAGACCTGTTCCCCTAACAGCTACAGTTTCCAGAATGGTTAAACAGTCAATCCCTCTTCTCAGGGAACTCTGGGAATTGTTGCTCTGGGAGGGGACTAAGTGGTCCGCTAACAACATATAGCACACTTAATAAGTGACACTTCCCAGAATTATTTGGGGAAAGTCATGGCTGCTTAAAGGGGGCATCATAGTGCTTTAAATGTATGATGTGAATGTGCCTTTATTGTGTGTGTGCGCACACACACACACACCCCTGCCTGGAGGTACTTGAAGAGCAAATGGATTGAACATGATTTTGCTGATGTGAGACTATTTCCTTGGCTCGCTCTTTTGAGTCAATTTCACAAAAAAACCTTTCAGAGTTGCTGACGCAGTGGATCTACATAGCAGAGCTGAGAAAGGCCTCTGGGAACCCGGGGAGGCGGAGATGGGGGCAGAGTGCTATTTTTAAAAAAATTAAAAAATTAAATCAATCGCCATAGCCTTTCATATGCTCCACTCTCGCAAGCAATAAGCATTATTAGCATGCAGCCTTTTTTTCCAGATTCACAGAATACAGTGGTACCTTGGGATGCGAACAGGATCCGTTCCGGAGTCCTGTTCGTATCCCAAATGGAATGCAAGACGCGATGGTGTGTCTGCATGTGCGCGGGTTGCGTTTTGCCGCTTCTGCGCATACGCATGACGTCATTTTGAGCGTCTGCGCATGCGCGAGCGGCAAAACCTGGAAGTAACATGCTCCGTTACTTCCGGGTTGCCGCGGAGCACAACTCGAACATGCTCAACCCGAAGCACATTCAACTTGAGGTATGACTGTAATCCTATATATGTCTACCTAGAAATAAGTGTCACTGAATGGAGTTTGACTTACTCAGACCCTCCAAGTGTCCCTATTTTCCAGGGGCAGCCCTGATTTAGAGAAGCCACCCTGGTTTCTGATTTCATCCTAGAATGTCCCGCTTTTCCTTAGGATACCCCTGTTTTCATTGGAGACATGATGTAGGATATGGAGTTATCCAACCCCCGGGCTGTCTGAAGGCAATCCTGTAAAGGGAGGTTTTTAAAAAAAGTTTGATGTTTTATTATGTTTTTATATATGATGGAAGCTGCCTAGAGTGGGGTATAAATAGAAAAATTATCATTATGGAATAGGACGTCCCTATTCTAATCAGGGAAATATTGGAGGGTATGCTCACTCTCAGGTAGGTGTGTATAGGCTGTGTACACACCAGACATTTAAAGAACCCCCCACCCTCCCACCCCAAAATAAAGAGTCCTGGAAACTGAAGTTTACCCCCACAGAGCTACGATTCCCAGGACCCTTAACAAATGTCAGTTCCCAGGATTCTTTGGAGGAAGTCATGTGCTTTAAATGTATGGTGTGTACACAGTCCCACTCAACGAATCACAAAAATCAATTCCATTCATTCATTCATTCATTCATTCATTCATTCAATAAAGCACCATAATGGTTTGTGGTGCTTCACAGAGTACAGGAGGGCCAGTCTTTCCGCCTTCCTTCCCAAAGACTTCACAGTTTAAGTTATGGAGAGGACCGGAGTTAGCATATGTGGTAAAATCAGAATATATCATCATATGTACACATAAGCTCCAGGATCAAACTGCAACACCCAGGAGATTTTTCTATTTATTTTAAACTTTGCTAATGGGCGGGGTATAAATAATAAAATTATTATTATTATTAATTTCAGGGCTCAGGAACCCGCGGCCCTCCAGATGTTGATGAACTCCAATTCCCATCAGCCCAAGTCAGCATAGCCAATGGTTGGGGATGGAGTTATAGGCCAGAGGTGGGGAAGCTATTGGACTCCAACATCCATCTACCTCAGCCAGCATGGACAATGGGCAAGGATGATGGGATTTGTATATAGAATCATAGAATCATAGAGTTGGAAGAGACCACAAGGGCCATCGAGTCCAACCCCATGCCAAGCAGGAAACAACATCAGAGCACTCCTGACATATGGTTGTCAAGCCTCTGCTTAAAGACCTCCAAAGAAGGAGACTCCACCACACTCCTTGGCAGCAAATTCCACTGTCGAACAGCTCTTACTGTCAGGAAGTTCTTCCTAATGTTTAGGTGGAATCTTCTTTCTTGTAGTTTGGATCCATTGCTCCGTGTCCGCTTCTCTGGAGCAGCAGAAAACAACCTTTCTCCCTTCTCTATGTGACATCCTTTTATATATTTGAACATGGCTATCATATCACATTCTCTGTGGCCTCATTGAGTGGGTGGGATGTTTCAATCCCATTGCTAAAGTCACAGGATTGTCTTTCAGATTTTGCTTTGCTTTGCTTTTCTGCTGGTTTAAATGTATGCGTTTGTTTGTTTGCTTGCTTGTTTATATATTCTAAGTTGCTTTGAGTGACCTTGGGGGGGGGGGGAGTAAAATCCAAGAAATCTAATGAATAAAATAAACAATGTTAGAAAACCTTCCTGAGGTTGGGTTTTTTTACATTGGTGTGTTCAAATCTTTGCTAAAAGCTTGGCAATATGTTTGAATGTGTAAGTTTGCCTCTCGCCTCCATTTCCCTTCCTCTTTAGAAATGGCTTGCATGTGTGTGTCTGTGTAGCGTTGAGGCAAATCTCCTGATGTCACAATCCAGCACCTTCCCTAAGGAGTCACCCCTGAGAGATGGCTTCTTAGTTAGGCCTGTCTGCCTGGATAATGATTTCCAAATAAGTAAATCTGTTAATGAGATCACAGTGGGAGCAATAATGAGTCAGAAGAGGGTGAAGTGGGAGATGTGTGTCTGGGGTTCTTTTTAATCAGTCGGGACTCTTGGGTCTGGCCGGAAGCAAAGAGCGGGATACTACCCTATTTACCAGGACATCTTTTCGGTGCTGCGTAAAAACATTTTTGTTAAGGCAAGCCTATCCAGACATGTAGACTGTTGACATGGCTCTTAAGCTGGCTGATTTTAATTATTTTCTGAAAGTTTTTTTCCTTTTTCCCCTAAAGATTTCATTGTCTTATTCCTTTTGTAAACCACAGTTTGCAGTTTAGCTGAGGTTTGCTTGTTTGTTTGTTTACAAGCAGGATGTAATTTTGATGAAATAAATAAAAAACATAAATCACCTGGGTTTTTTGTTTTACTTTTTAACTGGTGCATGGGCCAGGCTGAGAAGTTGCTCCTTTGCCCTCTCCTTGGAAAGACCTGCTTTGTTTTAATTAAGAACAAAAGAACTCAGCATCGCTGCCTCCAGTCCAGCGCCCTGTGCCCAACAGTGGCAGGGCTACATTTCACAGCACACAAAACCCCAGAGGGTTCTGCACACACTTCTCTCTCCATCATCCACCTAGGGAGGGGAGAGGGACCATCACAGCTCAAGGACGAATTCAGCCTGACCTACCTCGCAAGGTTGTTGTAAGGAAGGGGGATGCCACCTCAAGCTCCCAGAGGGGCGGAGGCAGGGTATAAATGTAATAATAAAAAGAAATAAACCAAGAGCACTCAAGGGTGCACAGTGGAATCCATGAGGGTTGTGGTCTGGGATGAGTTCCAAGGGCTGAATTGAGATGGGGGGGGCTGCATTCAGCCCACAACTTCACCCCTGAGCTGGACAAAGTGTCTTGACTTGGTATGTGGCAGCTTCCTATTTTTCCTAGTGAAAGAATTCTCTTTGGCCCCCTCCTATCTTTAGAGCAGTGCCTGGGTTTCTTTAGAGCTCTTTCACAGCTTGTGCTCAAGTTGATCCGTAGCGTAACCCCCACTGAAACCAGAGCTCATTACTCCATGGAAGGCTTTGGCCCCACATGAGCAATAGCTCCATCATGCACACTTCCTGTGGCTGCTGAGCACCCCATCAACATTACATAACCCAGATCTGTTTATATTGGCGGAATGGAGCGTCTGCCGGGATCAGGGGCATATCTTGGAGGGTCTGGAGGAAACAGGTTTTTATTTTTTATTTTTGTTAAAACAATATCTGAGTCAGACCTGAGCAAGCAAGCAACTGTGATGTTAGGGACAGATGTGTAGAATTCCAAGATGAGGCACTAAAACCCACATCCTCAATCTTCCACAGCTTCCAGCTATTTTGAAGTGAGTGAAGCAGTTAACATCTCAAGCAGGGTTTCCCTGTGATAGGATCATGTCAAGCTGGGGTGGAGAACCCAAGTCCTGGGGTCCAAATGCAGCTGTTCAACCTGCTCTATCTGGTCCTCTTCTCAGCCTGTGCCTCATCCACAGCCACACCCCTTTCCCCAGGGGACACCCCTTATTGGCTCTGCTTTGCACCCTCCTCAAGTGGTATTGGCTGGCTGGAAGAAGAGTTTGGATCCCGAAGGAGTCTCAAAGCGGCTAACATTCTCCTTTCCCTTCCTCCCCCACAACAAACACTCTGTGAGGAGTTACAGATAGGTAGCCGTGTTGGTCTGCCATAGTCAAAACAAAAAAAATTCCTTCCAGTAGCACCTTAAAGACCAACTAAGTCAGTTCTTGGTATGAGCTTTCGTGTGCATGCACACTTCTTCAGATACACAGAAGAAGTGTATCACTCTGTGAGGAGTGGGGCTGAGAGACTTCAGAGAAGTGTGACTAGCCCAAGGTCACCCAGCAGCTGCATGTGGAGGAGCGGGGATCTTAACCACTACACCACACTGGCTCACCACACTGGTGCATGAGCACCAGTCACATGATGGAACATCATGTCTGGATGAGGGACTGAGGTGGGCGCATGTGAGTCTGTGCAGAAACTACCCTCCTGTGCGCAGATAACATCTGCATCCATTGCTCTGCCCACGTTTGCCTCTGGCAAACAGCAGTTGCTGTTACTGCTGGAGGGGTGCAGAGTGCTTTTAAAATTTTTATTTTGAATTTTTTGTATGTGGGGGTGGGGGTGGGATGGATGTTTATTGGGCCTGGCAATTTGTTTGATTTTATGTTTTTGTAATTTTTACTGTTTTTTGTTTGTATTGTTTTATTGGTTGTTTTTTTTAAGGTGTTATTTTGTTCTTAAGGGGAGGGGTCAGGGCTGCCAGGGAGTAGGTCCCAGGCAACAAAATGGATGGGGCATGTTCCACAGGGGGGGATGCACAGGTGGTTGGTTTCACTCGTCCAAGCAGCCTGTCCACATCCTCGGAGGTAACAGATTGGAACTGATCCCACACAACTTGACTAGACAGGACTCTAGCACTCTCCCACCCTGGCCCTGCTCCCACGGTGGAGTCTACTTCTTCCCGATTTTATCTGCAAAAAAACTTTGCGAAATCATTGCAGGAGAACATGTGGCCTGTACTGGGCCCCGATGTCGCAGGTGGTTCCGCTAAATTGTGAACCACCTGAAAAAGTCTCCTGCTGCTGTTTTCTGCAGATGCAATAGAGGCGGTGAAGAAACACTTCTTCGCCGTCGCTATCGCCACTTGGTAGGCTCGACATTGAGCTCTAACCTGTGTCCGGTCAGATTCGGAATGAGTTATCTGCCACCGGCGCTCTAGCCGTCTCAACGATTGTTTCATTGCCCTCAGATCCGTGGAAAACCACGGGGCTGCCCGGGCTCCATGCAATCGGAGAGGGTGCTTCAGAGCCAGTAAATAGCCCTGGTTAACTCCACATTCCAGCAGGTCACCAGGGAATCGGCTGAAAGGCCATCAACATGGGATGAAGCATCCCCTACCACTCTCTGGAAACCATTTGGATCCATTAAGTGGCGGGGGCAGACCATCCAAATCGGTCCCACCTCCCTGCAGAGGGGATGGGTCGCAGAGAAGTCCAGTTGCACCAGGAAGTGATCTGACCATGGCACTTCTTTCATTTCGCTTTTACTTAGTGTCAGATCACCAACATCCATAGAGGTAAACACCAGGTCCAAGGCATGTCTGCGGCTATGGGTTGGGCCAGACTTATTCAGGGACAGCCCCATGGAGGCAATGCTTTCCACAAAGTCCCGAGCAGCCCCTTGTAAGGTTGTGTGGGCATGGATGTTAAAATCCCCTAGGACAACCAAGCTAGGTGTCTCCAGGAGAACATCCGCTACAACCTGAAGCAGCTCGGGCAGGGAATCCTTGGTGCAGCGGGGAGGTTGGTACACCAAAAGGAATCCTGTACTGCCCCTATTGCCCAACTTCCAGAACATGCACTCGGAAAACTGGGTCTTCCCAATAGGATGCCTGGTGCAAACTAATGACTTCCTAAAAATCACTGCAACACCCCCTCCCCACCCACATGTGCGTAAGAGAAACCTGGGTTGCTGTGCGTAAGAGAAACCTGGTGGACAAGCAGCGGCAAGGACAGGCCCATCTGCTTCATCCAACCAAGTATCTGTTACACATGCCAGGTCAAGTCCTCCATCCATGACCACCGGTCTCCTGGATCCTTGCCCATCCTGGCTTATAAAAGCTAGCCGGGAAGGACTGGGCGATGGGCTTCGTGAGGTGGAGAATGCTTCCCTCTGTGAGGGAGCCTTTCCAGACCCGCTGAAAGAGGTGGTTATTAAACCGCTTCTTAAAAAACCATCTTTAGATGCGGCCACGATGGCCAATTATCGCCCAGTCTCAAATCTTCCATTCTTGGGCAAGGTGATTGAGCGAGTGGTTGCTGAACAACTCCAGGCATGCTTGGAAGAAGCGGACCATTTGGATCCCTTCCAGTTGGGATTCAGGCCTCATCATGGGACTGAAACTGCCTTGGTCGCACTGGTTGATGATCTCCGGCGGGCTAGGGACAAAGGTGAGAGCTGTTTCCTAGTTCTGCTGAATCTCTCAGCAGCGTTTGATACCATCGACCATAACATCCTTCTGGACCGTCTTGAGGGGCTGGGAGCTGGGGGCACTGTCATACAGTGGTTCCGCTCCTTCCTCCTGGGCCATGTTCAGAAAGTGGTGGGGGGGATGAGTGTTCAGACCCCTGGGCTCTCACTTGTGGGGTGCCTCAGGGTTCTGTCCTCTCCCCAATGCATTTCAACATTTACATGCAGCCACTGGGAGAGATCATCTCAGTTTGGGCTGGTGTTCATCAGTAGGAGGCGGGCAGGTGTGGAAGATTTCCTGGTCCTGAATGGGATAACTGTGCCCCTGAAGGACCAGGTGCGCAGCCTGGGAGTAATTTTGGACTCACAGCTGTCCATGGAGGCACAGGTCAAATCTGTATCCAGGGCAGCTGTTTACCAGCTCCATCTGGTACGTAGGCTGAGACCCTATCTGCCTGCAGACTGTCTCGCCAGAGTGGTGCATGCTCTGGATATCTCCCGCTTGGACTACTGCAATGCGCTCTACGTGGGGCTACCTTTGAAGGTGACCCGGAAACTACAACTAATCCAGAACGCGGCAGCTAGACTGGTGACTGGGAGCGGCCACCGAGACGATATAACACTGGTCTTGAAAGACCTACATTGGCTCCCAGTACGTTTCCGAGCACAATTCAAAGTGTTGGTGCTGACCTTTAAAGCCCTAAACGGCCTCGGTCCAGTATACCTGAAGGAGCGTCTCCTCCCCCATCGTTCTGAGGTCCAGCTCTGAGGGCCTTCTGGCGGTTCCCTCACTGCAAGAGGCCAAGTTACAGGGAACCAGGCAGAGGGCCTTCTCGGTAGTGGCACCCGCCCTGTGGAACGCCCTCCCATCAGATGTCAAAGCGATAAACAACTACCTGACATTCAGAAGACATCTGGGAAGTTTTTAATATGTGACATTTTAGTGTATTTTTCATCTTTGTTGGAAGCTGCCCATAGTGGCTGGGGAAACCCAGCCAGATGGGCGGGGTACAAATAGTAAATTATTATTATTATTATTATTATTATTATTATTATTATTATTATTATTATTATGGCCCTGCCCATCACTATGCAGAAGGGAATGCGGCCCTCAAATTGGAAAGGGAAAAAAAAGATTCCCCACCACTGAACCAAAGTTCAGAGTTTAAGGTCACGCGACTGGACTTAACTGTCAGGGGTCCTTTACCTTTACCTTTTTTAACTGCACAACTTTTTAAACTGCTTTTCCTGTATTCTTATATCAACCGTAGCAAATTTTGTAAATCAGTTATGCTATTGAATGTCACTGCAGGGGAGAATAAGTAGGAAAGGCTACACATCCTCTCCTCCTGCCAGGTGACTTTTCATTACAAATGTCATCTACACACACACACACTTGCATTCCGACGGTGGACGTGGGTTCAGGAAAACGTGTTTTGTCGCGACAAGATGTCATTTCAGCCTGGCACGAGCTAATCTATCAAGTTCCGAAGAAGCCAGAGCGCTTCTTTTAATTTTGAAAAGGCCAGGAACGCACACACAAAAGGGTTCCCCATTAGCAAATCCCATTTTAAAAGTGCACCGAGGTTAATTGTATTACTGGGGCTGGACTGCCATCTTTAACAGCAGAGGCATCCTAGCAGGGATTGATGGGATAAATCTGTTCTCTGTAGATGGGAGCAGCGAAGGGGGGAAGCCCGTGATCTCAAGCCTTTGACATCCTTCTCTCCTTACCCCCACCTCACCCTCCACCTCCGGCATCCCATCACAATTGACTTTTCCCTCAACCAATTCCAGGAGAAGGATGTTCCTGTACATTACCTCTGACATGCTGGCAACTAGGGGATGCCACAGACCGGTTGTATTTAATTACCGCTCCTGGTGGATTTATTACTATTATGCCTGGATTAATTGGGAAAGTAAAAATGCTTCATTGAGCGATCCATCTTCTCAAAGTTACTTACCTTGTCACGGGGCTAATAACAGGGAAATAAAAACGCTTCTCTTTCTCGCTGCGGCATCGTAGGAAATGGATTTCTGCAATTCCTCCTGTAGAATTTTTTTAAAGAGGCATTTGAAAGCGGTGGAAGAAGATAAATTGGGCTAAGCAAGAGTGGGGGGAGGTCTGAGGGACAGAGGGGGGAAATGCAGCCATGCTCTTTATCAAATAAAACATTACACCCCCTCCGTGATGGTACTTTTTAAGATAAAAAAAATCTGAAGGATGATAGAATATTGATTGATTGCTAATACAGCAACAATCCCCCTGTTGTAGGAAGGGCCTCTTGCCATTTTATTTAAAAACCATTCCCGTAACACAAATTGCTTTGTACAGTTCCTGTTTCATAAGGATTGACAGCTAAAGGTTTGGCTGGTTATTTTAGACCAATCCGTCAAATTCATCCGCCTTAACAATCTCTCTGTACTACACACACACCACACAGTCAAAGCACATTACCACACCACAAAAGAATATTGGGTATTGTAGTCCCTTTCCAAACTTTTCATGTTGGTGACAAACTTTTTAAGACATGCATCATTTTGCAACAAGGTAATTCAGTTTTACTAGCAAACCAGCGGTTAAACGAACCCCTTTCCAGCCCCGGGAGGAGTGTGGGGAGCGTTTGTGCGACACACCTACACACTGCAGCCGACAAACTAACGTGTCGCAACACAGAGTTTGGAAAGCTGTGACCAAGGTTCGAATCCCCACTCAGCCACGGCATGACCTTGGCCTTACCCAGTGGCGTAGCGTGGGTTGCAAGCACCTGGGGCAAGGCAAGTAATTTGCGCCCCCTAACCTGTGGATTTGCGCCCCCTAACCCTAACCCCCAGATGTTGCGCCCGGTGCCGCCGGCCCCCCCTGCACCCCCCACGCTACGCCACTGGCCTTACCTACCTCACAGGGCTGTTGTGAGGATTAAATGAGGAGGGAAAGAACCATGTATGCCACCATGTATGCTCCTTAAAGAAAAAAGTGAAATCAAAATGCAGCAAACAAACAAACAAACAAACAATTCCTAGCACCCTTAACGAATATGCTTCTCAGGGTTCTTTGTGGAAAGTCATCAGTGTTTAAAGTTGGTGGTGCAAAAGTCATCAGTACCTCCATCTCCCACCATTTTGTGACTGGCTCTGCCCACCCCACCCCCCATTTTGTGACTGGTGGGCCACAGCCATTTTCAGCCATTTCAACTCCTGGACTGCAGATATTACTGGACCAGACTCTCCTAGTGTCCTTAATTTCCAGAGACAGTCCCAGATTTACAGAAGCCGTACTGGTTTCTGATTTGATTCCAGAATGTCCTGCTTTTCCTTAGAATGTCCCTATTTTCATTTCAGAGAAATGTTGGAGGGTATGGAGTTATGCGATCCCTGAGCCAACTAACTATACAACCTTTTAGAAGACATCTGAAGGCAGCCCTGTATATGGAAGTTTTTTAAAAAAAATGTTTAATGTTTTATTATCATTTTTATATATGTTGAAAGCTGCCCAGAGTGGATGGGACAACCCAGTCAGATGTGTGGGGGCATAAATAAAATATTGCTGCTACTATGATTATGATTATGGTCTCTATTTTCATCCGAGAAATGTTGCAGTGTATGGTTCTGGCAGGCGATAAGGCAGGTCTCCACGCTCCTTTCTCTTCTTTTGGCCTCCCCTGAGATTTCAAGGAAATGGCAAGGGCTATAGTTAGCAGCACTATGCAGAATTGTGAAAATGAATAAAATTGGCAAACCTGAGTAGTGGTGGTTGGTTTCCTGCCACACTCTGCATGTGCTCATAGGTACATTGTTTTTTCCTTGCTCTCTGCATCCTGAATGCACCCAGGCATTCAAACTGTTTCCAGCCGTGAGTCAGCCCTGTGTCTACGCTATACATTTAGAACACTTTTCTTTCCCTCAAATCATTTTGGGCACTGTAGTAGTTCACCCGTCACAGAGTTACAACTCCCAGCAATCCTTAAGAAACTGCAGTGCCCAGAATTCTTTGAGGGAAAATGATGTGCTTCAAAGGTATAATATGTGCACAGCTGACTTCTTGTCAGATTAGAGCAGAGCTTTCCAGACATTTTATGTTGGTGACATGCTTTTTAGACATACATCATTTTGCAATGCAGTAATTCAGTTTTATTAGCAAACCGGAGGTTAAACTAACCCCTTATAAGAGATACAGCCACAGCACACCTACACACCGCAGCCGACACACAACCATGTCATGATACACAGTTCAGAAAGCTCTGGATTAGAGTTTGTGGAAGAATTAAAACAAGCTGCTCATGCTTTTCCTTCCCAGCCACCCTCTGAGGCCAATAAGCCATCAGCCTCAGCCTGGAAGCTTGCAGCATCTTACCAGGCCTAGGCTCTTCCTCAGCTGCAACCTTTCCTGGCTGATTGCTGGTAGGGCTACTCATGAGTAAGCAGCTGCTGACTTCCACCCCCCAGGGCTTCCTGTTTTTGGATCTCTATCCCTTCCCCACAGGCTCATGTAACACACAAAGATAATACCCTAAATCTGATCAATTTTAAAGGTAGATAATGTTGATTGGAGCTGATGAAAGAGAATGGAAGTGAGCGACTGAGGATTGGCTCCTAGGGTCACCCTGGAGAAGGCATGCTGGAAGAGCACTAGGGAGGAGTTGTTCTGTACATCCCAAAGCTAAACATTCAGCTCACTGAAAACGCAAAGGGCTTTGTTTTCAAGGGAACAGCGTGCAAGGCCTGCTACATGCAACGGAACTTCACTGGAAACATACCTTAAGTCACTCCGAAAAAAGGTATTGGAGCACTTCTAATCATTTGCCCACCACCGTGAACAGAAAATAGAAGATCTAGCTGAAAGTCAACCCATGGGGATCTGCACTGATCATTGCTGCATTGCATTCCTCATTACTATTATCTTATATAACAGTATTCAAACCTTAGAAGCCAGTAGTGATGTATGGAAGTGAGAGCTGGACCATAAAGAAGGCTGATCGCCGAAGAATTGATGCTTTTGAATTATGGTGCTGGAGGAGACTCTTGAGAGTCCCATGGACTGCAAGAAGATCAAACCTCTCCATTCTGAAGGAAATCAGCCCTGAGTGCTCACTGGAAGGACAGATCCTGAAGCTGAGGCTCCAATAATTTGGCCACCTCATGAGAAGAGAAGACTCCCTGGAAAAGACCCTGATGTTGGGAAAGATGGAGAGCACAAGGAGAAGGGGACGACAGAGGACAAGATGGTTGGACAGTGTTCTCGAAGCTATCAGCATGAGTTTGACCAAACTGTGGGAGGCAGTGAAAGACAGGAGTGCCTGGCGTGCTCTGGTCCATGGGGTCACGAAGAGTCGGACACGACTAAACGACTAAACAACAACAACAAAACCTTAGAAGAGTGTGTGGCCATGAGGGGGTGTACTTGGCTGTGATTATCATGAAGCCCCCACCTTCGTTTTATACAGCTCTATCACATTCCCCCTCTACTCGCCCCCCTCTCTCTAAGCCCCAAATGTTCCAGCATTTCCTCACAATGCAGTTGCTCCACTAAACTCCTAGATCTTGTTCTTTGCCCCTTTCTGAACCCTTTCTAGTACTATAACAACCTTTTTGAGGTTTGGCGACCAGAAAAAAGAGGGGCTCCTATTTATGAACTAATCTCTTCCTTCTGTACAAGACTTAAAAGGAAATTGATGTATATATTATAGAAGAAAGAAAAATCTTTTAAGAGCTTGGAGGGTGGGGGGTGTTTAAGTTTTTTTTAGTGCTTTTCTTCCCCCTCACCCTTCTCTTTTCTTGCCCACGCTAATGGCAATGGCAATGGTTACATTAAGTATTTGGCTAAACTTCAAGAATTCTCTCTCTATTTTAATTATCTTCTCCCTGACAGTTTGCACCCATTAATCCTGTTTTTATGGATTTAAGGGAACTGCAGAATTGCAGGTTGGAAATCTCTCTATTCCGCCTCCCTCGCCTCCCCACCCCCTTGCCATGGAGGGCAGGGGGAGGGGGGCAGGAAGAGAAATGGGTGGGAGGGAGAGGGACATTCCAGACCCCCGCACCCTTGTAAGCAGCCAGTCCTCTGCCCTGTGGCGTGGAGGGCATCCATGAGATACAGCTCTGGTATTTCAACGGTTTGGGGGCTTGTGCCAAAAGAAGAAGAAGAAAACCGTGCCTTGAATCTTAATATCACCTCTTTCTACTGGAAACCTCTTTCCCAGAACCCTTGATGCTTTTTTCAGTTCAAGCAGAGTACCCAAATACAGCTGGATTTTATCCTCCATCTCCTCTTTCGAGGTGCCTGCCAACTCACCTCCTTCAAAGATGGGGCAAGGCAGCTTAAGCGATCAGCCTAATGGTGTTTGTGTGTGTGGTGACTGAAGCTCCTTACCAGTGCAGGAGACATTGGAAACAGAGGGGGAGGGGAGGGGCTTCTGTTTGTGTGACTTGCCTTGGTGCTGGTCCAGACTGGTAATAGTGGGATCTGCAACAGAATCTTGCAGCATAGGCTGCTCCTCCTGTCAGGGATTCCAGCCGGCTGGCCTTGCTGTTTCCCAGGCTTCTCCATTCCACCCATAAGTCAGCCTTCCATGGCCGTTCAGCCCCCAGGAGAACCACCACCCTACAAACCTGGTTAGGGTTAGGTGCTGGAAATCACAACTGGAAAGAGTGCTGTTTGAGGATGAAGGTATGAAGGCAACATACAGATTCGTTGCTCTGCCCACTTTTGCCCCTGCCCAACCCTGGCACATGGCCCCTGGAATGTTGCACCAGAGGGAATGTGGCCCTTGGAGTGAATAGGCTCCTTCACCCCGGTCTAATCTGTTGCTGTTTTAGAAGAAGCACAGACAGCTTCCCCGAATCTGCCTTGGCCGTGCTGTGCTGTCACAGGATGGAAAAGCAACCTCCCGCCATGCCTCTTTGTTCAGGTCCATCATTGCTTTCCAACAACTGACCTCGTCTTGACTTCATTACCAGCTCTTAAAAGACATGCACTCCTCAGCACATTATCCTAGCTGCAGGGTGGGAGTGGGTGTGTTTTAAAGCAGCCATTCCTCACCGCCATCCCTAACTTGGATCATCTGCTGCTCACTTTCTAGATTACCTTCACTGGGAGAAGGTTATTTATGGACCTCCTACGGTAATTGCAGAGCATGCAGGAAAGCATAAAATATTTGGTGGGGATAGCTCCAGGCCAGTCAGCACTTAGCATCCTTGGGCAAGGGAGGGGCAGTAGATCAGTGGAAGTGCCTTTGCTTTGCATGTAGAAGGTCCCAGTTTCATTGCCTGGCACCTCCATGCCAGACTGGGAGAGACCTCTGTCTGAAATACTGGCAAGCCACTGCCAGTCAGTGTAGACACTACTAAGCTAGGTGGATCAATGGCTTGACTTGATATAAGGCACCTTCCTATGTTCCTATGATTGGGGACGGGCACTGATGTGCTGAGACTGGCCTTGGGGATACCCCTCTTGACAACACACGCCCCCCCCCCACACCAAGCAGCTAGATTGTGAATTGGACACCATTTTAATTACCCACAATCCCCCCAAAGGAGTTTTGTTCCAGGGGATTGTGGGAAATTAAAATGGGGGCACCTGCTCCTGCTTCCTACCGTACCTATTCATTATTATTTGCTTGCACAAAGTTCGCCGGAAGGTTAAATGGTGCCCGGTCTTTCTTGAGCATTCCTTCTCATTTGTTTGCAGTAAGGTTACTCAACAATGAGCCTGATTTCACCTAGATTTGTTTGAACCATGGTCATAACAACTCTCCCTCAATTGTTCACCCCACACTTCTCCATTCATTATCCTAACTGCAAAAAAAACCCCAACAAAACATAAAACCAAACCTGTTGTTCTTTTTTAGGGAGTGGATTTGTTGCACCCAGAGTAGCAAGGCACTCTATTCAACTAACTGTAGATTCCAGTGGTTCCTGCATTGAAGGGGGTTGGACTTGATGACCTTTGGGATACCTTCCAGCTCTACAATTCTAGGATTCTGTTATCCTAATTGCACAAACTTGAATTTTTGGTGTGTGCTTGAACCTTCCCAAAGAATAATAATCTGGGGACAACTGTAACTAAGGGAGATAAGGGCTTCACAGAACAAGCAATAGTGGCACCCCAACCATCACCACTGCTTACACCACTGACAGAAATATGTGTTTTGGCCTCAAGACTGGACGTGTGGAGAAAATCCTGCAGTAGGATTAAAGTCCATTGTTGGATCTTGTAGTTTGCCAAAGAGCAAATATTTACTGACAAATGTTTACCAGATGGATGTTGAGTGTTTGCACATTTGAATACCAGCGATACTGAGGACTGCTGAATACTTGGAATAATGTGATTTTATGAAGGCACTATTGTCTATAGACATTTTAACTTTTGTGTACATGAACATTTTTACATGATGCATTAAATGGTGCATTTGGGAAACGGCCATTGCTCAGAGGTTAGATGAACCAATGGTATGACTCTGCGTAAGGCAGCTCCCTATGTTCCTAACATATATTCCTATTCATATAAATGATAATTTGGACTCACCGGTGCAGGGATCAAAACGTTATGCAATGTCTGCAAAAGACCAAAATTTGTGTTTCTGTGTTTTAAAGTGACTTACGATATAATCCTCCTGAATAGCTAATGGGAAATGAAAGGCCTTGGTTGTTTGAGGACAATGACCATGCAGAGTTTATCCACCTATGGTAAAGCTGTGATCTAGCAAATAGATCTGGGGTACTGGTCTGAATGCAGCAAGGCAAATTCGGACGTAAAAACAGATGCTGCCATTGTCTTGATCAACAAGGTCAACAATACTAAATTTCAAATTGCCAATAGATTTTTAATAAGTGGAACCTGCAACCAAATGTTGCATTACAGAGTTGCTCCTCTACTAGAATTTTTTTTTTGGGGGGAGGTGGTACTTCTGCAAACATTGGGTTCCCCCCCTTAAGGCTATGGCTATCTCTCAGGTGCATGGTGCCATTTTGGACCACATTAGATGAACCAATGGTCTGATTCAGTATAAGGCACCTATCTTCCTATGAGGGCAGATTGAGGTTGGTGGGACACTGCTTCATTTGCCCTAATAAACCAGCCACCAATGCTTGCTGGAGTGGGGGCATCGGCAGGTGCCTGGCAGTGCCAACCTGGGGACAGGTACCAGAAAACTGCAGCTGTCCTAGTTGATAATGTCATCCAACAGCCCAGTGTGCAAGGAAGAAACACAGGTTGGAGTTGCCTATCTGAGATTCCCCAGTGACAGCGGCAGCAAATGCCTTGACTGGGTGCTGGAGATAAAGTGTTGTGGGAGAGGGAAGCGAAATGCCCTCAGTGAAGAGACCCTCTTTTCTTCCCCCTCCCTCTCCCCCTCTTTCGGCTGCTATTTCTGGGGATGATAAAGTGTGGCGGAGCTGTCTGCTGGAGCCAGTACTTAGAAAGAGGAGAATGAATAAGCAGGCCCTGAGCGAGAAGGACGAGGGGAACAGACGGTCTTCTGTGCTTCCTCCTGGCTCCACTTTTACGGCCTCATTGGACTGAGTGCTTTGCTGCTTAATACCCTTTTCTCTTTCTTCTGGTAATTGGATTTCTTAAAACAGTAAAGGAAACACTTCCAGTGCAAAGCAGTTGTCTAAGACCAACTCAGATTAAACTACCCTAGTGTTGCAGTCTGCAGCATAAGGAGATTGGACGAGCTCTGCTGGATCAGGCCAACAGATCATCTAGTCCTGCGTCCTGTTCTCACAGTTGGCCTACCAATTTTTTTATTTTATTTTATTTTGTGTGTGTGTGTATTATTAAAGATTTTGTTGATTTACAAAAGTGTGCAATGTCTCTCTCTCGTATTCCCCCCCCATGTAACATTTTTACAAATCAGTTTCATTTGTTGAGACATTAGGAAGAAAAGGGGGAAAGAGGTGGGGGAGGGGGTAGATGGGTGGGGGTGGGGGAGGGTGGCGATGTTTCTATTTTACTTACTATATGTAGGGTTTGGTGTCAGCGTTGCTTGTGCAGGTTCTTTGCTGTTCGCTTGTGTTCCTTTGGTGGTGAGAGAGGCTGGGGTCGGCCTAGGGTGTGGTTGTTCATTTGTGGTTGGCTGTGGTGGTCTTTGTTTTCGTGTGTGAGTGGGGTGGGTGGGTGTTTTGAATCAGGTTAGCCATATTGATTTGTATGCTGTTGGTGGATTTTTGTCATTGTCTTGTTGGGCTGTGTGTGTGATAAAGGGGAGCCATACAGGGGCTTCTTCTGTTTGTCCCCGTGTCAGTTTCCGTTTATTGGTTAATTTTTCTAGTAGGGCTGTTTCCCATACTATTTGGTACCATTGGTCCATGCTTACTCCTGACAGGTCTCTCCAGTGTCTGCCAATTTTATTTGTTGCATTTGTATCCGACCTTTTCCTCCAAAGAAATCGAGGTGGCATACATGGTTCTCCCCCTTCCTCATTTTAATCCCACCCTGAGATTAGGCTGAGAGACTGTGGCTGTGGCTCAAGGTCACCCAGTGAGCTTCATGGCTGAGTGGGGATTTGAACCCTGGTCTCCCAAGGTGCAACATGCCTGTGGGAAGCCCGCAAGCAGGATCTGGACACAAAAGCGCTCTCCAATAGTGCAGTTTCCAGCAACTGGTATTCTTCTGGCTCCCACCATGGAGGCAGAACAGAGCCGCTAGGACCAGTCTGCACCATCTCCCGGAAAGAGAGGTCAAAGCATACCAGGAACAGAGTCAGGTCCGTAGGTGCTTCTAGCTCAGGACTTGCTGACGCTAAATGGAAGTGGCTCTCTAGCGTCACATACAGGGAGTTTCCCAGCCTTACCTGGAGGTGCCAGGGATTTTCTGCAAGCAAAGCAGAGATGTTCTACCACTGAGCTATACCCCTTTCCTGAATAATAAAAAATGTGGCACCTACAGTACTTTCTCGGTTTGCAAATGTGCCCATGGGCTGAATAAATTTGTATGGATGAAAAGTCCCTCTATAAAATGAAACCCTTCTGGGGTTTCAAGCCAGTGAGCAATAAGGCATAACATCTGATCCTATGTCTGCACTGCAAGAATGCAGATGCCCCCTCTGGATTCCGCATCTTTGCCAAAGAAAACCCCAGTGAATTGGAGCGTCTATGGAGAAACCTGGCTTCTAGCTAAAAGTAAAGTGTAGTGCCATCTTCTGATAGGTAGGCATTACTGCAGTGCTGTAGTTAGGGTAAATTGATAGTACTGTAAAAGTATACATTGCTCCTGGGTAGTGTTTAAAGTACTTCACATCTTGCTGTAATACTCACAACATCCCTATAAGGTAGTTCAATATGTGGCTAGCCTCACTAGGCTACCTAGTGAGTTTGAAGCAGGAACCACTTTTGAATCGGTACTTAGAATCATAGAATTATAGAGTTAGAAGGGACCCCGAGGGTCATCTAGTCCAACCTCCTGCAATGTAGAAAGCTCAACACATGGCCAGTTTGAAACCATACCAGCCACTGCTTAGCTTTGTAGATGTGCCAGCAGTTTTATTGCTGCAGCTCAGTCATTTAACCTTTATGCAATTCCTGATGACTCTGCTGTGTGTCCTGAGACAAAGGAGTAATTAAAGCTTTCTCTTGGTACTCAAAAAAAGCCAATGATCATTATCTTTTCCCCTGTATCACCAAGCAGGCCAGGAGAGACTCCCTGTCTGAAACCCTGCACAACCACTGCCAGTCAGTGTAGACAGTATTGAGCTAGATGGGTCAATGGGTCTGGCTCCATACAAGGCAGCGTCCTATGTCTTGAAGGAAATGCCATAACTCAGTGGCAGAGCATCTTTTGCATGCAGAAACTCCCAGATTTAATCTCTGGTATCTCCAGGTAGGGCTGAGAAAGACTCTCTGTCTGACACACTGGAGAGCTGCTGCCAGTTAGTGCCAGCAATGAGCCAATGGGCAGAAGGAGGTGGTGGTGGTCTTCAGGGAGGGGTGCACGTCAAGAACACCTGGCTCATGCCCTCACTCCCCAAACCTGGAATTAGCACTGTGCTGAAGCATTGCAGCACCAGTTAGAAGCCCAACATGCTAGTTGCTTGGCCACCCTGTCAAATTCTACCCCCCTCTCCCACCATCACACGCACATTAAAAAAATTAAAACCATTTCGCAAATGAAACTCTTCAGAAAAGGAGCCTGTCTGAGAGCGCTTAATGTAATGAAGAGGCGAAAATTCACTGGAGCAATTAATTTAATTGAAAGGCGCTGGGGAGCTGGGTGCCAGAAAGGCAAGTAAAAAATGCATTTCCTCCTGACAGGAGCTAACTAAAGAGAGATATACAGCGCATGGAGGGCCCTTGGCTCCCAGTCGCAGCCGCTCTCAGAGCAATGCTTTCAGTTCGTTGGCAGCGTTCCCAGGCTCACCGACAAATGGAGACTTTCTCTGCCCCAGCCTGGCATCAGGTACCTTCTCAGATGAAATGCCCCTCTTCCCAGACAAAGGAGACAGCCTCGCAACAAGGCAAGAGGAGAGAGTTGGGGAAGGGCCATAGCGTCTGCTTTGCATGCAGGTTTAGTCCCCATGACATCTCCAAGTAGGGATGGGAATGTCCCCTGCCTGAAACCCTGGGCAGTAGACATTACTGGTAGGCCAATGGCTGTGACTCTGTATAAAGGTAAAGGTACCCCTGACCATTAGGTCCAGTCACGGACGACTCTGGGGTTGCACAAGGTTGCACAATCATCTCGCTCTATAGGCCAAGGGAGCCGGCATTTGTCCACAGACAGCTTCCTGGTCATGTGGCTAGCATGACTAAGCCGCTTCTGGCGAACCAGAGCAGCACACGGAAACACCGTTTACCTTCCTGCTGGAGCGATACCTATTTATCTACTTGCACTTGACATGCTTTCTTACTGCTAGGTGGCCGTGAGCTGGGACTGAACATTGGGGGGTCACCCCGTCGCGGGGATTCGAACTGCCGACCTTCCGATTGGCAAGCCCTAGGCTCTGTGGTTTAGACCACAGCGCCACCTGTGTCCCTGTGTCTCTGTATAAGGCAGCTCCTTACATCTTAAGGGAAGGACCATAGCTCAGTGGCGGAGCAGCAGGCTCGATCTCTGGCAACACCAAGTAGGACTGGGGACAGGGGGGCACCTGTCAGTGTCAACAGAACTGAGCAAGTTGTTGGCATCTGTCTGTCTCAGGAGACAGTGTCAGAGTGTGCCTTTGGGGGTGAAGCCGAACTGCCGCAAGCCTGCAGCACCTGCGGTGGCTGTAGAGACCGACGTGGGAGAGACATGATTTGTTGCAGCTGGGGCAGAGGAAGGCATCCGGTTGTGCTGCTGCAGATGCACAAGGGTGTTCCATCTTTCTGAGCTCTTCCCAACAGTCATTCCTTCTCTGGTCACAGCTTTGGATACACATCCTGACTGCCTAGACTCAAGCTAATATAGCTGCAAATAAAACATTTTAAGTGTGTTGCAAAGTGCAATACAGTTGTACCTTGGGTTACATACGCTTCAGGTTACATATGCTTCAGGTTACAGACTCCGCTAACCCAGAAATTGTACCTTGGGTTAAGAACTTTGCTTCAGGATGAGAAAAGAAATCATGCTCCAGCAGCACGGCGGCAGCAGGAGGCCCCATTAGCTAAAGTGGTGCTTCAGGTTAAGAACAGTTTCAGGTTAAGAACGGACCTCTGGAACGAATTAAGTACTTAACCCGAGGTACCACTGTATACACATGTGACACTGAATGGCGATGGTGAGCTATGACAAATTCTATCTATCTATCTATCTATCTATCTATCTATCTATCTATCTATCATCTATCATCTATCTCTATCTATCTATCATCTATCTATCTATCTATCTATCTATCTATCATCATCATCATCATCATCATCATCTATCTATTCAAAATGTTTTAAATAAAAGCATTTTCACAGCATTTGTAATGTGTGTGTGTGTGTAGATTCCACCTCTGCCTCCAGGTGCTGTAGTTGTCTGCAAGGGACTCTCACAGGGCAGGGTTGATGTGACCAGCCTTCACGTTGTGTTTGCAGACATCTTTGTAGCACAGAGTTGGTCTACCCATTGGCCTGGTGCCAGAAGCCAGCTCTCTATAGAGTACGTCCTTGGGGATCCTGCCACTTTCCATTCTGTGGACATGACCAACCCAGCACAGATGTCACTGAGATAGGAATGCGAACATGCTGGGAATGTGGGCGTGGGAGAGCACATCTTTGCTTGATACTCTGTCCTGCCATGTGATGACCAAAATCTTCCTGATGTGGTGCACGTGGAAGGCGCTGAGGCATCACTTACGGTGATTGCAAGTTGTCCAAGACTCACTTCCATAAAGCTGCGTGCTCAACATGCAAGCCCGATAGACCTTGGCATTGGACATTAGCACCAAGTTCTTCCATACCCTTCTGGAGAGGCAGGCCATTGCCCTGGCTGCCTTGCCAATGTGCTTGTCAAATTCAAGGCCAATCCCCTGTAGGCTTGGGCAAAAGGGTCAGTGAGTCTCTATAGAGCATCCCCGGAGCAAGCTTGACTAAGTATAAGGCAACTTCCTACATTGCTGTGTCTCAAGGAAAGGAACTTAGCTTAGTGACAGAGCATCTGCTTGGAATGTAGAATGTCCCAAGTTCAATCCCCAGCTTCTCCAGGTACAGCTGGTCAGGGTAAAAGGTAAAGGTAAAGGTACCCCTGCCCGTACGGGCCAGTCTTGCCAGACTCTGGGGTTGTGCGCCCATCTCACTCAAGAGGCCAGGGGCCAGCGCTGTCCGAAGACACTTCCGGGTCACGTAGCCAGCGTGACATCGCTGCTCTGGCGAGCCAGAGCTGCACACGGAAACGCCGTTTACCTTCCCGCTGCTGGTCAGGGTGCCTACCTCCAAAACTCTGGAGAGCTGCTTGCAGTCGGTGCAAGCCAGGGGTGGAGAATCCTAAGTCTGGGGGCCACATGTGGTCCTCCAGGCCTCCCCATCTGGCCCCGGGACTCTCCCCAGACACACCGTTCACTGGTCTTGCTTCACAGTTTCCTTGGCTGTAAATGGGTCCTTGAACCTTGATAATGCCTCTTGCTTCCTTGGATGGAGCATAGGGAAAGGTGTGCTTGTGTGTGCATACAATCTATCCTCTTGTACAAAGGCAAACATTTACATTCAATGCTCTGCCTACTTCTGCTAGTGGCCCCACCCGCCACTGCTCCATGGCCCCCGGACTCCTACCCAGGAAGGGAATGTGGCCTTTAGGCTGGAAAAGTCACCCAACTGTGACTTAGAAGAATGGTGGACTCTCCAACACTGGAGGTCTTGAAGCAGAAGCTGGGCAGCCATCTGTTGGGGTTGCTCTTGCACTGAGTTTTCTGCAACAAACAGCAGGGTCAGACTAGATGCCCCCTAAAGGGACCTCCTTCCCCCCCCAAAAAAAACTGAGGTGAAAGATTGATGTAAAGGAAGAGCAGCAGGCCTCCCAGCTGCTGTTTGGCCTTCATCCTCTCTCTGCACAAATAGCATGAACAAAGCGCAGCAGCCACCTGCAAACGAACCATTCATTATGCATTATGTCAATGTGGCTTTTAAACTCAGAAGTAGTTGCATAGACCATTTTTTGCTAGAAGGGAATCAAGCCAGAAAATGGTGAGGGGGTGGGGGTGGAAGGCTAGCGAGACAGAATATAGACAGCGTAGGAATTAAAATCACAATGTAAGCAAAGCTGACGAGAGAGAGAGAGAGAGAGAGAGAGAGAGAGAGAGAGAGAGAAGAGAGAGAATTAATATTGCTAAAGTGAATGGTTGGCTCAGGGCTCTCTGGCACATTAAGACGTTGGCCAAATGAATTGCAGAGGAACCTTTAGGAACAAGGAACCAAACCCTCACTCATCATAATTCCAGGAAGCGGGTGCTTTAATATTAATTATCTTGCCGAAGATATTGACCAGCCGTGGAAGCAGAGATTTCTGCAGAATGAGCACTCCAGTAATTGGAACTGTTGCTAGGTCCGGGGGGGGGGGCTTTGCTGCACCCCAACTTCTGTACAGTAGCTGGTACCAAAGAGGCAATATGGAGAGCACAGCTATCAATAAAACCATTATTTTAATCTCCAGGGTGGACACATTAAGAGGACCATATACAGTTTGGGTATCCCAAATCTCAAATAGGTATACTGCAGAGTTTGAGGGGACAGGGAAGATGCAGAAAAAAAAGCAATCCGAATGAGGAAGGAGCTGGAGCACTTTCTGTATGAGCAAAGGCTACAATGCTCCATTGCTGCAGCGGGTGTGAGTAAAGCATTCAACCACCTGCAGTACAGAGACATAGCAGTATTACTTGCCCACAGAGGAGGCTGCCTGCTGTGTCTCTGCACTAAGGACAGATAATGGCACTCCCATTTCTGCAGCAGGTGTGATCAGAGCAAACAGCCTTCCCACCCCAAATGGCAGAGAGGCACATCCAACAAAGGAGACTGTCCACTGAGTAACTATCCCACGAGTAACTGCTTCTGCCTGGCTGTCTAATCAGTCTCTGCTGGGGTCACACACACCATTCTGCAGAATCTTCTGCATCAAGTGTGACGGGGAGCAACCAGCTGATCCGATGCAGAGATGCAGCTGAACTACCCCTAGTCAGAGGAGGTTGCCCGTTGTATCCTTGTGAATCACTGTTCTGGGCTTGCCTCTTTCCAACTAAGAAGCAAATAAAATATAGGAGACAAGCTACTATGTGGAGAGAACATTCATACATTTCCACATTTGAAACATTTAAAGGGGGAGTTCCTAAGAGTGCAGCGTCCCTTCAGTTTTAAGAGGACAAAGAGTGTGTCACCTATAAAAAAGCACTTTGATAAGGGACTACGGGGTGACAACCTCCCAAAATGAGCTCTCAATAAATTCTATTAGTGCTTGATTTAAAACAAAAAAGGACTTCTGTTGCTATGTGGGGGAAGTGTTACTTTTCGTTTGGCCATGGAAATCAAGAATTTAATTTCAAACAAGAGTGTTTGACTCAGCAGTCCAGCACTTGTTCTTCCAAGTAGACTTAGCAGGTTAATATATATCTGAATATATATTAACCTCTGTCCTCGTAAATCAACTGAGCTTGGGCACAATTTCTGTCTGGAATCCACCCAGCCACAGAGCAGAGCAGAGCAGAGCTATTAGTTGCTCACAGTTAAGCATAGAGGAAGGGGACAGTTTTACCACCAGGTGCTACTAGGGGGCAGCCTAGAGCATCACATTGCAGCACATCATACTTTTTCTTATAATCATAGTTGCAGGGTGGGGGGGGGGGGTTGTAGGTAATTTAGTATACCCTGCTGCTTGGGGCAGGATATCTAGAGCCAGCACATTCCCAAGAAATCGCTGCCCAGGGGTGGGAGGGGAGCGGGGACGGAGAGACAATTGGTTCCATTGTTGAACTGCTTGTGCCATCAATAAATTTCTCATAATGCTCCTCCAAAATCTACACCTTAGTAGTAGCACCAGACCATTGGATCTAGTCATGTCCTCTAGAGGGCAGCAAGGGACAACTATTCAGGGATTTGGAAAACTGCTGCTGTGTCTTGTGGCTGGCCCAAAGTTTCAGAGCTGACTGAGACTATTTGTGCCCCCTTTTCAAAGCAGATATGAAAATTGCCTTTAATTTTTATTGGGGTGGGAGGGGAGAGAGAGAAAACATCTGTGCCATAGCTTGGAACGCACAGACCTGCATATTTTGAAGGCCAGTTGCATTGGAACAGTGCAATCCAGTAGGTTAGGTGTGGGAAGCTTTTGGCCTGCCAGATGTTGCTGAACTAAACTCCCACCAGCTCCAGCAAGCATGGTCCATGGCCACGGATGATGGAAGGTGTACTTCAGCAACATCTGGAGAATCACAGGCTCCCGGTATCTGCTGCAGGTGTCCACACACAACTAAGCCCCACTGAGTTTAACAGGCCATACTCCCAAGTAAGCACTCCTGTAGTGGCAAATTCAGAAGTGCAGGGACCCTTCATGATGATTAGCCACACCCCCTCACAGCCACACCCCTCTAAGATTATAAAATAATATTTTACAATAAAAATAATTAGGGGTGTATGGCAGCAATCAGTGGAGATCTCCATGTGTAACCTTTCAGCTAGATCTACGATTTCCCGTGTATGTACACAGGCAAATGATTTGGGGTGTTCCAATATTTTAAGTTGGGTTTTCCTGGAAGTTCCATTGTACAGAGCAAAATTTGCACACTGTTCTCCCGAAACTGAATCAACTTGTGTTTTCAGTGCTCCTAAACGCTGAGCTTTGCAACATACAGAACAGCTCCTCCACTTGTGTTCTTCCCTTGCACTTTCTCCAGAGTGACCCTAGGAGTCAGTCCTCAGTGTCTGGTCACCTCTGTTGACTCTGATTGGCTCCAATCAGCCCAAAGGGGTGAGGAGACCCCTTCTCAGTGGCTAAAGAAGAAGAAGCGTTTGGATTTGATATCCCGCTTTACCACTACCCTAAGGAGTCTCAAAGCAGCTAACAATCTCCTTTCGCTTCCTCCCTCACAACAAACACTCTGTCAGGTGAGTGGGGCTGAGAGACTTCAGAGACGTGTGACTAGCCCAAGGTCACCCAGCAGCTGCATGTGGAGGAGCGGAGACGCGAACCCGGTTCACCAGATTACAAGTCTACTGCTCTTAACCACTACACCACACTGGCTCATTGATGGCAATGGTCAGATACCTATACTATGTCAAAATGAGACTCTCCATTCTGCAAATTGCCAGATAGCACATTGCACAGTGCCTTAACATTCAAGCGATGTGTACATTTGTCAATATATGCGTTATGGACAACTTGCACCCACCACCAACCCCAGCTTGGAGATTTTAGTCACATCCACATCAGATGGGGAATTTGTGGCCCTCCAGATGTTGCAGGACTCCATCTCCCAACAACAACCGTGGGAGCCAGCATGGCCAATGGTTGAGGATGATGGGAGTGGCAGTTCAGCAACATCCAAAGGGCCAGGGGTGCCCATCCCTATAAGAAAGTGTAAGAGCTAGGAAGAAAAAGGATCCCTGCTGGATCCAAGCAACTGCCCATCAAGTCCAGTGTCATGCTTCTTGAAGGGACGTAGAGACAAAGACAGAAGCCTTGGATAGCATGCCAAGCTGGAGATGGGACAAGGAAACCAACTCAGT
Source organism: Podarcis melisellensis (assembly GCF_964234715.1). Classification (NCBI taxonomy): domain Eukaryota; kingdom Metazoa; phylum Chordata; class Lepidosauria; order Squamata; family Lacertidae; genus Podarcis; species Podarcis melisellensis. Next base: position 19,648,524 of record NC_138540.1, on the reverse strand, counting down.
CAAAATTGTTTTGCTGTTACCACCTTTCTGCCAATAGAGGGCAGTAGCGCATAACACAAAACTTTATTTTGGAGAGTGGAGCAGTGGAGAAGGGGAAACCCTTGAGCACATCCAGGCTCAGAGTGGGCCCTGAAGAATGCTCAACAGGGATTAACTACCCTCTAATATGTTTTAAGCCCCCTTTCCAGACCCCTTCACCAACCATTGCCTTAAGAACAATAACAAGCCCTCAAATACCTTTGCCTTTAGAAAAGGTGCTCTCCCCCCAACCACACACTCTACCCCCTGCTTAACTGAACATATTGCAAACAACAAAGGTCATCTTAGCAGGGCATATTCATGTGCTGTGTGAGGACAAGCTTAGTGTGCAGTGATGTAGGGATGGGGGGTGGGAATGGTTCATATTTTAGAGGCGAACCACTCTGATTTGCACTTCTGAAGAAAATAACGAGAACCAAGAGACAGACAGCCTTCGAAATTTGCACTTCTCTGAATTTTGCAATGCAAAGTGATGTGTGCAAAAATGCATATGCTGTGCACAAAGATGCATATATTAGTGAAAATAGCACTATATAAATGTGTAAATGTGCCACTGTGTAAATGTGATTGTAGCAATGGCCAACAACTTGGATAACTTTCAAATACGACGAGACGGATTCATGAAGAGGAATTAAGTACAAATAGATTATTAATGTATTAAAGGGAAAAAATAAGGTTAGAATATGTTAAGATAATTACAGGACAGAAAACAGAGGAAGATGGAAAGGAATTGCTGAAACAGTTAACTGAAGTGGAATACAAAAAGGGAGGTGTGAGGAGGTCGTTGAAACAAGTGAATGAAATATAAGATACTGAAATTATTGGATGTGTTTTAAATTGTTTTTGTTTTGTTTTGTTAGTTTAATGTCTTAGTGTTAGTGTTATGTAGTGTCTTTGTTTTTGTATTGTATTGTATTGTTTTGTTTAACTTTTTCCCCCCTTTGTAGTGTTTAAATTGTTGGGAAAGTAATAAATATTATTATTATTATTATTATTTAAAAAGAGACGAATTCATGAAGGCTATGGATGGCTACTAGCCATTACAGCTAATTTCTCTCTCCACTGTTGGAGGAAGTCTGCCTTCACATGCTCACTGTTCTGAATCAAGAGTACTGTTTTGCTCAGGTTCAGCTTGCAGGCTTCCCATAGGGGCATCTGCTTGGCCACTGTGAGAAAAGGATGACAGGCCTTTTCACCTGCTCCTACAGGCTCTTCTTATGCTCTTAAAAATGAGAAATGGAGAGAAACTGAAACTGATAGATCTGCTCATCTCCACCAGCAAGGAGGGGGAAAGGTGTCTGTTCATTTAAAGCTTCTGACAGCAAAAATGCACAGAGAAGTCTATTATGACCATGCACATTTCACTAGTTTTGTCTTGGTCCCTTGTGTTGGAAACTGCCTAGTATCAGGTCAGAGGGGCTGCCTATTTAACTTCAGAAGAACCCGGTCAGGCCAAAAACCCATCTAGTCCATCTAGGTGTAATTTGGGGATCTCACCACACGGGGGAGCTGAATGCAGATCCTTGCTCACTATCATTAAGTCTTGTGAAAGTCAATTCACCTTGGGGGGAAATGAAGTTGTTTTGTTATTGTCTAGAGTAGGGTAGGGTTAGGGGAATTTGTTGACCTCTCTCCATGAATGAATAATTTCACAGTTTTGGGTATGTTTGCCTTTGCATGTAGAGGCACGCCCAGAACAAAAACTCAGGCAGAATCTCTGTGGGTTGTTGTTATTCTTAAAGCTGATCCATTTAGCACACTGGGGCTTGTAATGCACTTTTGGGCTAGAGCCCAGTTTAGTGCAAATGTTAGAGTGTTTTGAAAAGGTCCGGGGAGGCCATTCTTCAAATCCCCACTCAAGCCGTGAAGTTCACTGGGTGACCTTGGGCCAGTCACTGTCTCTCACCCTGCCTACATCACAGGGTTGTTGTGAACACCACCTTGAGCTGCTTGGAGGAAAAGGTGGCATAAACCACTTTGATATTTTTTTTCTTTAAAATTTAAAATGGTATAGAAATTAAGTAATTAATTAATAATGTAAATATGAGAAATAAATAATAAATAAAACAAACTTATGACAGTGACAGAGCTGGTCACTGGCTCTGTACTTTATGATTTTATAATTGTATGATGATGTAACAATTTTATTGTTAGACTAACATGATTGTTACACGAACGTGGTTCTTTTTTATAAAATAGAAAACAACAGCTGGCAGTTTAGAACTACAGTGGAACCTCGTGTTACTGACGGGATCCATTCCGGAGGCCCGTTCGTAACATGGAACTGATGTAAGCCGAAGCACTGCGTCTGTGCGCAGTGCGCAGTGTGTTTTAGCGCTTCTGTGAAAGCGCAAAGCACGTTTTAGCGCTTCTGCGCATGTGGCAAAACCCAGAAGTAACCCGTTCTGGTACTTCTGGGTTGCCGTGGGACGCAAGACGAAAACACGCAACCTGAAGCAGACACAACATGAGGTATGACTGTA